>NC_141697.1:1066312430-1068712430 GCF_964263255.1 Lissotriton vulgaris | reverse complement strand
CCGTGCTCAGATATTTAATAATTATATCTCCTCACAATTGCATGCTTCATCCCTGGTGGCCTGTATTTCTCCGTACAATTTACATTCCTGACTGAACGTAAAGGTGCACGATCTACAGTTTTTAGGTCAAGCCAAGGCAGCGCATGCGCTACTCTGCGAGGCATGCTGTATTCCGAATATGTGCTTAAAGCACATCCTATCTTTTCTATTGGCTTCTGTTAGTGCCCTTCTTAAATGCCTGCTTTTGTTTGGTGGATATGCTTAATTAGTCCCGCCTTTTGGTGTTTCATACCCTCCCAGCCTACTGTCCCATCACGTGTGGTCTTACTGTTTTTTTATGTATGCTCCTTCTTTGCACTCTTTTTTTTTATTTTTGCTTTCTCTCGGCTTGTGAGCTTGCTCTTACTTAGGATTTTTTTACCGTTTCTCATTTTGTTTCCTTTCGCTATTGTTTTAGTGACGATTGTTATGTATTTACATTAAATATTGTTTTTAAGGCACAGTTTTACAGACACGGAGACTCAAACCCGGTTCCCCAGGTCCGAAGTCGGCAGCTCTGGAGGTTACGTCACAGCCTCTCTCCTGCTAGGCACAGGCGTCAGTGTTTGGCTGCAACATTCGGATTCACTTTTTTTCTCAGTAGAAGTGAGCTGCTGGCGGGGCAATGCCTGAATTCCCAAGGATGTTTCCCTCGTCTCCATTGTGACGTTCTTGTCGTCCCTCCCACTCTCCAGCAGTTGGATGCGATTGGACTGTTTTTATTCCCTTTACCCTTGCTTTTCCAAACAAGATGGTAACCCTGCACTTTGATTGCAGCTCCGAGGCAGGATTGTTGTGCAAAGGTGGAAGCTATCAGTTTCAATGGAGAGGCAACGACAACTTCCCACTGAAAATTATGTATACCAGGCCCTGCTTGTCAGTCTTTCCGTCACATTTCCAATTGGTAATGCCAGCCTCTGCTCAGCTGCTGTAATCCGTTAACCCCCAGATTGCCGGCCATGTTATCTGGTTTTCTACCGCTTGCATTGCATTAGGCCACGTTTCAGGGGTGGCAGCCATGCGTCTGTCCGGGGCGGGCAGGCAGCAGAGGAATTTTTGACACTTCATGAAAAACAAGTCATCATTAAATATTATTATTTACATGTCTTCTTATCTTAGGTGCCATTTGTAAAGCGCACTAACGCCGAAGCTTCCTGGCACTGAAGACAGAGTGGGTGAGGAGGAAGCGCAGGGAGCGGGAAGCCTAGCTGAGGGGGGGAAGAGATGGGTTTTAGCAGTTTTCTGAATTTAAGAAGGGAGGGAGAAGATTTGATTGAAAGGGGAAGGAGGTTCCAGAGCACAGGAGCTAGGTAGGAAAAACGGCGGCCGCCGAATTTCTTAGTTTTGTTTTTGGGAGTGACTAGCAAGTCACGGTAGGCTGATCGGAGGTTGCGTGTGGGACAGTGAGGATGAATGAGGGATTTGAGGAACCCAGGGCCAGAGCAATGAAGGGCTTTGAAGGTGAGCATGCCACATTGAAGGTAGACCTTTGGTCTATTGGAAGCCAATGGAGGCTATGGAGCAGCGGCTTGGCTGATTGCCATCTGGGGGATCCATGGATCAAGCGGGCCGCTTGATTCTGGACGACTTGGAGGCGGTGCAGCAGAAATTGTGGGAGACCGTGATAAATGGAGTTGGAAAAGTCCAAACGAGAGAGCACAAGTGAGGTGACAGTTTGAGTGAGTCCCGCGGGGGGGAGAAGATGACGAACTTTGCGGATCCTCCGAAGTTGGTGCATGCAAGATGAGAGACTACCGCTCCAACTTGGGCATTGAGGGAGAGTTCGGCGTCAATGATTATGCCCAGACTCTTTACTGTTTTAGCTGGGGTGGGGGGAGAGCCGAGCTCCGGAGGCCAGTACTGTGGGCCCCAGAGGGCGTGACTGAGTCCAGGGAGGAGGAGCTCGGTCTTGCCGGGGTTCAGCTTTAACTGATTTTGGTTCATCCAGAGTTGGATATGAATCATGACTGCGTGGAACGTATTGATGGTATGAGGTGAGTTGAGTGGGAGGATGAGTTGTAAGTCGTCGGCGTAATTAAAGACTATGATATCCCATTTCAGAAGAGATTGAATCAGTGGCCGGAGATATAAATTAAATAGAAGCGGGGAAAGGGAGGAGCCCTGGGGGACACCACAGGTAGTGGGGGATTTTTTGGCGGTGAAAGGACCCAGGCGGACCGCCTGTGTTCTTCCAGTTAAGAAGGACTTGACCCACTCAAGAGCTGTGCCCTGGATGCCTGCCTGCTTGACACGGTGGAGGAGGATGTTGTGATCCACCGTGTCGAACGCGGCCGACAGGTCCAGAAGGACGAGGGCTTGGGGGCGCCCGCGTCCGCGTTGCTCCTGAGTGTGTCAAGGACTGCCAGGATGAAGGCCTCTGTCGAGTGGGCAGGTCGGAAGCCAGCCTGATTAGGCTCCAGATGGCAGGAGGATTCAATGAAGTTTGACAGGTACCGGGTGACATGGGCTTCCATAAGTTTGGAGAAGTAGGGGAGGAGGGAAATGGGGCGATAATTCGACGGCTCTGCAGGGTCGGCGCTGGGTTTTTTGAGGAGGGGTAATAAGATGGCCTCTTTGAAAGAGGTAGGAAAGGTGCCACTGCTGAGAGATCTGTTGAGTAAGTTTAGCATGTAGTCTGGCAGGTTGAGACATATACTCCGCAGGACAGATGGTGGACAACAGTCGTTAGGGGAGCCAGATTTAACACGGGTGGCAAGTTCCGCTAGGGAGGTAGGATCCAGAGCGGGAAAGGTGGTGAAGGTCAGAGGGTTATTAGAGGAAATATCCGGTGGAGATGACTGGGGAAGGGGGGATAGACTTTTTAATTTTTATGATCTTTTCCACAAAGAAAGAATTCAGAGTGTCGCAGGCCTCCTGGGTTGGGGTCTGAGTTGGGAGGGTTCTGTTATCTGTAGTTAGCTCATTCAGGACTCTGAACACCTCTTTGGATTGGTCTGCTGCCGATGAGATCCTTATAGAAAAGTGTTCCATTTTGGCTGATCTGATGGCCGCTTTGTAGTCTTTACGTGCAGTCAGATAGGATTGTCTGGCTGGGTCTGAGTAGTTACGTCTCCAAATGCGTTCTAACTGGCGCGTTTTTAGTTTGTGAGCCTTGAGATCATCCGAAAACCACCTGTGGGAATTCCGATGCCTGGTGCGAGGGAATTTGACTAGGGGAGCAAATAGGTCGCTGGCCGACTCTAGCCAGGAGCCTAGGTCTTGTTCTAGTTCGTCGATGTCATTGGAGGGGTGAGGGCCTATGCGGGAGTCGGCGAGGGCAGTAAGGAGGCCCTGAGCATCGTATGTGCTCCATTTCCGTGACAGGCCACCGGCCATCAAGGGGACGGGGATCTGGCTGGCCACTGTGATGGTGGTATCCACCAAGTGGTGGTCTGACCAGACACAGGGGAGTATGTTTGGTAGGGACAGGGCCAGGTTGCAGGACCAGATCTGGTCCAGAATATGTCCCTTAATATGGGTGGGTTGAGAAACATGTTGAATGAGATTCAAATTTGTAAGGGTATCGAAGAGCTCGGTGGCGTGGGAGTCAGCGTTGGTGTCATTAAACCAGTAGTTTAGATCGCCAAACATAGCGAAGCATGAGTGCCTCGTTAACAGGGTGGACAGTTGTTCGCTTATAGTGGAAGAGAAAGAGGGCATGGAATGGGGGGGCCGGTATAGGAGGAGGAGAGTGAGGGGGCCGGTGTCAGTTTGCACACTGATGAGTAAGTTCTCCACCTCCGGGAGGGGGAGAGAGGGAGAGGAGATAGATGTCAGGCATTTAGATATAATGGCTGCCACCCCGCCACCGGGCTGGTCATCAGGGCGATCGGCGTGAAGAATATAATAGTCAGGGGGGAGGGCAGCCAGTATGTCTGGAAGGGACTCTGATGTTAGCCAAGTTTCTGTAAGCAGGAGCATGTCTGGGTTGGAGTTAGATAGCAATATGAAAATGTCCTCGGAGTGTTTCACTAGCGAACGAGTATTCAGATATAATACCCTGATGGACGTGGAGTTCCTAGTTGGCGTAGCTGAAGGTGAGCGTCCGCCTAGGTGGATTTGGTCAGGGCGCGTGAGGCCAGCAGCGGATATGCATCGGAAGGTCGTTGGGGATGGCGTGGTGGCGGTATATTGCAGATCTCTGAGGAATTGAGCTGAATACGTGATAAATTGGTCAGCATGGCGTGCCCTAGGGCGTGGAGTAGAATTGTGCCATTGTAACTCGTCTTGCTGGTTGCGGTGATTAACAGACTGCTCCTTCCCTGAGCTTGAACAGGACACGGCCGATTGATTCCCGCACTTCTGCCCGGACAGTCCGACGGCGCAGCCCTCCCTCCAGGAGCTCAACTCGAGTCCAGCTGTGATCTCAACTGCTCTGGCTCCAGGTATATAAAGAAAAATTTACAAACATGCGAGCTGTTTCCTGAACAGCACACCGCGACTTGGGCTCTCGGTATCCAGTCATATTCGATACCACCACAGAACAACCTTCTGCGGCCTCAATCCCTTTCCTCGTGCAGTCCCTGCGCTGATGGAGAAGGCAAACGCTTAACCAGTCCCTGTCCTGAGGAGAACCCATACTTATGACGGTTCGAAACGCGTTGACCCCCAGCCTGTGCCAAGAGAGAAGGGTGCAGTTAGGGATTAACTAACACCACTTGAGTGGCCCTTTCTGTCAATCTAATAAATTTCCTACCACAGGTGTTGAGACAGGCAGGCAAATCTATTCCTGATCCGCCTGTCCACTGGTTGTGCAGTCATAGGACTGGTGCTTTCCACCCATGAAATGTTCTTTTTGTAAATATTGTTTATGTTGCAATCGCGTTGCTATGCAATTTCTTTCAAATGTTTTTCGGTGTCTTCAAAATTTTGATTTTCTCGCTTTGAATGTTCACTTGTATATATTGTATATATTGTACATAATCTTGCATGTTTTTGAACTGACTGTATAGATAGGAAAGTTCCTTTGATGTCATACTTTTCACATTAATGCAAGCTGAGTATAAGAAACAATAAATTTGTTTGGAAATATAAAATCCCTGTCACGCAGTACGTTTTGGCTGCGGGCACTCTTATTCATATTGAAGTTATCCTGGTCAGCCACGTTGTTCTGTTTTCTCATTTAACTGGATCTAGGCTGATCAGTTGCGGGATCCAATACCTTCATTTGTACACAGTTTGGTATTTATTAAGCCATGCTTCCGAATCATTATTCCATGGGTGGGTGGAAGTCTAGGAGGGGGGAGGGGGGTGGAGGTCAGGAGAGCGGAAAGAGGAATGCATGAAGTGTCACTACATCTCATCCGACTCCACACAGCCATTTGTATACATTTCTTTATGGCAGTGTAGAGAGGAGTAAGTCGCTGAAAAGCATATTTATTTTACTCAGGCATGGTGTTGTGCAAAGCCCTACACCAACTCAAGAAAAACACACTCCATGGAGGTATTGCGCTCCCCGACCTACAGCTCTATTATTGGGAGGCACAGCTAGTGACTGTCAATAGATGGATATACCTCCCCCTGGAGCATCAATCGTATGCACTTGACCGATACCAAACTGATCGCTTCGGATATATGGGGGCCCTATATGTTAGTGACAGGAAGAACAAGGGATGATTTTTCGGGTACACTTTGCACACGTTACAGGTTTGGCGGACAGTGAACTCGCGCCTGGGATGCGCTGGTGTCCTAACTAAGGTTGCTCCACTTTGGAGTTAGCAAAAACTGGGTATGTTATGTTATCAGCCCAGGTTTGTTCAGTGGGACCTCATAGGTATCTCTGTGGTAAAAGATTTGGTTAAAAAGGTGAAGATACTCCCATTTGAGGAACTCCAGAAACAGTATCAACTGGCTCAGGAAGAGACATATAGGTACCTGCAGATACGCCATGCTCTTAGAGCGGCCTTCTCATCTTTTACAGACATTCCAGACTCTTCACCGCTCAAAGACAGGTTGTTAGACTGACCTTTGGACTCGAAAATTATCTCACTCACATATAAGAAATTTTACAATAACCTTCCAGATGCCTTCCCAAGACTCAGGGAGAGTGGCAGGACGATTTGGGGGTGATTAGGGATGAAGACTGGCAGGAGGCCCTGATGTATCCTCGGGAGGCGGCAATCACGCAAAAGTTCAGGTTGATTCAGCTCCGGATCCTGCACCGCTCGTATATGACGGGACTGACTTTGGTGAAGGTGGGTTCGCGGTCGGACAATCTCTGCCTAAGGGAATGTGGCCAACAGCCCACGTTTTACCATATGCTGTGAAGCTGCCCGGGGTTGCGGTCCTATGGGAGGGAGCCACGGAAAACATGCATAAAGCCCTACATAAGGAGTTGTTCCTAACGCCACGACTGGGTTTGTTAACTATCTGGGAGGCAACTGACCTGAGGGAAGTAGAGAAGCAATTTGTGACTCTGGGCTATACCCTGGTTAAAAGGGAGATAGCGAAAGGGTGGGGTGGAGCAACCATACCGAGCGTCCATATGTGGGCGAAAGAGTTGGATAGATGCATGCTGGCGGAAACGGAAGGGTTTATAGCAAGGGGATGCCCCAAGAAATGGGACCGAAAGTGGTCGAACTGGAATAAGTACCGGGGAGATATTGTGGTGTCCCCAACAGTAGAATTAGAAATGCGTCAAAGTACAGGAGGTGCTGTAGCTATGTAATGTATAAATGATGTTCTATAACTGTCCAAATCCAGTATTCTGTAAGTGCTACAGTGATGTCCTTGTATGCACATGCTTTGCTGTTACTAATAAAAACATTTAAATTAAAAAAAAGAAAAACACACTCCAGACCGGCGAAGATCGGAAATCAAATGAAGGTCAGTAGTTCAACTTCGTTTTTCCCCATAATTGCATGCTGTTTTGTAGCAATCTCAGTATTTAAATTGACAGTGTGAAAACGTGTTCGCTTTTTTGCTTAAATAGAACACATGGGTGAGTAATGCACAATGCACTGTACTAAGTAAACAACGCTGCTCTACTGTACAGCTTAAATACACTGGCAAAGCCAAAAGCTCTGGCTAAACACTTATAAGGTCCCAAAGGCAAGATCTTTTGGCTATACCAATGCTTGTTTCTTCTTGCACCAAGAAGGCCTTTTAAATCAAAAACTCATCTTACTTTGTGTGGCCATGTTCTGGAGCCCTTTCATATCTGACAATGCTGTCTGACACTGCCAAAGGCTATCATATTATAGAACTTTACTGCATACTTTCCAGGATTTATTCCTCATGTTTCAGAGTCTCCAGTTTGCTGTTTTCCCTCTCATGGTGAAATTACCTTTTCCTAAAAGGGAAATAAGGGCTCTTATTTTTCCGGAGGATTTTTCTTTTATATGCTGTTCTTTGTTTCAGTGTTTATGCCTGCGGTTTCTCATGCGCTATTAAAGCTCCCAGTGTGTTTTTCACAATTTTCAGCCTCATATGCATGTTGAGAACTTAATTTACATTTCCCCGCCCCCTTCAGTCTTTTTTATCTGACATGGGAAAAATAAGAAATTGTAAACTTTCTGGTACCTCCAACAACAATACACTATCAGATTCAGACTATAACCACAAAATGGTTGACGTAACTTCCCACTAATCTGAATCTCCTCCAGGTACCATTCCAAAATCACTGTTGCAAGGTAAAATGCTTGTGGGGTCCAAAAAAAAAGCCAAAAAAGGATCCAGTCTCTAGTGACATCTATACCTGCTTCGATGAATGTGATTCTTGAGAAATGTGCGTACTAAAACTCTCCATGGAGGAAACTAACAAGAGATTACAATATCTGGATGACAAATGATCTTCTTTAGAATTACAAGTTCTAGTGGTGCAAAAAAAAAAAAGTCCTCAGATTGCGAGTTCACGTAACTCCCATTTGGAGTCAGAAGTAGCTCTTGTCACAAAAATTTGCTGAGGATCTTGAAAAACGGAATCACAGGAATAAACCCTGTCTATATGGTCTTCCTGACAACACTGAGGGCTCTGATCCGTCTGTCTATTTTCAGACTTTTCTCGCAAAGTTTCTTGATAGGTCTACGACCACCCCCCTCAATATAGAAAGGGCTCACAGACTTGGGCCCAGAGTTTCAACAAAACCACGAGGAGTAATTTTATTCTTCTTGCAATATACTGACTTGTTACAAGTTATGTCAGATGTCAAAACTAAAAAACTCATTTTTTGGGCTGGTCATGGACTGTTTTTTTCTCAGACTGTTTTTTTCTCAGGGCGTAGCGAAAGCTACTGCAGATCACCAAAAACTATTTCTAGACATGCGTCCTCAACTGAGAGCTATGAACACTATATCTGATTTACTCCATCATTGAGAAAAAATATTTCGAAATCAAGCAGATTTGCGTGAGTAGCATAGGTTACATAAGCATTTGTACAATGAACTACTATGCTTTTCTCTCTGTAAAAAACAAACCTGTATGTGTGGTACATTAATTAATTGATTTAGAGATAAATGTAATTATTCCGAATATTTCAAAAAATAGATTTTGAGGTGAAAATAAGCTATAGTAATGTATGGATTTGTATGATGTTTTGATTTGTATTATTTTTTATGTATGCAACATAATAGTATAATTAATCTTCTAAGTCCTTTTTTTTGTCTTTAAGGATGGTTGAGCATTTGTTGTGCAGGCTGTGACAAAGACTGTTAGGACGAAATGCGCTGCATTTTCCAATAAAAGCGTCAGAACACATCCTGGACTGCATATGAGTGGTTTTTAAGACTTGGAGGCAAGCATTATTTACAATAACTTAATGGGACACACTGACACCATGAATGGAAGCAATCAGTGATGTGCATGTACTGGAGGCATATATAAATATTTGATTTGACATGGTTTTTTCCTCAACTATATACTCTTGTTTTCAGTAATAAAGCACCAGAGAATCCTGATGGGGTATTAATTGTTCTCAATAAGTACCCTTTTATCATCATCACCTGAAACCTAAAAAACATGTACCTCCCTTTACCTCTACCTGCCTCTGAACATACCTTATCCTAGTTCACCTCTACGCTCCATATCATTTGAGACACCACAAATTATAACAATTTTTTCCCATTTAGGTAGCTCTTGTGACTCCAGTGTATCGTTAACTACAGAGGATATGCGCTACTCTAGGTTCTACCTACTTGGTTGTAAATCAGGAAGTAACTCTAGTTATAGTTTTAGCAGTCACTTTTCAATACACAGTAGGGGTGCCCAACTTCAGAACATTTTATGAAGATGGAGCAGTCTCAACAAATTATAAATTGACAAGAGAAATCCTATTGTTTTCCTTACCAAAGCAAGCAATGTTTCCATCCAATCCAATGTATTTCAGGTCATAGCTAGCTGCTTCACTTTCTATGGGATCACTCTCTGATGTATCATCCATGGCAAATATTTCTTTTTGTCGAAATTCAGCATTGTCATCAAAATTAATTTTTGCATCAAAGCAGACAACTAGAAAACAGGAAAACATTTCAATGAACGAAACATACTACACATCTTAATCTAGGTAGTATAATTAAACAGGAATAATGTGAAGACAATAGCAGTGATGATATTCTCATTTTCCTCTCTGAAGGCTATCAATGCACTTCACAATAAGTCATGGAATCAACACAATGTATTGCCGAAAGTGACCCGTGATTCATCAATTCAAATTCACCCTGTCATGAATCAAGAAGAATACCTATAAAAGTGCACTATTTTTATGAAGGCAGAAGGCATCATTTGAAGTCTTCCAGAGATGAACTCCCAACTAACCAACATTGGATGGACATTTACGATGTGGACTGAGCTAATGATTATTATATTTGTTAGATGAGTGAGAAAAAGTCTATTTTTAGTTTTTAATCATGGTACTTACAAGGGCCATTTGTTACATCAAAAGGTTTATGTTTTGTTGCTTTTTACTGGAATACGTTAACACAACAAGATGGGACAGTCCATACAATTCCAAAATACCGAAGATTCTGCACTGTGACAGTGAGCTGCTCCTGCATCCACTGCAACATAATGTATCTTAGGAAGGCAATCTAGCCCCACCTGGTAGGCATGCCTATTACTTACTGTTAATGTACAGTCGATAACCTGGAGACTGTTTGGCCAACAAAGGTCAAAATATTAAATTAATATGAGCAGACAGAAGCGGGACGCCATTTAAAAATTATCGAGACGTAATGTTTAAATTAATGCGCAAAACAAATAAGACTTAAAAAGCAGACTTTCATGCAAAATTGCACTAGGCCATCATATTTCAAAGTGCTAGTCCTAAAACGCGGAGATGATGCCATATTAAAGTTAACAGAGCTGAAGAACTATGAATTCAATATTTAATTTCACCTTGCCATTTCCAACTACATTTTATTCAAATTAATAGTTGCTGTGCAAAATGTTTTCTTTTCGAGATGTTTTAACTTCCAAAGAGGCCTTTGTTAGCTAATGAATAAAACTCAATATTTAGAAGGTTAAAAACAAAGTTTCACAAGTAGGACTGAAGACTCGAATGAAGCATGATTCATGGGAAAAGTAAGAAATTATTCACTAAGCTGCAGTGTAGATAGCTGGCTCTGTATATAGTATAGCAAAATGAGGTATATTGTGCATAAAGTCCAGTGGATCCCCAGAGGCTTTACAAAGGCTCAAGTAGATAATACTACTGCTCTCTTTTGTGGTAGTGTGGGTGAGCAGTTAGGCTTATCAGAGGGAAGTGCTAAGCATTCGCTGTACACACGCAGGCAATCAATGATACACACACTCAATTACTAATTCAGAGGCCCATGGTTTGTAAAAATAATACTTTTATTTTATAGAACCAAAGATACTTTGTTGCAAGTAAATAAGTTTTGCAATATCAATGCTTTTCAATGTAAAATAAAATGGAAGGAAACACAATCAGCAACATGCAGGTAGGTAAATGATTTAGGATATTGAGTTTTGGGATAAAGAATCAGTACCAACTAAGGTTCCAGAAAGTGACGAACCCGACCCACCAGCGGCACTGGGGTGGCCAGTTGCAGATGTCAAACTCGGTATCTGGTGCCAATGTTATCCTATGCAGAAAGGGAGCTATCAAAGGGGTACTACTAACAGGTAAGCAATACGGTTTGGTAACCCAGTCTATAGGGCTTAGGGTAAGCACGGTGGGGGGACAAGGCAACATTAAACACACCTCCAGTGGCACAGGAGCGGCCTGGTGCAGCGTGCCAACACATCGTTGGGCGCCAAATGTAAACCAATCGGTAATTTTGAAGTCGGGTAAAGGCTGCAGGCTCAGGCAGGAGGCCGATCGCAGGAGACCTACAGCAGAGCAGGTAAGTTGGGCTGCGCTGGAGCACTGGTTGATCAACACGAGGCCTACGAGCGTCCTTTGGATTCTGAAAACGGGGGGGGGGTCACTTCAGCTTAGGGAACCCTAGGTGTGGCCTTGGCTGAGAGGGGGCACACCTCACTTGCTTACTATTATTCCTGCCAACCTTGCTTCCATAAAAGGGGCTTGGTCAGGGGAGCGGGCATCTTCACTAGCTGGAGAGGCCCTGGTCGGCAAAACAAAGGACCGGAAGACTTTAAGGCTCACCACCTTTCTAGGCAATTCCTGCTTGAGGTTAGGTGTGAGTCATCTCCATCCAGAGGAGGCGGTTTCTGACCCACAAGAGCAAAAGGCTACCACCTCAGGGGGTCAAAAACATGTCTAGAGGTAGCAGGCCGGTGGAGACCAGTCAGTCACACACTAGTGAGTTGGTAGGATTTTAGGGGGCACCCCTGAGGTGCACTGTGGGTGCATTGCTTAATACTGACATCAGTGTGGATTTAAGAGGAGATGTTTCGTACCAAGCATCTTGGAATTCGGTGAAGACATGGAACTGTGGAACTCGTAGTGACAAGCTCCCAGCCCATGTCCTCCGTATGGCTTTACTGTGCACTTATGTCGAAGAATGGACTTAGACACTATATGGGCATATCTGCTCATCCAGTTATGCCCTCACATTAGGCACAGTTCACCCTGCCTTAGAGCTGTAAGACCTGCAGTAGGGGTGATTTACCTATGCAGCTTGCAGTGCCGGCAGGCCTGGCACACTGGGATGTGTGCCAGACCGACTCTTCACTTTTATCTGCAGGTTGCTGTGGCAGTATGCCTGTGGTTGGTGAGGATCAATACAAGCTACTCCAATGTCACTGAGTCTTGAGGGTTCTTTTAATCTACATTATAGAGAAATAACACGAATTTAATTGACTTAGCTCTCTGTTGACAAATCTCCTTAGGTGTATCCATTCACTTAAAAAGAACCCAAGAACTCTGGCAGGAGGAATTGAGCAGTGTAGTAGAATAGTCATTAAAATAGGATTCGGTGAAGGCCTAAATGCCCCTTCCCATGCTTGGGATTTCAGTTCAGTGTTTCACCATTGATCTTTCACCTGTACAACTTAATAAATAGAGCTTCTGGTTGGTTGTGGCTTAAATGAGCAATCTGAGCATTGCTTGAAAGGTTGAAGTACACTGCTAATTTGTTGTATATTCTTTCCTGGGTTATAGTATCATTGGGATTTTAGTATTTCCTCATGATTGAACCTGCAATGGTTTCCTTTAAAGGGCTCATTAATTGCTTTAACTGCAAGGTGGAAACATTGTTTTCAAGGTACTTGTTAAAGTCTTGGTTCATTGTTGTAGTGATGAAAGCCTGTTCTTTTTTTATTCAGTTTTCCTTACTCTAGATACCTAGAAGAGTATATTAGTTGCACTAGTAATGTACACAATTTTGGGAGTCACACCTTTGCTCACTGTTAATCATTTTAATTGCAATGAACCCCCTTTTGTTTATGATAGCTCCCTCTTAATTTCTCATGGAGAAAACAAAGTCTTGATCTGCTGATATTCTGCCACAATTGGTTCAGAGGGGGACCTTTATCCTTAAGGTGAGTACTATTGTAGTAAATAAGGTGCAGAGGCGGCAGGTGATTCTTGCAGGTTCCTTTATTCAGGTCAAGAGACAACGTAAGAGCAGACCACCCACAGCAGCAACAACCGGTCAACTGCCACAGGGTGGAACATACAAGGCAGAGTGGAACATGGAATGTGGAATAGAGAAGGTAAGCATTAAGCATTCCTGAGAAAGACTAGAATAACAACTCACATGTACTACACATCTTCTCCCTTTCTGTTGTTTGAAAACAAAAAAAACAAAAGAACAAATGAAACTTAAATAAAATCTTGCAGGTAAGTAGGAGGCCGCCGAGGCCTAAGAGGGCGTGCAGAGAGAGAAGAACCTTGAGCAGGGACAGGACCCTGCAACAGAGCAGGAGCATCGCCCCCACCAGAGACAATAACTTCATCTTGTGCATGAGAACCAAGGGACGCACCATTAGAAGGTAGAAAATCATCAGTGTCATTGGCAAGCAAAAAACCACTGGTAACAGAATCATCAGAACAAGAAGTGGAAGGAGCAGAACCCTCAGAGTGCAAAGAAGACAAAGGGGAGGAGCCCTTTTCCCTCTTGTAGAGAGCCACTCTCCTGAAGTTCCAGCATTCGCCATTATTTAGGATGACACAATAGTTGAGCACCTTCTTGACCTTAAATGGGCCCTTGATCTTGGACAAACCTTTTTGTAACCTTCCCAATTTGATTTTGACCAGATCTCCCACGAGAAAAGGAGGAGGAGAAGGAGAGACATTAGGGGTGGATTCAACCACATCAGTTTGAAGATCATCTGGGAAATTACCCTGAGCCTGCAGAGTAACGACATCCCTCATCCAGGACGGAAATAACTTTAAACCAGGATCACGTCCTCTCATCAACTGAAACGGAGACAGATGTCCATTAGCCAAAGGGGTGGTACGGTATGCCCATAGCATTTCATTCACCATCTTCCTAACAATATGACCACCACTAGATGCCATCTGTATAATACCCTTAACAACTTTATTGGCTCTTTCGCAAACTGCATTCCCCTGAGGGTTGTATAAGGATGTATGGTGATGGGAGACTCCACACTCCTTCAAGAAGATCTCCATGTCCTTGGAGGTGAGTTGTGGACCATTATCTGTGATTAAGACAGAAGGCAGGCCCTCATCCTTAAAGAGGTTACCCAAAAACCTGATGGAGTTGGAAGAAGTGATATCATTGGTAAAATGAACAACCAACCACTTGGTGAAAACATCAATAACAACAATAGCAAATCTATCACTCTCCCCTAACTCACCCATTGGGCCAATAAAATCAAGGGCAATGGTATGCCAGGGCAAATTTGGTGAAAGAACGTGTGCACCATCAACGAGCTTTGGACCAGTCTTCAACCGTTTCTCACCTTCCCTGCAGAGAGAACAATTTTCAACCCAATCTACTACTTGGGAGTCAACGCCAGGCCACCAGAAGTGATCTTTTAAACGCCTTTGGGTAAGGGTCTGGCCCATGTGCCCCTCATGTGCTAAAGCCAGTAGCTTAGTTCTTAACCCAAAGGGGGGTACAAATTTCTCACCTTTAAAAAGAATGTCCCCAACAATAGAAAGATCATCTAGGACCTTAATGTAAGGCCGAACAGCGACAGGGACAGAACTCTCTCGTCTAGGCCCCAACCTTATAAGTTTGATGACCTCCTGAAGGGTGGCATCAACAGACATCTCTCTAGACCAGTCACTGGAAGAGAAAACACCCTCGCCTACAAAAACAGCATCTTCCACCGAGGCCACAGCTATATCATCCAAGTCAAGTGAAACAACTGAATTGTGAGGAGAACGCCAATCCATAGATAGTCTCGAAAGACAATCGGCTTGGACATTCCTCCAACCTGGGATGTATTCCACCGAATACTGAAACTCTTGTAGTCTAGCCGCCAGCTTCATAAGGCGGGCAGAACCCTTACCTGCCCCACCAGGTGAAAGAACTTTGATCAGGGGCTTGTGGTCAGATCGTAGAGTAAACTTCATGCCCCACAAGTAAGTACGGAAATATTCAACAGCCCAAGAGGCCGCCAACGCCTCCCTTTCGATAACGGAATAGTGCTTCTCCGTATCAGTAAGGGTCCTGGAGGCAAAGGCGATGGTGACTTCTGATCCCCCACACAATTGAGACAACATAGCCCCCAGACCATGTGCACTAGCATCAACAGTGACAATAGATCTATTGCGTACATCAAAGGGAGATAACATTTTAGCATCGCAAATTTCATTTTTGATGTTTACAAAACATTTCTCTTGCTCAGGCCCCCAAGTAAAACTTACACCCCGTTTAAGCAAAGATCTAATAGATACAGTCTTATCAGAAAAATTCTGTACGAACTTAGAGTAATACTCTATCAATCCCATGAAGTAACGAAGCTGGTCTTTGTCAGAAGGTGAGGGTGCAGAGCGAATAGCCTCACATAGGTTTTTTTGGGGTTTTATACCAGAGGAAGTGATGGTGTAGCCCAGATAGTCTACTTCACACACACCAAACAAACATTTGTCCTTTCGTAAAGTTAGACCAGCATCAGATAACTTCTCAAGAACAACATTCAGAGTGAAATTGTGCTGGGATTCGGTTAGACCATAAATCAGGATGTCGTCCTGAAAGTAGACTACCTTAGGCACACCTTCGAAGATACCTGACACCATGCGCTGAAAAACGCTAGCTGCTGACTTGAGACCAAATGGCAGACGAGTAAACTGGAAGGTACCCCGGGGAGTGATGAAGGCTGTCAGGGATTTGGAGTCTTTGTGAAGGTCAATTTGATGGTATGCACTCCTGAGGTCCAATTTTGAGAAGAATTTTGCGCCATTGAGAGTAGTAACTAATTCAGATATATTAGGTAGTGGGAAGGTGTCGGCAACAACACAGTGGTTGAGAGACCTGAGGTCGACACAGAAACGGAGCTTGCCGTCAGACTTCTTGGTGACGACAATGGGCGAAACCCAAGGGGAGGCTTCAACAGGCTCAATGACCCCAGAACTCAACATGTCATCAAGGAGACCCTTGACCTCATCCCTAATGATGATAGGAATGCGTCTTACCTTGTGTTGTACGGGGACAGAGTTGGGTTTGATTATTATTTTATGTGAATAGCCCTTGAGCCGACCCAAACTCTCAAAGACATTTTTAAATTTAGAGAGTAAAGAGAATAGATCAGAGTCCTCCACGACCATGACCTGAGGATCAGCTCGGGGATTCACGACAATGCAAAGGTCATATTGGTGTATCCAACCAAGTATAGCGGGACCAGACTCTGAGACATATACCTTACCAAAAATGTGTCTGGTTGAGAACACAATGTTAGCCTCAAAATACCCAAGAATGCTGAGTGGTTCCCCCTGATACCCACCAAGAGAAATATCCGTAGGAAAAAGAGGACCCATACCCCACAAATCAACAAAAAGGGAATTGGGAATGATTGTGTACCGCGAACCATTGTCCACCATCAAGTAAACATTTTTTTCATTAATAATGAAAAGAGCCTTAGGCCTATTCCTACGTTTGTGGTCTTCACGTTGAAGATCACTGTCGATACCAACTACCAAAATTTTGTCAGTGTCATCTTCACCTACTGTGATGTCACTAACATATGAAACAGAAGGACGGGCTTTACTTCTGCAAACACGAGCATAATGCCCCAATTTACCACATTTCATGCATTCCTGTTTGGCTGCAAAGCAAAACTTTGAATCAGAAGCATGTGCAAGACTACCACATCTAAGACATTGCCTAGAAGAAGATTTAACAGTGTTATTAGGCTTAACATTAACAGACTTCTTGTTGAAAAACTTTCTCTTCTTAAGAAGAGCAACTTCGTCTTGGTCATCATCTTCCTGACTTGGAAACATGTGTGAATGACAAGACACCTCACCAACGTCACTTGAAGTAGCTCTCTTTTCCAACTCTTTCATACACCCTTGGGACTGTTCAACAACCTTTGCTAAATCAATTGCTGTTTGTAGGTTGGGATTCTTGGCTGCCCAAAGACGTTCCTGAATTTTTTTGTTATTGCATTGTACGATAAGCTGATCCCTGATCAGCTCATCAGTCATGTTGCCAAATTTGCATTTCACTGACATTTCGCGCAGTCTAGAAACAAAGTCATCTATGCTCTCACCAGTTTTTTGACTTTTGGTGTAGAATTTATACCTGTTCATGACCAGGTTCTCTTCTTTGGCATACCTGACTTCAAGACGAGACACAGGCTCCTTATACTCATCCAACGGGGCTTGTGCACCAGCCAAAAGGACTTTCGGCAAGAACCTGAACACACGTTGTCCTTCCTTACCAAGAGAACCCAGCAGAGGTGCTTTTTTGCGTTTGGCAGAGAACTCTTGAGCATCCAGTGCATCAAGGTAGTTCTCAAACATGGGAAACCAGTCTTCCCACGATATGCTGGGCTGGCCAGGTGAAGAAAGAAAACTGGGTGGTAAAACCACAGAGCCAGATTGAAATGGTGACTGCTCAGACATATTAAAAGTTGTGGTGAGAAGCACAGAGCGAAGTTAATGTTATAAATTGTCACACAAAAAAAAACGGAAATGTCTGAAAAGGTAAACGAATAGTTAATTAAGGCAACCTATTCCAGGAAGAAACGCTACAAACAGGAATAAAATCGAAGCTTTACTTGTCATGAAGCTTTACTTGTCACGAATGTGCACAAGACGAGCGCATCGTCGTTGCTGGAGTTGAATCCGTAACCATGGCAATTCAAAATGGCCCCCCGGCGTGATGACGTGGACGTACAAACGCGCTTGCTGTCTGGGAGAGAAGGCGCGTTGAGACGAGTCACGCAGAGTGAGAGGAGCGCATGCCAACGTCACAAAGAAGATCGCTGACTCCCACGGAAAGTTTTAAGACGTCATCAGTATCAGGGAGACGGCAGGAGGACTAAATGACGGGAAACAGAGGCAGAAGCAGGTAAAAACTTGCTGGTTTCGTAGAAAGTCCGAAGCAGAGCAGTCGGGTCCCCTCCGGCAGTATGTAGGAGCGTAAACGGGATTCGGCTCAACACGGTCTGCTCTTTGGTGTCTGTCCAAGGTCCAAAAGGTGGCGGAAGAGCGCAGGGTTCGAAGCAGCGTCGCCAAAATACTGTAGTAAATAAGGTGCAGAGGCGGCAGGTGATTCTTGCAGGTTCCTTTATTCAGGTCAAGAGACAACGTAAGAGCAGACCACCCACAGCAGCAACAACCGGTCAACTGCCACAGGGTGGAACATACAAGGCAGAGTGGAACATGGAATGTGGAATAGAGAAGGTAAGCATTAAGCATTCCTGAGAAAGACTAGAATAACAACTCACATGTACTACAACTATCTTTCTGATGGAGGTGTTATAAGACCTCTGGGGCAGTGCGATCAATCAAGCAGAGCAGTTTGGAGTTTATGTCTTGGGAGCTCATATACAATTTCATACTCCTTGGCTTAGTTGTGGCACTTCTTGGAGATACCAAGTCATGGGATGGCTGGGATGAGAACAGACAATCCGCATGTTGCGGTATATAATACTGTGGTGAGGATGTGGGGGATCTAGTTGCTGTGGTTATTCTAACCTGTTGGTGCTCAGGTTTATTTTACAGATTGCAGATGGTGCCTCAAAGCTTGCACAGCTATTTGTCACTTGCTTGTTTTAATCATTACAGCATCAGCACCTTTTATTGACTATGAGCAGTCTCTCTCCCAAGAGCAGCCATGCTGAGGAATTAATATAACATGGACAAGGAAAAGAAGCTTTCACTGCAATTATCAAGGAAGGAACATCTAACTAGTTCTGGGATTCAAGGAAATCTGTTTTTTCTAATACGGTGGCCAGAAAGATTAAGATAACCTATAATTAGCAAGACATAAAGCTAAGAATTGTTTTTTATACAAGCAGCCAAAAAGATATCACAAACAATCTGCTAACTTGTTAATCTTGCACTCGAAATTAAACATTTTCATTATTTTTCATTAAGGTGTAAAAGGTGATTTTAGATCAGAATTCGAATAGTGGCATATAACTATAAAGAAAACACTACTCCAGCGTCAATATTAATCAATATTAATCTATTGGAACTATTGGGCTGGAAAAGATGTATTTTGAAGGAGGGCTGCCTAAAATTCGGCAGGATTCATTTAAGAAAGGGATTTTTTTGACAAAACCTTGCTCGATCAGTGCATTTCCGATTGCAAGTGAAAAAAATGGATTACTAAAAAAGAAAGCCAAGCTGATTACCTGCATTCACAAAGAACACACCGAACTACCAAGCTGTTTGGAAGTGAGAGAAAAATTGTGCTAGGGCCTTTTCTCAAAACTCTTCTGCCAAGTTACATGGCATTGATTTAGCGAACCATCCCATGATAAATTAATTTTACAGAAGCAGCGCACATTGATCTCTAAAGCATTTGAATCGTGCTTGCCAAATAACTGCTCTTGCGCGGCTTGTGATACAGACTCCAGACTACATTTCATTACAAACCCTACTAGAGCCACAGTAATTATTTTTGCACTTAGCATTCTTGGCTAGACTTTCACCTGATATTGCGAATTCCCACTGGAATCGCTGCAAAGAATTGCTGCTAGCGGCAAACTAGAATACAAAAAAAAATGTTGCACCCATCACGACTAGCAAATAAATAGCAGAAGAATGAATACAAATGCATTCTGTATTGGTGTGGGTACGAGCGCCCACGGCCCACCGAGACAGCTGAAAGGACGTATCTTGCAGGCAACTCTTGTAAAACTGCAGTAATGGCGAAGCCTGGAAGTGCAGCACAGAGCTCCCTGGTAGGCAGGGCCTCCCCGCAGAAATGAAAGAAAGCCTGCAAGCCTATGCATAATGCCCTCGCTGCTTCTATTTCTTTTCAGATGTTTGCATCAATTAACAATAGATATTAAACTATTTACGTCCACAAGGAGGAACTTCTACAACAGTTCAGAAATGCAATTAAACAATGAAATAAATACAAAGCTGGTGTTTGGATCCCCCACTCCGGTTTGAGGGTTGCATTCTGACAGAATAATAATAGCATCATTTGAGAGGCTTCACGTCTCACCTTGTCCTTCTGGAGTTTCGCCAAAGGGATTTATTTCCACCTGAGTAGCATCAACTTTGAGAAAGAGATTGTAAAGCTTCTTAATTTGATCCGCTGCCTACGGTTTATCAAAAGAGATGTAATTACAAAACTGAAATGTCAAAACATGATTTGCATTTGTAAAACAGGATAAGTTTTGCAATGGTTTACCATTTGTGTTAATTAAAATCACTGCTTATAAATTGTGTTAGTGCACAACATTCATTATTCCGCATGCGGCCTGCTAGCAGATGTTAGAAACGAAAGGTAGTCGACTAAACTAAATATTGTTCCTTTAAACTCCTAATATATATCTACTGGAAATCGGTAGTCTGGAGTCAGGGAATCGTTGTTGCCTCGATGAAACGTGCCAGCGCTACCAAGTACCACGCATCAGGCGTTAGCCAATGACACTCAAAGTACGGCCCGGGGGCAGCAAGCGGCAGTCCAGACCTGTACATGCGGCCCCTGGTTGAACAGCAGCAGTCGGCTGCTGTTCATTTTACAAAGTACTAATTCTTATAGAGATATTACTTAAATGGAAAGCATTTATTTACAGTCTAACAGAGGTAAAATTAAAAAAAGCACAGAAGCTGTCCTGCACCACTTAATTTTAAGAATACTTTAAAGACTTCTTGCAACAAAAGTGTAAAAATATGATAAAGTTCCTTCAAAATTCGAAAGTTTCACCATAGTACGTAACATTATAAAAGTACATTGCAATTTTTGTTGTTGTGTGTGACAGTTTTTAAACATGAATTTTAGAAACATTCATGCCTTCCCCACACCTTGAACACAATGACAATAAGGAAGGGGTGTGGCGCCGAAGGAAGAGGTGTGGCGCAGCAGCTAGGGCGACTGACTCCGGAATCTGGGGATCACGGTTCGATCCCTGGCACCGGCGGAAGATTATCTCAGCACCATGTGACTCTGGGCAATAGTTTGCTTAATCTTCCCGACGGCCCCCAGCGCCTAGGGACCCTTACGGGTGATTGTGCGCTTTACAAATATGGATTATTATTATAATAAGCAAAGTGAAACAAAACAATTGCTTTGGATCACGCAGATTTGTCCAGTGCGGAGGCTGGGATTGATCCCAAGGTGGAAATTCAGCCACTAGATGTAGATGAGTCGCTTCCCCCTATGCCCACCTTACACCTCCTACGCCCCAATCGCCACCACGCTGGCATCAGTGCGGCCATCGGTCACACCACAGATTAGCTTTTTGGCCCCTGGGAAAATGTTTACGAGTACTCATGCATTAGACTAACGCATTTCAGTGTGGTGGTCTGCGCCTACTCCGCTTTCCAGCCTGAGCTCTGAAGTACCACTGACTGGTAATTTGGTTTTAGCTGACAGAGCATTGCTGCAGCAGGCTTTGCGGCTTGGGGGTTGGCTTAAGCAACTCGCTATGGCCAATCAGGGCTGGCTACAATATGTTTCAGTCACTCGGAGGCTAACGTCACTGACGTGACATAGAGACTGTGTCTTGTTAATTAATTTGGCCAATCAACTGCCACGGCCCAGGCTGGGCGCATATTCAGTTTGTAGAACCAGGAGCTCGCAGGTGCAGCTGAGCTGAGCTCACACCGCGCAGCCTGCATAAGATCATTAGAACCTTAGCGACCCTTGACCCCACCAGGTAGGTGGCTCCCTCTCCGCACAGCACCGCCTGTGTCTCCCTGCCCCAGCCGCCGCTGTTGAGGAAGTTCAAGGCCCTCCACCACCCGCAGGCTACTCACCTGCGGCTCATCCCTGGTGGCCAGTGGTAGGCCGTAGGTAGGTTTGTTCATCCTCCGCTTTATTGCTTTTATTGTATTGCCTGTATTTTCATTGTTGTGACTGTGACTGCTGTTGTCTGTCTTCCCCCGCTGCCTGTACGTGGTCCGTGCCCCTGTTTTCTTCTCTCTGTTCCCCTCGCTGCCCCCATGCTCTCTCTGCCCGGTTTTTCCTTCTGTTCCCTCACTGCCCCCGTGCCTCTCTGCCTGTTCTGCCTTCTTTTCTTAGCTGCCCCTGTATTTCTGTACTCTGTATTCTGCCTCTGTTCCACTCGTTTTTTGTGCCCTTCCAGACCCAATTGTTTTTCCTCGTTTTTTGTGCTTTTCTGCCCTCTGTTCCACTCGTTTTTCCCTCGTTTTTTGTGTCTTACTGCCCTCTGTTCCACTCGTTTTTTGTGCCCTTCTGCACTCTATTCCACTCGTTTTCCCCTCCTTTTTGTGCCCTCCTGCCCTCTGTGCCACTCGTTTTTCCCTCGTTTTTTGTGCCTTTCTGCCCTATTTCACTCGTTTTTTTTGCTCTTCTGCCCTCTATGCCACTTGCTTTTCCCTCATTTTTTGTGCATTTCTGCCATCTGTTCCACTCGTTTTCCCCTCCTTTTTGTGCCCTCCTGCCCTCTGTTCCACTCATTTTTTTGTGCCCTTCTGCCCTCTTCTGCCCTCTGTGCCACTCGTTTTTCCCTCGTTTTTGTGCCCTTCTGCCCTCTGTGCCACTTGTTTTTCCCTCGTTTTTTTGTGCCTTTCTGCCCTCTGTTCCACTTGTTTTTGTGCCCTTCTGCCCTCTGTGCCACTTGTTTTTCCCTTGTTTTTTGTGCTTTACTGCCTCTGTTCCACTCTTTTTTCCCTCGTTTTTTGTACCTTTCTGCCCTCTGTTCCACTAGTTTTTCCCTCGTTTTTTGTGCCCTTCTGCCCTATGTTCCACCCTTTTTTTTTGCCTCTTTTGCCTTCTGTTCCACTAGTTTTTTGTGCCCTTCTGCCCTCCGTTCCACTTGTTTTTTGTGCCCTTATGCCCTTTGTGCCACTAGTTTTTCCCTCGTTTCTGTGCCCCTTTTGCCTTCTGTTCGACTCGTTTTTTGTGCCCTTTTGCCTTCTGTGCCACTTGTTTTACCCTTGATTTTCTGTCCCTTTTCCTTCTGTTACCTTCGTTGTCCCTCACTGCCCTCGCCGCTGCTTTCCCTGCGGCCCCGCCCCCTGACTGCCCAATGCCCATTCCCTGCCCCCGCCGCCCAGCTGCTCCTCCCTCCCAGCTCCCCATAAATGCCAGCAGCTGCGCGTCCGCGCAGCTGGCACGCCTAAGGAGAGCCCGTCCGTGCCTGGACCGCGCCCAGCGCCAGAACCCCTGGCCCCCGCACCCGCCACGACGACTGCCGCTACTATGACGCCACACACCTGCTTCAAGGTCGCCCCAAAAGGCACACACGGCCCCTTCACCTGCCGGAACTGCAGCTACACCAGCCTCAGAGCTGACGAACCACCCTCCAAGAAAGACCCCAACCACCTCCGATGCATACTACTGAACACCAGCTCCACACGCAAGCATGCCGTCGAGTTCTGGGACCTGCTCGACACAACATCCCTGGACGTCGCCTTCCTGACAGAGACCTGATTTAACGACTCCTATGCACCCGACATCACCATAGCCATCCCAGACGGCTACAAGATCACCCACAGAGAACGCACCAACGGAGTCGGAGGAGGAATCGTCATCGTCCACAAGAACAGTATCAGGGTCTCGAATAGCACTGATGACGCGCTCAGCATCGCCGAACACATGCATTTCCAGATCCACACATACCCTAATTCCACCCTCAGAGGCACCCTCGTCTACCGACACCTCGGACCCCGCCCCCAGTTCAGTGACTCCATCGCCGACTTGATCAGCATGCACGCCCTGAGCTCCACCAATTGTATCCTCCTCGAAGACCTGAACTTTCACCTTGAGAACAACAACGACAACAACTCCACAACCCTGATCGATAACCTTGCCAACCTCGGACTGTAGGAACTCGTCACAATGCCCACCCACTCCGCCGGCAACACGCTCGATCCAGTCTTATCCTCAAGCCCGTATGTCTCCATCAGCCAAACCACCGAACTCCTCTGGACCGACCACTGCTGCATCCACTTCGCCTTCCAGAAACCCACCACACACCACCGCACCCAACAGATCCCTCGCCGCTGCAGCGGCAAAATCATCGAAGACCAAATACACGCAAACCTCGTTCTCAGCCCACCCACCAAACCCTCCAACACTGACAACACTGCCCACAGCCTCAGATCCTGGATCGAGGACTGCGCCAACACCCTCGCCCCTCTGAAGAAACACCTCCACAGAGACACCAGGAAGAGGGCCAGCTGGTTCACCCCAGAACTCCTAGCCTTCAAGCAAGCCTGTCGGAAACTAGAGAAGAAATGGCACAGTGACGAAACTCCAGACAGCCACTCAAGCACACAAGGACGCCATCCGCAACCACCACCACCTCATCAGGGTGGCCAAGAGGACCTCATTCAAAGACTGCCTCGACACCAACGCAGACAATAGCAAAGAGCTCTTCAACATCGTGAAGGAACTCTCCAACCCCAGCTCCAACATCAGCGACATCCCGCCGTCGCAAGTCCTGTGCGACTCCCTCTCCACCTTCTTCCACCGCAAGATTGCAGACATCCAAGAAAGATTCAACACCCAGACAGCCCCAACAGACAGCAACACAACAGACCCTCCATACACCATTGACCACGACCACCTGCTAGCCTGGGCCAGCATGAGCATCGATGACACCATCAAGACCATGCGCTCAATCCACTCCGGCAGACCCATTCCCGCACCACGTCTTCAACAGAGTAAGCAGCTCCATCGTAACCCACCTGCGCAATGTCATCAATCTCTCCCTGGAGACAGCGCCCTTCCCAGAGATCTGGAAACACGCCGAGATCAACGCCCTACTCAAAAAACCTAAGGCAGACCAAAGAGACCTCAAGAACTTCCGTCCCATCTCTCTGATCCCCTTCCCGGCCAAGGTCATTGAGAAAACCTTCAACAGACAGCTAACCCGATACCTCGAAGAAAACAGAATCCTGGACCCTTCCCAGTCAGGGTTCCGCAGCAACCACAGCACCGAGACTGCCCTCATCGCCGCCACCAATGACATCAGGACCCTGCTGGACAACGGCGAGACCGCAGCACTCATCCTCCTAGACCTCTCTGCCGTCTTCGACACCGTCTGCCACCGCACAATACGCGCACGCCTCCAAGCCGCAGGGATCCGAGACAAGGCTCTGGATTGGCCCACCTCCTTCCTCTCCGGCAGAACCCAGAGCGTCCGCCTCCCCCCATTCCGTTCCAAAGCCTCCGAGATCATCTGCGGCGTACCCCAGGGATCCTCCCTCAGCCCGGCGCTGTTCAACATTTACATGGCCGCATGCACACGTAGCCCGACAGCACGACCTCAACATAATCTCCTACGCCAACAATACTCAGCTGATCCTCTCCCTCTCCAAGGACCCCATCACCACCAAAGCCAACCTCCACGAAGGAATGAAGGCCGTCGCCGACTGGATGAAGACCAGCCATCTGAAGCTGAACTCAGACAAGATGGAGGTCCTCATCATCGGCTCCAACCCTTCAGCCTGGGATGACTCCTGGTGGCCAACGGCACTGGGGGCAGCCCCGACACCCACCGACCACGCACGCAACCTGGGAATCATCCGCGACTCAACGCTCTCAATGATCAAGCAAGTCAACGCCGTCTCCTCCTCCTGCTTCAACACCCTCCGCATGCTCGGCAAGATCTACAGATGGATCCCGACAGATACAAGAAAGACAGTCAACCAGGCCCCCATCAGCAGCAGACTCGACTACGGAAACGCCCTCTGCGCGGGTGCCCCGACCAAGCTCATCAAACGACTAGAGCGCATCCAAAACGCCTCGGCACAACTGATCCTCGACGTACCACGCCACGCCCACATCACCCCCCATCTGAGAAACCTGCACTGGCTACCCGTCAACAAGAGGATATCCTTCTAGCTCCTCACCCATGCACACAAGGCACTCCACAAGACAGGCCCAGCCTACCTCAACAGACGGCTGCCCTTCTATATCCCCAACCGCCAGCTACACTCCGCCGACCTCTCCCTCGCCACCGTCCCGCTCATCCGAAGAACAACCACCGGGGGAGAGCCTTCTCCCACCTCACCGCCAAGACATGGAACACCCTCCCACTGAGCCTACGACAGACCCAAGACCAGCTGGAGGATACTCAAGGCCTGGCTGTTCGATCAGCAGCCCCCCTCCCCCAAGCGCCTTGAGACCCTTGCGGGTATGCAGTGCGCTTTACAAATGATTGATTGATTGAGCGGCTGCTACGGGACAGTAAGTATTGCAACCATGAATACAGATGGAGTGAGACAGCCAGCGCTGCTTAGACCAGCGGACCGGACGCAGCGCTTCCTGAGAGTTTCAAGTAAGTGTGTCTATGTCGATTAGGCTGCTGATGTTAAAGAGTCTGATCATGACGGGTCTTCTGAGATCAGAAGCTGAGGCCAAGTGTCCCAGTATTCTCGGACTGTGAAAGAGACAAGCTGATGTCTCTGTTGCTTAACCTTCGTGTTGCTTCACTGAACCTCCTGCAGAGATAATGAGGAAAAGGTGCACTTGTGCTCTTAGCTGCAGTGGTGTGGAAGATGCCCTTTACTGAGTCACAATGCGCTTGGACGCTGGTGCTTAGAACTTGAGACCCCTGCCCTGTTCTCCAGGTGTACTTCTTAGCAGTGACGTACTGATCCTCAACTCTGCAACTGCCTCAGAATAGGTAGGGCCTGTGAGACTTTGCTGCTGCCTTAAGCAAGCTACGTTTATATATGTATGGAAGGGCTTTTCCCCCACTCCGTTCATGACCCATAGGTGCCGACTGGTAGGAATGAAGTCAATTGGGCATGAATACAACGTTGCATGTTGTGTGCTTGCTGAGCAATTCGAAAGCGTCACCATCTGTCCTCTCTCCATTCCTGCACCAATGTCCTTGAAAGTCCATGCTGGCCGTATGAAAAGAAGCGTTTTCTAAAAGTACTGCCAGCCCAAGGCCTCAGAACCCGCAGCAGCGATGGATCGCCCAAAGGGCCAAAGCAAGGCAGGTTATGCATGCTGCAATCCAATCTGTAGAGCACCGCCTGCCCCTCTGCCACGCAAGGCCCAATGAAGACCCCCTGGCTTCCATCCTGGCACTAAATCACTGGACAGTCCTTGTCACTGGTGAGTTGTACTGTGAATGTGTCATTGTGAAGTGGGATCGGCCAGTAGCCTCGCCACCTTTCCCAGTAAATTATGTTGTAAAATTCTTCTAAGACCCACACATGATAAACTGGAGTTCATACAAGATAGTCCGTATTCATTTTTAACACTGCTTTTCTTCATTTGTTCACTTTATCATCCACGGACCATTAAAACAGCTATGGAACACATTTTAAAGGGCTTTACTCTCATGTTTCCAGTTTGTAATATGCGCTGATATGAGGGACAAATACAGGCTTTAAGGGATTTAAAATATTTATGCTGGGACATTAATAAACTGGTCAGGCCAATAAAAAAACACCTTGTTAGCAACTCTATTGGCTGGTTCTGGTGGATGTACAAGTAGCTGGATTGGCTTGATCTAGTTGGGTTGTATGAATATTTACGGCGTGTGAACAGAACTGCGCAGGGCAGGGATGTCCAGGCTTGGAATGGGGCTGGACATGGCCAGATTATCAGAGCTTGGATGAGGGTTTTACGAGAGTTCAGCAGGCGCCACTGAAAGATCCTCCTGAGAAGGCGTATTGTCCAGAAACACGAGCCACAAATGAATGTTACTGGGGAATGTCAAACATGAAAGAGCTTACTCGAGCTGAGAACATCTTCTTGAGAAGTTTGATGTCCCTCGGTCCATCTATCCCCATTCTGCCATTGCAATTGGACATGGGCTTTCGGGCGATTGAAGACCAAGCAAAGCTACGCCCTTTGCTTCTGTGGGCCCGCATCTGGAGAGTTCCTGAGCTCTCTAGTTATGCGGATGGCCTGCGGGAGATAATCAAATCTCCAGGTTGGGCAAAGAGACATCAAAGCACTACTTGCCAATCTGGGGCTGGAAGAAGCATGGCATCAACAGACAGCCCCGCCCAAATCAATGCTAAAACAACTCTACTGGAGATGGGTGGCAAACAAAAGAAACTCTTCTGCAACGATTTGTAAATCGACAAGAAACTTTATGGAGTCTAAAGATGTCCCCATTAGAGAACTGTATTTGGACATTATCTCAGCCCCATGGGAAAGATCCCTGTATTTTAAATTTAGAATAGGTCTTCTCCCCGTAATGGAACTCACAAGTCACTGGAAAATTCCTCACCAGACTGCACCGTGGTGCCCCTTCTGCCCACAGCGCCGTGAATCTGTCCCTCATTTTTTATTTGAGTGTCCTGCCTACAAGGTTCCACGGATGAAATGGCTAAAACCCATGTGTCTCACACTGGGTACAAGACATTGTAACGTGGCACTAAGGATATTACTTTCAGACACTCGCACCTTTTATGCATGCGCCACCTCGAAGTTTCTTGGGTGGGCATGGCGGATTCGGTCAAAAAGGCTTAGACAAATTGTTTAATCATGTTTTTATTCTTGCGGTCTGTTTCACAAACATACCTTTTTTAGGTAATTTATATAATTCTCCCCCTAAAAATAATAATAGTAAAAATCGCCGATTCCTATCATGCAAGGGGTTTTTTATACTTTTTATTTTCAATGCTTCGAAAAGAATTTTATATGTATGTATGCTTTTTAAGATATTTTGTATGTCGAAATAAAGCCTATTTGACTTGACTTGACTTGAATGTTACTGAGTTTCTGAGTGAAGGAGCCGGGTCAAGGTTGGTAAGCCACCATTCATCTGTCTAGTGAAGCTGTGCTTTACCGAACAGTATCTCTGTTTTGTCCCTGTTTAGATTAAGACAGTTCAGGGACGTCCAAGTGACAATTTCCCTCATGCAGGTGATAAAACAATGCTTAACATTCTCAATGTCCTGCTCAAAAGATATAACTAATTTGAGTATTGTCTGCATAAGAGAGTATTTCAAAACCGCAAGAAATAACTCTCTCTCTGTCAAGGGGAGCGACATAGATGTTAAAGAGCGGAGCCCCGAGGAGCAAACACTCTTGCCCAGGGACAGAGGCTTAGATTGAAAAGGGCGTAGAGTAATCCTTTGAGTCATGTCCTTAAAAAAAAAAAATCTATGAGCAAATTTAGGGCGGAGCCCTGAATCCTTATCTCATAGAGGCTTTGAATCAAGATGGAATGTGAAACGGTATCAAACGCTTCTGAACAGGTCAAGAAGAACCAGAATAGCTGGTGTACATGCGTCAAAGAATGCGCTGAGTGAGTTTACTACCGCTGGGAGAGTAGTTTAAGTGTTGTGGGAGGGTCTAAACCCCGATTGAGAAACATACAGCAAATGGTGACTCTCCAGGCAGGAGGAAAGCCGTTTCTTAACACGAGACTTTAGAACCCTGTCTGTGGAAGGAAGGCGAGAGATAGGACGCTAGTTTCCTTAAGATCAGTATGCGTTTCTTTAAAGATCAGTTTAACATGGGCGGCTTTCCATTCCCGAAGAATGGCCGCTGAAGACAAAGATGGGTTGCATAGATGTAACTGATGGAGCAAGAAGGGTGGAAAGTGTATCTATATGTTGGGGGCAAGGGTCCGAGGGAGAGAGCTAGTAAATCTAGCAATTGAGTTTCTGCAAAAGGCTCAAACCTCTCTAACACTGCAAGAGTTGTGCTACAAGCAGATTTAGCGAGACAGATAAAGATTAGTGAAGTAGAATTATGGATATTACAATAGATATTCACTATTTTAGTTTTAAAATGGGTAGCTATGGTGTCACAAAGTGTCTGTGTGGCGACATGGTTTAGTGCAATCCTTTACGACCCTAAATAGGTCTTTGGCGGAGTTCCTTGCTTGGTCAATTCTGTTTATAGTGTAGCGTCTATGTGTTGTTCTAATTCTACTGTGATAGGCTCCTAATTCTTCTTTATATTGATGTTTGTCTAGGTCGTCCTTTCGAGTACCAGCAATTATGCTCTAATCTTTTACAGTTTTATTTATCAATTCTTAGTTTGGCTGTATACCTTGGAGCATTAGGTCTACAGGATTTAGTGATGTGAGATCTATAGGGAGCAACTGTGTCTAGGGCACAGGGCAGGGACTCTAGAAACGAGGCCCACGCTGAATCAATATCCCATTGGCTGTCTAGATCTGTGGGGCTTAAAGTACATTGAAAACCTTCTAGTAACCTGTTTCCAAGGTCTTGATCTCAAGAAATTTGCCATTTTGCATTTAGTAGTAGTAGTCCCAATAGGGACTTTAAAATTACTTTAAAAAATGGTCAGTCCAGGCAAGTGGTTCATGAATATCAGCATGCAGCAACGTGTAGTTCAAAAATATAACTTCTAAGGTATGCCCAGCTGAGTGTGTGTGGGCCAGACTTTATCTAATGGAAATCTACTATTTCAAGACAGCAAGGTGGATACAACTGGGTCGGAGGCTACAACTACATGATAGTTGAAGTCCCCTATCAAAAGAAACTTCTGTGAAGGTAGCACATAAGGAGCTATTTGTTCTATTAATTTAAGGCTAAAGTCTCCCATTCTGTTGTGTACAATAAGAAAATAGCAGTACAATGATCAGTTTGGTAACTTTATAAATGTGCACAGGTCCAAAATTAGGAACATATTTTTTTTATAATTAGTGGATATAGTGGTATCCAGTAGATCTAATCATTTTCTTAAATGATACTCTCCAGCTCATGCGCCCACATGCTCAATGGATATCATATTTTACAGAACTATTGCTGTAAAAGTAAAACAGGTTGGTACATTATCTTTTTTTAGGTTGAACCAAGCCGGCGCTTGCGCTGTCTGAAAGATCTGTGGTATGTACTTTGTGTGGGCTTTGGAGCATTGCTCCAAGAGACTGGTCTGCTTCCGCTTTTGCTTAGGGACTACTTTTTTCTAGCAACTGCCGCTATTTAACTGTCTTGATAGAAAACAACCCCTAGAGGTCAGTAAAATACCAGAGTCGCTTTCTGCTTAGGGACTTTCTTTTTTAACAATGTTTTTAGCAACTACGTCTATTTAACTGTCTGGATAGAAATTGACCAGCAGAGGTCAGTAAAATACAAGAATTGCTTTACCCAGGATAATGTGCTCCATAGCTAAAAACTAATAAAAGTTCCAAAGGCGAGAACTATTGCATTGCAAATCTTGTTCTCTTGAGTGTTTGTCTTGCCTTGCTATGGACTCTTATTTACCTCCTCTCGCTCGATTAGTCCCTTTTCATATAATATCAACGCTATCTGAGGGCACCTGACGAACAACCCTTTCTTGGATATTCCAGCCTTTTTTTCTCAGCTCTCTTTTTCTTAGCTAATATTCACTATTGTTTTTTGTGATTTCCTATCATCTACTCTTCTATTCCCTTGATTGCCCGATCCTAACAATTATTTATCTGTTTCCTTTGTTCTTTTCTTATTTATACTCAGGCATTTTCAAACGTCCTTTTTCTTCATTGGACCCCTCGTACATTTTTTCAACCTACCTTAGTTTTTGCGTGTAGATGTTTTTAATCGTGTGAGGAAAATGAAGAACAGTAAAAATTAATATTATAATAATGAAGATAAAGCAGGACTTATAAAGCGCATGGCGACCCGCAGGCATCCCAACGATGGCAGAGGAAAGGGGCTGTCTATTGAAGCAGAGAAAACATTCATGCGCTAGTTCTTAAAGAGACAGGTCTAGGTACTTCCGAAAGCCTAGCTCTTTCAAAAAGAATGGTAATAACAATAATAAAAACTTTACCACTAATAACGCTAATATGAATATAATAATCATCATCATCATCATAAAAGCAACAAGTAGGACAATCATATCTATCTTTACGATGTCTACGACTTTCTTTTAAAAAATTTAATGTTGTTTTGTGATGTTGACTTTGTTACCTGACGCTGAAGTGGTCCCTTGAAACCCAAATTATCTGCCATTCTCATTGCTTGGCAGTCCTTTACTCCTTCAAATATATCTATTTCTTCCTATGAGAATAAAAAAGTAACAATATTAGACTTCAGGAAAGCAGGAAAAACATAGGGGCATATTATCAAGGGGGTTTATCTCCGCTTTTTTGGCTTTAAAAGACAAGAAAGCAGAGACAAAATTATCTCCCTATTACCTAGCTGTCGCTAACACCAGTTAGCGACAGCTAGTAGGAGATAGCGACCATCTTGGGCCCCACTTTGCATGTCAGTGATATTTATCACTAATGACATGCAAAGTGGGCGTGCCAAGATGTTAGCGACTGAAAACAGTCGCTAACATTGCTATCTCCTATTACCAACTTTTGGAGATATTCGCGCTAAGCGCGAATATCTCCAAAAGCGAACACCTGCCTTGAGCAGTTCTTAGCCATGTTATCCAATGGGAGGTGGATAAAATGGCTAAGAGCATTAGCTCGGTAATGCATGAATATCGCGGACTTTTCAGCGATATTCATGCTTTGCGGCGATTTTTATCGCATTTGCGTTAAACCTTGGTAATACCAAGGTTTATTTGCGGTAAAAATCGCCGCAGCTCAGCAGTAAATTTTTGTCTCTAACCAAGCAATAGCGATAATTATCGCTATTGCTTGGTAATATGCCCCTGAATCTACCATTCCAAAAGAATATACTTTAAGCGCTGATTACGAGTGCCAGGCATCTCCCAACGCAGCAACACTACACGAGGAATTCCATTCCTGATGAGAATTGCCACGCTCTGCCGCATGCGGTAATACCGCCCCCCCCCCCCCCCCCCCCCGAAATCCCAATACCACAGAATCTGGGAATTATCCAGTGCGGTATTACTAAACCGTCATGGCAGATATTTGTACCAGAAGGCACATTTATTGAACAGAACGTTATTTCCACCGCTTTTCACAGGATGCCTGCCATCTGGTTTTATGATGCGAAATGTTCATGTCGAAATTTGTGCCCAATTTATATCCCAATTTGGCCAGCATATCCATTTCTAGGCCAAATAAGGATTTACAAATCTAATGCAGACCTTAGCGAAGGCTTACCTATACACTATGAAACTAATGACCAAATTAAGGCAGAGATTAAATTATTACAGCTGCCAAGATAAACGTGGAGATTTAACACGTTTCCAGAATAATAAAAAGCCTGGAAAAAAACATACCTAAAACCTACAGAACTCTTCAGGGTACAACATTCATCAAGCAATGCGACACACCATTTTACACTTAAGCAAGCCACAGAAAAAAATTACATCCTTGTTATTACTATCTATGGGAACCTACGTCAGAAATATAAAATACAATGCCTTGTATTATTTTCTGCACCCAAAATAGAAATATTCTTGGGTAACTTTTTGTAATCTAATGAAACCTTTTGATAAACTGCTGATTACCTTGAAGATGAGTTCTGGGCTTTTGGCTGCCACTTCTTCAATGTCAACACCTCCCTGTGGGCTGCCAACCAAAACGGGTCCATTACAGGCTCTGTCCATCAAAATTGCCAAGTAGGTTTCCCTCGAAATATCTAATGCTTCAGCAACCATTACCTAAATCAAAAACACATTGAATATGGTTAGTTGAAAAAATAAATAGTTACAAGTTTCATGTATAGGCATTGCAAACACACACACATAAATATATATAAATACATATAAATATACACACACATACACATATATACATACACACACACACACACATATATATATATATATATATATATATATGTCTTGTCTGAATAAAGCAACCTGTTAAAATCTACCCGGGAGTGCGGAGAATTCTTTGTTGGAGAACGAAGGAATTTGAGCAGAAATTATATATATATATATATATATATATATATATATATATATATATATATATATATATATATACACACACACACACACACACACACATACATATATGCCACTGGGTAGTCAGGATCGTGTTTCTACAGGAAATGCATTTTATGTGTAGCTAATAACTGGTTCCGTTCGACGAATCTTCCTCAACCAGGAAGTGGTGGCAGTCATCCCGATCCTGAATCCTAAGAAAATTCAAACAAACGCTCAAGGGGGCATTGTAGGAATACCCTGACTCCCTAGGCCTGGTGGCGGGGTCCCAGAGGGCTCCCAACCGCAGCCAAAAACATTTAAAACAAAAAGATTTGCTGTGAATTAATAGAAAATCCACAAAGATGTGGAATTTTTTTTTTTTTACATTTTACCATGTTTTTTTCTTTAAACTCCTATGGTGGGCTAGGTCCCCCCGAGAACAAATGTTTATATTGGGAGGTGGGGCGGCGTTCCTAGCCGATTTTGGCCCCAGAGACCCATCCTGCAGAGCCCAGCACTATTTCCTGGGGGAGAGGGCATGCGGCCCGCCCCCCTACAATTTCAGCCCAGGGGACCACATCCCCCAATTGTATTCTAAAAGGGGAGTGGGCACATCTACAGACCCGGCCTCATGTGCAAAGGCCTCCCTCTCTGAGTCATAGATGGTCCTAGAGACCCCATCCCAAGGGTCAGCTCACAGGCTATGTCCCAAGGTGCACACATAGTGAGTTCCCTGCCTGCACTGGAGCAAGAAGGGAAATCTGTTTTTGCGTTTGCTTGCCAGGAGCATTTTCAAATCTCCTGCCAAGCAGAAGCAAACATCAAGTCTGCTCCCAGTGGGAGGGAGCTTGAAAATGCTCCCGCCTGCAGGAAGCAGACTTTGGATCGGTTTCCCTGCCCGCAGTGAAGCGGGCATGGAAACAAAACTAAATATTGCTCTTGCTTTGAGGAAGCAGCATTATGAGCTGCTCACTCCGGGCGGGTGCAATGCCGGCTGGGCCCAGCACCCTCCAATGTTACTGTGCCAGACCCTGGTGGATGGGGTCCCCTCCCCTTTATTATGATACCAGGCCGCTGGGGATGGGGTCCTGGGACAAAATCAGCCCGGTAGGGGAGAGCCATATGCCACCCTCCCCTAATGATAACGCTGGGCCCCAGGGAATGGGGGTCCCCTGAGCTAAAATGAGGGAGGAGAGGCCGTGTGCCCCCCTCCTCTTCATAATCACGCCAGGCCCTAGGGTCCCTGGGGCCTAAAACCGCCTGAGGAGGGGAGTTGTGTGCCTCCCTTCCCCCAACAATAATGCCAGTCCCCAGGAAATCGGCCAGAAATTGGCTTGTAAAGGGGTGTCACGGGCCCTCCTCCCCCTAATTATCATGAGGGCCTTGGGTGATGGAGTCACTAGACCCTGAGGCCAATCACCCACAGCTTATTCCTAAAGGCTGTTTGCAGTGTTGGGTTGGCTGCCTTTGGGGGTTGGCTGCCTTTGGGGGGGTTAACCACAGGGCCTGGCCACAGGCCAGCCCTTGTGGCCCACCCTCCACTATGCACACCCACAGTGGGGTTGGCTGCATGTGGGGTGTTGGCCACAGGCCATGCACGGCTGGGCTGGATTTATGGCATGGGGTTGGATTTAGGTATTAAAATTAGATTGTATTGTATTTAAGGATTACTTTCCACCCAAAAAAACAACCTAGAAATTCACTGAAAAAAACCAAAGGTTAAAGTAACGTTATAGTCACGTGAAATGTTCACCTAACTATAACAATAAAACTCTAAAACCCAGAGAAATTCACTAGTTATAGTTAGAGTTATCTCAAGTAATAATAATCCACATTTGTAAAGCGCCAACAGTCACCCATAATGGTCTCCATGCGCTGGGGGCCGTCGGGAAGATTAAGCAAGCTATTGCCCAGAGTCTCATGGTGCTGGGCTAATTTGCCGCCGGTGCTGGGGACCGAACCGAGATCCACAGATTCCAGCGTCAGTCGCCCTGGCTGCAGCGCCACACCTCTCCCAAGTAACTATAACTTGTGCCCTAAGGTAACTAGAACTCACCTCACCATGCTCTGCTAATTACCTCACATATTACATCATTCATGACATCTTTTATCCCATCATTGATATCAGTGCAATATTATCAGTAAAATTATTGATGAGAAAAACTGTGATTGCAGTGGCGCGAGTTATAGTTACCTTTGGGCACAAGTTATAGTTACTTGAGATAACTCTAATTATAACTGGTGAATTTTTGTGGCTTTTAGAGTTTAAAACATTACGTTGTTACTGAAAATTTGGCCTAACTTTAACTTTACTTTAACCTTTGTTTTTTTCAGTGAATATATATATATATATATATATATATATATATATATATATATATATATATATTACAAAAACTCTAACTTAAAATTGTTGTGTAGCCTCACATTACATATTATACATTAGCTCACATATTCAAAAGGTCTTAGAGAAGGTAATAACATGCGCCTTCAATGGTTGCAGTCTCACAAAATAGCAAGGCGTGGGTAATCATTTGAAGTGCAGAAAAACACAAGGACATTTTACGTCCTGAGGTAATAATTTCATTCAAACCCTCCTTACTTACCAAATCGGTAGATTGAGTAGTCTTGACTTAGATATCCACCTCTTAATTGCAATTGACTGAATATCATTAAATATCTTCAAAGAAAAACATTTTTGCAGTATTGCCTATAGTCTCATACCTGGGATTTCTTAGAACTTCTTCTAAACCAGATTCATAACTTGCATGTTTTGTTAATGTTTTTATTCTTTTCTTCCTGCATGCATACTTGATCTTACCTTATTTTTTAATATATCTCTTTAGGGTGTGTGGCATCTTGGTTATGCCTACTCTAGTGCCATGGTAACTTGAAGTATGTTTACTTGACATGGTTCTAGAATGGTAGTGGAGAGACAGTTAGACGAAGCTGTGGCTGATAGATGCACTTGTACCTGCTTGCCCCAATAAAGATACTTACTTCACCTACATTGCCTTGGAGAATCATCCTTACAATTTGACGACGATCGACGGGATATACACGTACTCAGGAGAGTAACTTCTACAGGATTTCTTTAAAAAAAAAAGTTTCTACAATTTTTGCATCTTTATTCAATTAACTATTCAGAGCTATCCTAAATTTGACATATACCCTCCAACGCCCAGAGCAAACAGAATAGAAGATTACCCATATTGGGACAACTATGAGGGCATATTTTTGCGCAGAGTGTCCGTTTTGATTACATTGATAACTGACTTTGTTGGGAACATTGTCGGAGTATTTCGCGCTCACTTCATACTCAGGACTCTGCAGGATGAAATTTACGTTGTGAGTAAAGACTAGAGCCATTTAAACTGGGAGTAATTTCACTAATTGGTACCTGGTTGTCGGCGACAGTTGAACGACTCCTATCTCGGCCTCTTTTTTCGAGCGGCCGGAACGTTCCATTCTTCTTCTTATTCTTCAGTATTCTGAATACGCAAGTGTATTCCGACATTCCTGACGTCAGTTTGTCTTCGATGGACATGAGTTGCTCATCATGACGCAAGGTAACGCAATAATAATCCACATTAGTAAAGCGCGAACAATCACCCGTAAGGGTCTCTAGGCGCTGAGGGCCGTCGGGAAGATTAAACAAGCTATTGCCCAGAGTCACATGGTGCTGGGCTAATCTTCGGCCAGCCCCGGGGATCAAACCGTGATGCCCAGATTCCGCTGTCAGTCGCCCTGGCCGCGGCTCGCTCCAAGAAGCCTTGGTTCCACCTGATTGGAAACACGCCATGGTCCTCCCATTGTTGAAAAAGGCAAATGCTGATCCTACCCAGCCATCCAACTTAAGGCGCATCTCGCTACTTCCTATTTTTTCCAAAATCTTGGAAAAACACGTAAATTTACAACTAACAAAGTTTATTGAATCCTCTAATTATTTACATTCCTCTCAGTCCGGCTTCAGAGCAGGTTTTTCAACCGAGACAACTCTCCTTGGGGTTACCGAAATGTTTCGACAACGTTTAGATGCAGGTAACACAATGGCCCTTATATTATTAGATTTGAGTGCCGCATTTGACACGGTTTCTCATACCGTCTTAATGAAATCCATGCAGTCTCTTGGCATTACCGAGACAGCACTTGGCTGGCTATCTTCTTTTGTATCTAAGCGGACCTTACAAGTTTTTCATCTAGGGCTACGTCTAAAATCCACTCTTCTCCTTATGGGCTACCACAAGGGTCGATTTTAAGTTCTTTCCTGTTCAATGTATATGTTCAACCTTTGGCAGCAATTGCAGAAGAGGCTGGGTTGTCTCTTTTTTCCTATGCCAATAACACCCAAATCATCTTTTCCCTTTCTGCGGAAAAGCTACAAGGACCTTCAACCCTTCAAGTGGGCTTGAGTATTATTGCATCTTAGATGCAATCCAACCTACTCAAGCTCAACAGTGAAAAAACGGAGGTCCTTATTTTTGGGAAAAATATCGACCTTTGGGGTCCCCAACATAGGCCCACCGAATTGGGGCCTTTAACCATGCCCACCTCTCAAGTCCGCAATCTGGGATTCATCATTGACAGCAAATTATCTATGAAGCAACATGCGGTACGAATTGCAGCCACCTGCTTTACCATTTTAAAATGGTTGAAGAAAATCACCTGGATGCTCCTGAATGCCACCCAAAAGACTGTAGTCCAGGCACTCGTAACATCCAGACTGGACTATGGGAAATTTTTTTGGGGGGGGAGCTAATAGGGATGTATTACGTAAGCTCCAGGTGGTGCAGAACTCTGCCGCTAGACTGCTTTGTAGAATCCCAAGAATGGCCTCTACTTCTAATGCCTTAAGAGATCTGCGTTGGCTTAGAGTGGAAAATCAGGCAAAATGTAAAGCTCTGAACTATATGTTCAAGATCAAGACTGGCACCGCTCTTCAATACCTACAAAATCTAGTCCACCCCTATCAGCCTTCCCGCCTGTTATGCTCCTCGACTCTGGAAAAATGTTGTGGAACTCCCTATCCACATAGTGATCCGCAAAGAAACACTTTAATTTTCGAAAGCTACTAAAAACTTGGCTGTTTATTCAATATTCTTCACCTTTCAAATTTCTTGTTTCCTCCAGGTTTGCGCTGGGAAACTCTTTTTGGGTAGCTGTGCGCATCATAAAATTAATTTAACATAACACAACATAACATGCATTGATTTAAGAGACCAAAACAACAATATCATAATCGATAAATTTCCCTTACCTAGGATAGATGAATTATTAGCACAGTCTAAGGGCATTAAATGGTTCTCAACTATTGATTTAACTTCGACGTACCATCAGATTCAGTTACATGACAGCAGCAAGAATTTAACGGCATTTATAACTCCATTTGGGTGCTACCGTTTCATTACAATGCCTTTCGGTCTAGCTTTGGCTGCTGCCGTTTTTCAAAGACTAATGCATAAGTTATATAAGAATCAAAATGGAGTAACTTACTTTCAGGGTGGCATATTAGTCATGGGTCGCGATAGGAATGAACATGACATTCGCCTTAAAAGTGTTGTAAGTAAACTAGCTGAAAAAGTATTCCTATGAAATCAGTCACTCACCTAGGGCATGAGGTTGGGAGAGATGGTATTTCACCCAAAAGACTTTATTTAAGGCGATTAGCAATGCCGAAAGACAAAGTAAGATCTTTTCTTGTCGTAGTTGAGTTTTATTCTAAATTTGTCCAAAATTTGCAACAAAAACGTATGGAATGAGACAACTTCTCAAGGTTAAGCAAGAATTTTTCTGGAATAGGGAATTACAAAGTGATTTTGACAAAATAAAGACAGATTTGGTTTCTTCTTTATCACTACAAGGGTTTGAGATTGTGCCCATAGCATCATTACCACTGATGCTAGTGTGAAAGGCCTTGGGGCAGTTTTGTCACAGGTTAATGACAATGGTGAAGAAGTTACAATTGCATTTGCATCTCGATCTCGGTATCCTTTGGAGGAGAAATTCTCCGTTATATAGAAAGAGATGTTAGCTACTGTATGGGCCATGGAGAAATGTAGACAGTTTGTTTGGGGTACAAGGTTTATGTTGCGCACAGACCATAAACCTTTGCCTAAAGTTTTGACTTCACAAGGTATACTTAAAGCCATAACTAGAATTGCTACAATGAATTTGAAATGGTTAGACTTTATGTGTGATGTAGAATATTTACCGGCTAAGGAAATCCAAGTGTCCGGCCATCTCAGTAGATCTCCTCTAACCCTGGTGAAAACTGGGCATACTGATTGAGATAAATTCAATGTTGCAGTGATATATGACAAAAGTGCTATCTCTAAAGAAGAATGGAACCCAGAATATTCACAAGATAAGATTTTAAGTGATTTATGTAATTTTGTCATTAAGGGCTGGCCTAATAGAAGTAATCTGCCAGGTGATTTAAGAGCCATGTGGGAAATCAAGGAAGAATTGTCTGTTGACAATGCCAATTACATTTGCAGAGGTGAAAGAATCACAACCTAGTCACTCACCCATACATTCACTGAGACATCTAATCACTCACTTATAGAGTCAGTCACACATCCGCTGATTCATCAATACACCTTTGTATACATATTTAACACTCATAAACGTTTTTAAAAACTCACAGTCACAGGATGATCTCATCAGTAATGTCATTTGAGATGTCAAGAGTGATGTCACTGACCATGTCATGAGTGATGTAATATGTGAGGTAATAAGCAGTGCATTGCGGTAGCGCACTTTATATTTTGCTGACTATAATCTCCCTGTAACCTTTGTTTTTTTCAGTGAACGTATATATATATATATATATATATATATATATATATATATATATATATATATATATATATTCCACAAGTAGAATATTGTTCAAAAGTAAATGAAGTTCCATAAGCCACACAGTCTGCAGTATTATGGTATTTTTTTTAGGCAAAAAAAAATACGCGTTTCGACCACAGTCATGGCCTTGATCACACACACACATATATATATATATATATATATATAATTACATTATATTACAGTGAGTCAGATCTCTACAGGCTCAAAACAAACAATTACAACTACTACTTTTTAAAACTTGATGTTGAAAGTGTGACAATATATTAAAATAAAGCTCTTAAAATTGAAATGTTCACTCAACATATCAAAAAGGGAGATGCATGAGCATACTGTATAATTGCTAAAATGTTAACCTTTTCCTTACTTTATTGACTTTTACACCTCCCATTGGAGTTTGCTTTGTTGTAAGATTATAACCGATCATCTGCTTCGTGAGAGGTCCAATATCATCTGGACTAGAAAAAACAAAGTATATGAGTAAAAACTCGTATAAAAAGAGAACAAAAATCATAAGTCCACTGGTAAACATAATTAGAACTTAAAAGTGCCAATTCCACAAGTAGTAAGGTTCTTTTTTTTAAGTCAGGAGAGATGTTCAATTGAACTTTTAACACAACGCAACAAAATGGAATGCTCCTCAAAAATATGCACAGCAGGAAGGAATGGTTAGAAGTTATTTCATGAGCTTTGCCACCATTGGCAATTGTAAAGACAACATAATACAGATCTAACATTTGTGCAAGTAGTATAAACATTAATGCAAAATAGTTGCAAATGAAAAGTATACAAATTAGCAGTAACAGAGATCCAGTGAAAGTGTTTGCTCCCCAAAGAGAATCTTTTTTTTCCTTTTGTTTTTCCTTTTTTTCCCTCCTTTGTTTTTTTTTTGTTTTTTTCTTTTCCTTTTTTTTTGTCCTCATTCACGCCCTTGGTATCCGAATAGTAGTGCGTAGAGATAAGCATACTGTCACAGATAAATTGGTATGGGCATTGGATGTTACGAGGTGGTTCGCCCATCGGTACTTTGATATACTCCTACAACACCACATCAGGATAACCATCAGGGTAGTATGCTGCAGTCAAATACCCAATCTTGTATCGAATCGCCCTATTGGGTATGCAAACGTAAAAAAAGAGATTGACAAACAGCGTATTCATTGGACTTTGAAGGGGGGGGGGGGGGGCGATCACATGCTCAACTATGGCCAGTGTAGTAAAGACCAAAAGTTTCTCTTATCTGGATTGCCTGATCTTAGTAGGTCCATTTTTGATGTTTGTAGCACTGAAGTGCGCCAGTCCTGCAGGGAGGGGGATAACGCCCACAATGTGTCGGGCAGATGGAACTCACTATCAACCTCCTCCCATAGTAGATTATACCAAAATGAAACCTTTTTCTTTGTCGGAGGCTTATCTATTAAGAGGGAGACCATGTTGCTATTACCCCCTAACAAAAATCAACCCTTAGCAGGAATCTGTGAGTGTGCCCAGCTTCGAATTTGCAGGTATTTAAACCTGGAGAGCCTTAGCCCTATCCCAGAGATTAACATCTCCCTTGGGAGTAAGCTACCCTCCACAAAAAGGTCCCCCCACTCCTCCAATCCTGCCTCTCTTAGAGGTGCTGCTAGACCATCCAGAAGCCAACTCGGAGACCCAGGTGAGTTCCAGAGTGGAGATCTACCAGAGAAATATTCAAGTTTTATGGAGCGCCTGAGTTTCACCCATGTTTTAGATATATCTCGCAATACCTTCAATTATTTTTTTTTTTTTAACTTGGGGTCGCCAAACTTAAACAAAAAAGCATGCTCAGCTAGTTTTTCCCCTCTAAGCAATGCTGCAAACATATACCCACAGGCAGAGTTAATGGGTGATTTTAGCAACATCCTGGCATGAGAGAATTGAAAAGCCCACGTATATAGCTGGATATCGAGAGCCGCCAAACCACCCTTTTCCCTACGGCGCCTTAGTTTCTTCCAAGCTATTCTAGGGATGTGGTCATTCCAAATAAAAGAACTTATATCGCTTTGAAGTTTGGCTTTCACAGAGGGTTAAAAAAAAGAGGGATGGTATTAAACAAAAAGAAACTTTAGGGAGAATAGACATTTTAATTAAGTTGGCTCTACCCGATGAAGATAAAGGAAGTGAAGACCATGATTTCATCAACCTACGACACTCCTTAGCAATGAACGAAAAATTTGATGGAACTATTTCGTTTATATCATTATATATATTTAGGTCCAGATAACGTAAAACAGACTCAGCTGAGCCCCTGCCACAGGCTCAGGGTCGTTCCAGACCATGATATCAGTCTTCAAGGCATTGATTTCATACCCAGACACATTACCATAATCCTGGGTCAAAGCAATTATAGCTGGAAAAGCCAAGCGGAGTTCAGAGGTGAAAACAAGGACATCATCCGCATACAGGGATACCTTCTTCTCCCATCCCTCGAAATTAAAGGGCTTGATGTTACGGTCGTCACGTAGCCGTTGAGCGAATGGCTCAATATATAGGTCAAGAGAATCTTGCTACCACTTTACTTGAGGACAAAATTACCACCTTGGGAGTAGTAAAACAAGCACAGGGGCATTCAGACATAGGATCACCTCAAAGCATAAAACGAAAAAAATATGCTTGGGGGTATCTAGGAGGCAAGTACACTGAACACTCTCAGAAGTGGAGATGGATATGCCAACTTTGGACTCCAAGGTTGATTGCTTGGTAGGTAGAGCTTGAAAGTGAAAGAACACACGAAAGATTAAGGTAGATTCAGAGGCAAGGTGGGATGCACAATGTGTATACTGGACAGTAAAATAGAGGTGACTGTAAATGAATGGGAAGCAGACAATATCTGCATCCCTGGTTTCCTCAAGTACCACCTGAAACAACTGTAGTGATGCACTAGTTTTTCAAGTAATACCTGATACAGCAGTACAGGGAGAGGAGAGGAGTTGGTGAACAAAGCTTCTAGACTTTCACCCAGCTCACTTAAATTATCTGGAGCTATGAATGGTAGGAGTATTATAGTTTTGTTTCAAGACATGGATCTCAGGCACTCTATACTACAGGAGGAAGCTACAATGAAGGAGGTCCTCCAAGTAGATAGTAAAAAACGTATTTTCATTGAATCCAGTGGCTCACTGCTCAAACAACAGCTGCAGTCAAAGCACAGAGAGTACCAAAATGTTGTGTATAGGCACCAGTCTGGTGCCAGGTTACTCAAAAATTTACACAAGGATAAAATGATTGCTGGAGGCACCATCCTTTGGAATGGGCGTTGGAGGAGACCTTTCTGACACGTTCCTTAATGTTCCTTGCTTATCCTCTTGTGCAACAACATAGATATGAAATAGGCCATCAATGGAGGAGATGTGTACAATTGGATAGAGCTGCTGACTCTGGAACTGTCGCTTGGCTTAACATTATGGGATTCTGGGCAAATCACCCAATCTCCCTTAGCTAAAAAAGGTGACATGTATTTGCCTAATGCCCACTTGATGTACCTGATCTTGTAGATTACTCTCCCAACACCACAGGTAATGTACAGCACTCTACTGATTCCTAGCCAAGTTTGTGCTATCTAAATAACAATACATATATAAGAATATTCTCTTAAATAATATGGTGTATATATCTGAAAGATTAGCTCATGGTGTTTCTTTCTTCTCTCCCTCTGATCTCTCCCCTGGATTGCCCATCTACTTATCTCTTGTTTTCTACTTTTCCTACCCTTTGCCCATCAACAGGTTCATTTACAGCCTGCCCATTGCTTACCATTAGTTGGCCTTGTTGTTACTCATTTGCTTGCTTCTTATTCAGTGATTTCTTTTTCCTCTTTCTTCGGTTTATGCCTTCCCTGGAACCTACACTCTAACTCTTTACAATCCTGTAGGTTGGTTGACTATCATCCTTTTACTTTTCACAACTAGGGAACTACTTTTTTTTAATTCAGCTCTCCGTGAGAGCCAGCTCTCTCCTTCATGTGGTGCTTCCTACACTCAAATACCAGCCCTGATCATGTGCCCGGCAGCAGTATTATGGCTATCTGCTGCACTCACACAAAAGTATAGTTCAAGTTTATTTTATTTGTTTGACTCTAAAGTATAAACAAATGTGTTGGATGGCTTGCTTGAATTAATCTCAGCCACTGGTAAGTACTCTGGCCGCATCCCAGTTCATAGTTATTGTGTACACCATGCCACCTCAGTTTTGACACAGCTATAGCTTGACCCTGCTCCATTGGGAACACTTCAGCCCGAACTGCCAAGCTAGTTCCTCCCTGAACCAGAATACAAGCAATCCAGGACCAGTTTCGTCCTAGTAATGGGCTCATCTGCAGGGTAAAGATTGGTTCCAGTGAAACAGTGTGCTCGGGACCCACGTCTGGGCATACCCTTCCCACTTAGGGTCACAGACTAAAGTGCCCAAAAAGGTTATGGATGAAACGCTTGAATTAATCTCAGACACTGGTAATTAATTACTCGGGCGCATCCCAATCCATCATTATTTTGTACACCATGCCATATCAGTTTGGACCCAGCTATATGCAAATCAGTCTTGATCCTGATCCATTGGGAACAGTACAACCTGAACTGCCAAGCCAGGTCCTACCTGACCCAGAACAAAAGTAACCCAGGACCGGTTTTGCCCTAGTTATGGGCTCATCAGTTGGGTACAGCTTGGTTCCAAATGACACAGTGTGCAACTAAAGGAAAGGTACAACTGAAAGTGAAAGTAAATTTAAACATTGGCAAGTGTTCCCCTTTACATTCCGACAGTTCCTTATTGTTTTCAAGTTCTTTTCAGATTTTCCCGAGTGAAAAGTATTTAAAAAGGTGCAACAAATCAATCAGCTATTTATAAAGTGCAACAGCTACTCAGAAGAGTGTCCTGACGGTAGGAGGAACTGCAGAATCATCCAAGTACAGAACAAACAACCCTCTCAGAAAGCAAGGCCCAATAGCCAGGCTTAGATGCCTTTCTGAATAGTGGCTCTGACTTAATCTTCCGAAGATAGAGTGGAATTTGATCCCAAGCACGCAATGTCTGATAGGTGAATGATGTGCCTCCCCACTTTTTCCGTTTGATTTTGGGGACCTGTATTAAGCAGAGCTCTGATGAATGAAGAGATCTACTTGGAAGATAGTGCTGAAGTCTAGCGGAAAGGAGGTTAAGACCAGAACCATAGGAAGTGTGATGGGTCATGGTCAATGCTTTAAATTGCATCCTACTCCTTATTGTTCAACTAGTGGAGAGTTTTCAGATAAGATGATATGGATGCCTTTTGGGGGACCTTTAAAAGTAGTCTAGCAGCTTCATTTTGTACTATCGGTGGTTTCTTCAAGTGGTATTAATGCAGGACAATATAGAGGCTGTTGGTGTAATCAATGTGTGACGCAATTACCAAATGAATCACCAACCTCTGAGCTTGAAACAGGAGTAGTCGTAAGATTTTTTTTTAATTATCTTAGTAGCACAAAACATGAGCCCACAACAGCCCCAAGCATGCATAGAAAAGTTTAAATCAACGTTAGCTCCCAGATTCCAAGTCAGAGATGTTGGTATGGAAAGGGGGGATTTTGCCCACTCTGGCGAGCAGTGCAAGCCCCAGTTAGGTTAGGCATGGTTGATCCAAAATTACAGATTTGAGTTTTTCTCATGTTGCATGTAGATTGTTGTACTACCTTTACTTAAAGACGGCCGCCAAATAATCCTTGATGGCTGAACAGGCCTCTGGTGCCTTTTTAACCATAGTACGAAAAAGCTGACTATTATCAGCATAAAATATAATCCTGACTCCAAATGATTCCACTAGAGGGGCGAGCGGTGCCATACAAATATTAAAAAGGGTAGACCTAGTGCCAAACCCTTTGACACGCCAAACTTGATGGTTTTACAGTTCGAAGAATAAGAAGGCAAGCAGGCTGCTTGACTGCAATTTTCCAGGAAGAAGCAGGGCATGTCTAGAGCAGAACCAGAAATGCCTACTTCCGCTAAGCATCGTATCAGAATTGGGTGAGACGTGCTATCAAAGGCTGCTGAAAAATCTTACAGGATCAGGGCCACCTATTTGTCCCGATCCAGTGCCAGTTTACTTGAGCCTACCACTACTTCTAGGGTTGTCTCCATGCTATGTCAAGGTCTAAAGACGGATTGTGAAGAGTATAGCAGGTTCCACTGTTCTAAATAGTAAGAGAGCTAGGAATTAATAGCTTCTATAGCATCTGAGATGCTGACGGGAGCAAAGAGATAGGCTTAAAGATGGACCCTTGCATTTGATTCGCAGACTTTTTTTTCAGTAAAGGGATCAACATAAGGGAACACTAGCAGATTTTGATTGAAGATTGGATTAATCACTTTCACTACAGATGCTAGGATCTGAGGCCGCAAGGGCCATCGGAGATCCGGACTTGCACATCAAAATGGCCTGCTCCGAATCTGCCCAAAAAATATGTGTAAATTCACATAGATTAGCAGAAATTGACCACCTAGGACCAACATGGATCATCTCTAAGTTGCACGATGTTAGATTTACCTCTAGATGAGATATAATTTTCAGGATCTTCTCTGCAAAGAAATTGGAGAGATTATTGGACAATTTTGTTGAAGCTGTGATAGGCTGTACTAGAAACGGTGGATTAAGAAACAGTTTGACTGTTAAAAATGGTGCGTGGATTGTTTTCCACTGAAAGTATACACTCAACAAAATACGCAGTCTTAGCCTCTCTAACTGACCCATGGTATAGTTTCAATGCTTGCCTATAAATCTCCTGATCCTCAAAGCAGTAGTGTTGTCTCCAATGTCTTTCCAGATTGTTGCTTTTTTTCTTATATCGGACAGCTCGGTGGTAAAACACAAGGCAGGTGGAAGGCATCTCCCTGAACTGCAACCTTTTTTAGGGGTTCCCTTATCTGCCATAACTATTGAGAACATGGACCATTGAAAAGACTGAAAACAATGAATTCAATGTACCAGTTTGAAATACCATAAAATATGTGTGTGCTTTTCCTTTAGTGTTTGGACCTTTTTGTTTTAAATTTTTCAAACAGTATTTTACAGACAAACATCGGCAAAGCTGGAAACCAATTGGCTTTGCTTGCTTGATCCGGTTAACATGACCTTTTAACCCCTTCGGCGCTTGTGACGGAAACGTTCCGTCACGCGCCTCGGGTGAGCTGTGCTAGTGACGGAACGGTTCCGTCACGGCCCGCTCGACGCGCCTGCGCGGCGCTGATTTCGCGCCTGCGCGGCGCGTTCTATTGAGCGGGCGCGTTCGTGACGGAACCGTTCCGTCACTAGCACAGCAAACCCGAGGCGCGTGACGGAGCGGTTCCGTCAGAAGCGCAGGTGAGCCGTGCGGCCCCCCCCCATCCCCTAGCACTGCGGCGGAATTCCCGCCGCAGTGAAGGGGTTAAGGGATTTGTTTATGTAAGATGTATTTAATGGTTTAAAATCTTAATAAACAGCATTGAATTCTAATAATAATGATGCTTAAGGTTCTCAGATTTTGACATCAACTCTTACTGAATTCCTAGTCTAATCCACTGCCCCATCTCTGTGGGGGAAAAAAACACCATTAAAGCTAGCACTAAGTTACAAAAGGCGTTTAAAAAAAATAAAAATAACATGCACATACAGACCAAAGCACATATAGGCTTATCAAAAGTAACTAAAAACCAGTACACGGAGGAAGATAACCTAACACTGCTTCTGTAACGTAACTGAAAATCACACAAAGCCGGACACTTATTTAAAGGAGGGAAGCCTAACACTGCAAGTGGCTGCACAAACGTAAGATATACCTGGTCTAAAAGATCATTCGTACCAACTTGTCACAGGAATCAGAGGAGTAACAAATCAGATATTGGGTGATGGAAACAAGAGCTTTGTCTATGCAATCATCTGAATGTTAGGTTAATAATTTCAAACTAAGACACTACTAATAACCAGTAGGATGGTGCCGCCTGAACAATAGGTCCCTTTTTTGAGGATACTATTCAAATGGACAATGGTACTCTGCATGAACTGTAGCCACTGGTATCCGAGACGCTTCTGTGCACAACAGTTCAATAATCTATCTGGAGGTTTATCATGGTCCCCACCAAAACACGATGATTAGGAAGTAAAAATGCAAGCACTTTTTATAGTGCACACAGTACAGACTTTAGGCCAGTCTTGAAATTTTAAATATATGTTTGTGCTTCCTACTAAACAGAATGAGAAAACCTAATCAGACTAAAAACGTTGAAGTATTTTTCTAATCATTTCCTAAGCACAGGTGAAAAGTAAAGAATGCAAGCCCACTAGGTTCATTAGGGAAAAGTCTAGCTTTGCCTGCATAGTGAAATAGATCTTGGGTGTTATTTAACTGTGATGGCACACTAATCCCGATATGTAAAGTGCCCTGTTCCTATATATCAGCACCCGGCCTCATGGCTAACAAAACACACCTAAGTGGGGACTTAGAGAAAAAAAAATCAGCTTTTCCTACATTGTAAAAACATGTTTCCCTGGCGGGTGCCAATGCAGTGCATTTAAACTATAGCCTGTCCAGGACACAGTGGTTCTCCTGGCAGAAATATTTTTTTCATATATGAGGATGCTGTAAATACACACTGCAGCCCAAATATGACATTTCCATGCCATAGGTGCACCTAAAGTATTATTTACAGTGGACCTATACGTTCATTAAGTATATCAAACAGGGATTACAATGTACAGCACATGCTTCAAAGGGAAAGCTCAAGCACTTTATTTCATTTTTCAATCTTTATTTCGACCATTTGGTCATAAAAGATACACATACATTAAAATCACGTAAATTCTGTCACGTTTGATAAAACATCAGTGCATGATTTAAAGATCCACATCAAACATTATTAACAGTGTTAAAAATAAAACAATTCTACAGACTACCCAGCATTTTTTAAAAGACGATTACGCGTATACCAAACATTTGTAAAGAATTTGGCAAGCGCAAAAACAATTGGGCCGGAAACATCACATTTTAAAATCCTGTACATAGGTATGTATTCCCTGCCACCCAAGTTCTTAATCAAAGGCAGCAGCCAGTACTTTCTGGCTGCCTTATATGCTGGGCAGAAAAAGATCACATGCAAGTCATTTTCCTCTTTGTCAACACAAAGAGGGCAGTACTTGGTGGAATGGACTTGCGACCAGGTGCTAGAAAAGGAGCGCAAAGGCAATGTACCGTATCTCCACTGGAGAAATAACTTTCTAGTGAGTACGGGATATATGGGATCAAAAGCCTTTTCAAATGTGTAAAGATCCTTATTTTGCAGGAATTTGGAAGAAAGGGACCCCTCTGTCTGGGTAGCTAAAGCCCTTACCCTTTTGTGTTCATGATACAGATTCGCCAGAGATCTCTTAGAGATTCTAGGTGCTGTATCTGCTGGTTTAGTCCACAGTTCGGGGAGCCCCAGATCTGTGCAAGTTGACTGGATATTTTGGACCCAGGGAATACTGAGCGCCTTCGGGTGTTTTAATAGTTCGACCAGCTCCGCCCTATAGTCGGCGAGCTCGTCGCTGCTCCAAAGCCTGCGCCAGAAGGCAATGGGTCTTAGACTTATCTCGTCCGCAAGAGGCCGTAGCCCTAGATCAAGCCTCAAAGGGAGAAGTGGGGTGCTAGGAGGAAGTGCGGTAATTTGTCTTATGAATCTGTTTTCCGTGGATGACAGGTTCCGACAAGGAGTGTGGCCCCACAGTTCAGCCCCATACAGGATCGCCCCCCTGGCCTGTGCCTTATATATCTGAATTAGGGCCCCCAATGGGCGATAGGTCGAACCGGTCATCATCCGGGAGATACCCCCGGTAATTTGTACTAATTTAAGGTTAGCCCTGGTTTGATGGGTCCCCCAGGTCATATTTTCGTTGAGTGTCATGCCGAGATATTCAAACGTGGCTACTCTTTCCAGCCGTGCTGCTCCCAGCAGGGGATTCAGGCGCTGTTTGGGGCTTGGATTCAATACCATATATTTGGTTTTTGTGGCATTGATTTCCAGTCCTCTGTCCTGACAGAAGGCCACAAAGGCATCAAGTATCCTTTGGATGCCCATGGGAGTTTTAGATACCAACAGCGTGTCGTCCGCAAACATTATTGCGGGCACACTGTTGCCATTTAGTTTGGGGGCATCTGTGTAGTCGGTGGCGTTCAGATGAGCGATTACCCCGTTGACAAAGAGGCAAAACAGGGTCGGCGCCAGCACACAGCCCTGTCTTACCCCTCTGCCCACGGGGAATCTATCAGTCAGCTCCCCCGACCTCCCACACCTCACCTGGGCATAATTGTTATGGTGCAGCCTCTGCAAGGTCAATAAGATGTCTGGTGGTACGCCCATCCCTGCCAGAATGACCCAGAGTTTTCCCCTGGGCACGAGGTCGAAGGCGGCTCGTAGGTCCACGAAAATCGTGTACAAACTGCCACCCTCGAACCTCACTGTCTTCCAGTAGACCAGATTCAATCTAAAGACCTGGTCCACAGTCGATACCCCTTTCCTAAAGCCTGCCTGGTATGGACTGAGGGCGCCTGCCTCCTCAATCCATTCCTGAAGCCTGTTCAGGAGAACCCTGCCGAACAACTTCTGCGCTACATCTATCAGGCTAATCGGTCTGTAGTTGGCTGGGAGGAGGGGGGATCCTTTTTTGTAAATCGGGACCACCTCAGCCCCCAGCCAAGTACTAGGGATTTCCATCCCACCGAGGATACCATTAAAAAGAGCAGCGAGGTAGGGCGCCCAGACGGTGGGCTCCTGCTTGTACAGGTCTCCCGGTAGCCCATCCAGCCCAGGGGCCTTCCCCGAAGCCAGGCCTGAAATGGCAGCAGTGACCTCGCTCAGTGTTATTTGATCCACCTGAGAGCCCTGCCTCTCTGGTTCAATTGACACAGGAAGTTCTCCGGACTCAGCGCTGTATAAGGACTGGAAGTGGGCCTGCCACCCTCCAGGAGCTATGTTAGGCTCCACTGCCGAATGTAAACTCCCTGATCCCCCGTTCACCATTCTCCAGAACAGGCGTTGATCTTGCACTGCTAGGGCCTTAGTGAGTTCTTCCCACTGGTTTTCCTCCCATTCTATTTTAGCCTGGGCGAGAAGTTTCTTATAGGCTTGCCTACATTGCTTAAGGCGTTCCCCTCCTTTGCCCTCCTTTATTACTCCGAGTAGTTCTGTTTTGGCCCGTCTACAGGCTACATTGTACCATTGAGTTTTGCCTTGGCACCTCTCTCTTGGCTTTCGTACATTACATGTGAAGTGGGGTGCCGCAACTTTTATAAGTTCCTTGTGGGCATCAGACAATTTACTCCTTATATCTATTTTACTTGCCACACTATCAAGGTCCCCAACAATTTCCAGGATGGGGGTAATCTCTGCATAAAGCAGTGGGAGTTTGTCCTTGTTTGTGACCAGATGCTCCCACCTAATTCTTCTCCTACTGTTATCTATGAGGAGCGTGGGGTGGTTCCCTTCTTCCTGGGTCACTAAGCCCTGAGGTGCTGGATGAACAAGGTCTAACTCAAGGGCATTGTGGTCACTATCCAGCCTGTCTATTACCCTGAAATCCTGTATAGTTGACCACCTCGCTAGTTGGACCAGAACATAGTCCAAGAGTGACTCTCTTCCCCGGCGGTTATAGGTAGTTTTACCTGGTGTGTCCGAGTTAACTCTCCCATTACACGCTCTAAGTCCATACCTTAAGGTAAGGGCAGTGATTTGCAACGCTAATGGGGTCCAAGCTTTCGGAGATGGGACATCAACCCCTGGTACTGCCCACCTAGCTTCTTCATCTGATAAGAACCCTTCCTGGAGGCCGGGGAGTGGCTCAAAGTGAGAATTAAAATCCCCACCCACCACATAGTATGAATCAGTCGACAGTTCAGATAAAAAGTTCGAGAGTTCATTAAAAGTCGGTGATTCTTTTGCCTTTCCCATCGGCCTGGAATAGATGTTAACCAACAAGAGGTTGGCTTTGTTTGGCCATGTTAATGAGACCGCCAGGATGTCATCAGAGTTGCATGGGAGCCGTGATGCCACACAGCCCAGGTGAGCAGCAACCCATGTCGCAAGGCCCCCTGAAGGGCGGCCTTTGCCTTCCCACCTAGCTGGAATAAAGAATGATGTGTAGCCTTGGTGTCCATGGTCCTCTCTAGCCCAGGTTTCCTGGAACATGCATATGTCACCAGTTTCTATATACTTTTCCCAGGTCCGCTCTTCCAGTTTGTTTGCTAGTCCCGCGATGTTCCAGGAGATTATCCTCAGATGTTCAGAAGTGGGAGATGTCAAAACGCAAGGGTTGGAAGAGGTAGGTCCTGGCTCCACTTGTGTTGCAAGGCATGTAGCGGGGGCAACATAGGTTACATGTGGCACCATAGATCCCCGCTCCCCCTCGCCCGCAGGGAGGGGAACCAAAGTTATCCCCTCGGCAGCAACTACTCCATCTGTGGCTAGGTGAGAAAATTCGATTCTGCCGTGATCTATGGCAGATGGACCATTCAATGGGCCAGAACTTGGACCGGAGGACAAAGTGAAATGGTCCAACGACCCACGGGAACCCAAAGCCCCTGGCGCTTTCTTACAGGCAGTAAGTCAGTCGACCCCATCCAAGCCGTCCAGGCAGTTGAAGCGATTGAAATCACAAAAAGGTGTATCCGGTGGTTGAAAATACGGGCGTGGTACAGAGCCTTTGTGATTGCGTCTATGTTCCACCCTTGTCCAGTCATCGTATATTGGGGCCTGGCGCCTAGGAATCGGGGGAAAGAAAAAAGATACTGGGAGGGTCTGTATGGTGGAATCTAGGGATCGGTTCATTCCTCTGCAAATGTGTCGAACCGTGCCTGGATCCTTAAAGGTTACCATGATACAGTCCCCACTATAGTTTTCCTGGTCTTCCCTAGCCATGGAACCCTTCTCACCATGATGATTTCGTTGTTATATTGGGGTGGCAAGGGTCGGTTCCAGTTAAGCCATTTGATTACCTTTTTCTTAAGGGACTGGTAATCCTCATTTTCCCCTGATCTTAAGTGAGGGGCACCAGCTAAAACTACCATTAATCTATTGGCCTCAGGTGGGAGGTCTGGCCTCCGTGGTCTGGGAGTTGGACAAACGGGCGTGAGTGGGGGAACATTGACCTGGTCTTGATGCATTCCAGAGGACTCTATTTGTGAGCTGTGTGGGGTTAAATCCACTGGATGAGTGGGTCTGGGGCTTTGATTGTTGTGCCGTGCCTGGAGTTGAATGGCCATAAGGGGTTGTAGAGGGGGAGCAGATGGCATGCTTCTGGGGGGAGCTCTATTGGCATTAATTGCGACATCTACTTTGGGAGGTTCCTCAGCCGAGGGATGGATTTCCACTAGCTTTGTCTGCTTACTTACTAGAGTGCTCAGGGTAGTGAGAGAAGTTTCTAGTAAGGTGAGCCTAATCTCGACTTTTTTTAAGCTGTCGGTGATGGGCTGTAGAAGGGAGCGGAGTAGGAATTCAATGTTCCCCTTAGCAGAGAGTGGATTGTTTGGATTTGGCGTAATACCCTCTTGTTCTTTGGTGGTGGCAGTGGTACCGGGATTTGAGAGCTTAGGAGGAGGCACTATCTCCGTATGCTTCCCCGGTAGAACAATGTTTGGCCTTTTCTTGCCAAAATCCAGATGGGATATTTTAGGTTTCCCCAGCCCCCCCCGTTGTTTTCCGAGCACGTTTACTGGGTGGGGGCCTATGTAACTCCACCACTACATTTATTTTGGGCTTGCTCTTATTGGCCAATTGGATAGGTGGAATTTGGGTTACCAGGTTGACAGGAGAATGAGAAGTCTCTAGGGGGACTGGCTCTATGTTTTGTACAAGCGCTATCCCTGGAGTGGGGGGGATTTCCCTTAGTAGGACAGGGAAATCCTCTAGTGTCGAAATATTTAGACTGCTGGGTAGCACGTCTCCCTCTTGAGTGGTGGGGAAGGGGCTGATGTCAATCAAGGGCCTATTTTTCATAGATTCGATGGAGCGCCTGCGCTCCGCCCTGCGTTTCTCAAGGGAACCGTCCATGTCCGCCTCACCTTTATTGGGTTTGAAATAGTTATCCAAAGTCCCGGAGCTGGAGGCTCCATCCCTTGAGGGTGTTTCCCGGTGTGTAGGCGAGGGCATTACCTTGGTTATGGCACAAGAAGGAGTCAAGAGAGAGGGCCCAGCCCGGCCTCCTTCGGCCACTGACGGCCTAAGACGGTCCCGCCCTTGTCCCGGGCTTCTCCCGGTCGCTCCCGCTCGCTCCCGCGAGGCCGGGATACTGTACTCCTAGTAATACTACTGCTGTGCTGTCATTCGGTGATAGGCGGGGGGGGCGTGGCCAGCGGGGAGAGCAGCCCAGGTGTTGCTGGTTGGGCGCGCAGGGGCTCCTGGTCACTGGAGTCCCCTGCCTTGCTCGCAGCCCCGCTGGAACACTTGCCTGCCCCCGCGCTCCTCCTTTGGTCCTGGTACAGCCCTCTGCCGGTTGACGCGCTGCGGGACCCGCGAAGCGGGTCCGGCGAGTCGTGGGTGGTGGTGGTGAAGAGGGAAAGGTCCGCTAGCAGCAGGTCCGCTGTGTTCCACAAGGTAGGCAACAAGAATCCGATGAGGTGTCCCACAGGCGCTGGGGAGAAGGCTACTTTTCAGTCCGTGTGCGGGGGGCGTGGCCAGCGGGGAGAGCAGCCCAGGTGTTGCTGGTTGGGCGCGCAGGGGCTCCTGGTCACTGGAGTCCCCTGCCTTACTCGCAGCCCCGCTGGAACACTTGCCTGCCCCCGCGCTCCTCCTTTGGTCCTGGTACAGCCCTCTGCCGGTCGACGCGCTGCGGGACCCGCGAAGCGGGTCCGGCGAGTCGTGGGTGGTGGTGGTGAAGAGGGAAAGGTCCGCTAGCAGCAGGTCCGCTGTGCTCCACAAGGTAGGCAACAAGAATCCGATGAGGTGTCCCACAGGCGCTGGGGAGAAGGCTACTTTTCAGTCCGTGTGCGGGGGGCGTGGCCAGCGGGGAGAGCAGCCCAGGTGTTGCTGGTTCGGCGCGCAGGGGCTCCTGGTCACTGGAGTCCCCTGCCTTGCTCGCAGCCCCGCTGGAACACTTGCCTGCCCCCGCGCTCCTCCTTTGGTCCTGGTACAGCCCTCTGCCGGTCGACGCGCTGCGGGACCCGCGAAGCGGGTCCGGCGAGTCGTGGCTGGTGGTGGTGAAGAGGGAAAGGTCCGCTAGCAGCAGGTCCGCTGTGCTCCACAAGGTAGGCAACAAGAATCCGATGAGGTGTCCCACAGGCGCTGGGGAGAAGGCTACTTTTCAGTCCGTGAGCGGGGGGGCGTGGCCAGCGGGGAGAGCAGCCCAGGTGTTGCTGGTTGGGCGCGCAGGGGCTCCTGGTCACTGGAGTCCCCTGCCTTGCTCGCAGCCCCGCTGGAACACTTGCCTGCCCCCGCGCTCCTCCTTTGGTCCTGGTACAGCCCTCTGCCGGTCGACGCGCTGCGGGACCCGCGAAGCGGGTCCGGCGAGTCGTGGGTGGTGGTGGTGAAGAGGGAAAGGTCCGCTAGCAGCAGGTCCGCTGTGCTCCACAAGGTAGGCAACAAGAATCCGATGAGGTGTCCCACAGGCGCTGGGGAGAAGGCTACTTTTCAGTCCGTGAGCGGGGGGGCGTGGCCAGCGGGGAGAGCAGCCCAGGTGTTGCTGGTTGGGCGCGCAGGGGCTCCTGGTCACTGGAGTCCCCTGCCTTGCTCGCAGCCCCGCTGGAACACTTGCCTGCCCCCGCGCTCCTCCTTTGGTCCTGGTACAGCCCTCTGCCGGTCGACGCGCTGCGGGACCCGCGAAGCGGGTCCGGCGAGTCGTGGGTGGTGGTGGTGAAGAGGGAAAGGTCCGCTAGCAGCAGGTCCGCTATGCTCCACAAGGTAGGCAACAAGAATCCGATGATTACTTTTTAGCAGTTGTAAAGTGCACAGAGTTCTAAAGCTAGCAAATCTACACATGTAGAAATTGGGGGACCATAATAAAAATGAAGTAGTTTCTTACCCACTACCTAGCACAGGTTAACTATGATCTCTATGTCTCACCCACATTCCTCTTCTTGAAAGTCTTTGAACCTTGAAAACAAACCAGTTAACAGCACACTTCCTACCCTCCAAAGCATGCACACTACATGCAATAATGTGCTCTCACATCCACAAATGGCTCAACATCCAAACCCTTGAATGACTGAGAATATACACGCATTTGGGAAAGAGGTGTGTTTTGAGTTTTTTCCGGAATGAAAGAAGGTTTACAGTATGTCTCAGGTCTACTCCACAAACTTCCGATCTCTTTAACTTTGGCTGACGCTCCAGAAGCATACTCATGCCAACCATAAATATGAGCCGATGATAGGCCACATCCAACGTTTTCACTCCACAGATCATCAATATGCTAGTAAAAATGTCATTGCTCACATATTCATTCTGAAACAAAACTGCAGTCGTAATCCCCACTAAAACAAATACACAATAAAAGACGTATGCACCCTGCTCCTCATCAATTACCAAAACACATCTCTTATCATTCTATTCCCCAAGAGAGTGACTGTCATTTATGTTTTCTGGCACAATCCCTGTAACCAGGGACAGTTTTACACACTCCAATTCTGTCAGCAACACAGAGGGACTGTTTTTTTTCTATGTCCTGAATTAATTGGTGCAACACAACTCACTGTAACCACTTTTCCATCAACATTCTCCAAGATCTTACAATAGTCTTTGACATACCGGACCACCAGATCCCTTTTCTCCATCTCTCTGCCTGACCTATTCCTTTGCAAACTGCATCTTCTCCATATCCTGCTGCTTCTACAACACTTCTACCCACCCTCTGTGTGTTTCCCAAGTCCCGGGCCTTAGTCCTCTGTTCATCTTCAAGCTCTGAGATATTAGTTGGCAAGATTACCTGATCTGCGGGTTCATGTACTACCTGTTTCTGAATGACACCCAAATATATGTCTCATTATCATCTTCACTCCCCACTACAATCCAGGTGGTGGCAAACGTGTTTTATTAGGTCACTAATTGGATTACCACTCCTTGATTCTTAACTATGGTAAATCTGAAATGATATACAACCTCTCATCTACTGCACACAAGACATGACATATGCTTCCCCATATAGAATCACCTTCACTTCTTCAGCCTGGAACCTAATGCTTAGAGTCTACGTCAGTGCCCACATGAGATGAACTATCTTTATCACCTCCATTACATAAACTATACAGTTCCCATGGTGCAACATCTTCAGAGTCTGTTCAAACTTTTGTTTCCACTGTGGCAAGACCCTGATTAACTATTTTCTTTGCAAAACTGGGCTACTTCCCCTAGATAAAGTAATTTACTTTGGAACATGCAGCATGGCCAGCATGAAATAGAGTACTCCTTAAGCTACTCACCCTTCTTTACAAATACCCTTGCAACCTCTTCTGCTCACTACCTTTCCAGCAATCTTTGTCTTTACACTCTGACCTGCTAACTATCCTTTGCACTTCCTCGCCATTATCAAACCTCCACACGAGCCATCCCACCCCCATGCGCTAAATCTCCTCCTCTTTATCTGCTGACTAAGCCACTAAGGGCAGACTTCGACTTGACTGAGGTTCACAGTTTATGGTGCTTAAACTTTGACACAGAAACATACATTACACCCCCTTCCTAAACATGCTATCCCTTTCCACCTTTCTATATCTTCTAAGGGACTTTCAGCCTGATTCATCAATCTCCCATTTTGCGAGGCCCTAATAGCGAATTATAGCGATTCGCTATTAAGGACTCGCAAAACGGGATTCATGTAGGATTAGCAAAATTTATTGCGATTTCTACTGATTCCTTATTTGCGATTAGCAAATTGCTAATCGCAAATAAGGAAAAACTCCCCATTCATTCCTATGGGCCAAAAGGCCCATAGGAATGAATGGGGAGTTATTCCTTATTTGCGATTAGCAATTTGCTAATCGCAAATAAGATTGCGATTTGAAGGGTGCCAGGGGTGTCCAAAGGACACCCTGTAGCACCCTTCAAATGCACATTTGAACAGGTGTTGCGCACACACATGTCCAGAGGACATGTGTGTGTGTAACATGCAAAAGTAAAAAATTCACTAAAGTGCTTTTTACTCTTTTTTCGCAATTTACCACGAAGTCAGATTTCGTGGTAAATTGTGACCAAATATTGCGAATTCGCAATTTCAAATTGGGTGATGAATTGGATTTAAGGAATCTCTATTAGAGATTCCTTAAATCCAATTCCTCGCAAATATGCGATTTCGGTAATAGCGATTTTTTGCATTTGGGATGATGAATCCCAAATGCAAAAATCGCACTCGCAAACGGCCAGATTCTCAGAATCTGGCCATTTGCGAGCGCAATTCATGTTGATGAATATGGCTGTTTGTTTCCTCTACCTCTGCAAATAAGGCAGTGGGCCTAGAGTCTCTTCCTACTATCTTTTACACATCTTTCTCATTGGTTACCTCTCTTTAATGCCCCCCTTCATTGCTGAGGTTTCCCCATCCACTACGTTTGTAGACACTCTCCATGCTGGAAACTGGTGACTACTGTAACGGCAGCAAAGCAAAAACAAGGGGGAAAAGCCTACGAGCAAGTTTGACGCACCCATTTCCATCACCACTGAAGGAAACATGGAGATAGCTAGAGGACTACTGATTGTGATCAGTAAGTATGCTTTTAAGCGCAATTATATTACATGCTAGAGTTGAACAATAGGATTTGAGGTCTCCGACCTTCCATTGTTAGGAGTACCATTCTCTTAAAATATGTTTTTTTTTTTCATTTCAAAGAATTCTTAAAATATGTTTTTAAAGTATGTTGGTCACACCTTGCGAAGATGGTCAGCTATTGTTTTACTTCTGGTCTTCGACATACTTGAACATATTGACAACAAAGTAGAGTTTCACAGCAAGAATCTGCCTACTGCACCACCATTAATGGCAGACCCAACAAGAGATTGCAGAGACCTTCATGTTATATTTATAAGCACCCATAATTTACAACTCATCAATACCCCACTGCCTTCTATCCTTAGCGCATTCACTTAATTAACAACCAATCATTTATGTACAGCCTTAGTACTATTACACTTTCGTTCTTTAGCTGAAATTCTACATCTAAACTTAAATAATTATTATGGTTACCCTCGAGCACTAGCTCTCTGAATATATTTGAAATACTTACTTCTTAGTAAGATGCACTCCTCCTTTCAAACCACTGCTGAATACGCCTTTTCCTCTCCCTCCAGCTAATATCTGAGCCTTCAAAACAATTTCACGAGCCTCTATGGAGCAAAAAATAAAGTTTTTCGTTTAGTTTTCTATTTGGATACGATTTGACAACAGTAATAACAATTCGCCCAATGTTAAATGCACTTTCGAGAACAAAGGATATAGCAGAAATGTAGTCTTTCCCACAGGCACCTTCTTCATCTTTGACGTTTAAGAAATTGGAAGAACAATTGATGGTGTTAAATACATGTGTATGTTAAATACATTTATGGTGCTGTTTAGTTGCTGAATTCTTGTTTTTTTCACCTCCAAATGTCTAGTTGCAGTAATTGGGAAAGTGTACAACATCGCAGACTGAAGGCATCGATTCAACAAACATTGGGAAATCCAAAAGGTCCCCCCTTTGGAACCTTCTTGTTTTTTCTAATGTTTTTGACGATGATGCGGAAAAAAAGGGCCCAATGCTTCATCATTCTGTAGGCATGCACATGCACCACTATGCATGGGAATCTATTTTTTTCATTTACTGATCCAAGGTAATTCAGTACATTTAAAGAAAAAAAAGTATCTCAAAAGCCCTTTTTTAAAGGCAGCATGCCAGGTAGAAATGTGCTGCCTAGCCTCCCCCTCCAAATATTAATAGATATATATATAAAAAAAAAGACTGGCAGTGCAAGGGCAATGGAGGAACGGGTAAGTGTAGCTATAAGGAGTAAGGAAGCTATAAGGAGTAAGTGGAAGGCAAAAACAGGACACGAGGAAGAGCAACACGGGTGGGACGAGAAACGCACAAGTGCGCTTGCAACCGATGGGAGTTAGTGATACTATGTGCAGAGAGTAGATATTTGGTGGGCAAGAAGCACATGAGGAAAAAAAGTGACGTGCATAAGCAAAAAACTAGTTCCGAAAAAGTGAGCAATGGAAAGACAGAAGGTAGTCATTCAGAGAGGAGGTAAAATTGCAATGCTCCGGGGGAGTGACAAACACACGATCTACAAGCTGGGTCAAGGAAAGTCAATGAATAAGACGCAAGCGAGTGAGTGACAATAAAGCCAACCAATGATAAGCAATGGGTGGGTTGTAAACCCCCTGTAAAGTCTTAGTAAGTACACAATATGTCTTTAGAACCAGACAGCTCGTGCTGTCCTGTAGGCTCGACCTAAAAGAAGTGGACAGAGTTCAGTTATAAAAAGAAACTAGACATTTATGTACTAAAGGCCAAATGAAGTTTGGTAAATTTGGCACCTGGAAACACCTTACCCCCAAATGCACATTCTGGCAGCGATAGAACCCTAGGCAGCTTCTCCGACTTTGCAAATAGTGGATAGAGCAAAAAAGTCCTATATCTGATCTTCCTACATTAAACAAGTCCTATGTCCGATCCTCATATAGCGAACAAGTGCTAAGTCTTACAGTCATATAAGAAACTACTAAGTGCAACCAATTATCTCCTTATAATTAATCATCTTGACGCCACTAGATATTTCAGCAACTCCAACTGTACTGTGTAAGGTATACATGTAGCCAATATGCGCTTTCAATTTTACACTGCAAATTCCCTGAATACAAACAGCCATGATGTAATTGCATTCAGCAAACCACCCCCTTTTCTGAATCGCTTTTGGCCACTATAGGTGTGGCAGGGTATACTCAGACATGAGTCCCTTGCTCACTGCACCATCAGGATTCAAGCAAGCCGGGCCGACGGCGGCTGAAACGCCAGAAACCGGTCCCCGGAAGCTTGTCTCCTTTCCAGTTAAGAATTGCTTGGTAGTCTGGTCTGCCCTGTTCCCATGATGCACTGGGCCAGGGACAGACTAATTTGCATGTAGCCAGGTTCTGAGCTGGGATGGTGCAGTGAGCTAAAAAACGGTGATGGATCAAGCCCTGATCTTTGGACTGGGAAAGAGTGGTCTGCTTAATTCAGACACTCTGTTCATCACCACCCCCTTTTCTGAATTGCTTTTGGCCACTATAGGTGTGGCAGGGTATACTCAGACATGAGTCCCTTGCTCACTGCACCATCAGGATTCAAGCAAGCCGGGCCGACGACGGCTGAAATGCCAGAAACCGGTCCCCGGAAGCTTGTCTCCTTTCCAGTTAAGAATTGGCTTGGTAGTCTGGTCTGCCCTGTTCCCATGATGCACTGGGCCAGGGACAGACTAATTTGCATGTAGCCAGGTTCTGAGCTGGGATGGTGCAGTGAGCTAAAAAACGGTGATGGATCAAGCCCTGATCTTTGGACTGGGTAAGAGTTGTCTGCTTAATTCAGACTATCTGTTCATCACCACCCTCTTTTCTGAATCGATGATGTAATTGCAAGCATGTACATAGCAACATTCGAACATAGTGTAAAAAGTACAACAACATTTTTTTTAAAAAAAGGTTTCAGTTGATGAGATATGAAAACACTGCTTAGGAATACCGATGACCAGGGGGTAAGCTTTAGAGTACATGCCGGGAAAAAGTACTCTTATTTAGGCTTTTGATGGGCACTTTTAAAGTGTACTTATTTACTATCCACCAGGGGCCGTATTACACATAGTGGCCCAGGGGTGCAATGAGCGTTTGCGCCCGCTTTGCGCGGCCCGAGGCACTTTGGTTTTTATTACAGAAGGGGCCGCAGGTTCTTGTGTGCACTCTTCTTTAATACCGCTAGCGCTGGTGAACATAAAGCGCCAGCACCATCTTCAGAGGGCATTCCTTAATTTGCATGGATGGCATGCCCCATGTAAAGGAAGAATACCGCGCTATATTACAGCTGCGGGCGCAGAGGTAAACAATCTCTCAAAAGCCACACTATCAGTGCACCCCCTGATGGCTGCCGTCTGGAGGAGAAAAGGGGGTCCCATGGACCTCCAAGCCAAACCCTTGCAAGCAGGTGCAGTCACTCACTACACCCGCCTGCAAGGGGATCTCTATTCCCCCTTCAAAGTGCAGGCGGGTTGCCGCATGCACTGTGAAAACACGGAGCGGCTTCAAAGCAGACACTCTGTTTTTCACAGGAATGTGCTGCCTCCAGGGCAGCACGAGTTTGCAGTTGCGCTGATGGCAGCGCATTCATCATAATAAGGTGCACTCTCCTTCATAGCGCTGGGTGCACCTTTTAAAAGGTGTGCCCAGCGCAATGAAGGAAAATGTGCTGCATGTATAATACGGCCCCAGTTGTACATGCTGATGGAGGGTGAACCTTTAGGGACGATTGTTACTGCACAGCGCTTGTTAATAGCATGTTAAAACAAGTCATGCTGTCCACCTCAAAAACGCAAGTGTGAGTTGATGGGCAACAACTCATTTATAGAACTTCTAAGAGACTAACATGAAGACCGGGACTCTAGCATTGTAACAGGCAGGTAGAAGTTGAAGCAGGTAGAAGTTGAACTTGTAAGGTAAAATGTGGACGGTTATACATCTCATTATTAACTGAAGGAACTGCAACACTTTCTCTACAATTAGATCTGCCGTTACCTCCGATGATGTTAAAATTGTACACTCGATCATATTTAGATGAATTCACATGACGATTTTTATGGTTTGCAAAAATAAATTGTCAGAATGTGTATATCTACATATATATATATATATATATATATATATATATATATATATATCGAGAGAGTTAGAGAGAGATTTTGATAACCTTTGATTAAACTATGACTACAATTTAAAAAATAGGAACACTTGCTTATTAAACCATGTTCAAAGGGGAAACAGTGCTTACAACGCTGTCAATACCACAAGGGTAGGTTACAATGCGGACGTTACTTCGTCCGCGTTGTTATCGCGCATGGTATTTGTTAGACCTGACATCATTGGCTTGAGTCTCTCCTCCATTTTTTCTGTTTGCCTCTACTGTTTTACGATGTTTTGCTGGTATATGCTTTGGGCGCCGTGTCACTGCTGATCAGTGCCATAGCGCAAGTGCTCCCGATGTTAAATTGATGTATCTATTGTATCCATGTATGGCCTATTTTGGTTTACTGTCAGTCCCTAGTCTAGTGCACCAGGCGTGCCGGGGCTTGTAAATACAAATGCCGCTCGTGGGCTTGCAGCACGTGTTGTGCCACCCACAGGAGCGGCCTCGTAAAAGAATGTCTACGGGTCGGTCATTGCGAGACCCACGTGCAGTCTTGTACTGTCACGCAGGCTGCGCAGGTATACCTACTTGCCAGCCCCTCCAACCTTCCCTTGACTTCATGTTAGTCACCCCTATGGTAGGCCCACGGGCAGGGTGCATTGTACGTCTAAGGTAGGACACGCCTGACCAAGTTGGCATGTCCTGATAGTGAAGTACCGCCATCTTCGTGCTTCACTATTGTGAGGTAGCCTGCTCTCCGTTGGATAGAATGGGCCGCCGGGATTGTTAACGCTATGATCCTAGCTGGCTCGGGGAGCATGGTGCAATGTCGAGTTTGGTATCCCTGAACTCGGGGTTTAACTACGCATCCGTTGGTGTGGATGGTTTTTGGGCCCTGGGTTCGAAAATAGTACTTTTAGAAAGGGTCTATTTTCTTGTCTAATCATATCTGGTTTCTGCTGGTCTTGCGTGTGTGTGACAGGAGCTGGGTGGCTCCACAGGTCTGGATGAGTCAGTGTGGGATGAGTGGGACATTTACGTTGAGAGTAGGGGGAGAGTAGTGGTTGATAGCCTGCCTTGCCTGATACAATGCTGGCTCCACCTCCTGCTAAGCGACTGATGGCTCTGTGCCTGCCATGGACGATCCTAGCCCCACCTCCTGCCAGGAGGGCAATAGCTCTGCTCCTGCCAGTATCAATGCTGGCTCCACCTCCTGCTGGGCGTCTGAGGACCCAGCCCTGCTCAATGAATAGGCCAGGTGCTACTGCCTAGCTCCACCCACCACAGACCCAGGAAGTTGGGAAATCCCCGGCATGGACAAAGGGATCAAAGACGAGAAGGGGTATAAGAGAAGGACCCCTGAACTAGGAAATCAGATCACTTCTGACAAGGAACCCTGTAACCAAGGACAAGAGGCCTACTGATCTAAGGACTGCCTACCCCTTCTGCCAGTGTGCTGTTGTTGGGGGAATCCTGCAGTGCTTCTTTATTTTTGCCAAGGAACCAGGAGAGAGGAACTGTGTGTGTACTCTCACGCTTGCTAAGAAAATCTCCAAGGACTGGAAGAGTGCCAGTCTCCTGCTGAAGTCACAGGGCTAAATGACTTCATCTGCTAAGGTGCTATTTGCTGGAAGTGTGAATCCAGCGCCTCTGAAAGAACCAGCAATCACGACGACCGGACGCCGGGCCCGACCGACGCCAGCAGCAACGCCAGTGAGTGGGAGTACGGCTCTAGCTCCAGAGGACCTCGTGTCTGCACCGCTGCTGATCGCATCAACCGTGTGCCCACCGACGCCGTGAGCGCTGCTCACTCTGTGCAACCGCATCATCGACGACGCCTGCTGAGGCCTGCTTGACACCGAAGGCGCGACGCCGGATCGTTCGACGCCGCTGATCATCGTGTGCTTCATTTTCCAAGGTACTGTGTTGTTGGGGGTCCGTGTGACTCCGGGCTCGACGTAGCGCTCCTCGCGGTCGACGCCGAACCCTTGGATTAACTTTGCCTCCACGTCGTGTAGCCCCCGTGTGGGTTACCCCGTTGCTAAGAACTGTATTGCCAAGAAGAAGATTGCTTGATACTAAAGACTTTTCGTGCTAAAGAAGAAACTACCTTTGAACTATCCTTTTTCCTTCCCAACGTATTTATTCCGATTGTGTACAGTTTTGTCGTTATTTGGTCTTGTGCTAAGCCTTATATAAAAATACTTATTTTTATAATACTACCGTGTCGTGTCCATTTGTAGTGTATTCACTGTATTACTGTATGTGGTCATAATTGCTTAGCACACAGCCTCTGAGATAAGCCTGTTCTGCTCTGCCAAGCTACCAAGGGGGTGAGCAGGGATTATCGAAGGGTGTGATCCCCTTGCCCTGACTAGAAAAGGAGTGTCCCTATTTTGTCAGAAGTGCATACCTCTGCCAACTAGAGACAGCCGGTTCTAACAGTATTACATTCGTAAGTCGTTTCTACGACTTGCGATAGATGGCGCGCAACACCAGGAAATGTGTTGGATTTTAAATCCAACACATTGCCTGCTGTTGCGCTAAATGGAGTAGGAATAGTAATTTATAATATTCCTAAGTCCAGCGCGCCATCTAGTGCAATTCGTAGAAACGACTTGCAATGTAAAACCAAGCGTGGTAACAGTGCAGACGATGTAACGTCCGCGTTGTAACCTACTGCGTGGTAATGTATGGCGTAGTAGCGTCATACATTCTGTTCAAAGTGAACTGCCAGAAGCCCGGCTTTTTAGGCAATCCACCTAAAAAAAGCAACTTGAAAGTTGAACTACAACAGGCTGCTGTGGTGATATCGTAGTTGAAAAAGGCCCCATTCAAAAGCATAAATAAGAACTAAATGAAAAATCACTACAATGAAAATGTTGGGCAAGCTTGAAACCATATTCAAAAGTTCAGCAAAAATTCAACATGCACTTCAATTAAATGGGCATTTGAACCTACTACGGAAAATAAATCAATTGAGTTACATGAGAAAATCCCCGAAAGAAAAGGAGTCTCGTTCAGAAAACATACATGGATTAGATTCTATAAGCATAAAGGAAAACAATCTGTTGTGATCTACATTGTATGGAAATATTTGAAACCTATATAACCATGTTAATAATACTGGACTAGTGGATGTGTTTTGCTCGATTATCATAGCTTCGATAAAATGACAGCAAAAAGAATCACGTAGAGCAGGCGATGGCCAGTAATCTATTTAGGAAATTAATGCAGAAACCAAGGTTTTTAGTATAAGTATCATCAATCAGGAGAGTTTAGTTAAAACTTTGAATCCTACACAGAATAAAGACTAATCCGTACATGGCTGAATTGAGAATGAGAGAATTAAAGGGCATTCAGCATGGGTGTAAACATTCATAAAATGTCTACTTGTCCAAGGGACAATGAACAGAAATCAACTGGTCTTATTAAAAAATCCACTTGTCCCATTTTAGTAGTTACCTACCAGACAGCACAGCTGTCTGTGTTATGGTGAAGATATCTTGTGGCTTTCAGAAAGTTAATGTAGTAATGCATTACGCCAGGTTGCTTGCTGTAAGGCTTTGTGGTTTGTCCCGTTTTCTGCCTTTCAATTTCCTGGCTTTATTTGTGCTAGGCTGTGCAGCTTGAGTTCATACCTACACATGTTAAAGCCATGTGTAACAGTATTCATCCACAAATAAATAAATCTTATTTAGTCACATATGCAGGGCATTCGCAGACCGAGGTCCAATGTCAAGCTGTGTTTTCGTGGCAGCCTGGTATTTATTTTGCTGTCGGCTGACTTCAAAGTGGGAGCGTTTATAGGAAAGAGGAATGCAGAGTACTTTCTACATGGAACCCGTTTGTGCCTTTAGTTTTTTTGTTTATTTTAGACTTATCCATCTCAAAAGATATAGCTCTCTTCAACTGCACAAAACATTTGCAGGTTTTTTGCAAAATTCCTCTTCTTTAGTGAATCCATTTAATTTGTTAAACTGCCTTGTTAGGAACAGAACGGCATTACAGTCTCAGCGTCAGCCTACCATATGGTGATCTTGGGCAATTTACACTGTTTATGGTCCATTCACTGTCAAGCACAGGATAATTTATTTTCACCGGAAAGAGCCAGCCACATCATAATCCAATTCAACAATGCTTGCTTTTCACTTTGATGTGTAAAGCATATGCTTTATTTATGACATCTGTGGCAACTCATTTTGGAGAATTGGATACGTTTAAAGGCACATTTTATGAAAGCTTCTGTGTTCATGTTTTGCTACAAAATAATGATGATTCCGTCTGCAACTGTGCCTTTTTCGGAACACATATATTGCTGGATGTAAACGAGTTCTTCAATTGTCCATGCAGGCACAAGAGTCATGATTTGAATGGTGCAGCGGGTACAGTGGCACAGGGGCCACAAGGTCTACGAAACCCACTGAAAAACGTTTATTGCTATATTTTACTTCTAAACAAGCAGTCACAAGTGCATTTACCATGCAGAGACTAGGTTCATGATTTGAATGGTGCAGCAGGTGCAGTGGCACATGGGCCAAAAGGTCTGGAAGACCCACTGAAGACTGATTATGCTAGATGTTACTACTAAAAAAGCAGTCATGATTGCAGTTACCTTACAGGCAACAGGATCAGGATTTGAATATGCAGCGGGTGCAGTGGCACAGGGGCCAAAAGCTCTAGGAAACCCACTGAACACCGATTATTGCTATATTTTACTACTGAACAAGCTGTCACAAGTGCATTTACCTTGCAGGAACTAGGGTCATGATTTAAAAGGTGCAGCAGGTGCAGTGGCACAGGGGCCAAAAACTCTAGAAAACCCACTGAAGACAGATTATTGCTATATCTTACCATTGAACAATCAGTCGCAAGTGCAGTTACCTTGCAGGCACTATGGTCATGATTGGAATGGTGCAGCAGGGGCGGTGCCACAAAGGCCTCAAGGTCACGGAACCCACTGAACACCAATTATTCCCACATAATAATACTAAATAGGCAGTCACAAGCGAAATTAACTTACAGGCACTAGGGTCATGACTTGAATAGTGCAGAGGCACAGGGGCTAAAAGGTCTAGGTAATCAGCTGAACACCGAGTATTACTTTATTTTCCTACTAATCGAGCAGTCCCGAGTGCAGTTACCTTGCTGGCGCTAGTCATTATTTGAATGGTGATGCAGGTGCAGTGGCACAGAAGCCAAAATGTGTAGGAAACCCACTGAAAACTGATTAATTGCTATATTTTACTACTAAACAAGCAGTCAGGCGTGCTTTTTGGGTTCTTTTGTAACCATTGCACTCAAAGAAACACATAGCCTAAAGCATCACTGCAGGCCTTGCACTTTGTGCACCTGAAAACATCCTTTTTACAGAGCATATCCCGGAGTGATTTGCCTTTCCGAAAGGGGCCCCAGGACCAACTTTATAGAATCGGGGTATTCCTACTCTGCCCCTTTTTCTTTGTTTATATTTTTTGTGACTCGGTTGAAGCATGTGTGCATACATGCCATCTAGAGAAAGCAAAACTGATTTTCTGCATTCACCCCTATGCCAGTAAGCCACCTATGCCTCCACCAGTGCTACTATATTTTGACTTGCAGCACTTCCTACTAACTTCCTCATAACTTCAAATTCATTAAAAAAATATATATGGAAAAAGGTTGACAATTCATGAGGGATGACAGCTGCCCTACTGTGTCTCTGGTTTGGGTTCTATATAGCATTAAAGAAATGCAACTCCGATAACTTCAGATGAGAGACAAGTTATAAGATTCCTTTCTTCGACTAATAAATTAATCATTTTTATACTAGAAGATACTCTCAGATGCATCTCGATTTATATCCCTGCAACTTAAGTCTATAAAAGAAATTTGCCACAAAACTGGAAAAAAATCACTGGCCTCTCGCGTAGAATATCGCAGACCCGGTTATAAATGGTTGAGCAGTGGCCAAGTAGCAGTGCACTCTTCCCCCTCCAAGCACTGCCATCTAGTTAAGGTCCACCAGGCACACTACCACTGCTATGCATGATTGGATTGGAAGTCTCAGAAAAGGGTCTGTAGTTGGTGGGAATCCGGCACCTAGGAGGAGGCCGTTATTCTTTATACGAGCGACAACAGTGGGTTGCCAAAAGAGAAACTCCTCTTTCAGGTCCGGTACAGTAATCAATATAACAAAATACTCAATGAACCCTGCCAAGTACAAATTGCAAAAGCAGAAACAGGCACACCCTTTATACAGGCAATTATTCTAAATGAGTAATTCTTAACAGCATTCATTGTAGTGGTCCTCAACCTACATTCAGTTTTTTACAATCGTATAAATCATGCGTCTATAACATTGTATACTTGAATATGTTGTATATTTATTGCCAAATTATAGGCCTCATTAAAACCTATAATGATATATTAGGCAGTCTCTTGATTCTGTCACTTACATTATTAATTGCATGCTTTGCCATTTATTATCGCACACTTCGCTGGTGCTACACATTTTACAGCTAGAAGCGATGGTTAAGCTGAGGCTGAGCATCAGGAGTGAATTATTACTATGCTTCTGCATAAGTAAAAAAAACACAATTACCATGTTTCAGGGCAGGCTGTCAACAGACACAGTCCCATGGTAATAACTGCACACTAAAGCAGAACGAGAGCTGACAATACATTCAAGGGAAATGTTCGCCGCTGTATTTTTATCCCCATGTGCAGGTATTTAAAAAAACAAAATGAGGAAATACCCGAATAATCTAAAGTTATTTAAATTAAGTACCGTTCACTTACAGAACATAGTCTTAAATCAAAATTACCTTTTTAATGTTGAAATATTTGGCTTCACTATTGAAATGTGCAGGATTTGATAAAGCAAGCATGCACTTTGTAGCCATTTTAAATAAATCAAATACAAGAGTACACAGCCAAACATTCGAGAATCTATCTGTTTCAAAAGAACAAATCTGTATAACAAACCAATAATTATTGCCATGGTAGGAACCATCCTCTCTTTAAGAGGAAATTCATCCTGGCTGATAGGTAGGAACTGTACATAAGTATGTTTTTCAATATACGCCACCGCTATAAATATGGGCATTTTCTGACCAAAGATTAGATGGTGCCTATTGTATTGGGTAGTCCGGTTCGTTCACAAGGAAATATCCTGCACCTTATAAAGTGCTGGGCCATTAAATGGCCACCAAAACGAAGCTGCACCGTAGGCTTGTGCCTGCAGTTGAAACAGCAGGCTGCTTATCTACAGCAGTGGTGCCCAATGTAAAACCAGAATGCCTGGATGCAGTCAGATTTCCATGCACTGCCTCAGTAAATGAGTTTCCTTTATATTTTTTGTATGACCATTTTTATGTGAAATCCATGGAGGGGGGGGGGTACCTGTCGATAGAAGGGACATCTGAAAGCTAAGAAAGAGCTCCCGACGATACTACAGACTTTAGATGTAATTGGAATAATTTCCCAATGCAAAATCACAGGAGCGCATTGAATATGTTACTCCTTAATAGAAGGAGGGATGGAAACTATCCTGGACAGGCAACGTGTATAATAAGAGTCCAATATTGGCATCTAGGGGTTCTTGTGACATTTACAAGACTTAACATTTTTATCGAAGAGTCTCTACGAAATCAGATACACTCTTGGCATGAATTCTTCGCTGTAGGGTCCTTAGTCCCTTTCATCGTGAATTTTCTCTTCAAATATCAGCAATATTAGAAGAGCGAGAGAAGAACTATAGTAAAAATGTTCAGATCTGAGCCTACACTGCTCCACCAATGGAAATGCTTGTAGTTATCACCGCACAGGAAGACTGCTGGATACCAATCCAGGCAGACATCATAAATTTGTACGTGGAATACTTTAAGGACATCACTGTGAAGACTATGAGAAATGGAGAGCATGAGCCAGAAGATCACCAGCATTCTACTCAGCAGCAAACAGTTTCTAAAAGGAATGTGATAAATTCTGCACCTGTTAAAGAAACCCGCACAAAGCCTACCCACAGAAAGACTTTTCGGTTTACCTCTCCAGCATGTAGACACCAACACAACAGGCTCCATTTTCACAGCAAACAGTGCATGATATAACTATAATGAATATGGTCTCAGCTAGTAAACAGGATGTTGTTGCTAATGGGTTTTACAAGTCAGAATTCCCTAAAAAGTTATGGTTCTCAAAAGGAAGCACTGACGTGACAACCCTGCCAATCAGACTTTGAATTCCAGGAGAACAGGCACATTAATAATGCAATTGTGTTCAGATGAGATGGCAATAAAGCGTGAACCTGATAGCGACTGGTCATCAGTGACTCATATCAACCAACGCATATGGTTAATAACCGCAACATGACCGCCCCAGAATCATCAGAAAATTAAAATATAAAAAATTAAGTGACACTTCATTTTGCAGCTGTAAACGAATGACGAGTGCTGAGGGAGCCACTCAAACCAGCCTACGCGACTCGAGCTGCGGCTGTCATTTATTTACAGCAGCTACCAAGGGACAGAGGGAAAACACCCAGGATGATGCAAGGGTGTTTTTTCTTTTTTTAATGCATCTTGTGGCTTCTGGGTATGGCCCCTGGCTATGGCCAAGCTCGCATCCCCTCCCTCCCACGCCACTCATTCTCGTTCTGTGATGGGGGAGCTGAGAAAGACGGGAGAGTAGGAACATGCTAGTTGGGGACTATCAAAACCCCCTCACCCCGGAGGAGCAGCATTATTCTTAAAATAATTGCCACCAGCTCTGAATGACGAGCTTGAGTTGCTAAAAAGTTTCGAACTCAAGCGCCCACATCCTGTATCACTAAGGATACATTAGCGCCAATGGTAGACCGATTACAACTTCAGTATCTTAGTCTTCCAGAACACAACTTTAAACTTATTTATCTATCTAAATGCAGAGAGGGAGAACAATTCTCTGCTAATTTACGACGGAGACCGCGGAACAGGCGCTGCCCCCGGCCAATGGGGGCCCAAGAGCAACATACAAACCCCCCAATGGGGACAAGGCAGCAGCTAGGTGGAATAGGCAAGGTGAGATCCATGTTCATGTCCGGAGCGAGGGAGCAGCACCACTGGCAGAATCTTTGCCCACCCACCCACGCCTAAGGAGCAGCTATGTTGCAGTGCTGAGGAACAGAGACAAGCAAACCGAGAACTACGCGGATAATGGTTGGTAAAGTGGCACACCGGAGGGCGGTGTGTCAGAATTGGACCACTAACCTTGGGATGCCTCATGGCTGGGAGAGCTGGCCGAAGGGCAGCGGGTAAGACCACTCACATTCAGATGCCTCACGGCTGGGTGAGGTGGCTTACCAACCAAAGAAGGGGGTTAGCAAACGGAGACGGCGCTGGCAGCCCAGCCCCCGCCGGATGGCAGGGCACAACAAGAATCGGACAAGGTAGTGAGTCGTGGCCTAAGTCCGGGGACAGAAGCTACTCCCTCCCCCGCGCAAAGAGAGCCCAAACTCAACCTACCAAAGAAAAACGACCCAAGAGAGACTAGACAGCAAAAATACACAGTAAAAGTAAAAATGTATGCATGTTGTCATTGTATTCCAAAAAAAACTGCGACCAACAAATGACCACCAAAAAGAAACGTGTACGTTGGTTCTTTGACAGAATGAGGAATACAGTATGGGGGAAATTTGTAAATGCACGGATGGGGAGGTATGGGGCAAGTGCGAGGGTTATTAACAGCAATGTGGCTGAGTGGACAGTGTAGCCATGATATTCACACTGCACTTATTAACAAGAATAGAACCAATGCACAAGGAGGTAGAATTACTATTCATATTCAAGGAAAATATCTACTGTAACATTGAGAACACTTTCAAGAACACCAGCATCCCTCACTAGTACAATTTTTAGCCAGTAGCTTCTAGATAACAACTTACTCATCAAATTATTCACAGCTGGTCTTTCACCCTTCAAGCGGAAATTCAAACTCACTGAACTAAGACTCTGGAGGTCCATTTGCATCAGCCTGGTAGCTGAATAGCCCCCTAGATGGGGTGTAACCTCTGAGCCTAGAGCAACATACGCCTTAAATGTGAGGAGGTGTTTCTGCTCCTCTTGCCAAAGTTGGTGCTGGTGACCGGATCCATGCCAGATTTTTAAGATAACTACATTTATCTAAATGAGGATATGCTCAAATCTGACATGGATCTGTCCCTCCAGAGCCGTCTTTGGAGAATCATGGGACGATCTGTGCTGTGCCCTGAAACTTGATTCACTTCAAGAGCCCTACCATGTCACTGGCAAATGTTAGCCAATACCTCAGCAGGGCCTTTCTTTGAGCAGTTAATCAGAAAGGTACCAATTCCAAATGGGAGAGGAGCTGCCCTCACAACTGGTGTGAAGTGACCACAGAGGAAAGGTTGCTCATTTTCCTGGCCAAAACTCTGGGGTGGGCACCCAGGCTCTGTACAAGGGTAGAAGGGAGTCACTATCTTCCATCTGGAGAGAAAGGGGCATTGTGGAATTTTATGCAGTGGGACACAATGGTACTGCTGGGTAGAGTTACCTCTGGAAATGTTTTTTCCTATTAGTTACAGAGGGCTCAGGAGTCATCTCCACACACAGGATAGTGCCAGGCATACATGTGGAACCCCTGGGCACTCTTCAGAAGACTCAGTCCTGTGGAAGAACAGAAAAAGGACTGCACGTGCAGGTTGAAGCCTTTGAGGAGACGTGAAGAGCTGGACCTGCTCCCACTTGTACCCAGGACAAAGAAGTGGACTCAAAGGATCAGTTGGCGGACAACCTGTTAAGCTACAGGAACATATCAAGCAGCTAGAAGCCCTTCTCATGAAAAGCCCAGCTGACCAATTCCAAATGGACTTGCCCTGAGAATGATTTTGGCTTCTATTAGAGTGAGTCTAGACCACCAAGTGTTGTTTCTCAAGTCCTAGGACCCTTGGGTGTGTCAAAGTGTACACCTCCTAACATCCTGAACAACCTGGGGCTTCATTTCTGGCACCAAAGAGTTCCAGGGGACTGTGACAAACCTGCAAAGTCAGTCCCATGAAGGTCCATTGCTACTGGTCCAGAGATTCAGGAAAGTGAATAAGTCCAAATGTAGAAATCTTTACTGGGCAGAGGCGCTAAACTATCCAACTAGTGAGGGATCTTCCTTGAGGGCGAATCTTGAATTTCTCCTGCTCTCCCACCAAAAGTCACCAAGTTTTGCCGCAGCCTCATCCGACAGCTATCCGGTCCTGTGGAGCCCTCCTCAAAAACACAGCCTGCTGTCTTGCCACACGGAGAATTTTTGACTCCATTTCAGAGACTAAATCAGAAGGTAACATTTTTGACTGGATAGAACCTGGTTTCTGTATATGATTTGCACTCCATTATGGTCGTCCTTAAATAAAACCTAGGTCCCGGTCGAACACCGCGGTTGGTGCCCAACGCATTTTGTTCCTATTTTTATTTAAATCTTTACAAATCATTCAAATCTATATCTTTTTGTGATTTTGTCCATTAAAGTGTTCACTACTTTTAGAAATTGGAGTGGGATTTTTATTGTGTTAAGTTTTCGACTTTTTACAGTTCTGGTACTTCTAGAGGTTTTCCACATTTTCTTAAATTAAGCCTTTCTGCTCTGTGCCATAGCTTCCATGTGTGGAGCACAGGTTTAAATTACTGAAACCTTTACTGGACCTAGCAAGTATAGTGACATTATTACTTGTGGTGGACTATCATCCAACCCAAATAATAATCCACTTTCTCACAGTGATGTTAAAAAAGCATCAGTTTTAAAGAAAGACATCAAAGCCCTATCTTTTTTGCTAGACCTTAGGACTGACTGGTGGTAGTATGTCGTGTTTAGCGTCAAGATGCTGAAAAGCATAACATTCCGCTCTATAAATATTCATCTAATTTTATCCTATTTATCCAAATACATTGACCTAAATATAATTAAAACTTTAAAGGATACATCAACCTGATAGGTACTCACCTGCAACTTTCTGCTTTGGGTCTATGATAGAAGTTGGGATATTCCTCAAAATAACGTGTGCGCACAAAATGTGTAGCGACTCACATCAAAACACTAAATCTATGTTTGCCAAGCATCACCCTCAGGAGTTATTACTTTTATAATGTAATTTATTTTTCCAAATACAGAACTCTATTCTGCATAAGTGAAAAAAGAGAAAGCAAGTAAGAAATGCATCTTTACTTCCCACTATCACTGTGCCACTGTATCTCCACAGATGTTCTATGCAGTGATTTTTTTTTAAGTAAGGAAGAACTGCTGTGAGCCAAGTAAAAAGGGCTGAATGTGCCTGATGTTCAGGGTGTGAGCATCTAATCGGAAAACAAATGGCAGAAAAACATTAAAACTATGGCCCTGTTTAACGTGCTCGGATAGCTATACAAGCAATCATTACCAGGTTACCCAATAACCTGTCGTAAGAAAAAACAGAATTTAAAAAACGCATAAGTCTAAACAACAGTTTCCAAGTACAGTGGTTAATAAAAATAAAATGCGTTGGCCCAGTTAGCTAATCAAACAGAAAAACAAAAGCAAAAATCAGGCTATTCCCCCATGGACGCGGACATGTGAATCTGAGCTTAAAACTGGGATACAGAGGTGATGTCGTTCTGCTACAGTAAATCAACCCATGACTTCTCAATCGGCTTCCGTTATCATGTTTATCACTTGTAAAGGATTCAGCGTCGACTCTGAACTGATAGCCCAGCTGCAGAAGCGACCAGAGCACATCTGTAAGCACACAAGAGATTAGAATACACCATTGAGAAAGCGCGACCGTAGTACAGTGTGTAAATGTTTTACAAGCACAAGACATTTTGCATATAAAAAGTATAATGTGGCCTGAAAGAGAACAGTTGGGAGGTAAAGACCTCCGCTGACTATATGTACACAGCTGCGCCTGATCTCTAATTTCCTCCATAGCATTTAAACCACATTTATTTTTTACACGCAAAGAATAGAAAATTAGTTTTAATTGTTAGTTATGAGGCACCATATGGCTACTCTATAATTTTAGCTTCCCGTGGAGCTTCATGTGCATATGGAAAATGAAATTAATTGAAAACAACTCCCTCAGAACTATTATTAAGCTAATAAAACTAACAGGTTGCAGGGTGTCCGCAAGCACAGCATGATGAAACTGTTTATACTTCAGATTAGCTATTTATAGGTTCAAACAGAATAAAAGACGGGCTAGGGGTGTTCAGGCAAAGGAACAAAGAACTTTGGACCGTGATATTTATCCTTAATGAAATTGTAATTGTAAATGCGATGACAACTTGCATATGGTGAAAACCATCTATTACAGCTGTGGATTAAAAATACTCTGAAGAATTAAACGAATAAGAATGAAACCAGACGGCCTTTGGCAACCAAATATGCTTCTGACAAAGTCAAAAATTACCACAAAAGGAGATGTAATAGTTGTTCATTCTCTGTCTAGAGCATCATTTATTTTTAATTTCAATGCTTATCTCGATTTATTACAGCTGAGGAATGATCAATTCATTTATAATCTATGTTTATACACATTAACAAATCTTGCTTTATCGTATTTTTAACTCCATAAGTAAAGTCATGTTTTGAGGGAAATAAACATTGGCATCCATTTTAAGCTTCCCAGATTTTTCCAAATGAGCCACATTTCAGAAGACCTGGAGAAACAAGATGACGTCTATACGAGGTGTTTTATAAAACAACCAAATAAATAAATAAATGCTGAAGGTGTCCAGAACTACATTCCTGTAAACAGGCTTCCCATAACAGTTAAAAACTGTGAGAGCCTAAAAAATATTTATGAATTTTATAAACTTTATGAATGAGTCTCAAGGGAATACCTCATTGGTGTGTTTTATAATAGTTACGATCAACCAACAAAACCAGGCAGCACTGGCCTTGTAAAGTGTCTGTCTCTGTGTGCTTGGGCCGTGAGGCTGTAATGTTCAGTAAAAATATGCAAGGATAACCCTGAGGTTGGTTGCTAAATGTCATCCATCAGAATGCCAGTGGTGAGAGCCATACCTGTCCAAACTGAGGGGGCATGGAATGCAAAGTAATGATGGACTTGGGTGTGAGCCTGAGTAATTACCAGTGGCTGAGATTCAAGCAATCCATCCATCACCTTCTAGGAATACTTCAGTGCAACGTCCTAAGTGGGACGTGTATGCCTAGACGAGTCCCGTTCACAGTCGGCTACTGGAATAATGATATACCCAAATGATTTGCCCTAATACGGGCGAAAATGGTCTTGGGGGGCTTGTATTCCGGCTCTGGGAGGATCTGGCCTGGCAGTTTGGGTAGGACTGTTTCAATTTGAGCAGGGTTAAGACTGACTGACCCAACGAGAAATGTCTGTTTGGACACCACCTAGCCCCTTTGAGCATACAGAGCAGATCATCCAGTCTGTCTTGCCAAGTACGACTGATGTAAAAGGGCACAGCTCATCGGTGGTCAAGTGTCTAAAGCCGTTGATCTTCCTTCATGGGATGATGAGGAGGAAGGAAGGGTGATGTGCTGGTGATGGATTAATGAGAAAAGCATATACCACCTTAGGATGGTCCGGTGGGAAAAACCTCATTTGAACAGAAAAGTGTGAAAGGTGGATGAACTGCGAGAACCAGAGGTTCCCCTACCAGACTGGACAAAGTTATAGCCGCTAACAGCACAGTCTTCAGAGTAAAAAGTTGAGCCTGTCAACTGCATCAGATCAAATATAGATGCCCTAGGGAAAGTCAATACAAGATTGAAATCCCGCTGATTACTAATGAACATAGTGTGATGAAGTAAACAATTGAACAATGTAGCATTAGTAGCGATCTACACAAGAATGGCTGGTCAGGAAGACACAAGGCAGGGCAGCCTAAAATTTAGGCTCTACTGGAAAGAGAAAAAGCAAATTGTATTATATCAGAAAGAAAGGATTAAAAGGGATTCACGCCTTCAGACTTGCAATATTGAAAATGTGAAGTAGTGTGGCTCACTGGTTAGAGGCGGCAGACCCGAGAGCAGGGGACGGCCCGGGACCAGGGTTCGATTCCCGGCGTGGCAGGTTTCTGGACCAGGGTCAGCGGACTCGATAATTCTCTCGCCTCGGTGCCCACTCTGATCAGCGATCACACTCGGCAACTCTGGGCATTAGCTTGCCTCATCTTCACTAACGGCCCCACCAGACCGCCGGGGATGCCTGGTCCCACCCTGGAGATACCCATTAAGGGACCATCTCTCAGGGAAGCCAGGAAGGGTTTCGCAGCGGTCGAAGCGCCTTGGGACCCTACGGGTAAGTAGTGCGCTATATAAATGTCTATACATTTACATTTATTCCAGCAACCCACATGAAATGATTTTTTGACTGGTTTCTTGGCTGCCAAGATAGTGGCTGGACCTTTGGCAGAAGCAGAAACCATGAGAGCGCGTACCCCAGACATTGGGACCAACTGAATCTGAAGGAATCTGCAGTGGCGCAGATCTGAGGGCACTTCCTGTTCCAGGCGTAGTAAAGAGACATATCTACGAAGACTCGTATTTGGAGGAGATTACATCTGTCACTTAATACTGTCTTCCCACATATGGTCCCAAAGAGAGAGGTGAATGAGAGCATCCACTCTTACACTGAATGAAACTCACGATGATCCACAACAGAGAAAAATTTGTAGCGCTGCACCGACTTTCACAGGTGAATCACCTCCCAATAAAGGGTCCACAACCCAACTGCCCTATCTGCCTTTGTAACGGATGGTGGTCGTGTTTGATAGAATCTCAACGATGTTCCTCAAGACGGTAGGGAGAAAAAGGTTTGTGGCAAGATGGAGCACCTGAAGTACCAACACATTTATGTGCAGACACATATCTGACACAGACTCGAGGACTTTCACTGTCACGATGTCCTGATGGAGAGCACAGTACAGCAAAGACAGTCTGTGACCATGTTAGCCTGCACAGTGCTTAAGGGGCGGCCAAAGGAAAGGCTAGAGGGGTCAATCACCAGTGCATAAACAGGGTTAACTGGACCTTTGAGACGTGCATTAACTATTGAAAACACAGTAACATTATATTATATAGCTTACGGAGTATTAAAACGAAAATGGTGCATAATCAATTAGATGTAAACACTACATATCCATGCTGGTAAAAGCAGAATTCACACACGGCACTATAGACCATATTACCATTGTATTATTCATCTGATTGACACGGATAGGGATAAAGGCATTTGCAAATGCACCAAGTATTAGTATGTGTGTCGTCAAAATGAAACCTACGCATACATTTTGAAGAAAAAACATGCAAATCTCCTGTTGCAACATGTGTGTATTGATAAACCGGGGTGAACAGCAGGTACAGGTATTGTTGCATTGCTTATTTGCCCTGAAATGCAGTGAAAATTGTACCAAGCGCACAACAAGCAACACGCTCCATCCACTAGGACAATTCTGCTTGATGCAGGGCTTCTACAGATGAATGTGCAACATGGAAATACAGTGCCAGCACAGCAGGTTCCTGTGCTCCACTGCTCATGGAAGATGTGGAGCACAGGAGCACATTCTTATCTCGAAAACAGATGAAACAAGCATTGGCAATGCCAATCAGTCTTACTTGTATGTAAAGGGAAGGAGTGGTTTGGTAATATAGTACTAGCAAAAGACATGGGTGCCCATTCATCTCACAGACACTGTCTTGGAGACGGATCCATGGTCTGACCGGTGCTTCTATCACACCAATATTACCAAACCACATACCTTTACACATAAACAAGACCGACTTGCATTGCCAATCGCTAATAACTTACTCTACATCGACTCATACAAATATTGCGAATTGTGCCAGATTTTGTCGCACAAAATATTTACTTTTGTGTATACATAAGAAATATATACAAAGGAGTATCTCTAGTATCAAAGAGTTTAAGCAACACATATCTTTGCCATTAGAAAGCAATCCAAAACAAATATGAAATCATTAAATCCCAATGCAGTTGTGTTTTCTTCCTCAATTCAACTTTATTATCTCATATGCAGACAATACAGCCTGCGCGTTTCGTCCCTTCATGGACATCATCAGGGCTCCTCTATTCAGAAAATTGGGAGACTTTTCCAATTAGGATTGGAAGATACTAGAGATACTCCTTTGTATATATTTCTTGTTGTTTAACAGCAGTGTTAACGGTGGGCTGCTCAAAGATGAGTATCGACTTATTTGAAATAATCAACAATAATAATTAATGAATATCCTGCTGTGCACACAATTCTAGTACCCTCCTTGTTTTAGTATCTTTTGTGTATACATACCAAGCTAACAGGGCTTGTCTACATGTGGTCCTGTGGTGCCACGTCATGAAGCCTAATGACTTTCACCACCATAGTTTCACCCTGTCAGACTAGACTCACATCTAAAGATCTTTTCCTAATCTTAGGTTAACAGTGGTCAGAGTTCAGTTTAGAATAAAATGAGCTCTACCAGTGAACCATTTGCAAGACTTGTACACAAAGTACATTAGAATAAAATTGCCTTCCGCTCTCCATGTTGTGTTCAGCTACCTCTATGCCAACTACCCCAGCCAGCCTCCTTCTTGACACTGTAGTGTAGAAATCGGAGTGGTTTGTCTGATACTCAGCAATCGTACGTTTCTGAGGCCCATGCACGAGTAGCTTATGCAATGCAGTTCTTTTTTGCTATGCTTTCTGGGATTTGTAGACCTGTTTATCCCTTTATAAAATCAGGACCACTCATTGCAGAACACTAAACAAAAACCTTGCTTGTACAACCTACTCACACATTGAATTGGAAAAACTAAGACATCTGAGTATCAGGTACCTCACTTCCTATTCTACCACCTACTTATACGTATGTTCCCCCCAATGGCAATACACCGAGAGTCAATGCTACGAATGGAGTCCCTGATTTCACTCTCATTTCAACAGTTTTACACTGCTCAAAGTTGCAAACTAATTTGGCTCAAACAAATGAGACTCCTGGCTGCTAGACAATTCACCAAATGTGTACCAGTTGAAATACACAGTACAATCATCTTTTAAAAAAAAACAACCGAGTTTAAATACCAAACCCACAATAAAGAACCATAGGTATGACAATTCTCGCTTTAAAGAGGTTGATTGGGGTCTATACCGCACCCACATCAAAAGAGATCCTCCCTCATGGGAGATCTAGAGGTTAGCAATCCCCTCCTTCATAACAGACTAGCATCTATCAAAGGCAAAGAAACAGAGTCACACCACCACCATAGGAAACAATAGAATCTGGACCATAAAGGTGTGGGGCAGAAGAAAGACCATAGAACTAAGTGGTTATGGAGTCCTAAACTTTCATGGTAAAGCAGTAAGGACAATAAATATTGGGTCAGCAAAAACAAGCCCCACCATTGAAAAACTCAGTACAGTAGGGAGTCAACACATTTGCAAAGATGGTGGCTTAAAATACTTATCCAGAGATCAATCTTTTAATGTGTTGTATATTTGACATTGAACAATGAATGATTATGAGGAGGATAGGAACAGTACCCATTAATCTCGCAATTTTCCCAAAAGTGACTTATAACTTCTAAAATGTAGTCAGATTAAATAAAGACAAGATATTGTAAAAAATGTAAGGCTATTTAAATAAAAGTTAACATGCTCATGGCCCCATGGTTACATAACATGTTGAGAGTGTTTGTTTCAGCTACTTTCAAGGAATCCTAAATGGCAAAGAGAATGGTAATTCTACTGATGGTGGAACCAAAAAACTCCTGTGGACGGATCAAACACAGAAAAGGGACGAAAGTCTCAAATGAGAGCAAAGCCACTGAGATTGAAAGCCACGTAGCCTTCTGCAAGGGGTGACGTAGTGGAGTATTGCATACAGTGTAAAAAGACAGCTCGCGCTGTCTGTAACGAAAGAGCAAAAAGGTATGCCCATGCATTTGCATGAACTGGGCCCATGGAGGGGTTTGCTAAAAAAAGTCTCCCATGAGCCTTGTGGCTGAACAAGCAGGACTCCACTAATATCAGCAGAGACACTTTCCACCTCCCACATTGCTCATGGGAGCAAATGTAGGGCACAAGAGCGGGTGCTCCTCTGCTGCTCTAATCCACAATGATTCTCACCCTGTTGCTGAGAGGCAGGAGTTGTGGTGGCCAGGTTCTCTTTTCCACCCACAGTCAGTTTTATTTTTTTATTTTTAAGTTTATGTTGGAATTAACTAGGTCTTAAGGGAGGCAGAGGGTGTCAGAGCGCCTCAAAATAGTGTACTTACAGCTCATAAAATATGCACAGTTGACAGTAGTAAACATTTTATTTAAAGATAATTGACAGAATACAAAGAGAGTTCGCAGTATCACTGCATTACAATTCTATAAACTTTTCCTACAGCGAAATTATCAAAAAAGCATTGGGATTTAATTTCCAGAAGGTTATGCTTTTTATCCAAGGGTGGATGAACTGCAACCACCTTAAACTGAACCCGGACAAGACCGAATTGGTCCTGACGGGGGGTGGTTGCAGTCCCTGGTCTCCTTCCTTCTGGCCCTCTGCCCTTGGTCCTTCCCCTCTTCCTGTTTCCAAGGTTAAAACCTTGGGTATTTTCATTAATCCCATGCTTACCCTTCATACGCAGATCAATGCAGTTGTATCTGCTTGTTTTTTCTCTCTGCGGATTATTCGAAGGGTTGCCCGCTTCTTCTCAACTGCTGCACTCAAGCTCATCCTCATGGCCATGGTGCTTTCGCGCCTTGACTATGGGAACGTCATCTATAATGGTGCGCCGGCTTATCTGCTCCGCCGGCTTCAACAGATTCAGAATCAGGCGGCTCGCCTGATCTACGGTCTCCCCAGGTTCAATCATACGACCCCTCTGTTGCAATCTCTCCATTGGCTCCCAGTGAGGGAGAGGGCCCTTTTTAAGCTTGGATGTATCACCTACCAGGCCAGATCAGGGACCGCTCCCGTTTTCCTGTGTGAAGCCATTTCCCCTTACCTTCCCTCCCGAGAACTCCGTTCCACTCACTTGGCCCTTCTGTCAGTCCCTCGTTTCAGAAAACAGAAGTCCGGTGGGGCCAGATTTGCAGTGCTGGCTCCTTCTTTCTGGAACTCACTTCCATTTACTCTTAGGTCGTCATCTTCCTACTTGGAATTTCGCAAACATCTTAAAACCTTCTTGTTCTCCAGATCTGTAGCTGTATAACCCTTTCCTCCGCACCCACTGGTCTTCTGCCATCTAGCGCCATGAAACCGATTCTGGTATAAGAGCGCTCTACAAATATTTTAAAATTCAAAATTCAAATTCAATAGACAAAATCTCTGGGGATCCCTGAGGTTATGACCCACGATATTCTCATTTCCCCCACCTCCCCCCGATTTGAGACGCGGCCAGCCCTTCGGGGTTGTAGGCGGCTTGCTGTGTTAAATACCGTTTGCATCACTGTCATCATTGCAACACCTGCACGGTACCACGATCTCAAGCTGGCCCATCGGGTTGTAGGCGATTTTGTCATGTATGTTTGCTTCTACAATACTAATAAAACAGATTTAATACTAACAAGCATTAGAAATGCAATAGGTCTCGCAGCATTAGAGTTAGTGCTTTTAGAATTGTTAATGGGTTTTTTTGTAAATCTTTAGCATGAGGTTGAGGGTGAGTGAGGGTGAGTGAGGGTGAGTGAGGGTGAGTGAGGGTGGGTGAGGGTGGGTGAGGGTGGGTGAGGGTGAGTGAGGGTGGGTGAGGGTGGGTGAGGGTGGGTGAGGGTGGGTGAGGGTGGGTGAGGGTGGGTGAGGGTGGGTGAGGGTGGGTGAGTGTGAGTGAGGGTGAGTGTGAGTGGGGGTGAGTGTGGGTGAGTGTGGGTGAGTGTGGGTGAGGGATTGAGGGTGAGGGGTTGAGGGTGAGTGAGGGTGAGGGGTTGAGGGTGAGTGAGGGTGAGGGGTTGAGGGTGAATGAGGGTGAGGGGTTGAGGGTGAATGAGGGTGAGGGAGGGTGAGGGGTTGAGGGTGAGTGGGGGTGAGTGAGGGTGAGGGTTTGAAGGTGAGTGAGGGTGAAGGTGAGTGTGGGTGAGTGTGGGTGAGTGTGGGTGAGTGTGGGTGAGTGTGGGTGAGTGAGGGTTAGGGATTGAGGGTGAGGGGTTGAGGGTGAGGGGTTGAGGGTGGGTGAGGGGTTGAGGGTGAGTGAGGGTGAGGGGTTGAGGGTGAGGGGGTGAGGGGTTGAGGGTGAGGGGTTGAGGGTGAGGGGTTGAGGGTGAGGGGTTGAGGGTGAGTGGGGGTGAGTGAGGGTGAGGGGTTGAGGGTGAGTGAGGGTGAGGGGTTGAGGGTGAGTGAGGGTGAGGGGTTGAGGGTGAGTGAGGATGAGGGGTTGAGGGTGGGTGAGGGTGAGTGAGGGTGAGTGATGGTGAGTGAGGGTGAGTGTGAGTGAGGGTGAGTGAGGGTGAGTGAGGGTGAGTGAGGGTGAGTGAAGGTGGGTGAGGGTGAGGGGTTGAGGGTGATTGAGGGTGAGGCGTTGAGGGTGAGGGGTTGAGGGTGAGTGAAGGTGAGGGTGAGGGTGAGTGAGGGGTTGAGGGTGAGTGAGGGTGAGTGAGGGTGAGGGGTTGAGGGTGAGTGAGGATGAGTGAGAGTGAGGGTGAGTGAGGGGTTGAGGGTGAGGGGTTGAGGGTGAGTGAGGGTGAGGGGTTGAGGGTGAGTGAGGGTGAGGTGTTGAGGGTGAGTGAGGGTGAGGTGTTGAGGGTGAGTGAGGGTGAGGGTGAGTGAGGGTGAGGATGAGGGGTTGAGGGTGAGTGAGGGTGAGGGTAGGTGAGGGGTTGAGGGTGAGTGAGGGTGAGTGAGGGGTTGAGGGTGAGTGAGGGTGAGGGTGAGGGTGAGTGTGGGTGAGGGTGAGGGTGAGTGTGGGTGAGGGTGAGTGTGGGTGAGTGTGGGTGAGGGTGAGGGGTTGAGGGTGAGTGAGGGTGAGGGATTGAGGGTGAGGGGTTGAGGGTGGGTGAGGGGTTGAGGGTGGGTGAGGGTGAGGGGTTGAGGGTGAGGGGGTAGGTATTTTGGGATGCGAGGTGACACCGCCACGAGACCTTGTCATAAATGCATAAAAACATATCCCTATAAAAAGAAAACAAAACACGAGATAAACAACATCCCTTAAGGAAAGTTACGTGCTGTGAGCCGCGGGGAGGGCTGTCGGAAACACCTACGGAACTGACATTTTAGAAACGCGTGGGCTGCAGGAAGGTCCCCCGGCACCTTGCAGAACAGAGCCTGCTTGTGATTGTGAACAGTGTGTGGTCGAATCTGCCCTCCAGCGGAAGGAACGCATCACATTGTAAATGCACGCAGCAGGGGGCGTAATGATTACCAGAGTGGGCACAATAGCACCGGAATACCGCCTATGGAGGGGTGTGGGCAGTCTGATTCTATCAGGCAGCCCCCTGCAGGTGCTGCGTGGGGTGGGGCTTGAACCCACGGTTGGGCCCAGTAACTTGCTTGCCCCATGCTCCTCTGAACGGAGTTCGGATACCAGTAAATAGAAAGACAGTAAATAGGAATGAAAAAACACAAAGCAAATGGTAAGCATAGGAGGAATGCATTCCTAGGTAAGCTTTAAGCATGTCCCCAACATGTCTTTGCTGTGCTGTCTGGCAGTTTTCGAATTAAACCCTAAATGCTTCCGAAACCATCTAAAACATTAACAATCTTTGAAAAACGTCTTTGTACAACTTGAAACATTCATTAAAACGAGACCTAAAAAGAGGTGAGGAACTTGTAACCGGTACAGGGCTTTAAAAAGGGCAATGAAAAATAACTCGAAGTGCCAGAGCTAGAAGCCTTATGGAAGGTCCTAAGTTTAATATGGTGATCTAAACGGAGATTATAATCATAAAGAACAGTGCAGGAAATGATCCCGTGTAAAGCCAATAAGGGAATTAATAAAAGTTCTATTTCCCTTGAAAGTGAAAATTCGCATCATGCTTGGCTTGTATACGTGCACTACAATCGTGGTGCAAGTTCCCTCATAAGTGTATAATTTTGACATGCTTAGCTTATAAACGTGCACTGAAAACAGAAAGTATTAGTGATATTTATAGTCAAACCGTGACTGTATAGTTTTTGTGCTAACGGGAAAATGCAGCTTACTAAGAAAATAAACTCTAAAATAAATGTACCGTCTATGCCAGGTAAAGAGATCCAAACTTAAGCGGTGAGATGTTTTTTTATGATGTTACCAGAGAGATATCCTAAAAAACGCAACATGCGATCCCACGGGCACCTCGAGTGAGTTATTAGCCGATTAAGATGGAACTTTTTTAAAGGGGCTTACCGATATTGTTATACTTATATAATTCCAACTTGTAGTAAGTTCGTCAAGGAAAACAGTTATTCTGTGCAAAGAGGGGAAAAAGAAAACGGGGAAATGAACACGGGAAAAATTAGGGGTGGAGGGGTTCTTAGGGCAGTGAATGGGCATTAGGGCGGTCGGAAGCTTACCTGGTAATCACGGCGCAGTGCTTAGTTACTCCTCTATCGAGTCGCATAGCAAGTAGGTCAAGAGGCGTCCTGACCGAATGTTTAGATAATCCTGTTCGAAACCGGAAGTAGTGAAAATACACAGGCGGTCGCCATTTTAGAGTGGTGACGGAGAGTATAGGGTTCTAACACGTGATGTCAATATACAAAAAATAAAATATTGTGTAATGATACATGTGCATCAAATTATATAGTCGTAATCCTGGTAATCACGGCGCAGTGCTTAGTTACTCCTCTATCGAGTCGCATAGCAAGTAGGTCAAGAGGCGTCCTGACCGAATGTTTAGATAATCCTGTGCGAAACCGGAAGTGGTGAAAATACACAGGCGGTCGCCATTTTAGAGTGGTGACGGAGAGTATAGGGTTCTAACACGTGATGTCAATATACGAAAAATAAAATATTGTGTAATGATACATGTGCATCAAATTATATAGTCGTAAGGATGGGTCCAATCAAAATGAAAGGAGGGAAGAGAGGGGAGGGGGGAGGAGAAATGCGACACGGCGGGAAGGGGAGGGGGCGGAGCGGGTAAACAGAGACGGACGTGCACGCGCACGCGCTTTTAAGGTCAATGCGCATGCGCATAAGCTCAATGCGCATGCGCATTGACCTTAAAAGTCACGGGCACTGCAAGGAATCGCCACGATTCCTTGCAGTGTAGATAAAGAGTGGATAAGTCGCAATAGTCTCGCTTGCTCGATGCGCATGCGCATCGACAGGCGAGACCTAAAAATAAACTATGACATAGCAACACACGTTCATAATCTAACTACCTTTAAACGACAGCAGGCAGGCGTATTTTGAATATAATTAAAGCATCGTGTGATAGAGTATAGTAATTTACAGGCAGCACATGTTCCATTGAAATGGCCACTAACTTTGTTAAGACATCTAGTTTACTGATAAAACTATATAGCACACAAATGACAATGTGTGCAAATCGGGTTTGTGTGAATATGTTTATGCATTATTTGTGCATCATCAAGTAAACTGTTTTGATCCCATTAAATGTCTGTTTCCAGCACACTTAAGAATTTCAAAAATATTCTTAATTTTTATTTTTCCTAACTGCTGAATGCACACAGTTACAGGTATTTTACATTGTACTATGTTGTAAAAAACACACAGCAAAATGTGTGTTGCAAAAAACAGGACATCATCCAGCCTTTCCTGTCGCACTCCCTATATTGTAATATTGTCACATAATTCACTTTAAAAACTCCTCTCACTTTGCAAAGAAAGAAAACTGAACACCAATCAAGTTAAAAGAATAAGCATCAATTTGACAGAATACATAGCCTGACATTTTACCTCGGTCTCTTAAGCACCGCAAAGGTGACAATATAAACACAGAATTAAAAGGCATCTTTATTTTTGGTTCGTTGTACAGGTCCATTACCATAGATCTGTATTTGGTCCCTAGCCCGAAGCACATCGGAAAGACTCACACTGGGTAGAGGCACCAGGCAAGGCTGCCCCCTCTCACCAGGCCTCTTCCTCCTAGCACTAGAACCACTACTAGCCAGAATAAGAGACAATAACAAAATAGCAGGCGTCAAAATCAAAGAAAAAACCGTCAAACTGGCAGCATACGCGGATGACATCCTCATCACAACCACCAATCCGTCAACGTCAATGACAGCACTCATGGACACAATAGGAGAATACACTGAAGCCTCGGGATACAAGCTCAATAAAGACAAATCAGAATGTAAGCCAATGAACATCCACACCACCAGAGAGGTGCTCGGAGACTCAGGACTGGCGTGGCAGACGAAACCACTTAAATACCTAGGCCTGCTTTTCGGGAGAGACCTAACATCCACACTAGAACACAACGAGGAGTCAACCCTGAAGAAGATAAAGGAAAGACTAGACCTATGGTCACCCAAATACATAAGCTGGTGGGGCAGGATCGAAACAATAAAGATGATGGTAACGCCGGCCATCAACTATACGCTCAGCATGCTACCGCTCATGATGACAGACACATTCCACAAAAAACTGGACAAACTCATAAACAACTTCATATGGAGAAACAAAAAACCCAGAATCAACCTAAAGAAGCTGAGATTAACGAAAGACCTTGGAGGACTCAACTTAGCGAATTTTAAAAACTTTCAAACCGCATGCCTAGCAAGGCAAGGAATCTTCTGGCTAGACAACACCCAACGCTACGAACCTGTTTGGTTAGAGGTGGAAAGGAACATCTTGGGGGGGCTAAACCCCGTAGCGTTTCTAACCGCGAACAGACACCCCCTAAGAACAAACCCGATACTGAGACACACCAAGGAGGCACTGATGAAAATAGACAAACGTATGGCACGGAAACTGAAGGGCACGACATGGGAATAGATCTGGTTCAACACAAAGATAACTTACCAAGGAGCAACAATGCACAATGATACATGGATAGAGAAGGGAATAAACCTCCCAAGCCAGCTAGAAACTAAACAGTCACCATTAACATTCCAAAACCTGCAACAACTACACGAGCTCCCGAACCGGGAACTTTACACCTTCCTGAAGATCAAAACAGTCATAACGAAAGCGAACCTAAGCAAGGAAGAACTGACCATCATCAAATACATGCAAAGCCTAAACTCGACAGGCCGCCAAACGGCAAAGATATACAAGCTCCTCAAGCCATCCACATCGTCACTGAACAAGAAATCAACGTGCACATGGGAACAACTCCTGGGAAGGCAGCTAAACGACAGCGAACAATGCAAACGGTGGCGCTCGGCATCGACAAACAAGATAACCCCACAACTAGCCCAGACAAAATTCTGGCTCCTCCACAGAGCCTACTGGACACCGACAAGACTCCACAAAATTGGCATTACAGAATCAGGCAACTGCTGGAACTGCGGGAAAGAGGAAGGAACTCTAGAACACCTGATCTTCAACTGCACCACGGTCAGGAAGTTCTGGATGAAAGTGAACAGCTTCCTGAACGATATATTCAACAAAGACTTAACAATCAGCTTTGTAAGCCTGGCCACAGAACACATGACAGCAGACCTAAACAGCAAAGAAGAAAGAGACCTACTAGACCTACTGCTCACAGCGGCCCTAAATATAATCCTGACGAACTGAAAAAACACGGCCAAAGCTAACTTTAAAACGTGGATGAACTGGGTCACCTTTTTCAGAGGAGCAGACAACATAACGGGGAAATTCTCAAAGGAACAGAACTCAAAAGAAGAGATGTGGGAGCTCCTAGACGCACAGCTGACGCGAGCCCAGCCAAGGACATACAACTAAGGCCCCCCCCTCTCTTTCTTCTTTTTCTTCTTTTTCTCCTCTCTCCCCTCGGAGAACACGAAGGCGAAGCGTACCACATTTTGTACTGTATATAAGAATGCCAACATGTATATTCTACTTTTTTATATTTTAATAAAAAGTTTTAAATTAAAAAAAAAGGCATCTTTATTTATTGCTCGACATTGCTGGCCCAACAAAAATCAGCTCCCAACCCACCATTGGATCACAATCCATAGTTTGAAAAACGCCGATATTCGATATCATGTAATTTCTAAAGAAGGCGTCATTTAAGAGAGCGTTTAAATACCATGAAGTATTTAATTACACAACCGGAGGCTAATATTAGGCAATAATCCTTTATTGCTGCCACAAGATGCATTCAGACCTTTCAAGAACATCACTACTTCACAAAGCAAACAGACTGTTCAGAGTACATATATATATCCAGAGCACATAGGCATCCTCCTCTTTCATTAGCTGCTCCAGACAGCATAAATACTTCCTTTTTAGTGCCTTTTACATAATTGAGTGCATATTGCTTACATTTTTATATTGAGTATGGTGTTGCTTAGTCTCATATGCCCATCCAATTTACGGACAGGCCATGTAAGTTAAGTTTCCTTTCTGTCTTTTAAAAGAAAAGCTGTTGTCTTAAACATTTGCTATGAACTGCATTACTTCCTGCTTGGGCCACTGTGCCAGATACGGAAGCAGAGTGGTTCTTTTGTCTTCTGCTATGCACCCGTAACTGCTACAGAGGACTCCTTGCCTTTGCGAGAGACTCCTCCCTTACTGTGGCCGGTGGCTTACTGAGCTGCTGTTTTAGGCGTAGCACGGTCGCATTGGGCTTCTCTCCGACCAGCTGCCCGAAAGGACCTTAAAGGCATTTTGCCTTAAAGTCGTTGCCCAAATTTTACTTATGGGAATCCTACCAATGATACCTCAAGGGCATTGCTAGGCAGCATCCAGGACCCTAGAACGTGTTGGAGCGAACGAGCTAGCAAGGAAGCAGCCATGTCGCTTCCAGCCTAGATCCTTTGTTTGTTTTTCCCTTCCTAGTGATGCACTGGCTTGCGCATTGCCTGGTAACCTCCTACAGTTGCGGTTTCAAACACCACGACTGGCAACGAGGTGAACTAGCATCCCATTTTTGCTCTGAAATTGCAAACTGTTTGAGAATCAAACCCTACAGGCATTACCAGGGCTCCCTGCTGGTTTACAGGGTTATTTCTAGGCAAATATTTTTCTATTCATTACCCGAGTTTGGATAAGGGACGCAAAATAACCTCTCAGACAGTTACGTTTTCTAAAATGTCTTATTGTGACAATAAAACAGAAAGCATTAGTTCTTTTTGGCTGTAACTGTGTGGTTGGGAATTTAATTCATTACAATGGTAGGGTCTAAGACACAGGCCAACCAATAGTGGATTCCATGGGGGCATCCATCAATGAATCTCCGGGAGAGGAGCTTAGGTCCTCTATAAGAGAGACAGTGGATGCTGCACTAGATAGGAGGAAGAGGGACGCCCCAAGTGAGGACATTTATTTTTCTCTTCCCCTTCTACCTCTGAACCCTGTGTTGGGGGAAAGATTCCCTATAAGAGGAAAAACAATGACAAGGCCTTAAAACACACCTATGGCACAGGCAGCTTTTGAGCTACAATAGAGTTGAGTGCTCTTGGCAGCAAAAGAGGAAAGGGCCACCTTAACGGGGTACAAAGGAAAGTTGTCCTTAGTTGAATGAGTGGTATGAGTGACCTTCATGGTCCAAGAGAGTTACGAGCCAATTTGAATTCTACGGAGGATGACAATGATGATGGCTGCATGGAATGGGATGAGTATACCTTTCACCACCAAGACACTTGAATTATTGGGTCGCCTGGATGAGGACCTGGAGCACATCTCTGGCTTCATTGAGGTCAAGGATCCCTTCGGGGGAGAGATGTTCAACCCTACAACGATTAGATACCCACGGAATGGTGGCCTATGCACTACATGGCCAAATATTTGAGTCATTAGGTAAGGAAGTCTCAGGATAGGGAGATATGTAATTTGAGCCAAACAGTGTACCAGACCGTCTACGGAAGATATCATTTGTATCACCCCAACTTAGTCGATACCCTTTTTATTCAAAATCGGGAAAAACCTAAAGAAAGGAATTGAAAACTGTCTCAAACAGTGTCATGACAAAGCCCTTGACGTCCTGGGTCCACTTACTCACATCCTAGACATGGCAGGGTGAAGAGTGGCAGAGTTAATCTGGATATGCTGAAAGGTCGGGCACAATATGCCATCTGCATGTTAGGCAGTACCAATGACAGCATAATAACCATGAGAAGGAAAGGCGTCCTGCTGCGAATGCACCCTAAACTGGCTGATCTAGCCACTAGGGAGACAATGGGAGATTTCAAGGGGCATTTCATTGGAGAGAGTTTCGTGAAGTCTTTGGGAAAATAAGTGTCCACAGTCACCATTTTCAATAAGGTCCAGACAAGTATGCAGAGAGTTTTCAGCTCCAGGGCTGTTTTTGGAAAGGATGACAGAAGGGGACTGACAGTCATGCCGCAGTGCCTTCGCGTACCAGTCTTTCACTCAGGAGCCAATACGTTATGGCATGGTACCGCCAATACTTGAACTTCTACCCCCAGAGAGGGAGAAGCTCAAGAAATTGTGGGGGACGATCTAGATACTCAGGCTCCAGATCACAAGGGGAGAAGTATTGGTTCTTCCCAACTTAAGGGCAGGGGAAGGCTGAGGTTCTTCACTCAAAATTGGGAAAGGAACACCAGAAACCCCTGGGTGCTGGAAACCATCCGAACTTTCAAGACAGATTTTCGGGATTCCACAGTTTAAATCAAGCAACCCAATGAGTTGTCTTTAGTCACATAAAAGACGTTTCTGATTCAGAGGTGAACCAGATGTTAGAGAGGGGGTCTTTGATTCAGGTTACAGATCTGGGAGGATCAGGAGGTTTTCCTCGTAAAGAAGAAAGACAAGGCGTTTGTGTCTTGTCATAAAGGTACAGGAATTGAATACATTTCTGACCTACAGGTATTTCAAGATGGAGGACATCCATCTATTGAGAGACATCTTGCAATCAAAGAATTGGTTAGTAAAGTTGGATCTGAAGGATACATATTTTATGATAGCCATGGACGGAGACAGTCAGAATGACCTGTGTTTCAGGTGGAGAGGTGCCCTTTATCAGTTCCTTTGCCTCCGCCTTCGGGGTGTCCTCGGCTTTGTGGTGTTTCTTCAAGGTGCTGCGTCCTGTGATGGCATTTTTCAGAGAGTAGTGAGGCTAATTATTTATTTAGCTGAGATTTTGATAATGTCCCAGGACAGGCTTTAACTTCAGAAACATTTGACATTTGACCGGAAGGATTAGGGGGCAAAATAATGAATTTGGCCCAAGAAAGACACCTGGGCAAGAACCTCACTAAGGCAAGAGTGAGAGAAAGCTATTGTTGGCTTTGTCTTAATAGACAGACAGAGGGCCTGGTGAGAAATTGTTGGATGTGTTTGAGTAGTGACAAATCCTAATTTCTTAGGATTCACCCTGGATAAAGACTTGTCAATGAAGGAGCCCATCAAAAACTCAGCCGAAGGAGCGATGTACACACTAAAACGCCTTAAAAACAAATCAAACCATTCATTCCCTCAGATAACTTCCAATGATTCAATCAATCTCTGGTCCTCTCCAAACTTGACTACGGGAATGCTATCCTCACAGGGACCCCGAAATCGCACTTCGCTCCCCTTAGATCAGTACTAAACATGGCAGCCAGGCTCATAACAGATATTAAACGGCATGATCACATCACGCCTGCACTCAAGACCTTCAAATGGCTTCCTATTGAAGGAAGATGCAATTTCAAGACTGCCTGTATCACCCACAAAGCCATTCACTCACACATCCCTGAATATTTAGATAACAAACTAATTAAAGCAGGAAGAAACAGAGCACCGAGATGCTCCAACATACTTCTTCTCGTTCCTCCCAAACTAAAAAAGAAATCTACTCGGGCTAGCTCATCTCAGGTAAAGCTACCAGCATATGGAACTGCCTCCCGAAGGACTTCCGATGCAACTCCTCCTTCACTGGCTTCAAAAGAGACCTTAAACACCATCTCCTCAAAAAATTCAGGACACTTGAACAATTCTGGACCTCGGTTCTATCAGTCTCTCTATTTGACCCATTAAACAGCTGGCTGTTTACTTCTGTATGCCTCTTTTTACCTTGAAGGTCATTCTCTCACTGGACTCACAAGTGGTGACTTGCCCATAAGCAGTAACTGCCCTCATGGCCGAGTTGCTGTCTGTGTACATATTGTATTCCACCTGCATTGCCTAATTTTTCCATGTGTATTTATTGTTGTTTGTACATGAGACTTGGATTGTTGAGCGTTAGTTACTAAGTGACTAGATTATTACCTGGCTCTTGGTTCTGTAAAGCGCTCCGATACCCCCGGGTCTAGCGCTATATAAAAATGTATAAATAAATAAACATTCCATAGTGGTAAGAGCTACACCCTTGTCTCCTGTGGAGGTACCAGAGATGCCATGGAACAAACTAGGGCTGAACATAGTTGAGCCTTTAAATTTGCTGGCCCCTAAATAAAGATACGTGTTTTGTTGGTCGACTAAACGTCCAAATGGGTGACTGTCTGCTGTACTAGTACTATAATTACCGTGAGTGTGTTGGAATTTTTGGGATAATGGGGTCCAGTTTGTTTCAGACGAGATGAAGAGTTTTCTTGATGAGTTTGCAATTGAGCATCATCGCATGACGCTATATTCCCCCTAGGCCAATGCCCTCGACTAAAAGATGAATGGGTTAGTGAGGTATTGAGGTCAAGCTGCAGTTGCGGGCAGAGGATCTCTTAGGGAAATCTAAAGAGAAAAGTTATGGGTGCATCATACCACTCCTAACACAGTGACTAAAATATCCCTGTTCCATTGTTTGAAGGGGTGGATAGCTGGTTCTAACCCAGGTGGTTGAAACGGAAGAGAGAAATGGTGTTGACTGGATAGAGTGGTAGATCATCAAAGAGGATATAAAGAATGGTATGATGTGAAACATGGTGCTATTCACAGAGTTTGGAAGGTTGGAGAATATGCGTATTTGAAGAAACAAAGGTGGATTGCCAAGGGTGAATACAAGTTCATGGGGCCTTTCTGCATTGTTGAGGTCAGAAAGAATGCAGTTGTGTTGCGGAATAGCGAAGTGTGGAGCATGTCATGCCAGGCAAGAAGTACCTTGCGGGTGGAGAAGAGGCAGATTTACCCAAAACAGTATGCATGAAAGGGGTGCAAATCCTGAACATGGTTTTAAAGTTGAGCTTAAATCAGGTTTGGGGTTACCACTTACAGGAGCTCGAATTAGAAGACGGCCTACCTACTTCAAAGATTACATGCAGCACCTTTATAGAAATGTAAACTTAGGGAAAAACTGTGAGTAATTAGAAAATGTTGTGTACCCCGAGTCCTGCAATTTCTAGTCCATCTGTGAGACTGCGGTTATTTAAGTGCATTTGCTCAGTATGGTTTTTTCCTGGGTTTGTATTATAGTTACCACCATTTGTGATATGTATTTAGTGTTATGGTCTCATGTGTACTCCGTTGTTGGAGGGTGGGGTGTTGTGGCCTATGGCTTAATATCTATGTCCATGCCTCTTTACTGTGATCTAACCTGTTAGATTCCTGTGGGCATCATGTCCTAGGCAACTAGATCAGTTGATGAACAGATAATGGATTCTTCATTAAATAGAAATGAACAAGACAACATGCATATGTGTTCTTAAACATATAGCCTACAGGAAGTATGTAACAAACTTAAGAAAATGAAACAATTACGAGCAGTGACACAGAAATAGAAAGAAATACAGAAAACAATACACATACTAAAAAGCATAGTTGATTTGCACAATACATTCAAAATTGCTGTTTGTTGAAACAGAGAACTAAACAAACTGTATGATCCCCAAATAAGACAGACATCTTAATATTAGGTATGGATCAAGTCAAGTTTGACCAAAACAGAGGAAAATGTCAGATTTTGCCTCAGAGTAAGATCACTAGCAATGAATGAGTGGGAAACCAAAATGGTTTGCTATAAAGCCCACAACTATATGCATTTTTGTTTACTTTGAACAGTATATAATAAAGTCCAATTCTTAAAAGGCAATAGGTCTCGCATTCGCGAGAGTTTGAGCTATTGGCATTGTAAATGACAATGTTTTTTATTTATGCTTTAAAAACAAACATAAATACAATGCCAATAGCTCAAACTCGTGCAAATGCGAGACCTATTGCATTAGTATTGGTTGCAGATTTGTTTGGGCTGTAGAGATCGGTATTGTTTCTGTGTTTTCTATTTACGGGGTTCCACTGTCCTAGTTCTAGCAGCCTTCCCTTTAAATAAAACTGACACTGGCTTGATTTCCTGTACAAATGTGATTAGCCACGAAGCATTTTTAGACCGCATTATTCATGTGAGGTTTGTTCTAGAGTAAGAAACTGAACAGCAATTTTATATCCAACCTATATTTACAGGGTACCAAAGTTATGGTAGTAAATGCCTTGCCTGTAAGTGAAAAGTGGCACCGTTTCTGAATGTTCTAAAAACGGGATTAACTCCATAGTGTTTAAAAAATGCAAAATAAAAAATGTTGTTTAGAAATTATGTGTATTAGCGGCCCCAGCTGTATTTTTGGGTATAATTTAAGCACTAAGAAGGCGTCTTGAGCCACGTAACTATTAACGTTTATGAGTTACCCCACAAAAATGACAATAAGCAGTACGCTATAAAGGTTGTTAAAAAATACGCAGTTCTTAGGGTGACTGGTGTAGCTGAGTTCATAAATACGATAACATTGTCCTTTGTTTTGTAGAAAGTAAGGCAGCCTAAAAGTCTGCAGTCGTGTTAAAAATCTCCATACAGTTGTGAAAGGAATCCAAGACGAGTTAATTGTCTGGGTACAAGCCTCCTCGTTGTAAAGTTCCAAATGTTGTCGTTTGCACCATGTGCGAAATGCTGATCAGCAACTTGAGACAAAGAAAGAAACAGCAGGATGCACAAGTAGCGAAACTTAAGTGTAGGTTACAGGTAAAAGCTACAAAAGTAAAGGGTAAGAAACAGAACCCACAGTTACAACTGTTTTAAAGTTTACTAAACAACTTACCAATACCACACATGCTGTGAAGTATCCCAGTTTAATATATTCACACAAAAGCGTGCCTAAATGTTCTTAAAAGCGAGTCTTGATGCGTTGTGGTTGGTGCGCACGTCGTATACGTGGAGTTGGGGAAATAAAAAAAGTTTGCAGCGGCTTGGATCTTACCGCTGGGTGTAGTTCTGCGCTTGTGCTGGAGCGCGAGCACCGCCTCTGGGGCCACCCGGTCCTTGACGTTTGTATTGATGGAGTTCATGGTTTTTATCGAACTGGGGGCGAGTGGACCAGAAATCTGAGTGGACCCGCTTGGGCACTTTTATTTATTTATGCGTTTTTACATCGCACAGACTTTACCCAAAGGTGCCAGAGCGCTTCACAATAGGTACGCCGGGGATAGACGGTGATGGGGAGGAGGGTTGCACGAATGGCCATGGGCGAGGGAACTGATGTGCAGGGTGGGCGTTGCGAACGCCGGTCAGGTAGGGGCAAGTGCTGGTGTGTGGCGTGGCGGCAATTTGCTCAACATACGTAGAAGATGGATGTTTTGCCTTGCAATCCTAAATCCTTATGTTTAGCAACTGGTTCTTATGTAAGGCGCTCTGACACCTTCGGGTAAAGTTCGCGCTATATAAAATCGCATTAAATAAAAAATAATAAACGCCCACTAGCATGGGGTTATTTGTGAAGATTTGAGAGGGCTACAGAGGGTGCGATGAGCAAGGATAGCGGGGGATTCTATCTCAGACTGCGGGAGGCTTGCTGTGGAGGTTGTTGATTGCAGAGGGGGGGGGGGGGGGGGGGTCGAATTGGGAGTGCATTTTTAAGCGGGTGTTGGTGGGCGGTGTAGGAGTCCCTGAAGGGGGTGCAGGCGTTGTGGGCAAGGCGGTCGAACTTGGGGCACCAAGATGGGGTTCCGGTTTCTGGGAGGCTCCGCCGGGCCCTGCAGAGAACGCTGCCTCGAGTGAAGGGGGTTGGCACAATTACAATTGAGCATTGAAGACAAGAGAAACATTTGTTTCTGAAATTACACACAATCAGGGAACACAACTCTAAGACTATCTTACAACTGCTTCAAAGGGAGCTTGTTTCCTTCCCAGTGTAAGAATTGGCTTTGGTAGTTTGGTTTGCCCTGTTCCCATCATGCACTGGGACAGGAACAGACTAATTTGCATACAGCCAGGTTCTGAAACTGGGATGGTGCAGTGAGCTAAAACACAGTGTTGGATCTAGCCCTGATCTCTTGACTGGGTGAGAGTTTTCTGCTTAATTCAGAGACTCTGTCCCTCACCACCCCTTGTTGTAAATATTTTTGTCCACCCTAAGCGTGGAAGGGTATTCTCAGATGTGAGACCCTTGCTCATTGCACCATCAGGATTCAAGCAAACCGGGCCGAAGACGGCTGTAATGCCAGAAACCGGTCCCCGGGAGCTTGTTTCCTTCCCAGTGTAAGAATTGGCTTTTGTAGTTTGGTTTGCCCTGTTCCCATCATGCACTGGGACAGGAACAGACTAATTTGCATACAGCCAGGTTCTGAAACTGGGATGGTGCAGTGAGCTAAAAAACGGTGTTGGATCTAGCCCTGATCTCTTGACTGGGTGAGAGCTTTCTGCTTAATTCAGAGACTCTGTCCCTCACCACCCCTTGTTGTAAATATTTTTGTCCACCCTAAGCGTGGAAGGGTATTCTCAGATGTGAGACCCTTGCTCATTGCACCATCAGGATTCAAGCAAACCGGGCCGAAGACGGCTGTAATGCCAGAAACCGGTCCCCGGGAGCTTGTTTCCTTCCCAGTGTAAGAATTGGCTTTTGTAGTTTGGTTTGCCCTGTTCCCATCATGCACTGGGACAGGAACAGACTAATTTGCATACAGTCAGGTTCTGAAACTGGGATGGTGCAGTGAGCTAAAAAACGGTGTTGGATCTAGCCCTGATCTCTTGACTGGGTGAGAGCTTTCTGCTTAATTCAGAGACTCTGTCCCTCACCACCCCTTGTTGTAAATATTTTTGTCCACCCTAAGCGTGGAAGGGTATTCTCAGATGTGAGACCCTTGCTCATTGAACCACCAGGATTCAAGCAAACCGGGCCGAAGACGGCTGTAATGCCAGAAACCGGTCCCCGTGAGCTTGTTTCCTTCCCAGTGTAAGAATTGGCTTTTGTAGTTTGGTTTGCCCTGTTCCCATCATGCACTGGGACAGGAACAGACTAATTTGCATACAGCCAGGTTCTGAAACTGGGATGGTGCAGTGAGCTAAAAAACGGTGTTGGATCTAGCCCTGATCTCTTGACTGGGTGAGAGCTTTCTGCTTAATTCAGAGACTCTGTCCCTCACCACCCCTTGTTGTAAATATTTCTGTCCACCCTAAGCGTGGAAGGGTATTCTCAGATGTGAGACCCTTGCTCATTGCACCATCAGGATTCAAGCAAACCGGGCCGAAGACGGCTGTAATGCCAGAAACCGGTCCCCGGGAGCTTGTTTCCTTCCCAGTGTAAGAATTTGCTTTTGTAGTTTGGTTTGCCCTGTTCCCATCATGCACTGGGACAGGAACAGACTAATTTGCATACAGCCAGGTTCTGAAACTGGGATGGTGCAGTGAGCTAAAAAAACGGTGTTGGATCTAGCCCTAATCTCTTGACTGGGTGAGAGCTTTCTGCTTAATTCAGAGACTCTGTCCCTCACCACCCCTTGTTGTAAATATCAAAGCGCCAAAAGGCGAGTCCGCCAGGCGCCTCCTTTTGGACCACTGGAGTTCTGAGAATGACCCTCGGCGCCTTGAGCCGTCTCTATGCCGGAGGGCGGGGGCTTCCCGCGCATGCGCGCCATTCCTAAGTTTCGTTTTCAGTAGCAAGCCCCGGAGCAAAAGCGAAGTGGCAGCTGAAGTCCCGGGTCCCAGGAGGGGGCCCGGGTGAAGACCAGCGGAAAGCACTGCGGGGCTCCCATGCCTAAGGAGAGAGCCCCACGTCGTGCTGGCCTGGCAGAGGAGCTCGAGTGCTCTGCGGGGCTCCCATGAGAAGCCCGGCGTGTTCCAGATGGTGGGAGCCCGGTGAGGTAAGGGGGGAGGGGTGTGTGCCTGCGTGTGTGTGTGTGTGTGTGTGTGTGTGCATGCGCGTGTGTGTGTGCCTGTCTGTGTGTGTGTGTGTGTGCGTGTGTGTGTGTATGTGTGTGTTTGCGCACTTCAGGGAATCTGAGGCAGGAGATGTGCACGGCGCTGGCCTGGATGTGCGCGTCCACAGACACCAATCGCCGCGCGTGCCCGATCCATGTCTCAGATTCCCAGGACATTACAAAAAGGGGGGTTGAACCCATGCAGTCGCGGGGACCTGGGCGAAATCTGGTACATATAGAAGGGGTCCCCGCAAGAGAGACGTGTTGTGTCTAACAACCATCAGCTGCAGATCCGATGGGGTACGTGGCAAACAGTGCAGTTTTTGCTAGTAATCCTTGGTAATTTACTGTCCTTGCCCCTAACCGTTAATCCCCATTTTCCCTCAGACTCACCTCGTTATCGTGACTGACGGTGTGGCAGCACGACTCACGCCGGTTGTAAGTTATCGGATGCCGGCGGACTACCCGGATATTTGGCTCCAACAAGTGTTTAAGGAAAGACGGTTGGAATTATCCGCCCCGCTCTTTATTTAATTACAGGTATGTCAAGCCTTTGCAGTTGGGCGACACATGCCGCGCGTTTTGTACAATTGAAGAATGTTTCGGTTATCACCCTTAACATGGGGCTGCCCACAATGACAGTCGCTCATGTTGAGACCCCTAAACCAATCACCTTAGCCTCAATATAATTGACAGCATATTGCTTGGCCCCGCTTGCAATATTAGGCCCTCTGTATTATATTGTTCTGTGGATAGTTTTTAAGTAACAGATAAATCTTCAAATTTAGTGGGCTTTATCCACTAGTCCAAGCATCTTAGGTACTTCCCTGACCTTTATTCACCAGATCAGACCCAGGTCTTGATTAAGTAATTTTCACCTATAGTGTATATATGATGTTAAAGGTCCCCTAATTACTGGTTGTCCTCTCTCCTCTGTAGCTCTACGAATTAATTATGCTGTGATCGACCTGTGACCATTACACAGTCCATCATACCTCCACGTCCTGAGCCCAGCAGGGCCACGACTCCATGGTAATTAATCTCTCCAATTATCATTTTAATTCCTCATCGTAGTCTAAATCACATGGCTATGGTGTAATATCACAACGGAGAACATTGACTAATCTACTATTAATTTATCTGACAGGATTGCCCCTTATTTTTCCCTGTTCCATATGTCCTGATGAAGACCCCGCCTAAGGACTGAACGTAGCCTACACATAGGGGTCGAAACGTCGACGGCTTTCCTCTTAAACTTCCGGCACAAGCCCTCTACAGTTTTAAATTGACTGTGTGTCCGCTGAAAGTTTATCTGTTAAATAATTCATCATTGTGTGCCCTGATTTTTGGGCTTATGTATTTGAACCACTTTGATCATCTTGTTGTAAGCTTCTGTACTCATCACTTGTTTCCTTAACTGTGTTTATCCCTTCCTTTATCTTACACTCCCTTGAGCACTTTCCCTTCCCTTTCCCTTTTTCTGGGGCTAAATGTTTGATTGTGCAACTACCTCATGGTATTGATAATAAATTACAGTACCTATTTTGATTTCTTTCGTGCATCTCTTGTTCTATGAAGTTGTTTAAACAATAGTTGATGGTTGTTAGACACAACACGTCTCTCTTGCGGGGACCCCTTCTATATGTATCAGATTCCCAGGAGGCGGACAACATTAGGTACGTCGCTGGACGCAATGCTTCGCATTGCTTTTTCCAGCTCGACCTAAAAATAAAGACGTGTAGTATCGTGTGCAAAGCAGCAGGCAAGCTGCAACGTGCTCATGCTAAGTTAGTGAAAAAGGGAAAACGTGCCTATGGATCACGTGACAGCTGTACTTGGTAATACTGCCAACAGACGGCGCAGAATAGCTGTCAGTTTTTGCTTTTGTTCAACCCTTGACAAAGCTTCACCAATTGCACCAACCAAACAGCCATGAAATTATATGGATGCATTATTTCTAGTTTAAACAACAGTAAAGCAAAAAACTACATTCCAATAACTTCTACACAAAAACGTAATTGCATCATTTTATGCAGTAAAAAGAAAATAATCTACAATTTAATTAAATGTTTGCAATAGTACCAAGTCAAAGTAAGCAAAAGTTACAACATATTAGAGAAATTAAAAAAATACATAGTAGTACTTTTGAATTTAAATGACACTATGTCAACCTAATTTCAATTATGAAATTTAGGCTTTGAATTTGAAACCACTTTAATGATAGAATACCTTACAATTGTTAAATAGGTTTTTCATATTCGATATGTATTCTAGATGGTAGACAGCGAGAAAATTCAGTTTTGTGTTTTCAACAGTTACTCTGTTGCAGAACATCCAGCGGGTATTTTCGTAATTTTATATGAAATATAAAACATAAAACAATAAGTCAGTACAACATTAGTGTCAAATATCTGAAATGAGATTTTGATTTGTTAGACCCATGTCCATTATTCTCATTACTATAAATCTATTGAACAGCACGACACATACCAACCAAAATAGTTATAAAATAATACAACCACACACACGGACAAACAGACTGTAGTTATGATTTGTGCGGGCTTGCTTATACTGCCTTTACAAAAAACAAAGCACTAAAAAACACGGTTGGGTTTACCGATACACTTTCAGATCAACATCTACATCAAATTCATGCTGAAGTCCGTATACAACCTAAATGTGTATATAGTCATTGCACTGCTTACTCGTTATGAAAGCAATCCTAAGATAACTGTGTGCTAATAATGCAATGAATGGAGTCTTGTAATAAACAGCAACAAACAGTATTACAATAGAGCAGATAATGTGGAAGTTAGCTCTGATATTGCTTAGGAAACCTTTTCAATTCGGTTGGATTTGCGTATGGGACACAAGCCTACAAGTGACTTTTAAAGCACTACTCTCTAATAACTAAAGATGTAGAAACATACAATATACCATGATATGCCTTCGTATTTAGGAGATGTGTCACTTTGCAAAAAGTTCATAAAAGGATTGTTTAGTTACATTTAACTTCGTGTCCCATAAACCCACTGGTGTTTCCCATTCAACATTTGAACACCACAAACTGACGATACTAGCCAATGCAGTTAGTGAGTGTGCAGCGGATTTATTTGAAGATGAGACAATGCACACAACCTAAACGTGTTTTTATTAGTATCTTTATTTAAATAATAGAATTTGAGTCCTAGAATTTGCAGTTATTTTAGCACATTTGAAAAAACTGTGGAGGTATACATGGGGCTATAAAACATTAGAGCATAACATGCTCTAGGTTACAAAGTATCAAAGGATACTGAATCAAAATGTGCCTAGGTTACTGACGGTAAGTTTCAATTCTATTAAGGACACAGAGGCGTTGATTATGCTATTTCCTTCTTCGCTTTAATAACAATAGTTTTTCACAGTAGCCTTCAGAAAAGTCAAACATCTTTATCCCAAACTAGGGAGAAACGATAATCCAGCAAAATTAGTACAACAGATTTGCATTAAACTATAACTCCCATCAGTCCATGAGTTGCTTCTGATAATAATCCTTCTTTAGTGCCCGCTCATCATAGAAAGGCCCTTCACAGATGTTGTCCCTGCTCTTTCTTCGCTGCTTCGCAGCACAGATAAATCACATTTCTCTTCTTTCTGTGTTTGGTGCAGACTTGTTCTTACTTGGTTTGTTTGTTGTCTTGGGGTCCCGTGCTGTGTCGGGGGAGTGGGATTGGAAAATCCCAAGAAAGTTCCAGAAGAACTGGAAACCACACTTGGTACCTCCAAACCGGTGTCACTGCCACCACCTCTGCCTTCTGACGAAGTACCTAGGCCGCCAATCTCACTATCATGGAGAACGGAGGGAACGCATAATTCCGTTCCTACCCCCACTCTTGCAAAAAGGTATCCGTTTCCTGCGCCAGAGGGTCCGGCCTCCAACTGAAAAACCTCAGGAGCTGGTGGTCCAGCCGGGACGCAAACAGATCCACCAAGAACGGGCCCCAAAGGGTGTCCGACCACCGGAAAACCTGAACGTCCAGCTTCCATTGGCTGGAATCCTGTAAGTGACGGGAATGCCAATCCGCAACCCGATTGGCCTGGCCCAGAAGATACTCTGCCATCACAGATATGTGATGCTCCAGGTAAAAACCCCAAAACTCCTCTGCCAAGTTCGCCAGAGTCTGAGACCGAGGGCCTCCCAGGCGGTTGATGTAACGCACCGCCGAGATATTGTCCATCTTCAAAAGGAAACAGGAGCAAACTCTGTCCCTGGTCCAGCACCGGACCGCAAAGGACCCTGCAAGAAGCTCCAAACAATTAATGTGAAGTGCTTGTTCGTCTAATGACCAAGTGCCACCTGTGGAGAAAGCGCCGCAGCGGGCAACCCACCCTGACCTGCTGCCATCCGACTCGATCACAATGTCGGCAGCGGTCCCGAAAAAGGCCCTGCTATTCCAGGCGTCCATATGGGAGAGCCACCAGGACATTTCCTCCTTGACCTCCTCCGAGAGAGGGACCATCTGGTCGTAGGACAAACCTCTTCTGAGATGGTGCGCCTTTAGACGTTGCAGCATGCGATAGTGCAGGGGTCCCGGAAAGATCGCCTGGATGGAAGAGGAGAGGTGACCCACAACCCGGGCAATTTGACAGAGGGAAGTGTGCGACTGGACACGGTCTGCCGGAGCAAGTGTCGATCTTGGCAATTTTCCGAGAGGGAAGGCTCAAAGACTCGTGAACAGAGTCCACCACAAAGCCCAGAAAGACTATCTTCTGTGTTGGAAGTAGAATTGACTTGTCGCCGTTGATTATGAACCCCAAGCCCTGTAACAGGGAAACTGTCTGCTGCAACTGAAAGGTCAACCTGCGAGGACATTGGGCCATGAGGAGGATTTCGTCCAAATAGACTATCATCCGAACACCTTGGCTTTGCAGGAACTCCACCGCTGGGTGGAGGACCTTCGTGAAGCACCATGGAGCAGAGGATAACGCGAACGGAAGGACGGTAAACTTGTACACCTGTTGCTTCCACTGGAACTACAAAAAACGAGGATGGGGAGGATGGATCTGGACCACCAAATACGCGTCCTTGAGATCCAACGCACCACCCAGACGTTTGGAAGGAGAACATCCCCAAGGAGATGGATGCCCTCCATTTTGAAATGACGGTACATCAACCAACCGTTTAACTCCTTCAAGTTGATGACCGTCCGCCATCCCCAGTCTGTTTTCTCCACCAGGAAGATATTACTCAGAAAACCCCGGGGATACAGGGTTGACCAACATACTTCCCCTTTGCGGAGCAGCTCGGAAATTTCCTTGTCGACGAGACGTGCATCTGCCATAGAGAAATGGATAGGGTGAGGGGTGCCTGCTTGACGGGGTGAATCATAAAACTCGATGTGGAAACCCTGAACGGTTTTCAGGACCCAAGCATCGTTTGTGATGGCTCTCCAGTCCTCGAGGAAGCCCGCCAACTGACCCCCAATCCGGACTTGAGCTAGGGAGATGAGACTTACCGTTGGGAGCGGGATCTCCTGCGTTGTTCTTGCAGCCTCCTTGGCCCCGGAATCACTGACCTTTGGTTGGATAAAAGTTGGTATAATTGGCTGTTGAGTTATACTGGCCTCGTCCGGAGCCTTGTCCCCTGCTGGGGTTTTGCTGTCCGCCAGGGCCCGTCACGCGCCCCCTGCCACGACCGGCCCCACCGGAAAAAGCGAAACTGAAAAACCCGCTTGATATTGGACTGGGCCTTGTCCAAACTCGTGAAAGTGGCCACAAACTTTCCAAATTCTTTCACAAAGGGTTCCACGAAGATGCCCCCTTGTGCCACAGCCCCCGCTTCAGACGATACCAGGTCACCCAGCTTCGGATCCAACTTAATTAACAACGATCACCGCCGCTCCCTCGAGAGGGCACAGTTGGCGTTACCTAAAAATATTATCGCCCGCTGTGCCCAGTTCGAAAGAACATCAGGCGAGATTGGTGGACCCTGTGACTTTGGCTTCCTTAGCAATGTCCAAGATTTTTGTTAATGGCCCGACCGCATCCAGCAGTTTATTCTGGCATGAACGGCAGGAGCGGTCTATGCCTTTACGGGGATATTTTATGTATTTGGTCAAGAAGGTGGCTATCTTGAAGTCCAGCTCCGGAGTGTGGGCCACCTTTCCGTCCAAAGATGGACGAGGACACTGCACGCAGACACTCCCTCGCCTCCTTTTCCAATGGCTTCTGGAGGCGACCCGCCACAAACTTCGCCACCTTGTCCCCAGGGGTCCAGGCCGCCGACCGAGGATGAATAATTTCATCCGGGTCCAGCATGCCCGAGGAATCTTGAGGCAACTCAGTGGCAGAGCTGGTTGGGGGCCAAGACCGAGAAGACCCCTCACCGTCGTCATTGGTATCCATGGACCCCGCCGGAGCTGGGGAAGGCGCAAGCGGTGGCACCGACGTCTTTGCAAGGAACGCGCTCTTTAGGCGATCAAAAGCGTCCATTTCCACCCCCTGCGACTCTCCCAAGCCCCCCTCCATGCGAACCGGCTTAGGTAGGGGAGATCCTTCCTGGGGGGAGGGGGTTGGGAGTGACCCTGAAGGGTCTAAATGGGCATATCCCAACTTAGCGCACTCAACGATGATGCGGTTTGACAGGCGCTCCTCCATAGGCCCCACAACATCATTCACACACTTAAAGATTGACTCATCCACTGCCTCAAAAAACTGATCATCCAAAGGCAGGTACTGAACCTGCTCCTCCTCATAGTACTCTGTATGGCTCATTTTGGCGTGGGAAGTAGGCTCCCTCATAGAATACCCAGCAAGGTGATGAACACAGGACAGGCCCCAAAGGACGCTGATAGGTAACTAATATAGAGTTACCAAAAAGCTTTCCCTAGTAAAACCTGCCTCCTGGACGGAACCCGCAAACAAGGCTGTAGGCGGCTCACAAGACAGCAAAGAACTTTATCGCGGCGCAAAAAACGCAATTAGAGACTGCAGAAACACCTCGCGCCACAGACCCTCAGCTGACTGACGGGGCCCAACCACCACCCAGCCCGCAGGCACTCAGCCCTGCAACGCTGCAAATACGGACCCCCACCGGGACATAAAGCTCATAAAATGTGGGGAAATATGGACCCCCGAGGGAGCGTTCAGGTGCGGCAGTGTGGGGACAAGTCTCACAGGACCGTTCGTCTCGCCGCGCGTCTCCTCATCTGAAGAGACGAGCCGCGAGAGGAACTAGACGCTGGAGCGCCCCCTAGTGGCCAAAATGGAAGGCCGCAAGTACTGGACGGGACCGCAAAAGGAACGAGAACGCTCCAGCGGTCACAAGGAATCTAAAGGCAAACCCTGCAGCGGTTCCCAAAGAGCGAGTAAGGGTCCCGATTTACACAGCACGGGACCCCGAGATAACAAACAAACCGAGGAAGAACAAGTCGGCACCAAACACAGAAAGAAGAGAAATGTGACTTATCTGTACTGCGGAGCCTCAAACAAAGAGGAGGGAAAACTGCTGTGAAGGGCCTTTCTATGATGTACGGACACTAAAGAAGGACTATTATCAGAAGGAACTCATGGGAGTTATAGTTTAATGCAAATCTGTTGTACTAATTTGCTGGATTATCGTTTTTCCCTGGTTTGGGATAAAGATGTTGTTTGATTTTTCTGAAGGCTGCTGTGAAAAAATGTTGTTATTAAAGCGAAGAAGGAAATACCATAATCGGAGCCTCCGGTCCTGACATAGAATCCCATATTTTATTTCTTAAAATCATGGTTAGTAATAAAAATAATACACTTAAAAAATTTTCAGTGAAGCTAAATGACCCCCAAAGTCTGCAGTAATGACTGAGGACTCAAGCTCTTTAACATTCTGTCTGGGATGGCCCATGGATATTAAAATACTAGAGGGAAAGCTCAAAAAAGTTGTGCCAGCCTTCTAAGTAGGTGCTGGAGGACTTCAACAAGAAAGAATGTACTAGGGCTCATTCCATGTAACATAAGGCAAAACATATATAGTAGTTTTACCAACTAGCATTACTATGAGTCAAATGTAGATGTGATAATTGTCATACTGAATTCTGCAAAGTGTCTAAATACAGGTTCCACAGATCATTCTAAATGACAGAAACCTCCACATTCCTAAGAATCAAACCTTCACATACACAGTCCACAAGCAAAAGTGGAGGTCAGTCAAGCGTCATTGATTCTCTAGCCAGGTGTGGGCTATCAATCGAAGACTTTACTGGAGAGAGGATATGTGGGGGTAGGTCTAGGCACGGTGTAACACAACTGTCCCAGCAAAAATATAGTGTTCTGATAAAGGATTTGTATACATTTCATTTTAAAACAGAAAACAGTATTATTTCTAGACAGTACCAAGAATATGCTCTGAGTCTGGATGAGGTTTATAAGTAGCAATATAAAGTTGGCAAAGTCTGCAAATCTCCTCTGGATGTAGCCCCAATACTACCTGAGGTACTTGTCTGAAATCTGCATGTGAGGGGGTTGGACCTGACAGTACCAGGTAACGCCTGATAGAATTCACTTTTCGATGCCCTAATTACCCTATGATGATGTGCGAGTTAGCATCATATGACTAACTAATGCAGTTCGTATATGCACTTATGCTGAATTTATATTCTCACTCATTGCTTATATTCAAATGTATGTGTGACCATATTAGTTTCTTAGCTTAGCCTGTGTGCCACCATTTTGTGTAACTCTCTGTGCCTGCGGGCTCTGCTCGCTCATGCCCCTCCCGCAGGAATACAGAAATATACTAAGACAGCAGTTTTCGTTTCTCGGCTTACTGTGGCCGAAACTAACAAGTCTCGTTATCAGTAATGTTCTCATGCCCAGAGACGCCGAAGCCTAGCTCCATGGCCCTGAGCAGAGATAATAATGTATCCCTTGCAGGTGCAGATGCCTGCTGTATGAGAGCATTGTTCACTGGTCTGAGGCTCGGTAACTTTCCACAAGGGGCGTACCCCTCGTTACTGTATTGCATTATAATGTATTGCTGTGATGCAGAGAGTCAGTCCTCTCGTTCGCACTCCTAGGAGTGAGGTCGGACAGGGCCCTCTCATATGAGTGTTGTTTGGCCTAATAAAGACTTTTGTTTATTCTTCTCCACTGTCCGGCTGACTTCCTATATGGTAACTATAGGTGAGTGCGGTAAGTCACTCGGGTGGATTTGAGCCACGCTTATCAGATGGCGCCCGAATAGGGACCCCGCGATAAGGATCTTTCTCACCCGTAAGTGGGTAGCAGAAGACCGGGGACCCGCTGGTCGGCACGGTGGGCCCGGGATCCCATCTGATGCCGAGCTTGGTTCTCGCAGCGCTGCCCCACCCTGCTGATCGGGAGAGGTCCCGGTTCGGATCTTACGCCGGGGTCCAGAAGGCGGAACTTGAAGCTGACCGTGTTGGTCCTGGCAGCCGGAGGTGGAGAACGGTAGAGGTCGGTGCCGCCTACGGAAGGTGAGTGGTCCACCTGTGATTGTTTGAGGAACAGGAGTGTTCCGGGAGACTAGGGTGTCTTCAGTGGTTTGAGGAGCCGGTGTGCTCCTGGGGCTATTGTGCTCCGGGGAACTCAGAGTACGAGTTGGTGCTCTGACAGACTTGACGAGGTGGGGGACGTACTTAGGTGTAATTGTTGGTAGCGATCCGACCGGATGGTACTGTGGTGACGGCGTGGCTCATTGTGGGCAGACTCTGGTGCGCTTACCCTGAACTCCTAGTGTGGTGATTCAGTGGAGGTGTGATCCGGGTTTCCCGCGGTAAAGTGCGCAGCGATCCATAGTGCCGCACGGGTGGCGGATCTGTTCCCCGCCCTCAGAACAGTTAGCGTACTGTTCGGTCTGCGGTAGAGTCCAGGTTCCCCAGGACTTGGTCGACGGGCCTTGTCCCATTTGGTAACACGTGTTTGGAGATATTGTATATGTGTACGTGGTTCTCTGATGTCCGTCTATATGTTTGTGTGTGAATGAACTCGAGTTGTGATTCAAGGTAAAAGTAGTCAGTGGAGAAGTGCTACTTTTACATTAAAGTAAAGATGCCGTGTTTTAGTAAGTTACGATGTTTTGGATGCTGTTGTCGACCCTCAGATACTAGACTGGCCGAGAGCCAACCTGCACCCCCTGAAGGGACACCGAGTTTTGATATGTATGTTAAACATGGACTGGTCCCGATTTTGTTTGGTACTTTGTGGCATCGGTACACTGCTGATAATGTGGATTTACAATGGCCTTTGACGGGTTCTTTTGATGAAGCTAAGTTGGATTATTTGCAAGACAAACTGTTTGCTAGGCGTAGCCGTCAGAGTATGTTCGACTCTTTGCGAGTGTGGCAGAAAGAGGCCAGGAAACGCAAGATGCGAGAGGAGAAAGAGGAGTATAAAAAGTCCACCCAGACTATGGCGCAGAAAGCGAAGGAACAGGTGGGGAATGAGAATGCACTACGTATGGAGCGCGCAGATAGACTTTGTAGGTTGAAAGAAAATAAAAGTTATGTAGTGCGAGAGGACGACCCAGATGAGATGGAGGACATTTTGAATGCCCGACCCCCTCCCCCTTATGCCCCACAGCCCTTGTACCCCTCCTTGCCACTTTCGGCCCCTAGTAGTGCCGTTCCAGGTCCTTCAGCGAGTGCCCCCCAACTATCCCTGCCCTCGACACCCCTCGTTTCTCTACTCCAGACCACTTCACCTGCACCCTCACCATTTTCTTTAGCACTCCCTACTGTTTCAGCTAGTACCACCCCCAGTCAGGAGATGCTAACACCGAGTCGCGGCGCAGGTAGCGGATTGTTTTCACAGGTACGGAAGCTGCTTACACGCTCTACAGTTGGTTTAGATGAAAAAAGTATGGTGGCTAATCAGGCATGTCAATGGGCCAGGAATAATATTTATTCGTTCGAAGATATTTGGTCCACCATGAAAGATTTTGAGCCCTTGATGCAGCAGCACGCTTTGTGGCACATGTCTAATGTATTGATACCGCTATGGGAGCAGGGATATGGAGGTGTGGCTCTGGCGGTTTTACGAGATATACAGGCTGGAGCGTACAGAACGAACACGGGGGTGAAGGAAGTGATGAGTAGTCTGCGCGCGCTATTGCAATACAGGAATGAATTACCCTCTGTTGGTACACCCCACTTCCCAGGTCTCCACCCAATGCGCGAGGTGCACCCTATTTTTCATCCCGAGGTCCCCGAGTTGTTAGACCCGGTCACGAGGGCTGTTACAAGGAACAGAATTGATGCACATTTTCAGGAGCAATGGGTGTATACGCCATGGAAGAGAAGTGAGGTGTTGTCATTGAAGGCTCAGCTGCCGGATTCCAGAAAGAATCCGACCGCCTATTACAAAGAGCTTACGGAAGCGGCGTCTTCTACGGTGATGACGTTAGCCGATGTTGAATTGTTTTTCGGGCTTTTGGTCCCGGTTGATGTGTGGCGGCAGGTGAAAGGTACGGATCATAGGGAGGAACTGGGAGGTACATGGCAGGAGTTACAGGATTGGGATAAGGAGCGTAAGCCAGGGGAGAAGCCGAAGGCTGAAATATTAGCTTTACCAGGGCGCATAATTAAGTATATGCACTCCCTTATCCCCCCGAAAAAGGTAGATTGGGACAAGTTGACGGCTTGTAAGCAGAAAAAGGATGAAGCGGTCTCAGATTTCTTTACGAGGTTTGAGGAAACGTTCATGGATTTTAGTGGGCAGGATGTGTCACAGGATGGAGGGTTACGGCTCTTTGTTAACAGGTTTGTCACAAATTTATTACCTGAAATATCAGCTAGACTGCAAGCGTCGGAGAGCACGTGGACGACGTCCTCTCCTTCGGGAATACTAAGTATGGCGCAATATTACGAACACAGGGAAAATGAGAACAAGGACAAGCAGGAAAAGAAGGCTAAGGATTTAAAGACGAGGGTTTTGTTGCAGCAAGTGGCAAGAGGCAGGGGGAGAGGTGCGGCGCTGAGTCGCGGAGGTGGTTTTGGGAGAGGTGAGAGTAGGGAAAGGCTGGGACCGAACCAGTGCGCCAAGTGTAAGCAGGAAGGGCATTGGTGGCGAGATTGCCCACTGCTCCAGTCAGGTACCGGTCCAGGAAGAGGACGAGGACGAGGTAGTGGTGATTTTGGGAGACAGGCTGCGCGATCAGAAGGAGGCGGGAGACCGGGAGGCAATTACTTTGACAACGGGGCAGATAGACAACAGTCGCAGAGGAGCGGGGGCCAGTATTACAACGATGATTACTCGGTGGACGACTTGACAGGGTTCTCCCACAACTAGGACAGCGTAGGACAGAGCATGGGACCAGTACTTATGGAAGTTGATCAGAGGGGACCTTATGTCGAAGCTGACTTAATGGGGTCTCAACAGAAATTTCTAGTGGATACGGGTGCAATGAAAAGTTCAGTGGCTCGTTCTCGGGTCCCAGGGGCGGCTCTGTCTGGCAAGAATAACATATCCGTGGGTTTCGCAGGAACTCCGGTGATTAGCCCCATTTCTAAACCTCTCACGTTAACGATTGGCCCTTTTACTGTTGATTCACCGTTTTTATTGACATCAAATTGTGGAGAAAATTTGCTGGGTTTAGATTTATTGAAGAGATTGCATGCCACCATCTATTGTTCTCCGGATGGCGTGTACCTTACTCTAGGCCCGAATGTTGCCCGCCCACTACAGTGCTTTTCAAAAGACGACCCGCTGCCACCTGAGTTCCGAGGCATACCCGACAGCTTGTGGGCTGTCAGTGATAATGATGTAGGGAAAATGGATATTGCCCCGGTGACAATAAGAGTGAAGGTGGGAGCCAAATTGCCCAGAGTTCCACAATACAGAATACCTAGGGAGGGAGAGAAGGCCTTGTTACAAATAATACAAGATTTAATACAGTCTGGAGTAGTGGAAGAGACTGATTCGAATATATGTAACAGTCCTATTTTGCCTATACTTAAAAGACGGTCACCTGATGCTACTGATAATACTCCTGATGTTTATAGATTTGTGATTGATTTGCGGCAAGTAAATAGAGTGGTGGAGCCACAATATCCGGTGGTCTCGGACATCACTACAATATTGACTATGATTCCACCTTAGGCCAAATATTTCTCTGTCCTAGATTTGAAAAACGCTTTCTTCAGTATTCCAGTACATGAAGACAGCCGTTACCTTTTCGGATTCTCATTGGCTGGCCGAAGCTTCCGCTTCAAGAGAATTCCCCAGGGGTACACGGAGAGTCCGAGCATATATAGTCAGGCTCTAAAGGCACAATTGGATGACCTGGAACTTCCACCTGGCAACGTCATGTTGCAATATGTGGATGATATCCTAATAGCATCGGACGATGAGCAGGGTTGTCGGGATGCTACTGTAAAATTGTTACACCATTTGGCTAAAAGGGGGCATAAAGTGCCCCTCCCGAAATTTCAATACTGTCGAACGGAGGTCACCTATCTCGGTCACCTCCTTTCGAAAGTAGGGAGGAGATTGACGCCGGAGCGCATAAAAGCGATCACTAACATGCAAGTACCTAACACGCAGCGAGAGGTGCGCGCGTTCTTAGGCATAACATCGTATTGTCGCCAGTGGATACCTAACTATGCGTTACTAACAAAACCCTTATTGTATCTGACTACCAAGGAAGTGCGCGAGCCCCTACCCTGGGCCCCCGCATGTCAGGAAGCGTTTGAGTCACTAAAAACGTCTTTGTGTTCTGCGCCAGTTCTTGGAACACCTGATTACCAGAAGCCTTTTGTTCTTTACGTGCACGAGGCGGAAGGTTGCGCGTTGTCTGTCTTAACTCAGTGTTTTGGGGGGAAGCAGAGACCATGCGCGTATTTTTCCGCCATGCTTGATAATGTGGCAAGAGCGCTGCCGAGCTGTTTGAGAGCCACAGCGGCTGCTGCGGTCTCCATAAGACAATCGGCAGGGCTCGTGCTGGGATCAGACCTCACAGTAATGGTACCGCATGCTGTGGATATTTTGTTGAACAGGACACAGACGCAGCATTTAACAAGCGCTCGTCTGACGGGTTACGAGATGACTTTTTGCACCCCATGTAACAATTAAAAGGTGTGCCACATTGAACCCCGCCACCTTGTTACCTATCCCCACAGATACTGACACAAATGATGATGACATACATGACTGTCTGTATAGGACTGAAGAAGAGACAAAGGGGAGGGTGGATCTGACAGACAGGCCCATGGAAGAACCAGACGGGGAATTGTATGTCGATGGATCCTGTTTTAAATTACCAGACGGTACATCGACAGCAGCATATGCAATAACAACATTACAGACGGTGGTAGAGACTTCTAGAATACCTTACAATTCTGCCCAGGCTGCCGAGATTATTGCCTTACTGAGAGCATGTGAGTTGAGTGAGGGGTTGGATGTGAACATTTATACTGACAGCCAATACGCCTTTGGCGTGGCTCATAATTATGGGCGACTTTGGGCAGAACGGGGATTCCTGACCTCTCATGGACAACGCATCCAACATGGCCCCCTGATATTACGACTGTTAACGGCCCTGACATTACCCAAAAGATTGGCTGTGATAAAATGTAGCGCACACAAGACAATAGTGGACGATGTAGGGCGAGGCAACGCTTTCGCCGATGAAACAGCAAAGGAGACTGCTAGAGAAAAATTACCACGAATGTTTGTGGCAGGACCAGCAAGATGGGTCCCAGATGTTCATATGTTCGCAGACACGGTACAGAGTGTCAAGAACATACAAGGCAAAGCGACGGATGAGGAATTGAGAGCATGGAAGGATGGGCAGGGACGACTGGATGCGGATGAATGTTGGACAGATGTGACAGACAAGAGACGATGGATGTTACCGAATGCGTATGTCCTTCCAGTAGTGACGATGGCACATGGGCCTGCCCATGTGAGTGCCAAGGGTATCTGCAAATTGTTAGACCCAGTTTGGAGCAATAAAAACATCTCTAAGATGGCCACCAATTTGGTTCGTCAGTGTATGGTGTGTTTGAGACACAATCCTGGAAAGGGTACTCCTGTCCCAACTGGAAACTTTGCACCCCCTTCTTTCCCTTTCGAGGTGATCCAGATGGACTACATCGAAATGGAAAGGGTCAATAATTTGAAATATGTCCTTGTAGTCGTATGTGCTTTTAGTAGGTGGGTGGAGGCATATGCTACGAAGGATTGTACAGCAATTTCTACTGCTAAAATGTTGATCAAAGAGTATTTTTCCCGCTTCGGATTACCTAGGGTGATCTGGAGTGATAATGGCACATCCTTTAATGCTGAATTAGTGAAAAATATATGCAAAGGTCTACACATCACCCAGAAGTTCCACTCAGCCTTGCATCCCCAGGCGGCAGGACTGGTGGAACGGTTTAACGGCACACTCAAGTTGAAAATGGCCAAAATATGTGAGAGTACAGGTCTCCGTTGGCCAGACGCACTTCCCTTAGCTTTGCTTTCCACGAGAGTCACTGTAAATGCAAAAATGGGCGTCTCCCCGCACGAGGTGGTATTTGGCCGCCCGGCCAATATCTGGGGAGTGCCCCGACCTAAATGTTTTACAGAAATTCCTTACCCTTTGTTGACAGATTATCTGTATGCTTTGACTAAAGATCTTCGTTCTATTCATCAGCAGGTAGCAGACACTCTGAAGCCGTTGCCGGAGGGGCCTGGACACACCATCCACCCAGGGGACTGGGTGGTCGTCAGAAGATACCAGCGGAAGTCTTGTCTGGAACCGAGGTGGTCAGAGCCGCGCCAGGTGCTTCTCACCACGCGTACTGCACTTCGGGTCGACGGAAGGAAGGCGTGGACCCATGCCTCACATGTGAAGAGGGTCCCGCTCCCGTTGCCCTATGATCAATGGGTAAAGGATGGCATTGCTGATGAAGAACATGAACATATCCCGAGGTATGTTCCTTTCTTGGATGCTTCACTGATTGGAGAAGAGCGAAGCGGAATTGAGAATACTGTGAGCTCTACCACTCCCCTTGTTGCTAGTGAAGAGACACCAGAAAGTCCAGCATCTGCCACTGATACACCTGCTTTGTTTACTGATCCCGAAGTGCCAGGGAGCACTCGCTATGATTTGTGGCCCCGAAGAAAATAAGAAATAGTGCTGAAATGTGATGGACTAAACACTGGAAGAAGGGCTTAGTGGACATTCTGAATAATGAAGATTTAGTGGCAGGGATGGACTTGTAAGAGCCCTGGTGTTTAGCCGAAGATTGTGTTCTTTGAGACTATAGAGTGGTGCGGGGCCCAAATTAAGTGCTTCCCTCGTTCCAAATTGTTGAACACCAACGGTGGAATTAGGTATGGACGGTAAAAGCCTGCCTGTGAGGCTTTGAAGGACACAGGGAGAAGATCCCTTTTTAAGGGTTGAAGAACTCTCCGGCCGGTTGAGGATTGTCTGGGGCTATTTTTTTTTAGTAGTAGTGTGATTTTTTTTATTTTTATTTTTGATTTTTGGTGCTAAGAGTATACAGAATGTATCCCTTTGGGCGGCCCATTCCTGATGAGGAGCAGCCCTTTGCAGCTCCCCCGAGACCTGAGCCTGATTCCCCCTGGTTGGCCCTTACCCGAAAGGGAAAAATAGTGGTTATAATTGTCATTTTGATTGCCTTTCTAGTGACTCTTGGAATACTGTTTTTTCTAGATAAAAATTATCCCGTTCATGTTTTTGCACCCACACCCACCGCTGTTCCAGAACATAATATGGTCACTGTTGATTATGGTGAGAGAATGATGAGAAAAAATTATAAGGACAATGTTTTCATTAAGACTTTGCACCATGCACACGCCACTACCAACTTGACAGATTGTTGGGTTTGCGGGCTTTTACCTTCTGCTGCCTATAAAAAGGATAGATTCCTCGCTCTCCCTTTAACGCCAGTGAATAGTTGTGTGGGGTGGTATACTCTTATAGGTCTTGTTAAATATTTCCAGCAGCCAGATTCTCTGACTCCACGCCTGCAGAATAGGGGGTGGACAATGACAATGCGAGTGCGGCCTTTGCCTTCAGCTTCCCTTGGACGAATATATACTGACGGACGTTTTGACCAGACTTTTATAGAGACATGTGAGAAAAAGTTGGGTCGATTCTTGACACCTAATGATACTGATCGACTTAGGGATAGTTTCATGAAATTGAACGCCACTTTGTCTTATAGGCATCCCCCAAAGAGTAACGACAGCTCCAAGTCTTTGATACCCCTGGCTGTGGTGGGTCCTTCTCCATTTTTCTGTATAGAGGGAAGGGGTCCCATAAAAGTTGGTAATAGCTCTTGTAATGTGACTGCTTCAATACGCATGCTCGTTAGCCCCTCTTTGATTGCCCCACCCAGTGTCTATTTTGTTTGCGGTGAAAATGGATACTTATGGTTGCCCGAGGGTTGGGGTGGGGTGTGCTACCTGGCCTATATGATTCCTCCTGTGTATGTGGCTCCCTCTGATTACCGCAGAACTCATCGACGATTCCCCAGTCCTCAGGAACAGCCGCTAGAGCAGCGTAAAAGGAGGGAACTACAGGTAGATGACGTGGATCAAACGGACACCTCATACCAACAATGGACTGATTTTTCGAAGGGTTTGCTTCCTTTCTGGGGCCCTATATTCAACAGTAGAGCTATTAGACGACTGTCTAGGGTAATGGAAAAAGTGGTTCTGACTGAGGCTGACATTACGACTAACATATCTGTTGAGATTCAGGCTATGAGATTATTCACGATCCAGAACAGGATGGTCCTTGACGTCATACTAGCTGATAGGGGCGGGGCCTGTCGCGTCATCGGGACATCTTGCTGTGTTTATATCCCTGACTCCGCCCCGACTGTTAACTTGGCAGTACAAAAATTGCATAGATTAGCGACTGAACTACACCAAGATAATGGGACATGGTCTCTACAAGGGTGGCTCTGGGGTGCCTTTTCTTCCTGGGGTTGGAAAATATTGATGGGTTTGGTTGGAGTGGTGAGTGTAATTCTGTCTTGCTGCCTTTGCATATATTGCCTCCCTCCATGTTGTTCAATGTGTGCTGCAAATATACGTCCGAAAAAGAAGTTACATGGTCAATATGCCACTTCTATGATTACTGAAATTCCTGCTGATGCAAGTTGGTTAATGTTTATTGCAGAAGATGTTCTAGACTGAAGAAATAAAGTCCTGCCCCTAGAATGGATGTCGGCACTACCTTTTGCAAATAAATGAGGCTATAGTTAGCCAATGATGCTAAAAGGAGGGTCTGATAGAATTCACTTTTCGATGCCCTAATTACCCTATGATGATGTGCGAGTTAGCATCATATGACTAACTAATGCAGTTCGTATATGCACTTATGCTGAATTTATATTCTCACTCATTGCTTATATTCAAATGTATGTGTGACCATATTAGTTTCTTAGCTTAGCCTGTGTGCCACCATTTTGTGTAACTCTCTGTGCCTGCGGGCTCTGCTCGCTCATGCCCCTCCCGCAGGAATACAGAAATATACTAAGACAGCAGTTTTCGTTTCTCGGCTTACTGTGGCCGAAACTAACAAGTCTCGTTATCAGTAATGTTCTCATGCCCAGAGACGCCGAAGCCTAGCTCCATGGCCCTGAGCAGAGATAATAATGTATCCCTTGCAGGTGCAGATGCCTGCTGTATGAGAGCATTGTTCACTGGTCTGAGGCTCGGTAACTTTCCACAAGGGGCGTACCCCTCGTTACTGTATTGCATTATAATGTATTGCTGTGATGCAGAGAGTCAGTCCTCTCGTTCGCACTCCTAGGAGTGAGGTAAACACAGATCAGTTTTGTGCATCACTACATTTGTGAACTTGACAACCTCTCTGACCCACACATTTCCAGAGATGACTAGGAAAGAATGGGTTAAGTATCATGCATGCCAATGCTGGTTCTTCCACGCAAAATGTCTAACAAAGAATCAGTGGAATACTGAGAGGAGAAAAAGGAAAGAATGTGTAAAGACTTGTCCATGACAGGAGAATCTACTACTCATTTCCCCATTCAGAAGGGAAAAACATCCACACCTCGGGATGAAGTTAAAAATCGCCACAACCACCTGTGTGATACATTCTTCACGGAACAGCCTTCATCTAATGTCTAGGACACTTTTAATGACCATCTACTCAGTCAATTTCAGACCACTTTTATCAACATGCTAATTGAAATATCCGAAGGAGCATCATTTGAATAATTACAGTTATGTCAAAAATGGTTTGTACTGGGTCGGTCATGGGTAATGGCAGCTTGTTTTCAGAACCATCCACAGGGTTTACTCTGCACTTAACCAGAAAAGTGAGTATGAAAGGACCAATTCACAGCATGCTAACACTACTATTTCAAAAACCAACCATATGCAATTGTTTCTGAATCTATTAAATTTTCAACATTTGTTGATCACAGGTTGCAGATGGTGAAGATCCAATTTTGAGAGCAGTTAATGTTGTAAAGTGGATGGGCCAGCCACTGGATATCAAGAACATTTATAACATGTAGTACTTCACAACTCAGGCCCACGTTCCTGTGAAAAGGTACGGCCTTAGAATACATGATATCAGCTCACAAAAAGAACCAAAAAACACTCCTCTTAGACCTATATTTCTTTAACCAATGATTCAATCTAGCATAGGTAAGAAGTGTTGACAGACATCAATATTTATAACATTACATGCAGATCATTTTTTATATAAAAACTTTATTTATTTTTTGTCAAATTTCTTGCTTCATATTTCTTTTCTTTTTCAAAAAATATAACTTTTTTGTTATAAATACATATAACTAATAATACAAAAATGTATACAACATGAAACGTTCCTGATTAGCAAATCTATTTCTACTCATACATACTTCACATACGTCCACATTCATACAAGACACTTATGCACATCTAGAATAAACAAGAAACAATAAGGTGAAATTCATTTCCATCAAGATGAAAAATGATATAAGGTCGACACGAGGTCGACGCGCGTTTCAGTGGGTTAACACAGGATGTGAACCACCTTCTTCAGGACCTTGTCCAAGTCGAGCACAGTGACATTCAAGCACATATACTTAGGGAACAAGATTCAAAAATCAGAACTCCAATAGCGATGGAACAGACGATAAATGATGATAGTTTTACTATTATCACTAAAAATGAGCATCAGCTCTCAGGTGATCTGTTTAAATATTTTCCGGAACCTGAACGGGGATAGAAGTCTAGCAATTATTTTCAATTAATTTGTAATTCTCTCACTCTTTTTTCAGACTAATTGCAAAGGCATGGACTGCCTAAACTATGGTTGGCAGCACCACCAAAAGTTCGAAATGCTGAGTAGGTAGAATAAACGTAAAGGATGCCTGGATGTATCGATGGATTCCCACAAACTGCTCCGCGTCCCTCACTGCAGCTCCTACATCAGTCGTTGGAGGTCTTCAGAATACAAAATTGAAGGACAATAAATCTTTATCTTATCACTATTCACCACGAACCTTAAATGCGTGTTGGCCTTTAGGCTAATCTGCACTAATGATATACTTATGATATTGGCTTGTAATACCACATCCTTTAGGTTAAAGTTTTCCAGGAAGCAGCTTGAATATGCCTGTGTGTACAGACTCAATCCTTTTCAATACATGCTTCTACTTCACCAGGATTAAGTAGTTCTTCAAAATGGTTCATATTTAGAAGCTTTTTGAGTAAACTAAGAAACAGTCGCAAAACATTCTGCCGGCAAGTGTTGAAAAACATATCTCTTCAACAATAATTTTGAAAAGATGGTAAACGATTGAGGTGTACACTGGCCTCAAACTTTTTGTATTTACCTGTTTCAACGTAACCTCGTTTTATGCATGGCTTCTGAAGCAAGAGACAATCCTCTTGACAAACAGTTGAATGCCTGTTTCTCCAGACTAGGAATGTGTATTAGTGATGCAGACAATGTGGAGGCAAACTAATGCAACATTCAAATAGATATGCTTTAAACCTCTTGACCAGATTACAAATGTATGAAATAAATAATGTTTTACTTGTCTCATATTATAATGTTAACCCAGATGTCACTGATGTGAACTTCCTACTGACAAACAGACCAGTGCCTAGATTCTGTTTGGGCTTTCTGTCTACAATTGCAACTCAGCCTCTAGTGTGCACACAAGAGCATGTCATCATGTGCACAGTCTGGCATGTATTTTTAATCTCCCCTTTTGCCAAAACAACAGCAATGCTCAAAAACACTCCCTTCCGCAATATGCGAGGACAGGAGTTAGAATAGAAAATCAGCTTCTCGAATATTTGGGGTTATTTCTAAGACTCCCATCAGAGTATCAAGGGAAGCCTAGCAATACAGTCACTCTTGGGGCCATAAACAGAAGGGGAGCTTGAACGGTCAGAATACTGCTGTGGACAGAGACAACTTGTGTGTGGGTTACTGTTTACATGAAAACTGCAGCTCCTCAAGAGAAGGGCCTTATGCTACCTTATAGCTAACAGTAACAAACCACCGGTCAGACAACAAACGTAAACGAAAAAAGTTTGCCTTTTTAACCAGGAAGTTCAAAGAATGTCTTATGCCATACCTTCATTATCATTAAAGTAAACCAATGTAAGCACCAGTCACTGTCATGCTGTAGGACCAAGAGTGAGCAAGATGCATGCCCCACTGCACCGGGCCTACACAAGGAACAGGATTCTGAACAGCTAATCGCAAAGAGAAATTATACCAGCTTGGCCACAGGACAGGTGGAACGAATACCAAGGGCATCTTAAAATCCTCGAGAACTTGGGAATGAAAATAACAAATGTGGGAAAAAAGAACTGTTTAAACAACCACTCATATAAATGGCAATGTACTGCTAAACCGCTTATAAACAGGCAACCTCATGTGAAGTCCCACAGGGCTCTTCCATCTCGCCTCTTCTTTTCAACCTGTATCTTCGGCCTTTGATCCACTCTTTAAAAGATATGATGGTTACCACTTTCAATTATGCGGATGACCACCAGTTGGTCTTTACCCTGGACAGTTCCACCGACTCCATTTTTCAATTCCAAACTACTATGCTCCATATTCAGAGCTGGATGGACCGAAACCGAAACTGAACCCGTGCAAGACTGAATTAATCTTGCCCGGGAAGAGTGAACTTGCCTGGGGCCCTCACTATTGGCCGGCGTAATTGGGCCCCTCCCCTTCTCCTTCTTCATCGGTAAAAAGCCTAGGGGTCATCATCAACACCGACCTCTCTCTCAGAGGCCAAGTGGGCGCAGTGGTTTAATCCTGCCTATTTCAGCTACGCAGGATTAGGAAAATTGCCCACCTGCTTACCCACTCTGCTCTGATACAGGTTGTGATTGCCTTGGTCTTGTCACACTTAAACTTTTCAAATTCCATTTACCTTGGCCCCCCTTTGGGCCTACTCAAGCGTCTCCAACTGGTACAAAATCAGGCCGCTAGGTTAATTCATAAGCAACCTAGATGGCTATCCGCTAGACCTATGTTGGATAAACTTCATTGGCTTCCTATGGCTCAACGCATCGCCTTCAAGACTGGGCGTATTATCTTTAAAGCTTTGCACGGCAATAGCCCAAAATTCAGTAGCTGTAGAATAGTTAGGCATGTACCTCCCCGTAACCTTCGATCTGCCCATCTTCAGCTCTTGTCTATCCCTACTCTCAAGCTCAGACGCCAGGGTGGGTGTAGGTTCTCTTATCTCGCCCCAACATTCTGGAATTCTCTGCCACTACCAATCCGGATGAACAATAATCTACTGGCGTTCAGAAGAATGCTCAAAACTTGTTTATACGAGCAAGCTTTCGGGTGACTTCCCTTGGTGTGATGCCTGCATGATCAGTGCCATGAAACCTCTGGGTGATCGTGCACTCTATAAATTCTTATTAAGATAAGATAAGAAACTAAGTAAGCGTCCTTTCAATTTTTGCATAATTATAGTCAGCAATATTAAGAAGAAAAACGTTAACATAACACTCGCAACCTCCCACATTAATAGACTTTTAGAAAATAGCCAAACTGATCGCTTTTACCTTTTCTAGTGTGCAAATCGCCATGTAAAAGTTGCCCACTTTTCTGGAATCAAAAAAATATAAAACCCATCAAGAGCCCATACATTGGAGGAGGCTGGATAGGGGTGTAGGCAGAGAGAGGGAACAGTCAAGAAAGTGGGAACTATTAATTAATTAATTAATTGTGGTTTTGTAATGCCGCTAGAATCGACTCCCGAAGGAGTATCTCTGCGCAGTAGACCGCTGGGGAACCCGTCCTGGCTTTCCCTGTGAGATGGTCCCTACTGGGTATCTCCAAGGTGAAACCAGGCATCCCCGGCCTATGTGGGGGGCCGTTGTGGAGATGAGGCAAGCTAATGCCCAGAGTTGCCGAGTGTGATCCCTGGTTAGAGTAGGCACCGAATGAGCTACAGTGTCACTGTGGAAGCATCAGTGATGGCATAAGGCTAGCCAGTAACTATGCATTCCATTTACAAACTCCACTGCCAAAGATATTGACAATGAAAGGTGCTATAGAGAAACTGTTAAAACGGTTGCTTTGTCTCAAACAAAACACAATTTTCAAAACTGTATTCGGTCACTTCACTCAACAAAGATGTCCACATCTGCTGAAAACAACCTCAGTCCAGTTTTATGGAAGAAGAGCACAAACATTGCTTTTCTGATCCACTGCAGGCCCCTGCTGCAGAAAATCAGGCGTATCTGGCAAACCTCTGGTACGCTAGGATGGCTCGGGTATCTCATGTACCAGCCAAAGGTCGCTACTGACACGAGTTTTGAATCGTTATTAAATATTAGAAAGTTATGTGTGTGCTACAGAGCATCCAACCAACAGATCACGTTTGCAGTGTTATGATAACATAAGGGGTTAATGCTTATGTTGCTGAGAGCCTGTGTTACAGAGAGGACACAGGTTTTCTATCCTGGTAAAATATATCAGTTGGCTAGTGGTTTATTCACCTCTTGCAAACGTTTGCATGGAATATTTTGAATACTTGAGTGTTTCAACTCAAAGTTTCATCCCTCAGGGTCCACGACTGCCATTAGGTTTGATAATAAATTAGAAGCTTTCATTTTCAAACACACTTCAGTTTTATTGTGTGCTATATCAATTGAGATTATTAGTAAGATAATTTATTTGTTTTGCATTTGTATACACACAGAATGGCATTCCTGTATTACATATGTGTTGAACAGTTATATTACTTTGTTCAACTACCTTAAACACAGTACACAACATATACCAACATACTGATGAACCTGTGATTTGAACAGCAGATCCCCTGATGGGCTGCGGAGTCTGGTGTTAAGGAGCAACATTGTCGGGTGTGGCAGCCTTTCATTTCTGACAGCAGCTCCGAGTGAGGCCACTGTTACAAAAGACATTAATAACTGTTCTTGAAGTGCGGCGCGCACACTGCAGTGAAAAACATTAACCAGCCACCAACCGCTTGCTACCTCTATCCAATCACATCACAACAGTCTGAATCCCAATCCACTGCCAGCCCTGGATGCTCCTCTACCAAACAATCCATACTTCATCGAAGATGAATAGAAAAGAAAGACAGGAGAATGGAAGTACAAGTTATTTACCTTTGGTGACACTCTTTCTGCTAGTCTCAATCTAGCTGCAGAGCCCTCACATTTTGAATATTCCCCAGGTGTCATAATGGATCCAGAAACTTTTCAGCAGTAGCTCTGCATGCCTGAAGGTGGTGCCATGTGGGTATGCACTGTTGTCACTCCACTCCGGAAGCGAGAGCGGAGCCTATATAGGTGCCACTGCCGTCTGCTGACCTGTTTGCAAAGTTCTAGACAGTGAACCTTATTAATGGATGGAACCTAATCACAGAATGGAGAAGACAGGAGGGTCGGTGTTCTTCTTTTAGAGATTTCTAGCTACAGATTCCTTATCTTTTGAATAGATGCCGAATCAGGACCTATTTGGAGGTGTCTATGAAAGGACTCAGAAAGTCCTGCAGTACCAAGCGGGCAAAATGTCCCCGTCAGCAAACCGGACTGTCCAGACTATAGTAGCTGCCTAGCAAATGTCCAGGACAGGGACTCTTCATGCTAATGTACTGCTAATGCAGTTGTAGCAGCTTTGGCACTGGTAGAATATGCCGTATGACCAGTGCATAGCTGAGCACGATACTGCAGGAGATGGTTCTCTTCGGCACTGTCCTTGATTTTTTTTGCTCCCGAGGATCCCATTAATAGCAAATTGTGCACCCAGTAGTCTTTGGTACAATCTATATAGAAGTTCTTAAGCAAAAAAAGGCAGCCGAAAAACCGCCCAGTACAAGAGGCATACAGAAAAAGGATACTAGAATATCTAAGACTATCAGAATGTAAGATTTTCCTTGTCCAAGAACCTCATCTACTCAAAGAGGAATGGACAATGGTTTTAAAACATCAGAAATGGATTGAACATTATATCTGCAAAACTCAATCCTGTACAGCGAAAAGAGTAGCCATTCTAATTAAAAAATTGGCGTCAGCAATGTTGGGTGAGTGTATAGTTGATTTGCTGGGGAGGTAGGCAATTGCTAAATTAAAAATCAGTGAGGTCTGGATGACCTTTGTAAGTTACTATGGACCGAATTTGCATGACCCGGCCTCCTTATATACTTTACTTCTCCATCTAACTAAAGCCAATGACTACATAATCCTAGGGGGTGATTTTAATCTGGTCCTAGACCAGAGTCAAACTCTACCTTTCACAGAGTAGCATCTAACACACAAAAAATGAGAAGGGCTTTAAGACAACTAATGTCAGACATAGGGCTAGTAGGTATTTGGAGAGAAATGGCCAATAAATCTAAAACAAAAGGTGGAAAATGTACGTTCCACAATTAAAAATGTGGACATCGGTCAAGTATTGTTTTCTTTTTTTTGTGGGTGCAACAGCAAGCAGAAACACTATTCAAGTTAGCCATGTCCCTGAGCAAATGTTAAACCACTCTGCAGTTATTTTAAAAATAGCTATGTGTAGTGCCTATCAATCGAGCATTACTACTAGAAAACACTATAATTGAAAAATTAAAAGTAGAAACTAAAGAGTTCTTTGACATTAATTTTAACTCTGCCCCAGTTCAAACAATGTGGGACACTTATAGGGCCTTCTTGAGGGGCTTGTTAATAGCTATATCTTGTTCACAGGTTAAGAAAATAAAAAAGGAGACCATAAAGTTAGAGAATGAGATATATAGACTGCATGAAAAATTTGATAGGGATCAGGGGAACATGGATATTTCAAGAAGTTTAACAACTGCAAAACATAAGCTCACTGACTTCTTAGAAACCATAATTTAAAAAAAATGGGATGCTAGCGAACTAGCCCATCATGAATATGGGGAGGAGTGTAGTAAGCTCCTGGCTTGGAAACAAAAACTGACCAGACGAGAAACTGGATAAGGGATCTTCGATGTTTAGACACTGGCAGTATAATTACAGATGATGCCAAAATCGAGGAAGCCTTTGTCCAGTTTTTCATAATCTTATACACAGAGGAGAAGATAATTGATGAAAATCTTATGGATGATTTTCTATCAGAGTTAGCTCCTCCTACGCTCCAACAATATGAAAAAGAACAAATAAACCGTCCTATATCTGTGGAAGAAACAGCTCAGGCCATTAGCTCTCTAAAAAAGGGAAAAGCGGCTGGCCGACTCTATTACCAATGAGATCTATAGCATATTAAAAGAAGAACTGGCACCCATTCTTTCACAATTATTTAATTATTCCTATATAGGTCATTGTCCCCCTGTTTCATGGGAAGAGGCAACCATTACAATTCTTTTAAAACCAAATAAAAACCTACGTATCTGCAAGTCCTACAGACCTATTTCTCTTTTAAACTGTGATCATAAAATCTATACACAGATTATTACTAAGCGTCTGGACAAAGTAATAGGCCCGCTCATATACCCAGATCAAAAAGGATTTATGAAAGGGCGGCAGCTTAGCGAATGAACACAGGACCTTATTGCAGCTATAGATATGGCTCAGATGTATAAGACCGCTTTGGCAGTAATGACATTCGACGCTGCCAAAGCTTTTGATAGGGTCAACTGGTCGTTCCAGTTTAAAGTGATACAGCGTTTCGATCTGGGTGAAACATGCCTGACAGCAATTAAAGCCATCCATAAAAACCCCTCAGCAAAAATTCTTGTTAATGGGTAATTCACCAGATCTATACAAATAGGAAGAGGGGCTTGAAAAGGTTGCCCGATCTCCCCATTACTTTTTAATATTTACATCTGATCTTTGGCTTGTAAACTTACAGCTTGCCAGAATAATATTCCCTTCAAATGCAATGGAAGGGAGAAAAAAATTGGGTTACATGCGGACGACCTGGTCATCTACACTGGTAATCCAGAAACATCGTATACAGAAATTTGGTTAGAGGTAGAGAATTTTGGAAAGGTCTCAGGGTACCTTCTTAATCAACAAAGAACAGAATTAATAAAGTGGAACACAACTTTTGGGAGTATTTACACAAAAAAAGAAATAAGATATTTGGGAATCCAGATAGTCCAAAACATTGACAAAATAGCACAAGTAAACTTTGAAAAAGTGACAAAGAAAGTAAGCTCTCAACTACAATCATGGGGGGCACTGGCCCTTTCCTTTTTGGGTAAATCCAACCTATTAAAAATGTCAATACTCCCAAAATACACGTTTCTGTTTAACACAATCCCCTTAGAGTTCTCAAAAGTCTGGTTTAAGAGGGTCCAAGGACTCTTTTCAAGCTTCATATCGGGAAGTAAAATCCCAAGAATAGCTTTAAAAAAACTCAGAAAGAGAAAGAAATATGGAGGAATTGCAACTCCTGATTTGTATCTATATCTGTGTGCTTTCCAGCGAAAAACCTTTTGGCAATTAATGATGGAAAGCTTTACTTTTTCCCTTCTTTATAAAGCTCTAACAACCGATTTTACTCAACAAGCCGGGTGCTTTCTTTTAACATTTGGTCACCCAAAATTGTTTTAAAAGGTAAAATTGAAGATTTTGTTATCTGCAGTAAAGCTTTGGTCCCAGGTGAGATGCCTTTTAAAAATCCCTTACTACAATGATATTACCCCAGTCTGGGATTCTCCAGGGATGCCACTTTGTTTAGAAGATGCCCTTACGGCTCCTTTGAGGAGCTGTGGGATCACCACTTGGGGGCAACTTCTATTTGAGGCAGAACTTATCTCTTATTTTCTTGTGTGTCTTTTATAAAGCGCGCAGCTACCCCAATGGGGTGTCCCGGCGCTAATGATCAGAAAGCTGTAGGGGAGGAAGATAAAATGCTAACAGAAAAAGAAAGTTTTGAGGGATCTGTGGAATTCAGGTTCAGACTAAATCAGACGGAGGGCAGATGGAAGTCTATTCCAGAGATGGGTAGCACAAACTTGAAAAGTTTTGCCTCCCGATCGAGCTTTTTTAAATCTGGGCGTGACCAATAACTGTTTAATGTTGGAGAGAAGGGCTCTGGAGTGACTATATGGGCAGAGACTAGAGGTAAGGTAAGCTGGTCCTAAGCCTTTAGTGGCCCGAAAAGCCAAAATCATGGCTTTGAATGCAATTCTCATGGGGATAGGCAGCCAGTGTAGTTTACCAAGGTAGGGAGAAATGTTATGTCTAAGTGGAATGCCGCAAACCAAACGGGCCGCGGCATTCAGAACTATCTGGAGTTTGTGACATAGACTAGCTGTCAATCCCAGATAGAGTCCATTGGCGTAGTCCAAGTGCGATGTAATGAGGGCCTCGACTACAGTTATTACTGGGCATGTAGTTGATACATTTTTTATCATTTTAATTTTGGCAAAGCAGGCAGCAGAAACTGTGTGGATTTGATTGGCAAAGGACAAGCGATTATCCCATCTGACCCCCAGGTTTCTGACCGAGTCCTTGGGGTAAGGGGCCATACTCAGGTCTTCCGGCCACCAGAGGTTAGATGCAAGAGGGGATGGTTGATTGAAAAACAAGACCTCGGTCTTACCGGCATTTAGTCGTAGAAAATTAAGATCCATCCACTTCGCCATATTTCTCATGCATGTTTTTAGAGGATCAAAAGTCAAAGGGGATGAATCATTATAGGAGAAAAGAATCTGAATGTCATCCGCATAGGATGTCATTTTAATTCCAGACTAAGATAACATTTTAGCTAAGGGAGTGAAGTAGATGTTGAAAAGGAGCGGACTCAACGAGGAGCCCTGCAGGACACCCCACCTGAGAGGCCTAGCTGAGTAGGTGTAAGGGGGGGGGTGTACATTTGTTGTTTACGGCCCGACAGAAAAGATGCAATCCAATTAAGGACCGTGCCCTGAACTCCAATAGATCCCAGCCGTTTCAAGAGGATCGTGTGAGAGACGATGTTGTCAAATGCGGCCGAAAGATCCAGCAGCACCAACACCGCCCTCGATTACTGGTCTAGAGTCCACCGCACAGAGTCGGCCATTTCGATCAGGGCCGACTCTGTGCTATGGCCTGCACGAAATCCATGCTGAGAATTGTGGAGAAGGCCCTAAGACTCTATAAAGCTGGATAATTGGTGATGGGCAAGCCTTTCTAGGATCTTGGCCGGAGCAGGGAGATAGGCCTGTAATTTCCCGGGATCTCTACATCTGCATTAGCCTTTTCAGTATCGGAACGAAGAAAGCATGTTTCCACGACTCCGGATAAATACCGGAGCTCAGGGATGCATTCCATATGGAATTGAGATGAGGATTAAGAAATGCTGCTAAAGCTTTGTATTGCTTTGCTGGCCACGGGTCACTAGGAGACCCAGATTTACATTTAAGAAGCTCCTGAAGGGAAAGATCCTCCGACATTTCTGAGAATTCCGCAAGTACTGAGGTGGAGGCGGGATTGTCTAACTGTTCTTCCCAAGAATCACAGCCATCTGTTTCAGGGAAGGAAGCATAGATAAGAGCGATCTTCTCCTCAAAAAACTCAGAAAGTTGGGTGCATAAAGATTGAGACACAAGAGGACGACTATTCAAGGCCTGTGGGTCTGTAAAAGATTTAACAATATTAAAGATTTCTCTTGAGGAGTTAGTGGCTTTCTCAATTCTATCCGATAGAAAGTTTCTTTTATGTATAATGATCAGCTTACAATATTCTTTGAGGGCGATCCGGTACTTGGTTTTGCTTTCTGCTATATAGTTCATTCTCCAACAGCGTTCTAGGGATTTGCAGGCGGACTTTTTTTGTCTCAAATCCTCCAAATACCAGGGGGCGGCTGGTGCAGATCTAAAAGTTTTAATGGGTCTGAGGGGTGCCACCGAATCCATAGCTTCGGTTACCCACTCATTAAAATTACGAATGCGTGAATCAAGGTCACTGAAAAAGGAAGGATTGGAATCTTTAGTGTATTCTGACAGAAATTCTGGAGAGATTTTGTTCCAGTTTCTACCAAATTCCTAGGGATTAACAATGGGTCTTTCATGATGAGTCATGATGACGACGAAGGGAATAAAGTAGTGATCCGACCATATGACTGGTCTAGGATCCTTAATCGAAATGTCGGGAAGGTTAGAGCAGATAAGATCTAACGTATGGCCCGCTTTATGAGTAGGGGAAGTTACCAACTGAATGAGATCCTCAGCTGCCAATGTGGAAATAAAGTTAGAACTAAGTGCACAAGAGGCATCGTCCACATGAAGATTCAGGTCTCCTAACACCGTAAAGTTTGAATACCGCGTGCCAGCCTGTATGATGTAGTCCATTAGAGACGATAGATGAGAGAGGTTAGAATGAGGGGGGTGGTAAATCAAAAGGCCAGAGCAAGCGGCAGAAGCTGATAATTTAACCCCTTCCATGCTCATGACGAGCTCAGCTCGTCATGAGGCACAGTTGAGCTGTGCTGATGACGAGCTGAGCTCGTCATGAATAAAGCCAAATAGCAGTTTCCAGCACAGGGTAAAAATAACCACAGCAGCGATGTGGTTAATACAGAAGGGAAGGCCCTCAATACAACCAATTTTTTCATAAAGGGGCGACGTAATTTTCGATTTGGATTTGTAAATAATGGCTACCCCTCCTCCCTGTTTACCATTATGACGATTGGCACATAAAATACTGTATCCATCTGGGATGGCCAAAGATAGAGCAGGGTTTGTCACCTCACTAAGCCAAGTCTCTGTCAGAAATAAGAGGTCCCAATCATTATCCTTAAGGGATTGGAAAATATCTAGAGCATGTTTTGCCAGCGATCTACAGTTTATTAGTCCGGCTGAAAGAGTTATAACTACTCCGGGACCATGTGACAAAGGCAGAGCGTGCCTCATCTATCGGCGATCTGTCGAAACTTGGTCTCAAAGTTCAAGTACTATCAATTGCTAAGCTGGACAAAATCTTATGGAAAAGAGCTAAAAGGGAATTCGAACTTGGCACTAAAGATATGCTCCCGTAAAAAAAAAATGGCAGAATGGTATTGGTTACTTGTTCAAAATGGGGAAGAGGAGCAGGCCACATTCATGGAGATATGGAGAAAGGACCTGCCGGACGAAGATATCGAAAATATTGGGCAAGTATCTATGTCTTCTCTATGGTCTTGTATAAATGCTGCACCATTAAAAAAGAACCATCTTTTTACAGTTCACAAGGCCTATTGGACTCCCGAGAAAATATCGGAAATGGGGAATAGAGAAATCAAGAAGTGTCCTAAATGTGAAGAAGACAAAGCAAATGAGGTCCACATGTTCTGGAGCTGCCCGGTAATACACTCTTACTGGAATAAAGTGGGTAAGACCATATCAGATATTCTGTGGCTGGATATGAAATTGACAACTATGTCTATAATTTTCGGGTTACCCCCAAGGGAGGTTGATATACAGGTATTAACAAAAAGCCACAAAGCCCTCTTTTTCACTCTGATATTACTAGTTCGAAGGGAGCTTTGCATTAAATGGATTGTGCCCTGTCCCCCCCACAGAAGAATGGATTAATTCCATTCAGAGGATGTCCTCTTTAGCTCAATCTGGTAAATGTACTAAAAAGACAAAATACTGGGAAAATGGGAATCTGGGTGGAGGCAGGGGCCAGGCACATGTAAAGTTTCTATGATGGGCGTTGTCTTTCCTCTTTCTCTAAACTCTGATAAGTGGAGGGTAACAATTCTTTGGTTTTGTTTTTTTATTTTTGTGTTATTATGATTTTTGGTCCAATGATTAAGAATATGCTCTAGACAGAGTCCCCTGGATGGGACTGATTTTATCCTCTGTAAATAGGGAACACAGAGGTTTATCAATAATTCAACATTAAGGTCGAAGCCCATACAAGTAATCGAAGGTGCGGCTCTGGAGATACGTTGTATCCCTCTCCCCTTCGGGGTGTGACCAGGCCAGTAATTTAAAAGAAAACTTTTAGATACTGGAAAGGGTCAGAGTAACCTCTTCTTGATTTTGGAGCATATTTTGGTTAAATGAAGACTAAAAACAAAAAAAAACAAAAAAAAGAAGAGGCATACAGACGAATAAGCAGAGGTTCCAAGTGGAACAATGTCCAATAATCATCTATTTTGTTAATGAATTAATGCTAGAACTGATCATATGCATTAATGACAGGAAGAATAATAATAAAGCTGGACCCTTACCTTCAGTATACAATATAGCGTGCATTAGCAGTATGTTTCAAAATAGGTGCTTTGTGCTCAGGTGATCACATGCTGCATAAAACCAAAATAGCCTAGACACCTGAAGTAGAAGGAATAGCAACCAGATCCTACTTCTGGCAATAGCCCCTTTGGTCAAAAGGGATTGCACTTCCTGCTGCAAAATGGAGATATGGTTCTCTGTCAGTCACTGGGGGGATGGTAGAAGATGCTGTGATGAAGAAAGAACAGATAAGACATAACCCCCGAGAAAGATCTGCAGGACCTACCAGTCCAGTGTTATTACCTGCCAACCCAAAAGTAATCTGTAGATTCTGCCTTCTACCGGGTGTATGTGCTACTGTAAGGCCACGTTATAAAGGGATTGGCAGGTGGGTCTGCAAGGGTAGCAGTAGACTGGACGGTATGCTGACTTTGGTTGAGGAAGTGGTGGGCACCTCGACCTCGAAAATGCTGCATCCCCTGTGGAGGACGGATAGGCTGGTGATTAGGGACGCCTTAGCCCAAGTCACAATAGGAGTGGTGGAGCTGTTGCGGTTGGAGAGAAAGAGGAGATGCACAGAGAGCTAGCAGTAGCCTTGCTCTCCTTAAAAAATGCTAGAGAGTGGAACCAACCTTTTTCCCCAAACAGACGTGTCCCATTGAGGAGCATGTTCTTCAGGGAAGACTGAACATTACTGGAGAACCCAGTCAATCAGAACCACATATGGCGAAGAATTGCAACATTGGTGTCTCTGGCTCGCCTGATGGGATCAGTGGTTTCCAAGTCACAACAAATCATGAACTTGGTTCACGACCATCTTGAATCATTTGCCAAAACATAGGGTGAAGGACTTCAGGCACACGGAGGAGGACTTCTGCTACTGAATCCCAAAGAGTGTGGGAGGAGCGTGCCAACAAACAGTTGGTGTTAACAGAGCACAGGCCAAGCTGGTAGAGGAAAATACATTTTTATCAAATGTTTCTACCCACTTAGAGAACCCCTAGTAGGGGGAGGGGTAGACAATATGTTGGAATTAGAGTGGCTGGACCACTAGGCTTTCAGGTGAGAGGTGATGTGAAAGAAATGCTGGGTCGCCTCGAGAAGGTTGATGGCAACTGGTAATCTGTCGATTGACCGGTGGGCCAGAGCATAACTCGGTGCAAGCCCCCAATAAAGTATCCGTCAGTGCCTCGTTGAATAGAAGAAGGGGCTCCAAGAACGTCTGTCTTGGTTGGTAGACCACCGCCAAGAGATTTGTCTTAACCTTCAAGGTAGGGAGCTTGAGGTAAAGAAGTTTGTCCGCTCTACGCATCACCATGGCAGACTCCTGTAAAAACTCACACCAATGGTCATCCTAGTAGAGCTGAGCGAATTCATCACCTAGTTTGCAGTCATTATCAGAATTTGTTCCCTAAAGAGAATGCAGAATCTTGTCTCCCTTATCGAGGTGGCCAATTAAATGGGGGAAGTGGCATCTCAGGTGGATTCGGGACAAATTAAATCAAAGTCAGACCGGCGTCGACTCAGTATTGGAAAAAACTATTTAGGTCTCATCCTAGGGCATCAATGGATCCACATCATCATCATCAGTGTTGAGGTGCCCGGGGCTGGCATAGTTCATGGCATTGGAAGTGTGATCCGGAAAGGAGCCGGAGTTAAGATAGGCTTGGGGTCCAGCTTGCGCCCAGGGCACACCTGCTGGTGGTATTCCAGGAGGAGAGGGTCAGCAAGGTACTAAAGTGACAGAGCATGGCTGGGTGGAACTCTTCAATCTGTTGCAGAATGGCTGAAGGCCCTGGAAACTAAAGTTGTGCCAGAACCAGCGGAGGTATCGGCTCCAAATTCGTCAGACATCAAGAGTGCGATTGAGAAGTAAGGCGCTGCTCTCAGGCCTGCTCAGGTGAATGCAATGGCGTGTGAGCAAAATCCTGTTTCTTTTTCTTGAGATTCTTTCACTCACCCGAGGATTTCGAGCACGACAAAGACCGGCTTCTGGAGCGGCTCTGCCATCTCCAGGAACGAGATCGAATTTTAGATGTGGAGGGGGACATGGAACGATTCCAGCAGGAAATCTTTCTATGATTGGCAATGTAAAGCTTCGCCTTGTGGACCCGAAGACCTTCAGATTAATCGTTGAACCTTCAGTCCAGGCCTTGGATTCATGGCTCAACCCCAGGCTCCACAGCCACATATGATTGGGATCCTTCACAGACATCTGCAACAGTCCCTAGAGGTCTTGAAACCTGTCATTTCTGGGAGGTTTTTGGAGGGGGGCCTCCATTGCACGCTGAAGAAAAAAAATTGTGTCAAAAGTGTCACAAAGGGAGCTCCGGATCTCTGTCTGGTGGTGCGGAAAGGCAGGAACAGGCGTCGGTGATCAGGAGTGGCACCTATATAGGCTCTGCATGTCACTTCTGGAGTGGACCGACTTTAGTGCAGAGCCAATAAGTGCCACCTTCCGGCCCACAGAGGCACTGGTCAAAGGTTTCCAGATCCTGTCCGATGCATGGGAACATCCAGCAAGTGAGGACTTTCTGCCTTGAATTCTCCATCAGAAATTGGGCTAAAACCATTCATGAATTTAATAATTTGTTACATATATTAAGTGACAAATGAAGCTGAAGAATAATGTAAGCCTCTGCGCCTTTCCATAAAATAGCTGCCCTTGCTATTCGGCACCAGCAGAATGAAGGCCGGTGGCTACTGTGTACATGTGAACTTCGGGATGTTCTCTAATCTGTCGTGTACAAATCCTTGCCTCTGTTGCATTTTACATGGACTTGAAAATGGCATCAACCTGTAAAGAGGAACGTGCGAGCATATTTTCTTTTAATTAGAGGAGGGCTCCTGGTTTTCCTCAATTATCTGTTCGCAAATTGTTTATGTTAAAAGAGCTTTCATGTTGCGATACTCTTTGACGCTGCATTAATTATACACAGCTCTTCATGGGGTAAAATAGCAATGACATAATTATCCTACATCATTAGTTTCAGAAAACAACTCTAGCCTTCCACCATCGTCACATCAAAGCGGTTTCTTCCTGAGTGGGATGTAGAGAAAAACTGAAAGCAATTAAATGCGAATTTATGTATCGCTTTTTTTTTAATGTCACACAATGATTGGTTAGAACGTTAGGCTAGCTTATCGAGATAGGTTACCAAGAGTGAAAAATATTTTCACGTAAATTTAGCCAGCAGATGACATGAACAATTGAATTACAATTAAGGAAATTGTTTGAATAAGTTCAAATAAAGCCCAGTTACGTAGGTATGTTGCATATAAGTAACCTCTATCAGCCTGATTCATCAAGCTGAATTGCGCTCGCAAAGTGCCAGATTCTGAGAATCTCGCCCTTTGCGAGTGCGATTTTTGCATTTGGGATTCATCATCCCAAATGCAAAAATCAGTAATAGCGATTTCGCTATTTTGCGAGGAATTACATTTAAGGAATCTCTATTTGAGATTCCTTAAATGCAATTCATCATCCATTTTTAAATAGCGAATTCGCAATTTCGGCCCGCTATTTACCGAGAGGTCAAACCTCGTGGTAAATAGCGAAAACTTAGAAAAATGCTTTTAAAAGCATTTTTCTAAGTTGCATGTTGCGCACACACACATGTCCTTTGGACATGTGTGTGCGGAACACCTGTTTAAATTTGCATTTAAGGGGTGCTACAGGGTGTCCTTTGGACACCCCTGGCACCCTTTAAATCGCTATCTTATTTGCGATTAGCAAATTGCTAATCGCAAATAAGGAATACTCCCCATTCATTCCTATGGGCCTTTTGGCCCATAGGAATGAATGGGGAGTTATTCCTTATTTGCGATTAGCAATTTGCTAATCGCAAATAAGGAATATGTAGGAATCGCATTTTGTTTTGCGATTCCTACATGAATCCCGTTTTGCGAGCCTGTAATAGCGATTCCTTATGAATCGCTATTATAGACTCGCAAAACGGGTTGTTGATGAATCAGGCTGTATGTTTCTTAAGAGATAATATAAGCAGTAAAACAACGTTAATTTTGTAGGGTTGAAAGCCCCTGGTGCAGTAGCCGTTGTTCTTTTCTGTTCCTTATTCCATCATTCTGACATGCCCAGCATGTAAAGTTTGGGATAGCATGGCTAAGAACGGAGCAGAGACAGTGGGGTTCGAGTGCAAATTAGGATGAAAGGCATATTAATATCTGTTGTAAATTCATGCGCCAGTGCGTATAAGGGACAAGTCGACTTGCGCTGTAGCTTTGAAGTGCACCTGGATGGGGTTGTTTAGGACAATAGCTTACTTACGTTAATAGGCAAGACATACACACAAGTATCCCTCATGGCCTTGAACAAAACCTTGAAAAGTATGACTTACTCACTCTTAGTCCCCACCAAATGAGCTTGCATAATTAGGGCAATTCAAGGAGAAAACAGTTGGACTGGCCAGGCTTGACAAAGCTAAGAACCAGACATTTGAGGCCCATTCGAACGACCTAAAATTATATTAAATGACTATGTGGCCTGAAACCTTTTAGGCAAAATGAGAACAATTCAGTTGCTTTATATTCGCAGTAAGCATTTAAAGGGAATTCGAAAAATATGAGAAAATCCACCAATTGCAAGGTTTGTACTACACTTCAAAATGAGCAAAACTGCCCCGATAGTGATTCAAGTTAATTCTATTGTGGAAGTTGCACGATTTAGGACTGTTGCCCTGTGGAGGAGGATATGGTCAACCCCGGAACTCACATCCTTTGCAAAGGAAATTCAAGATATTAGATCCATAGTGGGCTCTGGTAATCTCCCTTGGTTTAAGTCTGTTACATTTATATTAGAGAACATGGGCTTAAGTCACCTGTGGTTGGACCCGGGAAATAATGTATTCCCTTCTAAAAGGGCATTTAAGGATCTCTATTGGGCGGCCCTAAGGAACCAGCTTATTGCCCAGTCTGAGTTAGTTTCTTTGACTGGTAGGTTTCTGAATCATAAGCTCGACCCCTCGCTAGAAAACTACTGGGATGTCATCACTAAGGTAGTGACAGGAAGCTCTACCACCAGTTTAGAGTTGGGTCGTTACCACTAAGATCCTTTACAAATAAATGGCGGGGTCAGTCAAAGGACACCTGCCCGTGGTGTAGAGATCAGAAAGAGTCCATTGGTCAAGTCTTTTTTGCCTGCACCGCATACCTTGCCCCCCGGAGAAAATGGCTAAAACCAATTTGTAACAACTTGAGAACACGGGTGGGACGGGAGGCTCTATGGCTGCTTAGGACAATTAAATCTGTCCCCGTGGCCATAGCTGTAGCAACATTTTTGGGTTGGACTTGGGTTATTAGAGCTAGGCACCCATCTGACATCTGTTAGTCGATTAACTGATTGTTTTAAATAGTAATGTATTTTTTGGCACGTCTTTAATCGTCAATTTAATCCTGTTTTATGTATTTTAATCAATTAACTTTCTTGTATTTTTCTAAATGTGTAATTTATTTCTGGTAGGAGATGTGTTCTGGAATTAATGGTAAACTAAGTTTTTATGTACTTTTTATGGTATATGCTGTAACTAGTTAGAACACAGTGTTTCATGATGTCTTTTATGATGAAATGTATCGAAATAAAGACGTATGAACTGACCTGATTCAAGTTAATTCATATTCACACCATAACTGCCTCTAGAGTCACTTGCAGGGAACGCATAATTATTAAATGTTCCTAAACAAAGCAAGTTGATTGGTACAATATTCCTAGAAATAAGAAAGAAGAGTCAAGTCCCCGAGATCTCAACTGGCATTGTTTTTCTTTGTGATTGACACGCTTTGTTTCTCCAGAACAGTAGGCCAAGAAGAATTAAATGTAATCAATGGTAACAGAATGGTTTATCTTTCCTTTTTTCAATGATATCCCAAGTGTATTTGGAAACTAAGCAGGATTATATAATTTGCAAAGCTCATTCATCACAGAATACTAACTGTGGTATAAAAAAAAGTGCAAATGTAATTTTCTCTACAAGCACACTAGAAGTAAAAATGTATGTCCTTATTTTGAAATTAGAAATGCTAACCATTTTGATTGCCTCGATGTTCCCACAAGAACTTCAGGTACATCTAATCAGTACTAATTACAGAAGGATGAAATTGTATACCAGAACGTTTGAAACAATATGAAGTTCTTAAAACCAAGCCCCGAGTATTCCACAAATAATATTTTTAGAACTCAAGCCTAACATTCCTAACTTGAATGAGCATTTCCAAACAGTAATAACAACTAATCATGGAAAAATGCAATGTTTTGAAGCTTTACAGTATTAACTTAATGTTAGCACGTGTGTCTAGAATGTCCGAAATTCGTTGTGCTGATGGCTTGGAGAGATTTTAATTCCTTACAAAACCAAGCAAAAAGTATTGTATTTGTTTTCAAAAGAAAAGCTCAGAATAGATTTTCACATGGTCCAGATACTGAGGGGAAGAAGAGGATTTAAAGGCCAGAAAAGGAAAATATATGAATCCAAGTGAGGAAGAGGATAATGTGCAGTTTTTAGTGAAAGCGTGTGTTGAAAAAACTAGTGGAGAATTAATAAATATATCACTATCGTAGAATTTGAGGGGGTAGTCTAAAAGCATGTAAGATTGAACATGGAGTTGAACACTGTTTGATCCTTTGGGGTTAATAAAAAATACTTTAAAACTACATACATTGTCAATGAAATCATCAAGCATTAATGATAAATGAAGAACCGAATGTGTGGCATTAGCACTTCACTGACATTAGCTTTTGTATTTAGTTAGCACCAACTAACCCTGACAAGAAGCTGAAGTGCTTGGCAGACTAACATCACACTATTCCATGGGATTTTCAAACCATCATTTTTGTGATGCAGAGAATTACTGGCTGCCTACTGATTGAAACATAGATATGTATGTGATTTTATAATATCTGGGTATATAACAGCTGTCCCCTGCATAGTGTGGGGATACCCTGTCCTCATTGGCCTCACTGCATGAGAAACTGGCACCCTGACATTTTGATGGCCCAGCCAGCAAGCTACTATAGAACGCGCAATGAGGCCTAGGCCTCTCTACGGTAATTCTAAGGTCCTGAAAATGTTCTGTGGCACGGTGGGCCGCCCAAGGCGCGCCCTTAATTACGACCTGTGAACACTATTGAGGTCATGTCCTGGGTGGCAGAAATAGAGCAGTGGTGGCAACAAAACAATATATAAAAATTAATAGTACCGAGTAGACTTTATTTCTCTACTAGAAGGGACAGCAAGCTATGGTGATACTTATGTCAAAGTTCCTATTCAGTGTAACATCTATACCCTTGTGCTGACATTCCATATACATGCCACAAGAATGCATTCATTATATATGTGTAGCAACGAGACAGTGTGCAATACAAGTATATTTGCTGGAACCCGTAGGATCCATTTTCAAGGCCCCTTAGATATGGCACAATATGGGTAATGGATACAGATTCCCAATCCAATGGAAATGTACTAATTGCATTCCTGAGGGTGAAGACCTAGAAACTGATGTGAGGGTGGATGCAAGGCTACCCTTAGAAATCCTGTGAGAACGTTTTAACAAGGAACTGCTAATTAGACCCTCCTGAATCCTGTTGTTTGGTGGAGGGTGGGGAAAAGAGGGGTGGGTCAGCAGATTCTGTGGTTAAAGGTTTCAAGGCAAGACCTTCTTTTTTGGCTTTCCATTAATGCTACTTCAGCTAGGATGACAGCAGACATGTGCAGAGCTTATCCCACTTCATTGCCCTCAGGTTCTGGATACTCCAGTCTCAACCCAGCTTCATGACTACTCACTGTGAGAGCCAACACCTTGGACAGAGGGTGTCCGCACTACAGCTAGAAAATATCATTTGAAAAGGAGCCATCTCAAACTGTTTCTAGAAGCTTAGATAGTGGATCAACATTCCCTGCCTGGAAAATAATGATAAAAGTGGGACCTAAGCCACCCCGCTTTGTTCCAATTCTAATCAGCTTCACTGGCAAAGGAAAAGAGCTTGACTGCAATCTTAGAGAGGGAAGGAGTGTGCCTGGACCTGAAGGAGAAGAGACTGTCCTGGAGGAGAAATACAGCCATAGTATAGCTATAGTATGGTGGGCCCCAGGATACAAGTGACAAACAACCCCAACCATTACAGTTTTGGCCCGTATCCCGAGTCTGCTCTTTGGGTGACTCCCGCCCTCCAAACAGGATCTCATAACTGTCATGCAAGTTGAGTTTGAAGGTTGCCAGAAAACGTTGTGACAACTTCCGGCACACTCTCAGGCAGCACGTCCTGCATATTGCTAGTTATTCATCTGCTGTTTAGCAAAACAGCTCATGCTCAAGCACATTGATCTTGAAGATGATCACATGATCAACCAGAAAGAGCATTACTGAAAGCAAGTAACTTGTTCACCAGAACAGAGCAGAAAAACTAATAGCATCCCATGGAGGCGCACCAAAAGAAAGGAATGATGGATGGCATTGAACTGTTAAGTGGAAGAGTGCTTTAGGGCCCCATTTATTGCTTTTGGAAGTAATGTGTGCCTACCACACTATGGGAAAGCAGCCTTATAGTGTGGTGGTCTCTCAACTGGGATCAAAAGGGGTCGTATTCTCCTCTTTCTAACTGAGGCATTGATTTGACACTCATGCATGCACACAAGAACAGGGGACAGGCAACTGGCCTTCTCTTGTACAGGATTTGTAGTTCATTCAGCTGCTGTGATATGATGAGCAGATTCCTCACCTTTAGAATATAGTCTGGCACCACAGCCTGAACCACCGAATTCTTCTAGCCATTCTTCAGTGCCACAGTAGGTTTCACCATATGGCTTCCTGGGGAACCTATACTGTCCCAGAAATGAGAAATGCATCAGCGCCACCCCGGCACTGACAACAGTTTCTTGTGCTTTTCTCCTTCATGACCTCCGACGCATAGCATAGAAAAAAGTATCTGAGACAGTGTGCCAATTTATAACTTGGGACCTTTCTGGAACATAAAGGGGCATTCCACAAAACAGAGGTGGGAAGATTGTGAGGGATCTGCAGTACGTTAGGATATCTATGAGAAAGAGTGCTATACCGATGGATACTTCTAACTGCAGATTCATCACCTTTAGAACAGATACCATAGCAGTACCACTCTCAAGATAAAGACTCTGGGACATGGACTCAGACTAAAAGGTTTGACAGAACTCAGCAAGAAAAGTGACCTTTCCAACATACCAGACTATCACAGAAACATATCCCCACCATGCCTATGTCGCAGTCTGGCAGATGGTTACAACAGACACATCTAGCACCAAATATGACGTATATGTGCTGGTGGAATTGCCCTCAGGAGATCACTTCTTGGCCAATGCACAGCAGATTTTATTACAAAGTACTACCCATATTGATAGGGTCCCCTTTTACCAAGCCACCCCTTTTTTTGCTCCAAGAAACCCACAAAGAGTTGATCATTAGTGCAATGGTCTTTTGTACTGTCAACATAAAAGCCCAGAGCTCTTAGGGTCAACTCGATGGAGTCTCTTCTCATCTTGCAAGGGGAGGGAGGGCACAAAATGCTGGCAGAGTAATCAATTGGCCAACGTGGAAGGGAGTAAGGACCTTCAAAAGGAACTGCTCCTGTTCAGTGCCAGTTTGAGCAGAAAGGAGGAGATATAAAGCGGTTGTGAGCGCCTGCAATTCACTCATGTGTCATGCCGATGTAATCATAATGAGGAAAACAGTTTCAAACGTCAAGAGTTGTGAGGAACAGCTGTGCATTGGCTCTAAGGACCTGCACTTGAGGAATGTCAAGGCCAAATTCAGTCCCACTGAGGTATAACAGTTTGGGGGAAACAGATGCACCAAACCTTTTATAAAACGCATCACAATTGGCGACTTAAACAAAGACAGTTGGTCAGTTAAACATAGGGAAAACAGAAGAGCTGTCAAATACGCTTTCACAGTGCCCACAGCAAGGTCTTACATGGCTAACAAAGGAACAAACAGAAAATCTGGCTTGTAAGGGGTCAGTGGGGAAGAGAGAGTGGCCTGCTACAGGTCAGGTTGACATCTATTTGCCACCACTGCATATCCTGAGGTGTCCTTTAGGATCTAAATGGTGTTAGAGAGGTAGCCCTGATGCTGGGACCACTGAGTTTCTTGTTGGTTAAAGAGAGAAGGGGACGGGAGCCGTTGTTTAAACAGGTCCTGCACACAAGGCTCCTAGTAACAAGTGTTACATGGGTGTGCAGTTCCTAAGGGGGGCAGGGGAAAGACAGGTCTTTCTCCGTGATGCCCTCACACGCCCGAGGGATGTCATGCTTCTCATCGGGTGTTGCTCCTCGTCGGGCTGGCGCTGCAATGCCCGACGGGCTCACCGTAAATGGGACTCTTTGCCGTGGGGTGAGTGCGGGTGAGAGGGAAAGGGTAGTGTAGTGCACAGGAAATGGATGTTTAAAATAAATCTGGATCAGTCCTAGAGGACTATCGCTGTGTGATGGGTCGTCCATCACATAGCGATAGTCCTCTAGGAACATTGTATCCACATAGGGCATCCACACACTTTTTAATTCAGTTGGAACTACCTGCACCATTAAAATTGTTTTGAATAGGACTGATCCAGACTTATTTTAAACATCCATTTCCTGTGCACTACCTATCCTTACCCTCTCACCAGCAAGCACCCCAGGGCTTCTTCTAAAAAGATCTCCAGCAAGAGCCCCGTTCACGGTGAGCCCGTCGGGCATTGAAGCGCCAGCCCGACAAGGAGCAATGCCCGAGGATGAAGCATGACATCACTCGGGGTGTGTGAGGGCATCACAAAGAAAGACCCCCTTAGGAACTGCACACCCCACCACTGAGTTTCTGACAGACCACTGCAGGGTCTGCATGTGACAACCACCATTCAGGATTCAGAGGAAGGGACCTGAAGACCAAGAAACCTCAGAGCCTTCTTCAGAGCCAACAGGCAAGCAAATGTATTCTGGCTACTACCAGTCAGGCATAAACCTAGGGGGGGGCAAACTAAAATGCTTGTCAACCTATGGAAAAGGGAGAAAGAATCTGAGGATTGCTGCCCCTGCTTTTTGAGCGATGTCTACCAGTGCTCCAGTCACAAAGGCGAAAAAGCTGGGTCGGTTGCTGCAGTACAGATTGGGAGGGCTGAAGCTGCCTTCAAAACTAGCATCCTATAATAGCTACTGGACTTTCTGAATTAGTAGGGAAAATGTTTATTTGGTGTCAATAACCGTAGCTAATGTGCTGGTGTGCGACAGTCCTTGATTGGGTTCCAGCGTTGAATCAGCTTTTTCCCTGGAGTCTAGAGCCATCGAAGGGCATAGACAAAAAAGGAATGCCTGCAGGTCTCCAGAAAACTTGGTTGATCTTTTCCAGGTGTGCTTTCTGAGCACAACACTGTTACCTTTGTTTTTTTCAGTGAATACATAGACCCTAACTATCACGTCCCTGTAAACTTTTGATTTAAGTGAATTTCTAAGGTTTTTTTCATTCTATTTACTAACTAGATCTTTCCAGTAACCTTTAGCTTTTTCAGTGAATTTCTACGTTTAATGCAATCTCCTAACTATAACATCCCTGCAACCTTTGTTTTTTGAGAGAGAGAGAGAGAGAGAGAGAGAGATAGAGAGAGCGTGTGTATATATATATATATATATATATATATATATATATATATATATATATATATATACACACACACAGAAAGAAAGAAAAAGAAAACGTTTAAAGTAACATTATAGTTAGGTGAAATGTTCAGTAACATTTGCAACTCTAATAACCACATAATTTCACCAGTTATAGTTACCTCAAATAACTGTAACTCATTCCCTAAGGTAACTATAAGCTACACCCCACCATGCAGTTTTCTCACAATAATTTCCTTACAAATGTTGTAGTGATAGTATCAATGATATCATAGAAGAGGTCATGAGTAATGTAATGTGTGGGGTAATCAGAAGTGCATGATATATATATATATATATATATATATATATAGAGAGAGAGAGAGAGAGAGAGAGAGAAAGATATATATATATATATATATATATATATATATATATATATATATATATATATATATATATATATATATATATACAAAGTATAGAAGCCCATCGTTCTGCAGCAAATGTGTCTTTCAACAAATGCTCTTCGAATTGCCAATCTGCTCTAAAAGATCTCATGCATAATAGGGATCTTCAGAACACAGTTTCACAGATGTAATGCAAGTAAAGAAAATGTTTCTAGGCGAGCACACAATGAAGCAGATTTTATCCATCGTTAGTTAACTTACTGAGTCTTTTTGCTGCCTCCAGGGCCTCATTTGCATTGTCAGCCACAAAGAATCTCTGAACTGTGACCCCATGGTCTGCCATCAGTTTCTTGCTTTGGTATTCCTGAAGGTTTAGCCATCTTTGGGAGGTTAATTGAACACCCTACGGAAACGGGAGAAGAAAATTCGCATTATTAACAGATCAGGCAGCAGTCAAAGTGGATAAACCCATGCGGTCAACCAAAAAACACGGCTATTAAACCCACTGCTTGTTTAACAACACGCATGTTTAAGTTACATGTGGGACTGTGGTACTTTTCTATATGTTATACCAGCAAGAAGTACAATATAAGATATAGGTTTGTGTGGCGTTTGTTCAGCGGTGCAAAAGGTAACAATATTCAAGTACAACACAACACAATAAGATAAGAAAAAAGCAATTAATTATGCATCAAAGCTTTCTCTAGACATAAAATGGAGTTCTACATATTCACAAGCCAGCAAATCCAAATTAACTAGCATTACTGCACTGTAAAGAAAAGATAGAACTCCGTATCAACCACCACCAAACAATGCTCATGTAGCACACTCATTTCTAGCATGATCGTTTCAGATCCAAATGATATGGCTGCTGCAGGTCTCTAAATAAAGCAAAATAAAATAGCTACTAAATAATTCCTTTAATTTCTATTCCTGTTATTGTGAAAACCTTCAACATAACTTCTATTTGTAAAGTGAACGTTCACCTTTAAGGAGCGGTCATTTTTGGGAGCTTGAAGGGTAGCGGTCCAGTCTTTCGCGCTGCCTATTTAAGAGGCATGCTGACGTGGACGCGCGGTTTGCTTAACCGGAGTCGGAGCTGCGTTAAATGCCCGACCGGTTACTACACTCTGGAAACGTTTTTAACCCTTTGCCATATTTGCACTGAGGAGACTGTTTTAATTGGGATTTTTATGTTGGTGTATTTGTTGATACTGCGGACCTGCCGTTTTACACACTTTACATTCTCCAAGTAAGGGGCGGCCATTTTTGGGAGCTTGCAGGGTAGCGGTCCAGAATTTCACGCTGCCTATTTAAGAGGCATGCTGACCCGGACGCGCAGGGGACGCGCCGCTGGCGCGCCTAAGGCAAGCCAGTCTGCGCCCGTCCGAGCTCTGACCGTGCTCAGGGCCAGTCCCCCTGCCGGTGAGACTCTAGACATTAGGAAGTATTCTAAACAGGGGCTCTTAAGGTTAAGGCCGCGAGCAGGCGTAGTCAACTGCCCTAGGCTCACTTGTGAGGCGGTAGTTAAGGACTCGTCTGGGTTTGTGTCAATTGCGGTTTGAAATTGCCTATTTTTCTTGATCAACCTGCACACGGTCCGCAATATAATCTCTATCTAGGCCCAGTCAAGAATGTCAGACCCATTGTTAAATGTGTGCTTTTTAATGCTAGGTCCTTAGTTAAACATAGTGCAGCATATGCACTCTTTTTCAAAGAACATGATATCAAATTAGCATTTATCACGGAGTCCTGGACAGATATAGCCTCTGGACCAGACCTTGTAAAGGCCACTCCCCCAAATTTTGCCTGCTTCTCTTTGGATAGACACAGGGGGGGAGGGAGCACACTGCCGCTCACCCCATTGCATCCTGGTAACCTCAGTTGCTTACTTTCAAAGTTACTGTAGTCTCCATGTTTCTGGGTTTAGCCCGTCATCAGTAGAGAGCAAATAGTATTAAGGAGCAGAAAAAAGTCATCAGGGGTTGCTGAAATGGTGCCCAAGTCTTCACAGGTCACAGTGGAGCCTCTCCACAGGCAAACAGGTGCATTCCAGGAAAGCTCGTCAGCTCGTTGGCTCAAGGGTGTCTTTTGAACACAGGGGTGGAGGGAGCACACTGCCTTTTATCCCAGCACAGTGTACCCCATTGCATCCTGGTAAAAAGCACCCCCCAAAAAAAGTGTTGCTCTCTACTGAAGAAGGACAATTATCCTGAAACGCGTGTCTAGAGATACACAGCACTGGCTGCACCCACAAGAGTGAAAAACTAAAGCCTGACACAGAAGAACGTGTTCTCATGCACTGCATTTATTATGATGCATCGGGGCAAACTGAGTGCTGAAGTGTGAGGCAGGGTGGGCCCACCCCCTCCCTTCTCTCTGGATAGACTTTTAAGGAAAGGGGGGGGGTTTAGTGGTCATATATCACCATTCCCTGAAGCCAGCATTTTGTCCAGCATCAAATCCCTTCTGTGAAGCTCTATCCATAAACCTTAACCTCGAGCATCATTGCATCTTTAAAGGGATACTCCTCTATCGTCCTCCAGGGCCGCGAGGTGGGTTTCTGGAAACGATAGGCACGTTACTAGAGGAAGGTTTGTGTCTGGATACGGTCACAGTTCTTGGTGACTTCAATTTCTATCTTGAGGACATTGAGGATCTGGATACCATCAGTTTGAATAAGATAATGGAAGCTGGGGATCTTAAGCAGCTGGTAGTCGGCCCTACACATCTCAAAGGACACACTTTGGATGGAATATACTCTAACAACTCAGATATATCCTGCATAGAGGTTCTTCCTTTGGCCTGGTCCGATCATAGCGATATTATTTTCGGGCTGAAGGAGCCATTAGAGTTGAAACCAAAGAGGGCCCCACTTAAGCAGGTGGAAAAAAGGGCCTGGAAAGATTTGGATAAGTCACAACTTGAGGTGGAACTTAAGAATACTTTATTTTCTCCACCTGGTGATATTGATAAAGCAACCAACGCGTATACAGACTGGCTTGAGACAGTGTGCAAAAAACTGGTGCCAATAAAGTGTTGGACTCCTAAGAGAGCTATTCCCTCTGCCCCTTGGTACTCGGACCAACTTAAACTTCAGAAATTAGTCTATAAAAAGCTGGAACGGGCTTGGAGGAGAGGGTATGGTAGTGATGAAAAAGTGTTATAGAAACACAGCCTTAAACAGTATAAAGATCTATTGCTGGAAACTAAAAAGATTTTTTTCTCAACTGAAATCCTCCAAGCTAAATCTAATTCTAAAGAACTATTTAAAACTGTAAAGAGGCGTACCTTGCCACACATCACTAAAAAAGACAGTAGTCCCGAACTATGTGTTAAACTGGCCAACTGTTTTCAACAAAAGGTGGAGGTCATATTTTCTACATTCACTCCTGAGTTGAAAGACTCTAATCCCCATTAGGGGAGCTAGACCCTGGTTGTTGGTAAAGGTGGATCAGATCTGGATCATTTTACCCCTTTAGGGATTGAAGAAACTGTAAAACTTCTGTCTTCCATACGTTCAGGCTCTCCTACTGACCGCTGTCCAGTCCCGGTAATTAAATCCATCTTAGAAGTCATCTGCTTGGTGCTAAATCCTTTGATTAACAAAATGTTTACCTCCGGGTGCTTCCCTAAAGCCAGGAAGCAGGCTTCAATCTTGCCCCTTCCTAAAAAAACCTACTTTAGATCCTACTGATCCGGGCAACTATCGGCCCATCTCAAGACTCCCCTTGCCCGCAGAATTTATCGAAAAGGTAATGAATGCTCAGCAGCTTTCTTTACGACAATAATGTACTTGATCCTACCCAATATGGGCTCAGAGCTGTGCATAGTACAGAATCCGCCTTAATTAAATCTTGCGAGGAGGTAAGGGAGGCGCTGGACTGTGGTGGGAAGGCTATACTAATTATGTTAGATTTATCAGCAGCCTTCGACACTGTCCATCACAAAGTCTTGATGGACCGGCTGCCGGAAGTGGGGGTAAGGAAAGTAGCCTGGAAACTCCTTTATTCCTTCCTATTGGAAAGATCTCAAACAGTCGACATGGACAAGTCACAGCCTTTTAGACTGCCTTGTGGGGTACCCCAGGGGTCGTCACTGAGCCCTATGCTCTTTAATATTTATGTGATGTCCCTGGCAGCCTTGATAAGATCGTTTGGTTTTCAGTTTACCTCGTATGCCGACGATACTCAGATTGAACTATCCTTCAAAGACGGTCAGATAAAAGAAACAGGTGCTTGTTTTCATGACTGCATGAGGGCTATTGCACGTTGGATGTCCGCAAACTGTCTTAAATTGAATTCCAACAAAACTGAGGTGATTGTTTTTGGTAACAACCCTCATGTTTGGACTCCAGATTGGTGGCCAAATGACATGGGAAACCACCCTATTCCCACCCCTAAAGTGAAAAACTTAGGAGTAATGGTTGATAACAGATTGACTTTTTGTGATCACATCAGCTCAGATGTGTCCTCCTGTTTCCCGATTTTACGAACTTTAAGGACGTTAATTTTAGGACAGTAGTCACAGTTCTGATAATGTTACGCCTGGACTACTGCAACAGCATTTTTCTGAATGCCCAAAAACAACTCCTCAATAGGCTTCAGATAGTCCAAAATGCTGCTGCCAGACTTCTGTCCAGTACACCCATATTTATTTCGGTCCGAGGAGAACTCATACGTTACATTGGCTTCCGGTGAAACAAAGGGTTTGTTTTAAGGCCCTTTGTATAGCCTTTAGGGCCCTTAATGGTATTGGCCCCGTCCATCTGAGGCAAGTATTCAAATGGTATAACCCCACCAGAACCTTGCGATCCCTGGGATCCAAATATGTTCAAATACCCACCTTTAAGAAAGCCAGCTGGGGAGGAAAGAGCTTTGTTACCTGTGCTTCCAAGGCCTGGAACGAACTGCTGTTTCATCTGAGGAATGCTGATAATCTCCTCTCTTACAGAAGGGGTCTAAAGACCTGGTTGTTTTCTCATTAACCGCGCCGACAAAAGGTTAGGCTGAACCTAGCGCCAGGACACCCAAAGGTAATCGTGCGCTTCTTATAAATCCAACTAACATAACATAAAATTTGGTACTCATTTTTTTCGACCTCAGAACAATGAAAAGCTGAGTAGACCCACCGAAACTTGATCCTGTGACTATGAGGTCAAACATGGACCCCCTTGAGCAGGTGCACCAGTCCACTGAGCGACCAGACCCAAGACCTCTGTTCTAGAACAAATCATCAATTTAGAGCCCTAGACTGTTAGAATCTGCAAGTGATAGCCAAGCATACATCTGATACGAAAGTTAAGGCTTGGTCATGTCTGAGTACCCTCCAGGGCCCACATAGTTCTCCCTTTTTTTAGCCTAACTGCAAGTTTTAGGCTGCTTTTTACACATTGCAATCAGCACGTACATTTTTGTAAACACTGTACATGTTTTTAGGTCTTGCGCCTAGCTTTGCAGTGCGCAGGCCACTTGAAAGGGCTTCAGAAAGCTACGCACATGCTCGTGCGTGTGGGTTTGCTTTATCTGTCTGTAATTGGCTTTCACGTTTTTTTTTAAACAAAAACGGCACGTGATTTGGAAAAGGCGGGTGCATGGCCCGCCTTTGCTCTGCCCATTCCCACCGGTGGCCAGCACGCGCAGGAAGCAAGCTCTATCTCAAGCCCTTGGAGATCCTTTAAAAGTTGATTTGAAAGCAGCACAAAGTCCTTTCTCCTTTCTTTGGCAGTCAGGCAAACACTGCAGGCCAATCCCCCAAACAGCCTGCCGTGCTCCCTCCTCCCCTCTCTCCTCTGTGCACAACTAGTTGTTGAATGGCGGCACCCACGCTTTACTTTTAACATTAAAAGTAAAGCGCGGGTGCCGCGATTATACCAAAATTAAAGAAACAGAAAAAAAACATCTATTTCTTTACTTTTGATATCATCGCGGCACCCGCGCTTTACTTTCAACATTAAAAGTAAAGAGTCGGTGCCGCGATGCTTGTCACTCAATGTGGCCATATGGACTGGGACAAACGTAGCGGAAGTCAAGCAGCCCCAGATAACAGGACTTCTTCCTGTGCATCAAGGGGAGGAAAGGGTTGTGACCCAGAGAGACTTAACAGTAGGTTACAGCCCTAGGTCTACCTGGTTCGATGACTCCCTGAAAGCCCTTAAATTAGCCTGCAAACAGGCTGAGGAAATGGAGGCAAGGATACTCCGACACTAACAAGCTACTTTGGAAAAACAAACTCCTGGAATACAAATCTGCTATTATTAAATGTAAATCTATCTACTTCTGTTCCACTATAATAATAATAATAACTTTATTGCGTGATTAATAAAAATCTTTGCAATGACTCTTAAAAACATTGGAGTAGATACATAATCAAAGAGTTTTACAAACAAAGTTAAAACAGTAAAAGAGGGTAAAAGATATGGACGAAAGAATCGTGCAAACTGATGCAACACATTGTGTTTGTAAAAGAGAAAGTTTTGAGATTTACTGAGTCTTTGTTCATCAAAGGAGAGTTTCTTGAGATGCAGAAGCGAGTCTTATTGAGTCAAGTTCAATCGCTGTCCTCTGGGTTTTGGATTGTGTTAACTGTTTTCATGAAGCGCACTAGGCTGCAGGCTAATTGAATATCTTCTCCCTTGAAGCTGATCAGCAAGGCTTGCCTGCGAGTTCGCACACCTTTTTGGTTCCAGAGTTGTGTTAATTTGCCGCTTCGAGCACTGTCTAGAGCTTTGCAGCTACATAACAAGTGCAGAACATCCTCCTTTGGATATTTGCATAGCCTGCAATTGGAATTCTGTTCCAAGCGTTTCCATGGGGGAAGATGCACTTTTGATGGAATTACCCCCATCCTCAGCCGCAGGAAATCTTCCTTCACCTTCCTTGAGAAGCTGATGTTGAGGTATGGCTGAGGTAGGGCGCTAGTGTAACCTTGGATCACAAACCACAAATGTGATCTCCTGGTTAGGGCGGCTTTGTCTTCTTCCATGGAAAGAATTTTTACTGACTTGTTGACAAGGCGCTTGAAGCACTTGTGTGAACAGCTCGAGTGCCACAGGTCTTCCAGTGCAAGGGATTTTATAGCTGCTTGAAGGTACACTGTTGCGGGGGATCCCTTGTTTGTCTCTTGCTCTTTCCAAAGGTGGGCGTTCAAGGAGTCTGGTTCAGCATTCTTTATTTTGTGCCAGCATTTAGCATATGCACCTTTACGTGCGATTTGCTGCTTCTGTAAACCAAACTCCAACCTTAACTGTGCTGGGGAGGTGTAGGGGGGGAGTGAGAAGAGTATTCGGAGTGTTTTACTGACCACATTGTTTAGAATGACCTCATCTCTCCCTCTCATGCATTCACTGCCGTATGTTATTGATGGCAGTAATTTTGCGCGCAGTATATCCAGCAAGGGGATTAAGCTTGGGCCCGCTATTTTATTTTTAATGTTTTTTAAAGCGATGGCCAGTGAAGTCCCTCTGTTTTTTATTGTTGTTACATGTCGCTGGAATGAGCCGTTGGAGTCAAAAGTTATCCCCGGATATTTGTATTCCTTAACTGTTTCCATTTTTAGGTCGTGCAGAGACCATTGAAATGTTTGCTTTTTTGATTTTTGATTGAAAACCATCACCTTCGATTTGTCCATGTTTATGGTCAGGCCGTTTTTATCCGAGAATGTACTTGTTGTATTAATAAGATGTTGCAGGCCTACTGGGGTGTGGCTGATTAGTATCAGGTCGTCTGCATATAATAAGTTCGACAGTGTAAGCCCCCCTAGCTTTGGGGAGTGATGGTTGCAGTTGTCCAGATCTTTAGAAAGGTCACTATAGTTACAGCCGCCAACAGCTCCAAAAGCATTTTACAGATCCTTAACATCCTCACCCACCCTGACTGTGCCAAAAAAGCAATTCCTCCTACACAAGCACTCTGCCACAATCTCGCACTGTTTTTCAAGGACAAAATTGAGACCATTATCCATAACCTGAGCACCTCCCCTTCACTGGGCCGTCTCAAAGGCCCCGGGGCCGACACTACTGACTATGATACGGCGAACCCAGGGTGCCAACCCACGGACTGTTTGCGAGAATTTCCCCCCATTTTGGAGGCGGACTTCGATAGACTGGCTCGCTGGATTTCTTTGGGTTCCCCTCTCGACCCTCTGCCTCCTAAAACCTGGAAAGCTTTCGGAGTGGAACTCTTCTGCACTCTCTGCAATCAATCCCTGCGCTGCGGATTTGTTCCGGCTCCCTGGAAGCAGGCTCTCATTACTCCTCTGCTGAAGAAACCCTCCTTGAACCCCGAGTGTTTACTGAACTATCGGCCTATCTCCCTGCTACCATTCCCGGCAAAAATTGCCGAGCGCTGGGTGAGCTCTTGTCTCTCTAAACATCTGGAGCAGAATCACATCCTGGACGAAATACAATTTGTTTTTCGTCCGGCCCATGGCACTGAAACAGCCGTTCTCACTGCCATGGAGGATCTTCGTATGCGTGCGGACAGGGGCCAGGCAGTAGCCCTGATCCTGCTGGACCTGTCTGCCGCATTCGATACGGTCAATCATGTGATTCTGCTGAAGAGACTAAGGGAGGCTGGGGTTGTTGGCACCGCCCTGCTCTGGTTTCATTCCTTCCTGCGGGATAGGAAGCAGGCGGTTTCCCTTCCCCCGTTTCAATCTGCCTTCTCCCCAGTACCCCATGGGGTGCCTCAAGGCTCGTCCATCAGCCCCATTTTATTTAACGTCTACCTTAAACCTTTGATCACGTTAATAAAATCCCATAGGCTAAAAGCCATAAACTATGCTGATGACACTCAGCTCATCCTTTCTTGGGAGGGTGAAGAATCGATCCCTCTGGAATCGTTTCACGACTGTCTGAGAGATACAGCTGGTTGGCTGCATAAAAACTCCCTGCAATTTAACTCCTCCAAAACCGAGGTTCTGTTCTGTGCCGGAAGCCGGATCCCCCGCCTGTTCCCAGCCGGATTTTGGCCCCCGGAAGCCCCGGAAAAGCCACAGACGGTCACCACCGTCCGCAACCTGGGTGTCATGATGGACAACAAACTTAGCATGGAAACTCAGGTGGCAAAAACAGTGTGCACTTGCTCGGCCTTACTGCGCTCTCTACGCAAGATCATGCCACTTCTCCCCTCACAGGCCCGGGCGTTAATAGTCAGGTGTACTATTCTTAGTCGCCTTGACTATTGCAATGCAATGCTGCTCGAGGCCTCAGCTGTACTGCTAGACCGACTCCAAAGAGTTCAAACGGCCGCTGCCAAACTGGCCCTTGGCTGGGCCAGGAGATCTTCGGCCACAGCGGCTTTGGCCGAACTCCACTGGCTCCCTATGAAGCAGCGAGTGGCTTTTAAATCACTCGGTCTTGTTTTTAAAGCACTGCACGGAGTCGGGCCCAGCTCCCTGCAAGCCATGTTCACCTGGTACATCCCAACCAGAGCTCTCCGCTCCTCCACAGCCTGCCTTGTCACAGTACCAAGATTCAACAAGGTCAGGACCGGGGGAAGATCCTTTAGAGTTGCATCTGCAAAACTTTGGAACAGCCTGCCCCTTGACATTCGCCAAACAACGGAACTCCTTCCTTTCAGAAAGCGGATCAAAACCTGGCTTTTCCCTAAATGTTAAACTCTGGTTACCTGTCTCTGTTGTTCCCCTCTACCTTCCACCTTAGGAGTTACTTCCAGCGCCAGGATACCTGCAAGGTGACATCCGCGCTATACAAGTGTTTTAAATAAATAAATAAATACCTGCCTGTCCAAGGCATCATCCCTACTGATCCCACACCACCTCACTCTGAAGGGTTCTTTGGGGCACCCTCACCTCACTCGTGGGAGGTGGGCACTACAGGGCACCCTCACCTCACTTTGAGGGGTGGGGCTGGGGGATGCTTCACTTACGACACTGCCTGTAGGGTCTTCTAGCAGACCTTGCTGCATGCCTGCAGAGCTGATGTAAATATGCACAGCTACTCAGACCAGCCATAAACAGGGCAGCTGCGGCAAGGCACGGTATAAACTGGCACGGGGCGCCGCGCATATGTGTAAACACGCGCTCCATCTTGGCGCTGCATATAACACGCCTTATTGGGGCACACGGGGGTGTTTCCCTCTATGGACGGGTCCCGCCAGTCGAAATGCTTTTTTTTTAAATCATAAGTCGCAGCCAGTTGACGTTAAGCGTCCAGAGACTGTCCGTCCCATTTTCTCTGTGCCCACTTCCTCTGTGCCATCTCCCCACCCTCTCATTGCCTCGCTCTGTGCCCTGCACCCCCACGCGGACACAGCTTTTAATTCAGATGCATGGTTTGACCCTGGCCTCTTTGGCTCCACCGCCCTTGTGCTCTAATGTTGCAGAATCAAGAATACGTTCCCTCCGAGGAATTACATCTTCTATTTCATCTTTTTTTTCATAATCCTTTCCATCGATTAAATGGCAGTGATACAATAGATCGCTATTATCACCTGGAATGGAACGTTGGGAGCTGGCCAGCCAATCAGAATCTCCCTTGCTAGCTTTAGCTACAGTTACAGCCCTGCAACGGGATCATATTGTGGCTGCCAGCTCCCAAAGTCCCTCTGGTGTGCTGTGGAAAGCACTTCTCGAAAGGGGGACTACAGTCAAAGTTCATTTGGCTTTCCCTCTCACCAACAGCAGGGGAGGTGCCAAGAGAAACAGCTGCTTCAGGAGAGACCAAGGAAGTGCCTTAGGAGATTAGACCATTTTTTTCACCCAGTTATTCAGCTGCGAGGGAGTCTCTATTTTTGGTGGTAGTGGTGGGGGGGGGTAGAGGTAGGTGGACCAATAGCTTATTGCCCTTATCAGCAGGACAGTATCTTCTATTAATTAACCCCACTCTCTTGCTAGGTACCCTCGCCTGCAGCTTGTACTCATAACTGAAGGAAGAAAGGTTAACAGTCATCATTGCCCGCACATTCGGCTGGTGTCAAGAGGTTTATTTGGAACAGAGAGTCAATTAGTCCGTAACCTCCCGGCCCCACCAAACTAATAATTCAAAATTTAAATATATGGTTTGGATTTCACTACAGGCGCAATAAGGAAATATTCTATATTTCGGAAGATTACACTTTTACACTGATTGTGCTGCAGATCTCACCAATGCCCCAAAAATCTGTATATCAAATTCAGATGGATAGTCTGAAATATTTGCAAAGTTTACACATCATCCATTTGAACTCTAAATACACTATCATTCCTATCGTCCATTTTAATTGATAAATTTGATAGTTCACCGATTTCTCTTTGGTAACTTTACTTTTCGCTCTAAACATAACCTTTCAGATGACCCCAACTTATGAAACTGCTTGGAAGAAGTATTGTCCTACAATGTACTATCAAGTCTCTGGGAAGCCAACAAAAGGCGGGAGATTCACTTTAAACTTTCATGGTCATAAAATGTTTAAGATTGCAGGTCCCTCTGAAAAAGAAGGATAATAAAAGGCTGGTGTACGCCATTTCACAGCGGTTACAAGTTACACCGGAGATGTACAGCATATTTCTGCCACCAGGCCTGGAGCAAGAGTACAGCGTCAGCGTCAGCGTAGACATCCCTCGCTCTCTCGACGGAGAAATGCATAATGTGAAGTTTCAGCCTAAAGACCAACCGTGACAACCTTATGGCCCACTGTGCATTCAACTACTGTGCGATGGCAAAATAAAGTTAAATACAATCAAAAAAAGAACAAGCTTCCTCATTCAACTCGGGGGGGAATCGCGGCAGCTATAAGCAATAAAAGCATATTTAGTGCTGCAATTCTCCGTGAATAGCCAGAAGCATCGAGGAAAGAGAAACATTATAAAGTTTCATATTGCGCCTATTGGGCGCCTCCTTCTTCTGCCTGCCCATACTGTAAATCAGCACAGGGTTCCATTGCATCTTTACGGAAGCGCGTGCACATACCTAGAAGCGTTCTATTGTATTGTAGTTCGGTTTATGAGGCACTTCTCATCTTCGACGAGCCGTTCATAGACATTTACGGATGTAGCACGTCTGTGCGTGGCAGTGCCCCGATGACAGAGAGTGTGACATGGTCAATACGATTAGTGTTTAAATGTCCTACGGGAGCGGCAAGGTTGTGCCCTTAACAGTGTTTCTGCTGATTGATTATGTTGAACCGAGCAAAACAATAAAAACGTATTACAAAACACAGAATTAGAAACTGGCGCATGGATTGATGAAAAGGGCTTGATGGTACAGTGGTCTATGTGGGAAGTGTTTTGCCATCATGCACCTATTACAGAGATTACACGCAATAGGTATAGCTGTGCATTAGAATGGGTGTAGGTGACAAGGTTGAAAATAGACGTTGTCGATCGCCCATGGCTACTTAGCACACAAAGTGGTTTCACGTAGCAGTTTAAACAGCACAGAGGACAAACTGCTCAGAGGAAAAGTGATAACCTTTGGGAGGTAAACTCTCCCATCAGCCGTTGAAGATGCTCTGTAGAATCCATTAAAGAGTGGCATGGGGGCCTCCTTACCAACAAAAGACAATGAGGAGGAGGAACTGACGAGCACGGAACACCAGCACCACACTAAAAACATAGATGACGTACACGTATCACTAAAATGTACAGTTGATATGATGATAAAATTGTATACATACATAACAGCGAAATTAGGTAATTTGTTGGTAACTAATTATGTTATGTACACTGTGATCTTCTGTAATATGTAAAAAAATTGAAAAATAAAGTAAAAAAAAAAAAAAGTAGCATGGGGGCAACTCCTACAAATGGACAGTATACAACCAGAAACAGTGTATGGTGGAAGAGTCCACCCAAGAGCAGCAAAGAGCAATCCAAAGTATTGGGTAATTATCAAAGCTTTGTTATCAGTTTTAATACTAGTGCCCAGGAATATCTAAGGAGCAACCCCTAGAAATGGACCTTGTACAACCAACCATGGTTCACATTCTGATAGGTCAACCCTGGATTGTCAGAGGAATGGCAGTATACAACGAGCCCTGGTATATCCTCGATGCAGTCTGTAGCGTCCTCCCCAGCCTGGGTATCCACCAAAGACTACGCCACACACAGAGCTTAATATTACACGTCTTTAGTTGTCTGCGTGTAACTGCAAACTCAACATTCTAAAACAAGCTTTTATTGCATTCCGCTCTGACACCAATGTCACAGCTCTACGGAGTCAGTTAGAAGCCAAAAGGATTCCATCATAAAACTCGCAAGACACTATCTCCCGCTCCGTTAAATAAAAAATGTAACTTTTAACAAATCAGTATATATATATATATATATATATATATATATATATATATCTTTTAAGTTGATGATGTAACATTGATGTTGGTTTTGCAAATGCTTTCTTGTTACGCTTTGTTAAAAATATAGATGAAAAATACTGGCAGAAAAGCAAACAGGTATTATAATGTATGTTGATATTGAATTTAATATTTTCAATGTTGCCAACAGGAATAGAGAAATGTTTTCAGTTACTCTTCCTCCTCAAAGAAATGTTGAGTGAAGCAGCCTACCCCTCCCCTAATACCATAAATACTACCTCTGTGTGCCGTAGCCTGGACTTTAATGCAAAATGGGGAAAGCAGGAGACACATGAAAAACAACATTATGTTCTGTAGTCAAACCTGAGAAAAATACACCTGTCGCTGTGCTTTTACGAAGGAGGTGGGGGGACAGATAGTCAAGGAGGGGCAGGGATGTGAGCTGGAGTAGCAAATGGGGAACAGAGAGCAAGAAGGTACATGTGTTCCCAAGGAGTGCTCATAGAAGAACAAGGCATAACCCGATGTGGGCAGTGGAAGGATACAAGTTAAGCAATCAAAAGGATGGTACAGAAGCTATGCTCCAGGGGAGGGTCAAACAACAAAGGAGGAAGGAAAAGCAAATGAGAGAGACAAGAAAACCAACAAATGATAACCAATGGGTTGACCCAAAGGCCACTCGAAGATTTGGATTAGTACACAATAGGTCTTCAACAATTGCTAAAAGCTGACTGTAGGAAAGACCTTTAAAAAATATATATATTCCTGAGTGACCTCCGACAATTAACAACCAATTAAATAGTCAATCAATGTACAAAGGCTGATTAACAGCTCAAAGCTTATATATATTTCGTTTTATGTGATTTTACAATGACATGAACGCTGTTAAAGCGGTCTCTTGCGCAATCTAAAAAGATGATCTACTCAGATGAACAAAGATGAGATGTGACTATTTTGCTGGATGCAGACAGGAATTAGAATACTGGGGCATGTTCACTGAGCTGTGTTGTGTTAGGGAGGGGACAGAGAAGAGTAATTTACTTTTATTGAAGTTAGGAAAGACATTGATCACTGGTGGTATACTGGCTTTAGAAATAAAACAGCTTTGTTACAATGATACAATTTGCAATATTATAATGGATTGGGACATCCCTTCTGAAGTCTTTCTTGTTTTTTGCCATTATTTCCAGAGGATGGGTGGGTGCATCCTCTTGGTCGTAGTCAGGGCCTAGTCCATCGTCACAGGCCAACTGTACACGGGACCTAATACAGCCAGTGAGTACAACCTGTAGCACATTGATACACTTTGACAGACGTTTTCTGGGAGAGTAAATGGATGCAACACCACATCAATGGTGCAGTAAAATCTTGCATTATTTCACAAAAATGCGCGACAGTGTTCTGTGGGCATTATTGTACACTCTCACTTGGACTAAAGCAGATAGGCCATCAATCTACAGGATAGAATGAAATTTCAACTTTAGGCTCATACTGCACCCCACAGTCAGTGAAAAGAACCGTGCAATGAAGCAAGAAACATAGATGGAACCAGATTTGCAATTTCAAAGAGTGCTAGTTCTACTGTAACAACACAAAAGGGCGGGCCAAAACACAATTTTGAAATTTCCAGTAAACATGGGATATTTATGTAATGTAGCTGTGAGGAGCTATTTTGGAGTCTTTGACGTATAAGAGTACCATACCATCAGAGTTGTTTTCATTCATTAACAATAATAGTACTGAACACGTTAATTGTGTAGTAATAAATATCATATAAACATTTACAGTTCAAAAAGGCAGGCCAAGACATGTGCATTGTTTTGTTCAGTAAAATGCAGTACAAATATTTCCCGACAAGCTTTCATAATATATTTTCCAGCTCGGCCATCACTCTCGACTAACCTTCAGTCCCATGGACATTTCCATAAAAATGCATTCACAATGTGTGTGTAAAAGGATTACAAAGGATCACAAAATGTGCAGCCAGCATATACCTTCCAGGATGATATGTTACAGATTCAAAAATAGTCGAGATTGAACACGATTAAGTTTAGAGTTATGTGTGGAGGCATTCAGAAAGCAGGTTTAATATTAGGTATGCTGCCACTTACTTTTTTAACTTTGCTCAATGAGTCTTAAAAATAGTTCTCACAAACTATATATTCCTTTATATTTCCTTTGAAGGAAACCAATTAGAGAGCAATGTTATAAAAAAAAAATGCCATTTAAAAAAAAAACACTGATGCATCAAGCGAATCATAAGGTTTTTTAGTTCAGTTCAAAATGCTTTAGAAATCCAAACGCTCGCACATTTATAACTACTGCATGAATAAAACGCAACCGCCATTTATCTTTAGAACATCGGCACAATTACATCTATTCATAGTGGGGTACGCACTACACTCCATTTTGCTGAAACAAGGCTTAATATTACCTTCAAACATAATGGTACGCTGCTCATAAATCAAAGATCATTATTTAGGAAAAACCGACATAAGCCAACCTTAAAAGACGGGCCCGGCGGGCGAACACCACCTACGATATATACCTGTGGAGTAGAGCCATCTCAGGTCTCTAATTTGCATTAGCACTCGGCATGATACACCGCAAAGCATTTACTGCAGTAGCAAGCTCGGCGCATCGAAGATCCCCAGGTAGCCATTTCCAATGAATAACTCCAAACGGGCTTTTGCCCACAGTAAGCAGCAAGGTAAATGGGGGGTTCGATTTCTTTATCCTTTTCGACAGCTGCTGCTATTAAGCAATACTCGCTCCCATTCAAAGTGCTTAATTTTAGCACGTTTTAGTTTTTTAGCTCAGCCAAAGTTATCCAGCAGTGTTAAAATCACACCCCCTTTTAGTCAAAGGACGAAATTGATTTCCCTGTTTCACCTATTATATTGCGGCACTGTAACAGAATAGCCAGTCTGGTGGAAATCTCAACTAAAACAGTTTTCGGCCTGCCTCCCCCTTCAGGGTTAGATAGGTAGGTGTAAAGAGTAAAGAACCCATTATCTCTCTGTTCGTTTTCCTTGTCTCATTCCTTACTCACATCCTGAAGTTGTCCTCGGAACACAAAGGATTTACCTACCTCAGCCCTAGTCAAAATATAAAAACAACAAGTTTTGTTTTACTAATAATTACATTACACGACATTTCTAGTAAGAAGGGAAATCTTGTGTATGTGCTTTTACTAACAGTAACCAGAGTGTCCTTATATGGCCGCCAAAAACGCGGGAAACTTTCTGCGCATGCGTCAGCCACATCTACGTGGTGTGACGTGTCTTTCGCTCTTGGTGGGAATTTCTTGCAGCTGCGTACTAGTGCCATAATGGCCACTTCAAACCTCACATGCTAATGCTTATGTCATGCTTAAACTAAACCTCGTGTGTTCTGCTTAACTGTTAATGCTACAGTTAAAATAAAGTAATGGGGTTAGAGTAGAAATAAGTGGTATACAGTGCATTCATATATTTTTGTATTCTAAAATGTCTCTCTTTGACTTAATCAATAGCTCGCATTTGGGCCTGAAGGGTGACTTGAATCGCCATTTTGAAATCCCTCTGCGCATGCACCAAGAGCATTGAAAGGCCTCGAGCAGTGACATTGAACCAGTGCCAAAAGACTGTCTTTTCCACAATGCGCCTGGGAACCTCACCCATAGCCTGGGAAAAGGAAGACAACTTGCAAATTTGTATGACATTGTGTATTAAAGTGAAATAATATTGATGGGTTGAATAAAACCATGGGAAATTAAATCATGGGCGGGAACATTGATCAACTATATTGAATGAAAATGGGAAATTAAATCATGGGCGGGAACATTGATCAACTATATTGAATGAAAATTATCTCATCTTAGTATGGTCTGATGACCTCTCCCCGTCTTTCTGACCAATCCAAATGAAGGGAACACATCGAATTTGCAACATTTAGGGGGGGTACACACTCTGAAATGGTATAACTAAGGTAGGCTTAGTCAGTTAGTTTGTCCGGCTTGTCACAGGCCCGTCACTTACCCAACGTATGCTGAAGGAAAATCGAGAGCAGAGTGCTAGTCGAGCACTCTGTCAGCAGAAGATTCAGGAGTTTTACTGAGGGAGAAGAATCGATGACCCAGTCGGGGTCTGAATGTTAGCCGCAGAGAGGTGTGTGACGCTGGTGTGGCACTTAGTGGAGGATACCTGTCCTGTCCCGTTGGCACCTAATCAATCGGGAGCCCTTTCTCTTGACCCAGCCCAAGGCCAGGGTTAGTCCTCACACCATTCTAGGTAAATATAATCTATGTGGGATGTCATTGTACTGGTTCCCTTTCTTATCCTTCCCAGGTACCAATGTCTAAAGATGTGTCTTTAAATTTTTGCAGAATTATTGCTTTAATAATTTTTCCTTACTCGAAAAATCTTTGGTGTCCCTGATGTGGCTGTTGACTCATACAATATTGCATAGATCAATACCAGAGTCTGTGGTTATTTTATGAAGGTAAATGTTCAAAGCTACCTATTTCTTTAAACTCCTTTTAGATCCTTAGGACTAAGAGCACAGGTGACAAGGATTTGGTAAGTTATGGTGTATAGGTGTAAGTCCTAAAGCAGGATTACTGGTTCAATGTGTGAATGTTTATGGGCCCAGGTAAGTATGGTAAACTGAGTTGGTAATCCAGCACGCCATCACAATTTTGTACTGTCTGTCTGTTTGGTACTAGAGGCCTACTTTCCCTTTTGGTAAGAGTTCTCACCTTCTCTTTTTATATTTTCACCCTTAACACTTCCTGTACCAGTGGCAACGTACCCTGCTTTAATTAACGGAATACCATCCTCTGGTTTGGAAGTAAAAAGCAGCTATAATTGGAGTCCAGAGGATACCACATAACACCTGGAAATGGTGCAGCTGTATCTGACACAATGTGTACAGCTACTACCCTGCAGTGTCCTTACCCTGTGGCTCTGCCATAGCCACACATGGTATGTCGGCTGATCTGGCTGAAGGGGTCCTGAAAGGTTCTCTTCACACCCCCACGCTTTTGCACCTTGCCAGTTCCTATTACTTCCACTCTGCAGATGGATGCTTTTCATCTCCTTGTTTGCTCAGCCTCTGAACTTGTTCGTGGCAATGTGAGGGTCTGTAGCAGAGACGCTCATGGGGAATTGGGGGGAGAGGAGAAGGTCTCCTGCTGGGCTGTTGGATCCAGGACCCTCTTGCCTTCAGTGGACTTCCTGTGCATTGTAAGGCTTTCACGTGTTAGGGACCGGGAAGATGTATGGGTTCCTGGACATTTAACTAGGCTTGCCTTAAAAGATGAATGCCTGTTCCACTCCAGGGTTGGCATGTAATAACCTAATGCATTCTGCGTGTGCTTCTGCTAAATTAACTAGGCTAATTAGAAAGGATTTATGAGTTAAAGATTCAGGACTGAGGGGGTCTGGGGAGATTGCGTCCAAGGTGGCATGGAGTTGGGTGGTGACCCAAGGTACTATACAGACTGTGTGCCATGCACCACTATGTTTTCCTTCCTCCACACAGAGGGCATGTATCTTGTAAGGGTGATACAGGGCTGAAGACCCAGTAAAATCTGTGCTTTGTATCTCCCAAGGAGTCACTGCATTTTTAGTTTCACTGACTGTTAACTGTTAAATTAAAATGCCACTCCACTTGTTCTCAGCCTTAAGATTGAGACCAGTCTCTCCAAAAAAGAAATAAAAACACCTGGTTCATGCCATTTATTCAGAGTAGCTGTTTATTTGGTTCATTAAATGATTTTTCACCGACAGATGCCTGACAGTAGGATTACACCAGGCGATAAAGCAATATATCAGGCTTACTTCTTGAAACACAGTGTTTGCAAGAATATGAGTGCATCATGTTTTTAATATTGTTTAATGAAACCCTACTGCCAACTGCAAAATGTATACTTCTCTTACTTTAACTCTACTTTGCATGTTTACAAGGTTGAACAAAGGCAAAAGCTCAACTGTTCAAGACCCGATCGCCAGCAGCCTCATAATTCATAAAATAATCTTCTAATCAATACAAATGTGCTATTAAGCACTATGGTGCAAGTGAAGTGTAAGTAATCGGGTGATTGGTTGAGGTGGGTGGAAGCCTCACTCAGGCAATAACAAGAATCTTTGTCAGGGTGAACCACAAAAGTCACTAAATTAACCTGTGCTTAACCCTGTGGTAGCTTGGCAAAAAAACAGTCAGGCTTAATTTAGAGGCACTGTGTTAATTATTTATGCAGCCCTCAAACGGTAAAAAAGTAAAAACACAAGATATGAAAAATCCCACACTAATTAAGAAAAATAGAATAACATTTTATTTGACACCTTAGCAACAAAAATCCAATCAGTTGAATCGGAGATGTCCGATTACAAAGTTTTAGGTGGATATAGTGCCGAAAAGCACAAAGCAGCAAATCGCTGTCATTGGGTCATGCTAGACTGGGGGAAAGTCTCAAGTTTGGGCCAACCGAGATGGAGCGCATGCTGGATAAAGGGACCAGGTTAGTCCTGCAGAAATAGTTACCTTCTCAAAGTCTGGCACAAAGAGACCAGGTCATGTTGGACAAGGCCGCAAGGAGCTGGGAGAGCATCTCAGAAGATCGTCGCTATGCTGCGAAGATCTGCTCAGGGGCAGCAGAAGGTCGTTGCTGGAGCTTTGCGCTGGCAGTCACCTCGGGCTGTCATTGCTATATGAAGAGTGCATAGCTTCAGTCACCGTGGGCAGCAGAATCTTGTCGCAAACAAGCTGTTGACGGTTGAGATGAGCCCAAACCTTCAAAACTACATCATTCTTTACAGAGGTGTGCGCTCTGGTGCCAGCGAAGGGTCCAGGGCCTGGGGAGACACCTTTTGGGGATTAGGAACTCACTGTAGCAAAGACAATGGCTCTGGAGCTCATAGACCTGTAGCTCACACAGGAGGCCAACCACCCATCCCTGGACTTGCCCTAGTAGTCTTGGGTTCAAGGAGATGGCCCCCCTTCTGCTTCAAGCGACAAGGCAGGTCTCAAGCAGCAGTGCAGTCCTTTAGTAGCTGTAGGGCAGTCCTCGGAGATAAAAGCCAAGCATCAAGCAGCAGGGTAATCCTCTGGAGTACAGGGAAGAACATCTGAGGAGTTCCATAGGTCCGGGAGTGTACTGAAGATGTAGTTCAGGAGGTCCAATATTTACATCTGGTGCTAGCCTCTGAAGTGGGGGTAACATCCTGGCAACCCCCACATATGGTTTTGGAAAGTTCTTCCCTTCCCCTTACTTCTGTTAGCGGCTTTTACCTCCTGATGTAGCAATGCACAGCAAATGAGCACCATTAAATTTCTTTTAACCTTATTTTGAATGTTCCATACTTTTTTTTTTGGTGAAAGATATTTTTATTGAGAAGACAGGAAGACAGAAATAACAGAAGAGAGAAGGGATGGAATCACATGAAATGCAAAAAAGAGTGCCCTCGCAGGGGCCAACTCAATAAGGCCAAGCAGCAGTAATAGTGATGAAGGGTCGTACAGCGTCATCGCTCAGGGCAAGAAAAAGCACAAAAATCCACCCGGGACAGTATCAAACCCCCCGAGAAGTCCCGGAGGGGCAAAAGCCCTTACTGGCACCGGGCAAAGCTGTCCAAATCAGAGGCTTATTCGACCAAGTCCATTTGCGCCTCCAAGCGTCCCGGCCATGATGAAGACAGTGCGGCAAGGCCAAACATGAAAAAACTAAAAATCCCCATCCCCCTCTAGAAAAGAAAAACGAACCAACCCCCCCCCAGAGGCTCCAACTTCCCAGCTACTTACCTCCCCCAGTGGTGGCAGCCTAGCAACAGACTTTCGCGCAAGCAGACTTCACACCTGGAACAGATGTAGAGCGCGTATGGTGGGTGGGCAGACCGCTGACGGCAACCCTCGAGAGAGAAAGCGGACCAATGGGCCCCATCTGAAAGTAAAGTTCTTAAAGTTATTTCTGAAAATGTCCGCCATACGATCCACACTCAACAACTTCCACAACCTAGCGAACCAAAGGGAAAGAGCAGGGGCCTCCTTCTTCTTCCATGCTGCAGCCAGGGTCAACTTGGCCTACGCAGAGCCAAAGGATGTGTTTGTCTGCCCTGGTCTGGTGCTCCAAAAGCGAGTCCCGAAGGCCCAGGAGCACGAAGCCTATGGAATCTGGAATCGGGTAGCCCAGGATCTCCCTGATATGAGACAGTATCTCCACCCAATAGGGGCGTATGATGGGGCAATCCCACCAGATATGGCGAAAGTCCCCAAGGAAACCACAGCCCCGCCAACACCTGTCTGATGCAGAAGGAAAAATCTTTTTCAACCGGGTCGGGTACAGATACCAATCTAGCATAGTCTTCATATGGGCCTCCAGAAGATCGATAGAATGGTTAAATCTGTGTAGATCACGCCAGAGGTGAGACCACTCCTCGTCGGAGATATCCCGCCCCAGGTGTTCCTCCCACAAACCCATGTATCTAGGGCGAGGTGAGATAGCAGTGGTCAATAGCAAATCATAGAGGAATGAAATCACCCCTTTCATAGATGATATGCGAGTGATATAAGATTCGAAATCCGTGGGAGGCCTCGTCGCGGCATCCCGTACCTCAGGTGACATTGCCCAATGCAGCAGTTGGGCGTGCCGGTAGCGCTCAGTAGGTGGCACCCCATAGTCACGCATGCAATTTTGGAAGGTAAGAGGCTCATAACCATGGAACAAATGTGTGAGTGCGTGGCAGCCCCCCGCCCTCCACCCATCAAAGGGCCCCTCAACAAGAGCCGGCGGAAACGCTGGGTTAAAGTGAATAGGTGTGAAGGGGGAGGGGAAGGAGGTCCACCTTTCATCACTAGAGACCGAATCCCAGACCTTCAGAGTAGTACTCGTAGGGGTGCTAATGTAGGCGTTGCGTGGCCGATCCCCCTTCGCCTTCCAAACCAGGTCCCATATGGAACGACCCGCCACACTCCTGTCCATATGTAGCTAGTGCTTTTCCGACTCCATTTGGGTCCATTCGGCCAACACCCGGAGTTGCGTCGCTTTATAGTAAAGAAGCATGTCTGGAAGGCCAGCCCCGCCCTTCCGCAATGGCCGGCGTAGCGTAACAAAGGAGAGTCTAGCACGACCTCCCTGCCAGATGTAGCGCAGAATCATAGATTTAAGACGCCGAAAAAAGCCCCCTTCCAAAGTAATAGGGAGGGCTTGGAACAGATAAAGGAGCTTGGGGAGCATCGTCATCTTGACGGCATGCACGCGCCCCAACCAGGAGATAAACATGGGCTTCCAGCGATTAAGCTCGGCCTGTATCTGGGTCAGCAGAGGAGGGAAGTTGGCTGCATATAGGGTAGCGACGGATGAGGTCAGCCGGACCCGAGATATTGTATGGAGGAGCTAGACCAGGACAGGGGCGTGAGCGGTCGGATGCGCGCTACCTCAGTGGGTGGCAGCGTGAGATTAAGAATGTAGGATTTGCCAGGATTGACCCGAAAACCCGCCACCGCTTCGAACTATGAGAGCACGTCCTGCACACGCGGGAGGGAAGTCCCGGGGTCAGCTAGCGACAATAGGACAGCGTCAGCAAAAAGAGATATTTTGTGCTGTTCCCCCGAAAAGGGGAGGCCCACAATATCCGGGTCTTCCCGTATCCGAAGGGCAAGAGGCTCGATGCTGAGCGCAAAAAGTAGAGGAGATAGGGGGCAGCCCTGCCTCGTACCCCGGGAGTGCGCAAAAAAGGGTGAGACATGACCATTCACCATAACCCTCGAGCGCGGACCATGATAATTGGCCCTAAGCATATCTTTAAACTTGGGAGAAAAACCGAAGGCCTGCAAGGTACTAAAGAGGAAGTCCCAATCCACCCGATCGAACGCCTTTTCAGCATCAAGGCCTACCAGAACCGCTGGGATCTTAAAGCGATTAGCTTTCTCGATCAGATGGATTAGCCGTCTAGTGTTGTCATGGGTCTGGCGACCCTTTATGAAGCCCGATTGATCGGGGTGGATGAGGGCAGGCATGAGGTCCTGGAGCCGGGCAGCTAAGATAGAGGAGTACAGTTTAGCGTCTACGTTTAACAGGGCTATGGGCCGGTACGATTCGCATTTAGAGAGGTCCTTCCCCGCTTTGGGAATGATCGAGATCATAGCTTCCGCCATAGTGCCCGTAGTGTGGCCCGCCTCCCTCATACTGTTGAAAAGAGTCACCAAGTGGTCCCCCAGCTCAGACGCAAACGTCTGATAGAAGGAAGCCGTGTAGCCGTCCGGGCCCGGAGCCTTCTGCGGTTTAAGGGACCAAATGGCGGTCAACACCTCCTCCCTAGTAAAGGGGGCCTCCAAGAGTTTGTTCCATTCCTTGGAAACCTGTGGAAGCGACAGGGCTTCCAAGTATTCCCGCTGAGCGGCCGGCGCCAGGCGGTCTGCCGAGTACAAGGCGGCATAAAAGTCGCCAAAAAGCTCTGCTTTAACCGCATCCCTATGTTCCACGACGCCAGAAGGCGTCCGAATGCCACCCACATATTCCCTTTCACGTTTATCACGGAGCTGCCGTGCCAGATGTTTCCCCACTTTGTTGCCTGAGCATAAGAAAGGCGCCGTAGGCGCAAGAGGGTATATTCAGCCCGAATATTATAGTGCGCCCTGAGCTTCGCCTGTACCGCAGCAAGAGGGCGAAGGGTCTTTCGAGAAGGATTCTGCTTATGCGCAGTTTCCAGTGTCGCCAGTTCTGCCTCCAACGCCTCCCTCTCCTCGCGCCTAAGCTTGTTCAGGGCGGAGTTCAACGCAATGCACGTGCCCCGCGTCGTCGCCTTGAAGGCGTCCCATTGGGTGAAGACCGAGGTGTCACCAGCCTTGTTAAGCTCAAAAAACTCACCAATAGCTGCCCTAAGCTTTTTGCAGGATTCCTCATCTCGCGTAAGGGATGCAGGGAAATACCATTTGTGGTGAGGTGACGACTCCGGGGCCCAGATCAAGCATGTCGCCAAAAGGCTATGATCGGAGACCGAGAATGGAAATATTTTGCTATCCCGCAAGTCGCCCTGCAGAGATTGATGCAAAAAAATGTGATCAAGGCGGGAATAAGTGTGGTGGACATGGGAATAGAACGTGTAGTCCCTAGTGCGGGGGTGGAGGGAACGCCAGCTATCAATAAGGCCCAGACTTATCAAAGTATCACGCAGTTCCGGGGAGAAGAGACCCGCCTCCGTCCTCTGCTGATGTGAACAATCAAGACATTTGTCCCAAACCAAATTGAAATCCCCCATCACTATCAACGCTCCCTCCCTAAAGTCCCCCACCACCCTCAGAAAGGCCTCAAGGAACCCATTTTGGCCCGCATTCGGCGCATAGACAACCACCCGCGTGCAAAGCTTACCCATAAGCATCCCCTTCACCATCAGCCACCGCCCCTCCTTATCTCCCCGCACCCCCAAAGGTTGAAATTGAAGTGTAGAGTGGAACAAAAGCGCCACTCCTCGGTGCTTAGTAGTGGCAGAGGATTTGTAAATCAGGGGATATTGCCTGTGCTTAAGTCTAGATTCATCTTTACGGGCCAAATGAGTCTCCTGCAGGCCCACCACATCTAACTGATGATCAAGAATATACTTCCACACTTTCTGGCGCTTTTGAGGAGAGTTAAGGCCTTTAACATTCCAGGAGCCTATTGTAACAGGCGACATCGAGTCAAACACCTCCCCCCATCGCTCCAATCAGTGCACCCCATATCGCCAGAACCAAACCAAACACACTACAGTCATACCAAGTCCCCAGCCACCACCACTGGGTCCCTTCCCAAACAACCCTCCCACAATCAAAAGGAGCCTCAAAAACAAAACACAAAAAGGAAAGAGTCAGAACTAGAAAGAGAACAATGAAAGTCGGACATGACCTTAAGGGTCGGGGGTAGAAGACCCTGGTAATGCCCCCCTCGAGTTCAGGGTCAGGGTAACCCTCCAGTGGAGAACTGTCCCACAGAGTACCTGAGATGGTAGAGCCCCCCCGGCTCCCACGGGCCGCCGTAGAGGGAGCCTAGGCCGCCGAGGAGCTGTCCACTCGGCTCGACTCAGTCACCAGGGCCAGTGAGGCCAAAACTTCTCCCCTTTCACTCTGGCTCGCCGATGGAGTCGGACCCTCTGCCATACCATGTCAGCCCACTCTCTGCCATGCTGGGGAGCGGGAACGGCGACATCTTCTTCGGGAGGCGCCGGCGCCCGCCGACGCGGCTGCTTCCCCCATGCCGAGCAGTTCCCTGGCGGCTGCTAGGGATCTCACTTGCACCAGTCTATTTTGCCACCTGAAAATGAGCCGAAAGGGGTGACCCCAGGAGTAGGATACACCGTGCTCCCTCAGGAAGGCCGTGATCGGGCGGAAGTCCCGTCGTTTTTGCAAGGTGGAAGCCGCCAGATCCTGAAAAAGCTGAGGGCTGTGCCCACGAAAAAGCAAGTTATTGGTGTCCCTCGCCTTCCGCAGGATTGTCTCCTTCAATTGAAAATCATGGACACAGACCAAGATGTCGGGAGGCGGCGAGCGCGCACCACGTGGCTGGCCTACCCGATGTACTCTGTCCATCTGGACCTCTGTGCGATCGTCCTCTGCCAGAATTTGCAGAAACAGAGCCTCCACGTACTCCCGTAGGTTCCCACCGTCTCCATCCCAGGGCACCGCTCGGATTCGAATGTTATTACGGCGGGACCGGTTTTCCAAGTCCTCGCAATGGGTCTGAAGATCCAGATTTTGCTCGCGGAGCTGGAGCAAGTCCTGCTGTAGCTGATGGACATCCCCACTGAGGCCCAAGTCGTGGTCCTCTAGGGTCGCTACCCGTTCGCCGATGCCGTCCACATCTCAGCGGACCTCACGGAGGTCGGAAGCTAGTTGCGATTTCAGTTCCGTGATATCGTCCTTGATGGAGGAAAAAAGCTCTATCAGGAAGGCCTTCTGGACCGGGCCCTCAGTGGCGTCCTTGGCCGGCGACTTGCTAGGGCCGGGGGGCGATCCGCCCCCTTACCAGGACCATCCTTCCCCGGCTTATTCAAGCGATTTCTAGTCGACATGGTGCGACTCCTCAGCTTAGATCCAGGCTCCTCAAGACCTCCCAGAGCGTCCCGGATAGCCAGCTATGTTCCTCCACCTTCAGCTATTTCCGCTCCGTAGACACCGGGGGACCGATGCGATTAGAGGGCAGCACTCGCCCCTTCGCTCAAAGTCCGTAGGGTCGTCCGTTGGGTCGCCCCCAGGGCACAGAGGGTGAGAGGCAAGATGGCACCACCGCTCCTTCCTTCAGCCATCCGCGCTGTCCAGCAGCCGCCAGACAAGTCGGCGCCTCTTCGTCACCTCCGCTCGGCATCAACAACCAGATAGATCGCCGGGGTCACAGGCAGGCTCGCTACAATCCCAGTGGGGGGGACCCGCAAAGCAAGCGCTTCAGCCGTCAACTTGCCAGAGTTAAGGGTCCCCTCGTATTAAGAGCCGATGCAGCCCAGGCGAAGCTCCGTAGGCCGCTCCGGTACTCGTGCGTCACCACTCTAACACCTCGGCTAAGTCCGCGTAGCTCAACGGGAGAAGGATCAAACCAATTCAGGACACCTCAGCGACCCCAGGAGAGTCAAAGCCAGGGCTGAAATCGCCCCAGTGCAGCTAAACAAAGCTATGAAAGGCTCGGGGTGCCAGAGGAGCTCGCAGGCACGTCTTACTCCGTCGCCATCTTGGCCACGCCCCGTTCCATACTTTATATATTTATCATTTGTTATATTTTTTATGACCCCTGGTTTTTATAGCTTCTCCCTGTTTAAAACATAACGTTTTCTGTGCAACTGGTGCATTTACCTAATTAACTATTTTTAAATGAGTTACGTTCTTTGCTGTAAATACAGAGTCAGACGTCTAGAGCTTACCAAACTCTACTACACACTGATAGGGATACAAACAATAGAACTAATTTCATACCATAATCTTTAGTAGGCAGCGAAGTCACATAACAAATATGGGAGGATTAGAGTTTCCAATGTTATTAAACTATAAGTAATAGATAGCACAACCTCATCATAGATTATGTCCTAATTAAAATTACCATAACCAATTAACATGTCTCACAGCTAATTAGGGATAAGGGAAGAAAGAGTCAGTGGGTTGGTAACTTGTAGACTGGGTTCAGCTTAAGTTACCACACAGGAATAAGCACCATGATATTCTCATCATGACATCTGCAGGTACTACCTCTGGTTAGTGTGCAGTGATGATAATTAAGCTGTTGGCCAGGCCTGGCAACGGATCTGTTCACATTTGGCAGTGTTATTCTGCACAGATACTGTTTGTGGCCCTGGACATTCCTTAAAAAACTAGGTGCATTTTGTGAGCTGTATTTTCATTGCCTTTTAGTGAAACCATGCTAACTTACGCACCTAACAATTAGGTTTTGTAAAAGAGAAGAACTGGAAACATGGGGCCATGCTGACATGGAGCAATCTGGCAACCCTGGGTAGGGATAATCGGATGGTCCACAAAATTCAGCTTAGTTGGACCCTGTCTCCAATAAAAAATATTTTTTATCTTTAGTCTTGCTTAATATTCTGAACAGTATACTCCGCAGACATGTCTAGCACAATAGGCCTTCTGTTTTTTTTTTATTTTGCAATGACAACAATTTTGAGGGCCACTACTACTCCCAACCCAGCGTTTATACGTTGGCTCCGTCATTCTGCATGAAATAACTTGAGAAATTATACAGATTGTGCAGAAAATGTTTTCATTGGAAATATATCTCTTTTTGAGCAATAAAGGAGAAATTAATGAGGGGTCACTGGTCTTTTTTTTAATCCAATTTTGGGGGTTTGTGCATGTTGGCCCAAACCCCTAAAATGAATAAGAACAATTACAGCTTCAACAACATAATACTGCAAATAACTGTCAACATCTCCTTAGCAAAAGAATTTCATCCACCACCCCTTTATTTTTTTACAACTTCTTTGCTTTGAAGAATAAAACAAATAGAAGGATTCCTCTTAGCCAACAGAAGCCAGAGAGACTTCTCCTTTGAGGCACAATAAGTTCATTTTCCATAGAGATGAGGATGATTTTTTGATTATGTGCACTAACACTCAAGTATGTAAAGTACTCATATCACAAGTCGTCCTGAGACCACCTGTTTCACATGTTCACATGGACCAGTTATGTGTACACTTGTTGGTGGAAGGCCTCGTAGCAGAGAGCCCATTCATGTTGAGACACCACTGTTATCCTGGTTTGTGTTCAAAACAATCATAACCAGTGGAAGTGTTCTTCTGCATTAAAAACTGAGTTACCAGAACAGTTTTTACTTTTGGTGATTTGGTTGCACATCAGACATTTTTATGAAGTATGTGCTATTGATTATTAGAAATGGGGGTCTCTAGTTTGCAATGGTTGGCACCTTTGTCCAAATAGAGACCCTTCCTTCTAGTCAGGAAAAAAGGCACATACTACTGAAATAATCCCTGCTCACCCGCTTGGTTGCGTGGCACGAGCAGTCAGGCTAATGTCAGAGGCATTTTGTGAAGCATTTGCACATAACATACAGTAATACAGTGAAAACACTACAAAAGGACACCACACCAGTTTTAGAATAACCAATATTTATCTGTGCAAACAAGACCAAAATGAAAAAAAGACCAACATACAGTAATCAAAAATTTGCACTTTGCAAGAATAACTTTAAAATGCAGTTCCTTGAAACCGGTAGCTCAGTCCAGGGTTCCAGCGGTGCTGAAAACAACAGAATCCAACAGTTCCATCCGACCACGTCAGAGCTGGCCGGCGTTAGTGTCAGCAGACTCGGAAACAGTACCTTTGGTTCCGGGAGACCAAGTCAAAGCGGGCTGGTCATGGTAACCATCACAATTGCGATGTGAAGCATAGCGGTGCGGCGTGCGGTGCCCTCAAGTCGCAGTGTAGGCAACAGATGGGTGACGGTCATCCAGTAGCGTCGGCGAGACCAGGGCTGCTGTGAGGAGTGAGGCAGTGCTCGTTGCAGTGCTGACAGGCCACGTTGCAAGAGACCGTGCCGGCTGATGGGAGCTGGCATCGTTCGGCCCAGACTGCAGTGTGGGACTTATGGGCGGTGCCCCCAAACCGCAGTGAAGTCACAGGTGTCGAGGTCAGCATGCAGCAACGTCATCAGTGAGGCCAGTGGAGCGAGGTGGTGCAGAGTGCGGTGCCCACAGGTCGCAGTGCAAGCAGCTGTTCAGTGGAGACGGTGGTCGTCATTGGTGAGACAAGGGTTTGCGGTGTGAAGTGCGGCAGTGCCTTTAGGACACGGAGCCAGCAATGGTGTCATTGACTGTGTTGGCTGCTTTCCCCCTCTGTGGCAACTGAACCCCATGGTTCCAGAGGCGATACCCAGAGATAAGTGAAGTCTTTGCTGTCCCCGATATATTTATATATAACAAGGGAACCCCAGTCGTTTGACCAGGGGTGAATATATATGTAGAAAAAACAAAAGGTCAAAGGAGGCAACGTGGGACCTTGTGTAGCCTAGGCTACTAACTTATTCTTCAGCAGCGTTAGTCGGGTAGAACAAAGTAATGTAGTCCATCCGGGACTAGTTAAGCAATATATGCTCAGACACAAGGTTTGGTATGACATCACATTTATTTAACAACATAAATGGAGTATCATAGGGTAGTTTCTTGACAATAGTTCTGGTGCTCACACAGAAAGTGGAAGTGTGTGAAGTGAGGGTTGTTTGTGACATAGTGAGGGTTGTTTGTGACATTTAAAATTTACATCGCATTGACAACAATAGTACACAAAACTCCATATTAATTAGTAGCAGTAATGGAGTTTTGGTTGTAAAGGTCGATGGTGTTTCAATCTTATGAATGTACGGTCTGGGCCCCAATAGTTATACTCAGTTTCTCTTTGTTATCTTGAGCAGAGTGTGTCTGTGCTTAGTCCAAACCAGTTTGGTCCTCTCTGGCCCACTTCCCAGCAGGAGGTAGAGACAGCATTGTCCAAAGGAGACCAGACCTTTTTAGATGCAAGGAAATCTCTTCCTCCTGTGTGTCGATTTAGATACCGTATATAGGTTTCCCGATTTATGCCCTTATATAGGCACAATTCGCACTGCCCATATTTAGGTATAGAAATCCAACCCTTATTTAGGCATTATCCATACTAGCCAAATACAGGCATGGCCACCTACATCCGTCCATCCACGTCACAATGAGTTCTTGGAAAACCAGACTCTTAAGCCTTTAGGACTTCCCCTAGCTTGGATTATTGTTTACTCCAAGAACTCATTTATCATGCATGAACATTTATTCCTTAGGGGTTCATTCATGACGTTCCTCTGCCCGACTTTTACGTCAATACTGGCATTCCTTAAACCCGTTCAAGGTATAAATATGCCTTCACTTGCCACGGCAAATTACGGCTCGGCTACACAGCTCTGCACGGCTCGCCACTGCAAATTCGGAAGGAATTCGAGTCCCCGCCTGATACACTGACCAGACGCTGTCATCCTCCTCACAGAGAATCCAGCTCCAGTGTTTCTGACTCCCCTTGCAGGGTGTTAGAGATCGAGACCCGGAAAGAGATTCCACCTCTCTCATTCTAAGGTATGGAGCAGACTAGAACCTAGAGGGACTTTTGGCAAATCTTGGCAACACCAATCCTAACTAAACTAGACTATAGAAAAACAGCACCTACTTCTTACCTCGTACTACACTTAGGTTAGGTACACTGGGGTAGAACTAGTTAGAAGCACCAGACGAGTATTCACATTTTAGCCTGTGTTATTTATGTATGTACTTTTATGAATATATGTCATAGCTACAAACCATTCTATTGCAGTATTATCTAATCTTACTGCTAACGACGGACGTATTATACTTCGCATTCTGCCTTACGATTGTAGCAGTTCATATCTCTTGCACGAGAAATAAGACTGTTCAATAAACCCTTTTTATTGAAACGACTGTCAACCTATTTCTGTGTAAACTCTGTAGAAACGAAGCATGCACAATTGACTGAGTGAAACTGTTATCTATTGCTTCCACGATTCTGAGACTGTTCCCATTCTAAGGGAAACAAAGTTGTCATGTTTATGCAGTTGTCAGAAACTAATCCTTTCTTGTTTATTCAAGAAGTTTCTAGTGACCTCTGAGTTAGCTGGCATACTGACCTCAGTCCTATGCCACAACTATAGTGTATATTAGTCCAATGCGCAGAGCTGATCTGGGATATAGGAACTACATTACACTCCCACTACTCTAAATGCAGCCCAGGTCTATTCAGTCCAGCCCAAACTCCTCCAGGAAAGGCAGGACACACCTCGACCCCCGCACCCTCGACTCCCCACCCCCGCCCCCCAGTGACTGTCTGAAGAGAATGCACATCCCCAACCCCTGCCACTCTAAAGCCATACAGTCAATCCACAACCCGTCAGAGGCACACAGGATGGATAAGCAAAAAAATACCTACTTTCTAATAGTGGTATTTTCAAACACAGAACATAAAAATCATCTTTGCTAAAAGATGCATTTCTACATTCTGAGTTCAGGCAAACTTAACTCTAATTCTCCATCTTGTCCCAATGAGAAGATATACCTGTAAAATATTACAAAGTATTCCCCATCCTATCCTATCCTATGGAACAGATATCCTTTCAATAGTGAAAAACAAAATATACTGTATTTCACTATCAAGACATGTCACCAATATCAGTACATGTCCTACCTTTCAAATACACTGCACCCTGCCCATAGTGGTACCTTGGGCCTACCTTAGGGGTGACTCACCTGTAATTAAAGGGAAGGTTAGGGGTTGGGAAGTGGGTGCACTTGCCAAATCGACATGGCATTAAAAACTGCATGCAGTGGCAGGTCTGCGAACCCTTTGAGAGGCTGCTTGTGTGGGTGGCACAATCAGTGATGCAGGCTCACTAGCAGCATTTAATTTACAGGCCCTGGCACTCTCAGTGCACTTTACTAGGGACATACCAGTAAATCAAATATGCCAATCATGGAAACACAAATCCGTAATACAATTTACAATAGGAGCACTTGCACTGTAACACTGGGCAGCAGTGAGAAAGTGCGCAGAGAAACTAAACCAGCAACAACAGAGTCAAAGCCAGGTGGTCAGAAAGTAAAAAGGCGGGGGGAAACACGGCAAAAGATGCCTGGTCTAACATTAATAGCATTCCTCCACCACACCACTTCTAGCAATATGTACTTTTCAGAAATTCCATCCAAGGAACACCACTAGATCCTACACCACCAAACCACAATTCTATAGAATGAATCTGTCCCATTTTGTACACTCACTCTTTAGGTAACTGTCGTATTTTGCAGACAACATATCTATTGAGTCGACGTTGATGGCAGCACCCGCAGTCTGAAACTTGTTCCAGCACCGCAGTCTGAAACTTGTTCCAGCACCGCTGCGCTGTTGCCTCCCTTTTTTTGTAAACGATGCAAATAAATGATGACGGGGAAGGTGCACTAATGCATGAACCCTGAGAGAAAGAAGTAACTACATCCAATATGGCTATCAAATGTTGATAATTTCCATCCCTTGAAGATGCTGTCCATATGCACCAGGCCACATGCCCCCCGGATTGCAACTGGTAAAAATCTACTGCAGGAAGAGACAAATGGGAGCCAAGTGCTAGCATCACACAGGGGCTGAAGTCATGAGGGTTGGAATCAGACTTTTAACTTGTACATTACTTAATTTTTTTACAACACTGCCACAAAGAAATTAGTAACAATGGCAAATGAGATAGTAAATCTCCTCACGCTTACTTAAATACTGCAGACACGCTGCATTATAAAATAGCATACGGGTTAAGGCATCTGCTGCAGAGATCGTTGTGTAGCAGGGAATTTAAGTGGCAAAGGGGGAAAAGCTAACTTAGATGTCCAATGTAATTGTGGAGAGATTTGCAACTAGTCTAGCCACAGCTTTGACTCATCATAAAATTGAATGGAACGTTAATGTGGCTTCTACAAAGCACAGCATGTAGCAGGCAGGCCACAGATTTGTAATTTAAGCAGATAACTCAGTGGGTTACTGTCAATGTTACAGAAATCCTGGAATTTCACAAATGTTACAATCCTTTAAACATAGCATACGGAGTTATGAATTGGTTTCAAAGAGCTACATGCAAACACCATTGCAAGAGTTTAGAGCCCCACTATTTTCCCTTTAATGATTTTCTATTCAAAGGTTCCTAAAAAAACTTCCTTTGGGCAGTTATAAAGGTATATCATATCAGTGTGAGCTATATAAATGGTATCTGACGTTCCTACAGTGAATACATATCTCTTTCATACAAAGTTTAGACAACTCAAGACCTCTCCCTAAATCATAGGTTAGCTCTTGAATACCTGTGAAGTGACAAAATGGTTGACTTTGTTACCTGGCATTAAGGTGTTAAATCTCCAGTTAACACCCCGGCAGGTCAGACTCGAACAAAAGGAGTACTGATGATGCTTAATTCAGGCATTTATGTTGTGCGCAGCTGGAACTAAAATTAAGCAGTCGCGCTCATCACCTACCTGCAGGTTGAGGATTAACAGGAGTAAAAAAAAACAATACGAATCCCGTCAGGAATTTACTATCAAAGAAAAATGTTTAGTTAAAAACTTAAGTTAAGGGGGCGTGGCTTGGACACCGACCTAGATGGCGGTGTAGCGCGTCAGCTCCGGCACAGACCTCCGCATTTATTTACATTTCGGCAGCCTGGATGAGTTTTTTCCGGGAATGACTACAGCACTGCAAACCGGAACGTGAGGAGAGTTCAATACCCTCATCGTTTCCCGATTTCATCATCATTTCGCGAATCTGCTCGAAAATGCGGATTCCGACGCTCGCGGCCGCCATTTTGAGCGCTGCTCGCGTTTTCTGCCTTCATTGAATGTCCTCAGCCTGCTTCTTCACATGGAGGAAATTCGCTCGACTTTTACAGCTCCTGCTTGCTTCTGCAATAATTTGGTGAGCCCAAATGGGGTTTTGGTGATTTTTCCTCTGCATTTCTCTTCAACAATCACCTGTAACTTTCCTCAGGCGCCATTTTGTTTTCCTCATTAACTGGACTCCCTCATAAAATGAAGCCTTCTCTTCTGTACTCATTACTTTTCTGGCTTACTTTACTACAATTATTCTGGTTACCACATTATTAAGCCTGCTTTCCTATACCTCTTCTGCTGCAACGTGCTCCTCTCCATTGGCTGGAACTTTTTCTTCAAGAATGTTGCTTTTGCCGCCCAGAGCTCCTTTCTTTGTGGGCTCCTGCTATTATTCTTCTCTTCAATGTAAGCAGGTCAGAGGTTACTAATATCTTTCTACAGGCTTACTGCTGACTGGTTGCCTCATCACATTTTCTTTTTGGACATCTATGTAATCTCTTCGCATTGGATCTTCAGCACTTCAGCTTTATCTTCACGGGTCATTCCTTTTTAACCTTGTTTGGCTTTACAGACTCTCTGTTTGCTGGGGTTTTCATGGGGAAGCTCCGTACTCTGAAGATCACAACTGCTCCTAAAATTCCTGTTGGATCAGATTCAGACTCTCCTTCCTACGACATGGCGGACGGCGCACCTTCAAAATCTGATGCATCGCATGGAGCAGTCCCTAAAGCTCAAGCTGGAGGCAAGCTGCCGTCCTCCTTAACCTGTTCTAAACGTCTGAAAAAGGATCCGCCTTCTCCAGGGAGCACCTCCCCCTCATATTCATCTTCTATGGATCTCATCTTGGAAGAGCTGCGTGCTTTTAAGCCTTTTATGGAAGCTACCACTAAAAACATGCAGGCTATGCAGGAGAAATGGACATCTTTGGACTCAAGGGTTTCATCCTTGGAACAATCCACAGACTCTTTACGGTCCTCATGCTCCCACATCTCATCAATGGAAGCGGAGATATTGTTACTTAAGCGTCACACAGATGATTTGGAGAACAGGAATCGTAGAAATAATCTACGCCTTTACGGCCTTCCGGAACTTTTAGTATCTTCAATCAACATCCAAAGAGCTCATAGTCTTGGCCCTAAGATTGCTACTAAACCCAGAGGTGTCATTATGTTATTTTTGCAATACACTGACCTTCTTCAGGTACTTTCAGCTGCAAAGCTCAAGAAGCAAATCATTTGGGAAGGTCAGTCTATATTTCTCTCAAGATTTCTCAAAAGCCACTGCTGACAGGAGGAAGAGATTCTTGGACATGAGACCACAGCTTCGAGCCATTAATGCTAGATATGGCCTCCTGCATCCTTGCCTCTTTAAAGTTACATATAAAGATCGAACAACCACGTATGAAGATCCTGCGATCCTACAAGATTTTCTTCGACAGCTTGGCCCTGAAGCTATGGATTTATCCAGACCTGGCTGATAGCATGTTCCGACTATTTTACTTTATTATATTGTGATTCTGATGTTTCTCTTTATGTCTTCCTGTTTTGACACATCTTTGTTCTCCATGATAATCGTCCTTTCTCTCTATGTTTCATATTGTTCAAATTGCTGACATTTTATGTTTTTCGTTGACCCTTCTATTTTCTTGTTATGTTTTTTCTATTTTTCAGATGATTCCCCTCCCTACCTCACTCTATTATATCATACTGTATCCAAGTGCTGCCATCCGATTTTCGACATGGAGGTCTGGTGTTCGTTCTGGTCGCTCTCGTCGTCTTCCCTCGGTGTCACAACCCCCACCCTTGTTTGCGTTTTCTGTTTTCGTAAGTATGTTATTCAGTCGTTCTTTTTGGACATGTACTGTCTTCTTGTTCATTATTGTATCTGTCCTTTCTCTCCCTTACCTTTTTCTGTTCCTTAAATCTACTCTCCTCCTCCTTTCTCTGTTCTTTTTTCCTATTCATTCTTCTTCCTTTCTCTACATTGTATTTCTTATGCATTACTGAGCATGTTACGCTCAACTGTTTTTCTAAATTGTTTCGTTCCGTGTAACGACATGGAACGTCAAGGGATTAAACAATACCATTAAATGACAAAGGGTACTATCACATTTAGCGAGACTAAAAACTGATATTGCCCTACTTTAAGAGTCTCATCTTACTGAACCGGAGGCTTTGAAACTTAAACGTTCTTGGGCGGGTAATGTTCTTTGTTCTCCTACGACGTCTAGGAAAAATGGTGTTGTTCTTTTGTTACATAAAAAGTTAAATGTTTCCTCGATTACCCATGAGTGTGATGCTGATGGTCGTTGGCTTATTGTTAACTTACTTATTGATAACATCCCACTCACTCTATTTAATGTATATGCCCCCACTGGGATCGATAGATCCTTCTGGCCCGCTATCTCTTCCAAGTTGTCTTCCCTTTCTGGAGATTATATACTTCTCGGAGGAGACTGCAATCAGGTTGTTGATCCCTTTCTCGACCGACACTCAAAAGTCACTTTTGTTCCTTCTAGAATGCACACACAGTTTGTGAACTCATTTCAAAACAATGCTTTAGTAGATATTTGGAGATTATGCAATCCCGACCTTAGAGAATATAGTTTATTCTCCCCTCCCCACCAATCATTGATCATATATTTCTAAGCAAATCCTTGTCCCAACACGCTATACGTTCTGAAATTGGTTCCATCTTACTTTCCGATCATGCCCCAGTGTTTGTAGACCTTGACTTACTCTCATTTTCTCCCCACTCTGGCAGATGGCGGTTTAACAATGCTTTACTTTTGGAACATTCCTTCTGTTCTGAATTCACTGCCTTTGCCAAGGAATTTTTTCTTTTAAACCAAACCCCTGACTCCCCTTTTGCTATGGTTTGGGATTCATTTAAAGCAGCCTCTAGGGGTTTTATTATCAACTTTGTATCCCGTCGCAGGAAACTTCGAGAGGCCAAGTCGGAGAAAATTTTGGCTGACGTTAAAGCCCTTGAACTTGCTTATTTTGCTTCTAAATCTGATTCCTCTCTTAAAGCTCTTATTGACGCGAAAATCTCTTTTAACAAATTCACTACAGAAGCTGCTTCTAATACTCTACTAAAATGTAACTCTAGATATTATGGGGGTAAGAATAAAATGGGGAAGCTTTTGGCCAATTACTTAAAGATTCGTAAAGAACGCACAAAAATTCAATCTATCAAAACTTTTTCCGGGGAATCTACATATAAAGATAAAGAAATTCTCACCGAATTTGCCAAATTTTATGATACTCTTTATACCCCAGAACAAGTTCCTACGTCTGATGATCTCCTTTCTTATTTTCAATCTCTTCCACCTCCCTCAGTTTCACATGTTGACTTTCACGCTTTGGAACAAGACATTTCACTTTCTGAAATCTCTCACGCTGTATCTAAACTTCGACATGGTAAATCCCCAGGCCCTGACGGGTTTACTATTGAATTCAATAGTCACTTTGCTTCTCTCCTTCTTCCTAAACTCTTACTTTTATTCCAATCCTTTTCCGATGCCGGTTAATCTAGTGGTTCTTTTCAGCAGGCTTTAATTTGCTTAATTCCAAAAGAAGATAAAGATCACTCCTTGTGCAAAAACTATAGGCCAGTATCTCTTGTTAACACTGATTACAAAATTCTAGCAAAGATATTAGCTCTTCGCATGGATCCTCTCCTTCCAGATATAATTGGCCCAGAACAATCTGGTTTAGTAAAAGGGCGTCTCTCCTCTGATAATTCCCGAGTTTTTCTTAACATTCTTAGCAAATCTTCTTCCTTGCCTCTTCCTTTTGCAGCTATCTCCCTGGACGCGGAGAAGGCTTTTGACAGGATCGGTGGGATTTCATGTTTCAGGCTTTGCGTTGGATTGGTATTCCTTCTAAATTCATTTCTATTATATCTTTACTTTATTCTGACCCTCAAGCATCTATTTTTGTAAATGGGATGTCCTCTGATTATTTTTCCTTACACAGAGGAGTTCGACAAGGTTGCCCTTTATCACCCTTACTTTTTGTTTTAGCATTAGAACCCTTTCTTACCAAAATTCGTTTAGACGACTAGCTCTGGTTTTCATTTTGGTTCCCAACAAGTCAAACTTTCAGTTTATGCCGACGATATTCTATTTTATTGCTACGACCCTGCCACCTCTATTCCCTCTTTCCTTAAACAGGTCTCTTCCTTCTCTACAGTTTCCGGTTACCGCCTAAACGCCGACAAGTGTGAAATTTTACCTCTGAATCCTCTCTGTCAGAAACTTCTCTTTTCTTCTACAGGGTTTTCTTGACAACCATCTAAAATCAAGTACCAAGGGGTCTGGTTTACTCCTTTATTATCTGATACTCTCAAGTTCAATTTTGATTATATTTACAAGAAAATGGGCACAGCTATCAATCGATGGCATCCACTCTTTCTGTCCTGGTGGGGTCGACTCAACTCTATAAAGATGATGCTATCTCCCTTGCTCCTTTATACTCTTTCCATGCTTCCTTTACACATTCCTCTTTCTTTCTTTAAGAAAATTGACTCTTTATTATTAAAATTCTTATGGAATGGCAAGCATTCTCGAATAGCGCTTACTACTTTGCGGAAAGATAAGGCTCAATCTGGAGTACGTTTTCCTGATTTTAAACATTATCACCATGCTTTTTCCATGAAACAATCAACTCGCTGATTTTCATCTACTTTGCCTCACTACCTCCCTGTCTGGCTCAGCATGGAATCCTCTTACATCTCTCCTTTCACCTTCCGTGAATTTCTGTCCTTCACGTCTTCTTTAACTCGTCTTCGTTCGCCTATTCTTTCACATTCTCGCACTCTTCTTTCTCCTTACTTAACTTCATCTTTTCCTTCCCTACTATCCACCCATGAGCAACCAATTTGGAATAACTCCTCTAAAATCTGTAATCGTACTTTTTATTGGAAAGCTTGGCACTCCCGAGGAATATGTTGGATCTCTCAATTACTTTCCAGAATACGCCTCTCTCCTTCCAGGATCTTCAATTTATTTTCTCTTTACCTGCTTCTGCCCGTTCGCAATATAATTCTCTTCAACCTGTCTTGCTCCCCTATCTCCAATCCCTTTCATCCTCCAACGATATTCCTTTGGATCGCAGACCTACTTCCCTTTTGTTGGAAGCATCTCCTTCTGCATCTGCTTTATACAACTCTTTCCGTTTTATTACTGATAAGTTGAAATCTTGCATTGAACTTGCATGGGAGCTTGATCTTTCTCAGACCTGGCCTGTACTTTTGTGGGATAAAATTTGGACTAAACTTCATAAGACCTCTAGAGCTGCTAACACCACCCAAACTTTATTTTTTGTTTATCATAGTACTTTATTCACTCCCCTGGCTTTGTCCCATTTTTCACCAGACACCCCTTCTACCTGTTGGTCCTGTCCCTGCCCTTCTGCTGACCTTAAACATATGTTGTTTGAATGCCCGCCTACTTCCCAGTTCTGGCAGTTGGTTTGGCGGCAGATTCAGAGGATTTTCCATTTTCAGGTCCCCTTTTCACCCTCACTAGTTTTTCTTGGCTCTCTTTGTTCTGACCTCCCTCAATCTCCCAACCACTACCCTTTACTCGATCTTTTCATTGCTATTGCCTTTCACATTGTTACCTCTAACTGGAAACAAGCTGCAAATATTTCTTATCAGTCCTGGTGGAATGCAATCTGTTTCAATCATCGTTTAGACACTAATTATGTATCCCCCATTTCCCTAGCTGTAAAGCGTGACCTGATCTGGCTCCCTTTAGTAACATACCTCTCTTCCTCTTCCCCCGTTCATCCTTCTCCTGCATCTGAAACAGTTGAAGTTCGCAAACCTCCATGAATTGCTTATTACCGGTTTTGCTCTTTTTACTTGATTACTAGATTACCTATCATCGTTAAGTCCGACTGTATTATGTTTTACTTATGGTTTTCCAGTCTAATGATATGTTCATAATTTTCATGCTTGTAATGCTTACTTTTTATGAAATTATTATTGTTATTACACTGTTTATTTCCTTGATCCATTTATTGTAACTCTTCTCCCCCCTCCTCCCCTTCCCCCTTTTTTTTCTTTACCTCAATAAATCAAACTTAAAAAAAAAAACTTAAGTTAAATGAACCGCTGATAAATAGCTATATTTATATAGCATTAGTCTGAGGAACACGGATATTTGGAAAGATTCCTTGCCGGCCTGCTGCAGTGTCTTTCGTAAGCGTGCGCGTGCATTCATTCATCTTTTAAAAGGATTCGCTGGTTTGCCTCTACAGGGCCGGTGGATCACAGAGGTGGCACTTAACCGTAAGCAGACCTGCTCTCCACCGCCCGAGGTGTGTTGGACAGTCATAAGCAGCGTGCCTCGCACTCTTTCACTTTCTCTGTCATTAAGAGGCAGGACAAGGCTCCCTCCACGCTCAGCACAGTGGGCAGCGAGCACGTGCAAAGCAGCGATGGCCACTGGACATGGACAGGCACGTGATGATTCTGTTCTGCGAGGGTTGTCACAGGTGTAAACAAATGTAATTTGTATTCACGCCTGTTTATGAGCACAGGCCTCCTAAAAGGTAATGTTGGGGGCCCATAACGCAGGAAGAGCGCCAGAACATAGTAATGGCAAGGAGTGTCGTGGCTTGATATCAATGTTCACACATGAAGACGCCTGTATACTTTAAATACAAGAGACATACGCCCGAAAAAATAAATAAAAAAGAAACCCCATTTTCAAATCCCTTTTTCGCTTTTGTTTCCTACATGTAGTCCATTTTTTCTATATGGCACTGTAAATATGAAATATATAATTGTCCAAGCCTAATCGCTGTCAAAATGTAATCCTGAGTGAATTTGCAATGTGTATATATATATAACTCTAACCACTAGTATATGTAGTAGACTTTTCTACTTCCTACCATTCCTATGTGATTTTAGAGTGTATCGGTTTGTATCTCTTCCTTGAGTTTACAACTTGTACATTTGCAATTTTATGCATCTCTTATGGAACTCATTTAATCCAAAATCCTTATGTAACGCAACTGGTTCTTTTGTAAAGCGCTCTGACACCTTCCTGTAATGTTCTCGCTATACAAAATCGCATTAAATAAATAAATAAATAAATAAAATAAATAAATAAATACATACATGGATTGTAATCTTAGCATTGCTACATTTTAAGGGAACTTCTGATCCTATTCTCTCACTGCCATCGAGCCATCTCTAAGCCCTGTCAATTATGATAAAAAAAAGTTATGTCATAAAAAGGAATATGCGACTTTCTGGTTAGGTATCAGATTATTTCATTCATCCTTATGCTAAAACTGCACAACTGCCACTGCTGGAAGTTAGGAAGACCCATCGGGCAAATATTAAGCAACACCCACGGTCGGGACCGGCCTCAGTGAAAAATGTTTGTTCCGGTGCAATTTGCCGACTATGAGGTCAATTAAGCGGCGCCCATACTTTGTAAGCTTTGCTTTTTATAGCAGCAACTGCAGGAGGTGGGGGGCCTTCTTATTTGCAGTTTTGTGGCGGACACGTTGAACCTCTATGCTATTTTAAGAGGAGGTAAACTAGTGACTAGATTGCAAACGGATTTCTACAGCAAGTGCAATAACCCCCAGTGTTACCTTATATTTAATACAACCCTGCTGGGTACACAAAGATCGCTAGTAAGTTATGTGCTTTACCTGGAAGATATTTTAAAATGCAGCTTTTTGTGACCAATTAAGTGAGCCAGAAAAGACTTGCTATCACGATATCCTTGTTGATAATTTCTTTGGGGCGAAGTTTTTAAAAGAAATGTATGTGATGACTGTCAGGCAGCGCCCTTCATGACTCCATACCCTTTCTGCTGCCACCCATTGACTTCCAATTTACGGGATGCTAGGATACTTTTTTCCACTTACACACTGACCAAAGCAATAAAAGGCTCTAAACAAGTCTTGCAGTCCTTGAAGGTGTAATCTCAATTGTATTTCAGGGTAACAGTATCACATTACTGAATGGAAGAGTTTATTTATCCATTGATTAAGGTAAGCCCGAGAAGTGATAAAGCAAGTGTGATAAGGCCAAAAGGTCAATACATAAAAATACAAGTGTCCACAAACGTAAACAGATTTTTGCGTTTTCTCTCTAAAACTTGCCTCTTTTTTATGCCTATTATCTTTTTTTGAAGTGGGGATGCTCAAGTGTAAAGGAAAGGGCTGGGATGGGCAGACAGAATGCACCACCAGACTTACTGCAAATTCCACGCAGATGCCAGGTTTTCAACGTTGCCCTTAATGCATTCTGATCAGATGACAGCAACTCAAACCCCACCATCAAACAGGCTCATTTAGAAGTTAGCAGAATCTGCTAAGGCAAATGGGGAGTTTGGGTTCAGTGAGGGGATCCGAAGAGGGTGTAGAGTAAAATGAGTTCTACAAAGAGGGAATTTAGGAGGGTCTATAGTGTGCATCAAGAGCACTTCTTAAGTGTCTTGGCGGAGTAAAAGCCACACATATTATGTGAAAAACAGGATTTGCCGCCCAATTTCAAATAAATCGAACACAATAATTTATTAGAACTCAGTCTCTCCCTTGAGCTCCCTTAGGTTATATTAACAGCAACTTCAACGGCAGCTCCCATTAGCACATCCATCTACAGTACTCTTCTGAAGTGATGGTGGTTATCAACAACTACCCTTGTAGAAGTCAACTCTATATTAATTTCAGGGCAGAATAAGAGAATCTGAGGGGGTGTTAAGCACGATGCAGCTTAAATACCTACATGTTTTAGGTGAAATGTAGCACACACACGATCGGAGGCTCGATTGTGTAAAACGTTTTTTAAAACAAGAAAAGTGCACTAAACTACAGGGTTCACAGAGAGCCACCCTTGGCTTTCAAGCATATTCACCTCGAAATCCAGACTTTGAAAACGCACTGACGATAAAAAGATGCTAACCTTGTTACGGAATAAATACAGACGACGACTACATACAGTCCTCCTACAGTCCGTAGCCAAAACAGAGTATGACAATCCAAAACAACTTCCAGATCTAACGAAAATTAGCCAGAATAAATGTGAATACTTTTTCTGGAGCCACACATGAGTAACTGAAACGTAAGAGGGAGCCAACGGGAGTATCTTAGACTGGTAGAGGTCTGGTGGGAGATACAATCAACAATTACTGCTTCATTTTCATTCTAAACATATCAAATCATGCAGTAGATTCCACAACATCACGTTTCATGTTACCTAAAGTCTACTCACAGACTTTTGCAGCTTACTAGACCCCACAGCAGAATGAAAAGGCACGTACCTAAATCAACTGAGGGTAACCACTCACACCACAAATGCTTGTCTAGATCACCTGTGTGCACATTAAAGGATTAGGAAGGAGAGTGGGAAGCAGCACTAGAAAATTAAGGGTCTTCTCGGCAGCTGGGAGTGCGAGTATTAGCCAGTAACTTCCAGTCTTCATGGAGCACTGACAATGAGATTGGCAGAGTAGGGCTTACATACCGACTGACGCAAATGGGGAGATATACAGGCATAGTTGGAAATTACATTCAAGAGCTATTCAGAGCATTGTATGAGTACAAAAATAGCATAGAGTGCAAAACCATAGCATTTACCATTCTAACAGGTTGAAGCTAGCAAAATGGCGGACGGTGAACATTACAAGACTCACGTGAAACCGTTACTAATGCGAATGAGTAAGAGCAGATTGAAAACATAATAATGAGAAACCTCTAATTAAAATTAACCCCTGCATTCTAATACATACCAACCAACGTAACCTCCGAATTTGAAATGCTACTAACAGCAAAAGACCGAGCTCATTTCTTTTTAGAAGATTAAAAAAATTAAGGTAAAATATTTAACTACTGCAAGCTGTTAAATAAAAAATGACTTCAAGATTAAGGTCCCCTTCGGGCTCAATAAAGAAACTGGAAAATAGATGTGAAAAATCATCTCTATACTGACTTCCCAACAAGAATGTTTTAATAAGCTCAGATAAGGCATACTTGCAGACAAATTTGATTAAAACGTATAATAATCCAAAGTACCCTCAATTTTAAAGTACATCATGAAGATTTTTCTTAGTGGGATGCCACAGAAATCACAAGAGAAAGGGATGTTTTAACCAAATGATCTGAAAAAAAAGTTTTACCTATTGAAGGATCTTTCGAACAGCAGTACAAAGTGGAAAAAGAATGCACCTACATCATTGTATTGGTATACTATTTAATGGGCAATCCTCAACCTTTGCAAAAAGTGCCACATTATTTGTCAGTGTCACGTGATGAACCCCACACAGACAAATGTCCTAAACTACAACTAGGCCTTCCCAACCTTCAAGATCGAGTCACATAATGTTGAAAGACGTGCCAATGACATAGGTCCTACAAAGGCTGCCACTGATGGACATTTCAATACCCTACTTTGCTCTTCACAAAACTGGCTCCAATTAAGCCCACCTCTCATCATCAATCCTACCAACATCCTTGCTCAAAGGCCCACAAAGGCTGCCTCTAATCAGGAATTTAGGCTTTTCAAACTTAGCATTCATGAAATGCTCTTATGTATGAAGTGCCCTCATCCAGCTGCCAAGGTCTAGCTGAATGAATAATGATCCTCAAACCTAAAAACCTTTGATTACCTCTTATCAAGGAACATGGGGGCAGATTTACAAGCCCCTTGCGACACTTTTACGCCGCCGTTGCATCACTTTTGTGACGTAGCAGCGGCGTAAACCATGCGCCACATTGCGACTTATTTACAACGTGACGCATCTAGGCAGATGTGTCACGTTGTAAAGCCCGCAACACATGAAACCTGCGTCAGGTTTCATGTGGGCGTTCCGTCGCAGGGTGGGCGTTCCCTCGTAGGAAAGCCACGTAAAACTGACGTGTTGAAATCTATAAGATTTCACTGAGTCAGTTTTACGACGCTGCTGCGTCAAATCCTTACGCCTGCTTGAAGCAGGCGTAAGGAGTGAGGCAACATGTTGAGTATGGGCAGCCCCTGTGCATTGCAGGAGTTGTGTCACGCTTGCGACACGACTCCAGCAATGCGCCACCCGTGCGCCTCAAGATGCGTCACGCATCTGCCCCTCCTTGCACCATGGTGCGCCGCATTGTAAATGCGACGCATCTGTGGTGGCGCAAGTGGGGATTACATGACGCATCTGTTCTGGCGCATCCCTGCTGATTTGCAGAGATGCGCCAGAAGACGTAAATATGCCCCATGGTCTTTACGTATCTAAAGCTGTCATCTTGTACAAAAAAAAATCCTAAGGATTTTTAAAGTAAACCATAAGTCTGATGTATCATGAACTTGTGAGAGATAGAGAGTGAGTGTGTGTGTGTTTTTTTTAGGTTGAGCCTGGGCAGCGCATGTGCTGCTTTACGAGGCATGCTATATTTCCCGCCCATCTTTTCAATTGGCTACGGTTATTGTGTTTGCAAAATCGCTGCTTTTAATTTGTGAATAGGCTTAGTAGTCCTTCCTTGGTACCGCCTTGTCTGCATTTGTAACCTCCCATAATGACTGGACTTTTTACTGGTGTTGTTACACGGTCTGCTTTATAAGTCGGTGAGCACTATTTTTGTTTTGGGTTGGCCAGCTCTTGCAATCTGTTGCCTCTCGCTCGCACTCCCTCCCCAAACCCTACCTTCCGTCATTGCTGCACTTAATATCCCCAGTGCCGTCCCCACACCACTACCTCCCATCCTCCCTGCTTTAGCATTCCTCATTTTCTTTCCCTTACATCGTCATGCATACTTTTAGCGTGGCACCCGTTTAACAAGCGCTGCACTTTCTTTTGCTTGCAGCTTCGGAGCTGCATCTCCCCCCCATTCACAAAGCAAGGAAGTGGTGAAGTACAACAGGCAGTTACTAGATGTCACTGTGGAGTTATAAACAGATCTCAATTACCAACATAAGGCTCTGCACCCAAAGGGACACCTAATAACATCCTGTGCTACTGCACCCTTTCCTTGCTTCGTGCATTTGCTTTTTTCTTACTTGTGTTCGGCCTTGTGGTTTGGCGGTACCTCGCGCATTTAGAATAAATTAATAGAATAAAATAAAAGATTTGCAATGCAATTGCTTTAGCATTGCTGAAAGTTTGAGCTATTGGCTTATCATTAGACCTAGTATTACTCTTGAGGCGGAAGCCGGGAGCTGTGTAATTCTCTGCACGCTTTTTAAAATATTCTCTGCACGTTTTTAAAACAGTAAAATTGTTCAGCAACTCGCTACCTGTGTTATTTTAGCCGCAACCACTGCCTGCATTCAGCCGAGTAGGCGCTGAGTGTTTATGCCCACAGAGGCTGCCGGTGAGAGCGAGCCGCCATCTTGGGGAGGCACACAGGGTGGCGGACTAGTCTCTGGGACGCGCTCTGAGGGAGTATAAAGCAAGCTACCTTGGCGCCCGTGTTCAGACCTAGTATTACTATTGAGGCGGAAGCCGGGAGCTGTGTAATTCTCTGCACGCTTTTTAAAATATTCTCTGCACGTTTTTAAAACAGTAAAATGGTTCAGCAACTCGCTACCTGTGTTATTTTAGCCGCAACCACTGCCTGCATTCAGCCGAGAAGGCGCTGAGTGTTTATGCCCACAGAGGCTGCCTGTGAGAGCGAGCCGCCATCTTGGGGAGGCACACAGGGTGGCGGACTAGTCTCTGGGACGCACTCCGAGGGAGTATAAAGCAAGACGATCATGTCTCCGTGCAGCTGACGCACCTCCAACGCGCCGAAGGAGCGCCAAAGGAAAGCTTGTCTGCGCCCGTCCGCGCCAGGACAGGGCCAGGGGCCAGTACTTTTGGAAATAGTACGTCTGGTAAGATCAGATATAGTAGGGAGCAGCTGAGAAATCTGAGAGGAGAGACAATGTCTATATTTGAACACTCATTCGCTCCAGGAGTACAACAGACCGGTTGCCCGCATTGTAACTTTAACATCTGGGCAGCAAAAACGCTCTCTCCAGAACCCGGAGAAACAAAGTCGTACTCCCTTGCACTTCTTAACTGTCGCTCCCTTCCCAAACAGGCGAACGAAATAGGTATGCTCTTGGAAGATGGAGATCCTGACATTCTTTTCTTGACAGAAACATGGATGAATGAGGCCTCGGACCCCGAGGTAGTCCGGGCCCTACCCCCAAACTACGCTATTAATAGGCACGATCGTGCAAGAGGGCGGGGGTAGGGATTGCAATCATTCACAAAGCAACGTTCAGCAGTAGAATTACCAGCTGTTCTCTGGTTGAATGTGAGAGTGTTGCCTTCGCTATCTCCATCTCCCCCACTTGCACCTTCTCGGGGATCCTTCTGTACCGCCCCCCAGGACCATACTCCAATTTTTGCACAGACCTGCAAGACATCATTACCAACTTCATTAATACTGCTCCCAATTTTTCTATCTTGGGTGATTTTAATATTCATCTCAACGAACCTGATGCTCCCCCCTTGCAAGACCTCATGGGAAGTCTTAAGATGCTTCATCTCAACCAAATTGTGGTTGGTCCCACTCATAAAGCAGGCCATATATCTTCTTCACCAATCATGATAACATTCGTTGGGAAGAGTCTGTTATTGTCCCGTGGTCGGATCATGCTCTTTTATCCTTTATTTGGACACCGTCTGACCAAGCGCATCCTGTAAGAATTAAGAAAAAATTGAGTTGGATCTGGTCCAAACTCTCCCTGGGTAACTGGGTAGCTAACCTGAATAGATCTCCCCCAGCCTTCAGTACTAGTCCCATAACGGCAAATCCCTCATTTAACAGTTGGCTAGAGTCCTCGCTGGATCTCACTCTGCCTAAAACAGAATTTTGCCACCGCATTACCCCTAACAAAAAAGCCTGGTACTGCCATGAACTAAAAGTGCTCAAACAAAAAGAAAATGAAGGAAGGGTTTCTCCGAGGATAGTATGAGTAAATACAGAGCAGCAATAAGGTGCTACAAAAATAAAATAAAAACGGTACAATCTTCCTAATATCAAGATAAAATTGCCTCTGCCTCTAATTCCCCTAGGGAATTTTTTTAATCATTGATAACACCTCCTAGACCCCCTAATGAATCATTGGACCCCCAGAAACGGTGTGATGAGTTGACCAATTTCTTTGCTACGAAGGTGGCGAATATTTACTCAACGTTCCGCCAAGTGGATTCTCATCCCTCTCCCCTCGCCACCTTCCTGCCGGTCGAGCTGGAGAATTTCCCTCCGCTTGACTCAGCTCCCGTTGAAAGACTTCTGGGGAATCTCAAGTCGGGCTCCCCTGCGGACGTCGCACCGCCCGCCGTACTAAAATTGGCTTCGGCAACCGTGTCCCCCAGTTATCAGGGACGTCATTAACTCGTCTTTTAATGCGGGGCTGGTTCCGCCTCTGTGGAAACAGGCCAGAGTGAAGGCACTCTGAAAAAAACCTAGCCTAGACCCCCGGGACTGGGCAAACTATCGCCCCATCTCGTTGCTGCCTGGGTTAGGAAACTTGCTGAGAAGCATGCTAATTCCATACTATCATCATTTTTAGAGAACAATGACGCCCTACATCCCACCCAGACGAGTTTTAGAAGTAAGCCCTGGTTGCCGTGGTCGAGGAAGCAAGGACAATTGTGGACGCTGGAGGCTGCACTGCTGTTGTACTTCTGGACCTCAGCGCAGATTTCGACACAGTGAACCACCTGCTCATGATTCATCGCCTGAGGGAGGTAGAAGTCACAGGAACTGCCCTCAAGTGGTTGCAGTCCTTTCTTGCTGATAGAACCTTTACTGTGTTTGAAGATGAACTAACATCTAAGCATCTCCCACTGCTGTATGGCGTTCCCCAGGGATCATTTCTGAGCCCTACCATGTTCAATATCTACATGAGGCCTTTGGCGGATGTGGTGCTTCCCTGGGGAGTCCAACTGGGCACCTACGCCGATGATACGCAGCTGGTGGTCTCTCTTTCTCGGGCTGATACAGCCAACACAGGGGATAACAATCTCACCCCCTGTCTCAGCAGGGTTCTTGAATGGATGGACTCCTCCTTCCTCAAACTCAATGGCGCAAAAACGGAAATCATGATGTTAGGGTATAAGGCCCCCATTAATCTAGATCCTTGGTGGCCTGGGTGTCTCGGCCCTTCGCCTCCCCCAAAAAAACAGATTAAGAGTCTGGGCATATGGCTAGACCCTAAATCTTGGTTTTCTTTTCCAAGCACCTAAGGTTGCAGTAACTTGCTATGGTTTGCTTAGACTCCTGAGGAAGGTCCTTGCTCTTCTTCCTTTTGAGGCTAGACGCCTGCTAGTCCAGGCTCTTATTCTATTGCGTCTGGACTATTCGAATGCGGTCTACTTGGGTGTACCACAGAGTACGATCAAAGTTCTACAAATCGTTCAGAACTGCGCAGCCTGACTTCTCATGAACGTCCCATGACACAGCACTGCCAAAGCGGCACTGCGACAGCTGCCCTGGCTTCCAGTGCAGGAAAGGATTTGGTTCAAGGCCATGTGCATGGCCCACAAATCTATCACTGATAACGGCCCTGCTCTGCTACGTCCTCTGTACCTTCAGTACAATAGCGCTCGACCTTTAAGATCGAACCACAAAAAACTGTTGACAGTCCCTGTGGACGTCGCTTTTAATTTCATGCAGCGAAATTTTGGAATCAGCTCCCCGATGCTAACCGGCTCGAATCGAATCATCGCACCTTCAGGAAATTGTTGAATACCTTTCTTTTCCCTTGAATGATGAACCTCGATGTTGGTCTGAATGCGCTGGGATGCCGCCGGGCAGCCATGCACAATACAAATGTGTATTCTATTCTATTCTATTCTATTATTATTAGCAACGCCAATACCTCACACTTTCAACAGTGTGAGACCTATTGCATTTCAAATGCTTGTCTTCTTTTTTATGCCTGCTCTGAAGAACCTTTGACTAGGACTGTGTGGTGGGTTTAAGATCCATCAAACAGACAGAGAATGCATGCCACCACCAGCACATTTACCTTATGGAGAGAGCAGTGCTTTTTTCAAAGAGTAAAAAAATCACTTATGCATAAACGGAGTACTTTATGCTGAAAACATCCATCTCTGCCTTGCCAGTTACTTTCCAAACGATGATCCCTTACGTTGTATCTCCCATAATTTTCAAAACATTACCTGCTGTAAAATGTCTCGGGACTGTGCACATTTCTGTGTGTCTCCTGTTGTATGCATTTTGCTGCAAATGTGCTCGAATACGGGGTTGCAAGCTCAACCTGACAGCACACCACAAACGCAAATGTGATTTTAACATTTACCCAGTCCAAAGTATATGCATTTACTCGACGTCACTACATGAAATTATGAAAGACTGACCATAATAATTGTACACAAAAGCACCGTGGACATGGCGTGGCGAGCGTGCTCAGTGATTTCAACAACACTACAGATAGAAATCTACTTAATTTAAGACATGAATTAGGGTTGGATTATTTTACCAACCCATAATAGGCAAGTGGCAAAGGTCTGTCTTATTCAGAGTATACATTGAGTCTGTTAAAACCTTGCACATTCGTCCACATTTCCGATTTGGCTTTTACACTTATTAGACAGTTCCCCGGTTTATTTCAATAATAATAAAAAGAGAAACCAAAGAAAATCACCAATTCTCAAATATTCTACTACTACTATTTGCATGTTGGTTAAAAGGGAGATTTGCATTTATTTTCCAAGTATACAAAATAATTATGCACTGCTGTTCCCATTACATAAAAAGCCCATCACTAACAGGCCTATAATTTCCAGTCTGTAATGAAAGTAGTATTACTTACGTCAAAGCTCTTTCGCTGAAAAAAGTAAATTGGTAGCCAGTGGTTTCATAACGAGCCTGTCACTTGCTTTACAATCATGAACATTTAAAGCAGGGTCGGACTGGGACAAAAAATAGGCCAAGGCAACAGGCACCAAAATAAAAGTGCCCCACGTTAGTGAACCAGATGGCTAAAAAAGTGGCCTTCGTATCCAAATTAAGCCTGTTTTGAACCTGCAAGGACATGCTCTATTGGTATTTCCAATATCCCTGGCGTCCAGACGTGGTTAGGTCCCACCTTCCGTCATAGCTGCGGTTGGTGTGGATGCACAGGCGGACGCCCTCGCCCCGGAACCTATAGGTCCGTGAGAAAGGGCGGATTTACTCAACTTGACATTCTGCCCCCCCCCCCCCCCCCCCCCACTCGGATTACCTTGGAATCCTTACCATAGGAACGGTACACCTTAGGAAATCCTCTGACCTTTTCCTTTAATCAGAGATTACATTAGGTACCAATTGCACCCCGGTCCCGAAGAAACGCCACTCATCCGTTAGGAGAACAAAGGCGTGAAACAGGTCAACCTTTCAAAACCTATCCCTTCACACTACACATACTGAGCTGTAGCAGGTTTTATTTTTCTGCCAGCCCTTACTCTTGTAGTCTGTTCTTAGCCATAGCATTAGTATCCAGTTAATAAAGTACATACCGGACACTTGTAGCTATTTTTAAGACACAACTCACACCACTCTACTCGCCACACGTCGGCCCCACTGCCTCATCACATAGGGCCTACCGGTTCAACAACATAGAAGATCTCTGGCAAAGAGCCCCCCCTGCGGGGCCCGTCGGGCATTGCAGCGCCGGCCCGATGAGGTGCTGTCCTATGATGAAGCATGACACACCTTGGGGTGTGTGAGGCCCTTGCTCCTATTGGAGCTCTCCCCTTCCCTACTAGTGTTCCTTCTCCGACTGGTTGTCCCCCTCCCCTTGACCTCCCGTCGCTCCCTCCCGTAGGAACTGCATACCTGGTTGTTGATCCTATATGTTGCAGGGCATGTATGCTGGGCCTAGATTATAAAAGCCCTTGTCTCCTTTTGGTTTATACTTTTACACTTAGACAGTTCCCCGGTTTATTTCAATGATAATAATAAAAAAAGAAACCAAAGAAAAACACCAATTGACAAATGTTCTAATACTACTACTTACACGTTGGTTAAAAGGTAGATTTGCATTTATTTTACAAGTATACAAAATAATTATGCACTGCTGTTCCCATTACATAAAAAGCCCATCACTAACAGGCCTATAATTTCCAGTCTGTAATGAAAGTAGTACTTCTTACGTCAAAGCTGTTTCGCTGTAAAAAGTAATTTGCTAGCCAGTGGTTTCATAACGAGCCTGTTACTTGCTTTACAATCATGAATATTTTAAGCAGGGTCGGACTGGGACAAAAAAATAGGCCAAGGCAATAGGCACCAAAATAAATGTGGCCCCAGTTAGTGAACCTGGCTAAAAATGTGCCCTTCATTTCCAAATTAGGCCAGTTTTGAAACTGCAAGGACACACTCTATTGGTATTTTGAAAGATATGGGCGAATGTGTGCATTTGTTTTCACTGCAGGAAATTTTTGCGGTAATATCAGGGAAATTAACTGTAAAAAGCGGCCAACCTGGCCAGAAAAAAGGCCCACAGATAGCTAAACAAGCATTGGCAATGCCAAAAGGTCTGTCCCTCAAGAAATGTTGTATGTGAAGTATTATCACTAAATCGCATGGAAATGGATATATATTTGAGTAGAAACAAAGATCTGTAGAATAATATTGACTTACATTAAAAGGTCAGTTGACTAAACGCCATCTGTGCTGCAGATAGGAAGAATACATCATAAATTGTCTAGTTCTCTAAGACACTTATATAGCATTACAATGTCGTGCGTGCCCTGAATGTTCAAGGACAAGCAGGTGGATAAATAAATAGAATGATCACAGCTTTGTGGAGGGCAAGCAATTTTTTGAGTGGAAGCCCACAACCCGTGCCCAGTCAAAACATATACTCCCGTCTTCTGACTCGGACCTTGCAGTGAGAAGCTATCCGTCTGCATCACAGCAAAAATGAGCATTGTATGTACTTTTCTTCGGATAGCTTGCTTTCTGGATAGCCATGCAGACCTAGTTAAACGTGATGATGCTGCAACAGTTAAAGCATCCCCTGGTTTCAGTGCTGCTACTAATGCTGCAACTCTGGACGAAGCGATAAAAACTAAAGGTGTTGATGAGGCAACCATTACTGATGTCTTGACAAAGAGAAACACTGAAGAGCGGCAACAGATTAAAGCTGCATACCAGCAAGCCACTGGAAAGTCACTTGAAGACCCCCTGAACAAAGCTTGTTCCGGTCACTATGAAGAAGTTGTTCTGGCCTTGCTGAAGACCCCTGCTCAGTTTGATGCACAGGAACTGAAGCAAGCCACTAAGGGCCTGAGAACAGATGAAGACAATAGGTGTTACAAAGAAGCATGTAAGTGTGAACTCTCCAAAGATCTTGCTGGTGACACAAGTGGAGATTTCCAGAAGGTCCTGCTGGAACTAGCCAAGGGTGAAAGGAGTGAAGATAATCGTGTGAATGATGAACTTGTCGATAGTGATGCAAGGGCCTTGTATGACGCAGGAGAAAGGAGAAAAGAAACAGATGTTAAGGTGTTCAGCAACATCCTTACTACAAGAAGCTATGCACACCTTCGTAAGGTCTTTCCGAGGTATACCAGCTACAGTAAACATGACATGAACAAGGCACTGGATCTTGAGCTAAAGGGTGATATTGAAAAATGCCTTACAGCTATTGCGCAATGTGCAGTAAGCAAACCATCTTACTTTGCTGAACGATTGTACTTGTCTATGAAGGGATCTGGAACTTGCGACAAGCAATTAATGAGAATCATGGTTTCCCGATCTGGAATTCATATGGATGAGATCAAGGTACATTACAAGCGGAAGTATGGCATATCACCCGGGCAGGCTATTTTGGATGAAACCAAAGGAGATTACGAAACTATTCTGGCGGCTCTGTGTGGCTTTGGCTATTAGATGGCCTCCTTCCAGCTGGTGGACTTCTAGCTGACCAAAACAAAAAGTTTTGCGGGCTGCTTGCTTCAGCGCTGCTCAGCGAACAATAAAAACCCAGCATTTATTCCATTAACTCTTTGCTAGGAGTTAGCCCGCGTGCCTGTAATCCCAAAAGGCCTCCGATTTCCTGTTTTTTTTAAGCCATGCATTCTATTTAGAAGTTGTAAATAAATTGCAATGTAAACGCTAAATTCACTTAAAATATTGCATTGTATGCTCGAGATACAGCGGGTGCTCGATTTATGATACACCTACTGCTAGGAGCACCTCACAGCGCTTGTTACCACCAAGGAACATGGATACCATAAGTGCTTATATTGACCTCATTTATATCATGCTTGTTTCGCTATTATTTTTTTATAAAAAATAAAACCCTTGCAAAACTAAAAAAAAACATATACTCCCAACATGTGGGCAGAGCCAAATCCCCTCTCTAGAGATGCTTACATAACTGTCTGGTGACAGCTGTGCTGTCAAGCCAGGCAATACAAACGGGCCCACATACTGATATGTCAGATCAGCCCACAACTTGATTGTCCCATTGACAAGTCCGACCCTGATTTTAAAACTAGTAGCCGGGCCATTTTTAGAGCCATAACTTACACAGGTTTTTCAGGAATGGCGAAAACAGGAAATGTGAATTATTTAGGGGAAAAATTATAATGTCCTGAGCTTCATTGTCCTCAGGTACCGACAGTGACAGTGGTCAGAGGATCTAAGCCTTTGGTAATGGACAAGCGGTAAAAAATCACCAGCATTTTCAGATTTCAAAGATCTGTCAGGCGGCAAACATATAAGTAGGCCAACACCTTTTTTTTATTGCTGAATGAGTGATTCCATTAAACTAAAGTCATTGAAAAGATGCAAATGTGGAGGAACACACAAATCACATCACACTAATCCAGCTTTGCGACTTTGCCTTCGTTCATCTTTATGGACTCTCAATAATAAAAAGAATGTGAATAAAACACAATGATACATCACTCCCCATTTCATTTGTACTTATTAAAATAGAAGTAAGGGGTAGCGGTTAAGGCGTGATTGAAGTGTGACATGCCGTGTGACTCCTCCACCTTGGTCCACCAATCTCAGCAGTGCTTAATATGTAAAAATCTGGAAGTGTCCACAATTTTTTCTAGGAGGTCACCTCCCACTTTCCCCATTGGCGCTGACCATTTCTCCACTGGCCCCACACAAATCTAACATGCACAATACTATAAGTCAATGTGCACCGACCAAAACTTTCTCAAAGAAGGGTTTGTTGTTCTAAATCCCTCATGTGAGCAACAATGGCCTGTTTTTTTCTGCCTCCATATCCTTAATATATAACTGTATGTGAAAACAGAAATCAGGCTGTATACATTTTGCACTTACCAGCCATGCCAAGTGCGACACATCAGCTGTTGGAGCAATGCATTCTGGGAATTCTCCTGCATGAACATAAGGTTCCAGAATGCACACACAAATTGGCTGATTTAGCCTACTGTATGTTCCGAGCACTGCCGTAATAGTAGCCATACAGAGTTTGACACTTTCTTTATCATGAAATAGTGTGGTAGCCAATGGCAATCATGCCATGAACATCGTCATATATGTACAGAGTGATTGGGTCGCAGGCAGAGCATTGCAGCTCTTCTGCCAAATCCCTCCTACCCTGAACAGACAAATCAACAGCATCCTTCAACTCAAGAAGTTACCCAATAATGCTTGAAGGCATCACATCTATCTTTCTGCATTTGTCACAAAGCCAGTGTTGAAATGAAAGAAAGGCCCCAAGCATGGTAGAAAAACGTTTTATTCCGAATAGGTAATCAACAACCTCAAGCAACAGGGCCTGACAAGCATCTCAGGAGTTGTAGTTGTAACTGTCAAAACGGACATTGGAATGTACCAGTAACCAGGGAAGGGAAAAGGGCATACCACTGAGTGAGCTAGGGGACACAGATACACAATGAAATAAGTAATACTAAACAATATGTACAATTAGAATACAGTGTGAAATATAAGGAATAATCCCTCATAATTTACAACACTTCTTCCTCCATATCTAATGAAAACTATAATCATTATGCCAAGTAGGTACTTTACGGTTCCGGGCCCCATGATCGGACTCTGGCTGATCTGAGCGCAATGCCTAAGAACTTTCTGAACTACCACTTCCTTCAGTTGCAGAATTGTCACAGCACGAAATCCTGTCCATGCTCCATACTCTTCTATCCTCCAGTGTTACTACATTCCTGTTCACCTTGGTCACTCTAAATGGTTTAGAATATTTACTGACACCTCATTTATTGGAATCAGGGATTTTAACTACCACCCAATCCCCCACGTTCCATCTTCTGCTTTGGTGCCATGCTTCAAATCATACATTCTTTTAAAATACTCTTGATGGTGCTTGCCCAGTTCACCAATACTGTCCTTATGGACCCATCCTGGCTCACCTCTACCCAACTAATTCAGGGTCAATTTTGTGTCTGGAAGTTTGCCCTTGAGCAAAAGGGATGGAAAACTCCCTGTGACAGAATTGGGTGCTGTGTGATATGACCATAATTTGTTTAATGGCTTTAACAGCAGGTTAGCCAGACACATGCACCAAATGAATGCACTCTTTCATCATGCAATTCAATCACTTCTCTAAACTATTTGCCCTGAGGCAATACAAGGCAGTTTTGAGGTGTTGAATTGACGTTCCGAATAAAAACTCTTTAATCTCCTCTGAGGTGAACTGGACCCCATTGTCGGTTATGATAGTACCAGGCACACCCTCTGTCATAAATGTGTCGGTTAAGAAAGTTACGAGGGTTGCACGAAGGTACAACACAGGTAAATACTTTGCACGTCTTTGCCATACATTTTTTAGCATGCATGTTTTTACCCCGAATATGCATTTACACAACGCATGCCAATACGACACATTGTTTTTAGATTTAAAAACAATGTATTTGTGGGCGGAGACCCCTCTAAAATTACCTTAAATGCGTGGTATTGGCATGCGTTGTAAATACATATTCGCGGTAAAAATATGTGTGTTAAAAAATGCGTGGTAAACATACAACAAGGTAAAAACCTTATTGTAAAGGCTGTTTTCCCTTACGAGAACTTGTGTTGTGATGTGACACACGACCTTAACGATGATCCAATGGGAATGATAATCAACTAGTACAAACATAAATGTACCTGCCAACAGAGGCGCGGCTTATCCGTGGACCAAGATGGCTGCAATGTAGAGGAGCTCCGGTCCAAGCCCGAGCCATCCAACCGAATCCTGGTCCCTCTGGGGCACATATCCTGCCTGAGGAGCTGGGGGGAAACGAGAGGGGGGGGGGGGCAGGGTCCCGTGTTCTTTTCCCCTTAATCTGGTCTAGTTGTGAGGCGTGTGTAGTATGTAGTATATGTTTAGTTAATGTATTGGTTCCTTTAAGCATGTTGCATCCTTTTGAATCGTATGTTCCACGTTCTACTTGACTCGTGGTATTCACCACAGTTCAGTTGCTGTAGTCAGCTGATGTGTATTGACGTGCCCTTTTCATATGGAATAAATCTACTACTTAAACCAACTGGATTCCGTTAATTCATGCATACTACAGCGTAGTTCTTGAGCTTTTCTGGAGGCCCTAAGCTGCGTCTGACGCGGCATCAATGTGTTCCATCAGCCCTGACTCCTCAGAGCTAAGCTGTAGTGGTGGGCGTGGCCGCGGCTCCAAGACTTGCCCGAGAGCTTTGTCGACGTACTGGGCGGAGGCGAGTGAAGTTTAGTGTTTGCGGACCTGCTGGCGGTGTGCATCAGGACGAGTGGCCGGAGTTCCGGGCCCCGCAGGCCCGGAATGCACAGCCAGGTCCCGCAAAGAGACATGGGATCCGGCACGGGGAGCTTGGAATCAGATTCCTGGAGCGAAGTAAGAGCCCGCTGACGTGGTTAGCAGTCAAGGTGGAAGCACTGCGGGACCGCCAGATGAGAGGAGCGGGTCTGCGAAAAGATTTCTACAATTGGGCTACGCGTCAGTAGATCATTGCTCCTGCTGACCCGAGGTGGACTTGTCAGGGGAGAGGAAAGGAGGGCTCCCCCAGCCTTGGATCACCTGGCCTCTCACTGTCACACATCTATTGGACGGAGGAGCATCGGAGTGGTAGTAGGTGTGGAAGCTTCTGGGCCATTGAACTTCTCCTTGATTGAAGCGGGTTCTCCCGGACTCGGGAGGGTTTTAGGCCTCGGTCTGGGGGTTGCACCGGAGCGGCATGGATAGTCTACTCTTAGATTAACAAACCCCTCCCTAAAAACTAAACTTTTTCCAGGTGAATAGACATCTAGTTATACTTAGTTTTTTCTTCCTCCAATTACTTAAAAAGGATCTCTAGAATGAAACATGATTTTGTACAGCCTTGTTATCCAATATATTAAGGGTCCAATTCTGAAGTCAAGGTCAGGAAGAAATAAACACTTGAAAGCCCAATCATTGCTGCACTTAAAGTTCCTGTGAACATAATAATTCCTTTCTTGAAAGAGAACTTTTAGCTAGTAAATATGCCTGGGAGGAATGGAGACATTTTTGTAATTGGTACTCATGAACCTTTCAAATGTAGGCTGAATTACAGGAATCTACAGTGCCTTCGTAATATTCCTAACATGCAATGCTTCTTTTTTCCCCAGTATTACTTCTTTATCACATAAATCCCTGGCTCTCAGAGTGTACTTGCTTATATCGTCTTGGCAACATACTGAACATCCTATTTCTCAGGAACAATATTACATTGCTTCTAACCACGTTATAGGAGTTGTTCAGGTTGTCTTAGATAAGGGGAAACTTGCAAAAACCTTTCTAGACCATTCAATATTTTTTTTTAATATTCTTTTTATTAATTTCGATTAACAATACGATACAGGTCATACTAGCTTTCCAGTTAAAAACAAGAGTCAGTTCTCATCATAGCAAAGGCAGCAAATATAGCAGCATTGTATGGGATACAGTTTGTTACAACAGTCGATTCATCTTCTGCCTCTTCCTGCTATTTCGATAGATGGGGAGATACAGATCTCTCCTCTGTACGAGTTCTATTTGCCCCACTTTTTGTCCCTTTTTTTAGGGCATCCTCTACTTTTGAAGACCTCCTTCTCTGCAATCATGCATTTGTCCATGTCGTTCGCCCAGCCCCTCGTTGTTGGTGGGTTCTCTGCCTCCCATCGCATAGCTATATTGCACATTGAGGAGCCCCAGTTTGGGTGTTAGCGTGGCTTCTTTCCCCATTGCATTTTGCATTTGATGAGCAACCTTCCCCCAGAATGGCGATATGTTGGGGCAGCTCCATAGTACATGATGGAATGTTGCTTCCTCCGTGCAGTGTCGAAGACATGGTGCATTTTCCCCTAAGCCCTAGTTTGGTTTGCGTGGCCCCCGGTTAGGTAGGATCTATGTTCATTTTTTAACTGGATAAGGCGGAGTCTGAGTGGTGTGGCTGCCTCTCGGGCGGGACATTAACGCTGTTTGCAACTCATCGTCTTCGAGCGGCCCAATGTTTTCCTACTAATGGTCACGGAGTAGTGTGAGTGGGGTAGGTAGGTTATTACTGAGTTTTTGATAGGTCAAGGATATAGCTTTCTTGGTCAAGAGCTCGCAAAGAAGCATATCTTCTAGCGGAGACGCTTCCAGTACCTCACCTTGTGCAGGGATGGTTTAATTGAGTTCATGTCGGATTTGCATATATCGAAAGACTTCCTGTTGGGCAAGATCATATACCTTTTGAAATTCTGAAAAACTGAGAATTGTCCCTCTTTTCCACAGGTCCCCTACAGTAGAAATTCCAATGGTGTCCCACTTATCAAATCCGGGCTGTGTGCTCAGCGTACCCAGTCGCTGTGTTGACCATAGTGGGGTAACTTGGGTTATTATTCTGAATATTTTGTTTTCCTGCTGCCAGATGTCAACAGTTAGAGCAGCAGTCTTTGTTAAGACCATTCAATTTTTAAAGAACTCTAACCTACCAATCTGATAACGCAACACAGAGACTTGTATTTGCTTGAGCGTGACTTCAATGTTCCAAAAGAAGAGCTTCAAAGAGACTACTGAGAATGTGCTATTTTCAGCTGTCTTCAGACAAGGAGGTACCAAATCAACACAAAATGTAATGTTGTGTACCTCTTGGTGGCCTTAAGTAAAGACTGATATCTATTTAACACTATGCAGAGACATGGTCGGACAGGGATTAAAGCAAGGCTCAACATACCAGACCTCTTGGACTCTCACTTCATCTTCATCTTCATCTTCATCTTAGCTTTGAGAATAGGAAAGATAGCAAATTGGAAATTGAAGTGTGTCAACATCCTGAATTTGTAGCAAAACCACCCATACAGATGTCTCTGAAGCATCAGTCTACCGGATGATTCTTGTAGATGGATGTGGGTGATGCTAAATTGGTTCTTGGGCAAAACAGTACTTGGGGTTATGGACGGCTTCTCCAATGGTATTATACCATACAAATCCATTTCAAGTTCCGCTTCTTGATTACCTTAGTAAGTGGGCAAAGTAAGCAATGAATTGACACCAAAAAAAATAGCAAAACTGAGAAAGCACTAAGTTTCTTCTACAGTAGAAGATCTTGGCCTGTCAAGAGTAGCATACATTTTCTTAAGGATCATACCAATAACAGACAGTGTAAGGAGATAGCAATGGTATTCAATTCTCATCAAACTCACATTTTATGACTTACAAAACAGTTGAAAGTAACCCATAATCAAGAAAAAACAGAGGTATATGAACTCAAAAATCATCAATACTGAGAAAAAAGTCAAAGTATTGTCAAGCAAGGTGTCAAATTTCCACCGGAGCTGCCCACAACATATAACTTGAAGGCAAAGACAAGCTGTTTCCATGATTATTTTGTCCCCCTGACATTTAGACTAGAACCCCTTTAACACAACCCATGTGACTGTCTATATACAGTGTTCAATATGATTGTGGAAAAGAGGATCATCTTCTGATACGGCAAAATAGGAGTTCATATTTACAAGATGTTCAAATCCATATATATGGTTCTGAACTGCCTTCATTATTAGGGTGGGTTTTGCAAAATGTAACTATTTGCGGCTACTGATAATGCTCCCAGAATGCTATTCAATTATATGCAGCTTCACTCAGAAGAATGAAAGCAAGATTTGTGATTTGATTTTCATTATAAAACGCACCGAAATAATATTTGCAATTTGAATAAAAAAAATGAAAGTCACAAGAAGTTTTGCTATACTATAATGTTTATAATGGACAACTATAAATACCTTTTCTCAAAAGCGTCAAATAATAAATCATGCCGATACATGCCAGCATTTTTCAAAAACTTTATAATGGAGAGACGATGTAAAATAATGACAGGCAATATGTCAAAGCAAATAATAAATAAAAGTTAGGTGCTCCAGTCTCAAAGAAATCACAAAAGTGCACCTACAACTCTTGGATCTTGCATTCACAAAGGTTTATGAGTTCCAGGAGATCGTAAGGGCTTTCAGAAGTAGGCTGGAAGCCATAATCCTCACCACAAACTTTTGAGAATTCCATTTTGTAGTTAGCAAATGCATACACAAACACTAACTTGCTAAAAACTTTAATATTTCTCTCGTGGGGATGCTCTTCCCTACAACTGCAGCTTACTTTTTGGGCAAAGTCGCCCCTTTCAACCACAGAAAGGTTGTATTTCTGCCATTTTCATGAGGGTAGGAATGGATTTGAGAAGAGTTTGTGAATGCTTAACATGCAAAGTTGTGGGTGTTCACACATTCACATTGCTTTCTAGCCCTGGTGCTACCATTTCCCACTTGCTTCCAAGCCCAGTAGTTTTGCTCACATGAAAATAGGTATATAATTTTATGAGTGCAAAATCAAAGTTTGGACATGTAAGAATCAAGTTCATAACATTCTGACTCTGCCAAGGTCTTGCACATTTTTTCTAGTTTTAAAAAGTAAGCCAGTCATTACCCAAGTAGTTAGTAGTACATGTTCACAATTATGATAAACAAAAATGAGGCACAATGATATGAAGTTATTTCGAGAAATAACACAATGTGCTCAAGAGGAGATGGTCAGACTGAGTGGTCTTGTTGATCCTGCGTTGACAACTAGGCACAGGACCACCGGCATAATCTGGGATTATTTACAGTACCATTTTGTGAAATTTAGGGAAAATCTGAAGGTAGATTTGCTAAGCATTTCACAAAACATTTTCTCAGAAACTGAAGTGCCAAAAAGAGCAGTGATACAGTTGAACAGTGGTATATCAGAACTGTTATGTTCAGAACTCCATCATAACGAAAGTGCTAGTATATTCATGGCAGCACTGTGATAAAAAGCTACCCTTAGCAGGCCACTCATAAACAAAGCCCTTGAATATTTAAATATTTTAGACAGATACGACCCTGGAATGTTCAGGAAGAGTTCAGTATATTCCGAAATATGGCATAATCCGAGTCTGACAGAATCCAAATCATCAAAAGAATGTAAGTAATAGAATGCAATCCTATATAAAACAAACTTCACAATTTATAACATCAGTGATAATCAAGGTTTGTGGTGTGCAGCCTTGGTGCTCGCTCTGTCCGAAACACACATAACAGTCTACAGACAATTGCTGGTGACCAAATGGTTAGCCTGTCCGAAGACGCGCTCCCTTCAGGCCCACAGGCTTCAAAGATAAAACAAGTAAACTGCTTCTAATAAAAACGAAACAAATATGTACAAATTGTTCAATTGCATTCCTTTATTAAAGTCATGAATGCATGAATCGTTTGAACATTGAAGATTTATGTATTCAAGATTTCAATGAAGAAATTGCATTGAAGAATTGACATTTGAAACCCCGTGGGCCTGAAGGGAGTGAGTCTTGGGACTGGATAGCCATTTTGTCACCAGCAATTGACTTTAGAATCTAAAGCATAATATAACATAAGACCTGGCATTACTGAAAACGATTTTAGCAGAGCTCTATTGTGAGAACGCGGTCACCCACTGTAAGGCATCAAATGGGACAGGTGGATTTTTATAGGGAAAGTAGATTCATAAAGCATTGGACAAGTCGATGTTTCATGAAATTCCACACACCTGTATACGTGGTTGCTTTGCTACACCAAATCTTTCACATATTTCTCTGAAAACTGGCTAGCTGCTCACAACAAAGCACAAAAGGGTAGCAAGTCAGCACTTAAAGTGGGATGAAGAAGTGAGGAGCCTCTAACTGGGGTACGGCCTAACGTGTACTTAAGAACACTGTAAAAAGGTATGGGCTGTGTAAAAAAGGCCTGATACATGTCATACTGAGCTTAACAATTTTATAGGGTCTTAGTCAACAAAGGACAACTGACACAAGAGTAGCTGATGCAGTCCAAGTTTGTCCTTTGCATTCTGGTACATGTAGTTTGATTTCAATTCAAAAGTCTTAATTTCGATAAAAATCATAAAAGACACATTAACAGGGCAATTTACATTTATGGCTGATTAAAACAAATCCAGCAGCAAATAGCATCCAAAAAGCAGTAAGACATTACATAAAGTCAATCTCCATCGTTAAAAATATAAATAATTAATTAATTAAATAGTGGTGGATTTTATGACCAGTTTAAAAATATTCGAATTATTTAAAAACAGAGAAATAATTCCAACTCTGTATTGCTCTAAGACAGTAAAGTGACAAGTACAATTTTATGTGATTAGATAAATACACACTGCACATCAATATGTGCAAAGACCTCGGGCTCGTGTGATCCACATCCAGTGGAGAAATTTTGCAACAGCTATAACCACAGGCTGTGAGTTGTTTGTTTTTAAAATCATCAGTGCCTCACAACCTGTTTGAATACCTAGCTGGAGGCAAATGGGTCTCAACCATGTCCTTCTTGGTACTTTATATTTCGGGGCAAACTAATAGTATGTGGCTAATACTTTCCCTTTCGGAGGGACAAAAAGGACAAGTGGCACCGGAAGCACTGAGCCATTTGGCAGTGTAACTGTTAATGGGTAACGTACCAATCCTAAACTGATGGTATCTTTTCCTATATCCGAGAACAGTTATATTGTCCCAATAGCCCTCTAAGGCTGCTGTATGCTTGATGTCTGAAAAAGCAGCTGTCAGGGAAGGGCCACTACAGCAACTAAACCTTTTCTGGGCTACCAGATTCCAATAAAGTTCGCTAAGGCGATTCCTCGATGGGAAGACATTGGCCTCAGGATCTTGCCAGAGAGTTAATAACCCCATTGCTTTATATGTTACCCCAACCTCCCTCATCCTGTCTGCATTTCGTACATCCATAAATGCCTGAGCATACTGGGAGAGTTCTGGGGTAACCCACAGTCTTCTCCAGTAGGCTATCGTTCTGTAGCGAGCCATGTCCTCCAAATGCAGGCAGCCTAGGTCATAGAAAAGAGGTGTCAGGGGGGTTGACGCCAGAAGGCCTGTAATTCCCCGTAGGAATTTATTTTGTGCTATCGTTAGACAACTGAGGTTACTAAACCCCCACAATACTGCCCCATGGAGAACAGCTGAGCTAATTTTCGCATCATAAATGTTAAGAACTGGACTAACCGGCCTAGTGTGGGAGAGATAGAATTCCTTTGTTAAGGCCCCTGCCAATTGTGCGTGTTTTATGGCCAATTGGTTAGTATGGTATTTCCAATCCATTTTGGAAGCCAGGGTGATACCCAAGTATGAGAAAACCTCTGTCTGCTCGAGCTGTACCCCACTCACAAGTGCCCTCCCTCTAACTTGCTTAGATTTATGTAGGACCATAAACTTGGTTTTATTAACGTTTATAACAAGTCCATGGTCTTTGCAAAATAATTCAAAAGCACCTATGGCCTTCTGTAAGCCCTGCTGGTTTTCTGAAATTAAAAGGGTGTCGTCGGCGAACATCAACAGGGGGATCAGCTTCCCATCCAACTTGGGGGCATCAGTTGGTTGGTTATCAAAATAGCTGATCACCCTGTTGCTGTACAACGAAAAAAGGGTTGGTGCCAAAACGCACTCTTGGCGCACACCCCTGACGATTGGGAATTTTTCTGTAACGCTCCCCTGTTGATTCCAGCAGACTTGGGCATAATTACCCTCGTGTAACTTAATTAAAAAGGAGAGAATGTTCAAGGGCATACCCTGTTATAAAAAGACAGTTCACATTTTATGACGGGGCACCAAGTCGAACGCTGATTTCAAATCAATAAAAGCAGCGTACAATGTACACCCCCCCCAAGTACCACCACCCGCCAATAAATTAAAACAAATCTAAATACTTGATCGATTGTACTAGTGTGAGTACGAAAACCAGTCTGGAACGGAGAGAGTACCTCTTCCTCCTCAATCCATGCTTGTATCCTCTGAAGGACAAGCCTAGCTACTGCCTTTTGAATACAGTCAATTAAACTGATAGGCCTGTAATTTCCCGGGTCTGAGCGATCCCCTTTCTTGTGTATGGGAATTATCACAGCGCCCTTCCAGGTTTCAGGTATGGGTAAACCCTTTGCGATACTGTTAATTAGCGCTAATATGTAAGGTGCCCAGACCTCCTTGTCATGCATAAATAGGTCATCAGGGATTGAGTCCAAACCTGGTGCCCTGCCTTTGGGGATGTTATCCAACACCTTTCTAACTTCAATTCTAGTGAAGAATAGGGTGATGATATCTTGCTCGATGGTGATGGGAGCCTCGCTAACACCCAGCAGCTCAAAAGGGGCAAACTGGGTGGCATAATGGGAAACCCATAAGTTCGGGGGAACATGGTTTGTTGGTTCAGCCCTTTTGGACCCCCTACCCCACCTGACCATATCTCAAAAAGTACAGATAGAGCTTTCTTTGCTAGCTCCCAACAGTTCACCCCAGTAGTCCTCATCCCATTTCTTGTATAATACTCTAGCGCTCTTAATGTTTTCTCTATCTTTTGATTTAACAGCTTGTGCTAGACCTTTGTATGCGGCCCTACAGGACTTCCCATACCACTGTTCTTCTTTTCTAACAGGCCTTTTCTGTTTGTTTAAAATCTTCTTTAAAAAATAGCTGCTCAGCTGTCTAAAAAATTTGGAATGGATGAGATTGACATTAGACTCAACTTCCTGCTTGGTGGAACAATTCTGAATTTCCTCTGTTGCCTGAATAGTCAGCTCTTTCATAGCAACTATATTCTCTTCAATCGCCACGCAGTCGGCCCATTTAATTCGCCTAGAATCATTAGAAAGGACTATTTCCACAAAGCCCAACGGGACATCCTGAACTTTGGACTTAAATAACAAGGACATTAGTAACGGGTCATGATCACTCTCGACCCTCTGTTCAATCTTCATATCCTTAATATGTTGCCAGTACTTCTTGTTTGTAAGGATGTAATCAATACGGCTCCTTGAGGTGCCATTATGTAAATTGATGTAAATTGATACTTGTATAGCGTACTACTCACCCGCAAGGGTCTCAAGGCGCTTGTACGAATACCGCTGTGGAACCCATCCTGGCTTTCCCTGTGAGGCGTCCACTCCTGGGCACCGCCAAGGTGGAGGCCAGACATCCTTAGCGTTGTGGGGGCCGTTGTGGAGATTAAGCAAGCTATTGCCCAGAGTTGCAGAGTGGGACTCCATGACTGGAATAGGCACCGAGGCGAGAATTATCAGGTCCGTGGAATTTTTGAGCCCAAGACCCGCCGAGGCGGGGAATTGAACCCTGGTCCCGGGCTAGACCTCTGCATCAGGGTCTGCCGCTCTAACCATTGAGCCACACTTCTTTCTTTATTGAAAGTAAACGCTCCCTGACTATCCGAGGCAGTGCATCCATTAGTTGCGTGCAGCCCATGCTATACACAGAGGGTTTTAAGCTGAAGCGCAGCCTCCGTCCACTTTTTAATTGGCACCAGTAACAGCGAGGGGATGTTCCAAACTGTGTCTTCTTCTGTGGTCAGGTCAATGTCATTCCTATCCAACGGTTCGAAGCAACAGTTCAGGTCCCCTCCTACAATAATATTTCCTTTACTACGATAGCTCTCAAGAAGAGCATCTAGTTGATCGGTAGGGAGGTGGTGGCAGCTTCTCCTGACCCCGCTTGGCGTTACAAAATCAAATAGCGGCGATAGAATTGTAAACGGAAACTGATTTTGAAAAACGACCGATTTATTTTAATTGATGCTTTTAAAATTGTGTTTACTGTATTTTAAATTGAATTGACTGAATTAGGTTGTGAATTACTCAGAGGCACACTGCAATAATATCGCATACCCGCAAACACCAAGGCTACGATAGTTAAAGTTAAAATTCCTACCTAAGCCTGCACGCTCGGCAGCTAATCCCGGTGTGTGGAGGGCGGGGCTGAGGCAGGACATACAGGAAAGCGAGCGGTTAGCGCTCTAGACTTCCTGGGCTATTTAGCCCCTCGTCGGCTGTAGCGCGCAGCGTTGGCGCGCAGGGTGGCGCCTACTACTGCGCCTAAGACGAGCCGAAGACCAGCCCGTCTGCGCCCGTCCGCGACTGGACGGGGCCAGGGGACTATGGCGGATTATACTACTACCCTCGCGCCTCTCCATCGCCCAGGTCTCATATACACCAGTCAGACCCTACTGACCTTAAGCAGGTATTCCACCTCATTGTGTTCCCATAGGATACAGGGGAGCCTGGAGGGACCGTTCTCCTGCAAGGTTTGTTTTACACAATTTACAAGTAGTGCTGTAATCACGCCTTGTCAGCTAAGGTCTACCTCCACTATCCCTACCAACTGTCAGCAAAATCTGATTGACAGTCCTCCCAATGACTCATCTTTGAATTGCAAAAACCTCCTGTGTAATGTCCGTTCTTTAGTTACCCATTCCACTCAGGTCTGGGATCTTATAACATCAGAAAAGCCACATTTTTGCTTTCTAACAGAGACTTGGTTAAAGCCCCACTCCGTACCGGCCATTACTATGGGGGTACCACAAGGATACAAATTAGTAAGGATGGACAGGCCAATTAAAACTGGTGGGGGATTAGCTATTGTTTTTAAACAAGAAATCGAGGTAGTGGTCACTGAGACCGTATGTAACCCGCAAATGGAGGTCCTCATCTTTACTATCAATCCTAACTCTAGGGAAACCAGGAAGGGAGCTTTAGTCTACCGGCCCCCAGGTCCGCCGGGGAATTTCTCTCTTCAACTTGTTGAAACACTGGCCCCCCACATACAGGTGAATTCCGACTTCATCCTGGTAGGGGATTTTAATGTTCATAGTGAACTTACCTCTTGTGTGGAGGCACAGACAGTCCTGGCTGATTTAACCATCCTTGGTCTGCATCAAATTAATCAGGGACCCACGCACTTAGCCGGTCACACCTTGGACCTTGTGCTATATAACTCCACTTCTATAAAATGTCTCCCTCCCTGTCAAGTGGACTGGACTGACCACTCCATTATTGAATTTTATACGCGCTCCAACCATGAGGCTAAGGGGGTCCAGAGAACCTTGGCTGATGTCAGAAGACCTTGGAATAAATTAACGACTGAGAGCTTTAGGGAGAAATTCACCGAACCTAACTGGGCTGAATGTGGCGACAATGTCACCGCTGTACTAGCCATTTTTAATGAAGCGGTAACTACCTCCATCAACCACGTTGTTCCTTTTAGAACATATAAACCACGACCTGCCCCAAAACAAGAAGTCTGGTACACAGACGATCTCAGACAACTAAAAATCACTGCACGGAAATCTGAAAAACGATGGAGAGCTACACGCAAGGCAGAGGATAAAGAAACTTATAGGACTTCCCAAACACATTATCATAAAGCTATTAGATCTGCTCGGAAACATCACATAGCAGCCCAAATATCAGCAGCGGGTAAAAATGCTAAAGTCCTTTACCAAATCTTACAGACCTTTGTCAAGCCTACAGCCTGTGAAACGGAGGGGATTGAGTCTCAGGAACTCTGTGATAACATCTCACAGTTCTTTGTTAGGAAAATAGAAGGCATTTATGCTAAGATCTTAGCCTCAAAATATACCTCTAACACCTTGAGAACTGATGACAATATGGCTCCGCCACAGCTCAGCACAGCAGAAAACAACGCTAGCAAGCTTGTTGAATTCCCTCCTATATCAATGGAGGACATTGACACTCTAATTAATCAAACTTAGAGTGGATGCCCTTCAGATATCATTCCAGCTCGGATCATGTCACTTTTGAGGGATGATCTAGAAGTGGGTATTCAGTGGGTAGTTAATCTATGCTTAGGATCAGGGGAAGTCCCCCCTGACTGGAAGCGTGCTTTGGTGAGGCCTCTACGGAAGAACAACTCCATTCCATGGACTGACCTCACTAATCTGAGACCCATCTCTCTCCTCCCTTTTTTAGGGAAGCTCGCCGAGAAGTTTGTTAATCGGCACTTATCCAACTACATCGAGAGTGCAGGGGGACTAGACCCCTCTCAATCGGGTTTTAGGCCCAGGCACAGCACTGAGACCGCCTTGCTGTCCGTCGCTGACAATCTCCATATGCTTCAGGATAAGGGGTATTCCGTTATCCTGGTGTTATTAGATTTGTCAGCGGCGTTTGACACTGTGTCTCATGATATCATGACCACCAGACTAGTTGACATCGGTCTGGGAGGCAAGGCGCTGGCCTGGTTAAGGAGCTTTTTCACCAAACGCACTCAGAGAGTCATACTTGGTTCCTACCAGTCAGAGGAGGTGGAGATCTCAAAGGGGGTGCCACAGGGCTCCTGCTTGAGCCCAACATTATTTAACATCTATGTGGCACCCCTAGCTAACATCATGAGATCCCACGGGTTTATCCCCGTATCGTATGCAGACGATACTCAACTCCTCTTCCCGTTTATAATCATGACTCCTGAAGTGCGTCACTCCTTCGCCCAAGGGATGAAAGAGGTGGCACATTGGATGGCAGCAAACTTCCTTCAGTGTAACGTCTCCAAGACGGAGGTGAGGCTCTTTGGGGAATCCAAACGTCTGTGGACTCCTGACTGGTGGCCTTGTGATCTAGGCCCAGTCCCGGAACCGAAAATGGTAGTGAAAGATCTAGGAGTCAAACTGGATCAGGAGCTCACTCTAAAACATCACGCTACTCAAGTAGTAAGCTCCTGCTTTCATGTTATTGGGCTTCTCCGAAGGGTGTTCCCCCTGTTACCTGATACCACCAGGAAAACCTTAGTTCAGTCGCTCGTGTTGAGTAGACTGGACTACTGTACTGGTTTGCTGCTAGCCGCCAATGAGGGGGTCATCGCCAGACTTCAAGTTGTGCAGAACACGGCTGCACGCCTTGTTCTCAATGCCCCGGTCCGGACTCCTTCAAAGCCCCTTCTTAAAAAACTCCACTGGCTCACGGTAAAACAAAGAGTGATGTTCAAAACTTGTTGCATCATTCACAAGTGCCTTTCCTGCAGAGGCCCGGATTATCTAACTAAGCAATTTATCCCATACATCCCGGCAAGATCCCTGAGATCTGGAGACCGTGAATTGCTATGCGTCCCCAGATTCTGGAAGACACGACAAGGTGGAAGAGCTTTGTCAGTGGCAGGCCCGAAACTTTGGAATGAACTCCCATTCGAAATCAGAGCATGCAGGGAACATTTTCCCTTCAGGAAAAAATTAAAAACTTTCCTGTTTAATTATTGATTTTGGTTAAACATTAAATAAACACATGACAGGGTTATTTGCTTTCTGATGACGCCAAAGGCGCGGAGATACTCCCCAGGGAGTCGATTCCCAGCGCGGTACAAGCTTGCAAATAAATAAATAAATAAATAGTATGGGAGGATTTGCCCCCCGGTTGTCCCCGTGAGTAAATATTAAAAATATAAAGGTCATTAAAATCTACGCTAGAAACATGAATTAAGAGGATATCATTGCTTTTAGTGTCCAATTGATGGAGAATATATCTACTGTCCTGCTTAACCCACGTTGTTAGGCCCCCCTTTGGTCTACCTTTTAAACTTGGGATAGCTGGGATAAAGAAATTAAGATATCCATCTCTATACTCTGGCTCTAGCAACCAGGTTTCATGGAACAGGATAAAACCCATTAAATCCACGAAAGTCAACCTATCTGAAGAGTTTATCTTACTTCGAACCCCAGCAACATTCCACGAGATCAGTGATGTGAGAGGTGTAACTTATTCCTTGTTTTATAGGCCCACTGTTCCATTCTCAACTATCCCACTAGTGTCCCTTACGTTACTACAGTTGTCCAACTGGATTTGATTAGCAGTGAGCACTAGGGTACTTTCTGACTCATCTTGTGCAAGTAGGGAAACCTTTACTACAGGATTACGTAATCTGCCAGATTGACCTGCGATACCATTACAAGCCAAAATGTCTCCCCTCGGTTTCCTACTTTCCTTTAAGGGAAGTCAATCATTATCATTCATTGAGCTAAAAATATCAAATCTGTTGCTTGTTGGAAACAGATTGGGTGTTGGAACTGCCTCTAGTACATAATTTCTGGGGTCATGAATTCCAGAGTAAAGAGGTGGTTGATAAAAATAACCCAGAGGTAAGACATTGACACTATCATGATGGATCCTAGCAGAACCTGCCTGCTTCAGAATGTGTCCCACTAACTCAGGGGAGCCACACAATCCCCCTCCAGTCTTTTCCTGGATTTGCCCACCCATGTGACCCTTCTGACCATCTTAAATGTACTATACAACTGCTCACCTAACACTGTTTTATTGTTTAAATGGTGGAGAGCCTTATTCTTAAGTGTTGACCAATGCTCCTCCTCTGTCTCCGGTATTTTGGGAACGTTGGCCAATATGATGGAAAACGGGCATGCCTCGGGGGGGAGATGGAGGGAGATGTTCCTGGGAGAGTAATTGCCTGTCAACTGGAGCCTTCCAACAGGGCCCTTTGAGCCGGACTTTACCCCTAGTGTAGTGTTAACAGGTGGAGCCATCTGTTTTAATACTTGGGTGTTATGGTTAACAGAACAACTTCCCGTGTCCATAGGCACTTGTACTATGACACTACCAGAACAAGCACTAGTGGATTGGGACTCTTTGGTAGCAGTTATATGTTTAATAGTAATGGGCTTTTCTAGATTACCCAGTCTTCTATCTAGGGATTCTAATTTCTCCATTACTGGGAATATGAATGCCTTAAACATATCCTCAATATGCCCAATAATCTCTGGTCTGACAGCCACACTATAAGGGTCAGCGTTAGGTGCCAGGGACTTACTACCTCCTAAGTGTAAAGGACATCTACTCAAGGTAGTTACTATCTCTGTTTGGTTACCCAGCCCAGATGTGACATTTTTGCGCCTTGGCATTTTTGCCGGTAGACGACTACCTTTCGGGGCACAATTTGCTTTCCTTTTCCCTATGGCGTCTTTAGATCTAACCACAGCTGGTGGGGCCCGGAACGGCTAGAGCGTGGCACCCGTGGTGAGGGAGGAGGACTGGGTTCGGGGGAACTAATTGAACCCATCATATGGCCCACTGACCCCGGGGTATCCATTACAGGTGGGACAGCTACCTGCGATGGTTCAAGCAAAAGTCGAGAAACCGGACTAGGTGACTCATGGGCTAAAGCAGGAACCGTCAAATCACTAAATGGTTCCAGTGATAACCTTTTCTCAGTGCGTTCAATCTCTTTTGACAATTCAGTTTCAGCCTGTTTCAGGTAGTCTTCCATTGTCCTTACACCCCCCCTAGCTGCCCCCCCTCTGCGAGTAAGCTTACTCATAATTGTAAGGCAACAGTAATATACTAGCAATAAGTTATCAAATCGTGAATAATATATACAGAGGGTGATGTTTACATACGCACAATATCAGGATTTTGTTATGTCTCTAGGGAGAGTTTAGATGGTGATGTTAGGAGGGTGGCCGGACCGGCCTCCTCTGGCCCCGGATGGCCACTGATGGCCCCGCCCTTGTCCCGGGCTTCTCCCGGCGAAGCCCGCGCGCGTCCCGCGACGTGGGAGTACTCGCGGTCCTTTGTGCCCCACTGGGCGCGTGATGGAGTGGGCATGGACCTCAGGGCTTATGGGAAATGTAGTTTCCCCCGCTCGGCGGCCGCTCGCGATGTCCAACAGCGGCAGCGGCAGGGGGAAACCGAAAAGCAGTCCAAAGGATCCAACCAGGGTGCAGAGAGAATCCTGGTGAGTCTTGCCTCAAAGTAACAGAGATACAGTTTGATTTCATTAATAATAAACTCAGGGCTAAATGATACAAACAAAAGGCCTGACCTGGAACACAGACTCAGGTTTGGAACTGGGAAACTTGGGAACTGTAATCTTCAAGGTACATATAAAATTCATGACGGCCTCCTAAAGCGTTAAGAACAACCGGAGATTCAGAGAACCAGCCTGCATGCCTTTTAAGAACCGCAAATGCAGGGATAGTACCCCTGACTGCCGGGGGCAAAACCTGACATACTTCAAATAACGGCGGGGTCAGAAATGGTTTCTCTTTGCTGTGGGGGCTTCCTGAAGTGCCCGCGCTAGAGCCTGAACTGGCCCGTGTTGGAGCAGAAGACACCACCAAGCTAAAGGGTTTGCAGATCTCAGAAGGGGGCACCGCCTGCCATCCGGAAAAAAGCCAGGGAGATATCGCCAGGGTGCTGGGAACAACGGAGCCTGCGTAGGGGGAGGCAAGTACCATGAATGTCAGTGGGGTCCGAAGTGCTGAGCAAAATGGCGGCACCCTGGAAAGCCAATGCCACTAGAAGACCGGAAAGGCCACACAGTGCAGTCACCTAGTGCCAGAGCTCTCACACAGGAACCCCTTAGCAAAGAGCCACTGCTGGGGAACATGTTACACACCGACTCCAACCGTGCCTGGAGTCAAAATGGCAGGCAGAGAGAGGTGCCCCTCAACAGCACCAGGACCACGTCAGGCCCTAGCAGCAGCTCGGCCAGCAGCGGGTGACGGTGTGCTGGAGTAAAGCCAATGCACAGCACACAGAAATTGCCACAAAACTTGACTATTTTGCAACAAAAATGGTCTATTTTGCTCCCCCTGCTGGCTATCTCAACACTTCATTTCTGCAAACTCTGCTCTTCTCTTTCACCAATTCCTTGTGCTTTACTCCAATCACGGACGTCTGCTAAGATTGTTTACTGTTTACTTCCCATCTCATGCTGCCCCCTGCTGGCTGCCTCAAAGTTTGTCTACTCTGCTTTATTAGATTTGCTAACACCTTGATCACCTGGAACATGGTCCGCCTGGGTTATTTCCTATTTGCCCCTCTGCTCGCCTGCTGCCCCCCCCCCGCTGGCCAGCTCAACCCCTACTCTTGCACGACTACTTCTGGAATGACCTGTGCTAGGCTTTTACCTTAGAGATGGGGCAAACTCATTACCACAGTGAGAAAATAGTCTGTCCCCCATACTGATGCTGTTTGTTCCCATTTAGTACACTTTCTTTCCTTGTCTAATTCCTTTGCTCCTATCCGCTCTCCCCTGAATCTCTCCCCTTGCCTGCTACACCGCCTAGCCCCCTGTCCTTTTGTGCCCTTTGACTAAGCACTCCTTCTCCCCTTGTTGGGGAAAGATCCAGTATTTATACTCTGGAGTCTCAGCGAACCCGCTGAGAGAGTCCAAAGCGCTAAGGGAGCCACTCACAGTTGAGGTATGGTATGGCACCCCTTGCCAAAGCACTCCCTCTCCCCTTTTTGGGGAAGGATCCAGTATGTAGGCCTTGCGCATGTGTGAAATTACTAACTTTAGTCCACTAGCTTATGCAATACGAACAAGGCTTGACTAGTGTTGCCATTGAGGATACTATACATTTTTCAGTTACTGAAATTGTGCCTTGTTGTTTCAACAATATTCCTTGGCTTTGAGAAAAGAAAGCAGCAAGCACAAAGTGTGATCCCCTACCTAAGCAGGACTTGGCTCTAATCAAATGTGTGAGACTTCTCCCTCTTTTTTTATTTCAAATAATTTTTATTGAAATTTCAAGAACAAGAACATAGATCCACAAACAGAAAATCACTTATTAGCATGACTTGAAATACAGCTACATATGCGATAGTCAAAGTCAAAATAAGCTTTATTCGAATTTTGATTACAAAATCATAAAAGCACATGTTAAAACAATATTAAAAAAAGATCTGTACCAATTTAAAAAACGTTTCGATATTAAAATGCTAATATACAATTCATACGAGCCCCATATATTATTAAGATAATCGCTCTAGACAGTTTGTTTCATTTGGCCAATGTCAGAGTAAAGACGAAGAAGCGTTGTGTATACATATTCAATTCAGAGTATTACAATTTAAATATGTACTATATACATTCATTCAAGTAACATTCCAATAAGGAATGAAAACATACACATACATCATATGGTATTCCGGTAGCTGATGAGTAGCTTTCAAAAGGAAGATACTGCCTTAATTACATATTCAGTCTCTAGTTGTTTTAATTTAAGAAAGGCGCAACTCTACTGCTCCTCAGCCCCAGTTCTTTAATATTGGTATCAGAAGCCTTTCCCTCTGAATCAGGTAAAATTTGCAAAACAAAATACAGTGAATGTTTGATTGGTGGGAGATATCATCACATGGGCAGATTGCCAGGTCCTTTGACCAATCGTTACATTCGGAGAAAGTTATCAGTCTAAAAAATGTATCAGTGCGATAACGGGTCAACAACATACGAGTGTAACAACTTGGATCTAATAAAAAATAAGGGTGGATCCCTTCGCAGATGGTGAGTAGCTGATTTTCCAAAACTGTACATTTACCCTTTTCCGAGAGCCACCTTGTGTTGCCTAGATGTTCCAAGACCAACTTTTTCAGTGTGCTTCTAGGCACTGCTTCCATGCTTGTTGGGGTAACAAAGAATTCTGGGTGCCCAATCTTAAACATCATGTCTTTTACATACTTGATCCATTTTATGTTAGCTACTCCATCTAAGTTAAGGCAGTCTGTGATGATATCTCTATTTAAACTGGTTTCAGGCGTTACCCAGATTTTATGCCATAAGAGTAAAGGGGAGGTTTTGATGGTGTCAGATATATATGATAAACCCACTTCACTGTGGCAGATGTAAGTGGCTGTGGTTTTGGGAACCGCTAATAAGTAACGGATAAAGTGGTTCTCACAACGTTGAATCTGCTCCACCTGTTCAATCCCCCAAATACCTGCCCCGTAGGTAGCGGTAGAGACACATTTAGATTTATAAATTTGTAGAAGTTCTCGTACCGGTCTCCCACCCAATTTCTTTGCAAAATTTATCAATGCTCCTATGGCCCTAGAGAAAGCTAGTTTCCTTGCTGTCACTGCTGCCTGCCATGTTCTCTTCCTATCAAAATTGATTCCTAGGTAGGAGAATCTGTTGGTGCTCTCGATCTTATTCTTGTCGAGAAAGGTCGCTCGAGTGGTCTTTGTCCTGTTTCCGCAGGTCATAGAATAAGTTTTAGAAACATTGACTTTAACCCTCTGGAGATCATATATTCTGCAAATTTAGTTACCGCCCTTTGGAGACCAATCATAGTGTGTGACCTAATTGCGGCGTCATCCACGTACAAAAGGATTGGGGCAGGGATACCCCTGGCAGTTGGGTAGTCAAGCTGAAATTCACTAAGATATTCTCCTATGCTGTTAATATACAGGGTGAAGAGAAGGGGTGCTAAAATGCACCCCTGTCTCACACCTCTCCTTATTTCAAATTTAGCTGAACACTCTCCCTTCCTGCCGTACCGTACCTTAGCACCCGCCCCCCTGTACAATTCCTTGATAAATAAAAGAATCTGTCGATCTACGCCTATGTCACTAAGTATCTCCCATAGCTTTTCATGTTCCACGCAATCAAAAGCGGAACTTAAATCGGCAAGAAAGATTTCCTTTCCTAGCCTGCGTATATTTGGCTATTAACAACGCTAGATTGAGACTGTTTTATTGTTCCTCTCCCTGCCCAGAAACCATACTGTAAATTAGAAATAACATCCATCTCCTCCGCCCACTCTTGTAGCCTATTTAAAATTATCCTACCTACCACCTTCATTAAGGCATCTAATAAAATATGGGGCGATAGCAGGTAGGATCGTTCCTGTCCCCTTTTTTAAAAATTGGGATCACGATGGCTTCTGGCCAAGTTGAAATGAATCAGAGACTGTTAGAACAATTAAACACATTGGTTAACATGGGTGCCCATAGGTCTATTTCAGATTTATAGACGTCAATCGGGACGCCGTCCGGCCCTGGCGCTTTTCCTGGGGCACTTTCCCTAATCGCTCTTATAACCTCCTTACAGTCAAATACAATTCCCAAAGGGAACATGCTAACTGGGCCACTATCGTCAGATGTTCCAGTTAAATTATCATTTTTATTTTCGTAGTCATCTATGTTAACTTTGTCATAAAGACCCATAAAGTGTGTAACCCAGATTTCACCTGGGATGGCTAGATCAATTGAATCTGTATCCTTATCTGATAGGAAAGGAGTGTTAACCGCTTTCTAAAAGGCTGTATTGTCGTTCCTTTGGCATGCTTTATGTAACGTCTACCAAGCTTTCCTTTTTAATTGTTTTTTTCCTGCTACTATAGCAACACGGTAAGATTTTCTAGCAAGCCGTACTAACTCTATTGTTCTGGGCGCTTCATGTAAGGCACGTTTCAACTTAATATATGCCTTAGTGCAAATCTTGTCAAACCATCTATGGGCTTTATTGGTACTGTGGCTATATTCCCTAGTTAATGATTTTCTTATTTCCTCTATTAACTAACTTTTGGAGAAAAGCCTCTGGTTCAATTTTGTCCCATTTAATGGAGTATCCATTTGAACTCATAAGGCTAATAGGGGGATCGTAAGAAACCTTTCCATTCAAGTGATCTTCCACCCCTTTAATTTGTAATCCAAAGGAAATGGGATAGTGATCGCTCCGCAGTGTATTGAGTATTCCCCATGAGGACACGAGTGCCGAATACCTCGATGATAGGAGTGCAAAGTCGATAATCGAGTTGCACCCTCTCCCATTAAAAGTGGGCTGGAAAGGTTTCGGTGGTGAGCATAATTCATTTACATATGATAGGTCAAAATGAAAAATCAAATTGTTCAGCAGGTCCCCTAGTTTTGAGTGGGTGAAGTGGGTGGGAGTGTCCTCCTCATTATCCCCTAGGCCACCGGTGCCAGTCATACTGTATAGGCACACAGTGCAGTTACAATCGCCCACCCATAATAGGACCATGTCTCCGGTCACCTGTTCCTCTAGGCTAAGCAGATCACTCTCATAAGATTGTTTATGGCATTTTCCAATAAAAATATTGGGATGTTATTATAAAAATGTATTAATGCCATATTTTTTGCTCCTCCCCAAATAACTAATAAGATCTGGTAATACTCCATCATGATAAATTTAGCGACTGTAATCCCTCCTGAAGTTGAGACATAGATGCACAGCCCCCCTTTTTTTCTACCCTGCGTACTAATGATGGCTGGTGTATTAAAAGGTTTGATACCCATTTATATGGATTTCTTGAACAGACCACGTTTCCTGGAGGCATAGTATGCTATGATTATTTACTATATCCAGCCATTGTGGGAGGGCTACTTTATCCGAGAGGCCCACGACGTTCCAACATAAAAGTTTTGGCCTCTTAGATGTTGTCCCCACGGCGGATACCCTTTCGGGGTTCCCTTCGTTTGTACCATTTTTCCCTCCCTTCGTAAGTGATGGTCCTACCCTTATTGGGGGGGAAGAACTAGATGCTGATGTGCTTTAGAGTTTTCTAGATATGTTTTTTTTCGGGTATTATAAGCATCTGCGTCTAACCTACATTTGGCCTCCTGTTCTATCTCGTGGCTTTCTACCCCTCCCATCTCCCAATTTCCATTTGGTTGTATCAAAAGTGAGGGGGACACCTCAGAGGGTTGCTCCCCCCTCTTGTTCCTCCCTTGTCAATCATGATCATCCAAACATGATAAAGCTTCATAATGATTGTTCAAGGGTATGCTCCACCTTGGTGTATGACTAACCTGCTGCGTTCTGCCCTGATAGTTTGTAGGGGGTCTGGAAGTGAGTGAACTCGGAGGATAAAAGGCCCCCAATGCATTAATACTGATAGAGTTATACTGTATGGAAATATGTCTGGTTCTTAACAAGATTTCATGTACAAGTCTGGGGTCACTAAAAGTCGGGACTATGCAATCTCCAGGCGAAGTCTTGTTTTCCCTACCCACCCATGCTACCTTTCTTGCCATTTTAAAACAATTAAATAATTCATTGTTTAACCCAGTTTGGTTCCTCAACCAGTGGAGAGACTTAATCCCGAGTTCCCTCCAGGTTTCATACTTCGCTGGCGGTAGTATGGGGGCGTTAGCCAGCACCACCACGTATGGCGTGGCGGCAGGAGGTAAATCAAGATAGTCTACCATGTGGGGATTTTTTAGATTAGTTGGTCCTTTTAAGATAGTAGCAGGACTTCGGGTATCATTGGGGCCACTGGCCTTAACCCCTTCGTTGCGGCGGCTATTCTGCCGCAGCGCTAAGGGGGCGGGGGGCGCGCGGCGCGCCCATGCTGGTGACGTACCCCGCTCCGTCACCAGCCGCGGTCACGCTGTGCTCATGACAGAGCGGTTCCGTCACGTCCCCGACCGCTTAATGGAACGCTCAGCGCAGGCGGGGAATCCGCGCCGCGCAGGCGTGCCGAGCGGGCCGTGATGGAACCGCTCCGTCATCAGCACAGCGCGACTGCGGCTAGTGACGGAGCGGTTCAGTCACCAGCAGGGGAGGGGTTAATTAGAGGGTCTATTGAATCAGTGTGCACTGATGGTGTGCTTCTAGTTGCTGTTGATCTAAGGCCTGATTGCGTAATGTCAGCTAGTGAGGGCATTGCCTTTGCTGTGGGTTAATCAGCTATGGTCTGTAAATTAATAGTAGCTATGTCTTGGATGCCAGACCGCATCAGCCTGTCACTACTTCCTCTGATCGTGAGATGTTTCTCGTTTACTGCCACCTCCAGATTAGTCATTCTGTTAGAAAGAGACTGTAACGCCTCAACCAAGGTACAACGAAGAGTATCTATGCCTTTTGTGAGGCTTTCAATGGCGATTATGTTACGTTCAGATTGTGTTCGCTTTACATGAATGTTTATTGGTCTTACGGATATGTGTTTTAAAGGGAAGTGGTTTCCCTTTAGACTTTTTCCTAGTGGGATGCTCCTTAAATGGACTTATGGGAGTAATACTCGAGTTTATGATGGAATTATTACCCACCACCGAGCTGTCTGGGTTCTTAGAACGTTTATTCGGGGTTTGGGCCTCTTCTTCTAAGAAGCTCACTTCTATGGCCTCTACTGGCGGTTGTATGCATCCATTACGTGCAATGTCCTGCAAATGGATATCTTTTGTAGGGCTATCCAAACAAAGAGTGTGTAGATGCGGTGGGTTCTGAGTCCAGATTACATGTCAATTTCCCCAGAGTCTCTTCTACGGTATTGATCTGTTTTTCTTTGACCCCCATAGCCCCCACAAGGTACAAAAGCAGTGACGATTGGCCCCCTGTTTGTGTCTCTAGGAGGCCCTTTGCGTCAGCTTGGGTCTTCTTTCTTTTACTCATAGTTCTTCCCTTGTGTTATCCTCCCAATATCGCCAATATACGGCTTACTTAGACAAATGAAGCAGAAATACAAAGGATGTACCAGTTCTGGAGCTGATGTTGGGGAATGGGCCCAGCAAAGCCTCCTTCAGGCACCGATGGGCGCGGTCGGACCCGCCCTTGGCCCGGGCTCCCGTTTTGTTGGTTCAGTGGCTCCGCCCCTGTCGCGTTTATGAAGGAGAGGAGACTTGGGGCGGCGAGGGTAGGCAACAACAGGCAGGGTCCGCTCCCAGCAAAGGCCTCCTTAAAGATCTCGCTGTAGAGCAGAGAAGAACCAGGTAAGTCCAAACAGCGTCCCGCGTCGCGGGAGCCCCGCTCCCGTTTTATTGGTTAAGTGGCTCCGCCCCTCTGGCGAGACTGCGCTGCCTTGTAGGTGTTGTAGTAGGCAATGCGCGGTCCGCGGTTATGAAGGAGAGGAGACATGGGGCAGCGAGGGCAGGTAACAACAAGCAGGGTCCGCTCCCAGCAAAGGCCTCCTTAAAGATCGTGGTGTAGAGCAGAGAAGAACCAGGTAAGTCCATACAGTGATAGTAAATGATAATAACAAATAAATAACTAAATAAATAGAAATAGAGAGAAAAACAAAGGGCAAAGGAATTGCAGAACGGCTACGAATTAAAGTGGCATTAGGAATTGTGAACAGATTAATCATGTACAGTTTTAGTTTTTGACATTTTTATGTAGGTTGACCGTAAGGTTGTATGTTAAGCACATAATTGAAGGCGTAAAAGTTTGCATAGGATGTAGTGTAAGGATATCATGATGGAACGTCCAATCTTGTAATATAGTAAGCAGACACAAATCCTATGTACAGACTTAATGTCAAAACAAGTAATTCTCACCAAACCTCCACATTACATTCGCATTTATCATTTTCGGGACAGTGAGGCTAGCGGGAGTTTCGTCATGTGTGAGACAATACCCATGTGGGGGGTAGGCAAGAGGGTTCACAAACGAGGTAGCGATCAAAAGGGGGAATGTCTTATTTCAGGTGTTTGTGTTGTGGTTGTCAACAATAGGTACAATAAAAGGTAAGAGATGGTTTCACAAGGAGTCGTTTGATTCAAGGAGGATCAAACTTGAATGAAAATGCATCAATGAACTTCCACAGCTTCCTATGTGAAGGAAGCCAGGGAGAAGAGTGGAGAGGAATATTATCCGCTCCTCTGAGAAAGGACAGCCATTCCTGCCATTTTCTGAAGGAGACTTCTTTGAAGTTCTTCCAATTAATGAGTAATATTTTGCAAGCTAGTGTGAGCATAAGGTCCAACAGGTAGAGGTCGGTCTCAGACGGTAGTGTTGGGTCTAAAAATCCCAGAAGGATGTAAGAGAATTCCCTGGGAGGGACAATGTTAAATGTTTTGTTTATGCACTTGTAAATATTATCCCAATATGTTTGTAGAATGGGGCAGTGGAAGAGCATGCTAGTTAACCGACATGTACTTTAGAGTTCCAGCATGTAGGGCTCTGCCTGAGGTTAAGTTTGAAGATCCTTTCGGGGTCCAATATGTTCTATTAATTAGCATGTGTTTTGTCTGGGATAATACGGGAGAGATTTTGTTTGTAAAGGGAGTTTTATGTATCTTTCGCCAGTCAAAGGGAATATTTCTAGTGTTCCGATCAGCTTCCCATTTTGCTACATTGATCAGGTGTGAATTATGTGGATTTGGGGTCTGTAGTTTGTAAATTTTAGACACCATGTGGACTGCTTTCAGTAGATGGGATATTCTAGGGAGGATCGAAGGGCTGGAGTGTAGTATTGAGTGTGACATGAGCTGTGCCTTTAGTTTCAGGAATTTATAAAAATCTAAGGGGTCCAGGTCAAACCGTAACGGAAGTTCAGAAAAGGAAGAGGGAAGTGTCCATGTAAAGAGTTCTTTCTCTAGGTTCATGCAATTTTTTGACTAATTTTCCCACAGTAAAATTTCTTTATCTATCTTCAGGAAAAGGTTGTGCCATAGAGAAGCTAAGTTGGATTTGTTGAACTTTACCGCTGATATTGGGTCCAGTCGTAGTAGGGCTCTTTTCGTATTTTTAATAATATATTTAGAATGCCGGATGGTAGAGGTATCCATGGTTAGGATAGCGAACAGAGGGATTCCTTTGATGAGTGCTCTTTCTATGTCCATCCACACTGGGATATAGCCAGGGTCAGTTAACAGCCAGTTGGCACCTTGCTTGCAAAGGTATGCCGTTTGATAGTCCCTAAAATTTGGAAGGCCCAAGCCCCCTTTTTCTTTGGATAGTTGAAGTTTTTTCATGGAAATTCTGGTTCTCTTGCCTTAGGAACGAGTTGAAGATCTTGCCTATCTTAGACAAGAACTCATTAGAGAGTGTCATAGGTAGCATACTGGCCATATAGTTAACTAATGGCGTGATCATATTTTTTATTGTCTCTGCTCTTCACCACCAGGATGAAAATTTCGGTGACTAACCGTCTAGTAGCGTAGAGATTTTTATGAGAAGGGCATGCTCATTGACCTGTAGGGTGGTGAGTAAGTCTCTGGTGAAGTCCAAGCCTAGATATTTGATACAATTTGGTTGCCATGTTAGGCCCGAATTGCCAATTATTTATTTGCTGCCGATATTTTTAAGCAACTTTATCTTAGTCTTGTCCTTATTGAGCCACGACCCTGATACTGTGGAACAGTCAGCAATTGAGGACATCAGGGCTGTTATCACAGACTCAAAAAACAAGGGAGGGTTTTGACTCCTAAACTCAGCAGGCTGAGCCAAAATGAACCTTAACGAAACTACACAATTGCCAAAGCTGAGAGACTGATTCTATACAACTCCATTATAAAAAAGCATACATGAAAAAATAGCATGGACGCTGGCTTTATAAATTGCACCATTTTTGCTTTTAATTGTTCAAGAATTATTTTAGTTTTTTGTTATTTTTCTTTTGTGCACAGAAATACAAAAACATGAAAAAATATATATATACAATTATATACAAACATGTAACAAACAGTTAGGTATGTACAGTGATTCAGACAACCTCGCAAACAACACATTCATGGCCAACCATTCATCCTATGCCACATTCATACTGGTCCCAGTGTCAAAGAAAACTTTTTGATGTAAACGAAAACGATCTCAGTTGTTGTGTTTTTACAGTTTGTTAATCCGGGTTTGGAAAGAAGTAAAAAAAAAAAGATCGTAGTGCAAACTCCAACCGGTTGAAGGGGAAGGAGCGGACAACTGTCTGAATCTTTGTAGTCCCGGCGTGGAGCACGGCCACGCGGTTTTTTGGCGCCCAAATCAATCAAACGGACGGATCCCACTCGTCCAAGGAAACCACTTGCAACAAGCACTCACTGCAGCTCAGTACCCTCCGCTCCACCAAATCGGAACATCCCTGATTGTACTCACGGTTGGAGCCATGACCCAACAGTAGAGAGTTACTTTTTGGTCCTGAGGAGAACCCTGGCACTCACAGGGTTCGAAACGCGTCGACCGACCCGGTCCAGTGTCTTCTGTGTGAATTAACACTGGAATTGATTTGTCAATGCACTACGATCTTTTTTTTTTTTTTGACTTCTTTCCAAACACGGATTAACAAACTGTAAAAACTGTAAAAACACAACAACTGAGATAGTTTTCGTTTACATCAAAAAGTTTTCTTTGACACTGGGACCAGTATGAATGCGGCATAGGATGAATGGTTGGCCATGAATGTGTTGTTTGCGAGGTTGTCTGAATCACTGTACATACCTAACTGTTTGTTACATGTTTGTATATAATTGTATATATATATTTTTTCATGTTTTTGTATTTCCGTGCACAAAAGAAAAATAACAAAAAACTAAAATAATTCTTGAACAATTAAAAGCAAAAAAGGTGCAATTTATAAAGCCAGCGTCCATGCTATTTTTTCATGTATGCTTTTTTATAATGGAGTTGTATAGAATCAGTCTCTCAGCTTTGGCAATTGTGTAGTTTCGTTAAAGTTATCACAGACTCAGCATTTTCGGAGATAACTAATACATCATCAGAGTTATTTTAATCGTATTGTTGTTGAAACGTATACCTGTGATGTCATTGTTGTTCCGTAAGTGATAAAGGAATGGTTCTATAGCTAGTAGGAATAAGGGAGGTGAGAGTGGGCACCCAGCCTAGTTCCCTGCTCCAGGTTAAAAGAAGTTGCTCTTACTCTGGCTGATGGGTTAAAATACAGTGCCATCACCATTCGAATAAAATTGTCTCCCAGAGTACATTTTTCAAATGTCGCTGAGATAGGACCCATCTATTTTATCGAAAGCCTTTTAGGCGTCTAAAGTGATTGCCACTGTGGGGGAGTTTGTTAGTTTGGCTTACTCAAGGGCATGGCGTAAAATCTGTGTATTTTCACTCAAAAGTCTGTTTTTCAGAAATCCCACTTGTGATGGGTGGATAAGCTTGGATTTGAATTTTTGAAGACGCTTAGCAAGTATCATAGGATACATTTTGCAGTCAATGTTCATCAGGGACACAGGCCTGTAATTCTTCGGTAATGTTGGGTCCTTCCATCTTTGGGTAGCACCGCTATGATAGCTTCTGCTAGTGTACCGATTATCTGGCCCGATTCACTAAATTGGCTGAACATGTTTAGAGGAGGGAGTAGCAAATGCCTTGTAGAATTTTGCATTGAACCCGTCAGGGCCAGGAGCTTTCCCTAATTTGAGGGATTTTATCGTATCCTCAATTTCTTTAGCTTTTTTTGGCCATTAATTACTTCCTTGTCCTGTTACGAGAGAGCCGGTAGATTACAGTTGCTTAAAAATTCACGAGCGATGGCAGTGCTTAGGTCATGGTTTTTACTGTACTGTATAAGTTCTTAAATATTTCCGCTCTTTTGTCAGGATCAGAGTGGGCTTCACTCTTTGGGTCTAATAGGGACTTAATCATATTTTTTTTTAATTTTAAGTATGAAGCTAAGCTCTTTCCAGCTTTGTTGGATTGGCAGAGCCTAATGCTCTTTTGTTTGGTATTCCAAATCCCTGCTCTATTACTCAGTAATTTATTATACTCATATTTCTTTTTCACCAATTCATTTAGGAGAGAGGCAATGTGTTTCCCTTCTAGTGTTGATATCTCTTTTTCTAATTTTTGGAGATTGCTATTGGCCTCCCTGTTGATGGAGGGCCTAATTTTGATGATCCCACCAGTTAGAGTACTTTTTAGTGCCTCCCATCTCGTGAGGTCCGAGGTGTCTCCAATTTTATTTTCAGTGAGGTAGTTCTGGACCAAACACTCAATGCTTTGCCTGTTTGAGTCCTCATTGGTGAATCTCCATAAGATTGTCTTTTGGAAGGAGTCAGGTCAAAAATGGATAGGCTGATATAGGAGTCGTCAGAGATCACTCTTGGCTCAATGGAAGTTTGATCTATTCTGCTGCCAGAAGTGAGTAGATAGTCAATGCGTGAATAAGAGTAATAGGGAGATGAATAAATGGTGTACTCCCTACCTGTGGGATTCTGTAATCTCCAAGTATCAATCACTCTTGGCTCAATGGAAGTTTGCTCTATTCAGTTTCCAGCGTTGCCTCCTCCATCTTTTTAGTTTGAACCTCCAGCATGGTTGTCGCAGGAGTTGTGTATGTGCACCTCTGTGAACAGAGTGCAGTTATAATTAGAGGTGGCTATCACCACACCTTCACCTACAGCATTTTTAATAGTAGTGCAGCTGCTGTGTAGGACTGAGTGTCTTATTGATAAGTGTTTCAAATGGGATAGAAGAAGCCTCCCGTCCTCAACCAATAGACTCTTTTTAAAGTTAGAGGGTTTAGTATGCCTCTAGATTAACCTGAGACAACATAAGGAGGAACACATGCGGCACAGCAGCTACAAAAAGCTGTGCAAAGTGCACATAGGCGCAAGGTTAAAAAGTGCACACTTATTATTAAACAACAAGACAGACATTTTGGGAGAGAGAACTATTCCCTAATAAATAGAAATAGAGAAGGATGAATGAGGGTAGTTTTGTGCTCACTGGGACAAAATGTGCAGTGAGAGCACAGAAATCCTTTGTAATAATAACCTGTAATTCAGAACCTACCTTTACTGATTGTGCAAAGCGCATGCCAATGGCCACCAGCACATTTTCACATTAGAGGCAGCTGTTTGACAACAGCTGGAAATAACCCTCCATGTCCGTGCTTTGTTGATCGTTGTCACAGAGAATTTATATACACTTGGGTCCTGGGGCAGAAAGGAGACTGCTGTTTTCAAGTTCCAATTCTCACAGTGGATATCAATTGTAAGACGATTCCTGTCCAGCCCTCAGATGCACTTCTCGCAAACTGATTTTTTTGTTTATACTGGTAAAGAATAGAAAAACTGGACCACCAATAAGAACTCTTTTCAACGTTCACTTTTTTTGGTTTGTCAGTGCTGAGCACCAGACCACTTTCAAAATAGGCAAAGATACCTTTAAGAAACACTGTGCAACCCTTATGGGTCTCTCTCTTTAACCACTTGGCTGCTAGGCGTATTCCCCCCCACTGTGCTGGAAATTGCCATTTTAGTGGCACCATGACGAGCTCAGCTCGTCATCAGCACACGACACCCGTGGGTGATGACGAGCTGAGCTCGTCATAAGCATCGAAGGGGTTAAGTGGTTAGGAAGCGTAGTCAACTCTCATCAAATCTGTGACTGTTCTTCCTCAGCTTGCAAGATGGATTACATAAAGACACAATACTTTCATTATATTTTAGTAAGATATAAGAAAGAGATGCAGATTTGTAGTTTCTACATTTGAAGTGGCAGAGTAAAATGGATTGCTCGCACAGTCATAAAACCACTGAAAATGTAAATAACATTTCATTGGAAACAAATAAGAAACCCACCAGAATTCACCCCCCTTATCTTATATTTCTATATCCTCCTCCCATTTTCCTTTCCACCTGTACTATTGTGCTCCCGACCATGTTCTCCCCAAATACCCCCCTCATGCCTTGTGATCCTGCTCTCTCCAGACATGGCCCCAACTCAAAGATCATGTTATACCCGTCTAATCTTTCCAAAAGCGCCAAGAAAAATGTCCAACATAAATTATTGATACGTCACCCTGAAACACTGGTCGTGGTTTTCTACCACAGCCTGTTCTCTCCAATGAAAACAAACTTTATTATCTACTCCACACGCCCTACTAAATGGAAAAACACTTTCTTTCTCCATCTTCCTATCACTAAATCATGCAAAATTCCCTACGGATTCAAACTATCAACAACACTACAGTGAAATTGACATTTCCATATTTAAAACCTGTAACATTCTTATTCAAAAATCTGAATACCACCTCAGCATTATCGACAACCATTTCAGTACCTTGTCCTACCAACTCTCCCAACCAGCTCCTAACCCTTCTGTAACCCAACTGCCTGAAGCCCATTTATCATCTCCCTTCACCCTGGCCCTCCTTCCCCTACCCTTCGCAACTTCACTCAACGTTTCTTATGAGGACCCACACCTCTGAGGAGGACTGTCACTCCTTAATCCCTCAAGATCATTTCATCTTTCCCCTAATCAGACCTTTGTCTACCCCCCCTACCATCTTCTCTGAGTCTCCCTTTGAGTCTTATCCTATTCTCTTACCCCTCCCCGGGACTCCCCCTGCACGCTCCTCTTTGTCCAAACCTTCGTCCCCTCATCTATGCCTAACATTGATCTCTCTCCTCCTACCCCTACCACCTTACCTGACTCTCCCCTTAACTCCCTACCTACTCTCTCACCCCTGCTGGGGATACCCTCAGCACTCTCCGCTGTGTCTCATTCTCTGACATCTCATCTTACCATTGATCGACTCCCTCCTGACCCTTCCATCTTTCCAAAGTCTCCCACTAACTCTTCCCCAACTTGCATGCCTCCCCTTGAAACTTCCTTAGCACAGTCCTATAGGTCTTATGCTCCTACTCCTACTCCTTCTTGCGGCTGATCCCCATCAGCCCCGATTAGCCTCCCTGTCCCTCCCTCTTACCCTACACCTACTCACTGGCCCCCTCCCCCGGTATCTCCTACCGTTCTCTCCTCTACGTCTAATCCTCCCTCTCCAAATATTATCCTTCTCACTCAAACAAAAGTGATTGATCCCTGTAACCCTCACTCTCTCTTGCTCTCTCCTACAACAATTCCTGACTCTTCCACTGACCAGTCTCTCTCTACGCAGAACCCTTTCTTCAACAGTCTGAACATGCTTCAAACCCCCTTCTATGGCCCTTCTCCCCCGCCCCTTGTGAAACTGCCTCCCTCTGTCAACAAGGACCCCACCTCATCCCCTTCCTCCTCCTCAACGAGCCGCCCCTCAATCTTATAGTACAGGCACTAAACAGCATAGAAGACAAACGTCTGCTATTACCATTGAACTAACAAGACTCAGAGGGGATATCAACACCCTAAACCCCAGAACCCATCCTAAACATGCTGATGCCTGTCACTCTTACGACCATAACTTTTCCTAACACACCCAATGGCTGACTACTCCCCTCACTGTGCTGTTAGCTGCCTCTCCACTTCTGACCTTATTAACCTATGTAACTCCTACCTACCTAAGCCCCTGTTAACGGATATCCTCCCCCCTTACTCCAGCATCTCAGTCATTGTGTGCGTCAACAGAATCCCCTCTACACCCATTTCACTTAGACCCCCAGCTCAACTCACCACTGTCCAATCTCTCATTCCTGCTAAGGATAACCACAATCCCCTTTCTTGTATGCTTGTTAACGGCAAATCGGCAGTCCTCCATGCTAGTAAAATATCAGAAACCATCCTCAGCGAGGTTATTGGCATCGCCTTCCTCACCGAAACCTGGCTCAATGACCACTCTACAGCTATGCTTGACCTACTCACTCCCCCCGGTTACTCAATCAATAGGCAGGACAGGCTTAACAGAAAAGGGGTGGACTAGCCATAATCTATAAAGATTCATTGAAACTCTCCCTTTTAAAGACTAAGGAGCACTTGACATTTGAATACCTTGGTGTTGAACTCACTGTCAAGGGCTCTCCTCCTATTAGACTACATAACTGCTACCACCCTCCAGGTGATCCTCTCCATTTCGCAGATACATTTTCAGATCTTATCACTCACGCCTCCCTCGCTGCCTCGAAATTTCTCTTTTTAGGAGACTTCAATATCCACTGGACTAATGCAGTGGATCCCACTGTCATGCACCTCCTCAACCTTCTGGAGATAAATGACCTTAAACAACTATGCCATAAACCAACCCATAACAAAGGGGCCACACACAACGCTATCATCTCCAACAATGACTTAGCCTCACTTTCCAACATCATGCCCACCGACTGGTCCGACCATCACCTTATTCTGTTTAAGATAGCAACCACTGCCCTACTCCCTCCAGCAGCTAATAAAAACCCATGAAGTAGACCAGAAACTTTAAACAAGTCCACCCACGTGAACTTGAGACTAAACTCCAAGCTCAACTTCATCTCACCCCTCTCTCCCAAAATGCTAATGAGCTCATTGAACACTTTAATAAGACCATTAGTGATGTCCTTAACCAAGTCGCCCCTCTTAAACTGAAGCAACAAAGAAAAATCCAATACAAATCATGGTTCAATCCTGAACTCAACAATGAAAGAAGACAACTTAGACTCTCAAAAAGAAAATTGAGACAACACCCTTCACCCTCCCATCTGGCCTGATGGAGAAAGTATTCGCACGTGAAGCGACTTGCTTGTATTCATGAACCTCGAATAACGTTAATGAATTAATCAACCTGTTTGTTTTACTAATATCACATTTTACATAAACATTTGGGTGTCCGAGAGAAGCTTGCTTATGTGTTTTACTAACTGTAATACGCTTGCATCTAAGATGGCTGCTGATACGCGAGGGTTTCTACTGCGCATGCGTCTGTCATACTCACGTGACATGACGTATTCTTTGCTTTGGAGGGAATCTGTCGCTTCTGCGCACTAGTATTAATATGGCTGCTCTATGTTTTCACATGCAAGAAGCTTGCACTGCTGCTTTTGCTAAGCTGTTTGTTTTGCCTAATCCTAATGCTATAGTTAGAAATAAAATAATGGGTATAGAGTAGAGATGCATGGTATACAGTGTATTCATTTATTCTGTGTTCTAAAATTGTTTCTCTTCTACTTTTCATGTATCGTAATCTTTGGGCCTGGGAGGTGTTATCACTCCATCTTGAAAAATCAATCTGAGAATGTCAAAACTCCAGAGGGAGCTGAAGTCATTTGTCATTGAATCTGAGCCAAGGACAGTCTCAGCCAAGTTGCACCTGGGAAGATCTACTAATGACCCCACGAGAGGAAGACCAAATAATACCAATGTTAATACAATGTATTTACCAATAGAACATTCATTGTTAGGTGGAATAATAATGTCATGTGAAAATAAATTGATGGGCGGGAATGTAAAATTAATATTCAACACTGAGGTATCAGAATTTGGTGTGGTGTGAGGACCTCTCATCACTCTTTGACCAATCAAAATTGGGGATCCTTACACTTGCAACACTGGGGGTGGTACACTGACCTGGAAAATAGTATAACTAGGGTAGGCTTAGTTAGTTAATTTGTCCGACTTGTACGAATAGCTGACCTGTCACTGACCCAACGCACTCAATAGGTGACTAAGAGCAGAGGGCAGCGGAGCACTCTGTCAGAAGATTCGATAACCCAATCGGGGTTCCGGGAAGCTGAGGTGCTGGTGAAGCACTTTGTTGGTGAATTTGATAACCCAATCGGGCTTCGGGCTGTTAGTTGCAGAGAGGGAGTAGCGCAGGCCTTGCAACTGAACTGCGGGTGCTGGTCTTAACCTTTGGTGGTCCTGTCCTGATCCAAATCTGGTTTTCCTGTCCTGATTCTGATCTGCACCTGCTGGCAACTGCAACGTTTGGGGTTTCTGTCTTTCAAACGGACCCTTGGCCAGGGTTGGTCTTCACACCATTTTAGGTAAATATAAATCTGTGTGGGTTTGTCATCGTGTATCTTGTTCCTTCTCTTTACCCTCCCTATACGTGAAAGCTTTGATTATATATATATGTTCCTTTTTCTTACCCGCCCTATGGTTAAATCTTTTAAGAAAATTCTTGAATAACATGTTCCTTTTTTTTCTTGCCCTTCCTTTTAGTAAATGATCAATTTGTTTTAGATTTTATAGTGTGTTCCATTTTTCTTACCTTCCCTATAGTTGAATGATAAAACCGTTTTACACAGCTTGTTCCTTTTTTCTTAACCTCCCTTTAAATTGACTGCTCAAATCGTTTGATTATATAGCATGTTCCCTTTTCTTACCTTCCCTTATTCGTAAATGAATAGTATAATATATCTTTTGCATAATTCTACATTAATTCTGATTTTCATTATTGAGAGTCTTTTTGTTTTTAATCTCTGGATCATGACCATTTATGAAATTTAGATAAAGAGTTTAAACCTTCCAGAGTCTGTGGTTATTATATGAAAGCAAATGCTAATGTTTATCGAACTATCTTTAAAACTAACTCCCTGATCCAATAGGTTACAGGTACCAGTGACAAAGATTGGTAAGTCAATGGTATATGACTTAATAGGTAAAAATATCTGATAGTAGAGCGAAGTTTTTCCTGATTAAGTAAATGAGTTAATGATTATGGGCCCAGGTAAGTATGGTAAAATTATAGTCGGGTGACCTGCGCGCTCTATCAGGCCCTCCTCAGAGCTGCTCGATCTACTTATAAAAAGCACATTTTCAATGAAAAGGCATCTTTCTTTTGAGCTCCACTTGATCATGCTAAAAACAGGCCCAGGGAGTTGTTTAACATTATCAGAAAACAAACGTTATCTGCCGACAGCCTCAACTGAAAAATTTGAAGAAATTGCCTACTTCCTCCCTGATAAAATTGATCAGCCTTACCCAGCCTACAATATGCCTTAGGCGTTACCATTAACACACTCCCTTGTTCTGTTCCGTCTCTAGCGCCAAATCCTCCCTCTCACCTACCCAACCCAACTTTGCCTGATGTCCTCCTTTCCAACTTACAACTGAAAAATAATGCCACCTGGTATGATTTTCGTCCTATGAACGAGCTTGAAGTCTTTAACATCATTGGTAAACTAAAGCTAACCTCGCACACCAAAGAACAACTCCCTTCTAACCTAGTTCATAATCTAAACCACATCATTGCCCCTTGTTGGACTAAAATCATCAACACCTCCCTTACCACTAGTTGTGTGCCCGACTCCCTTCATCTCTGACAAATCACTCCCATTCTTAAAAACCTTCTGCTGGCCCCAATGATCCTAACAATCTCCGCCCCATCTCTAACCTCTCACTCCATGCCAAAGCCCTTGAAAAATGTGCATTACTTCAACTTGACAATCACAAAAGTATTTTCAACTTACTTGACTCCTTTCAGTCCGGTTTCAGGAAAGGCCGCAGTACAGAATCCGCCATGGTGAACATTGTGGATGATATCCGCAGCTCCCTAGACAATGGAGAAACTTGCCTGCTTATTCTCCTTGACCTCTCTGCTGCTTTCGATACTGTCAACCATTCTTCCTTACTTAACTCGCTTAAAGCTAGCTTTGGCCTTAATGGGTCTGGCCTCAAACGGTTCTCCTCTTTCCTCCACCACAGAACACAACAAATAAAAATCAACGCCTGCCTTTCCAATCCTTCCCCTGTCTCCCTAGGTGTCCCCCAGGGCTCAGTTCTCCCCCCCACTCTCTTTAACCTCTTAATGGAACCCCTTACCCTCATTTTGAAACAAGCTGAAATTAACTACCACCTCTATGCTGATGACACCCAACTCTACTAGATTAAATCTCATTCCGATGCACTTCATTTAAACAATATACGGAGCAAAATCCAATCCTGGTTCTACTCCAACCATCTCAAACACCAATAAAACTGAAATAATTATTTTCTCTCCCAAAAACAACTGTCTCCAAATCCAAGTCTGGATCACGGACCAGCATGCCCTAAATTGTCGGCTCCCCCTGTCAGACTCGGCGAAATCCCTAGGTCCACTCTTGATAAAAATATGTCTCTCAAAGACCACATAAAAATCTCGGCCAAAGGAGCACTCTTTAAACTCCGGCACCTTAAGAAAATCAAACCCTTCCTTCCTCCAGACGATTTCAAATGGGTTATCCAATTTTCTAGTCCTCTCTAAACTGGACTACGGCAACGCTATCCTCATCAGAACCCTTAAAGTACACCTAACCCCCCTTAGAGCTGTGCTAACCTTGGCTGCCAGGCTCATCACTGACTTTAAACGGTTTGACCACATCACACCGGCCCTTAAATCCTTAAACTGGCTACCCATTGAAGGTAGATGATTTTATAAGACTGCCACACACAGAGCTTTTCACCAACAATCCTCGCTATACCCAACTAACAGACTCAATAAAGTGGGCTGCTCCAGACTGACAAGAAGCACCAATGCTCTCCTCCAAGTCCCTCGCTACTCAAAAAGAAAAACATCCAATCTTGCTCCTTCTCTGGAAATGCCCCGAACATCTGGAATGATCTCCCAAGGGACCTGAGCTGAAACCCATCCAACCTCAGCTTTAAAAATACCTAAAACATCACCTCCACGACAAATTTTGGGGTCCATAAATCACTCCTAAAACCTTGCTTTCTGTTTCCTCTACACTGGTTATCTTTCTGTTCTTCCCAGTCCTCTCTTCACCCTCCTTTTTTACATTTTATTCCTGTCTACCCTTAGCCTACCCACTTTTGCTTGTCACATACCCTTCTCCTTCCCTTACCCCCTACCCAACAATTTGTTCTTCCCTGTTGATTCTCTCCTCTCTGCCCTGATTTGTTCCACCATCTTATTTTCAGTCTTATACAACTTGTCAATTACCCAGATGTTGTCCCCCTTAGCTTAATGGGATAGGTACTCGCTTGCTTTGATTACCCCGAATACTTGATTTCCTTCATTGCTTCTACTCATGTCAAAAGCGTATTGCCCCTTTTTAACTTAATTGTATATGTACTTACTCGTTTTATTTTTTTACCCTGAACAATTGCTTTTCTTGACTGCTTCTTCTCATGTAAAGCGCTCTGATACCTCCGGGTCCAGCCAGCGCTACATAAAACCTTTCAAATAAATAAAACGTGTCAAATAAATAATGCTTTCAATTTGTTTCCAGTTCGACCTATTGGAATATAGGACTGGTTTCGAGGCCTGCACTTCCATGGGTAATCTAGAACGTGTCTGCTCACAAAAAGTAAACCTAATGCCCCTAAACTGTGAAAGATTGGTAATGTAACTCATTCAGTAAAACACAACTGCTCGTAGGAATCAGAAGAGGTGACGATTGTGATTATTATACAGAATTTGTTAATCAGCACTTAACTTAAAAACACGGAATTCCACCTTCTGTGACAATGTCATTAAGAACAAAGGTCACTTTGCCTACAAACAACAGCTTGTCTAACTGGTGATGAACAGGTTCAAACCAGAAAAGGGACGTTCCTGCAATGGCAGGTGAATTTACAGAGGTCAAAGTACAAAAAGTCATTTTACAACAGCAAGGACTCCATAAAGCGCGCACAGTAAATGATTAACAGTTTTCTCTAAAACATGGCAAAATATCGGGTGACCAGACGTCCCAGATTTGCCCGGACAGTCCCAGTGTCCCGACATTTTCTCCTAAAGCAATATATGCCTCGGTTTTTAACGGAGGTTCTGCTGAGCTTGCACATTTATCACAGGGCTGTTCAGTTTCACTTTTCAAAACGCCCTCTTAGAAACCGCGGACACAAGTCCTTTAGACTCTCCTGTTGTGCTGCCTGTCTCAAGCAGCAACGAAGGATTTACCGAGGTGTGAATCAGGGCTGCAGAGCCCTTACCTCAAGGCCAGACCCACCAGCAGACGGACACTGGAACTCCTCACAGAAATATAATGCCCTGAGCCCTAATCGGACATTTAGTTCTATTTCTCTATCTGTGTCCGTCCCGGTTTTATGTTCTGAAAATCTACTCAACCTAGCAAAATGTATAAAACACAGGGGCCTTGTCCACAGGAATGGCACAGTGGTGATTATGGCACAACCTAAAGAGTGCCAACAATCTACAGACAACATTCCACTGAGTGGCGACTTCAGGTAATAAGATAGACCTATATAAGCTGCAGCTGATAGCATTATGCTAAACAAGCTTAGGCAATGCCAAAAGGTTTGGCTTTAAAGTAATATTGAATGGTAATGTAAAGTATTACAAGTAAATGCATTTGGAATAGATATGTATGTGTTTGGAAGCAAAGAGCTGTATAATATTTGTGTAGTTTAAAAGGTCAGGTGACAGTTGCACTGTCAAGGAGACCTAAAGGTCCATGTAGATAATAACTGCCCTACTCTCATCTGTGCTGCTGCTGCTGCTGGGTAAAATTACATTAATTATCTAGTGATCTAAGAGACTGTAGCTGCATTACAATGTCATGTGTGTGCCAGGAAAGTTTAAGCTTACGTGGCTAGATAAACAAAATGATCACAGCTGTGTAGAGTGCAAGCACTTTTTTGTGGAATCACCTAACTTCTGTCCAATCACAAGTACTCCTAGGTTCCAACAGATGGGAAGAGTCAAAGCCTCTCTCTAGTGCTGCACACGTGATTGTCTGGCTACAGCTGCACTGTCAAGCTGGGTCTTAAAAAGGGATGTACCCATTTCATATATCCCAACTCCCACAGAGGGCATCTGCCTCCTCTGATTCAACTTCACACTCCCAGTAGACCAAATTCCATTAATCAATTACAATAGTCACCCTCGCGACAAAATAAACCTTAACATATCTCCAAAAATGACTTCACCTAATTGATTACCACGTGCTGAACTAGCCGAAACATACAACTTCATTCAGTGCAGGCAATGAGGGGAATCCAGACAGATCCAGGAACTATCTGAATCAGTGATCCAGGCTGGCCCCAGTGAAATATTCTGAATTTGTCCTGGTTTAATTTGTTGACACCAGGATACATTCAGCAGCAGGTGCACCATGTCTGCCTTCCATTCGATTAGTGTAAACAAGGGAACCTGCAAGGTAGGAAGGACCCGGGGTATCAACTAGTTATGAAAAGCAATACAATTCAATTAACAATAAATATAGACCAGCATCAGTACAATATTGTATTAATGATATCCAGCCGGACAATTGATTTAATGGATCAAGGCAATAAGTAGTGATCAAACACAAAGTGATCGATTGGGACACAGTTCTGTATCCTACAAGAACAAACAAAAGACATTCACAAATGAACACACATTTTTCAGGCAAAAAAAGGAAAAGCTTTTCGTCAATACAAATAATCTGGGCAAGCTTTTTAAGTCAACAGCTTTTGCACTAGTTTTACCAAATCAGTTTAAAGTGCAAGCCTTTTAAAATGTCGACGACGTTTCGATCCATAACTAGATACTTGGATCTCACAGGGACAGTAGGAACGGGTTTTCGCCAGAGACCATGTACGTGTTGTATGACGGCAGAAACACTAGGTGTATACGGCTCAACATGAGAATATTGCAACAGCTAGGCACTCGTGCATTTGAAACAAATGCCTTTAGAGGTGTCTGGACCAATATAACTGTCAGGTCGCATTTACATGTACAGCTGAGTAGCTCTCAGAGACACACTGGGGTTATCTGGTACACTCAGGCACACAAGATCACACACATTATTAAGACAGATGGCTTACACACACACACACTTGGCACAGTTAGGTCACACATCCTGGGGCTGGTGCATCAAAAACCCTTTACTGAGCAGTCTGGTCAAAAACAAGAGTGCCAGCAGGGTGACAAACTCGCATTTGCAGAGCTACGATCTATACATTAAGAACACGAACTCACTGATATGGGATGCAGTTTAACACAGAATCGCAGAAAATGCATACACAACGTCTACAGAGTGAAAGGCACGCCGTCAGACAATCACAAATGTGCACAGAAGGTACCAGGGCAAAAGATCCCACGCGCGCACACTTTTTGTACGTGTACATCCCGCAAGCTGAGCTCTTAAGGACACAGTGTGTGCAAGCTGGGCTCTGGTGCTCGCAATATTCAAGACATTGTCTTGGCTCGGTCGGGAGCTGAGCTTGCACGGTCTACTCAGACGGAGCTTTTTCTTACCTGGTTACTGCTCAAAAAACACCTCCTTGCTGCTAAGTTACGGGCAACTTTTCCTGCCTGACCTGCCATGGAAGTCGCCATCTTCAACCGGAAGTGAGCTATGCCAAATGTCAGAACAGACAGCTCGAGCAGCGAGAACGTGGCGTGCGAGACGTGCCTGGGGACTGGAGGCGGAGCGCTGGAGGGCTGGACTGGTGCTTCGAGGATCCATTCACTCTTTGTCGTTGAGGTCCTGAGTTAGAATTGCCTTTTGCAGAAGCAGCTCGAGCAAGGCTGTGTTGACTGCATTTCGTTTTAAACTATTGTTTTTTTAGTTTTGGCTCGCATAAAGGGCTACAGTTAATAAAGTTAATTAAACGGCCGAAAGTATTAAAGTTCCAAATCTGCCTATGGTGGACGGAGCCTGCGCTGCAGCCTCGTACCGTGCACCTAATTGAAAACAAATATTAACTTAGGCTTCAAAAATAAAGCCAGTCTCACGAGGAACTACAGTTTCTATTTTCTATTTAGGTTCTGTAGTAGAACCGGACCCATGACGAGTGAAGGGAACAGATTTTCAGGCCAAATAATAGGGAAGGTCATTCATTGACAGAAAAATAGGACTAGTTGTATTCACTGCCCATACCCGTGATTTTTGAAGGACTACAGTGAAAACATGAGGATATATATTTATATTAGAGGTGGGCGAGTTTTTGAAAGCACGAGCAGGCTCAAACCTATCTTAGTTCGAGGTCCCGTTGGAACTTCCTTCGAGGGAAGCTTTAGTGTGGGTTATGTCTGGTACTCTCTCTCATAATACATGTAAATAGACCCGAGCCAGCCGGGAGACTCCCGATGTTTAAAGCCAAAAATTATTTTCTTTTGGCTGCCTCTAAATTGCATTTCCTTCAATAGAAGTCAAAGAAAAAAATACGTTCTCCCATTTTTTTTTTCTTTTCATTTCTCATTTCCCCTTAAAAAATGTTGGCATATGTGCCCTCATGCACAAATATTTAAAAACAAAGCATTAACATTTCAGGTAAACAGGTAGAGGTGGGCAAGCCAACAAATTAACATGGAAAGCCAAGCCAAGCATCTTGCTCAGATCTTAGAGCCCATGCACGTTTCAAGCCCTGAAAATGTTTGCTATGTAAATCATAGACCAAACATGATTAAGTCTCTTCAATTTCCAAAAAGTTTAATCCTGTCATAGTCCGTTAGAAAACTGTTTATTATAAGGACTAACCTGTTAAATCCAGCCAGTGGGGATGATGGTGTGAAGACAGTCCGACCACTCCCCTCAATGTACCACCAGAAGAACAGATTCACTGCTCTTCAGGATGCGCACCCTCAGGAAGCGCACCCAAGTGTGTGTATGGGGGGGGGGGGACAAAGAAACAACAGCCTACTGGCTCTCGGCAGTGAGGATTGATCTCCCTTGCTGTGTCACCTGGATACATCTCACGGATCAGCTTGTGAGAAGAGACAACTTCACTGGTGTGAACTGTAGTCAGTAGAAAGCTAGGGAGATAGGGGGAACAGTATAAGGAGGGTGCTCTTACGCGCATCCTCTTCGACCCACACTCATCTGCCACATTCACTGTGATGAAGCGAGATTTAGAAATTAAATACGTTTACACTCGCAAAGTTAAACTTCCATAATTAAATAATTATATTAATGAGTTTTTGCACATTTTTGTATTAATCAACCTAGTTTTAAAATGCATTCACGAACATGTGGGTTTAACATTATGTGCTTTTTGCTGCACATGCAAGTACGTTACAAAATAATAAACTAACTTTGTCTATTTGTGTTGTCAAACATTAAGTGCGGCTGTTTAAATAATGGCATGTGCTTATTTTTAGATGTGGTTTTGTCTATGTTGTGTCTTTTATGTGGCAAAGGCTCGTGGAGAATCCTGAGGCTCATGTGAAGAAGGTCTTTATAATCGCTGCTTAATTGTGCTTAAAGCTAGATAACATAAACTAATGGGTTAACATTAGTAGAGGGGGTGGGTAACAGAATGACTTTCATTACTTAAATTAATTAATGTGTTGTGTTTCTTTGCATACTAGTTCTTGAAAAGAGGCCTGAGGCCTAGCTTTTAAATGGATGTTTGGAATCCTGTCGTGATGAGCCGAGCACAGCAAAAGAATGAAAAGTTTGTCACATTCATAATCATCAGTAAACAAATAAGATGAACTGTGCAAGATGTGCTCCGTGTTGAATAATTTCCAAGGACAGGAACCGACGGAATTGCCAAGCTGAGGAAGCAGCGAACTGTTATTTAATAAGTTGTTGCAAAACACCTCGGAAGCTAATGTCGCTTGTAGACAATGGACAAAGACGTTTTAGAATGGCACGATTTTGGTTCAAAAAGGCAATGATCTCATGTGGACTGACGGCTGTCAGCCAATGAAAGCGCTGAATGCCACATAAAAAGTATTCTTTTAATTAGTTTACGATAGAGAAAAGGTATAAAACTTGGCCCCTTGGGAGAAGCTGGCTGGCTCGTTCCTGAAACCTGAAGGGCGTGAGATGCTGTTGGACTTTTGACTCACTTAAGGATAAGCAGAACTAATGACTTTTCTTTTAGGTTTTAAATAAGTTAGATAGGGAAATAGAATTTAGGGAATGAGACCTTTTTCAGCTTTAGTACTTTACATGCTGATCCGTTTTAAAAATGACAGTCTAATGTGCCTTACTTAATAAATTAAAAGATGGTTTGAAAATGCTAATAAAGTTTATCTTTACTAAAATGCTCTTTATTTGAAAATAAAATTAATAAAATAGATTTTGAAATGACAAGCTGGTCTTGTTTATTCTGAGTCTAGTTACCATCAGTTAATCCATTACATAGGTGACTTAATTAAATGTTTCTGTTATTATTTTATAAATATGATGATGACAAACTGCAGTTGTATATAAAGTGTAAATAGTTTGTGAATAGTTCCGATTAATTAAGTCACATGATTCAGTTGGCCAATACTTGTCTCAGTCATTTATGGGCCTTGTGAAGAGTTTATGATTAATGGTGAGTATTTTGGTGTTGGGTAGTGTTGTTGAGACAGAATTTCTGTAGGGCCGCTGGATCAACTGTACACACTTGCTTACATGCCAAAGGAGACTGTTGCACACATGGATGAGACAAACAATGAGCTAATGAGCCTTACTTCTAGATAACAAAAACAGTCTAGAGATGGGGAAGTTATACCTCTCACTTCACCCTTTGACCAATCAAGTTTCAGTCAGACACTCTGTCTTTAGTTCATAGTTCTCCTAAGCAAATGTCAAGCAATGTTCAGAGATACAGCTCTCTGTCAGAAATGCACATCCTGGATGAAAAGGAAAAAAAACAGGTATGCGTGTGGTAGGGCCGGCCCAACAAGTTCTGGACCTATTCTAGAATCATAGTTTGAGGGTTCTTTTTTTCAGCATGGAAGCGTCGAGGGGAGAAAATTCGTTATTAGTGCCAATCAATTAAACAACATTTTTTTTGAACACATAGTAACCATAGACATCCATGTAAGTTTAGTTAATTTATCACAAAACCAAAAATAACTGAACATAAAAACACCTCAAGATGAGGGTGCATAAGTACATCAGAATCAGCATAAATTCAAATCTGCGTATCCAATTTTGACGATGTAACATAAACAAAACAATTAATTCAAGAAGCAGGATGCAAAGGATCAAAAAGCATGAGTCCACGATTCCCTGCATCGGGGGGTTAATGAGTATAAAGCATTAATCTATCCCTACTCTATCACTAAGATTGCATCCCTACTTAGACATCTTTAGAAAATGGATGAAAAAAAGGTGTCAGTATGTTGAGTCTTCCTAAGAAGTCTCTCCACCATCCATGGGTCATGTAGCATAACGCTACAGAGACAGAGCTTGCTCTAAGATGCTCTCTCTCCGAAAGCAATGGAAAAAGTGGCCACTCTCCCTCCGTCGAATATCACATTATTTCAGGTGTGTTTCCCAAGAAGATTTGCGGGTCATGCCATCTGCTCTGGCTACAATCCTAAAAGTAGTTTTTCATTAGATTACAGTGTTCTTGTTTTGCAACAAGTTGTGCTTGGTTCCCAGGCCTTCTCCTGTGTGAAGCACAACAGCCTCCTTTGATCGATGTTACGATGTAACTTCTTCTCTCCTTGCCTTACTAAAAAACAAAGACATTATTCTAGCTAACAGGAGCGCTTCTTCCACCTCCAACACAAATCGTGACAAAGAACAAATTCCACAGCACACATGAAATTCCGCTAATATTTTTAAAGCAAGAGTTTCCAGGGAAATGCATTTCAGGCCTTCAAAATTCAACTAACATAAGAAACCAGCATATGAGCTTCATAAATTTGCGTAGGAAAATAAGGAACAATCAATTAAATGCATTTACCTACATTAAAATCACACGATTAATAAACATGTATAGTACATGAATAATTGTTAGTTTCACAACATGATTTCTTCACTTTAATGTTTTCTGCTGGTTGCATTCACTTTCTGTGTTTATTCTCCATGTTACTTTTGAATGACCTAAGCACACATTTTAAGTTAATATTTTTAAACTTCTAACACTTCAAATTAATACGACAATAAATTATATGCGGGTGCGCTCTACACGTGCGGTTATAATGCATTCCTACAAATAAAATGCGATTTCCGTGACATCACGTGCACATGCCAAAACATGAAGAAGATAAGTATACGCAGCACTTAGCTCCCTGGAACTCCTTAAAGAGTGACAACTCCTTCCATGCATCTAGGGGCTGATATGTGCTTCCTATGATCTCCTTTAGAATGCCCTGCGCAATCATGGACTCAATTACAGGTGTAATCCCTGCCACCGCCTCTGGGGACAGGTTGTACTGAGGTGTTCTCGGAAATTCTGCGTCAGGCTTAATCTGTATGTGGACTGACTCGACTCATCGAATCAGTCCGATTTCCTCCCCTGAGAAGTCCTGTACCACTGAAAAGACAGTGTGTCCCAGGTCCAGCGGCATGTCTTCCACTGTCAGAAACGGAAACATAGCTGTATAATGGCTTTGATATGCCAAATTGAAAGCAATGTCTTCATCATTAGTCTGCAATTAGATTACCTTTGACGTACAATAGATGGTAGAATTCAGTTTACACAAAGGTCACACCCTATTAAACAGACTGGACTCGAATCACACACCGCAAACTGATGATGATCCTGAAAGGTTCCGATTTTCACCAACAACTCTTCTGTGAAAAGATTTGTCATTCTTTTGTTAGAAACTCCTAGAACTTGGATACATTTTCGTGAGAGGGGCTGGTTTGGGACTACTGCAGATCTCACAGTAAAATGGGTAGCACCAGTATCAATCAAGAACATAATGGGATGACCATCTACACCTGCCTCTACATATGGTCCACTCTGGTCTACCTCTAAGACTGCACCAAGTGTACAGTCTTCCTCCCCCTCAGGCACTGTAATAAGGATGGGTCCTGTTCAAATCCATCCAGCGCTTCCATTAGGGGCATCCAATGATACGTTTGATTGCCCTGGGAGACCCTCGGAGGTTGGGGGACTTGTCTTAACTGTTTCTAATTCCCTACAGCATTAAGAGATCTCGGCCTAGACACATGATTCACCACATCTGTCACTTGCACAAGTTCTCCTTCCGACACTTGATTCGCAGGATTTAGATGACACTCGCTCTTCCAATGCCCAATCTTATGAAAAAAAAGACAAGCAGTGGTCTTTTTCAGGGTCACATCTATCCCTGTCGTAGGATCTGTGGGGATACCTCTTCCCTTTCCCTGTGCTGTCGGTCCTGCCACTGATGTAACTTTTACACCTCCTGGAAAATTCCCTTGACTATGAACTGCTGTTCCCCCTGTTGCTTGTACCTGCTCTCCCTTCTGTGCATTTTGCATTTGAACCAGCATCAACTTCTCCTTTATCCTCCTATGCATGGAATCGACCTCATCACTGAAGTACCTGGCATACCATAGAATTTGTTCCACTGACTTATTCTGCCAGCGGAGTAAGTGTTGTTGGATCATGAAGCTGACCTCAATCCAGTCACAAATTTAGATAAGAATTGTTCCATGTCTTTAGGGCCGAGTGTGTCTAACCCACTGTACTGCTTAAAGGCTTGCAATAGTCTTCCGTAATAGGCATGCATATACTCTTTAGATTCTTGGGCCGTTCAATCTATCTTACCCCAATCAATGTCTTGAGGGACTATTTTGGACTGCAACCATGTGATCACCTGATCTTACTTTTTCATAACCAAATGCGAAGGACCATGAGATACTGAATCCCTCTCTGGCTCAGCAGCAGTCCACTGATTTTACAAGCAGACCACAGAATACTAGGCACCACAATTTCGAACAAGGTATTTAAGTCAATCCACAACACTTTCGAGATCTTAACAAAGTGATTGACTTGCTTATACCACTCAGCAGGCTTCTCCCCGAGCCTTGGGAAGTTGTTTGTGAATGCAGCAGGTCACCTCACTCCAGGGAACATGCATATGCCCTCCACTAGGCCCGTCCCGTAATGGATATACCTCTACTCCCTGCACTCCCCTTCCCAGTGGTGGTGTCTCTCTTGTTGCCTTTGTCCATTATTCTTCTTTGACCACCTCTCTTCCCACTTATCCAGCATACTCCAAGCCCTTATTCCTACGACCAACCTTCGGATATGTGTCTTCAATCCTGTTACTCTCTTTTCCTCCTGCTCCTGGTCACTGCAGTTAAGCCTATGATTTCCCTGTAACATTTTTGTTTGAGACAAATCTACTCCATACCTCTGAGCTAACTCTGCCAACTTCTCATTCGCTCTTCTTGCCCTGCGGGTGACATCCTTCACTTCAAACAACAGGTCATCTGGCTCATAGGTTTCTATCCGGTCCAAAGGTAGATTTGTACTGATGATATTGTCTACCTCAGCCTTCAGCCTCACCACATCAAATTGTTTCATCTTCAACACAGCTTTGATGGTACCCTGACTCGATGCACTACTCTGACCCTCCTTGCTGTTATTGTGGTCTCTGAACAAGGATTCCAGGTCTGCAACATCTAAGACATGTTGATTTCCAGAGGCTCCCTGACATGTACTTGCTTCTAAAGCTCCACCAATTGGTCCTCTCACTGGGGTTTCCCACATTCATAAGTCTGAACAAGTGCGTGTCATGGGTATAGATCGTATTGTGCTGGAGCCATTGATTACTCCAGAAGGATCGGCAGTAGCCGCTAAAGGGATACTAGATTCCACATGCATCAAAAGATGGACAATTCCCATTCATACTCCCTGTTCTTCCCAATACAGTCCCTTCAGCCATTACGGGCTGACTCTGAATAAGGCTTCCCACTAAGCTCAGGACATATACAGGAACAACAAGACCAATGGTAAACGAAACTGTGAGAGCTTCCGGCAACTGTGAAGCAGCGCTAGCTCCGTACTGTTCTATAGCTTCCAAGGTGGTCACTCCTGTTCCCCCATTCCTGTGGATATCCTTCCCACAACTCCTATACCAGGACCCACTTGAGCTGCTGCACTTCCCATGTTTTCTGCACTTCCTGAAACTCGCTCTCAGTCCCCTGATTGTGGACTGTAAGGTGGATGATGCTCAGATGACAACCCATCCAACAAGCAGCCTTCGTTGTCACTACTGTCACTTCCATTTGCCTTTTTGCTCCTGTCCTGGGAATCTCCCTCTTCTACCAGGACTGGGTATAGCATTTCTCCTTCTATAGTATCCACTCTCTATTTCTTAAGCTGTGCATCCAATTGTGTGTTCTGATATGACCTCATAGTTTTCTTCATTCTTCCTTGATATCACCCCCTCTGTTTAGCATGTGCTGTACGCATCAGGCATCTAATGCTTCAAACTGTGTTGGTCTCGACAAAGGTTCCAACTCAAACATTGATCCTTTCAAATGATGCAATATATCCTACAGGAATGAACCAAAGCATGGAAAAGACAATTCACCCTCGTGTTCAGTGACCTCATGCCAATTTTGAAGCCAACTTATAGTGTGGAGCCAAACTTTTGTTGCCATATAATTTGCTGGAGAATCCTATTCACCCACTTGAGTAACAACCCCTACATCACCCCTGAACATATCCTGCAACACCCTAAATCATCACTTGATTTGAATTACAATTTGTTCAAAATATTTTGACGGAACAAATCTCTTCCAACCACAATTTCCCAATGGCTACCAACCAATCCCAGTGCTGCATTATATCAACCAACCAACCTCAGCACGACACTCTCTCACATCACCTTCACACCTCACAGCAGCTCACCCTCCTTCACAATTTCTCTATATGCATTCACACACACAGTCATGTTAAAATCTATAATTGTTTGTCATCTAAAAGATCAATAGAATTCAATCATCCAAGAACACCTACATACAGTGACCCTCGACCTCCGCTTGTCACCCAAATCAGTATAGCTCACTTCTGTACCCAAGGTCCACTAAACGATTCCCATACATCCCGTTCACACAAAGTTCCCTGTCTTAGGTGGAACTGCAGATGACATCTCACAACAACTCCTCAATTATTTAGTCAGATAATCACAATCTCAGTCTCTGTGTCGTCTGCACCTTTAATATATCCTGGGCTCTTAGGCCACTTCGAGACCGGCAATTAAAATCTCAATCCTTGTACAATGTCTGGCCTGAAATCACATTCACTTGACTCTCACACCAACTCCGCAAGACATCACACAATGAAATCATCCCACAATCTAACACACAACATACACCCTATCAATACTCACTCCTCCACTTGCCACTGATCTTGCCACACCATCAAAATCCAGCAGGCTACGCCGGATTCCAGCGCCTTCCTTTCTCGGTCATTGAGCCTGATTTTGGGGCTTTGGGTCTGGGTTCCACTTATTCTAGACTAATTTTAGATTCTCCCCTTGCTTCATGTGCGAAACATTCTACAGTACTACCAACTGAAAGGGCTGGCCCCTTAAATTCTGGAGCTGTTCTAGAATCACAATTCAATGGTTATTTTTTGCAGCATGAAAGCGTAAAGGGGAGAAAATTTGTTAGGAAGTCAATCAATTAATCAATAATTCTCCCTGACACATAGTAACCACATTTGTATATAGAACAAGGGGACCCGTGAAGGTAGCGAGGGACCTCGGGTAATTTGTAATTTAAGGCAAACAAAAGGTCCTACGCTTTTAGCGGATGTTGCGTGAAATAATAAGCACAGAATTTAAATAAGGACTGTGTGTCTTTTACTCCAATGTCCAGCTGGACAAGGAGGTATTTATTTCAAGGTTTTAGTGAATATACACAGGATTAGGAAGTGGAGCAAGCCACAGTTAACTGGGCACATACAAAAAGCATTACAGTTCAAGACATCCGAGTTTCACACTTAGAATGATACATCGGGTGAGCAGCTCGCACAATACAGTGAGCAATATATCCATTCTCATACCACAATCTTCAATTTAGACCATTTCAGACCTGAAATCCATATGAATCATCGGGGGCGAACAATTAGCAGGGTCCAGCCAAACATATCACATCAGAGATATACATTTTAGAAATTATACAATAGCAAGGCATTCCACACTAGTACTGGGAGACAACACAGCACTTATCATCTTCAATGGGTCTGGGTTCAGGGGAATAAGACCTATTTTGCGCCCATTTTAAGAATGGTTCCCATATGTCACGTGGCCTCGAAGTCAGGGGCATTAAATCCCAGAAAATGCTAAGATGTGTGTGACCATACGTAACATCATTCAGCCAATCCTTGATACAAGGTACTCTCTTTCTCCCCCATCGAATAGCAACCTGTCTTCTTGAAAATTGTAAGAGAAGTGCATGTAGTTTGCTCTGTTTTGGTGGTGCGTCTTTCACATAACCCAAGAGACCCAATTTAGGGGAAGGAGCATAAGTCTGTTAACAATTTGGTTAACTACAGTAAAAACCTCCTGCCAAAATGCAGTAATGTGTGGGCAATCCCACGCTATAAGTAAAAAGGATGCAGGAGCGTATCCGCAGCGCCAGCAGCTTTCATCTTCCCTAAGCTTCATGCGATATAAGCTGATAGGTGTCCTGTAATACCTATGCAAACATTTTAAATGAATCAGGCGAAGCCTATAGTTTGGGGAAAGCTCTGTTAGCTGTCTACAGCAGAATTCCCACTGTTCGTCTGTCAATTGAGGGTCAAGTTCGCTGTTCCACTAATGGAGTGACTTTGGCTTAACCACAGGATTTGTGTTTTGCATATTAGTATATAGGCGTGTAACTAGTTTGCGGGGGGAAGGTGATTTCAGAATTTGCTCTAAAGCTGGCAATGATGGGGGAGCCTCGGGAAATCCTACCCAAAGTGCACGACATGCAGTTCGCAGTTTCTGATACAAAAACAGCTCTGCAAAGGATGCAGCCCTATACTCAGTCTCAGCAGGGGGGGGCCTAAACTCACCATTTGGGTATAAATCTGCAAATGTGTACAGGTGCATATCTTTTACCAGGGTCTTACTCACCCTGTCTTTAATGCAGGGAAGCATGGGGTTTTGTGCCAACGGTATAGATGGCGCATACGGCAGAGGGATATTAGCTCTCCTCTGAAGTGCATTCCATGCCCATCGCAGAGTGCCCACCGTATCCACATCTCCCCTGGGGTGGTGTGACGTTTGATACAGAGCCACCCCGAGTGGCACTGGGGCCACCACATCAATCCCTACTGCTATGTGAGGCTGAAACAGCGTTTGGTAAACCCAGAAATAGAGGAACTGGACCTGGGCGCACCTAGCGTATAGCTGCATATCTGGGGCAACCAAATTGCACTCCGGCAATAGGTCTCATGAAACCCTGGCCTGACCTCCAGCCCAAACCAGGGACAGCAGTTGTGATTGCAAGGGTGAGAAAAAGTATTGCGTAAAGGGAATTGGCAAATTGACAAACGGATATAGGAACTTCGGCAATATGACCATTTTTGTCAGCGCTATCTTCCCAGCAATGGACAAGGGCAGTTTAGACCAAAGTTCAACTTTACCTTCTAGCCACGTGAACACCCTGCCAAATTTCAGGTTTCAGATCTCCTGCAGGTCTCGGCTTAGCCACACTCCCAAATATTTGACTGCCTCGGCCTCCCATCTCAAGGGGAATTCAGATGGTATTATGGGTGTACCATCAGTCAGTGGGAAATTTACTGATTTCCTACAATTAATGGAGACGCCTGCAAGCCCTCCAAATCTAATAAATTCTCTAAGAACCTGGTCTAGGTTTTCTTCTGGGTTGAGAATGTACAAGGTCATATCATCAGCATAAAGCGAGATCAAGAGGCTCCGCGTACTGAAACCGATACCCCATGCTGTATGGTGTTGCCGGATTCTGGCAGCCAGGGGTTCCATAGCAATAGCAATGAGCAGGGGCCAAAGAGGACATCCCTGTCTGGTGCTATGCGTTACATGGAATGGGTCAGATATCAACCCATTTACCCTGATCGGCACCATCGACATAGTATACAATTACCGTATACGGTTTATGAACAGGGGGCTGAGTCCCATATGTGCTAGTATGGTGAATAAATAGGGCCACTCAAGCGTATCAAAAGCTTTTGTTGCGTCTAAAAAAAATGGCAGCGGCATGCACGTCTGGGTGAAGGTAGTGTAGCACCGAGAACAGTGTGCACAAGTTGTGTGATGTCGGCCTTCCAGGGATAAACCCAGATTGGTCAGGGAGTGCAATCATGGGAAGTAGCAGCTGTAATCTATTTGCCAGTAGCTTAGCATACATTTTTACATCCAGGTTTATCAAGGATAACGGCCTGTAGGAGTCTACCTCCATTTCTTGTTTCTCGGGTTTCAATAGAGTTATAATTATGGCTTCCCTCATTGACCCGGGAGGAGCTCCCACCTCCAACGTCTCCTCAAAGACTGCCAGCAATCTGGGAGCCAGTTCATCCGCATAGGTCTTAAAAAAGGCAGTAGTCAGGTCCAGGGGCCTTGTCCAGTGATAGACTCTTAATAACCTGGGCTACGTCTTCCACTGTGATGGGGAGGTCCATATATTCTCTATGAGTATTGTTGAACCACACCAGGGCATTGGAGTCTAAAAAGTCTTGCAGGTCTGCTGGGCTGGAGTCTTGGGTGGCAGTGTACAGGAAGGAATAGAAGTTGGAGAACGCACTAAGAATCTCTGATTGACCCCTAACAGTGTCTCCGCTAGAGGTGTTAAGCTCATGCACAAACATAGTGGACCTAGATGGGCGGATCATACTGGCCAGTGTACAGCCCGGTCTGTCACCTTCGCCATATCTTCTCGCCTCTGCATATTTGCCCAGGAATTTAACCTCCCGTTGCGATTCCTCAGTGAACTCTAGTAGTTTTGCCTTGAGGAGCGCAGCTGATTTGGAGTCGTTCGTAGAGTAGAACTGTTTCTCCAGTTCCTTTATCTGCCCTTCCAAGGTAGCAATAGTACCTCTAATAGCCTTCAAAACCCGGCCTGCCTGGTGATAAATTGACCTCTGATAACCACATTAAAGGCCTCCTAGAGCGAGACGTCAGTGTCTACTGAGCCAGCATTAAGAGTAAAGTATTCAGTAATGTCAGAGTGGATTTCCTCCTTAAAGACCTCGTCTAGGAGCGCATGGGGGGGCTACTGCTAAGTGAAAGCATGAGTGGGTGTTCCTGGTGGCCATAGCTTAAGCAGACAAGGGGCATGGTCTGACAGCGAGCGCGCCAAGTGTAACACTTCCAGCGTCCAGGTAGCGATGTCACGTGAGACCAACCAATAGTCCAAGCGGGACCAGGCATTGTGATGGCTAGAGATGCGTGTCCCCTCTCTAAATTTTGGGTGACGAGTCCGCCACATATCCAGCAAGTCCCCGTCTGACATAATATCCTGCAGTACAGCGCTAGCCTGTGGGTGTAAGGTGCGAGCTGTGCCCTGTCTATCCATGTCATCATCTAATATGGCATTGAAATCACCACCGCAAATGATCGTACTGCAGCCGGTTGCTCTAATTCTAGACCAAAGATTGCGAAAGAACTCCTGGGAGTCTACATTTGGGCCATACACTGCCACCAGCACTATGGACATGCCACCCAGCCTCCCATGTAAGAATATGTACCTCCCTTCTGGATCAACATAAACAGTTTCTTCCCGCTAGTCCACCCCTTTCCGAATCAACACTGCCACGCCCGAGTATAATTTGAATAAATAGATAAGTGTACCATTCCCCACCTACTGTGTCGCAGTCGGTGTGACGGTTTGACATTTAAATGCGTTTCCTGCAAGATACATATATCAATGTTGTGTCTAGATAGAAACGCATGTACAAGCCTAGCTTTCCTACCATCGTTCAACCCCCCTAATAATCCATGTAAGAACATTCAATGTATTAGTGTGTGGTCAATCAGAAAGTGCGTGCATCCACCCTCTGCATCTAACCAGCGTAGCTGCCCCTCGCACCTATTAAACACTCCAATATACTCTGTATCAGCATGCTGGCTTAAGAACAAAAAAACAAACCCCATCCTCCACCCGCCACCCACTCCAACCCCCCAATCAGGTTGTAGCATACCTTTCCCAGTTCGAACCTGTGAAAACATCAAAGATAATAAAGGGAGACGTCCCATGAGGGCGAGGTAAATCCGGCGAACTACCCTGGGTGGCCGGGAGTAATGCGGAAAGGCAAGCAGTGGTAACCAATAATCATGAAATAACATTTGTTCACATGCCTCAAGGCCGCCAGGCACCAGCATCCAAGTTTGGGGAGTTAACAAAGTGAGGAGCACATCAAAAAATTAACATTGTTAAGCAAGATAGAATATCTTCATAGCGTGCTATTACATCAATGAATAAAACAGACAGAAATGTAATAATGAGTCAGTCATTGTCAATGAGATGGCCTCCCAAACTTAGACCTCTTCCCGCCGACATGTTTAGAAAACTTCTGGGCGGATTTCGCATCCGTAAAGTGGTGAGCAGTGCCATCATGCGAGACCTTTAGTTCGGCCGGATAGAGCAGGGAGTAAGGAATCTGTGCCTGCATGAGGATTCGTTTGGCGGGAAGGAACTCTCTTCGTGCCGCCTGCACCGCCCGAGTAAAGACAGGGTAAAAGGAAATGGTGTTGCCTTTATGAGTAATTTGCCCTCTCTCCCTCGCCAAGCGCAAAATAAGATCCCTGTCCTGATAGTTTAGTAGCTTGACCAGGATTTGTCTCGACGTCCCGCCAACAGGAGGTTTTGGACCCAGGGACCTGTGGGCTCTCTCAATTACAAAGACCGGGGACAAGTGAGGGTCAAAGAGCTCATATAGGAGATCCGTAACAAAGGCCTCCATTTTAGAAATAGCGGTGATCTCCGGAATGCCAGTAATTCGAAGGTTATTCATTCTAGTCCGTGCCTCCAAATCATCATTCTTGGACCTTATAACACCTAACAACTTCCCCATATGTAGCAATTGTTCCTTAGTTTCCACCTGGAATTCGTGGAATTCTGTGTGTTTATTCTCAAGTCTGTCCAATCTAGTGGGTAGATATCTGTGTCTTTACGGAATCCAACTGCACGGTCAGGGTGTCCAATTTTGTATCTATGTTCCACAAGCTGGAGCGCATTTCCAGCATTAGGGTCCGCAAGTCCTCCCCCTGATCTTCAGCCTGTGAGTCTCGATGAGTATCGCCCTGAGTATCAGGGTCGGGGTCTGTATGCCTTGTGGAGCGTTTATTTTCAAAATTCAGCTAGGGCTGCTTTGCATCTGGTTTACCCATATCGCCGGTAGCCAGCAGGTTTCACAGGGCCCGCTGTCTCACTTGCGTATTTCTGCCCTCACACCGCCTCACAGTCAGTTTCAAACCAACAGGCCAAGCCCAATTCCAGAACTCTGCAGACCCCCACTCCAGCAGTGCCTTCGGTTACGTCTGGCCACAACCAGCTCAGGATCAAGCTATAGCTGTCCAACTTGTGAGGTCAATCCGGGTATAGTCACACCTCAACCAGTGCCAGCGCCCCGCGTGCTAGGTTTCACCTCCAGTATAGGCAGCAGGGTAGACCGTGCGCGAGCAAAGCCGAAGCACCGATCCTACGACTGCACTTCACTGCCCAGGTACCTCAGTTGCCGCATGTATCAGTACACGTTAGCTTGGCGCACCTCCCCCTCCTGCGTGGCTCGTGGCAACACTGGGCGTGGAAACCCAGGCCTCAACAATTATACTTCGTCTCACTGACACAGCCTCCGGTGCATTATAGCGAGTTCAACAGCCTCCCAGAGTCAATGAAGGAAGTATGGCCCAATCTTCTGTGCTGGGACTGTGCGTACCATACAGCCCCCCGGCCTGCGCCTGTCTAGCTCGGGCTTGTATGCGCTATGCGGGCACTCGACCAGCCGCCTTTTATCCCCTCACTGCTGGGCTTTTGCGTCGATCCACAAAATGGCGGTCACAGCATCCTGGGCTGCGCCTTCCCGAGCCTCGCAGACGGTCGTTGCTTCCCAATGTCACCCCACAGCACCTCGTACTTGAAGGAGAGGCTGCCTATTCCAGCCGCAACTTTGGGACACCAGCTCAGCCCTCCGCCGCCACTCGTTCCGCCCCTAGCCCAGTGGGCCTCCGCAGCTGCGGGCTCGATTTTCAGGGTGGCCCAACTGCCGCAAGGGCCAGGCTCCGACAGGTCAGTCGCCGCTCTGCGTGATTGCCTGCAACTCCGTCAGGTGATGCACCTCGCTCTTGAAAATAGCAGCGATGCAGGAGCAAGTGCCCCCATAGCTCGAGAGGCTTTTTCCAAGCTGCTATAGCCCTCCGTTTCCAGGATTGTTTTAGGATTTTCTCCTGGCCGGTGGAGCACGCTTACAAAGCGGCCATTCCGCGGCTCAGCTAGCCACGCCCCCACTACTTGAGGTTAGTTGATTGATTCCAAAGCCAAAAATAACTGAACATAAAGGCACCTCTATATGACGGTGTAGAAATACATTGGAATTAGCATAAAGCCAAATCTGCGTATCCAATGAAGACGATGTAGCATAAACAATACAATTAGTTCAAAAAATAAAATGCAGAGCATCAGAAAGCATGAGTCCAGGTTTCCCTGCATCAACCGTTGATGAGTAAAATCATTAATCTACCCCTATACTTACACTAAGATGTCATCCCTACTTGAGTATATTCAGGAAGAAATGTAAAAGGTGTCAGCATGTGGAGTCATCCTAAGGAGTCTCTCTACTATCAATGAGTCATGTAGCATGAAGCTACCATGCCAGAGCTTGCCCTCAGATGCTCTCTCTAAGGCAAGAAAAGAAGTGGGCACTTTCCCTACTCCCATCAACACATTATTCATAGGTGACTTTCCCAAGATCCATTCCGGGTCACCTCATCTGCTCTGGGTACAATCCTAAATGTGTTTTTCCATGGGACAGCGGTGTTCTTTCTTTGCAACATTTTGACCTTGGTTCCTAGGTCTTCTCCTGAGTAAAGCACAAGCTCAAGCCACATGATTGTAACTTCTTCTCTTCTCGTCTGAGTAGTAAAACAAAGACATTATTCTAACTACAAGAATGCATCTTTCCCATGCAACCCAAAACGTGAGAAAGAACAAATTCCACAGCACACATGAAATTCGACTTGTTAATTCTAAAGCAAGAGTTTCCAGGGAACTACATTTCAGGTCATGAAATTCAGCCAATATAAGAAACCAGCTGTTAGAACTGGGGTCACCAATTCCACCACGGTAGCTTGGCGTGAGGCAGGAAGACACCTGAAGGCAATGTGTAAAGCAGTAGTACAGCACACACTCACACTGACTCAAGAAGGCACACGCAATAAAATGACACCACACTAGGTTGCTGTTTAAATCAAGACTCTTTATCTAATCTCTTTAGTGCAGGTAAGTAACTCTTCTTTTCAGGCAAATGGGGTCAACATCTTTCAAATACTACTTCAAGGCAAACCACATTTATCATAAGCAGGATCATGGAGTTTGAACATCAAAACATCTGTTATGCATGGGGATCATTGAAAAAACTCAACATATGCATAAATGGCATTTTCAGCCAGTTTTGCCAGTACTGGATAACGGTACTGCATACTTGTGCGTACTTTTTCTTCTTTCAATCTGAGAGAAATTGCTCAGAATAAGTCATTCATTTAGTTTTTCTTCTTTCAATCAAAGAGTAATCTCTCAGAATAAGTCATTCAGATCAAGTCTTAAAAACAGGAAAGCAGACAAACCGTCATTAAAACAAAGTGTTCAGGTTTCTGAGTTTTGTGTCTCCATGCTCTTTTGCATTCTAGTGCCTCCTGTGCTATTGTGCATTGGGCAGTGCCTTTTGTCTTTTGTGCTTTTGAAGTGTTGCCAGTGTTGGTAGAAATCCATGTGACTGGTTTGGACTGAGTTGCTCTGAGCTGAGCCAAGTTGAATCAAGTAGTACACTAACCTTTCGTGGGGTATAATGGTAAAGTAAAATATGACCAAGCCTGACATTGCACAAGACTTTTTCCAGGTGGACAGGGATGAGCATTTGGAGCACCCTTTGGATGTTCTCTCTATGAATCAGAGCCTGAACCTACAGTCATCCGTTTTCTCATGTACTTTTTCAATCTCGATTTCATTGTTTGTCTTGAGGTCTTGAGCGGTGAAAAGTAGAGAATTAATGAAAAGATGGTGGGCCACAAATTCATCTAGGTACTCAATAAAGACCTATATGCACCTTTTTTGAAAGAAGGATCATTACCATTATTTTTTCCAGCAAATTAGTTTCGGGAGGAGGTGGTGCATGCAGCTGACCCCAATAAAACTACGAACCTTTTACCAACTGATTTACAAACATTGCATGTTTTGACCAGTAGCACTGAGGAGAAGTCTGAGGCTCAACCATAAGTTACGAGCCCAACAAAAGCATTGAGGTCAAGGGTGTAATCAAAGTGCAAGCAGAAGTTCATAGCAATGCGGTTGTTGTCCAGTTGCATGTATTCAATGCGTGCACAGGTTCAGTGGGTTAAAGAAGAGGGATTAGGGGCACATTAGTTTCAACTTGCCCCAGTCCGACTAAAAGTTATTCTTATAGTGGTCATGCACATCAGAATCCTGCTTGCTCCAAAAATGTAAACATGTTTGAGGCAAAGCTAGGGAATTCTGATCAGGGAATAGTTATGACTCGGACTGCCAATCCGATTCAAATAAGTGAGCAAATAAGTAATAAGTCAATCTTAGACAACTTAGAAAGGGAAATGGATCCGACAGACATGGCCGACATGCCTTTTTGCTCTATGATTTCAGGAAATTTAAAGTTATGGGATATGAATCAGACCTCAAGTCCCTGTGCTGAATCTATAGACCAGCTACAATTTTAAACCCAGGGGGCCTGATAAAGTAAGAAAAATCTCCCAAATCTAATTGACTTTTCGTTCACACAGGAGGTCAGCAACAGCAACCTGCAATTTAATAAATCTCAGTCTCTGAACCTGGACCCATTGCTAGATAGTTACTCACTAGCCCATAAAAACCAGTCTTTGAGAAAACATCCCTTAAATAATTAAAGATGGATCAGTTCAATTAATAAAATATTGGGGTCTGTTTACCATTTATTGCCTGAATTGGTGAAGCTCACAGAGGATAATGTGGACACATCAGAATTAAGGATGATGGACCAGTAGCACAAGTGTAAGGAAATCACAGTCCCTTTGATAAATACGGTTGAAGCGTCTGTGGGCCCTGTGTTCGGTGTGAGGACAGTGGTTAAAACTACCCGTCACAAGTTGACCCAGACTGACACTATAGAGGTGACATATCCCAAGGTGCTTTTAAGGGAAAGAGGAAAATCTGTAAGCATGGCCAACGACTTTGGCTTACACATTGTTCCTACTGAAAATAGCTCCTTTAGTCCACTGGTAGCTTCAGAGTTTGAAGTGGATGGGGTAGAATGTGAGAGAGAGAAGGAAAGGACAGATAAAGTGTTCCCACTATTTCAGAAAAAAATGAGACAAGGGCCACCGTAAATAAAAATAAACTAAAAGAATGCAGAAACACATGATTGCTAAAAAAAGGAAGAAGGTGCTACAGCTTGAAAACACATCAGTAAGTGAACCAGAGGACCAGGTTGTGGAAGAACAGCAGTAGAGACCTGTGGCTCCTTTGGTCCCAGAGTCAGGGGAGACCAAGTTAAAGGAGCAAATGGATCCTACATCATCAGTAGGTCTAGGGGCAGAAAAAGATTACATAGGGGTGGCAGGACCGGTATTTGTTTGAAAATGTTTACAGTTATGTGGCCATCCCCAAAGTTATTTCAATAGGGATTCTGATAAGGTAACTAAAGTTCATTGTAATGGAGGTCCAAAGGCTCAGGTAGGGCCAATGTTTTCTCAGTTTGTCAATTTTTGCCCACGGAGTAGAGGTTTGCAGGCTAATTCTTACATTACAACTGACTGGGTTCTCCAGCTGATAGATATTTTTGCAGATCATATTCCTGAAGATTTCCTAATAGATCTAGATTATTATCTCTCTTTAATACAATATCAAACTTGTCCAAGATAGTCTCCAAGGGCTCATCTACTCTGGTCCCTGGGCTGGTGGCACCCGGCACTAGGTACTGCCCTGTATCCAAACAGGTTGTGAAGTACTTGGTGTTCTTCTGGACCACGGTTTGACCATGAAAGAGCAGGTTCTTGCCACTAGGGGCACATGTTACCATATTACGCGCTTGCTGAGGGAATCTCTTCATATTCTTCCGGTCTCAGCAAGGAAGACATTGGTATAGAGTCGACACTTATAATGAGCAGATTGGATTATGGCAATGTATTACTTGCCTCAGCCAATTAGAAATTATTAGTCATACAAGTCATCCAGAATACGGCTGCCCCTCTCATCGGCAACCTTCCACCTTGCTCTGTGTCCATACCTCCGATCTTTACACTGGCTGCCCATCAAGAAAATAATAATTAAAAAAAAAAATGTTGTCTTACCCACTAGGCATTGTTGGCAAAGACCCCGGCTAACTGATTTCAAAGCTAAGACTTTACTGTCCAGCAAGGTGCGTCAGATCCAGCAACACAACTTTGCTTGCTGCCAGCGTATTAGAAAATCCCGAACAGGAAGCTTTTTTTATGACTTACCTCTGCTGTATTGGAACACGTTAACCTACCACATGGACACATGCACTGAAATAAATATTTGGAAATGATGGCTAGGCCTCCCAAGAGCTACAGACAATAGTGCACTGAGGCTGGTGTTGGGCTTGGCTAATATAGTATTTAAGTACCAGCAAAGGATCATCACATTTTGGGCCTGTCTCACTAATGCAGCTAACGGATCGCAGAGGCAGCTAATGAAAGATTATTTACAGTTCAATAAAAATAGCACCATAGACTATGAATGTACACAATGTTAAGGACAGTATAGATATATTGCTATCGTTTGATACACAGTGTCCAATGAAAAAATGTAAAGGTGAGTAGTTAAAGATAAATCCAGGAATTGTTTTAGAAGATAATAATAATAAATAATAATAATCCTGAGCTCTTACAGCACCTAGTTACAATAGCCAGTGTGTCCCCGTGCTTGTCATTGGCCCCCAGCACCCCACTGTTACAGCCTCCCCAAGCCCGCCCCAATGGAATTAGTGTCTAGGGAATAGATATGTTTTTAAATCTTTGCGGAAAACCACCTCAGAGGTTTCCACAAGATGTGGGTAAAAGAAATAAGTTGACCCATTCATCAGATACTGATTACTGAGGTGTTCCGCAATCCTATTTGTGTGATATGAAGAGTATAATTGTCAGAAGGAGGGCACTGAAGGTTAGGCGTGGCCAGGTGCCATACTTTTTTTTATTGGAGGATGACTAATCATGATAGAGTAGATATTTCTCTTTCCCCTTTTTAAAGAATTTTTCTGCTGATATTGGGCCACTTAATTGTTTTTTTGCAGGACGTTTGTGGCAGAAAGGAAACGTTTTTACCCCAGATTTTTAGAGTTTCAAAGGTTTGTCATGTCCATGATCTTTTTAAAATAATTTTAGATTGTAGTAATATGAGATTATGCTAAGGGATAAGGAAAGGTTTAGCTATTGTATTGGATCGGGTAAAAAAACAGGCTGGATTGTTTTCAGAATAACATCTTCCAACTTTATATTGATTATGATAACTTTTATTGGATTTTATGCACCCTAAAATGACTTTAGAAGAGTGATATAATGTTTTATAATGTATTGTCATTTTGAGTGTTTTACTATATTGGTTTTGTACGTGGTCATTACAGAAATGTAAGTATTACATTGTATAGCTCTTTATCTTGTTCAATATGTTGCATGTGTTGTTTGTGTAGGCTGGTCAAACAATTAACTTAAATAAAAAATAGAAATGGATCATTAAAATTTTTTATGTAAATCAGCGAATTATATTGCCTGTTACTTTGCTGTTATTTATTTCTGCATTAAGGTCTGCTAAGCACTAGCCCAAAATCACCCCTAAGGCCTGGGAGCGCATTCCACCAAGGCAGCTAGAGTGACATTTACATGAGGGGCGTCTGTTCTTGATATTTTTGCCAGGGTCAGATGTGGGCTTTGTTACATATGTTCACAACGCGCTGCTGCCTTGACAGTGATGTTTGATGAGAAGGTCACTTTGTTTGCTCATTTTGTTTGGCCTGGGTCCACTCCTCAGACTTCCTACCTTTGGGTATGTACTGCTTTGGTATCTATTCTAAAAATAAGGAATCAATAGTTAAAAGTATATCAGAAGAAAAAGTTGTTACATTCAGTAACATTCTTTCTGGTAAATACTTTATCTAACTGCAGATTCCGCACTGTCCTCCCACCTCCCCATGCCATGGAATGGGCTCTTTAACATGTTAAAAAGGTTCCAAGCTAGAGATCGGCACACTGCCACCAACAGTTGTTCTCTGCTCCATGTCTAAGTGTGCAAAAGGAAAAAATATAGGAAGCTGTCATCAGTGCATAGGAGTTGCACGCTCTATCCATTCCAAGGCACAACGCCACCTACCAAATTATGGGGCAGATGTATCAAGATACCATTTTGCACTTCTCAAATAGCGATTGTTAAGGAATCGCTATTTGAGAAGTGCAAAATGGTATGTATGTAGAATTTTGCTATTTATTAGCGATTTCTTAAAATTCCTTAATTGCGATTAGCAAATTGCTAATCGCAATTAAGGAATAATTTCCCATTCATTTCTATGGGCCAGGAGGCCCATAGGAATGAATGTGAAATTATACTCAATTTGCGATTAGTAATTTGTTAATCGCAAATTGAGAATAATTTCAAGGGTGCAAGGGTGTCTTAAGGACACCCTGCTGCACCCCTGAATTTGACATGTGTACGCATATGGCGCACATACATGCCCTAAGGGCATGTATGAGCGTCATATGGCACCTTTAGAATTTTTAAAAAGTGCTTTTGAAAAGAATTCGCCAATTACCACCAACTACAAGTTGATGGTAATTTGCGAATTCTAAGTCAAAAATCGCAACACTGAAATGCTTAATACATTTCAAATGATAAATCGCAATTTGCCATTTCTTAAAAGCCTCGCAATATTAAGGAATCGCAAATTTAGCGATTCCTTAATATTGCGAGGCTTTTTGCATGATACATTCCAAATCTCGTTTTTTTTGTCGCAAACGCTGCTATTTTCCGATTCGCAGCGTTTGCGACAAAAAAAACGGATGATACATCTGCCCCTATGTCTTGCACCACGAGATACTCTAAAAGTGAGAAATCTGCAGTTAAACTATCCACCAGAAAAAGCGTTACCGAAGTTAAGTATCTTGTTCTTTTTGCAACATTTTATCCAGCATTTTAGGAACAAAGAGATAGCTACAGTCTTTAATGTGATAAACTTTATTTGTGCTTGCAAGGCATATAAGCAGCATTTAACATTGCCACATTAAAACCAGTCCTATTGGCATTACCAGTGCTGGGTTCTATTTGTTTATTAGTATCCTGCTCCAATGAGAGTTTCAAAACATTGATCTGGTCTGCCAGAAACATTAAAAACAAGCAATAAAGCCATGCAATACAAATGACTACAAGCAGTTCCATAAATATAAATACCCTGAATAACTACCTAGCTTCAAGTTTATTTATTTATGTTACGGAACTCTGAAGAGGTCCACATAAAATCTCTAAATTAATCTGAATATGTATCGCATAATATAATTATATATGCAAATTCATACCCACAGAAGGCCCATGATGTCACTTATCTCCATATGTTTCAGCTACTGATGTTTTGGGAGCTGTGAACAACCTAAAATGATGCCTTATTGACCTCTGTGAAATTTCAGGAACCTTAAGTAAGTGAATAAAGAGAAAATTACCAAATCCTCTGAGCCGTGTGTTGGAGAATTTTTCCACTGTTCACTTCCTAAGCTTGCAGTCGCCTTAAGGCATGGCAATTACAAATGAAAAGCAAGGAGAGAGTAGCTGCTTGTGACACCCATTTGCTATGGTCATCTGCAAAGTGCTAAAACCCCACAGGGGGATTGAGACACTCATTGCACATCAATGACGTGGAACATGAAGTAGGTCCTGCTTAAATGGAAGTTCACAGCCGTCTGCCCAGTTGTCTGACTGACTGATAGGGCAGTGTGTTGCTTTCTCATAAATGGCAACATTTGTGAGAATCTAAAATGGAGATTTGGAGAAAAAAACAGGGGAGTTTTATTTTCTGTTCAGGAGTCTGGTTGGTGTACTACAGAGAAGAGATCCGTGAGCCTCACACTTAGATAAGCAGTGAGGTTTTTGATGTATATTTATGTTTGTTAAATGTGCAGTTGCCCAGGGTGATTTATGTGTTGCTGCCAACGTGTCCCAAGCTCTTCCTGACCTTCAGCAGCACACTTATTTACAGTCTTCTGTTATCTGGACATGAATCGTTTGTTGATTTAGGGGTGCTCAAATTGTGATAAAGTCCTTGTTTTCTTCCTATGGGTATTGTTGTATTGTGTGATGTGCTCGTGTTGCAGAGTGTGTCTGTTGTTACGCAAGTCGTACATGTTTACTTTTTGCTGTTTGTCTGGTCATGCTAGCAAATTATTTGGTATGTTCACGTCATATTTTGTGGTTGTACTCACTGACCTCTTGATGCTTGTGCGCACGTACTGTGCTGTAGTTGTATTTTTTGTGTTGATTTCCTTGTTTTGCCTTGACATATGCTTGATAAGTATTTTAGTGTTTATCTTTGTTGATAGTGGTTGCTCTGTTGTTAATTTGCTTTTTGATTTGTGTCGATGTGTTTTACATGCTTCTGATTAAACAAACCACTTTATTTTATTTTATTGAATATTATTCAGCATTTTCAGTTAAATATGAGTTTCCATCAATAAATTCTACCTTATAGATCATACCAGATACCATGAGATAGATAAGAGGCAAGCAATTTTCAGAATACATCCTCTCTCTGCTCATACCTAGATAAACAAATGGTACTCTAGGGAAGGATATGGAACCCCTATGTTGTGCTCTGCAGCTTCTATTCTTATTCCGTTGTTTACCCCAGGATTGGGGCGGGAAGTTGTCAAGGCGTGCTCGACTTGTTTGGCTGAAACCTAAGGTAGTAGGTGAAGAATCTAGTGACATGATCAATTAAAGCCAGCTTTATCATAGATAAGTACTCTGCCCCTCATTAGTTTGATTACATTTTTTTTACTTCTCTACTTCAATAACAAAGAACCTTGCTTGCATTTGTCTCACCTGCAGAATGAAAGTGTATAGTCAGCTATGCATAGATCAATATCTTGCCCCTTTGATCTAATTTAAACAAGGGAGCCACTATACATCAGTAACAAGCACCATCGCTGGAAACTTAAGATCAAAATTTTGGCTCAAAAGGAGACGGTAAGTAAGTATTCAAATGTTTGGGCACATTTTCTTACCCAATTGTCATTCAGTCCCATTCTGCAAAGCCAGAAGGTGCTGAATTCCCAATAAGAGAATTTCCAGTGATAGTAACATACATACATACATTCTGCCTCATTCAGGTGGCAGCGAACATCTGGTTATGTAATTAAGGGTGTTAGAGTGTATACTGGAAATTGTATAATTTGATTTGAGTGTAGGCTCCAATTTTAGATCTATTTCGCCTCGATCAACCCATAGGCTTTTTTATTGTAATTGTAATTATATAGTGCTTGCTACCCCTGGCAAGGCGTCAAAGTGCTTTTCAGTGAGTAGCACTCTACTCCGGAACCCACAAAGGATTAGTGGTGAGTTAGTATAGGGCAATATATGTTAATTTGAGCAGTAGACATATGAGTCTGTTAGTTGGATTGAATAGGATAATGGAGGGATAGAAGAGGGAAGAGTCTAGAAGTTGTTATTTGGGAGATCATAGTAGTATGACCCCTGACGAGGCTTCAAAGTGCTTTTCAGCAAGCAACACACTGCTTTGAAACCCAAAGCGGATTAGTGGTAGGAAATATGTGTTAATTTGAGTGGTGGACATGTGAGTCTGTTAGTTGTTTTGAATAGAATAATGGAGGGATAGAAGAGGGAAGAGTCTAGAAAGTGTTATTCAGGAGATCATAGTAGTAAGATGACGCTTGAGCAAAAGGAGAGATGGAGGAGGGACAAGTCTCTAGAAAGAGATTAGTGAAATCATAGTAGTAAAATGAAGTTCGGGATACATGAGGGATGAATTCAGAAAGCGTTGCTTGGGAAATCATAGTAGTATTTAAATAAGATTGTAGGTGAGGCAAGCAGAGATTTGTCAGCGTTACTCCTCCTTAAAGTAATGTTTCTATGATAACTAATTTTGTATGTAAATAGTCCCTGCATGATGGTAGCTTCACCGTGACCAAGCCGTAACTGGCGAAACGTGTCGATAGGCAACCTTCATTTTGCCAATAAATTAAATCAAGCATCCAGAGGTGTCCTGTGCTGTTTTTCCTTTAAGGAGGAGAAACGCTGAAAAATTTTGGGGTTTACCGGTACCCGCACAGGACCGCCGCGCAACGAAGCCGAGAGCAACCGGAAAAAAGTGGTTTGAGTCAATTTAAATGCTCTTGGCTTCCCGCAGAACCTACTTCCAGAAAGAAGCCTGGAAAAGAGTGCCATCCTAAAACTGCTAAATCGTTGGGGCTGCTGGAGTAACAGGAAGGCAAAACTGCAAGGCGCTAGAAACAGCGTGCAGCTAAAAGGTATCGGTAAGACCCGGAGTGAGAATCCAGGTACAGCGGTCGAAGGAGGTTGTGGTTCTTCCCGACTAACTTTGCTGATATCGCTTATTCTGGTGGGGGCACGATCAACAAATTCTGGCAAGTTTGCGGTAGCGGAGCCGAGTCGGGCAGAAATATTACTGCCTGTACGACGCGTCTGGGTGCGAATGCACAGGATACTGTGTGGATAACATCGTTATTGTGGCAATAGGATGGCAGCCCGTTTGGAAGCTAAACAAAAAGAAGTGTCGAATCGACTATTCTTCACAGAAACAGCACAAGGAGTAATTGTAAATGGCTAAACTCCAAAAGAACACTCTCTTTTAAACAGCGAGGTACAAGTACAACAATTATTTGAAAAACTTGAAAAATTACACCGTAAGTCAAAGTGGTGGGAGGCAGAATCACTCAAGAAATATGTAGACATTGGAAGAGTCCCCAGAGGCCTAAGAATATATACTATTCCCACGTACGAAAATCCAGGCCCGGAGATGCTAGATGAATGGTCTGGCAACTCGAAGGACTGCTCTTTAACAATGATGCAAATTTTAATCAAATACGCCCTGAAGGACAGAACTAAGCTATTGGAAGAAATGGATGGTATATTCTTGGAACTAAACAAATTGACATCCAAAGAGAAAATTGAAGAGTTCATGACGAAACTGGATGCGCGTCTAATAAAACTGGAAGAAGACATTACCAGTAAAAAACAGAGAACAGTTATTAGAGATTATAAGGACTATCAGTCAGGCAGAACCTTAACGTTCCATAAGAAATATGATCACCTATTTCAAAAAGCGAGTAAAGTCAAACCATTAGGAGCATCAGGAAGCGTGGTCACTGAGGGTGATGATAACAGCACAACTGCTGAAGAGAGTGATGTGTCTGATGGGAATATGTCGAACGCGTCCGGAGGCCAAGACAAACAACCACCCGAGTAAATGAACGAGGGAGAATTAATTTCTTGACACAATTCCATATGCTGAACTAAGCTAAACAGAATCCGCAACTAGGTAAAGAGGATCCGGATTTTTGGAGAGGCCGAGAACGAGGATTTCGAGGCAAAACCAGAGGGTTCAGAGGAACAAAAAAACAAGGAGGAGAAGGAAAAGACGATTCCAACAAGCCCAGCCCAATGGTAACCAGAGCCAAAAGAGGAATGAAATGACTGTGGTCAACCTATCGAAATGTGAGTTAACATCTATTGACATTATCTTATTGGCTCTGGGGTTATCTTTTTGTCCCACAAGAAAAATGGACTATGTACAAACCCGTATTGATACATTTTGTTTTGTGCACAAACTAAAACTAAAGAAATGGTTTCAACTGCATGCGCCGAACAGGGAAAGGTCAGCTAGAGCATAATCACAAGAAACACTTTGTTTATCGGACATTGAGATGCTTCAAACAGTAGCTGAATTAAATTTAGATATTGACCATTGTTAGAATCGGCTGGTCTCTAGTTGGCAGAGGTATACACTTCTGACAAATAGGGACCCACCTCCTCTAGTCAGGGCAAGGGGATCACACACTCAGATAACCCCTGCTCACCCCCTTGGTAGCTTGGCAGAGCAGACAGGCTTATCTCAGAGGCAGTGTGTTAAGCATTTATGAGCACATACAGTAATAAAGTGATTACACCACAAATGGACACGACATAGAAGGTATTATAAAAATAAGGATGTTTATATAAGGCTTAGCACAAGACCAAATAATGACAAAAATATACCACAATCTCAATAAATACTCTTTGGAAGGAAAAGTTCTTGGCAACAATGTAACCCCCACAGGAGTCACACGACGTCGAGGCAAAGCTATTCCAAAGGTTTGGCGTTGACCGCGAGGAGCGCTACGTCGAGCCCGGAGTCGAAACAGACTCCCACAACACAGTACCTTTCAAAATGAAGAAAACGATGATCCCCGGCGTAGAGAAGTGTCGGCGTTGAGGTGTCGTCGTCGATCGAGCCTCGGAGTCGGGGCGATCCGCAGCGGCGTCGAAAGATGTCGGGCCGGAGCAGCGCTCACGGTGGCGAAGCAGGATACGGCGTCGTTGTCGATGTCGTCGTTGCAAGAGTGAGCAGCGCTCATGGCGTCGAGAGGGGCTGCAGTGTCGAGGCGATCAGTAGCGGCGTCGCTACTGGCATCGATCGGGCCCGGCGGCTGGCGTCGAAGGTGCGGGACACTCGAGCCGTACTCATGATGTCGAGCTGGATTCGGCGGCATCCGTCGACGTCGAGATTGCTGGTTACTTTAGGTGCGCTGGACTTCCACGTTCCAGCAGCAGGCAATTTTCAGCAGATAGTAAAGTCCTTTAGCCCTGTGACTTCAACAGGAGGCTGGCACTCTTCCAGCCCTTGGAGTTTTTCTTGGCAAAGCTTGAGAGTACACACTTAGTTCCTCTCTCCTTGTTCCTTGGCAAAAATAAAGAAGCAACTGCAGGATTCCCCCCAGCAAACAGCACACTGGCAGACGGGGTAGGCAAGTCCTTGGATCAGCAGGGTTCTTGTCCTCGGTATAGGTTTCCTTGTCAGAAGTGATCTAAATTCCTTGGTTCAGGGGTCCTTCTCTTATTCCCCTTTTCTGCTTTGATCCCTTTGTCCATGCAGGGAGATTTCCCCCATCCTGGGTTTGTTGTGGGTGTTGCCAGGCCGAGGCACCTGGCCTATTGACTGTGCAGGGCAGGTTCTTCAGCCGCCCGGCAGGAGGTGAAGCCAGTATTGTCACTGGCAGGAGCAGGGCTATCAGCCGCCCGGCAGGAGGTGGAGCCAGAATTGTGTCAGACAGGGCAGGCTATCAGGAACTACTCTTCCCCCACTCTAAATGCAAATGCCTCATTCACCCCACATTGACTCATTCAGACTTCTGGAGCCACCCAGCCCCTGTCACACACACCAAACCAGCAGAGACCGGTAAATAGTTAGACAAGAAACTAGTAACTTCCAAAAAGTGCTGGTTTCAAACTCCGAATCTAAAAACCATCCATCCTAAAGGATGTGTTATCAAATTCTGAGTTCAGGGATACTAAACTCGACTTTCTACCATGCTCTTTGAGCCTGCGAGGATTTACATAGTGTAATAATTCCAGCAGCCCATTCTGTCCTAAGGAGAGCAGGTAGCCTTACAATAGTGAAAAACGAAGATGGCTGTAATTATCTATTAGGACATGCCACACACATCAGGGCTTGTCCAACCTTATGCTTACAATGCACCCTGCCCTGAGGCCTACCATAGGGGTGAGAAACATGAAGTTAAGGGAAGGTTTTAGGGACCGGCAAGTAGGTGTACTTGTACAGTCAGCATGGCAGTACCAGACTGCACGCAGGTTCTGCAATGGCAGACCTTAGACATTTTTTACTAGGCCGCTTCTGTGGGTGGCACAACCAGTGCTGCAAGCCCACCAGCAGCATTTGTATTTACAAGCCCTGGCACTCCTGGTGCACTATACTAGGGACTGACAGTAAACCAAATAAGCCAAACATGGAATCCAATTAATGTACCAATTTAACATAGGGAGCACTTGCACTGTGGCACTGATCAGCAGTGGCACAGTGCCCAAAGCAATATTCCAGCAAAACATCGTAAACAGAGGAGGCAACCAGACAAAAAATGGAGGAGAGACTCATGCCAATGATGCCAGGTCTAACACGTGTCCCCTCCAGCTGAAATGTGGGGAGAACTACCCTTCACCTAGGGAGTCCTCACCACTAAGGCGGAAAAATCTGGACAGACCATCAGCGTTGGCGTGATCTGTACCAGGGCAGTGTTCCACCGTGAATTCCATCCCCTGTAGGGAAATGGACCACCTCAACAGCTTTAGGTTCTCACCCCTCAGCTGCATCAACCATCTGAGGGGCATGTGGTCTATCTGAACCTGGAAGTGAGTCCCAAACAGGTAGGGTCCTAGCTTCTTCAGCGCCCAGACCACAGCAAATGCTTCTCGCTCTATTGCACTCCACCTCTGTTCCCTGGGCAGTAACCTCCTACTGATAAAGGCTACAGGAAAGTCTCGGCCCTCCTCATTCATCTGTGCTAGAACAGCCCCCACGCCATGCTCTGAAGCGTCCGTCTGGACAATAAATTCCTTGGAAAAGTCGGAGGCCTGGAGTATTGGTGCTGTACACACTGCAGTCTTCAGGGTGTCAAAGGCCGTCTGACAGGCGTCAGTCTAGATCACAAGTCTTGGCTGCTTCCTGTAGCCCATGAGACCTAAGAAGGCTCTCACCTGAGTCTGGGTTTTGGGTGGTGCCCAAGCCAGGATGGTATCTATCTTGGGTTGCAGGGGGGCCACCTTGTCGCTCCCTACTTGGTGCCTCAAGTACACCACTGAACCCTGCCCAATCTGGCATTTGCTGGCCTTGATTGTGAGGCCGGCTCTGCCCAGGGCCATCAACACTTCCTGGAGGTGGCGCAAGTGTTCCTCCCAGCTGGCGCTGAACACTGCTATGTCATCCAGGTAGGCGGCGCTGAAATCCTCCAGTCCAGCCAATACCTGGTTGACCAACCTCTGGAAGGTGGCAGGGGTATTCTTCATCCCAAAGAGCATAACCCAGAACTGGTAGTGCCCATCTGGTGTGGAGAATGCAGACCTCTCTTTTGCCCCATCAGTCAAGGCGATCTGCCAGTACCCAGACTTTAGATCAAACGTACTAAGGTACTGGGCAGCCCCCAACCGATCCATGAGCTCATCAGCTCTGGGGATGGGGTGCGTGTCAGTCTTGGTGACTGAATTGAGTCCTCAGTAATCCACACAGAACCGAAGTTCTGGTGAAGCACCAGGCGCTGCAGCCTTTGAGACCAAGACCACTGGGCTGGCCCAAGGACTGCTAGATGACTCAACCACCACTAAGGCAAACATCTTGGAGACTTCCTCCTTGAGTAGGCTCTGACCTTATCAGTCACTCTGTAGGCCTTGTGCTTCAAAGGAGTGCTGTCCCCGGTGTCCACATCATGGACACACCACCGAGTGACACCAGGGGTTAAGGAGAACAGATCAGGGAATTGTCCCAACAGTTGGCGACAATCTTGCTGCTGCACAGGGGTCAGTGTGTCAGAGAGGACAACACCATCCATTGACCCATCTAGCTCTTTTGCATACAGGAGGTCAGGAAGAGGCTCACTCTCCTCCTCAATTCCAGCATCTGTAGCTAGGAGCATGCCCACTTCAGACCTTTCTAAGTGGGACTTTAACCGGTTGACATGCAGGACCCTCAAGGGGTTCCTGGGAGACTTCAAGTCCACCAAGTAGGTGACATCGCTCTTTTTCTCCACAACCTCAAATGGTCCAGTCCACCTGTCCTTGAGCGCACAAGGTTCTACAGGGGACATGACCCAAACTTTCTGACCAGGTTGAAGCTCCACCAGAGTGGCATTCCGGTCCTACCACCGCTTCATCTCTTCCTGGCTGGCCTCCAGATTTGCCTGAGCAAGATCTTTGAAGCGCTGAGTCTGGTTCCTAAAGGCCAGCATGTAACTGTATACATTCTGGGGAGGTTTCCTGGGAGATTGCTCCCAGCCTTCTTTGACCAGACTCAAAGGTCCTCTTACCGGATGTCCATACAAAAGCTCAAAGGGGATGAACCCTAGAGACTTCTGGGGCACCTCACAGTAAGCAAACAGCAGGCATGGTAAGAGGATGTCCCATTTACGCCTCATTGGTTCTTCAAGACCCATGATCATGCCTTTGAGGGTCCGGTTGAATCTCTCAACCAGCCCATTACCTTGTGGGTGGTAAGGAGTGGTAAACTTGTAGGTTACCCCACACTCCTTCCACAGGGACTTCATGTAATTGAAAATTAAGTTGGTGCCCCGGTCTGACACCACCTCTCTGGGGAACCCCATGCGGGAGAAAACACCTTTCAGTGCCCGTCACACCACGGGGGCCGTCACTGTGCGGAGAGGGATGGTTTCCGGATACCGGGTCGCATGGTCCACCAAGACCAGGATAAACCTGTTGCCCATGGCTGTCTTGGGGTCCAATAGCCCCACAATGTCAATCCCCACCCGATCAAAGGGGGTACTGATGACGGGAAAAGGTTGGAGGGGAGCCTTCTGCTTTCGCCCGCTTTTCCCACTTGCCTGGCAAGTTTGGCAGGTTTTACAATGGATGTCTGCATCCCTTCTCATCTGGGGCCAATAAAAATGGGTGACAAGCCTATCATAGGTCTTGTCCTGCCCCAGATGTCCACCTAACAGAACGTCATGAGCCAACCCCAGTAGGGAGGCTCTGAATCACTGGGGTACCACCAGCACACGGGCTGACCCAGGCTCAGCAGCCTTAGGCTCGCTATACAGGAGGTCGTTCTCCCAGTAGACTAAATGTGATCCTGACTGATCACCTGTTGTTTGAGCTGAGGCCTGCTGCCTCATACCCACAAGAGAAGGGCACACTTTCTGCTCAGCACAAAATTCTTCCCTGGAGGGACCACCATCCTGCTGCCAGTGGGTCAGCTCGGGCAGGTCCCCCAGTTCAGCAACTTGTTCCCTTGTAGGGTCCAGGGCATCCCCATCAAGGTCTGCCTCCTCCTGGACCGTGGGAACTAGGGGGGACGGTTTCCCGCGCCCCCTGCCTCTTCTCGTCACAGCTGGGTCCTGGGCCATACTTTCAGGCTCCAGAACCCCATCAACACCCTTACTAGCTGTCATGGACCGAGTGGTTGCACACACCCACTCCGGCACACCCAAATTTCCAAATGTTTCTCTCGCTCCACCTTAGCCCAAGAGGAGTCCTCCAAATCATTGCCCAGGAGACAGTCAACAGGCATGGCGGGCCTCACAGCAACCTGAAGAGTACCTGAGACCCCCCCCTTTCAAAGGGACCCTGAGCTACCTCACACTCTCTCTGTGAGTTGTCAGCAGCTACAACAGGGTAGAAAGCATGAGGGACCACCTGCTCTCTGGACACCAAGTGACACTTGACAGCTGTCACACTTGCTCCGGTGTCTCTGAGAGCCTCCACCCTATGGCCATTAATGGTCACCCACTGCCTATATTTCTTAGTGTTGCTAGGCAGAGGGGGTGGAGGGACCATTTCCATGTCTACTAAAGAGACCAGGGACATTTCTGCGGGGCCCCTCCCACCAGGGGCAACCATCTCCTCCCCTCCCAGGGCTACACTCGCCATCTGACGGGGGTGCACATGGTGGTGCATTAGAGTTCTTCATGGGACGCTGGGATCATAATAACGGTGTCCCACCTGCTTACAAGCATAGCAGGTCATGGGGCCCCTAGGAACAGGTTTACCTGTCGGGCCTCTTGCTTCTTTACTGGGGGAGGCTGGGAACCCTTCCCTTGGTTCCCTTGGGGATTATTTTGGGGCCCTTTCTGAAACTCCCTCTGTTTACCCCTGTCCCCCCACTCTTCTGCTGGGGACCCTGCCCACCTTTGGCTGAGTCTCCCACTGGACCCTTGTGGACCCTGGTACTGACCCAGCGGTCCGCCTCCTTAGCAAGTTTTCTAGGGCTAGATATCTTGCTATCAATAAGATGCTGGCGTAGCTCTGGAAAACAGTTATTAGACAAGTGCTCCCAAGCAAACAAATCATAAAGAGCATCATAACTTTCCACTTTGCTACCCTTTACCCAACCATCCATGGCTCTGCAAAAAAATGACACATATTCAACCTACGTAGTACCAGGTAACTTCTTACATTCTCTAAAGGCTTGTCGGTACTTTTCTGGAGTTAGGCCATACCATAACATTAAAGCATCTTTCATATGAGTATAAGACATCCTATCCTCAACAGGCATGTCCAACAAGGTATCTCTCCCTTCATTGACAAAGCGACCCCACAACCCCGCTCCCCGCTCCCCAATCCTTCTCAGGGACCCGGTGGACCAACAATGCTAACTCATATGCTTTGAACCATTGGCCAATATCTTCCTTCTTATGAAAATCTTTTATCACATCTTTGGGAAAATAAAACCTACTTTCTGCAGGCACAGATGGAATGCTGCCACCAGAGGGATTCAATTCTAAACTCTTAGTTTTGAGCTACATCTCTCTCACCCTTTTCTCACGTTCAAACACTAATTTTTCTCTTTCAAAATCTAACCTTTTGCTCTCCATTTCAGCATCTATCCTGCTTCTTGCATTCTCTAACTCCAACTGCCCTCCTAATTTAAGTTTTGCCATTTCTAACTGGTACTCTCGTTCCTTCGCCCTGTCTGCCAATTCTTCAGGAGAAAGACGTTTGGAGGAAACGCTACTGCCGGGAGATGTCACCTGCCCATTCAGGGGCTCTTCCGCCTCCTCATCCTCTGTCGGTACCACTACCGGATCAGATGTATCTCTGGCCTCTAACCAGGCCTTCAGCGCTTCTTTATTTTTGAGGCCTGTGGTAGGAACCTTCAACTGTTGGCAAAATTGCTTCAGCTGATCTTTCTTGTAGTTCTTGATCAAATTTTTATCAATTTCCTCCACAACAACAGGGGTAGTGACTCCGGCATCACTCATGGTCAAAACTGGCAGTGTTCAAAAACAAGCTCCAGGAAAGCGGAGAACAAAAATAGAATATCCTACCAAAACAGATTGTGGCTGCGCTATGGTCTGCTCTCACTATGCAGCGCACACTAATCACTGCACATGAGTCATAAATGCAAAGTTCAAATCCTCACCACTGACAACCAATGTTAGAATCGGCTGATCTCTAGTTGGCAGAGGTATACACTTCTGACAAATAGGGACCCACCTCCTCTAGTCAGGGCAATTGGATCACACACTCAGATAACCCCTGCTCACCCCCTCGGTAGCTTGGCAGAGCAGACAGGCTTATCTCAGAGGCAGAGTGTTAAGCATTTATGACCACATACAGTAATAAAGTGAATACACCACAAATGGACACAACACAGAAGGTATTATAAAAATAAGGATGTTTATATAAGGCTTAGCACAAGACCAAATAACGACAAAAATATACCACAATCTCAATAAATACTCTTTGGAAGGAAAAATAATAGTTCAGGAAAAGTTTCTTCTTAGTAAAAAGTTCTCAAGCAACAAAAGTAACTCTTGTTCTTTAAAGCACAGTTCTTGGCAACAATGTAACTGCCACAGGAGTCACACGACATCAAGGCAAAGCTATTCCAAAGGTTCGGCGTCGACCGCGAAGAGCGCTACGTCGAGCCCGAAGTCGAAACAGACTTCCACAACACAGTACCTTTCAGAATGAAGAAAACGATGATCCCTGGCGTCGAGAAGTGTCGGCATCGATCGAGCCTCGGAGTCGGGGCGATCCTCAGCGGCGTCGAGGGATGTCAGGCCGGAACAGCGCTCACGGTGGCGAAGCAGGATACGGCGTCGTTGTCGATGTTGTCGTTGCAAGAGTGAGCAGCGCTCACGGCGCCGAGAGGGGCTGCGGTTTCGGGGCGATCGGTAGTGGCGTCGCTACTGGCGTCGATCGGGCCCGGCGGCTGGCGTCGAAGGTGCGGGACACTGGAGCCGTACTCACGATGTCGAGCTGGATTCGGCGGCATCCGTAGACGTCGAGATTGCTGGTTACTTTAGGTACGTTGGACTCCCACGTTCCAGCAGCAGGCAATTTTTAGCAGATAGTGAAGTCCTTTAGCCCTGTGACTTCAACAGGAGGTTGGCACTCTTCCAGCCCTAGGAGATTTTCTTGGCAAAGCTTGAGAGTACACACTTAGTTCCTCTCTCCTTGTTCCTTGGAAACAAGAAGCAACTGCAGGATTCCCCCCAGCAAACAGCACACTGGCAGAAGGGGTAGGCAAGTCCTTGAATCAGCAGGCTTCTTGTCCTCGGTATAGGTTTCCTTGTCAGAAGTGATCTAAATTCCTTGGTTCAGAGGTCCTTCTCTTATACCCCTTTTCTGCTTTGATCTCTTTGTCCATGCAGGGAGATTTAACCCATCCTGGGTTTGTTGTGGATGTTGCCAGCCAGAGGCACCTGGCCTATTCACTGTGCAGGGCAGGGTCTTCAGCTGCCCGGCAGGAGGTGGAGCCAGTATTTTCACTGGCAGGGGCAGGGCTATCAGCCGCCCGGCAGGAGGTGGAGCCAGCATTGTGTCAGTGAAAAACGAAGATGGCTGTAATTCACTATTAGGACATGCCACACACATCAGGGCTTGTCTCGCCTTATGCTTACAATGCACCCTGTCCTGGGGCCTACCATAGGGGTGACTAACATGAAGTTAAGGGAAGGTTTTAGGGACTGGCAAGTAGGTGTACTTGCGCTGTCAGCATGGCGGTACCAGACTGCACGCAGGTTCTGCAATGGCAGACCTTAGACATTTTTTACTAGGACGCTTCTGTGGGTGGCACAACTAGTGCTGCAAGCCCACCAGCAGCATTTGTATTTACAAGCCCTGGCACTCCTGGTGCACTATACTAGGGACTGACAGTAAACCAAATAAGCCAAACATGGAATCCAATTAATGTACCAATTTAACATAGGAGTGCCCAAAGCAATATTCCAGCAAAACATCGTAAACAGAGGAGGCAACCAGACACAAAATGGAGGAGAGACTCATGCCAATGATGCCAGGTCTAACAACCATCATGAGGATCCTTTGTTAAATCTTGATAACCTAGGCATTACTGTAGATGAATCGCGTGTAAGTGGTTTTAGACCCAAATCCACTTTCCTACCTACGGTAAATTGCGAGGCAATCGAGGTTTTTGAAAAAAGTGTTATTAAAGATCTGAAAAAGCTACGGTATTGTAATGAAGGTTTGGCCAAACACAATCTGACACCTTCCCAGATCACTTCATTAGACAGCCTTAAGAAGGACACGTCCATTGTAATCCATCAATCAGATAAGGGCGGTAATGTGGTGGTCTGGGAAAAAACAGATTATTTACAGGAAGGTTTGTGCCAACTTAATGATGATGTATCTTATCAAATGGCATCTAAAAATGAGGTATTAGCATCCAATTTGAAATACGATAAAATGCTTTGTGGTTGGAATGACATTGGCCTACTGGAGAGGGAGGAATTTAATAGTTTGAGATGTAAACATCCCAAGATCCCAATACTATACCTCCTCCCTAAACTACATAAGAACCCGAAATTACCACCAGGTAGGCCTATCGTGTCATCCATGGGCTCACAACTTGAACTGACCTCTAAATACATAGACTTCTTCTTAAGACCCTTCGTTGTTGCACTTCCAGCTTATTTAAGGGATACCATGAACTTCCTCAATGTCATCTATGGTCTGATATGGGAACCGGATTTCATACTCGTTACATTAGATGTAACAAGTTTATATACATCTTTCAGACATGAGGATGGAATCCAGGCTATTCGCCATTTCCTTAGGGCAAGGTCTATCACTAAGTTATTATACACAGAAATGTTGATAGACATGGTTCAATATTGCCTAACGAACAATCTTTTCTTTTTTGATGATAAACTGTACAGACAGAGACAGGGCACGACGATGGGCACCTGCTTTGCCCCCAGCTATGCGAACTTGTTCATGGGCTGGTGGGAGGAGCAGGCGTCCAGTAGCCAGGATGCCTTTGGTGAGTAGGTAGTCCTATGGACTCGATTCATAGACGATATTTTTATGATCTGGAGGGGAGATGAGTCCAGCGCTAGGAAATTGTTATCATCTTTAAATCTGAATAAGTGGAACATCAACCTGAAGTAAGAAAAAAAATGTGTTACTTGATGTTGAGGTGGAAGTATAGAATAACCAGTTGGTGACCAAATTGCACAGAAAGACAACAGCAGGCAATAACCTTCTGTACACCACCAGTGCTCACCCATACAGTCTAATCCAAAGCATACCTTACGGAGAATTGATTAGAGCTAAGAGAAATAGCAGTACCCCAGAGGAATTTGAAAAGGAAAAATCAATTATGTGTCACAGATTTGCGGCCCGAGGCTCTACTAAAAAAACAATTGACCAAGCAGTAGGTAAATTTGGTAAACTGGAAAGATCCGAGTTACTGACACCTAAACAAAATGACACCGAAGGTAGCTAGAATAATGTAAGGTTTATCAGTACATATTCAAGCCAAGCATATAAAGTTCGCAAAATCTTATCAAAAAATTGGCCAACTTTAAAAACTGATGGCCTTTTGAACAAATGTTTGAATGACGCTCCTCAAATAACTTTCAGAAAGGGGAAATCCTTGAAAGATGAATTGAGTCACCACGCAGTATCAGCTGGGATGGTCAATAAACCTAAGAAAAGCACAGGGGGCTTTGAATGTTGCATGAAGTGTAAGGCCTGTAAAGGCAGTAAAAATTGTACTAGTATCAAGGTACCGAACAGTACAAGATTGTTTACAATCAAAGGGCCCTTTGATTGTAACACTGAATATTGTGTCTACTGTCTGATCTGCCCATGCCTGAAATATTACATAGGCAGCACAATACATAGAGCCTAAAAGAGAGTACTGGAGCATAAGAGAGCAATTCGTAACAACAACGAACAATCCCCGGTTGCTCGCCATTTTAAGACTTGCCATGGCCAAAATGAAAACTTGTTGGCCTATGTTGTTCTGGATGCAATTAAACAGGGTGTAAGAGGAGGAGATAGACTACATGAATTGAGAGTCTTAGAGTCTAAGTATAATATTGACTTTGAAACCCTACAACCTGTGGGTATTAATTCCAGTGAGGAGTTGGTCGTGTGAATTATTATGTGTCAATGACTGTAACTGTGTGGAAAAAGTCTTCTCCTAATCAGATATGAACCATGTTTTTATATGTACATAATTGTTTTTATAATAGTATGCACTTGACACCATCCCCTTTTTCTTTTCTTTATTGTTTTATTTTAGTTTTGAAATCAGGACGTAAAATTAGCATGGGAGCACTAAGCAGTATTAGGAGTTGCCCTGAAGAAACAATGTGCATTTTGAACTAAAGATACGAACATTTGCCCACTTGGGCTGAAAGTTTACATCATAAAAGCCCACTTGGGCGGGATTGTGATAACAACAGATCGGACAATACTCAGAGATTAATGTATATAGCACTCGATCTCGAAGAGTAATTGCTGTCTAGTATCATTGTACAGACTGAGTGATATACTCGTTCTCTGTGAAGACATCAATAACAGTATTTTGGTTGCAATTATGAATGCACATTGTTCACGAAATATACATATGTATTTTTTTTGTATTAAACTTTAAGAACTATGAAAAAACGACGAATAGAGACACTAACCTATTACAAGATGTCCGCCATGCATAGAGCTACGATCGCTGGTTCAGTCCTGTTTCTATGATAACTAATATTGTATCTAAATAGTCCCTGCACGATGGGAGCTTCACCGTGACCAAGCCGTAACTGGGGGAACGCGTCAGTAGGCAACCTTCATTTTTGCCAATAAATTAAATCAAGCATCCAGAGGTGTCCTGTGCTGTTTTTCCTTTAAGGAGGAGTAACGCTGAAAAAAAAAAATATATATATTTTTTTTGTTGTTGAACAAACAGGGTTCTTCCTGAATCACTCCCATTTTCAGGTGGCGCATTTGCAGGCAGAGCCCAGAAGCCGGTAAAAATTTCAAACGAAGTTCAAACAAAAGGAAAATGCGCACTCAGCGTGAGGTTAGATAATCACCAATTTAATCCAAGTTACCGCCGGTAACTTGGATTAAATTGGTAAAATTGGCCCCCTACATCCCAAAAACCCATTTACCGGTCGGTAATGGCCGAAATCGGCCGTTACCGGCCGGTAAATGGCCACCTACATCTGGCCCATAGTGCCTTAAATAACACAGGATCATATATAATTAAATGACATGGGCAGGTGAAAAGAGAAATAACACAAAAGAACCAATAAAGGTGGCGAGTAAATTTATCATAGAGCAGCATTGCTATTACTTAGCCTACATACCAATGATTCCTACAGAAACATCTAAATGAGGTGTGTTATTGATAGCAGACCCTGATCACTCGGATAACACACAAACTGCTCCATAGTGTAGAGCTAACATAGATGGTAGGATATTGACTCGGTGCAACCTAGGAGGGTCGGTAAGTGGAAGGGTATTAGTGGGCTGGCTGTGTCGGCGTCCCAGGGAAAGAAGGCACTGTTGCAGCATTAGTGTGTAAGTGGGCCAGCCATAGCTCCCAAATATCCTTGGGTCTAGACCGAGGAGGCAAAAAAATCCCCAAAAACGGGGCAGTGCTCTGAACAAAATGCTCCGTCGGTCAGCCAAGCAGCCACCCTACTCTTCGCCAAAAAAAGTGACATGGCAGTAAGTCAGTGGATTGCAGGTGGCACATCCCTGATGTACCGCAACAGCCCAACCAGGTGGGTGCTAGGAGGGAGATGTCTTGTGAGGTCTCATATGACGGAGCAAATTTCCCCCAAAAATTCTGCCACCACAGGGCAATGTCATGCCAAATGAAGAAATGAAGTCTGCGGTACAACACAGCGAAGACAGTGGGAGCTGGGCTTAAGGCCAATTTAAATAGCTGTACAGGGGTGCAATATGTACAATATGTACAATGGAGGAATTTAAAATGAAGGAGACGTAGTCTGTAATTAGGCAACAGTGATTCTAGTTGACCACTGCTGGTCTGTCAGTGAAGCCCGCAGGTCTGCTTCCTAAGCGACGCAGGGTCATACTCAGGTAGGAGGATTTCAAGCAATTATAAAGACGTCTTTTTGTCTTACGGGGAAAAGTGTAGTCAATACATGCTCCAGTGTCTAGAATATCGGGGGTGCGCTGGGAAAATGTCATGAAGATGTCGACAAGTGGCTCTGATCTGATAATACAGTAGAAGGTCCACTTTAGCTGATGTGGGTGGGGTGGAGGCGTCAAGGGGCTGTAAAAAGGTTTACTACTACTAAATTGAGAAAAATCTTAATTTTAAGATTTGCGGTATTCACAGAAGGAATTTAGGAGTCCTAAAGTTAGGAGTCTTAACTTTACTACTACTAAACTGAGAAAAATCCTAATTTTAAGACTTTCAGTATTCACAGAAGGCCTTTAGGAGTCCTAAAGTTAGGAGTCCTAACTTTACTACTACTAAACTGAGAAAAATCCTAATTTTAGGACTTTCCGTATTCACAGAAGGCATTTAGGAGTCCTAAAGTTAGGAGTCCTAACTTTTCTACTACTAAATTGAGAAAAATCCAAATTTTAAGACTTTCGGTATTCACAGAAGGCATTTAGAAGTCCTAAAGTTAGGACTACTAACTTCTGTGAATACCGAAATGAGTAAGTGCCTTCTGTGAACACCGAAATGAGTAGGTGCATTCTGTGAATACCAAAATAGTAGTAAGTTTAGGATTGAGTCTTAAGTTCATTCTGTGAATCGGGCCCACAGTCCTAATCATCCATGCAGTGCAATATTAAAGGTGCTAGAATTTTAGTAAGCTGCAGCTATGTGCATGTTATGTCTAGAGCATGGGCCGATCAGCCCGAAACACAGCTTACATTGTTATGATAACCTTGGAGGCTTCTGCACACACTGTACAGTCTAGTGATGTTCAAAACAAGCTGTTCTCACGTGAAGAAATTCTGCAGTCTAACTTACAACAACAGTTACATTCAGTGTTGTGTACAAAAGCAGCAAAATGGCGTTTAAACATCTAATAAGCTTATGCTAACATAGCAATGTGTGCATGCAGGGCTCTGCCTTCACTACACCCTCCCTTGATCGGAACATGCACAAGAAGGGAGGCAATTTAGGAATGCAGAGTTCAAGTTCGAATGAGACAGAATCAAGTTCAAAAAATTGCCCAAAAATATAATTGGGAGTAAAAAGTTCAGAATATCAGTAAAAATTGAAAAAAACAAGAAGGGAGAACATTCCACCCAAATCTAAAAGTGAAAAAACAGTAAAAAATTGTTTGAGCATAGGCAGTGGTGGAGATGGACACATGCCAAATCAATCCAAAAGCGTATAGGCACAGTACGTTGCAACTGCCTCTAAAAAGAAGTCATTGTTATTGTCCCAAAACATTTCAGCCATCCAATTCAATAACGTGAAGGAACAAACATGTTCTTCGACAGCCGGAGCCTCTAGTACCATCAGTGGACAACTCAGGTGTTCATCGAGATAACTGCGTGCCAGGTGTGGAACTGGTTTAAGTCTTTTCTGACCAACCGCCGACAAGTGGTCTGGGCACCCCCGTTTTCCGCCGTAATGCCACCGCTGGAGGTAGGGGTTCCTCAAGGGTCCATTCTGAGCCCCACCCTCTTTAATATCTATATGGCCCCTCTAGCGGCAGTGACGGAATCTTTTGGTGCCCGGATCATATCCTATGCTGATGACACCCAGCTCCTTTTTACGTGTAACAAGGGTGAGGATTTTGACGGCGGACGGATTAAGGAATGCTTGGGCGCTGTATTTGAATGGTTCCAGAGGCATAGTCTGAAGTGCAACTCCGATAAATCGGAGCTGCTTTTCTTCGGATGCCCGCCTGATCCCTGCTGATCCCTGCTGGAAGACTTGGTGGCCTCGTGATATGTTCCCGCCTGATGCTGCCTCGTCAAAAGCCAAGAATCTGGGTGTCCTGTGTGACGATGATCTTTCCTTTAGACCCCAGATCATAGGGCTGATAGGGAAATGCTTTGGCGTCCTGAAAATGTTGCAGAAGTTTCTTCCACTACTGTCTCTGCAACATAAAAAAATTACGGTCCAGGCCTTGATAGGCTCGCGCCTTGACTACGCGAACACCCTCTACCTTGGCCTCCCCAAATACCTGATTGCACGCATGCAGGTCGTGCAGAATTCGGCTTCCAGAGCCATTTTGGGATTGAATCGATGGGCAGGAGCTTCGGAGCTGCTCAAGAGACTGCACTGGTTGCCAGTCTCTAAAAGAATCACTTTTAAGGTCCTGACCCTCGCCTTTAAGGCCCTCTATTCTATAGGTCCAAATTATCTCAGGAAGCGTATGGCCTTCTATGCCCCCAGGAGGACTCTAAGGTCTGCTATGCTGGCGAAAGCTGCTGTCCCTACCATCAAACGTGCTCGCATCGGAGGTCGTTCCTTCCGGTACCTGGCACCGCGTTGTTGGAATGAGCTTCCCTTTTCTTTGAGAACAGCCAACAGTTTGCTTTCCTTTAAAAAGGAACTTAAGACCTGGCTTTTCTCCCAGTAATTTTTTGTCGGCCCGTAGTCTTTTCCTTTCAGTCCTCTTTGCCAAAGCGCCGGGACACTCCATGGAGTAGCCGTGCGCTATAGAAGAGACCTTTTATAACATATAACATAGCATATGTCCCAATTGCCTAGGACTCCATGTGCCGCTGCACAGGCCATTATTCCGACACCAGAACAGTCTAACTCATGAGCAACTAAGGGACTCATCAGTAGATCATAATCCGGGTTAGGAGACACCATATTGCAGAGACACAACTCCAAAGCCCATTTAAAACAGCAAACCAGGCAATGGAAAACAGGTTGCACGCATGTAAAGTAGGAGAACCGGAAGGATAATCCATATGCTACACTCAAAGTGGCTAGAGGTAGCGTTCCATAGTATTCAAGCATCCGGTTACGAAGCTGGAGCAGGGGGGGCATGTTGTCTTGTGACACAGGATGTACAGCCATTTTGAAGCAGACGAATTAGAAGCAGCACACCAGTAGCAAAGGTCAGAATTAATGGTAAGCCGCCGAAGAGGCTGAAAAAAATAGAATGAAAAAACGCTGGTTTCAACCCAAATATAGTTTGGAATGAAGTCACAAGGCCAGAGCTTACTACTTTAAAGAAATGAGCCAAGCCTGTGGTCGACGAGGCATTGAATATAGTGTGAATCAAAACGCCGAAATTAAGTGGGAGATCATTATTTAAAAGTGCATGCACCTCAGTGCGAGTGTTTGCCACATGAAGGACTAATGTTTCACGGGATGAAGTAAGGACAAGTTCTTTCTGTGACAATTGAACCCTTACTCGACTCATCTTGTTGAACTCTGCTTTCAAGGTCAGAATGGAAGGCCAGATGGATACATTGAGCTTTTCATGCGGAGGGGGAAAAAGCGCATTCTTACAGCAGACTACACATTGGGAGACAGTTACAATGTACGGAATCCCTGCCAGCATACCGCAGCAATCTTTAATATTTAAAAGCAAATAGCTACCGTTAGCTAGCAACGTGAAAGTTGGTGTTATAGCCGGGGCGGGAGTACTCTTTAAAATGCAGGCCAAATTTGGCACGTTTGAATTACAAGAGCTGTGCAATTGTATGTTCTTGCAAACTACTGAGAGATCAGGTGTGGAAGTGCACTCTTCACCATTTAAATAAACTTCTTTACCCTCCCTCAGGCACCTATAGGTAAATGGTAGAGACCAAACTTCATGGAGATAGGCGCTACCCAAAGGTTAATATCTGCCTATGGCATAATGTTTCATGCACAAACTGAATTTAAACAGAGGAAAAAGAAGCGTTATTAACCCATGAATTAGCCATACAGCTGAATTAATTTCGGCAACAGAAAAAGGTAATGCTTCCAACTTTTCGATATGCTAAAGGGAATATACAGCATCCTTCACTGACATAATTGCTGTTTTTTCAGTCAAATTAAATGGCAAAAATAGTAAGCATGGGCAAAAAATCTGTTCCACTGGCGGATTTTGCGGATTTTCAGTAAATTCGCAATCCGCGAGATTCGCAAATTTCCCGCAAAATCCGCAAGCAGAAAGGATTGGGTCAAAAGTTCAAGCTGACTTTTGTAACTCTTTTAGAATGGCGCCGGCAAGCTGCCAGAGCTTTTCTAAAATAGTTACAAAAGTCAGCTTCAACAGGAAGCTCTAATAGATAAAGTAAAGCAGGTGCTTCTCAAATTCAGTTACACAATCATTAATCACCCCAAACTTGGGGTGATTAATGATTGTGTAACTTAATTTGACCTTCAACTCGAGCACCTGCTTTACTTTATCTATTAGTGCTTCCTGTTGAAGCTATTTGTAGCTATTTTAGAATGGCGCTGCCAGCTTGCCGGCGCCATTCTAAGTGGGGCTCAGGGCAGAAGGGCACAAAAGTGGGACAGAGGGCAAAAGGGGACAAAAAATGAGTGGGGCAGAGGGCAGAAGGGCACAGAAATGGGTGGTACAGAGGGCAGATGGGCTTAAAAAATGAGAGGGTGGCAGTGTTTAACCAGGCAAAAGAAACCCCCGCAAAATCGCAAAGCGCCTCGCGAACACGCAAAGCGCCCCCCGAACACGCAAAAATAAAAAAAATTCGCACGAATTCGCGAATTTTGCAGATTGCGAATCCGCAAATCTGCAAATTCGCAAAATTCGCCTATGCTTAAAAAATAGAGAAGATGTGTTCATGTAGTCCCAAGGCACTTTACCAGCTTTTAAAGTTTGCAAAGTCCAAGCAAACTGCATAATGGAACGTAATTGATTTTGAACATGGTACAAAACAGACACTTCATCTGAACGATCTCAACAACTAATGAAACAATATTATCTAATGTAAAATTTCGGGAGGAAAGGGTATTAATGCTATTGTTAACAACTGCAAGTACTTTTTCTAAATTGGCTTGATCGATATCCCGCAATCTATATGGCTGAGATACCCGCCACCCCCTCTCAACACAATCCCCCAAGGATGGGAAGACGGAAACGGTTCTGAACTTGTGGAAGGCGGGAGGGAGTTACCCTCCCGGCCGTATTTATTAAAATATGAAACAAAATTAAAACGTTAAAATAACAGTTTCATATCATGTACAATTTCATTTACACATTACGATGTTCTTGGCTGACCTTAACACATCTCTAATACAAAGGTTCTCCTAGCCGATACTAAACATCCTGCAAATGCATTACTCAAACTTTGAAATTGTACATCCTAACATTACGGGCCAACGGCAAGGTCGTAACCGGTGTCAGATCCCCAATACCAGAACTCCCCCCTCACTTGTGAGGGGCGGTCGCACAGAGGACTGTACCTCTGTGCCAACTTCCAATTTCCCTTGTCTTAGCGGGGTCCCCCTGTTAACTCGACGCCATCTTTAGTGGTCGTCCGAGGACTCGTGTGAGGTGTCTAGAAGGTAGCGTAGACCCCCCTCCCACCCCACACAACTTACCACATCTGCCGTCGCAGATGTCCTGGCCCCGGGAAATTCCCAGGAGGGGCCCTAGCCCCTCCTCCCCAGGGAGGGGCCTATGGCCGCCTTCCCTTTCGGTGTCCCCATCCTTAGAGGGGACCGCCTCCCCGTTTGAGGGGCCAATGGCCGCCTCCCCCCGAGCGCTCCCATCCATAATGGGTGACGCCCCACCTCTAGGGATCTTCTAATTCCTGCTCACCGATCATGACCTTACCGCCCGACCAAAATAAATACGACAATCTAAGACTAAAGTGGAGAAAAACAATATATACTTAAGCAAATCAAAGTATAATCTCTACCGAGTATCCGGCGCAACTACTCTGTTGAATAAAACATGCTGAAAATGAAACATTATCAACTTTATTACACACCAAATTACCAACTTTATTCAAAACAACCTGTAAGAAAACAATATCACGACACTCGACTTTATTCCAACAAATCGCTGTCATCAGGGGCTGGTGGGTGGGTCAAAAATGGCTCTTCGTTCCGTCTCGAGCTCACGTGCAACGGGGAGGTGCAGCTTCAGAGCACAGGAACAAGAGGATGCTTCCTTGGCTTGTCGCTCCTTTTATCCTTCTTCGGGCGGGCGTGGACCCACCTCCAATCCGCCTCCATGGCGTGGCTAGCGGTGTTGGTGTCTAGGACAACCCCCTCTTGGGCGGGAAAAGGCACGCCCCGGCTACGCCGCTTCGGGCATACCAGCCGAGACTCGCCTCCCGCCCAAAATGGCTTCCCGGGGGGATCGGGGTACTCCACCATACGTTCGGGGGGACCGAGTGGTCGCCCCTTTCCATATGGCTGAGATACCCGCCACCCCCTCTCAACACAATCCCCCAAGGATGGGAAGACGGAAACGGTTCTGAACTTGTGGAAGGCGGGAGGGAGTTACCCTCCCGGCCGTATTTATTAAAATATGAAACAAAATTAAAACGTTAAAATAACAGTTTCATATCATGTACAATTTCATTTACACATTACGATGTTCTTGGCTGACCTTAACACATCTCTAATACAAAGGTTCTCCTAGCCGATACTAAACATCCTGCAAATGCATTACTCAAACTTTGAAATTGTACATCCTAACATTACGGGCCAACGGCAAGGTCGTAACCGGTGTCAGATCCCCAATACCAGAACTCCCCCCTCACTTGTGAGGGGCGGTCGCACAGAGGACTGTACCTCTGTGCCAACTTCCAATTTCCCTTGTCTTAGCGGGGGCCCCCTGTTAACTCGACGCCATCTTTAGTGGTCGTCCGAGGACTCGTGTGAGGTGTCTAGAAGGTAGCGTAGACCCCCCTCCCACCCCACACAACTTACCACATCTGCCGTCGCAGATGTCCTGGCCCTGGGAAATTCCCAGGAGGGGCCCTAGCCCCTCCTCCCCAGGGAGGGGCCTATGGCCGCATTCCCTTTCGGCGTCCCCATCCTTAGAGGGGACCGCCTCCCCGTTTGAGGGGCCAATGGCCGCCTCCCCCCGGGCGCTCCCATCCATAATGGGTGACGCCCCACCTCTAGGGATCTTCTAATTCCTGCTCACCGATCATGACCTTACCGCCACAGGCCGGATAGTTGACCGGCTATCCGGACCCCCCCCAAAAACTCCTACTTAAAGGTCATAGCTGCAAACTCTTTAACCAAGCTACGAAGTCTCCTATGAGTAAAGAATTCCCCACCCGGGACAAATGAACTCCATCCTCTAGATACATATGGTCCCCCCTGATACATCCATGCGGAAAAGAATGCAATGTACTTGTACGGAACAATCTACCAAGTTTGTTATTCACCTTCTTCACTGAATGATTTACAGCAGCCACAGAAATAGCCCCCCGCCACACCTTTCGTGGAATCATATGGGACCATGCAATCGTGCACCCTGGAACCCTTCTCGCCAACCAACTCACTGTGGATAGTATCAACTCGAGAAGTACTCGTCTACCAGTGGTCACCAAATCATTGCCCCCAAGATGCACTATGATTACAGATGGCGGTGACCTTGTCCGCCCTAACAAACCCTCCATAAAACTTTGAAACAGGTCAATACAGAGCCCGCCCCTTCCGTAGAAGGTCACCCTGTACCCGTATTCCCCAGCCATGTGAATCATGTCACCTGCTTTGAATACGTCTGCAGCACGCCTCACGTATGAGTGGCCCACGACCCACACCACTCTTTCCTCAGCCGGTGATCTTTGACCGCTGGTTCCCAGGTGTCGGGTCGACTGCACAGTCCGCCCCGCCTCGTAAGCTCGCGACACTGTAAACCAAACAAAAACAAGAAGCGTGAGTGCAAGACATAGGCTTCACAACATGTGCAACCGCACATACCTTTTATAACAATTCGAGGACCAACGCCCCAACTGTTTCACTTTTTCCACACTCAGACCCCTGGCTGTAGCCTCTGTAGCAGCCCCTATCCGGAAGGAATGGGTCCCAAACTCGCACGGGTTCAAGCCCGCTGCTGCGATTGCCATCGTTAGCACCCGCTGGAACTGAAACCTAGTCAGTGGGGTGGCGTCGGCGTGCCTCAGCAAGCTTCCCCCCCATGATGCCGCCCTCTGCGCCAAATACTCCTCAACGCATGCTACCGGGCACATGAAAGATCCCGGAATCCGCTGAACCACTACACTGTCCCCGATCGCTTTCTGATCGGTCTTGGACCTGGCAAATGAGACTACCATTGTCTCCCCCTAAATTTGAATGTGCTCACGGCACAGACCACCCCCCGTATCCTGCTTGTTCCTCGCTACCAGCTCGCTTACCCGCATAGCCCCATGGAATGCTAATGCAAAAGCGGCCCGGAATAGCACTGTCTCTGATTGAGATGAACATGTCGCAGGGAGTACGGACAGTAACAGGGCCAACCTTTCAAGACCTATCGGGTGTCTTTCATCCACTCTGCAACCCTCACGGCGTTGCCACCCACGCAGCGCCTTCTGCACCAAGAAAGACGCCGTGGGATCCTGTATGCCATGGGCCCGTGCCATGAAAGAAATGGCGGCCCAGTGCCTATTGGCCGTAGCCACTGATTTGCCTGCCTGATGTAATGATAACAAAAAGTTCAGGACATACTCTTCTTGGCCCCAAAGCTCCCCCCTAGCTGAACCCAAAAAGGACAAATAAGAACGGAACGCCCCTTCATAAGCCTTCCTTGTCCTGGGTGCTAGACTCTCTCCCACGAGGTCTTGTAGTCCGGGGCACCGAGAGACCAGAGAGCTTCGGGAAATGGTGCCGCCACCGGGTCCGCTGAGGGCAGAAAACCCCAGAAGGCCTGCATACGGGAACGAGAAAGCGCATCAGCTGCCTGATTTAACACCCCTGGCACATGTCTTGCCCTAAAGTGGACGTTTAGTCTCATACACAGCAGGACAATTTCCTTCAACAGTCTCAAGATCCATTTGCAGCGTGCTGCCTGACTATTGATACACTCAACCACGGTCATATTGTCAGACCAGAACACCACAGAGCGATCACGAAACTCCTCAGGCCATGTTTTCAAGGCCACCAGAATAGGGAACAGTTCGAGAAACCCAATGTTACCTGTCAGCCCACTCTCGTGCCACCATGTCGGCCAGGTTCGTGCTGACCAATGATTACCCAAGATGGCGCCAAAACCCACACTCCCTGCCGAGTCAGTCCACAACCCCAGCTCCACGGAGGAGACCGCTGGTTTGGTCCACACGACACGACCGTTGAAATCCGCCAGGAATGCCAACCATATGCGCATGTCCTGGCGGACCTCTGCCGAGAGCCTTGTGCGGTGGTGCCCTTCCTTAAGGCCGACCATGGCTTGAGCAATAGAGCGGGAAAAGGGGCGAGCCATCGGTATTACTCTAAGGGCAAAATTCAGCTGACCCACAGCCTGCTGCAACTGATGCAAATTTACCTTTGTCTCACTAATACATGTTTCAAGCGATGCCTTAAACCTCGTTACCTTTTCCTTAGGCAAACGGAAGCACCCCTCTTCGGAGTCGAGCTCTATTCCAAGAAACTCGAGCGAAGTAGCCGGGCCCACTGTCTTACCTGGTGCCAATGGCACGCCAAAGCGAGTCATGAGATCACAAAATTCATTCAAAGCCTGTGCACATTCTATGTCCCCGGCTGCCCCCAGAAATAGAAAATCATCAAGATAATGCATAACATGTGTAAACCCTGTTGTTCTTGTGAACGCCCATTGCAAAAAACGACTGAATTTTTCAAAATACGCACAAGAGATGGAGCAACCCATTGGCATACATTTATCCATGTAGTAGCGTCCTTGAAACATGAAACCAAGGAGACGCTGATCATCGGGGTGTACCGGGAGCAACCGGAACGCCGACTCAATGTCCGATTTGGCCATCAACGCTCCGGGCCCCAGGCGATTCAACATGGCGACTGCCTCATCAAAAGATGCGTACCGCACCGAACAAACTCCCGGGTCAATCGCATCGTTCACCGAAAGACCCCTTGGAGCTGACAAATTATGTATCAACCTGAATTCCCCTGGGTCCTTTTTGGGGACCACTCCCAGAGGCGAACAAACAAAATTAGCAACAGGCGGCATGTCATATGGGCCGGCAACCCGACCTCGGGTCACCTCCTTCCCAATCTTTGCTTGTACCACCGCCGTATTCTGCAGAACCGACAGTTGGTTCCTACATTGCGCTTTACCCTGAAAATCCCCCGCCGGGATGCGGAAACCATATGAAAAACCATCTCGCAACACCCCAGCGGAGATATGATCCGGATATTCGTTCAGCCAAGGAATCATTGCCATGATATCAATCGGGGTAGGGAGAGGCGCCCCTCGGACTATTTCAGACCTGTTTGGCGCCCCCTATACTTCCCGGATCACCATTTTTGGCTCGGCACATGGTCTCGGGGTGCGAGGACAGCCCGCACCCAGCACATTCATGCCTAAACCTGCAAGATCCCTGCGGCCTAGCACATTTGCCTCTGTTAAAGCTCCAGCAGACCCCTTTTTTACCTGAGTTGCCATTATTCCTTGTGTGTTGATCTGCGCTTGATCCTGCCCGAAAGGGCGCCCCAGATGAATGGCGGGAAAACTCGACCATATTCCCCCCTAAAGATGGCGACTTCGCCGTGCCTGACTTCTCCATTCTCTGCCAGGAAATGGAGTCGAAACAATCCCACGTCAGGGATGAGTCGTGCTCCTTGGACTTACGAAATATGCTATCGTAATAAAACCATTTATTGCCACCATATGTTCCATAAAATTCCATGATACGTGTCTGATACACGGCTAATCCCACCAATAATTCGGGCCTACGTTCGCCCATAATTGCAATGAACATTCCAAACGCTCTGCCCCAATTGTCGATCGATTCATCAACTCTGAAACCGGCCATCTTGGCGCGCCATACACTAGGATGCAGAAACTCCTTTTGATTTTTAACATGTTCAATCTCATAGTGATCGGTCAACAAGGAAAACATGTTCACGTATTTATCAGCCCATATCCTTTCTTTTACCTCAATCGGGATATGCTGAACAACTTTTTCCCTCCTTGAAGGTACCGATCCCTCCCCCGCAATCGGCAACGGCTGCTTACCTGAACCGGCCACTGTGACCATAGTTCCTGCCGAACCAACACCCGATACTGGTTGTTCCACAGGAGCCTGCGGGGAAACAAAAGGAGACGGTGCCTTCGCAGCATCTTTCGATTGCTGCAACTGCTTCATTATTGCCCTGGCTTCCTCAGCCGTGGCCCCCTCGTTCTCTTTGCCTAACCATGCCGCCAACTGGGCAGCCACCTCAGGAGGCATATCCTCCCCGTTCACTGGAGTGACTACCACAGGGATCGGTTGGCCCACATCTGGGACCGGAGTCGGGGCCTCGATCGGGGTGACCGGGTGCGCAGGGGGTGCTTCGGGAACCGGGGCCTCCCCCCCCCGACGCTCCCTTCTTGGCCCTTCTACCTCTCCCGCTAGGGACCACTCCCGGCAATGCTGGTCCGATGACTCTCTTAGGCCCCCCCACACCATTCACTACCGCCATCTGCTTTTTCATATCCGCCATGTCTTTCATCAGCATACGAAGCATCTGATCGGTCCCGATCCTCTTTCCGACCTTCTTGCTAGGCATCGTCCGCGTATACTCCTCAAAGGTCCTAGGCAGGAAGCTCCGCACTCACTGAAAGAAGAAACACACGATTAATTCTCAAAAATGGCTCTTCGTTCCGTCTCGAGCTCACGTGCAACGGGGAGGTGCAGCTTCAGAGCACAGGAACAAGAGGATGCTTCCTTGGCTTGTCGCTCCTTTTATCCTTCTTCGGGCGGGCGTGGACCCACCTCCAATCCGCCTCCAGGGCGTGGCTAGCGGTGTTGGTGTCTAGGACAACCCCCTCTTGGGCGGGAAAAGGCGCGCCCCGGCTACGCCGCTTCGGGCATACCAGCCGAGACTCGCCTCCCGCCCAAAATGGCTTCCCGGGGGGATCGGGGTACTCCACCATACGTTCGGGGGGACCGAGTGGTCACCCCTTTCCAGAAGCAGCTTCAATTTGAGACAGTTTTCAAACTTAGTTGTAAACAGCATATACCCATCTTTTTGACCTGCCTCCTACAGGGCCTTTTAACAAAGTCATTCAAATCAACATCGTCAGACAATTTAGGCAAATGAACTTTAACTGACGCTAAAGTGGAATGTTTAAGCCAGTTCTGATATAACTTACCTACAGAATAGGTAGTAACAGATTGGGCCGTCTCAAAATGGGGATCTACTCTAACCTGTGTATAGCCAGGGGCCAGACTCAGAAAACGAGGTTGGCATTATTCAGAACTTTTTTGCTATAGTAACCAACCCTGGGGATCCAAGCTGGAAACATTAAATGAGGAATTTAGTAACAAGGACTGTAATTCATCGATGGACATATCGATGTGATTGTACAATGTTGGGTATTTTCCCAAATCAGGAATGGAAGGAGCATTTACTTTTTTAGACGTAGCCAATCCAAAGCAAGTGGTTTGTGAAATAGTCGAGTTCAAAAACAACATGTGGTTCGGATGAGGCATGCACGATGCAAAGCTTCAGTGTCCTGTACTTGCCAATTTTTAGAGCCCCCTATAGCTAATTGATCGATAAAGGACTTCGAATACAATAATAATTTGGTGTGGGCGAGTCTAACTTTGGAAGAGGACTTAGCAGTCATTTTAAAATAAAATGCATCAGGATTAGATTGATTAAAATCAGTAAAATAAGTAAACTTTTTCAAAAGAGTTTTCGAGCTGCCTTCAAGTGGTGCTGGACAATGTTCCCATTGGGTAAAATTAACTACATTCCTAAATGTGTTTGCCTTATGCAGAAAATGATTACCATAATGTTTATGGCAGAACAAGTCTGCATAATTAGCCGAACCTAAGTACAAATCTTCAGCATCATAAGCAGCGTAATATTTCAAATCAGAAAAAAGAGCCTCAGCGGCTTGCACATCACAATCGTCAGAGCGTAATGTTTGTTTCACAACATCTCCCATTGAAACACGAAGTACATTGGGGACATTTATAACCTCGGTGGGGCCATGTATCTGAAATTTCACAGCATCCCACAGAATCCCATCTAATACAGGCCAAGCTGTGATGTTATCAAAAGTCTGGTCCCTTTTCGTTCTGTGTGATGAGGAGTGGGATGCCAAAGTTCCATCAATTACCGAATTGTAGATCTTTCTTAAACATAATGTCCATTAACAAGATGGAAAAACATAACCACAAATCCAATTGACATGAATAAAAAAAATGAAAGTCCAAGGGGGTATTACAAATTTTCTTTTAAACCAAACCACAAAAATAGAAATTTTGATGGGGACTTAGATGTTGTAGAGTCAGTGTCAAATCAAAAACTTGACTGATTAACAGTATTTGTAAGCACACCAGGCAACAACACATCTGTGGGGTAAGTATACTCAGTATCATCAAGGGGGTCACCAGCCGGTGGATTTAATAAAGGATTAGTAACCGTAGGCATCTCAATGGCAACGTCAGGCTTGTTGGTACTCGCCGGAGCCAAAACAGAATTTCTCAGCATTGCTGGACAAGAGACCGCTGGAGTCATACTAAGAAGAATCTCTCTGTAATTTGACATTGTCAATGGAGATGTACCTGTTTTCCTTGTGACCAGGAAGTGGAGGTAAAATTACTGTTCTTGTACCCTGCATGCCAAGCACTGGAACTGGTGCACGATATGAGGGGCCAAACTCCTTCTTGTTCTCCACCTTCTCACGGACCAGGTCTCCGACTCGGGGTAGCCAGCCTACTACCAGGATCTGCAGAGTAGTATCTGTGGTGGAGGGCAAATGTTCCTTTGCAAGACTGTCTTGAGTCTTTTGTAGGTTCTGTAATACAGCAGAATGATTATCTACGTCAGAGGGTGCGGCAGACGCCGCCATGTCTAGACCCTCAAGGTCTGGAACAAACATTTTGATGTCAAAGAGCATTTCGTATAAAAGACCTTCTAGGGAGATTATTAAGCGCATGTTGAACACTATACAGATGGGCCAGCCGGTTCCTGCCAGTACCTAAAACCCTAACTGTCAAGGATTGATTTAAGTCACGTTTCATCCGCTCGACAACGCCAGTACCCTCAGGTCTGTATGGAGAGGAAAATTTGACCTGGACCCCCAATGTACTAATGGCATCCTTATACGCCTTAGAGGCAAACGCTGGACCCCGGTCCGAGTGAAGTGTGCCACATGCAAAAATTCCCACAAAAACATGCAAATCCCTTATGACAGTTCAGGCATCAGCACTCCTTTGCGGCCAGACCCAAAGAAAGCGTGTGCACGAATCCACTGCAACTAAGATGTACTTATACGCAGTATCAGAGGAGAAAGGACCGCAGTGATCTAAATAAACACATTCAAATGGTTTATTAGATATGTACAACTGTGTCTGGGGCGGGCACGCAGCAGTTGAAGGTTTAATCTGCTGGCAAATGTCACAATGAAGGACATAATCACACGTTTGTTTGTACAATCTGCTCCACCAGTAACGCTGATGTAAGAGAGATACAGTCACTGAAACGCCAGCATGAACCGAGGCCATACCCTCATGAGCGGCTGTTATCAAGGAAAGTCTGCGGTCCGTGTTGGGAATCAACCTGTCACCAACATCTTTAATTCTCACATAGGGAACTTTATCAGGACCTAAATGATAAGAGTATTTAGAAGGGAAACCTCTAGGGTAATTACCTCCCTTCTCTGTTGCAGCAATGGCTACCAAGATGTCATCATCAATCTTACTTTTGGAACATGTAACTGCTGCTACTACATATGTTGCTACTGCAGCCTTTGCCGCTTCATCAGCAAGACAGTTGTACTCCTATGTGCTGGTGACCAAGAGTATGAATTACAAACACAAGAGGCAGACGTTTTTTAAGTTTTGCAACTCGAACCCATAACATTTTGTGTTTGATCGTGCTACAGTTGGACTCTCTACATTGTAAGACTGAACGTAGTAGTAAGAGTCACTTATGATAAGAGTAGTCAGACAAGGATCAACGTACTCCAGTGCAAGCACCAGAGCACGTAGCTCTGCCAACTGGGCGGTACAGTCCCTTAATGTCTGTGTATGCACAACATCGGACTTGAACTCTTCATTCACCATAGTACCCACCACTATTGCACAGGCGGCTGAATAAGCATGCTTTGAATCCGTCGCCGGCTGCGCTGAACCGTCAGTGTAAATAATACAATGGAAATCCTCCAGTGGGCGCAAGGATAAAGGAGCCGAATCAACAAATTCATACTGTAAGTACTCCTGAGTTTGCAAAGAGGAGTCAAAAACAAACGTGACATCGGGAGACGTCAAGGTTGTGGCCCATTGTATCCAATGAGGATGCAAAGCTTTTTAATTAGGTACACTGGCTTTCGTCACTGCCTCAAGGGCAGGATACAGTGTAACAACTAGCATGCGTTTCCCCTGCGACAGCGCTCTCTCTTTTAGAATCGCCATCTGTACTGCAGTCAAAACTTTTTTGACTGTGGAAAATCACATTTCAGCCGAAGTGTACAAGTGTGACTTGTAAGCAATAGGAACTGTGTCACCCTCATTAAAAGTAAGATACGTGAAACCAACTGCGCCTGGCACAATTCTTATTACCAGGTTTATGTGGTTGTCACAAGTCAGTAAGTATTTAGATTCAAGAAGATCAGATTGCAAAGAATGCAGTAAAGCTGAATGCTCTGGTAGCCAGCAAGATTTGGTAAAAGTAGGTAGTATCAAGGCATATAGTGGCTTGATATGCTGGGCATATTCAGGAATGTAAGTACGGCCGCAATTCAAAAAGCCCAGTAAAGATTGCAGTTTTCGGAGTGCGCAACTGTGCGCGTTTCTCCAGGAAGTGAGGTGCTAAATCTCGACCTTCATTGTTGAGCTCATAGCCCAGGAACTACACTGTGTACTCTGCAATGTGTGATTTTGCAAAGTTAAATTTGTAACCGAAGTCCGCAAATATACAAATGATGCGGTCAACGCAACACAGTTGCGCCCATAATTCGTCGTCTGTGAGATAAATATCATCCACATATGAGCACGCATCAGGGTCTAGTCTCTCCAAGAGAGAGACTATCTGGGCGGAAAAAGATGCCTGGGCTGTTTTTGTAGCCCATGGCTAATCTTTTGAACTATTTTTGTTTCCCGCCAGAAGTAAAGGCTGTCCATTAACTACTAATAGATTGTTATGATCTAGCTTCTCAGGGTCGGTATGATGCTATAATGATTCCACTTCCAGATCTTTCCGAACTCAATTCGTATAAGACTGAGTTCAGGTCAGATCAGGCCGGGGATATAGGACGGGAAGGGACAGCAGGGAGAAAGGATCTGGAATACATAAGCAGACACATTAGTAAACACAACCTCTTCCAAAGTCTACTCTCATTAGGTCTCACTAATCTTTTAAATACCTTGTATAGTCAGATCCTGTAACTAATAAGCAAACCCGAAGACTCAACAGCCTCCTTCAACCAAGAACAACCATGTCCGGCTTCATCTCTGATTGCATCATCAGAACAAAAGAATATACTGAACCCTTCCCTAAAATCCAAGGATAAGTGTCTTCCCCAAAGCTGAACAGCTCTGTGCACTACCACCACAATGTCTGGCTTCCACGGTATAACAACCGCCGCCTTTTACAATGTCCAATGCAGCGCTCCTCCTTACCGGGGGATCAACACGCTGTCTGCAGTTACAAAAAAGGCAACCAAATCGGAACTCACTGCGTTCCTCCTCACCGGGGGCAATTAACGCTCTGAGTAAATGAATAACGTGTCACTCAAATTGACACCCAGGGCGGCGGGACTGTTCCGTTCCGTCATGGAGTCCACCACCCGGTTCAAGGGTTAATGCTAACAATGTTTTTCGAGTAGCGCCTTTGAGAGAAGGAGCTGAGCCCAACTCCTCTCTCCCTACCTTCTTTCTGAACAGCTTCCGAACTTCGGGAAGGTGCGGGTGACTCCTCTCCCCACCAAGGTTCCACTCGAAGCTCGAAACACAGCAGTCCAGATTCGCCATTCTCCAACGTGCAATTCAGCGGGTGAATCCTCTCCCAACCAAAGTTCCACGGTAGTCTGACAGATCAGTGCACTCTTCCCATTTTTAACGGCTCCTCCTCCTTGGGCCTTCTGGGATACGTAGTCCGTTCTTCTGCCTGCTTCCTAATTACACGGCAGGCGCATCAAACATAACAGCATCAGCTAGATCCTGACATAGAGGACAGGTTATGGCTATAAAAGCCATTGGATATGTCAAGTGTGGTTTTAAACCTTTTACGCATGAGACTATCTACAAGGGCAGTGATTCTTCTGTACTGCGCAGGTCCGACAATGAGAGTTCAAATTACGGTAATCCAAAACTAGGCAGTACGATCCATTAGATTTGGTTACAGTGAAGAAAGGATTATCCATAGGAGACACACACGTGTCAATAACACCTTGATACTCCAATTGTTCAAGGATTTCTGCAATGGGCGCTTTCGCTTCATAATGCATGGGATATTGGGGTTGTGGCTGTGGCATCGACCGCAATGGTATCTCATGGTGGGGCGAAAGTTTATCCCACCCAACCTGAGTATAGTACAATGCCGGCGCAAGCACAAGAGCCCACTCTTCTGCAAAATTCTGCGCGTGCTCCTTGGGCACAGTGAGTGCGAAACTAGGGAGGATTACCTCTTCCCCTCTCGGAGCGGCCAAAACGAAAGGTGGGGGCCAGTCTGCCTCCGCTAACAAAATGTCATATTTGGAAGTCAGATTTTTACGTTGTATGTCACCTTCAATTAAAAGAACTATTCCATATAGTCTGTCAGAGGGAGCCACTCTAGTGTCAGCTGTTTCTACAGTGATGAACATGTCAGGTGCTGTCACCTTCAGATACGGACGCAGTGCTTGCTGCACTACTGTAATTTCCGCTGCGCTGCCTAGCAGGGTCAGGGCCCATGTCTGGATCCGAAGCTGTGTTCTCACTATTCGTGGCATACCTCGCTTTTAAAGCAGCAACTTTCTTTTTCTGAAACTGGGGTTGTTGACGTTGTAAGTCGTCCTGCTTGTGTTTACCATCAGCCGGACGGGGCAGCTCACGTCCTTGGGGGGTGGGTTCCGGCCTCTTCTGCGTTCACCTCCACCAGTTTGTGAGACCGAAGTTTCCTGCAAAGAGCGAGGAGAATGTTGATAAGGTACCAGAAATTGTTCAGGAGACTTAATACTTGCTCGGTCGCGCAAATCATACGTGCTCTCTGTCGTGATTGGTATCGTCGACGCAGGATGCAACCCCTGTTTCTGTTGCTGTTTCTCCTGTTTTTTACCTTTCCATGTCTGTTTAGGAAAAGCGGGACGTCAGTCTTTGTCAGATTTTGCCGTCTGAGTTTGCTGCTGAGCTTTTACTTTAGAAATAGGCTTAACACCCAAACTTTTGCGGCCTATGGTCTTATAAACCTCCACAATAATTTTCAGTAACTGCCGGGGCTTATCGGCACCGGGGACATCGTGCAAAGCATTAGACACTTGAAAGCTTACGGCATCTCCCTTGACATTAGCAAGGAAGAGATCGGAAACTACGTCAAACACTCCTATGAGCCTCATTCCCAATTCAACAGCCGCCTACGGACACGCTTACTCACAGAGGGTAGGACAGCCATGGATGGTGTGCCAAAGCACTTAGCTTAGACTGCCTCAAATATCTTACCCCAGGTATCACATTCAGCCACTTGGGGCACCAAGTCTTTCAGCAAACTTATGGTAAGAATCCTGTGTTTCTCAACAGGACTTGTATTAGGAAACACTGCCTCTAGTTGGTCAAATTTCTCGGCAAGCCAAAAAGGCATATCATCCTTATCTTGGGGCGCTTGCCCATAACCGCATTAACCATGACGGGACTAAGTTTCAACCCGACTGGTCCAACTGGATGCGCCGCAGCACCATGTGCCCCCACCTGGATGTTATGGGAAACATATTGCACTAAAGCCCTAAGCACCCCTACAACAGAGGCATAAAGGACTCTCAATTCCCCTATGGGAACTGTCATGTAACGTGGGTGCGGCTTAAACCCAGACAAAACAGCCCAAGTGGCCCCAGGAATGGATAAAGGGCCTAACCAAACCGCCGTTACCGAGTGGGGAAGGGCGCCATTAAATCAAATTCGATGCTGCCAAGCTGAAATCGGAATCTTCTGTGTCCTATACGGTGTATATTCCATAGGCACAGCAGTGGGAGTGTAAATATGAAACGTACCACTATCTGCATTTACTGTTGGAAAGGTAACCCATGAGTAGAAAAGCTCAAACAGGTATGCCGCCTCACGACAAAAAGTACCACTGTGCCTTCCAAAGGGACGCCAAACACCTGCAAATGATTGCGGACTGCTACCCTATTATGCTGGGGTATTTCAAGCTCAGCCATAAGGACACAGTGGAGAAAGACAATGCCAAAGAATTGTAGCACAAAAGGGTTGTAATTCAAAGTACGAGCCTTTTTAAAATATCAAGCTTGAATGAACCTATATGTATACCATATAGGTAGGTTAATCATCACCACCGTCAACTAGGCATGAGCGAATTTTGCGGATCTCGCGTTCGCGAATTTTGCGGATTTGCGGATTCGCAATCCGCAAAATCCGCGAATTCCCGCGAATTTGCGGATTTTTTTTTTTTTGTGTTTGCCCGTGTTTCTGCCAGTTCGCGAGGGTTTTGTACACTTTCGCAAATTGCGAACTTACCTGTCGGGTCGCAAGTTTCGCGAACTTGTTGTTTCTACGTGTCCAGCCTGTTTGGGACACTCTTCTTCATCACTGCCACTCTCTGTCACCACTGCCACTCTCTGACTACTCATGCCACCCTCTGGCCCACCCATGCCACCCTCTGTTTCATCACCACACCCTCTGGTTGTCCAGTGTACATTATTTTCGGCAAAGCAAAGCACACCTTCCCTGCCTCAAGTGACCTGAATTAATTTGGGGCTGATTAATGTGTCACAGAATATTTTTTTAGCTGGCACCTGCTTCCTTAGTGCGCCCTGATTAGTGATCTTTTGCACTTGCTAAGTGCTTTCATTGTTGCAAAATTAGTTACAACACCTGCCCTGCCCCAACTGACAATAATGAATTAGGGGCTGATTAATGGATTTTAACTTCCAGCCTGGCTCCTGCTTGTCTCCCTTAGCTGTAATTCAGGACCTTTGTGGCATATGTGTAACTATTCTGAGGTTCAGAGCAGGGTCACATAATAGTTTCAACTGGCAACTGAACTCTGGAGGGGCCCCTCAGGAAGCACTACAGGAAATGGCTACTAATGATGAGCCTGAACTTTTGAACCTGGTAAGTAGTTACTTTCAGTTTTGCTAAGATCGTATTTCTGCAATTTTGCACTTATTCGCGGGGCGCGAACTCACGCGAACTCACGTGAACAGTGCGAGCAGTGCGAGCAAAATCCGCTGCTCGCGGATTTGCGGATTTTGCGGGAGATTCGCAAATCTCGCGGATTGCGGATTTCCCGAAAATCCGCAAAATCCGCGAGCGGAACGGATTTTCCGCCCACCCCTACCGTCAACTGGAAACAGTAGTGAGGGTGTCGTGGACTGTTATAAGCACTACTCGAGAGTCTCGAATATAAGACCACATCGTTAGGTGCACCATTTTGCAGGGATTCTGTTCATACACAGAACTGTGCACAGACACCCAGGACCTCAGTGAATTTTGGTGTACCAAAAAGCTCACCTTAGTACCTAGAACCCCTAGCCGACTAGCATCAGTGTCTCATTAGCTCTCCGTCCTATAGCAAAGTTACAATGATCAGACAACCCAGAACATGCGACTTAGGTTACTCTCAGGAATGGTGGGAATCAAGAACACTCTTCGTTTGATATTCTCATACCAGTCCACAACATGAGCAATTAGAGACACAGGAAAGTTTAAAATGTTTATCTTAACGATGTGCTCTAAGATGCACTATTTTTGCTAACATAAGCAGGCATATGATTAAAAATAATACGATCAGCATTGTTACAATTCCATAATACACAAAGGGGGAAATCATGTTATAATGATAGTGGAAACAGGTCTTATGGTGCCTTGTATACCACCCTCCACAGCTAGGATCTCAGTTTTATAAAATAATAGAAGGTCTCGTAGGCTTGAATGGGGAACCCCATACCTCAAAGATCAGTAGAGGTGAATCACATCAGGATCAGCAAAAGCTATCTCTCTCTGGAAATGGATTTGCTCACAGTGTCCTAATCATGCATGCAGTGCAATATTAAAGGCACTAGAATTTCAGTAAGCTGCAACTGTGTTCATGTTGTGGCTTATCGCATGGGCCGATAAGCCCGAATAACAGCTTACATTGTTATGATAACCTTGGAGGCTGCTGCACACACTGCACAGACTGAGGTCGAGATGTAAGTCTAGGGATGTTCAAAACAAGCTGTTCTCATGTGAAGAAATTCAGCAGCCTAACTTACAACAACAGTTACATGCAGTATCGTGTGCAAAAGCTGCAAAATGGCGTTTAAACATCTAATGAGCTCATGCTAACATAGCAATGTGTGCACGCAGGGCTCTGCCTTCACTATAACATCTAACCTCCGAGGGAGTGACAGCTGTAACATGAAGTGACCATCATATAGAAGTGAAGCTCAAACAACAAGTGCAGCAAATGTTCAGTGGGCGCATCGCCCTAGTCATGGTTATCTAGGGAGCCATCCACAATGTAACTCAGCAGGAGAACGACGTCGCAGCATGATGTTCTTCGTAATAAGGAATTTCAGCTTTCTGTAATACTCAGGCCCCTTCTCCACTGGCAACGTCGATGGTGTACACCAGAGTTAGTGGCTTTCAAGGATGAGATGAAGGAGGTCTTAAACTTGCAGGGGGCAAGTAAAATCCCATGGTTAGCCTATATTAAAAATACCTGAGTTGCTCTAAGAATGGGCGACTTTTGGGCTAACGCTGAAGTTTTCCTGCCCGACAATTCCCAGGAAGGCTCTCTCAAAGCTCTTCAGAGAATATAAGGTAAATCAGTTTAAGGGGAAGTCCATCACTGGCACACTGACTGTACAATTTTTAGAAGTGAAGGATCAATATAGGTTAGAACCTGTTCTTGATGCTATTCAGCCCCCCTAGCTAAAAAAACAAATTTGCAATTTAAGCACGGTGTACTACCACTCCGTGCCTTTACAAATAACTGGAAGGTGCACAGTCCAAGGGGTGTCCGGTTTGTGACAACACTCCAGAAATGGACCAACATGTACTGTTTGTTTGTCCGGTATATAAGAACATTAGGCACCTATGGCTTCAACAGGTCGGCTGGAATCTCGGGACAACTCATTGTGTGGAGGCTTATAGGATATTAAAATATGATACCAGCCTCCCTATTGTGTATTCAGTTTCCCGATACTTATTCTCTATGTGTTGTTTCTGTCTAACTGTATTAAAATCTAGCCTGGTTTAATCAGATCTTTTTAACCTTTTAAACAATTTTAACCCTTTTTACTGTATAATAATTGAGTAGTTTTATATATACTGATGCTTTTTCTGAGACCTTTAAAATATTGCACTGTACAGCACTTTATCTCATTTTGCATAACTAAACTGTATGAATTGTGTTGTATTTTTAAATGTACTTTTATGGCCAGAAAGGCCGAAATTAAGATATGTTGAGCTTGTAATACAGGTAGGAACTCCTGCCAGACTTTCTGGACCACCTGGATATGAGGAGAAGTAATTTCCTTGATGGCATATGGATTGACCCTTTGATGCCAGACGCAGCACAGTGTCCTTATAATTTAGAAGGCTGGCGATAATAGGGCATGCCGGGGAGGTATGCCCCATTATCGCCATGGATTGATGCACCCTCTCCACAATGAAAACCAGAGACAGGGCCTCCCAAAGAGCTCACAGGTCAGTGACTCTACATAGTCTTCCATCTTTGTTATCACAGTTGATTCTGGAATACCTGTAATTCTAAAGATTTTTGGTCTTGAATTGGCTTCAAGGTATTTGTTCTTGGCTTTTATTAATGCAGGACTTTTTCCATGCACATAATGTGTTACATGGAGACAGATTAAGCATCCTCAACATCAGAGACTCGGTTCTGAGGTGGTCCAGTTGGGTCTCATGTTTGTCCACCCTTTGTTTCATGTTATCAAGGTGGTTTGTAAGCATGCCCAGTTTTGTATCAATAGTTTTCAAGCCGGTCTTGACCTCCACAAGAACTTTTCTGAGATCTAGATCCTGGATGGTGTCTGAGCAAGATTCAGCACAAGTCTTGTGGCCGACCCGTGGCGTGAGTCACTTGTTCTCAAAGATGAGCTTTGGTTGTCGAGTGTCGTGTTTGCCCATGTTGGGTCTAGAGTTCTGGGCAATGTAGGGGGCACATGTCCGGACCTCTCTCAGACAGGGCCCGTCACACCCTGAGTCCAAAGACACCAGGGGGCCTGAGCAGACCCAGTGCATAGAGTCCGCCGTGGATACAGATATGGAACAGGGTACATGTGAGCGGCAGGTTTTTTTGGTGTCCGTATTTTTATGGCTGCCTGCGTGAAAATGTCCGGTTAAATAGGGAGCGGCAAAGCACGCAGCCATGGCACAACGGTGACCTCGGCCCCCAACATGCATACCCCAATCTTTCCGCGCATCAGGACCCAGGTGGGGGCCAACAACTTCCAAATTGGGTCTCCTGTCAAGGGGGGCACAAGCAATTGAGGGGGTATGATATATCCAGGGGTGGGGTTAACAAGTCAATTAGCACAGAGTTTTCCAGCCAGGCAGCACCAGGAGTTGCAATTATGGCTATATAGCCCACACAGTGCAATCCCTGTAATATACACACAAGTTCAGTGGGCAGGTATCCAATCTAGTGCACAAGCAAAACCGAAGCCCTGCAATTGCGTCCTGGGATAACAAGGGGCGGGACTGGCAGATAGGTACTCACGGTGACGCCACAAATTCTGCTCAGTGCAGCATGAGGCATATGTTCTAGCATCAGCCGTGTGCCATGTAGTGGCCTTGATCCGACCACATAGAGCGGGGCCCAGTGCTAGCATCCCACGCCAGTCAGCTCCACGCAATGCCCCAACTCGGCCATACCGATGCAGCCCAGACTCCTCACTCATCCGCCAGGTACCCAACAGGGTACGGTAGTCAAGACGCTTAAATCATGCATAATCTCTTGTCTTCTGGACGGCCTCCTTGTCCCTACCCAGAGCAGGATCACATGCAGGTCGGAGCAACCGCCCTGCAGCTCAGTCGCATACCACCACCCAGGGCCACTCCACAGACGCAGGGGTGGCTATTGCTCCAAGCGGGTACAAATTTACCAAGGAGGGGCAGGTTTGTTCATTGTGCTGTCACTGCAGCAAGAAGGTAGAAACAAGCCCGCTGTGAGAAGCATTGTGCCAGCCGGCAAAGCATCTCTGGAGGGTGGCCACCTTGACGCCCGGATAGAATCCGCCCCATCATTCCAAGGTTTTTTCCTTTTTTATACACTTTAGGTGGGGTTCCCAGATCGAAGTGCAGAGTCGGTCATAATTTTTTTAGTGTCCACATCATCCGGTGTTAATATGTTTTCAATGTCTTTGGAACTTTCTAGTTTAAGTAGTATTTGTGTATCTTCTGCATAGTTATATCATTTGAGCTGAAATTCATTGATCATTGCCTGTAAAGCCCGCATGCAGATGTTGAAAAGCATTGGTGAGATGATACAGCCTTGACAGACCCCTGCTTTTGTGGAGTATGGTTTGGATGAGAAAAGAGGAGAATGAATGACATTTGTTCAGTTTTGAAGGGTAGGATGTGATCAAGTCAGGAGCAGTCCCCTCTATGCCGGCTTTATAGAATCTTTGTATTCGAGTGTTATGGTCAACGGTTTCGAAGGCAGCTGAGGGGTCCAAGAGAAGTAGTGCTGCAACTCCATTGTGGTCTACTGTGTTTTTAAGGACATCCCAGATGGTAATAAGGGCAGATTTTGTGCCTCTTCCTGAGCGGACTCTTATTTGGTAGTCTGAAAGTATAGAGTTATCTTCAATGAATCGTGACAACTGTGCAAACGCTGCTCTTTCTATGTTTGCCCAGGAAAAGTCCATTAGTAATTAGTCTGTAATTGTCTGGGTCATGAGGGTCCAGGTTAGTTTTCTTTAATAATAGGTGTATGTATGCCTTTTTTAGGTGTTTGAGAAAGATTGCTGAGTTAAAAAATGATTGTTTCTTCATACTGGTGTAGCAGCAGAGTAGTTAAAAGAATGTTCTTGAAAATTTGTGGTGGACAAGTGTCAGAAGGGCAGCCGGCTGGTCTGCTTGCCTAGACTAAATCCATAAATTCACTATGTGCCTTCAGAGGCTGGGGTAGCTTATTGTTGGCGGCGGGCTTGGAAAGGGGTTGGTGGTGGTTATTTTCCTTTGTTTTAGATAGGAGTCCACATCTCTGCTTTGTTATCTGGTTGTTTTCATCATCTATGCTACCTCTGATCATTCTTCAACATCTGATAACCATTTCGCAACAGTAGGCCATCTTTTTCCTGGCAGTGAGTCTTTTTACCAATAGTAACAATCGCAATGCAAGTCTAGGTTTCATTTTGCCACCTTTCGGTTTAATTTCTAGATCTTGCATATACACACTAGGTGTTCTTGGAGTACTCTTTATTCTTAACACAATTTCTATTGTTTTACATTACAAATGGAACATTCAACAAATAACAAAACCATAAATCAGTTAAACATTAGGCATCCCGTGACAAATCATCTGTGCTTCATAAACATATGTCAATAATTATGTGAATGTTCCAACAGAGGACAGCGAGGGGTGTAATCAGAGAAGAAACAAGAACAGCCTACAAGAAACCTACTAGACATTCTTAGCCAGAAGAACACAGACACACCACTTGGGCACTTTATTTAACCTATGCCATAATACAGATTCCAATGGCGCCAGACCCTAATTTGTGTTTGGAGTTCTAAGACTCTCAAGCACTACTTTTTCATCCAACATGTGTCACATGGCCCATGCGGACATTGTCATCTTCCCTAAGTTAGCATAAGCACGCTAAAGACTGTCCGTTGCTTTGCGCACGTTACTACACAAGTTTTTGATATTTTCACATGAGAACCTATTGCTGTGTTCACCCTTTGTATGTTCCTGGGAATTAGCCTGAAGATCGTGAACAGGTAGAACAAAAATGCCCCTTGTTATTCTGTTCTGGTCAGGGCCGTTTGGAAATACATACTTTGGTCATATTGGAATTCACGGATAGGTATCGAACACTTGTAGAGGGACCTTTCCAGGGAGTAGAGCATGACAGAACCTATGATGTAGGTGTACCAACTATCGACTGAGGTACAAAGTCTGCAGATAACCCCCAGAGATCTTCTAAAATATAATCATCCTGCTGACCGTATTTGTGTTATGCATTTTTCTGCTTACTGTGGCAAGTATACTGCATAGTAGAGCACATTAGTTAAAATCAATATTTGAAATTGATTTGTGTCTCTGTCAGATCTTATTGTGGACAAGTACAAGAGTGTAAGCGAAAGAGTCTGTCTTGTAACCGCGATTCCTGAGAGAGTTGGGAGTGTTGTGTTCTGGGGTGTCTAATCACTTGTTCCTCTGTGAGGGCAAGTGACACACTTTAGCTAGTCGGTCCTAGGCTCATGGGTACTAAGGTTGTAGGAGGACTCAGTCCCTATATACTAAGGTCCCACAAGCCTACTCATTGTTCTGTGTTTGTGCAGAATCCCTGCAATTCATTCACAAGTGCATAGTAGCAAACTATGCATTTAGCATGGGACAGAGATGAATATCCCAAAGTTGCACAATATTCCCCCCCCCCCCAGCCACTACTGGCCCAATAAAATAAAACAATTTAATATTTCTGAGGCCGCTTCACTTTTATGCCATTGTGCATATTATACAGTGTATCCTGGGAGTTGTATACACTGACACTGGACTTTTTTGATGTTGAAAAAAAGCCTCACATCAAAAACTAGTGCATGGGCTCCATTCTTTTTTTTTTTTTAAATTTTTAAAACCTTTATTGTAAAGAGCACACAGCTATTCAGCCTAACATCCCGGAGGCAAGGCAGCATAGTATAGAACGGTCATAGTGCCTAGCGATTCTTGTCAGGACAATGCAGGTTGTTTTATTATTTTTTAAAACAAAAACTTAAACAAAGCGCCCTATGGCGCGAAAAAGGCAATGGAAATGAAGAAGACCACTAGTCGGTAGGAGGCGGAAGGAGCTGGAGAAGTTGTAGAGAGAACTGAGACAGAATGTAGCAAAAGCGAGGGGGGGGGGGGAAGGAAGAACAGGAGAATCAGTACAAGAGTAACGTAGCTGTCGTCAACGTCTATGGTGACAAGCGTTCATCTCGTGGCAACGGTGCAGGTGGTAAACACAAGTCCCCTCTATAGGCATTCCAGGCACCCCATACCTTGTTCCACGTCTGAGGCCGCCCCCTGGCAGTATACACAGTCTTTTCGCGCAACATACACCAGTCCATATTGGCCTTCCATTGTACCACCAGGGGGGCCACATTAGAACCCCACCTCTGCGCTATGTCCCGTTTAGCGACCATATTGCCCAGTGTGGCCCATCGGGTCTGCGCCGTATCGTAGTCATTAGGCTCCCAAACATTCAGGAGGCACCTACGCGCCTCCGCCGCTAACTCCACTCCAGTCACCTCCCGCATCACTCTATGAACCCTCTCCCAATAAGGGGCAATAACGGGGCACTCCCACAGTATATGAAGAAAGGTGGCAAGGGCTCCGCAGCCACGGCGGCAGAGGCCATCCGGCGAGAAGCCCATGTGCACAAGCCTGGGGCCGGTGACATACACTCGGTGAAGGATTTTAAACTGGACCAATCTCAGACGCGAGGAAATGGCTACCTCCTTAGGGGAGGACACAGCACTCTGCCAGTCCTCATCGTCCAGTTCCAGCCCATCGGCCACCCACTGTTCTCGCAAGCGCTGGAGGAGGTCCACCTGAACGTTGATTAGTTTCTTGTAGGACAGAGAGATGGCGCTATCTGGCATATGGCCGTCCAACACCCTGTCCTCCAAAGGGGAACTCTCGGGGATGTCACCCTCCTCCGGCCTGGCGGCAGTTATTGCGTGCTGCAGCTGGGCGTAGCGGAAAAACTCCGTAGCACTCAATTTATACTCCGCCTGCAGCTGTGGGAAAGTCTTGACCACCCCCCTGGAGAGCATGTCCTCAACCCTCGAGATGCCTATGAGGTCCCACTTCTCAAAGCCCTTGGTATGCCAAAGCTTGCCCAAAATGTCGGAATCAAAGAGAGGGGTAAATCTCGTCAGTCTGCCCTGCCAGCCCTGTATCTTAGTGACCGTCCGCCACGTATGGACCGCCGCCTTGGTCGGGCCGGTGAGGTTACGATCAAAGGATCTAGAATATAGGGCGCGATAGTAATTGCCTCCGTGCAAAAGCCAGCGGTCCATAGCATAACCGGGGTTGTCCACGGGACCGTAAAAACCATGATTGATGGCGGTAAGTTGAGAGGCCCAGTAGTATCTCCGCACGTCTGGTAGCGCAATGCCCCCATCATACCATGGCATGGTGAGCTTCCGAACAGCGACACGGGGTCGTCCGTCCCAAAGAAGGGCACGCTGCAGACTCTCGACCTCCCTGAAGTAGCGGGCCGGGACAAGGTCCTGAGTATTCTGCAAGGCATACAGGAACCTGGGCAGGGACATCATTTTAAACAACGCCGCCCGGCCCAGCAACGAAAGAGGGAGCTTACGCCAACTCTCCACGTCCCGCCGCAGACGGTGGAGCGGGGGGAGCAAGTTGTGGTCATACCTTGCCTTAGGGTTATGTGAAATGTAAATCCCCAAGTACTTAAAGCCTTGTCCCGCCAGTTGGATATTACAGCCTCTGGGAAGGTGCGGCGTATCGCCCTTGAGGATGTAAAGGGAGGATTTGGCCCAGTTAATAATCAGGCCGGAGTAACGCCCAAACAGCCTGAGCACGTCGCACGCCACGATAAGCGACTTGCAAGGGGAGGTGAGATACAACAGGATGTCGTCCGCGTACAGGGAGACCCTGTCCTCAAAGCCCGGGGACCAGGAGATCCCATGCAAGTCAGGGTGCGAGCGCAGCAGCGCCGCGAGGGGCTCCAGAGCCAGCGCAAACAGGAGCGGAGACAAGGGACAGCCCTGTCTGGTGCCTCGGTGAAGTGCGAAGGGAGCAGACATACGACCGTTCACCGTAACAGCAGCCAAGGGGCTAGAATAAAGAAGTTGCACCCAGCCCAGAAAGCCCGGCCCAAAACCAAGTTTCGTCAGGACTGCCCACAGATAATTCCATTCCAAGGAATCAAAAGCCATTGTGGCATCAAGGGAGGCCAGCACCGCCGGTTCAGTGAGGGCGTGAACTCTGGCCATAACGCCATGCAAGCGTCTCAGGTTAAGGGCAGTATTGCGGCGGGGTATAAAACCGGACTGATCCGGATGTACCAGGTCGCTAATAACCCCGACCAATCGATTAGCCAACAGTTTGGCCAGGATCTTGGGTTCGGCGTTGAGGAGGGAAATAGGGCGGTAGGACCTACAAACATCTCGCGGCTTGCCATCCTTGTGAATAACCACAATAGTGGCCAGTCGCTGGTCCAGGGGGAAGACGCCATCCTCACGGGCACGGAGGAACATGTCTTTCAAGTGAGGAGAGATCACGTCCGGCCGGATCTTATATAGTTCAACCGGTATGCCATTGGGTCCGGTTGCTTTGCCTGTACGCAAAGCGCGGATCGCCAAGGCGATCTCGTCCGCAGTGATGTCCCGGTCAATGTCCACCCTGTCCTCCTCAGAGAGGCAAGGAAGGTCTATCGCCGAGAGGAATTCAGCCGAGTCGGCCTCGGAGCGATCTGACCCGGAGGTGTAGACCCCCCGGAAATAGTCAGCAAAGGACTCGGCGATGGCGCTCGGATCAGTAACCACCACACCGTCGTCGCACAGGATCTCCGGAACCACTCGGCTCGCCATCTCCCGCCTGTCCAGCCAGGCCAACAATTTACCAGCCTTGTCCCCGACGTCATAAATGCGGCCTTGCTGCTCTTTCGCCAAGAGCAGAGCTGCATTCGTAGCAAGATCGTGATACTCCGATTGCTTCAGAGAGAGTTCATGCAGGAGGGCGGGTTCGGGCTCGGGCCCCAGACGGGACTCGAGGTCCAAAACCTCTTCCTCAACTTGCAGGAGATCCGCATCACGAGTTCTTTTGGCCGCCGCGATGAGAGCCAAGGCCTCACCCCGCAACACCGTTTTGAAGGCCTCCCAAAGGGTGACCGCAGAGCCCACTGAGCCAGTATTTTCCGTAAAATAGAAGGCGATGGCCTTGGCCAGTAGCGCTCGCATGTTGTGGTTGCGGAAATACCAGGGATTTACGGCTGCCGGGCGGCTAGACAAAAGGACACCGAAGTCAAAGGAGATCCACAACGGCGAGTGGTCGGAAATGCCCCTTGCCAAAAAACGCGCCTCAGAAATGGCAGGCGATTGCGCCGCCAGGGTGAGGACATAGTCCAAACGGGACAGACTTCCATGAGCACCGGAGAGGAACGAAAACTGGCGAAGCGCCGGATGTAAAAGTCGCCAACAGTCCACCAGACCCATAGAGTCAAGGAAAGTCGGCAGCCACGTTTGGGAACCCGGAAGGTCTCTCGGTGGCTGACGATCCAGGGTACCCGAGCAGACTGAATTGAAGTCCCCCCCTAGGATCAGTAGGCCCGAGGGCAGAGACAAAATGGCGCCACCAAGGTCCCGGAAGGTGCTAGACTGGAGACCAGGGGGAACATAAACCGACAACAGGGCCAGGGAACGCCCCTCCCACCTCCCCGCCACAGCTGCGTAACGCCCCCTATCATCCATCAGGGTGACGTCTATCTCAAGCGGAAGGGACGCACGTACAAGGACGCCCGCCCCCCGGGAGCCCGAAGAGAACCCAGAGTGGGCGACCATTTTATAACCCTTGCGATTCAGGGCCCTACAAGAGTTACCCACCAAGTGCGTTTCCTGCAGTAAAACTACATCAGGCATGTTCCTTTTTATCAGCTGGAGCACCACCCCTCTCTTGACCCTATCACCTAATCCATTGACATTCCAGCTAAGCACTTTTAGTTTCCTACCCCCCATCCCCAAGCAACCCGCCCCACCTGACTCCGTTCGACCCGATCATACATTGTTCAACAAAACACACAGTCCATTGCCTCAAAGAAGAAAAAGAAATAGAACAAACAAAGAACAAACCCCAAGAAATTGCACCCCCCACCCTGCACCCCTGCATGTGACTAAAAAGCCCCCCCAACCAGCAGTGTGCCTGTCGCCCCATAACTACTCTACAAAAAGATACCCAGGGGAGTAAGGACTCTCCGCGAACTCCTCCCGCCACCCTCCATGTATTGACAGAAAAGATACTAAGGCAACTAAGAGCGACATTGGATAGCCCCCGAGGCAAGCAAGAGAGTCATTTAGTCACCCATTACAGAACCAAGTCTCATGGGTCCGGGCCGCCAGCCGCGCCACCCTCGTAGTCCTCCTGTGCTTCTCGGCGCGGTGGTAGAGTGTCCAGCCAGTCACTGACGTTCTCGGCGAAGTCGAAGAACAGTGCACGGCCCTCGTATTCGATCCGGAGCTTAGCAGGGAACATCATAGAATACTTAAGGCCCAGGTCCCGTAGCCGTCGCTTCACCCCAGAATAGCTTTGGCGCTGTCGCTGCACTGTCCTGGTGAAATCTGGGTAGAAATGGACATCAGCGTTCTGAAATTTAAGAGGGCCATGGCGCCTGGAGGCCTGCAGGATGGCATCCCTGTCGCGAAAGTTAAGCAGCCGGGCCACGATAGGTCTAGGCGCCACGCCAGTCTTCGGCGGGCCACCCGGTACCCGGTGGGCACGCTCCACCGAGAAAAAGTTACTGAGGCCAGGCGGGGCAAGATGTGTTCTGATCAAATCTTCAACGAGGAGGTCCGTCGCCGCCTCCTCCGAACCCTCCGGTACGCCGACAATGCGGACGTTCTGCCGCCTGGCCCGACTTTCGAAATCATCCAGCCGCTTCGCGAAGTGCTCCGCCGTCCTCTGCAGGTTCCGGACCTCCGTTTGCATATCCGAAACGTCTTCTGTGAGACTGGCCGTCTTAATGTCCAGATTCTTGACCCTGTCATTAGTCTTGCCCAGGTCGGCTCTGATGAGGGACAGATCAACGGCCATGCCATCCACCTTGTGTGTGAGGACTTCATGCTGTTGCTGCATGTCCGCCCGGAAACTAGTGATGGCTCCCAAAATGTCTGTCAAAGTGGGCTCAGAGCCGTCCGGCGAGCCCGAATGTGGGATGCCCTTGGCAGAGGGACCTGTGGCAGGCGGTGTTTTCAGCTGAGTGTAGCGCTCAATCCGATTCTGCTGTTGTTGTTGCGGTTTATTGCGCCCTCCTCTATTAGACGGCTTGTCGAGGTCCCCCTTGCCCGCCATGTTAGGTCTCAAAGAACAAAGGGCTATGCCAGGCAAGTCCAAGCCCAGAAACCCGGAATGATGTCCGGGACGTCAGCGGGAGACAGTCCCAGGTGCGCTTCGCCGTCCAACTAGCACCGCTATCCAGCACACTTCTCCGGTGACGAAAGCAGGCTGGCACTCTGCAGTTCAGCAAGACGTAGTAGCGGAGTCCGCAGAGACAATGGCACCGAGCTGGCACGGAGTCCCACTCGACGTAGCTCCGCGTAGGAGACACCGATTTGAGTTCTGAAAACGGTGCTCGCCTCAGGTAGCCACCAGCAACGAGTATCCACCCTCGTGGATCAGGATTACGGGCAGGATAGTTGCGGAGGATCGGAAGGTCCGCGGAGCTCCGAGCTTACGCGGCCATCTTGGTTGCCCGCGAAGCTCCTCCTCCCCATGGGCTCCATTCTTAAATGAGTTTTGCCTCTGTGAAGTGCACAGACATGTTTACGTGCATGGTTGTACCGAGAACACAAACCAGCCCTGGCAATTAAGTCGGACCACCCCCCTTAGGGGTTGCTGGTGGGCAACAGTGCTGCTGCCTTTGTTATTTTGTTAAAAATAAATTTTCCCTTTGGAAATACTAGTGGACCCAATGGTACAATATTTCAACTCAACTCATGCGCTCACTCTGTGTAATATGTAACAAAGGTAAGCCTTTATACTAAGTAGGTGTCTTTAAGGAATGTTAGGAATGTTCTTATTATTGATGTTCTATATTAATAATGCCATGTTAGAGAATGTTAGTAGGCATCATTTGAAGACTGGCAGTGCATCTTGTAGCAACTGGTCATGGGTCCTGTTGTTGAATAAACTTACTATATTCAACTAGAAACTCTGTTCATGGATTTACTTTTATGAAGACCATACTACATATATTGGCGACAATATTACTGAGTTATGGACTTGGACCCACCGACAAAAACTTGGACATTGTAAGTTTTTTTCTTTCTATTTTACGGAAATTATTTAAATCAATCTTTTGGCACGTCTTAACTGAATTGAACTTTTAAGTTGGATTAGATTGAACCTTCAAGCTGAATTTACACAGTGTTGCCAGTCACCTAGCGCTTTTAAATTACATTCGTGCTTATGGTGTTTGTTAAACATTTGTGTGTACAGTGGTAAATATTGAAAAGTGTCAAGAAGGTTTAAATTGAAGTGGCTATAGAGGACATTGTATGCACTCAGTTGTGGCATACCTTAGTTGTGGCTGTTCTCGACCGCAGACATCAAGAGGTAATTTGGAATTGGTTGCGGGCATCTTTTTCATCGCATCTTTTGAAGTCTTCATTGGCATCCCTCTCGAGCTACAGCGCACAAACAAGTTCAGTGGAGGAACACCTTGTCGTTGGCAGCGCATATTTGCTTACATCATCACGCCACATACGTGATTGGCGTCCTATTCACGCTACGGCCGCCATTTTATTTAGCGTTACCTAGCAACCTCGAAGATTTCAAGCCAACGACGCCCTCTTAGTATTTCCGGAAGGATTTTGACATTTATTTTAACTGTTTGAAAAACGATTATACGGGCGCAACGATTGGAAAAATGTCACAGCTACTCTAACATAATTAGGAAGAACTGGAACATATATAATATTATCAATTTGTAAATTATTTTGAAAGTGTTAACACCAGTGTCTGAAATAATAATTTCATTTTTTTAAAAAATTTTTGCAAGACATGGACAGTGAGCTCACTATTTTGAGAAGTCTTATGGGTTTTAAGTGTTAATTTAAAACAAAAATCGTTATTTATTGTATGAATATTTGGTAAGTGTTATTGTATTATATTTCTACTAGAATATTACAATGGCCAAAAGCAGTAGCAATAATGTAATGCAACCTCCTCCATTTCTTGCATTACCTGGTAAGCCTGTCAAACCATGGCATAAGTGGTTCAGACTTTTTGAAAATTATTTCGAAGCAATTGCTGCTAGTAAATACTCAGCTTCACGTAAAAAAAGCATTATTGTTTAACCATCTTGACAACGAAGGACAAGAAGTTTTTGATAACCTACCCATTGTTTGTGTGCCTGCTGGAGATGACACATGGGGTGTTTTTAAAGAAGCTCTCGCAAGGAGTGGTAAGCAGTATGTCGATGAGCCTTCAGTAATGGTCGAAAGACATATATTTTTCAAACGTAAACAGTCTGCTGAGGAATCCATAGAAAAGTACTTAGCTGTTTTACGCGTTTTAGCTTCAAAATGTGTTTTGGGAGATTATTTGGATACAGCATTAAGAGATCAGTTAGTTTTTAATTGTTTTAATAAAAATATACAGGAACACATTTTAACCTGTAAAAATCCGTTGCTTGATGTGGTCATCGATATAGCCGGAAGTATAGAGCATTCAGTTGACTCGTCAAAAATGTTATCTGAAAGTTCAAATAGTATGTCTACGGATATTCCTAAGATTGCTGTAGTTGATATGAATTCAACGTGTGATGAAACAAATATGAGTTTAGTATCACATAAAAATGTGTATAAGAAAAACATGGATCGAAAAAGTACTGGAAGTTGTTAAAGATGTGGTTCAAAGTTTCATTTACGCAATTATCCGAATAGTCCAGCCCAAGGTAAGCGATGCAATAATTGTAAAAAGATTGGACATTTCTTTAAGGTTTGTCATGCAAACAAAACAAAGGTCGAAGTTAGCCAACTTGATGAGGAGAATGATAGATTATCTGAAGCTATTAGCAATATTTCTATATCCTCTGTTGAAATTAATGTATTAGGAAAGTTTGAGAAATGTTGTAAAGGACCGATCTGTGAAACAAACATTGGTAACATAGATCTAAATGTCATGGCTGACTAGGAGTCCCTGATTACAATACTCACTGAGAACACTTTTATCAAATTTTGGTCACAAAAGTTGTTAAAACCCACAACCATCAACCCTAAGGCATTTCAGGGAGTATGACATTACTATGAAAGGTTACTTTGATGACAGTGTGCTATTCAAAGGCTGAAATATTTACACTAAAATTTATGTTGCTGTCAATGGAAGGGATATTTTAGGATGGGGGGGTCAAACCAAACTAGGGATTATACTGAGACCAGGACATGAAGAACCTGTTGTACTTGGTGATATGCCAGTTTTCTCTATTCAGGAGACTTCTAAACAGGATGATTTTACTAAAAAATTACATGATAAGTTTCCCAGTGTTTTCTCTGACAAAGTTGGTGTAATTAAGGATTTTGAACACACATTAAGCTTAAAAGTAATGTTATTCCTGTAAAACAGAAAGTGAGGCCTGTACCACTTTCAGCACAAGAAGATCTCAAAAAGTTACTTAATAATATATGTTGTCAGGGTATGATAGAACAGGTTGAGTCATCAGAGTGGGTTTCGGCTGCAGTAGTCGCATGCAAGAACTCAGGCGACACACGCTTGTGTGCGGACTTAAGGGTCCTTAATAGGAACATACTAGTAGATTGCCATCCCCTTCCTAGAATCTATGAGATGTTAGCCAGAGTAGGAGGAAGTAAATACTTTTCCACAATTGATTTACGCTCTGCGTATCATAATATTTTATCAGAGGGAATAAAACCCAAGGTTTCTTCACTGAAGGGTATTAATGATGCACCTGTGCCAAATGATAAATATTCACTTAGGGCATTCTTAGGCTTAAGTGAATATTACGCATGATTTGTTTGGGGTTACGCTGTCATTGTCCAGCCTTTAAGGGATCTATTGAAGAAAAACACAAAAGATGTATGGTCTGAAGAATGCAAAAGAGTTTTTGAATCAGTTAAGAAACTTAATATAACAGCACCAGCCATTAAACCTTTTACGCATGGAGCAAAATGCATCATTACAGTTGATGCAAGTGCAAAAGGTTTAGGGGCAGTTCTACTATTGCTTTTGCTTCGCGCACATTGAATGTAAGTGAAAAGAATTATAGCACAATTGAGCACGAAGCACTAGCATGTTCTTGGGCTTCTGAAAAATTCAGGATGTATATTTGGGGTACCAGATATGAACTGCATGCTGACCATAAGCCATTGATAATTATGTTAGGGGATAGTTGTTCAAATAAAGCCTCTTCAAGGCTCATACGGATTTTGTCTAAACTACAAGAATTACATTTTGAAATTCAGTATATTCCCGGAGGGAAAATGTAAGAGCTGATTGTTTGACAAGGTTACCATTTAATTCAGAGATTCTCTTGAGTGTGCTAGGACGAACTTGGAAGATATTGAAAATGGGTTTACTGTTCACGATATAAATGAACAATTCAAGATTTCTGAAAAAGAATGCTTAGATTGTTGTAACAAAGATGATTGTTTGGCTCAGGTGAAAAAGTTTCTAGTTAGTGGTTGGCCAAATGACAGGTGTATGTCCATGGAATTAAGATGTTTTGCTCAGGTTTCATCAGAGTTATCCTTAGTGAACAATATATTAATGAGGCAAGATTTGTTTGTTCCTCCAGTTAGTCTCAGGTCAAATTTTTTTTCCTTAGCACATGAGTGTAATTTGGGTATTTCTGCCACTGTTAAGAAAATCAGACAAACTTACTGGTGGCCAGGAATTGATGGCCAAGTGAAGAGATATGTGGAGACTTGCTCTGAGTGTTTGTGTTCGGACAAGCACTGGAAAACGTCAACGAGTCCCCTTATTCCAGTCAATTGGCCTAATAATGCTTGGGAAAATATTGGTTTGGATTTTAAGGATCCTTTAAATGTTGTTGGATGTGACAAAAGATTTTTTGTAGTGGCAATTGATTATTACTCTAAGTGGTTATGTTTTTCATTTGTCTGCAATGCTGATTCAGCTTCAGCTGTTTCTTTCTTGAAATATTTATTTAATATTGAAGGAAGAGTGAAAGAAGTAGTCACTGATAATGGATCTCATTTTATTTCTGAAGTATTTACAGATTCTCTTAATAAACATGATGTCAAACACATTAGGGTACCTTTATACAGTCCTGCTTCCAATGGTTTAGTGGAATGGGCTAATAGGTTACTTCAGGAAGGTGTTCAAACTACAATTGTAAACAATTTAAATGTTTTGGAATTTTTGAAGTTTAAAATGTGGAATTACAACATCACACCTCAAAGCACCACTGATGTAGCTCCATTTGTCTTGTTGAGAGGCAGAAAGCCTATTTCATCTATTACTCCAACATGGTTATTGGGAAATGTTGAACAATATCATAATATTGATTTACAAAAGGTAAGAGAACATGTTTAAGAGAAACAGAAGAGCTATAAGGAGAATTATGATAGAAGAATGCATGTTAAGGAAGGAACATTGAGTATTGGTGATTGGGTTTGATTAAAAAAACAATAAAGTTAGTAAAGGACAAACAAAATGTTCTGAACCTGTTAAAGTTCTGAAAATCAACAAAACAGCCATTTTGTTACAGGAAAAGGGATGGTGGAATAGCAATGCATTGGTCAAGGTGTTTTTCCGAACAAGCGAACATGATTTTACAGAAAATGTGTTCTACAAAAGCATCTGAAAGGCAGGACTGGTTTGATCTAGATAATTTAACATTGTCTAGTCAAAATGATGCTCTAGAAACCCAGGATGATCATAATACTTTTGATAGAGGGGATTCATCTGATTGTATTATTAGTAAGGCAGCGTCTTCCAGGATCATTTCTAATGATTGTGGAGACAATGTCACCAGAAGTAGTACACGAGTAAGATCTGCTCCCATTTATTCCAGGGATTATGTGTATTATTGATTTGACTTCTTTGTATTATTTTATGTACATATTTTGTGTTGTTAGTTTTATTTTCTGTATTAATTACTTTTAAAAAAAAGGGAGGTGTGTAATATGTAATAAAGGTAAGCCTTTATACTAAGTAGGTGTCTTTAAGGAATGTTAGGAATGTTCTTATTATTGATTTTCTATATTAAGAATGCCATGTTAGAGAATGTTAGTAGGCATCATTTGAAGACTGGCAGTGCATCTTGTAGCAACTGGGCGTGGGTCCTGTTGTTGAATAAACCTACTATATTCAACTAGAAACTCTGTTCATGGATTTACTTTTATGAAGACCATACTACACTCTCATGCACACTTCAATCACTGCTCAAGTCGGAATGTGAAGGCACTTGTACAATTTTTTATGAATATTAAAAAAAGGATACAAAAACCACACGTGATGTCACAATTACATAAAGAAATTCGTAAAACTATTGTTCTTAAAAAAAAACAAGGTGGTCATCAATATATACAGTTAAATAAAAATGTTAGCTCTGTGGAAAGATGTGACTGTCTGAATGGTGAACTATACACCACACTGTTCAGAAAACCAACTGAGCGCAATACCCTGCTCCTGTACAATAGCTCCCATCCCAGAGCACTCAGAGATGGACTCCCTTATGACCAATTTCTCACAATCTGCAGGAATTGTAAATTAAAGGAAGATTTCTTAAATGAAGCTGAGACCCTTTGTAAGGAACTCACTGACAAAGGCAACCTAGATGCCTAGTCAAACGCTCCATGAAACGACCATGGTACTCGCACTGAGAATAGCTATTGCAATCTAAACAAAAAGCGCCTATGTCAAAGATCACGTGTCACCACATATTGCCCCACGAGTAACAAGTTGACTAAAATGATTAAAAAACATAGGTCGGTCCTTGCGCCCCTGGACTTGACAACTAGAGCCCCCCTCTTTTCCTTCAAAAGAGGCCGTAATATCAAAGACCACCTGGTCAGAGCACCCAAACCCACACGGAGTGATAATTCCCTCTTGTCCTACCTCAGCCTTTCCCCGTTACAGGGCCACTACAAATGTAACAACTGCCTGGCATGTGATTTTACTGAGAATACAAAAGTTTTTGAATATGAAAATTTAAAACACACACTGAAATTTGTCTCTAACTGTAATTCACCCAATGTGATATACTGCATTCAATGTCTGTGCAAATTGTTATATATAGGACAAACGACCCAGAAGATCAAAACCAGGATATCACAACACAAGAGCAGGATTCAGTGTATTCCATTTATACTCGTGAAACACTTTCTGGAGAACGGACACTCTGAATCGAATATCTCATGGCAAGTTATTGATGTCCTATGCACCCACTGCAGAGGTGGCAATCAATGACAGACTCTAAACAGATTAGAATGCAAATGGATCTTCAACTGCCGCATAATTGAACATGGTCTGAAGTCAATGGAAGAATGGAACACTATCATGTAACCCATGTTGTCTCTCCTTAACACTGGTCTCCTGATAGACCTTGTCTGAATTATACATCAACCAAGGTTACTACAATACTATGAAATGGATCATCATGTTTTATTTCTGTTCTTTCTCCGTTTTTATATAATGTATTATCATATTCATTCATGTAAATAATGTGTATTCAAAATTCCCCAATATCGCTCTTATTCATTCCTCTCATTTCTGATTAATCGCGTATTAATTGTTTAACCTTTCACTGTGACAACCTTAGTTGTTTCCATATTCATTATTTCTTTTCCTTACTTCGGTAACCTCAGTTGTTTTCCTCTCAAACTTCAATACTTGCACTAGAACACGTTTCAGGTCACAGGTTAACAGACCCACCTCCTGATTCCATTCAGCTGCTGTACATAACTCGCCCCTGCTAACACACCGGCAGCTTGTTAAATACAGCTCCGGGAGCACTTCTTCTGCTCCCACACTGATTTCTTCAGTGCAAACAGGACTTCCAGGCGGAGCGGCTGCCAGCCGTGGTAACGCCGACCAACTAATGTTGTGGTCTTCTTTTTAAGTAAGTTGATTTCTCCTCACACCCTGGTCATGCTTTCTGAAGCAGCCAAGGTGGCCCCCATTTTAAATCTTGCTTCCGCACCTTTCAGGTTCAGATGCACTAACTACGTGGTTTCTTGCTGCATTCTATTTATACCGACACACCTGTTGAGTGCGCACCGGTTGATTAAGTAAGTGTCGCCTTATACCAGGCTCTTAGTAGCATGCGCAGATTCTTTTGCCGATCTCCCTAGTCAATTCAAGTGTTTTTCGTTACAGCGCTCCGCTCTCATTGTTGCGGCCTCCCACATTTCTAGATGCTACTAACAGCTTCCACCCCTGTTCTACTGATACTACTCCAGCTACTCATTTTACATAGCACCGACCGTTGCCAGGTAACCTAGTAAGTCTACACTACTAATAGTGTGCAAGCGTACTGAGCACACACTGAGCTCTGCCTGTTCCTTTTCTGGTATCTCCCTGATCTCTCTTGCCTTCCTGTGACTTTCCGCTCTATGCACCTTGACTACTTGCACATTATTGACTTCATGTGACTTTGCGCTCTGTGCACCTTAGCCACTTATTGCACACAATTACTTCTAAAATGCCAGATCTTGCCATAGGCTGTCATCTTCCTTGACAGTGTTTGACCCTTTGCTCTGCTCACCATTAATTAATAAATTGCGCTCTGATAAAATTTGAAAATGCTTGTTTGTCACATATTAGGTGTGTATATGTTTTTAGCCAAGTCACCAACTCCTGATGTCTTCTTACATCTCTTTTGGTTGACCATAGCTAATGTTTTTTCAATTGATTCATTGGGAGCACTAGATCGTTAATAGATTTACTGCTTCACTGACCCAGGGACCTTGTTTAATATTATTGCAATTTACCATTTTTTATAGATTCTTCTTGCTCACAAACCTTTCTGTCCTGATGATGATCTCAAATCAGTGAGATGGAAATGCTGTCGACCCACTACAACAAGAAACTCCTTTTATTGTTTAAAAATTACACCTAGGAGTTTCTACCCTTGTTACAATGCTATATGTATATATTTTAAAAGTCACCCTCACTCGTCACATCACGCTTGCTGTCACTGCTTTTGAGCACTCGGACTATATTCTCAATATTGTTGATAAATACAGTATGTTACATAAACTCGTCTGTGTCCCTGTCAAATAAATACCTTTTTGCTCCATCTGGCATTAATTGCCCACTTCAAGGTCTCACAACCCCATTTAAGTCCAAGGTGTGTCCTCTGTCTCAAGAGGTACCTCAGGGCTCGGCCCATAGCCCTATCTATTCAAATTTTACTTGCGCCCCCTGGCAGACATTGTGCTGAAACATGGGGTGAAATTGGTGTCACATGCTGATGACACTCAGTTGATTGTTACATTGGAGCAAAAGGAGGCAGAAACTTCATCGGATTTCAAGGCCTGCTTGAGTGATCTTGCTAACTGGATGAAGTTCAGCTGCTTGCAACTGGATGCAGGAAAGATGGAGGTGATGGTAGTTGGCAAGCAGCCATCCATATGGTAACATTTGTGGTGGGCGGAGGAACTGGAGCCTACTCCGACTCCCAAAGCTAAGGTTGAGAATTTGGGAGTCTGGTTCGACAGCAGCCTATCATACACAGAGCAGATATCAGCCATGGCCAGAACCTGCTTTGGCATTGTTAGAATGTTGCACAAAATCCTGAACTTACTGCCACTTGACGCCAAAAGGGCCTTTGTGCAGGCCCTTGTCACGTCCCAACTGGATTATTGCAACATCCTCTATCTAGGGGTGACCAAAAGAAATCTGAACATTTTGCAGAAGGTCCAGAATGCTGTGGCCCGGCTGATAGTGAATATCCCTTGGCTGGCACCGGTGGGGGCAGCCTTGAGGGACCTACACTGGCTCCTTATACACGCTACAGTCACCTTTAAGGTATTGTTTTTCTGCCTTAGGATCCTAAAGGAGAAAGGGCTGAGATATATGCGCCCCCTACTCACTGCCTATAGAGCCAATCGCAAATTGAGGTCATTGAGCAATGCCACACTGATCGTGTCTAAGGTTCGCAAGGTTCGGTCAGGCTGTAGATCCTTTGGTTTGCTTGCGGCTAAGGCCCGGAATGACCTACTGTTATGTTGTGTAATTATGTCATGTTGCTTTAACTATGTTCATTCTACATTCTGCTCAGAGCGTTCCTATGTGCTGTATTCTAAGGTAGTCAGTTACTCCTGACTGCTAACCTGTCTGGCTGTGTACCTGCTCTGCTGTATACATTAAATCCACTTTCCACCTATTTCATGTGTGGTTCATCAATCTAACAATTGGCGACGATCGGGATGATTTTCTTAACCTGTGAACCGCTTTCAAGGTAATTCCGACCTCCCTAATGGTCGAGACGACAAGTGGAGCAGAGACGACGTTACCATATTTCAACAACGCATGGAGGACAATAATTGAGTTTGCGCACAACAAAGCCTGGTGAGCGACGCCTTATTTTCTTACTAAAACTAAAATTTCTATCCTCATTTTGGATACCTTGGATACGCTGCTACACCGCGCTCGAGCGCTTACCGTTGTTCTTCATTACGCGCTTCTAACGCGCGTGTCCTCAAGCTTGGAGGTTCTCGCTCCGACTCGCGTTGCATCTCTGTAACGTCATACGTTCGCTGAGAACGTGACGCATCACACGGTGCGTGGCGGCCATTTTGGATTGGGCAGGCCTACTCGTCAAACGAAGAAAAAAAACGGAAGACGTTTTCTTTGTTTATTTACCTATTTCGACACCCACAAGTCGGATTTTCATCGCGGTCACAGGTAATCGCTGCTTTATGCCTTGAACAAAACCTCTTGCCTAATTTGTGACATTTTCAAGAATTTCTGCAATTTCTTCACTTTATGGTGGTGAAGACTGGACAGTGTGTAGAAGGATCCTGTATTCACTGAACAATTCCACCAAACTGTACACCTTACGGATAACTTTCCTTTGCAATCTTCTTTCATATCATTTAACTCATTTTTTTTTCCTTTCTTCACACCAACATGAGTCAACAAACATTTTCTCTAAGTAATCCTCAGGAATTCCGGTGTAAAGGTTCTGAACCAACGTTAAAATGGCTAGAATGGAAAGACTATTTTCTCAATTATATTGACACTGTAGATTCTGATGGAAAAATGTCTGCTGATCAAAAGAAACGTATTCTTTTACACTCATTGGGTCCAAAAGGTCTTAAATGCTATAACCAAATGAACAAGCCTATTGTAGGGGGAGGTGATAGTAATGTCTTCACAGTGGCTCTATCCAATTTAGACAAATATTTCTCTCCGAAGGTTTGTATGGGTATTACGCGTTACAAATTTTACCAAAGGAAACAATCTAAAAATGAGTCTGTGGATGACTACGTTGGTGAGTTGAGAAAAATGGGTGATGATTGCGCCTTTGGCGGTTTACTTGAAGATTTAATTTGTGACCAGGTGGTAATGCACGCTAATAATCCTGCAATTCAGGAACGTCTTTGGATGAATGGGGATGCTTGTTTAGAAGATATCCTAGCCTTAGTTCGTAAAGCTGAGTCATCCAGTAGATGTGCGAGTGCTCTAAAATCTGAAAATGTCAGCAAAGATGTTGTGGCTAAAGTAGATGCTAGTTCAAAAAGAAGCGGTAATTTTAAACAAAAAAGCGAAACATGGGCAAAGCCTAAGTACAGTAATGAATCTCCCAAATGTTATAGGTGTGGGAGTTTTGAACATTTGGCATTTGCGAAGTCTTGTCCTGCAAAAAAGAGTAAATGCGGTGCGTGTGGACTGTATGGTCACTACACCAAAGCATGTAGAAGGAAGACAAAGACTGTCAAATGTATTCAAGAAGATTTAGTTTCTGATGAGAACACTTCTAGTGATGATGACCAAGCATCTGACTGCGCTGTAGTTTTAAAAAAAAAATTACTCCTCAACATTAGGGATGGTTGTTTACTTGTCGATAACAAACCTGAATGTTGGATACATATAGGGGGTGTGCGCATCAAGGTCTATGCTGACTCTGGTTCGCCTTATACGATCATAAACGAAGATATATGGCGTAACACTTTCATTGACAGAGTTGGTCCAAAACTGTCTCCTTCGGATATTGACCCTGAAGGTTATGATGGTGGCAAGATTGATATAGTTGGTTTTCGTTGGCTGAAATTTGAGTTCAAGAACCGTAGATCTTATGGCAAGTTATATGTATCAAAAAAAGGTCCATCTGTTTTAGGGTGGAAGGACCAAGGAGATTTACACATTATTCTTGACCCCAACTCTGTGGAAAAAGTTTTAGTTATGGATGAGGGCACCAAAACCGGTGAGGAACTGTTAAAAAGATTCCCTGCAGTTTTTTCAAAGACAATTGGCAAGTTGAAAGACTTCGAACACAAAATAATTTTGAAGGACTCTGCCACACCTAAGATCCATAAGGTTAGAAGTGTGCCAATTGCTCTAAGAAAAGACGTGGCTACGGAACTTGAGAGATTGGTTTCATCCAACATAATTGAACCGATTGAAGCGTCTGCTTGGGTTTCCCCTTTGGTGGTCGTGAAACGATCCAACGGTAAATTAAGACTATGTGTGGATCTTCGCCACTTAAACGATAATATAGTGGTAGACCAATTTCCCCTGCCAAAGATCAATGAAATGTTAGCTTTGCTTGACGGGGCTAAATGGTTCACTACAGTCGACTTATCGTCTGCGTACCATCAGATCCCTTTGTTTAGAGACAGCAGGAAATACACTGCTTTCATAACCCCACAGGGTTGTTACCAATTTAAAAGGATGCCTTTTGGTTTGGCTTCGGCCGCAGCTGTTTTTCAGCGTTTAATGCACAGGTTGTTTTCCACTGTTAAAAACACAAAGTTTTTTCAGGATGACATCCTCATCTTTGGAAAAGAAAGGGCAGATCATGACAATACCTTGAATGAGGTTTTGAGCATTCTCAATGACAAAGGGTTAACTGTTGAATACACCAAATGCACCTTTGCCAGTGATCATGTAACTTACTTAGGGCATATCATTGACTGTAATGGTATTAAACCTAAACCCAATTTAGTTGATGCTATCAGGTGTGCTCCTTCCCCCAAGGGAAAAGATGATGTCAGATCCTTTATTGGCTTAGCTGAATTTTGTTCGAAATACATTCCCAACTTTGCGACCAGAACATATAATATAAGACAGCTGTTAAAGAACAAGACAAAGTTTGCTTGGTCAGTAGAATGTGAACAGGATTTTGATGACATCAAAAGCTGCATTGCCAATATTGCTTCCTTAAAGAGTTTTAATCCTGATGCTCATTCTATTATCACCACCGATGCCAGCATTAAAGGTTTGGGTTCCGTTTTGTCCCAAGTTGGTGTGAGTGGTAAGGAGCAAATTGTTGCTTATGCTTCCAGGTCACTTTCGCCCACAGAAGAAAAATACTCAACCATTGAAAAAGAAACTTTGGCATGTGTATGGGCTGTTAATCACTTTAGAGCTTTTGTATGGGGTACTAAGTTTACTTTGCGCTGTGATCACAAGCCACTACTCAGAGTCCTGACCACTGAAGGTACTGTTAACACTTCAGCGAGAGTTGCCAGACTTGCTATTAAACTGCAAGATTTTTGTTACAATGTGGAATTCGTCCCTGGTAAAGAGAATTGTATAGCCGATTTTCTTTCCAGAATGCCTAAGCAACTAGATGAATGTGAGGATGAATTGTGGAACTCCTTTCAGGTAGCCTATGTACAAGACATGGATGGTGCAGGCATTTCGAAGCATAGGTGGGTTGATGAATATGCGAAAGATGAAGAACTATCTTTAGTAAAATCCCATCTAGCTGGGTCCTGGCCTAGGAAAGTTGACTGTAAGCATCCTTTGAAGTCGTTTTGGGATGTTAGATTAGATTTAAGTGTTCAAGATGGCAGCATCTGGTTTGGAGAAAGAGTCATACCTCCCAAGATTTTGCGGCCCTCCATCATGGCTTTATGCCATGAGGGGCATTTTGGCATAGTCCGTTCTAAACGTACAGTTAAAGCCTCTTTTTGGTGGCCAGGTATGGATGCTGAAATCGATCAATTTGTAAGGAACTGTAAGTTATGTCAAACTGCTGACAAATCTCTAGTTGTCTGTAAGCCTCCTATGGGCAACATGACTGCACCTAGTTCTCCTTGGGAACATTTAGCCATTGATATCATGGGTCCTGTTGGCAGTGAGCAAAAATACATTTTGGTCTTGATGGACTTATTTTCCAGGTGGCCTTGTGTAAAGGTTGTGAGCAAAGCTGATACTACTTCTGTTTTAAAGTTTTTAGATACTTCTTTCACGTTGGAGGGTATCCCTTCAGTTTTACTCAGTGATAATGGTGTCCAATTTACCTCTAATAAAGCTAAAGAGTACTTTGATACACTAGGTATCAAGCACAAGACTACTGCTCTCTATAATCCAAACAGTAATGGCATGGTTGAGCGGTTTAACCGCGTCATCAAAAGTACAATTCAAATGTCTGGTAGGAGTAAGGACTGGGAAACTCAAGTTTTAAAAATGGTTTGGTCCTACAGAACCTCTATTTGCGAGGCTACTGGTTTTCCTCCTTTTGTACTTATGCGTGGCAGGAATCCGCGTACTAAGTTTACTCCTGGATGGTTGTTTAAGTCCAGTGTGGTCAATTGGTCTGAAGATGTCGTTAAGGAAAGAAGCCAAGCTTCTCATCTTAAAAGCAAAATGTTGTATGACTCAAAGCACAAGGTGAAAGATGTTAGCTTGGTTGTTGGTCAATGGGTAAGGGTCAAGAAACCTGGTAAGCCTTCCAAGGAGGAAAGTAGTTTTTATGAACCTTTGCAAATTGTTGAAGTCTTAAACAATGCTGTTCGCCTTTCTGATGGACGTGTTTGGAACCTCAAAAGGATTGCTAAATGTCCTCCTCCTCAGGTTGTCCCTCCTTGTTTAGCTTCCTCTCAAGAGTCTTCTGACTTGTTTGACCTAGAGGACTTGTTTTGTCCTAAAGCTTCCAATGCTTTCCAGACGTCCAACACTTCCAGCTGTCCTGTCTCAGACATTTCTGGCCAGGTTTCACCTGATTTGGGTGCTTCTACTTCTTCAAATTCTGCATGTGAGGTTGAGGTTCATGCTTTCAGAAACCCTAGGCGTGAGAAAAAGCCTCCCGTGTGGTTAGCAGATTACATTTCTGAGAATTTTCCCTTGTAATTTTTTTTTTTTCTCTTTCTTTCTGTTTGATGGGGGGTGGTGTTGGGCACAAGTTATACCTTATTTTCTTTATTGTTCAAAGGGGGATGTGTTATGTTGTGTAATTATGTCATGTTGCTTTAACTATGTTCATTCTACATTCTGCTCAGAGCGTTCCTATGTGCTGTATTCTAAGGTAGTCAGTTACTCCTGACTGCTAACCTGTCTGGCTGTGTACCTGCTCTGCTGTATACATTAAATCCACTTTCCACCTATTTCATGTGTGGTTCATCAATCTAACACCTACCTATGGAACTGAGGACATGTCCATCAGAGACAATGTTTAAAAAAACTGAAAACCTTGCTCTTTCTATCTCCCCCTGGTGGCTGGTAGCAGGCCTCTCGTAGCTTAAGGCCTATGGGACTGGGAGGGTCTGGACCAGTTGCAATGGTCTACGGTGTCCTAGCACGGGGACACTCCATTGGAGTAACCATGCGCTTTATCGGCTTAATAATAATAAAATAGGCATACTGATTACCACCACCTCAGATGCAATTGTCTTTTTTACTTTGGACTTCACTAGCCCCTTAAAAACCATTGTTTTCTCAAAACATTATATCCACCCCAAGTTCTAATTTTGGGGCTCCCTTGTTTATCTTATTATATGTGTATTTGTATATCACCTGCCAGTGAATCCTGGCACTAGGCAGGTGTATTATCTCAACACATCCATTTAATAGGTACAAATACTTAATTTCTGCTACTTACCGCTCATCAAATAGTATTCCAGGTGAATATTGTTTCCAGTCTGGACTATCATAGGTATTTATATATAAGCCTTCCCATGACCTCCTTACTCGATCTTTCACATCCAAAAGGCAGCGGTTTGAGTTATTTTTCAACTCCCCCATTGGTCTACCTCTCCCCGCCGCCCCCATCTTTTGTCTGTGCTCTGCTTACTGATACCTTCCATAAATCTTTTTAAGCTCAGATCTTTTCTGTACACTACAGCACCTTTAATCTTAAAAGCTCTTTAAATCTTCATAAGATTCTTAGACATCATACTGGGTATTGTGATGTAAGATTATTCTCTCAGTGACTTTTAAACAATCCTATGTGCCCGCCACATTAATTCTGGCGGCTGTTCTTTCTCTATGTGACAGCTAAAACATGTAATCATTTACTTCTGCAGTGTATCACAGAACTCATGCTTATCCTGCATTTTTTTAATAACACTCTTCATTAGAAAATTTTTAAATAACTAATGCTAAACTAATGTTTCAAAACATAACTATTTACCAATCACTAATGAAACTTTAATTTTGTTATAAAAATATTTTACCATTATTTCTCAATACATAATGAGCAGTACTTCTTAGACTGTTCATATTGTCACTGTACAATTTATTAGAATCAAGCCACAAACATTTTCCAAATGTCAGATGCATACTATTCAGACACCTCGTGCACACTCATAACACTCAATGACTTAGCCCCACCCCTTCTTTCACAAATCGTAACAGAGTACTTATCAGTTATCACTTCCACAGTTATTAGGTCATAGTTTGGGGACTCGATAAAATCAATAAACATTCTAGTGATTAGAATCCCTTTATGTTACCGTCTTCAGGGCATACAAAGTTAGAAACATTTGTTTTTCCCAGTGTGAGGATTGGGCTCTCATTCAGGAAATGACCAGTATTGCTTAGGAAAGCCCATTCCATATTTCTATATTCCCAGTCTATATGAACATTTTTTTTCTTCAGCTGGTCTTGATTTGTCTTATTTAGTCTTTAAATTATATGGTAAATGAATTCCTTCTTTTAGATTGTTCACACAGCTCAAGCAGGTAGTTTTTCCCAAAATTATATTCTCCTATTTATTTCTGCATTTCTGCAAGAGTCTTTATTTATCTTCAGCACAGACTCGCTGTACTTCAATAGGAAACTGGGAATTCCTCAAAACTGAAACTGGGAATTCCTCAAAACTAAATACATTTAACCATACATGTCTCTAAAACACCTATGCTCTACCACCTCTTCCAATATATTGATTAACTTCCTCATGCTTTTTAACTGTACACTGTTTTGTGGAAGATGATTATACTGGATTTTTGGACTTACTGGAAAATAATAAATGTCTTTAACATTCAATTTAATATCTTGCATATGTTATTCATAAATATATATATGTGCAAAAATCCTTTAAAGAATCTTTCCTGTTCCTTCACAAAGACTTTTACTAGAACACACAATCTCAGTCTTCAGAATTTTAATAAATATTCAAGCAGTAGTTCAAAAGTTTGTTTTCATCAACACACAACTTCAGATTACTTCTCTGTAGTCCAAAAAGCCCATAGAATATTCTGCTAGTATAAGTAGGTCTAGGAAACTGAAGTATGAGGTCGAAGTAGCGTGGTCCTGGCTGCAGAATTATTGTAGCACATTTTCCTAGCAAAGGATGCCGTGAACCACAAGTAAGTTATACCTGAAGATCCAAGAAAGTTGTCATCTCGCTGGATACACAGCAGTGTATGGCCTGTTAGGAATAATAATTCACTGGCTATGCACAGGTGCTTAACGTAAAAGTCCTCAGCCTTTGTCAAGATATCGCCATCATTTTGTGATGACTGCCTCTAAAAATACTGCATCCCAGCACGCAAAACACTATGTTATTTCTGCCAGGGTGTATGTAAGCTGAAGTGCTCAGTGAACTGCACCAACTAACACCCATGCCACCAAGTGTTACATCTCTGCTGAGAGCTGTGCCAAAAGCACCACCCAGAGCTTACCAGAGACTTCATGAATTCAGAGGAGGAAGGAGCACTCCCCACACTGCTCAAAAGCATGTTGGACACCACACATAGCTCATTTTCTATGATTGTTCTGATGTTTTAGCTCAGTATTCTCTTATGTATTAAATCGGTTTGTACTGTTCCATTTGGATGGTATGCTGGTGTTTGTAACAACATTTGCAAAGCCTCAAAGATATGTAACTTTGGAGTTTTGAAGACCTCCCCAACATCATTTGTCTTGTAAACCTGAGAAGTGTAAGTTTAAGAAGGAAGAAGTTCAGAACATTGGAATAAGATTGAATGTCTCCGGTAATTCCACGGATCCCAAGTTTGAGTTTGAGTTTGAGTTTAAAATTATTTTTAAAGTGCACATACACCAGCGGTTTCTTGGCGCTACAACTAACAAAGGTCCGGGGCCAGAAGACAAGGATAAACTGCAGAAAGTTTTAGTCGAAGGACTTCATGAACAGGTGAGCCTTGAGGTGTTTCCGAAATTGTGGGTACAGAGTGAGGGTTCGAAGTTCAAGGGGGAGGGAGTTCCAGAGGAGCGGGACAAGGGTCGCAAATTTCGAGCCTCCCCATTTCTTTCTCCGGTAACGTGGGATGGTGAGAAGGGACTGGGAGGATGAGCGTAGTTCCCTGGTGGGAACGTAAGGGGTGATCTCAGATGAGATGAACGCCGGTGCCGAGCCCAGTCGAGCCAGAAAGGTGATGGAGGCGAGCTTGAATTGGACCCGAGCCCGCACAGGGAGCCAGTGTAAGGACTTCAAGAGGGGGGTGGAGTGGTGGAATTTCGGGAGTTTGAAGACCAGGCGGGCCGCCTGGTTTTGGATCTGTTGCAGACGCCGTAAGCTATATGCAGGAATACCTGCATATAGGGCGTTGCCGTAATCCAGGCGGGACACCACCATGGCCAAGATGATAAGTTTGAGAGCAGTAAAGGAAAAGAAACGGGACACCCTGCGTATGGTGCGCAGTGATAAGAAGGAAGAAGAAACCACAGAGCTGACCTGGGAGTGAAGGGTAAGTTGAGAAATGAGTTTTATGCCTAGAGTTTTGACTGAGGTAGAGGGAACAGGTGAAGGGCCGAGAGAGGGGGGCCAGAATAAAGAGGACCAGGGGCTGGATGAACCACCCGTCAACACCAGCTCGGTCTTGTCGGGGTTGAGCTTCAGGTGGTTGTGGTTCATCCAGTCCCGGATATGGAGCATGATAGATTGGAAATTTAGAACAGAAGAGGGGGAAGAAGACAGATTGAAAACAAGCTGGAGGTCATCCGCATAATTAAATACGGCGACCTCCATTTGTTGCAGAGAGAAGATAAGAGGGGCGATATAAAGATTAAACAGAAGAGGGGAAAGGGAAGAGCCTTGGGGGACCCCGCACTGAACTTTCCGAACGTGCGCAGTGAAGTCACCCAGGCGGACATCCTGGGTGCGGTCGCTCAGGAAGGAGGATAGCCAGACCAGAGCGGTGCCCCCGATCCCCGCCGCCTTGACACGGGAAAGCAAGATGGTGTGATCCACCGTGTCAAAAGCGGCTGAGAGATCGAGGAGCACCAAGGCCTGGGGCTGGTTAGTATCCATACCCTCCCTGAGGTTGTCCAAGACCGAAATGACTACGGACTCCGTAGAGTGTGCGGGGCGGAACCCGGCCTGGCGGGGAGCAAGAGCTCCATGCTTCTCCACAAAGGAGCTCAGAGCGCAGGTGACATGGCGCTCGAGCACCTTTGCATTTCTGGCAAGAGGGAGATGGGGCGGAAGTTGGCAGGGATTGAGGGGTCCGCACCCGGCTTTTTCAGGATGGGCACAATTACCGCAGATTTTAAGGGGTTAGGTACTACGCCTTGAGCAAGGGAGCTATTGAGGAGGTGAAGGGGGGGGGGGGTCTGGACAGGTGGTGAAGATGTGGCGGAGAATATGGGCAGGACAGGGGTCTAGTGGAGAGCCAGATTTGACGAGGGGTACTAAGGAGGTCAGAGATTCCTTAGTTATAGGGGGGAGGGTGGTGAGTTCTCCCTTAGGAGGGGGACATTGGGGGTCAACAAAAGAGGGGGAAGGGGGGGGGGATGTTGGCTTTGATGGTAGCTATTTTTTGGATAAAATAGTTGTTGAGGGAGTGACAGAGTTCTTTGGACGGGGCGGGCTTTAGGGTTGTTCTATCCGAGAACGCCAGGTTGTGAACGATTGCAAATATTTCCTTAGACTGGTTTTCTGCAGCGAGGATTTTGGAGGAGAAGTAGGTGGTTTTGGCCTCCAAGATGTTTTTTTTATATTGGATCCCAAGATGGTTTTAGCTATTCTGGATTGGCCTTAACCCACTAAAGTTAAAAAGTCTCAATATTTACTTGAATTTACAAACATTATCTTTAATTCATCAACATCTTTGAAGAGACAACTTGTGACGTTTTGAAAAAGAAAGAAATGAAGATCAAAGATAGAGTTTTATTTGGATGATCATGCTGATCATGTAGAAGGAGCCTTTTGTACACTCACTAATGTTTACTCAAGCACCAATTATATATGTAATCCTGATTCTTCAAATAAATTTATTAACCAATGCATCTGAGAGAGCAGTTGGAGTAGTTCTGTTAAAAGAAAAAAAAGATGATGGACAAAACATCCTGTCTTTTGTCTGTCTTATGAGACTGAACAGAGCTACTCAGTACTTGAAAGGAAACACTTAAATGCGAATATGGCATGTACTGAATGTTGAATTTTTGTGATGGGCAGTACTAATCCAGTTGTAATCCAAATGGATTATCAAAATTTGCAGTGTTTGATACATTTTCAGTGTATGAATAACCATCAAACTAGATAAGCATTTTTCTTTGCATGGTGCAATGTTACCATCACCTAGAGCTCTTGTTCCAAGAATGATGTATCCCCTCATTATTCTGATTCACCTATTACATGTATTCCCTCTCAATGTGTTGGAATAGTTGAGTCTTTTTCTTTTTTGAAGTAAAGTCAAAATGGTTCCAGAACAGATAGATCTAAAGGAATTAGATGACATTCGTCTAACGGCCCCTTTAGTTGAACACAATTATATATATTTTTTTTATAATTCTTTTTATTGGTAGTTTCAAGGCATAACATATCCAAAGACCATCATGTTACTGCATCCCACATCCCGGATCAATAATCATTTCTATGCATAGTACAGATAAGATATCATTCAAAACCAATATATACATGAACACTGGTTACAGAGAGATACACCACACTTATTCATACGATTGGGTTATTTTGCAAATAGGCGACCAAATATGACCAATAGTCTCTGGGTGTGATCCCGTTGGCAGCTCCTCCTCATAGGTAAGAACATTTTAACAATCGCCAGTTTGTCCACTAACGAAAGAGGTAGTTGGATCTAGCGGTCAGTTTTGGCTGTAATAGTGCTAACAGCTTTGCCATAGTTTTCACGTATGACGAGCTCCGGGTCCCTATGGAACCACACACCCAGGTACCTCACTGGTTCAGTTTGCCACTCCGGAGGGAATTCTGTGTTATGTGGAGCTGTACTATCTGTAAGAGGGATGATAATAGATTTGTCCCAATCGATTTGGAGCCCAGACTGCCGCCTGAACTTAATGTATTGCTCTTAATAGTGGGGCTAGATTGACCTCCAGATCCAGTACGTGTAAAAACATATTGTCCGCGTACATAGATATGTGTTATGGCCGTTCTAGAAATTGTAAGGCAGAATAATTATGCCCCTGTGTAATTTTGCAGGCTAAAGGTTCCAGTGCCAGTGCAAATAGTAATGGTGACAATGGACATCCCTGCCGCGTTCCACGTGCTATAGGTACAATATCAGATATATAATTGTTTATTCGAACTCGGGCCACATGTTTGGTGTAGAGCAACTGGACCCATTGCTGGTAGATTGGAGGAAATCCCATTCTCTTAAGTACTGTTAATAGATATGGCCATTCTATTGAATTGAATGCTTTGGCTGCATACAACATGACTGCAGCCGCTTTGGTGGTGGGTATTAGGTAGTGTGCTAATGCAAATAGCGTCCTAGTGTTGTGTGCAGTGGAACGGGTTGGTATGAATCCAGACGGGTCCGGTAATACCAGCGCAGTCATGAGGGGTTGTAGTCGCACTGCCAGTAACTTTGCCAATATTTTAGAGTCCACATTTATGAGTGATAGTGGTCTATAGGACACACAATATACAGGATCTTTTGCTGGCTTTAATAGGGCCACTAACACTGCTTCTCGCAAGGTATGAGGGAGAATTGTTTTCTCGAAAGCATCACAATACATGGCTACTAGGTGGGGCGCTAGCAGATCTACAAAAGCCTTGTAAAATTTGCATGTAAATCCATCAGGGCCTAGTGCCTTCCCATTAGGTAACGATTTAATAATCTCTGTTACTTCTTCTACTGTAATCGGGAGGGAAAGGTACTGTCACTGGGTATCTGAAAGCCAGGCAATGGCCACATCTTCCATATATTGCATTATCTCCTCTGGGGACGCAGTGTGATGTGATTCATATAGCGTACCATACGTGGTTACATATTCCCTCAATATACACTCAGTAGTAGTTTGCATCTCCCCATCGGCACTCTTAACCTGCAAGACCGTCTTTGAAGCGCAACCTTCACATATTTTTGACGCTAGTACTCTCCCAGGCCTCCACCCCTCAACAAAAGTTCTGGTTGTCGCACGTTTCGTTCTGTATTTGAGTTTGTCCTCAGCCAGGGACTGATTTCGGTCCTTACCAATTTACCTCCATGTTCCATGGTCTACGTGTAGTAGCTGTTCATCACCTACGCCTACATCCATGGGCCAGCAGTGTCATGCCACACCGAGTCAAAATGTACAAACCTCTCAAGCAGATTTCCTGACTACAGGTTGTGTTCTCTACCCGATCTCCACTCTCTGTCACCATCACGCCATGTTCCAGGGAGGATATCCTAGTCTGAGTCCTGGGTATGTTCCTCTCTTCGACGATCTCTACGTTTTGAAGTGATTTTCTTGTTGAATTCCTGCGCAGCTTTCGGAGTATGCAGCAGCGTCGATTTCCCCTCCCATGTGACCTTGAACCTGGCGGGATAGAGCATATCATATTCCACTTTAAGTTCACGCAACTTGGTTTTGGCCGGCACAAATTGTCTTCGGGCTTGCTGACCTGCAATGGTAAAATCTGGATAGAATTCCAGCTTATCCCCTTGGTACGTGATCTGCTGCTTTTCCCTCGCCAACCTGAGCGCTGCTTCTCTGTCCCTGTAATTTAGTATCTGTGCAATTATCGGGCGTGGGGCCGCTCCGGGGGTGGACATGGTGCTAAGGATCTATTTACCCGCTCCACAATTAGGACATTGTCGAAACTGCCCCCTCCAAACACTGATGTCTCCAGGCGGCCAGTATTTGTAGACTCCGGTACGCCTGCTATTCGAATATTGTTGCGGCGCGATCGCACCTCCAAGTCCTCCACCTTGCTCTTGATTACTTCTAGCACCTTTTCCATTCCCGTGCATTTACTCGTAGTTGCATGTGCCTCATCTTCTACAGCTGCAATGTGGGTCTCCTCATTGTCTAAGCGTTCTCCTTGTTTATCTAATTTCGCAGCCATGCAGTCTACTCGCTGAGTTAGATGATCTAGCTTCCAGTTGATATCTTGTAGTCTTGACTGGATCGCTTTGAGAACCGCTTCCATCATGCCACCCGATGCAGATTCCGGTTCCAACTCGGTGTCTGAGTGCGATGCTGCGCCCTTGGGTGGCTTTCTCGATTCAAAGTTGTGTTTGTGCTGTTGTTTATCCGGTTTACCCATACTTGTTGGAGGCGTTGCACGTTAATAACAGACAATTCCCCCCTCATGCGAGGTCACCAAGCAAGGCCCGCAGGATAGTAAGGCGCCAGATATCTTCCGAAGTTGGGGCTATCAACACTGGTAACCAGATGTTAACTGCACAATAGCTGTAAGTTGTTATTGGGATGCAAGAGCGAGCTTGGGCTCCGTTATCCGGTTGGAGCAGAATATCAATAACTGGAAGCGTCACCTGAGTGTTGTCAATAGACTTTTATGGCATAAGAGACCTGCATGTATCAGCGCCAGAAGCACACACCACACAACTTGTCCAGTAGTGCTGCGTTAATGTGTTGGTGTAGGCCCGGGAATCCAAGCAGACCGCCGCACCATGAGGACTCCACACCCCAACTCCGCGCTTAGGTTGTGATGTTATTGTGTTTCGTGACTAGTTGCCAGTGTTCTTGTTTTATACTAGCATATTGTACCTTTCATAGCCACTACACTTTTGGGGGCACTTAAGCAGCCGATCTTGAGGCGGAGCGAATCCCTGTATTGTTTTCATTAACTCATGAGCCCTCCTGTAATCGCTGCCATTTTATGAATAAAGCGCATCTCCAGGTCAGTGCTCCCTAGTGTAGCCGTTATTTCCCTCCTCAATCATTGGATGCCAACTCACGTTATTCAGGACCCCCTGTAGATGCGCCTCACATTTTCACATGTTCTGCAGCGAGGCTGTACTTCATTATGCGCTTTATTAGTTATATTTCTTTACTGGGTATTGCTGCCATTTTGTGCCCCAGGGACCTCACAATTCAATGCCAGCCTGTATGACATGCCCGTCCCCGTTCCTGGGCGCCCCTATTCCAGTGCTTAAGCATGCGGGTGCGTTTTAAATGCAGCGCACATTTCTTCAACTGTGGTATTCCCACCCACCTCTGCTTACCACTGCCATGTTTATAAATGTCCCGATAACTCAGCAATTATCTTGGTGTTTTCCGCTTCTTCAGAGGCTCACAGAGGACACTTCCCGCAGGTACATATCCAGTGTTTACTTACGGTGGGTTTTCTTCTCGCCCATGATGCCTCTCATTTATCACTGTCAGCGCCCATCCCTGTGCCCGCCTTAGTTGTGCTGCTGCGGCTGCATTACAAGGTGGTCGCCATGTCGCCTGGATCCTCGGCTGTCAGGACGGGCCGCGCTGATGTCAATTTCACTTGGTTTGACACTGCGCCACGTGAAACTGCTCCCGTCCCATTACTCCTCACACATTCCGATTTCCATTTCTGCCAGGAGTTGAAGTGGAATTCCTCTGCAGCCGGGATCTTAAGGCCAAATCATGGACTTGACCGGCGGAGCTGTCTCAACAGGCAGCCATTCCGCAGTGCGCCCTCTAGCGCTCCAACAAAATTATATTTAATTCAAAAAGATACTTCGGTTCCTACCAAGGAATTACAGTTGTGTGTTATGAAAATGCTTCACAATCGTGCTCCTTCTGGCCATAGAGGGTTTAACACTCTATGGTTAGAGGAGGCAGACCCGGACGCAGTGGAGAAGTGTGGCTCACCGGTTAGAGGAGGCCGACCCGGACGCAGAGGTCAGACCCGGGACCAGAGTTCAATCCCCGACGCGGCAGGGTCTTGAGCTCAAAATGTCCAGGTACTCGATAATTCTCGCCTCGGTGCCTACTCGAATCATGGGTTCACACTCTGCAACTCTGGGCAATAGCTTGCTTAATCTCCACTACGGCCCCACCGCGATGGGATGTCTGTCTTTCACCCTGGGGATGCCCAGTAGGGGTTATCTCGCAGGGAAAAGTCAGGACGGGTTCTCAAAGCAAGCGCCTTGAAACCTTACGGGGAAAAGCGCTATGTAAGAACGTATGATTTACGATTTATTTATTTAACTCTACTTTGGCTTTTGTTTTACTATCTTTCGGATGGCCAGCTCTTCATTCTGATGACCCGAAGTATATTCTTTCCTCTGTCTTTTTTTATCCAGCATAAATACTTGTATACTAGGCTTTATGGATTTTTGTAGTCATTAGCATTGGCTTCTGAACTTTGGCATACAATTTCCACAGATTTTATTAAACAAAATCCATTTACTGATGGGTACCATGCATATTGCTTGCAGTAGACACTTTTACAAATAGGCCAATTTTTCTCCTCTCTATAAACTATCCAGAGCTGAAACAATTATCCCAATGTTTGTGACCGACATATTTCATCCAATGATTGCCTCATAATATAATTTCTGATAGAGATTCTCAATATGTTTTTTGAGAGATTTGTGTAAAGCATTAAGAGTTTAACAATCTCTTTTTTCTGTTTTCATTTCCAGTCAAAATTCTTATAATAGTGAAAATCAAAGAACCACCTTTGTTTTGTATTCAAATATTTCATCCTGAGTTTTTCATCTTCTCCGCATACTAATCCTTATGGTCCAGCAGCTATGGATTATTTATTTCAATCAGTTACAGAAGACTACCCAACTTGTTTATGAAACCTTATGCTTCTGATTTCTGAAGTCAAAATGAAGGACTATGCTGACACATCAAGATGAAATTCTGCTTGTTTGTCTCCTGGAGAGAAGGTCTGATTGTCTTTTCATTTTCTTCCTGTCTATACATTACCAGTTAAAATTTACTCACAGTTTTTGGTCCATTTGTGATAATTCATCAGATCAGTACTTTGGCCTTTCTGTTGAAGGTGTCTTGCACTTGTAAGATTCATTGTAACTTTCACCCTCTGAAGCCATATGTTTCCTTTCATCATCATCAGCTTCCGTCTGAATCTGTGCTAGTTATGGGACAAGGGCAGAGGCAAATGCCTCTTTTTGCATGATTACCCCAATTTTTTGTCGACTAATGCTGCAGGATTTTTCACTCTGTGTTGCAGAGGTTCTGTTAACCAGGCCTGTTAGAAACGGGACCCTGGCCGGCCAGGACTCGCGTCGAGGTCAGTCAGGGATCGCCATTTCTAAAGTCAGGGCAAGGGAGTCACACACCAAGGCAACCCCCACTCGCCCTCTAGGTAACGTGGCGCGAGCAGTCTAGGCTAAACTTGGAGGCGGTATGAGTTAAGTATTTGCGCACGCACCCCAGCAACAACACCCAAGGCCCACCACAAAGAAAGACTCCACACAAGGATATATATAAAAAAATAGCCTTTGTATTATAATAAACAAAACACATTAGATAACACACGCAAACTGTACAATGTGCCAGGGGCACGGGCAGAATTTACAAGGGGAATTATGTACAGGACAGGGCCACATGGACCACTGTCAGGGGTAGGCACTTGTTAGAAAATAATACTGGTAGGTATACACTTATGTCGTAAACATAGAATGAGTAGTCCCAAAATTATAAATGCAACACAGATCCAGTAATCACTGGAACAGAGTAAAGACCTCCTACGCAACCCTAAAACACTGTAGGCAATTACGCAGGTAACTAGGACCTTCTCATCAGGACCTAAGGAAGGAATACCAACACCTAAGCAATTCACTCTTAGCAAAGGGAAGGAAACCTAAACATAAAATGAAACATCAGCAATCCTCTATGCAGGTCACATTTAGCAAAGTGGATAACATAAAATGGGACATCAACAATCTACTATGCAGGTCACATTTAGCAAAGTGGATAACATAAAATGGGACATCAACAATCCTCTATGCAGGTCACATTTAGCAAAGTGGATAAACATGAAATACCTAATCAGGTCACTTTTAGAAAAGGTAAGCGGACATAAACAATTGCACATGAGATAATAAACACAGAGGTGCAGGTTAGAACATTTTGCGCAAGAATCACATATCAAGAAATTACAATGCGCGGGGTGCACAAAGCACATCACTCACAATGTCCCTCAGGCCAACTGGCCTTGAAAGGGGCGGAATGCCCTGAGTCTCAGTGTCAGGGAGGTCTGCGCAGGCAGCACAGAACACAAAGCCTAAACGTGGCAACTGTCCACTAAGTGCTGTACAGTTGTTAAACACAGATGCACAACGTTGGAGCCAGGAGGGCTCAAGAACAAAGTGGGCAAGGAGCCTCTCAGGGGCTCACAAAGCAAATACACAAGTGTAGAGCTTCAGCGCTCTCAGGATAATCAAAAATGCCCCAGAGCCTCTCTCAGGGCTCTCAATCAATGTGGGCGTTGGAGCCTCGCTGGGCTCGCGGAATGAATCTGGCTGTGAGCCTCTCTGGGCTCGAAGATGAACTATGGGGCCCTGGAGCCTCTCTGGGCTCTCCTCAACAATTGCCCCCTCAAGCCTCGGGGCTCGTAAGTACGATCAGGCCGGTCGTTGGAGCCTCGCTGGGCTCAGAACACCACTTGCCCCCAGAGCCTCTCAGGCTCGAAGAAATGCCCCCAGGAGCCTCGGGGCTCCACAAAGAAGTGCGCACAAGATCGCGCTACGGGGGAGGGGCGGACACCGACAATGTGTCCCGACGCCCCTCTCCCCTTGCAGGCACTCACCGGGTCTGGCGGCTGGAGGCGTCTCCTCGGCGGCCGGCGCGGGGCTCTCCTTCACTCGGGGAGCCTTGAGGACGGAGCCGGCTGCTCCTCTCGCCTCCTGCCTGGCCTTGTCTCGCTCTCCCCTCCGCCTGACTTCCGCCGGGGCCGCCAATGGCAGCGTGGCCCTGGGGGTCAGGAGGCGGGACTTCCGGGTCGCTGCAGGCAGCGCGGCGGCCCGGCAACAGCTTCCAGTGCTCCCGGGCTGCGGCGGTGATTTCCTGGGCAATGCCGGGTGGGCACCGGCTCGAACTTAAATAAAACAACACGGGGCAATGCCGGGTGGCACCGGCCTTCAAATTAAAAGATAACGCGAGGTGGGCACTCGCTCGCTCAAAAATCGGCAAATCGGCTCCAATGCCGGGTAGGCACCGGCAATATCGATAAAGCGCTCCCATGCGCTCTGGGAGCACAGGATAAGCGCGCTCAGCGCTACAAGGCAATAAAAGCGCGCCTAGCGCTGTAAACCAAGATCAGAGTGCCTCCAGGCACAGCAAAGCTCCAGCAGGGTCTGGAGGCAGGCAGAGGAGCAAGGCAGGGCCAGAGCCAGCACACTGGGTCTCCAGGCAGGGAGACAGCCAAGTGGCGGTCCTCTTAGCCCCTGCAGCAGCAACAGCTCCCTCTGGCAGGATCATGGAAGGAAACCAAAGACAGGACAAATTGTATGGGGACACAGCCCCTTCTTATACAGAAAAACCCCTTTGTCTCAGGGTGCAGGGTGGGGGAAAACCAGTCGCAGCTGGTTCTGAAGTACTCTGTTTACCTCAACAACCCTCTCTATTCACTGGCAGGGCTAGGGCCATCAGTCGCACTACAGGGGGTGGAGCCAGCATTGTCTGGGGAAAGTCCAGGCCCATCAGGAACCAGGTGCACTCCTCCCAAGCCATCAAGCATGCTGATCTCACACTCACCACCAGGCAGACCCATCCATCCTTCCTGGAGCCAGGCTCACCAGCCAGCTCCAGCCAATCACACTGCAGACATATTTTACAGTAATATGCCAAGTCCCAGAAATGGCATTTCTACTCATGACACACACATGCCACATACACCATTGCAAAGCATTCATTCCCACAAACACGCACATACCAAATTCGAGCATGCACTCCCCACACATCAGGAATTACTAGGGACACAGACATTCCCCATGCATTCCTATGGGAGAGCAGGCCAGCCTAACTACATGCACGCACTTTACTCTGGGACACAGAGAAAAAGTGTGCACAGACCAGAAAATCATCCACGCATATCACAGATTAAAAGAAAAAAGATTAGGGGTGAACCTGCCTTAAGGGCCAAGTCCAACAAGGCCTCAGTAGATGTGCTCTGACCCTTAAACATGTTCAAATTAGCCATACTTCTGAAGTCCCTAATACATGGTATAGAGTGTACCCAGAGCTTGCAAGTTGAATGTTACTAGTGAACTGAATAACCACTGTAGCATTCACATCAGGGATAGTTTAAACATGGCTTCAGGCCTTCCCTCGTAGCCTGACTATGGCAGTTGAAAAACTACAGTTCGGCATGTCAAAATAAACCCTTTTGACAGGCCTAAACCTTCTTATATATATTTGTAATTCACCCATAATTCGGCGGTACAGCCCATAAGGCTGGATACATGGTATTTAAAAGTAGAACATGTACAGAATTAATATTATGCATTTCCTTAAAGTGACTAGCATCTACATGCTATTTTAACTGTAACAAGCCTGGCTGTTCTATAGAGAAACACGGGGATGCACTATTAAATTGAATAATGCTACCTAAGGTTTGGAAAGGCCTAAACATTTCATTATTGTGCTCTCTGTAATATTGAGTAAAAGCCCAAATCACTGGTGAAATCGAATGTTAAATAAATATTTAAGAAAATGTGCTTTTATAAAGTGACAGTTTCCCTGTCTAAAGCCTCTGTATACTAATATGCATTGTCCTCCAGCTGCAGTCTTTTGATCGCTTATCCCTGAATGTGGTATAAAGAAACTTGATTAGTTTGTTAACTGGCACCTGGGCAGGTCCTTTCTGTGTTCCTCCAGTGTGGCAGGCTCCAACCACAGGTTCTAAGTTAGAGTTCGATAGGCGGGTTATATCCAGCAGCACGTGTAATACATTGGATGGGATAGCCGCCATGTTTGTCATGGAGTAACCCGTCAGCCAAACTCTAAATCAGGCCCTTATTCTGAACGCAGAAAACATGCCCAGCCGAAGGCACCAAAGGTATCCGGTCGGCGTGAGGAGTACTCCAGGTGCGAGTTTTGACATTTTCCCACTCTGAGCTTTTCCTGCCTAAACCAATTGCTTCACCTGGACGTCATCCAATTCCTATTCGATGTCATGGGGCCCTTTTCCAGTGCAGCCTACTGCCTTGCCCTACTAAAGGAGTTTGACTTGCAGAAAAAATACTCCATCACAAACATGACGAATATCCTGTCTGCTGTATTACAAGTGCATTACATTCTATTCCACTTGTAATACAGCTTGTAGGATATCTGTCCACCAAACCCTAAATCAGGCCCTATGTCTGAAGGTAAACCCTCAGAGCGGGTCAAACCAGGTTGGTGTATCCGACCTGTGCTCTATTGCAGTTGGCCTCGAATCACTTTTAGGTCTAAGTCTACCGCGACCAGTTGACCCACATTGGCACTCAGCGCTTTTTGACGATATTTAAAACTTTAAAAATTCATATTTTGGTCCCCTTTTTGGATTATTGTCATTTGGTATCATTTTGTTCAGTAAATGATTATTTTGTGCTTTGATAATTGGAGTGGTATTTTTTTGTGCTTTGTTTTTGACTTTATAACTGCTTAGGTAATTCAAAATGCTACACACACCACCTCCGACATTGTCCAGCACTACTGCCAATGTCGTCCCTGGTTTCAGCCCTGACAGAAGTACTTCAAATGGGGGTAACCTCTTCGGAGCCCTTGCTGCCTTTAATGATGCACTGTCTGACGTTCCTTTAGGTACTTGGTCCAGCCCCAATACTGGGGCTCCTGTGGACAGGAATGTGGCCCGTCGTCATCGCCCGGCTCCGGGCGACCCCTTCCTTCTCCCCCAATACCCCACCCCTGAGAGCTTGGTTGTCCAAGCCTTCGCATCCCAGAGCGCATTCTCTTCCTCACCACCGGATAGGGAATCCAAGAAGCTGGAGCAACTTGGCAAGAAGCTGTTTTCATCTGCCAGCTTAGGGCTGCAGTCGGTGAACACCGCATGCCTCTTGGACCATTACTCCCACTCTGTGTGAGACACGGTTCACCATCCTTTGTGGGCTTGATACTGCCGATTTGCTAGGCAGGGCGATTTCCACGACGGTGGCGCTTCGTCGCCACGCCTGGCTGAAAACAATTGGCTTCTCTGGAGATATCCAGAACACTTTGATGGACATGCCCTTTGATGGCATTCGCATTTTTGGGCAACAAGGTGGATAGTGCGTTGGATCGCTTCAAGGACTCACAGGATACGGCCAAGTCCTTGGGCCTCTCGGCCTCTCGGCCTCCTCCGCCTTCTGTTTTTCGCTCCTTTTGTGGCCACGGAAGGGGTGCCCTAACACGTTCATTCAAGAGCCACAGGCCGGCGCAGCAGCAACCTCAGCTTGGTCGCGGACATGGGAACTGCCGAGGCGGTTCTGGGGGCCAGCGGGCGGGACAGTCTACCTCCACCCGCAGTATCGACTTCAAAGCCTTCCTAATCTGACCTTTCAGGTCCATCAAACGCCAGTGGGCGACAGAATACGCCATCATCTCCCCCACTGGCGCAACTTCACTTCGGACAGGTGGGTGCTGCAAATTGTCCGAAGGGGCTACTCCCTCACCTTCAAGACTACCCTTCCAGCCATGCCACTTCAGTACCACCGCATGTCAGGGGACCATCTTGCGGTTCTTTAGCAGGAAGTCACAGCCCTCTTGGCCAAGGGGGCCATCGAGCGCATTCCTGGGTCAGAAGTAGGTTGTGGTTGCTATTCCCACTACTTTCTGGTACCCAAGAAGGACAAGGGTCTGCGTCCTATCTTGGACCTCAGAGATGTCAACGGGTTCCTCCGGAAGGATAAGTTCAAGATTTTGACGCTAGCTCAGGTCTTGTCTGCTCTCGACCCTGGAGACTAGATGGTAGTGTTGGACTTTGAGGACCCATATTTCCACATCCCCATCCTACCGGCCCACCGGCGTTACCTGTGGTTCACGGTAGGCCACGAGCATTTCCAGTTTACCCTGCTCCCCTTCTGCCTTACCAGCTCCCCTTGGGTGATGGCGGTGGTAGCAGCTCATCTGCGAAGATCATGGGTTCTAGTCTTCCCCTATCTTGACGACTGGTTGTTGAAGGCGGGCTCGCCCCAGGCAGTTCTGATGTGTGTTCCCTTTGAGCCACTTCACAACTGTCCTTTTCGTCTTCTCACTTTAAAGACTGCTTTCCTGGTTGCCATCATCTCTGCCAGAAGAGTGAGTGAGCTCCAGGCTCTTTCTTCTAAACCTCCATTTCTCTCAGTACATCCGGACAAAGCTGTTCTATGGACTCCTCCATCTTTTCTGCCAAAGGTTGTCACTGCCTTTCACATCGGGCAGACCATAACTTTGCCCACCTTCTTTCCGCCTCGTCATACCTCAAAAGAGAGGTTCCACCGTCTGGACCCAAGATGTGTGCTCTCATTCTATTTGAACCGCAGACAACAGTTCCGGGTAGAAGACCAGCTCTTTGTTGGCTACGTGGGCGCCAAGAAAGGTCAGGCCGTGCACAAGCAGACCATCTCTAGGTGGGTCGTTCTGTGAAAGAAGGCTTGTTATTCTTTGGCTAAATAGGATCCTCCGGTGGTGCTGCACGCCCATTCTACCAGGGCGACGGCAGCCACTACAGCTTTGGGATGGGCAGTTCCCTTGCATGACATCTGTCAGGCAGCTACATGGGCTTCGCTGCACACGTTTACCAAGCATTACTGCCTGGATAGCCAAATCCAGGGAAACAGCTTCTTTGGCCGGTCTGTTCTCCAGGACTTTCTGGTGTGATCTTGGTTCGCATATCCACCACCGGGGTTGGTATTGCTGGAGTATCTATTTAAGGTATGGAATCTATCACTCCGTGTTTCTTTCAGATGCACAAGTTACTTACCTTTGGTAACAATAAATCTGTAAGATAGTGTGATATATAGTAGTAGTAGTAGTAGTAGTAGTGATAGATTCCTTACCGCCCCACCAATCCTCCCCATGTTGCAAACTGATTTCTAGGGTTAAGGTCATCCTTCTAAGGGCTCTAGTTTCATGGTGCCAGGGATCCGTTTCTTGTATGGCTCTGCGTTCCTGGAGCGGAAAGTCACGTACAGAACTGACGTCAGCGCATGTGGGCGCATCTAAATAGCTCCAGCGATGTCATCCCGGCGCCAAAGACGCACACGGGGCCGCACAACAATGCCTACCAACGCGCAGCGGTACTGCTGCCGAAAACTTTCAGGATCCAGTCTGACGCCTGGGGGTAATTCTAAGGTAAGGAATCTATCACTAATAATGTTTCTTACAGCTATTTTGTTACCGATGGTAAGTAACTTGTGCTTTAAAGGGATCTATTTTCTAATTAATATTTAAGATTCTCTGACCATTCATTAGTCAGGTATCAATAAGGTTACAGCATTGATAATAGAAAAATAAAACTAGTTCAGAACTTATCATATGTTGCATACAGCGTGTTCCATAAATGAAAGAATACCTATACTAAGAAAATGAGGCACAAATGATCAGTCAGAACTCATTAAGAATTCAAGAACAGAAACAGAAGTGAGATTAGCATGAAGCAAAATCAATAATTAATAACTGCAGATTCTCCCTTAAAGAGAAATAAAGCATAGAGCAAAGGAGCCTTGGCAAAGCCAGTTATTCAAAGCATAACGCTTGAGGAATTTATTAAAAGTTAGAATGGACCAAAATCTACATCTAATCTGCCTTCATCTTTCTCAGTTCTACTCTCCATCAAAGTCTGCCCTCTCCTTCCCTGCATTTGCAAATCACATCTGATCTGCTCTCTTTAGTTTTACATCGAAGTCTGAAACTCCTCTGCAGACTCCCATCTCTAAGCCTGTCTTATTCTGCCTCTTGCAAAGGTCTCTGCAAGGGTTCTGACACACCTAAACTAGGAACGCTTTTATATAAAAAATTATGTTACAAAGCAGGTGGCATGAGTCCGTCTTCATCTAATTGCATTCTCTAAAGGATACCCCACCCCTCTGCTGTCTGCGCACGTCAATAATCATGCAGGGGAAAATTCTTCCCACAATACAGTCTGCATCTAATTTAGTATAACTTCATTGCCTGACCTTCCTTTAAAGAAACATTTTATTTTGAACTAAACACATAACATTAGGTACAAAAGAACTATGTGATTTAAGGAAGAAACATTAAACATAACATGGTAATGCACTTTTAAAATACGTGTATTTTCTATTCTCTCTAAAGCAAAGAATTAAATGAGGCTTTGTTTAACATTTCCAACAACTAAATAGATAAGGCTCTGAGGTTACATACTGTAAATTGTGCCAAGTGTTCTCTCTTTCACACAGAGAGACATTGCTACATTATCTGAAGGTCAACTGGAGCTTATAGAGCAAGAGCTGAATCACAAGCTGTTTCTGTGTTTCCACATTTTAAAATATTGTTTTAATTCTAATAAAAGGTATATTCTACTAATACACACATTTAATATTTTTACAAATTAAAATCATATTCTATAGTGAGAACAAAATCTAAACTAGCCATATTAAAATCAAGCTATGAATTAATTGTGCAATGTTTTACATGGGTTGCTAAGTGAAAAGCGTCTGACTAAAGCCTTGCGTTTTCATTTTGCAGCACCAAATGTCTTCATGTCACTTTTTAAATGCAGTTGTACCATTTCTGAAGCTCTAGGCAGGTCATTAGTAATGCTTAAATTCTATAAGGAATTTTTACGCTCTTCCAATATCATGTTATGCATGTGATCTACACAACATACAGAGCTGAACTAAGAGGCCTATTAGGATGGCGGACGGACGCAGGTCCGTCCGCCACCCCCGAGGTGGAGGGACCATCTGCCGGGGCAGCGGCGGTCCCTCCGTTGGAATTAGGATTTGACAGCCACCCTGGCGGCCACATCCCGTATATTTAACATTACGTTGGGTCCTGCTTTAAGCAGCACCCACCGCAAAGTCAAATATGCATGCTGTGCATTTGCATGCACAAAGCGGCAGGCACAGCGCGGTGCCTGCTACATTGTGCATGCAAATGCAGGAGTGTACCATAGGTACTCCCCATGTGCACCCCCCACCACCAACACCCTAAGGGCTCAAAACGGGCCCCCAAAAACAAAAGAGCACATGCTTTTCCACGGCGGAAAAGCCGCAGTGGAAAAACATGTTTCCGCCTGCATCGTAATATGGCTGGCAGTGTCTTGCAGACACCGCCACCATATATGCGTACACCCACTGCGGATCAGCGACGGACGGACTTGCCGTCCGCCGCTGATCCCAACGCCATCGTAATGTGGCGGTTGGTGTTTACCCTCACCAAGGCGGTGAATCTGCATCCTCCAGCCCGGCGGTGGCTTCCGCCGGCCCGGAGGATGCGGATTCACCGCAATCCTAATCGTCCCCTTAATGTTGGATTCAGCCTGGCACTGACTGGACATTGCAGAACATCCAAAGGAAGGAAGACCCACACTTGCAGCCTACGCATGACTTGTATCCAGTAGACGTTAAATTGCAAGACTTACACCTGCACAAGCTGTAAGCTAGAAAGGTGGCGATGTATGGAACGGAAGACTGAAATAATATCGAGTACAAAAATATAGACATACAAAAATATTGAGGATAAAATATCGACGACAAAAATATCGAATTCCTATCTACAAACAGATAAGTACAAAAATGTTGAATCAAAAATATCATTTAAAAATAATATAGTTAGTCAAAATATCGAATTTTTATAAATGTCTTAAAAGAAATTTAAAATAAATGAAATATTAAAAATAATCAACTAAAAAATACTTAAAAATACTTAAATAACCTTAAAATTATAAAATAATTAATTTAAGCTAAAAAACATACAATTGTATTTTTTTAAACATATATATATATATATATTCACATGATATTAATAAAAAACATACAATATTTTTACCATAGGATAGCGGGATGGTAAAATTTACTATTAACACTCCAGTGAGTGCAACAGTAGAGAAAGCATTGGATAGCGTAGGGGTAAAAATTACTATTCCTACTCCAGTGAGTGCAACAGTAGGGAAAGCGTTGGATAGCGTAGGGTGTAAAAATTACTATTCCCACTCCAGTGAGTGCAACAGTAGGGAAAGCGTTGGATAGCGTAGGGGTAAAAATTACTATTTCCAATCCAGAGAGTGCAACAGTCGGGAAAGCGTTGGATAGCTTAGGGGTAAAAATTACTATTCCCACTCCAGTGAGTGCAACAGTAGGGAAAGCATTGGATAGCATAGGGGTAACAATTACTATTCCCACTCAAGTGAGTGCAACAGTAGGGAAAGCGTTGGATAGCGTAGGGGTAAAAATTACTATTCCCACTCCAGAGAGTGCAACAGTAGGGAAAGCGTTGGATAGCGTAGGGGTAAAAATTACTATTCCGACTCCAGTGAGTGCAACAGTAGGGAAAGCGTTGGATAGCATAAGGGTAAAAATTACTATTCCCACTCCAGAGAGTGCAACAGTAGGGAAAGCGTTGGATAGCGTAGGGGTAAAAATCACTATTCTCACTCCAGAAAGTGCCACAGTAGGGAAAGCGTTGGATAGCGTAGGCATAAAAATTTCTATTCCCACTCCAGTGAGTGCAACATGAGGGAAAGAGTAGGATAGCGTGAGGGTAAAAATTACTATTCCCACTCCAGAGAGTACAACAGTAGGAAAAGCGTTGGATAGCGTAGGGGTAAAAATTACTATTCACCCTCCAGAGAATGCAAAAGTAGGGAAAGCGTTGGATAGCGTAGGGTTAAACATTAATATTCCCGCTCTAGTGAGCTTAAGAGTAGGGAAAGTAAATATTTAATATATTAATAAAAATAAATTAAATACCAATAAAAAAGTAATTAAAAGTAAATACCAATTTAATGTAATATAATATTTAATCAATTAAAAAAAATATTAATTATTAAAATTCATTAACTATTAATACAAATTAATTACCAATTTACAATTAATTAATTAAAAAATACAATTTAATTACCAATTAATTCAAAATAAATACCAATAAATAAATAAAAACATTTAATTATTTACAATTAAGTAACTTCCCACCCTATTCCCCTATAAACCCACAACCTGCTACGGAAAATAAATTAATAAAATTCACATAATTATCAATTAATAAAAATTATTTACCAATTAAAAATGAATTAATTATCAATTAAAAATATATTACCAATGTATTCAAAATAAATACCAATATATTAATTACAATATTCTATTAATTATAATTAAATTACTTCCCACCCTATTCCCCTATAAACCCACAACCCGCTACAGAAAATAAATTAATAAAATTCACATAAGTGTCAATTAATCAATTAATAAAAATGAATTACCAATTAAAAACTAATTAATTACCAATTAAAAATTATTTAACATTTTATTCAAAATAAATACCAATAAATAAATTAAAATATTTAATTAATTACAATTAAATTACTTCCCACCCTATTCCCCTATAAACCCACAACCCGCTATATAAGTAAAACGCAAAATTAAATTAAAATTAATTAATAATTTCTAAAAATTAATATTTTATTTAATATAATTAAATTACATGCTAGTTCACCATTCATTACTTAACATAAATTACAAACAAAATATGCACTTTTCACACATATACTAACATGCAAAACACTTTAAAAAATTCGATATTATTACAAATTCGATATATTTTAATAACCTATATTATATACTTTGATATTTTGACTTTCTGTATTTATAAAAATCGATATTACATTACTTACCTTAAATTCGATATTTTTGCTGACTATATTCTGTCCATTCGATATTTTGTCCATTCTATATTTTGAAGTCGATATTTCTGTAATTCGTTATTTTTTACTCAATATTTTGTCTGTATACCGTATAGAACAGAGGAGGAGCAAAGACTGTCCTGGCTGTTGAGTAGAGACTGATGGCCGCAGCGGTGCCTTAAGACAAGATAGCAAATAAAAGCTACACCAGCCACAGGCAGGTAGGTAACTGTCACCATGAAGGGACGGCCTGGTGGCCATGCCGAGGTGAGCAGACTGACTAGATTGAAGATATAAAAGCTAGCCAAATGTGTATATCTGATAATATCAAAATATAAAACATTACTCATACCTGACTGGTACTGGGAAAGACATACTGTGTACTGGCAATAGAAGAGGCGCTAGGGGTAAAGTGAAGGTCACAGCGGGCAAAGAGAGAGTGCATCAGGTAACTCCACCCATGCAGGCCAGTGCGTAATTAAAAAAGACACAAAGCACCTAGTATAGGGGGGCTACAAGCTCTATACAGTGGCTCCAAATGCAAGAGCGAGTTAGCAGACTTTCTTATCCAATGCAAGACACTCTTTGTTGGTCTAAAATAACAAAAAGAGATAAGACCTCAAATAAGCAATGGAAGATGAACAGCACATTTAACACAAGACCAACAACTTAGAGGTCTGGAAAGATTTCAAGTAAACCCAAGATAGTAAAATATAGAGATTGAATGTCCAGTCACATCAGGTTAAGAGCAAATCACACTGAGTTGCACAGAACTAAACTTACAGGCTCATTATTGCAAGACTACCAAGAAGACAAGACCATGGGTAAGGCAACACGAGTTAGGGCACTAAGAGCAGAACTGCAGGAACACTAAATGCCAAGCTGCCCCCAGCTAGAAGCATTAATACATGGAAGAAGGACATAATTGACATGCCAAAACAATGTTAATGAGTACAATTAAGTATGATGTATGTTTTGAGTATTTTATTAGAAAGTTTGGGTTCAGTGTCTGATAGAATGGGGGTGGGGTTGGTAAAGGCAATTTGGAAAAACAGCAAAGCATAGATTTGGATATTGGCACCAACAGGCCCAACAGAATAGCAACAAACAATGTATGACATGATTGCATGTAGAAAACATATAACTGTGCAGGGCAATGGTAGCACCATAACAGTCCAAATAATGTCCTGGATCATACGAGGATTTATAGAACCATTTCAAACCCCATCAAATTCCAGAATACTTAAACAGACTTAACATAGATATGACCTTTCTGCAGGAGATCCAGCTCTCCAGAGACCGCCACAGCAAAGAACTGAAGGAAGCATAGATTGTTTTCATTATACTTCGCATATGCTAGTTCACCATCATTCTTTAAAGGAGTCTTGAATTTAAACATATTAACACAGTTACGGACAAGAAAGCCATATTTCTCAGTCTAGATGCAGCACTTGTAACAATAATAAATACCTACGGCCTTAACTACAATGGGCTGGAGTTTTTTCCCCAAAGACATGACCCTGCAGCATACTGACCCCTCAATCAATCATATGAGGAGGAGATCATAATCCCATCCCACTGACAGAACTAGACACTGTGGGTAGTGGCCCTAGACAAAAAGATAAAGCCAGAAAAACATTACCTGAATTATGAAAGCAATATCATATGCTAGATCTCTGCCAGATGAGACATTTCAGTGACAAGGAGCTCATACATCATTCCTCAGTTCAGGGATTCCCATCCATAATTGACTTCTGGTTAGCCACAAAAGACACCTATGGCTGGGTTGAAGAGATAAAAAACCTTACCGGAACAGCACACCACACCCATATATCCCTGAGAATTTGAATAGACAGCCCTCTACACTATTGGGCCAAGTATTTAGGGACGAGCTATAACAAGTGATTAAGGCATATTTTTTAAACAATAAAGGGATTGGTGAGCTCATGCACTACACTATGGAAGGTTTTTAAACCGGTGCATGGTTAGTGGACATTGCATCCTAAAATCTATAAGAAGTTGGCTTAACATCCTAAAATCCGAAATAAAAGACCTTGATAATACATGTAACTTCATCAAAACCACAAAATATTGCTAAGTATCTACACTAAATCACTACAACTTAAGGAAGAAATAAACAGGGAAATTTAATTTATTGGTAAATACGCAGCAGCAAGATCTCATGGAGAGGCAAGCAGCCAGGCTATGATCTTGATAGTCTGATCTGACCACAGTGGATGGCATCTGATATCACTCAGATTGTCACACCAGAGGAAAAACAAGTGCACCATCCCAAAGATGTTCTGACACCTTCCAAAATTTAAAACATATTTGCATAAGATTGAAAGGGATGCAAACACACAAGGTATACACGAGTATTTGGGCAGGGCAACCCTGGTGTGGGTGGAGGGAATGGAGAGAGAGGAGTTATGTGATCCTATCACAGATGAGGAAATAAACATTACAATAAAGAGTAAAGGCCCGAGTAAAGACAGACTCCAGGCAAGGTTTTATAAGGAACATGCAAAAGAATTGACCGCATATCTTCTTGAAATGTATGAGGAAGCACAAGAGCGAGAAGTGCTACCTCCATCATAGTGCAAAGCAATCTTCTCCTCAAGCCAGGCAAGCACCCACAATAATTTGTCTCTCAAATGTGGACAACATATTTTTAGTTAAACTCATAGCTAACAAGGTCCTGTAGTCCTTTTATTAGTTAGATAATCATATGTATATTTGAAACATATCATAAAACATTTTTTTCCCTACAGGAGATAATCAGGCCATTGAATTGATGTACATGGCGCGAGGAGGGACCTGATGATGAAGCAAGCCACCTCATGTTTGGTGACCTTCTTTGTCCAAAAAAGAAAATATTTTAGAAATTGATCACATATCCTATTTTTGTTTACCACGTGCATCCCTTTGTGTTGTAGATATGTGTTCAGGGTAATTGATGCACATTCTGGTCATTACATTTCCCCCAGAACTTCTTGTGGACGTAGTATTGTTCCTCTAGTCTTGCCTATACCGTACTACCTCTACCTTTAAAGGTACCTACATCTAGCTCTGTTCTATCACCTCTTCCCTTGCATATACTCTAGTACCTTTACCCCTACCTACACCTCAGTAACTCTACACCTACCTATAGCATAGAACCTCACTCCTGCATACACATTGCTACCCTAACCCCTACCTATACCTTTTACTGCAACCCCTACTTGTGCCCTATTTCTTCGCTCTCATTGTGCTGATGATTCCCTCTACATTGATTTGCAAAGTGTAATTAGGCTTGATGGTCCCCTTAAGCCTAACTGGGCTTGTTACACATGCCACCAGCGGAAGAATGCACCTAATTTGCATTGGTGGTTTCGAGTGCTACTGAGGTACTAGAATTATAGTGGCCCTCCATTAAGAGTAAGACAGATGCTTTGAAAGATATTTTCCAGTTCTGGGCCAACACTCATATATATATTTGAATCGTATAATAACAGAATGTTTTCCCTACAGAAGATAATCAGGCTATTGAATTGATATACATGGCGCGAGGAGGGACCCTCATGTTGGGTGACCGTCTTCGTCCTAAAAAGAATATATTTCAGAAATTGATCACTTATCCCATTTTGTTTACCATGTGCATCCCTTTGTGTTGTATGTAGTCGTTTAAGGGTAATTGATGCACATTCTAGTCATTAAATTTCCCCGGACCCTCTTTGTGGACGTAGTACTGTTCCTACTAGACCAGGACCTAGACTGATTTGCATATGACTGAGTCTCATGTGAGGTGGCATGGTGGGCAAAGGAGCAATGGGTTGGAATGCTACTGTGTGCGATTGCCAGTGGGTAGACAAATTTCAAGCATTCCACCCTTCAAATTTTGTGTATTTACTCTACTTCTTCCCTTTACCCCACTTGCTCTCTCTTTTCTTACTTCCTCTCTTTATTTCTCCTCCGATATTCCTGGCTTCTTTTTCCCTCAACTATGTTTTTTTGTACCATGGTTTTTTGCTTCTGTATAAACACTAAGATTTCTACTTATTCTGTACCTCATTGTACACCTACCCTAGTACATTTACCCCTCTTTATACATTGGTGCCTTTTTCATCACCTATACCTTACCCCACTCATCTACCTCTGCCCATGTCTATACCCTCGTGCTTCTATCTATACCCATGTACCTGTCATCTTGCCTATACCGCACTATCGCTACCCTTAAAAGTACCTACATCTAGCTCTATTCTATCACCTCTTCACTTCCATATACTCTAGTACCTTTACCCCTACCTACACCTCAGTAACTCTACACCTACCTATAGAATAGAACCTCACTCCTGCATACAAACTGCTATCAGTGCTTGGTGCGATCCTGGACACAAAGGAGTTCAAGGATTTTACATGAATACAATGAGTCTAGAACATTTAGGCTATGATCCTGAAATTTTAGCCTCAATCTTGGTGTGGGTGGCTCTAAGGTTTCTTGTCCTTTTACCCTTGTGTATTCCTCCTTGTCAACTATGCCAGGCAGTATACATATTTTTTTTCATTCTTTGTATTAAACAAGCTCATCATGCAGCACAAAGCTGAAATTGTTTACATGCTCACAACTTTGTGGATGAGCACATTTTGTTATACCATGGTAGGATCAGGTAATATCAGTCGCCAGGTAGCATATTTGAGCTCTGCAGTGGAACCTGATATACAAGTGAGCTCAGCACCAAGGTAGCATTTTCTACACAATCCAGATCTTGGAGGAGATGGCCCACGATCTACAGTGTTGTATGGTCAATCACAATTAGTCCAACGGCAGGACATTCACTGTCTCCCACCCAGCTCTGACACTTGGCCCTGAAGGTTTTCCTGACATCCATCTGAGGAGGGGGGCTAGTGCAAGTTCTCGCAGGCAACATTGCTGCCATGTGGTACTGCAACAAGCAGAGCTACATGGAGTCCGGGCACAGAGGGCTCAGAGCCTTTAAGGTGGTTGCAACACCAGAACATCTTGGTCACCAATCACCAGACAGCGTCCTTGAATTCCTGAGCATACGAATTGAGCAGACGTCATCTGGCAGATCAGAAGTCATTTCTCCATCCTGAGGTGTTGCGTATTCGACCAGTGGGAGAACCCTGGTGAGATATGTTCAGCACATTCGAGAATGCACAGCATAAACAGTTTTGCATGTTGAGGTATCCGCAAAAGCAGTTTGTAGGACGCACATTCAGCCTTCTGGCCGCTACTTCTCCTGCATTTAGTTCTGAAGAAGATCAAGAACAACTGCCCTAAATCATCCTCATTGCTCCGGATTGGACCAGGAGAACATGGCACCCAGATCTCTTGAAAATAGGCATTTGCATAAGCATCTGCCTTTTTATCAGGCTACTACCTGGAGGACCTTGTGTCTCAGAAACAGGATAGGATCCTCAGAGGCGTAGCTAGAGCTTCTAGCGCCCGGGGCTATCCCTCAGATTGCCGCCCATGGCCAGTAGCAAGCGGGCTCGGAAAAAAGGACGGCGAGCAGCGGGGGTAGATTGGCAGGGTTTAAGTTACGACACCACTCTACTCCACTGCTGGTGAAAGCAAAGGTCGGCGCGGAGTTTGCTGTGTGCGTCCACCCACTATTTTCACAGGGTGAACGCCGTCCACCCTGCCAAGAAGTTGGGCCACACAGAAATATGCAGAACTTGTCCAGGTGTCGCTTTCAGACTCCTAGAAAAGTTACACTAATTTTTAGATCCTCCACTGATTTCTTGTGAGGCATAAAAGACCCTAGTGATTGTACAACATTCTATCTACTCTTTCTCTCCTCTTTGTATCAGGGATACACTTTAATAATAAAGCCCTATACTTGGCACGCTACAAATAAAGATTTGCTGAATATCCTCAGGAATAAATTGGCTTCTTTTTGGGAGAGGGCCTTTTAATTTGCATTGGCTGGAAAATGACCTTCCCCTATTGTGCATAAAAAAAACCTTAAGACTCTTGTATGTAACCTGTATTTTGTCTTTTTGATCTATAATTCTCTATTATTTTCCTTGTTTTTATTACACTTTTTTTCCAATTATGTTGTTCTATAGTGCCAAGAATCCAAAGTGTACATGCTTGTATTAATAAACCATAGCATAACATCAAATGTGAACTGAGCTCTCGGAGAGCTGTCAGCTGCTATTTGCTCTCCCAATTCTCAGCTCATAGTTTTGAAGTGTGCTCAAAGAGAACTGTGAACAGTTTACAGCTCAATGAGTGCTCAGTTCACAATTGCAATAAGCCTGTTGAAAGAACTATGGACTTTTCTCAGCTTTCCCAGTGCTCAGACTGTGAACGGAGAAGTAGGTGAGCTGTGATCTTCCTCACTTCTCTGAGGCCTGGAGCATATGGTGGGCCACAAAGTGTTCCAGATATCCAATCCTCCTCATTGTCACTGCTTTTCATCCCTGACTAGGAATGAGGAGACAATTCCCCTCAACTTTCCATTTGGCACAGTGGTGGAAGTTGAACAAACTGCCCCACATTCCCTTTGACAATATGGGGTGGCTAGTACATACTCCCATACCTTTGCAAGGTGGGAGCCCCCTTAGCTACGCCACTGTGCTGCAATTCCTACTGTTTTTTTTAGTAGTAACTTACACTATTGGAACACGAATAAAGTTCAAAATCACATTTGTGACACACATTTTTCACTCTGGCCGGCCAGGTTACCTAAAAGAAAAATATGACGTACCTTAGATGGAGAGTGTAGATAGAGGCTGAAATTGGAAATCAACGCTTCAAAAAATGAAAACCTTTAATCAGTCTTTCTCATTTTTCTCTCCTAAACTCTGGAACTAAAGCTAGGAAAACGTAAGATAAATTCCTAACTTCTTAACGTTTGGCAAAAAGCTCAAAACGGGCATGTTCAAAACTCATGGAGCTCTCAGTATGGCACTATCCTCTTAGAAATGTTAATATTGGACGTTTGTTATGCCTTCCCCATATGTGTAGCATATTGGCAAAATAAGTACAATACCTCTAACTCAGGAAATGGTTTCATAAAAAGATGAGAAAACAGATACCACAGATTGTTTTTTGCATTTCAGTTCTAAGCTATGTAATAGATTAATCTTGCTCACAGACGTCCTCCAAGGTGCGTTTTCTTCCTATTGTGTCACTGCTTCCTCTGTAGTAAGCTGTATGCCTTCCACTGGAGCTTTAGCTTCGTTTGTCTTCCTCACCAGACTTTGAAATCGTGGTTTTTGCTTTGTTTTCAAGGTGAGTGGTCCGTGTAAGGGGGGCCAGGGGCAAACGGTTCTACACAGCACGGACATGCTGGAAGTTCGGGCTGGACTGTTCCCATGAGGCACAGGGTCAAGGCACAGGGTCAAGGCTGATTTGCATATGGCCATGTCTGAACTGGGGTGGTGTGGAGTGCAAAAAAACGATGGATTTAGGCCCAGATCTCTGTACTGGGGTGAATGTATGACATTGTTCTGCATTCTGTCCATCAATTGTTGTTTTTGCAGGTGTCAGTTCTGCAGCAGCTCCTGCAAAATGTCATAACCGAGGCCAGTCGCTAGCGAGCTTCTGACAGCTTAAATGGTGGATTTTCATTCCTCCATGTAGAAGTGTTTTAATGTGCTGCCAAGGATACTGACGCTCCGTGCATTGCCCAGCACAAGACTCCCCCACTTCAAGAGAGAGCATGTGGTGGTGTGCGCAACACTGTGTATTCATGTTGCAGTGCAAGGCTGGCCAAAAATGAACCCCAGGGCAGTCATTGGTAGCACTTTAGGCTCGCTACAAAGATTGATGGCCCTGGGACCCATATACACAGTACGCCGTGCAGCGCGGCGCCCCACCACCACTAAGTTAGGTGGTGCAGCATTTGCTTGCAAGCAGGTGCGCTTGCACTTTAAAGTAACACGTGTGGTGTACTGTAGTGGCTGCTCAGAGGGCCACAAGTGCCGTGCAGCTACCGCTGGCCTCCCCAAAAAAGTGCCGCCTGGGACGGACACCCCCCCCTAGATACGCCACTGAGGATCCTTTACTTGAACCTCCGCAACTTACACCTCCATATGAGGAGTCTGAGCAACAACAGACCACATTCCTTTTGCTGTCTGAAGTGGTTGTTATCATATTTGCTGCCGGATGACCCTCAATAAAATCCATATATGGTAAGCATTGGGAGAAGTTTGTTAGCTGGTGTAGTGCCTGTGATGCTGACCCCTTACAAGCGAAGTTGTCAAATGTTCTTTTGTTTGGTTTGAATTCAGCCCAGCAAGGCCATGCTGTGGGAACTGTAAAGGGCTATTTGACTGCCTTTTCGGACTTTCTACCTTTGCTGGACCAACAATCCATGTTTAAATCACCTGCTTTAATGAGTTTATTAAAGGTTTAACACACATTTCCTCCCAAACTGTTTGTGATGCCCCAGTGGGCCTTGAACTTAGCCTTGACTTTTCTCATGTGTACGCCCTTTGAGACTGTGCTAAAGTACTCTCTGCATCTCTTGCTTTTGAAAACTGTCTTCCTCATTGTGATTACTTCAGCTCTTCTCATAAGTGAGCTTCATTCGGTCAGTCAGTCAAATTAGCTTTATTCGAGATGTACTCATAGAAGCATAAATAAACATTACATAGTTTTTGCAAATATTTAAACAATAAGAATCTGCGAATCACATATATATGGATAAAAACAATCCTAAAAAATGATATAGTAAAATTCATCTCGATTGCTATGTACAAAGAGTCAATTACGACTAATTACAATAAAAACTTCTTGCACAGTCAAGCTGGGCACATTTTCCTTAAATAGAAACACAATAGGCACACAATCAATAGTCAAAGCCTAACATTTCTGCCTTAGCACCCACGCCCATCCTAGATATTTAGCAGTTGATATTGAAATGAGCGGTAAAGTGCTGGTGCGTATAAGTCTTAGTGCTTCGGCACTACTGCTCATACCCAAAGACTTGCACATTGGAGTTAACCAAACGCGCCTTGGGATTACATATACAGGACAAACAAAGAGGAAATGAGCAATGGATTCCTTATCGCCCCCACATGCAGGGCAGATATTACTGCTTGCACTAGCCCACCTACCGGTTAAAGACTTGAGGGGCAGAGATCCTGCTCTGAGTTGAAAATAGAGCTTCCTATCCCCAAGCTTAGTGATGCCATCCCAATATTGCTCTAACCTGGGGATAAGCTTTGCCTCTAAAAAACCCCTAGCCATAGTTGAGGAACCAGTGCCACTCCAGATTCGGTATGCAACCTTCTCCCAATAGATCTCCTTTAGACTATTTTTAGATGGGAAAGTAGCTGTCGCCGATTTTCCCACAGCATTTGCATGCCCAAGCCCACTAGAGTGTTTCTAAGTTTCTTTAACCAACTGATCTTGTGGAAGACATCGGATTTTATAACATCCATGAATCCTTCAGCATAATGCGAGAGCTCCGGTGTAGTCCAAAGCCTACGCCAATATTAGATAGGGCGGAGCCTTGCTACATCCGCGATGGCTTCCTACCAAGATCATACCTGAGTGGCTGTAATGGGGTACTCTTGGGAAGTCCGGTGATACTGCGGAAAAACTTGTTTTCTGAAAGTGTCAATGGTCTCAGTTTCTCAAACCCCCATAGCTCCGCGCCATAAAGCGCGGAACTAAGGGCTTTGGCTTCATAAACTTGGAGTACAGACTATCGGTTTTGTTAATGATTTTTTATGCTCCAAGTTTAAAACCCCTGCGTGCTGCCTATGCCTGAGTGCTGCTTTGTCTATATGTTGGTCCCATTTAACATCTTTCGCCAGATGAATCCCTAAATAAGTAAAAGCCTTGACCATTTCCAACGGTTGACCATTCCTAAAAAAATGTCCTCTAAAACTATGGTGCGGATTAAAAACCATGAGCTTAGTTTTTGCCACATTAACTTCCAAACCATGGTCCAAACGAAACTCCTCGAAAATTAATAAGGCGCGCTGTAAGCCACTCGGAGTTTTGAATAAAATCAGCGTATCATCCGCAAACATTAAAATCGGTATCTTCACGCCAGCTAGAGTAGGAGTATCTATATTTATTGATGACATGCGGGCAACTACTCCATTAATATACAATGTAAAAAGCGTGGGGGCCATTGAGCAGCCTTGGAGCACACCATGCTCCACTGGGAATTCAGAGGTAACTCTACCCTGTCCTCCCCACTGTATCTTTGCGTAGTTTGCCTCATGCAGCCTCATCAATAATTTTAGAATTTCCTCAGATAGACCTAGTGTTTTTTAAAACTGCCCATAATTGTGACCGGGGGACTAAATTAAAGGCTGCACGTAGGTCAACAAAGGCAGCATAAAGGCTGCCTTTGCCTAGTACCACAGTCTTCCATTGTAAATGTAAATGTGTTTCGATTTATATAGCGCACTATAACCCAGGGGTCTCTAGGCGCTTGCTTAGGGAACCCGTCCTGGTATTCCCCTGTGAGATACCCCGGCCGGGTATCCACAAGGTGAAAGCCAGGCATCCCGCTGCGAGGGGCCGTAGTGGAGATTAAGCAAGCTATTGCCCAGAGTCGCAGAGTGTGGTCCCATGAGTCGAGTAGGCACCAGAGCAAGAATTGTCGACTCCGTGGAATTTTTTGAGCCCGAGACCCGCCGAGGCGAGCAATCGAACCCTGGTCCACGGCCGATCTCAGCTTCCGGGTCTGCCACCTCTAACCACTGAGCCACACTTCTCCACAATTGTAATAGGGTAAAGTGGAATACCTGGTCAATCGTACTTGTGAGTTTAAGGAATCCCGCTTGAAAAGGAGACAATATACTATTTTCCTCAACCCAATCAAGTACCTTATTCAAAATCATCCTCCCAATCACCTTTTGGATAGTATCTATCAAGCTAATAGGCCTGTAATTTGATGGCTGCGCTTTGTCACCTTTCTTATATACCGGTATTATTACCGCTCCCTTCCATGATAACGAGATCGGTGCAGCTTGGGCCACGGCATTAGCCAATAGCATGATGTGCTTGCCCCAGCGTTCTTTGTCATAAAGAAAGACATCCGCTGGGACCCCATCTGGTCCAGGTGCTCTACCGCTGGCCACCGTATTAAGAGCCACTAAGACATCATTGCCATTAAAAAGTTCATGCTTGTAAAAAACAGGCCTAAAATCATCCATCATATTATCCAAATGGTTACGTGAGCTTCATTCACTTTTAATGCAACCGCTCTGCACCATCTTCTTTCCCGGAAAGACGGTGGTGAGGAATTTGGTGTCCTTCTTACCAAACCTTATGACAATCTTTCACATTTGAAAATCAAATGATCTGCCTACCTGTGTTTGCTCATTCTCATCCCTTGAAAGAGGAGGAGACATTGGTTTGAGCACAAAAGAGGTTTAAGTTTTTACATTGATCATACTAAGGACCATCAGATTTTTGTGGGATTTTCTGGAGCAAAGAATGGGCTATACAGAAGAGGGTCCTTCGGAGGGGGCTAGTCTTTTTCATCAAGATCTGCCATGCACTGGCCTAGAAGCAACCTCTGGAAGGCCCGAGAGCCCCTCCCACCAGGGACAATGTTACTACCACTGCATTAGTTTGAGGGGTATCTGTTATTGATATCCGTCAGCCTGTGATGTGGGATTTAGGGGATGCGTTCATGAAGCACTGCAACCTTGGCAGCCAGGTCCCCGAGGAAGGACACTTTATCAGCTGAGTTCTGCAAGACATTTTGGTTTGATTTCACTCCAAATACCCTCCACCTATTGTAGGTTGTGGAATCTGTGGTTAGAAACATCCATGAAAAGAACAAGTTATTTCGCTTTGGTATTGCTCTTTCTGGTGAACACAGATTCCTCACGGCCCTTCTACATTTCCTTTCTGTGGAGTGACCTATTTTTTTACATCTAAGAAGGTCCCTAGTTAGTAATACACTGTTGCCAATAACTGTTCATGTTCCGCATCTGAGAACAAGTAAAGGCAAAGAGATCATAAACTGACCGCTGCTTGTAGAGATGGCGCTTATGTGCAGCTCTGCTCCATCATTTCTGGGAGCCACACAGATCTACCTATTGGCAGACTAAAGCCCTGATACTAAAATTCCTGATCCAGTCTGTCACCTGGTGTATATTCTAAAGAGATGCTTCGCGTTTGTGGCACCAGCGGAGCAGTGGGGGCAGGCTTCCCAGCAGGACTCAAAGCCCCAGCATCCAGCAGGCTTTCAGCGGACCGGCAGCTCCTCCCCCTCAGCACTGGGTACTTCTACTGCTCGCGCCTCCCACTTCGTGGGAGACGCTTCGTGTTTGTGGCACCAGCGGAGCAGTGGGGGCAGGCTTCCCAGCAGGACTCAAAGCCCCAGCATCCAGCGGGCCGTCAGCGGACTGGCAGCCCCTCCCCTTCAGCACCGGGTACTTCTACTGCTCACGCCTCCCACTTCGTGGGAGACGCTTCGCGTTTGTGGCACCACCGGAGCAGTGGGGGCAGGCTTCCCAGCAGGACTCAAAGCCCCAGCATCCAGCGGGCCGTCAGCGGACCGGCAGCCCCTCCCCCTCAGCACCGGGTACTTCTACTGCTCGTGCCTCCCGCTTCGTATTTGTGGCACCAGCGGAGCAGTGGGGTCAGGATTCCCAGCTGGACTCGAAGCCCCAGCATCCAGTGGTGCCATCAGCGGACCGGCAGCCCCTCCCCCTCAGCACCGGGTACTTCTACTGCTCGCGCCTCCCGCTTCGCGAGAGACGCTTCGCGTTTGTGGCACCAGCGGAGCAGTGAGGGCAGGCTTCCCAGCAGGACTCAAAGCCTCAGCATCCAGCAGGGCCGTCAGCGGACCGGCAGCCCCTCCACGTCAGCACCGGGTACTTCTACTGCTCGTGCCTCTCGCTTCGCGTTTGTGGCACCAGCGGAGCAGTGGGGGCAGGCTTCCCAGCAGGACTCGAAGCCCCAGCATCCAGCGGGGCCGTCAGCGGACCAGCAGCCCCTCTCCCTCAACAACGCCATCAGGTGGATTTAACTGACTAAGCTTCCCCGCAACGCGGGCAGTGCGCAGGCGTGCGCCGGGCTAAGCCCGGGCAAACAAGGGCAGGGCAGGGCCCCGTCCCTTTGAGGCTCATAACGAACTGGAAAATTGTGAGGACTGGTAAGGACTGTGGCTCCTTGGACTTAACATAGCTGGTTCCACTGTGTATGAGTTTATGAGTATATGAGTGCCACTGTTTCCAGTAACCATTAATTACAGAGTTTTTAGGAATATTTCCAACCTAGTTAACTTATTTTAATTTTAAAGACTAGCCTAAAGAATTCAATCCTGATGGAGAAACGAAAGAATACTGCGGGTACTTTGGATGCTCTTTTGATTAGAACAGAATCACTCCTCAACCATGAGATCCAATTAACCGAGCATAGGCTCTCACTCGTTCCCCTCCAGTTCCCGTTGACCAGGGCGGAGGAACAAATTAGCTCATTAACCCCTTAGAATACGACCTCCTTAATATCTGCTCCTCCCCCTGAATATTCAATCACAACTTACTAACACCCAGGAGAAGGAGGCTGAAAACCCAATTGCAGTAGGGAAAGGCCCACAAACGAGGAAACAAACTAAATTAATGAAAGGAAGATCAATGGGAACGAGACAGAAGGGAGAAAAACAGGGCCACGTGGGAAGGGTAAAAGATTGTCACAGCCCCAGCCTCTTGGGAACAGTCTCAATTCAAACCCAAACAGAGGAAGTTACTAGCTATTCTGAAGCACAGACAGGTACCCCAACCTCTACCCCTCAAGCAGCCCAACAGGATCTTGGGTCCTCCATGGAAGGTACATTCTAGAAGACAAGTTGAGAGAAATGACATCACAGTTGATCAACCTTTTTGAAGATAGATTTGTTCGCATTGAGAACAAGCTATACCAATTAAAGCAGGACGCAGTTTTAATCATGTCCTGACTGGAAACCCCTAATACGATCCAAATTAATTCAAACACTTCCCTACTGCAGAAGGACCCTTGCAATCAACCAACTCACCATACCGAGTCTGACCCATTAATTGAGCCTCATCTAGTAACTTCAAAGCACTCTGCAAAAGAGGACCGTACTTTAAAGGTTACTGCTAGGGTCGAGAACACGAGAAATCAAGGGAAGGATAACACCAATTCTAACCCCTCCAACTCTAATGTTCAACCTAATACAGACATTTTAAATCTACCACCTGCATCTTGTCCCTACGTTTTGGTCCTGGCGGGGGTTCCATACTTAAAACAAGGTCAGTCTGAATCTTGGCTCTCCCTACGCAATAAAATTGTGGACTGGCTGGTCAAATATAAGCATTTCAATACTCAGCATACAAACCAAATCTTGATGGCCAGAAGAGTAGGGTGGTTGGGTTCTTCCTCAAAATCCATTCAGGGCGATTGTATTGTTATAAATTTTAGTACACCCAGAATGGTGCAATCCCTCTTAACTCAGAAAGAGGAATCACATATAATCCCAACAGCGATCGTGTCTCTCCCTCTTGGTTTTTTCTATAAACCTGTCGCTATCCCCTGTACGAAAATAAATGGCTCCATAATAACTTCTAATAGATTTGAGCTTTTATCAGTTTTAGAGGAGGTTAACTGACAACCAGCAGCAACACTGGGGCCTGTTCCTCTTGTAGTAGAGGGAATTAGCAGGGTCGGACCAGCAGTATCACTATCCACTTGCCCTCCAGTAGCAGTGCATGCAATACCTCCCTCGACTAATCTCTCCAACCTTAGTCTGGTCCTTTCTGAACAAGACCAAGAACCACCCCCACCTAAGCATTGCATTAATTCACTTTTCTCTTGAGCAACAAAACAAAGAAACGACTCAGGCCTATTCCTGGCTCCCCCAATGGACAGTAGGTGCCTAAAGGAAAGAGGTGGCATAACTCCCGACTTACTAACTGACACCAACTCTCCAAAAGGGGTTTCTCTTATTGTTACATTCTGGAACATCGCTGGCCTCCGCTCTAAGATCATCCAAGAAGATTGGCTTATTTTTGTGCGGACCGACGATATCCTGTGTTTGCAGGAGACGTGGGCCATACAACCAATCCATTTAAATGGGTACAAAACATTTTTCTCAGCAGCAGTTAGTTCAACATTGGGGCGTGCAAAAGGTGGGCTAGTGGTCTATATCTCGAACTTAGTACAGGTGAGCGAGATTAGTATTTTAAAAAACGTGGAGAACTACCAAATAATCTCATTAGCCATAGATAACTCTCCCCTCCTTGTGCTACTTAATTTTTATAACAATCTACAGCAATTAAAGCTAATAGAGACGTGGAAGGAAATTCGTCATTTCCTTCTAGACTTTAATGAATGCCAGCCAGGGAAAAATCCCATTACTTTGTGGTGTACCTCTCTGTGACAGAAACGATAATATCACATGCAGATTGTTGGATGAGCAGGAAAACATCATCACCCACTTTCCCCACTCACGTATAGGGACGTGTATGAACGAGATGATGTCGCTCCTTCAACTGACCCTAGCAAATGAATTATTATCTCCCCCTGTCCCATTAAGCTCAACCTTTAACGGCAGAGGAGCCTCGAGTTGTATTGATTTTATTCTTGTGATAACCAGGGCCTACTCCCCTGCTGTCTTTCAAACCCTTTGAGATGCCCTGCCATCATTTGGTCCCCCCAGAGGGCTTCGCGGAAGCATTCCCCTGCTCGTGTTCGGAAAAGGAGGCTAGCCACCGCCCACATCTCCCCCGAAATAGAAAGCCGAGATTGGGAAGGCACAAGCCTCCCCAGCCCACTAATGAGACAGGGTTCCTTATGAACACCAGATCTCTCATCAAAAATAATCTCGCTTTCAGAGACTTTTCCTCCAATAAAAGACCTCCCTGGGTCTTTATCACGGAGACCTGGGCTGCAGACCATTCTGGACCTGAACTTCTGGATGCTATCCCGGAGGTTTTTTCCCTCTCCAGAATGGATAGAGTCGGGCGAATTGGTTGAGGTTTGGCCATCTTACACAGATCTTCTATAAGATGCAGAACCGAGCCCCTTTCCCTGCCATCCGATCCCTTTCAGGCTCTTTATTTCGTACTCAATCCTTCCCCATCAATCTCTTTTGCGGGGATTTTGATTTATAGACCTCCTGGCCCTCGGCCTCCTTTCATTCTGAAACTTCTCAAGCTGCTTGAACCCTACATAGACAGACCTAATTTCACCATTCTTGGAGATTTCAACTTTCACTTAGATATAGAGGACTCCACTGATACTGCTTCCTTGAGAGATGCTCTGTCATCCCTCGGTCTTAACCAGATCGTAAAAGGCCCAACTCACTCAGCTGGCCACACCCTGGACGGGGTCTTCACTAATGACCCAGGGTAGAGCCCGGGACCCCCCTTCCTCTGTCCTGGTCAGACCATATGGCCATTCCCCTGGACTTTTTACATCCTAACCTCCCCTCACCCCGAGCAGAAACTTTAGAGCAATAAATAGTCATCTATTAGCCCCCTTTTTGCCCACCCAACCTCAGTCTCTTACAAATGACATTGACTCTGCTGCTTCCGCACTGCATAACGCCATCTCAAAAGCGGTGGATAATCTTGCTCCCATCAAACAGACCTACTCCGCTAGGAAACGCCCCTCGGCCCCTTGGTACTCCGATTCTCTCAGATCTCTGAGGCAGGGTTGTAGAAGACAAGAGAGGCTCTGGAGAGGCAATCTAGACCCGGAGGAAAGGATCAAACACAAACTTCTACTTAAAGACTATAAAATTGCAGGGCTTGCAGAAAAAAAATCACATTTCTCTAAACTGACTGCTTCCCTTACCTCCTCCAGGGAACTATTCAAAATTGTTGACTCCCTGTCAGTTCTGCAAGCCCCTAATCCGGTAACAGAATCTCAGGAGTTATGTGATCAGATATCAGCCATCTTTCATTCAAAGATAGCTGATATTCACTCTAGCTTAGAAGCCTGCAACCAAGCATTAGGATCCTCCCCTACCCCTCCTCCCTACCCTCTCACCGAAGACCCGACAGAGTCACCACAGGGTAGCTCTCTTATTTTTCCCCCGATCACATTAGAGCAACTCAACGGGTACTTGGATAGGCTTAAATCAGGCTCCCCTCTTGATCCCTGCCCTCTAAAGGTCTTTAAAGAGTGTAGAGATGTTCTACTCCCTGTGTTCCTGGAAGTCACCAATCTAGCCATCCATCAAGGTGCTTTCCCGACTCTCTGGAAAATGGCCATAGTTAAGCCCCTCCTTAAAAAGGCCTCTCTTGATCCGAGGATCCTTAAAAACTTTCGGCCTATCTCTCTTCTTCCAGCACCTGCAAAAATGCTAGAGGCCCATTTAAACTACCATCTGAGTGCCTTCCTGGAGAAATCCAACCTCCTCGATCCCTCTCAACACGGCTTTCGCAGGTCCCATAGTACTGAGTCCGCCCTGACTGTCGTCACCAATAACATCCGCGCCAAGGTCGACAGTGGCCAGGCTACACTTCTGGTCCTGCTCGACCTCACTGCCACTTTCGACACCCTATCCCCCTCCATCTTAGTCGAACGGCTCAAGGAGATAGGAGTGGACGGACCGGCACTCAGTCTCTTAAAATCCTTCCTGGATGGCCGTGAACAGAGGGTCAAGCTGGGTGATTTTCTTTCCCCAGCCAAGCCTGTGCAGTGCGGGGTGCCTCAGGGTTCGTCCCTGAGCCCCACGCTCTTTAACATTTATGTTACACCTCTTGCCAGGCTTGTAAGATCATTTGGGCTGGAAGTTCTCTCCTATGCTGACGACACTCAGATCATGGTCTCCCTTTCTCAAACGGTTGAAACTACATCTCAAAACTTCAGAAATTGCATGCAATCGGTTGCAAACTGGATGGTGAGGAACTCCCTTAAATTGAATGGGGAAAAAACTGAGGTGTTGATTTTCGGAGGCAAGGAGGAGATCTGGTCAATGGATTGGTGGCCTTCTTCTTTAGGAACCTGTCCACTGCCCTCGCAATCTGCCCGGAACCTAGGTGTCATTTTTGATACCAAACTCCCCTTCCAAAAACAAGTCAGTAGAATGACTTCCACCTGCTGTGGTGTTCTTAGAACCCTGAGGAGATTGGTTCACTATCTTTCCATCGATGCCCGTAAATTGGTTACGACAGCCTTAATCTCCTCAAGGCTAGACTATTGTAACTCGCTGTACCTGGGAATTAACAAATCCCAGATACAGCGTTTGCAAACAGTTCAAAACGCAGCAGCCCGTTTTGTTACTGATGCCCCGAAACTTGCCTCAGCCACGGTTATTAGGAAGGACCTTCACTGGGTTCCTGTCCAGGCCAGAATAGAGTTCAAGGTCTTATGTATCACCCATTGTGCCTTGCACAGGCTTGGCTCTGAAGACATTAAGCCCCTGGTAACTCCGTATGTCCCCGGCAGGGCACTTCGGTCAGCCAATAAACACCTTTTGCTTGTCCCTAAAACCAGCAAAGCAAGATGGGGCGACAGAGCCTTTAGCTCTTGTGCTCCTAAAATTTGGAATACTCTTCCGGCTGAGATCAAGGAACTTACCTCCCACCACCTTTTCCGAAAGGCTCTGAAGACCTGGCTTTTCAGGCAGGCCTACAACTGATCCTTCCTCCCGTCTTCCACCACACAGCTCATTATTCTATCTCTAGCGCCTTGACGCCCTTGGGCAAAGTAGCACTCTATAAATTCTCACTCAACTCAACTCAACTCATTACAAATTTTAAAACTCACGATCGCGTATTTAGCGATCATTTCCCGATATCTGTTACGCTGTCTGTACAATTCGCACGAGATAGAGAAAAGCCAACGCCTCATTATCAGGAGGAAAACCTGTCTATCAACAGATTGATTGGTTACTCTATAAAATGGGCTCACTTAGATCCGGAAGTGACAACTAAAAAGGTTATCAGAAATTCTTTGCCCGCAATTAGCTTATGTTTGGCCGACTGGTGAACCCCACAGGATGTCTTAGACAATTTCAAGATTGTAACCAAATCTGTTAACGAAGCCTTAACTATGATACCTAAAGGAAAAGAAAAAAAAAGGACGGCTGAAAGGTTTAACTCCTCTTGTACTAAAGCCCACTCTAACCTCAAAACTGCTCTTAACAACCCTAATAGAGATAGGGCAGAGGTAAATCAACTTAGGAAAACTTATAACAAGGTCCTAAGACAAAGAAAGTTGGATTTAAAGGAGGAATTATGGGTAGCCTTACATGCTAGCTGCCAATCCAATGACAGCGCAGCTTTTTGGGAAGTTATAAACACTCCATTTCAAGTCTGATACAAGGCAGTCTGGGAAAATTGAAGTTTCAATTAACGAAGCAGATTGGATAACCCATTTTTCACAGATCTTTGGCCAACCAGAGGTTATAACCCAAACGCATTGCAATCAGGGGAATAGCAGAAGTAGTTTAAGATCTCCTTCCATCTCGTTGGCCATAGATTTCACCCTGGCTGAAGTTGAGCATGCCCTAGCTGCCAGTAAAGAGGGAAAGGCCCCAGGCCCTGACGGGGTACCCGTCGATTTTTATAAATACAAAATGGATATCTGGGCCCCAATAATACTCACGGTACTAGAAGCTACTGCTAAAGTTGACCTTTTGGAATCATGGTCAGAATCCATTTTGGTTCCGGTCTTTAAAAAGGGCGATCGCAACAGTCCATCTTGCTATTGCCCTGTCTCACTACTGGATTCATTGGGTAAAGTAGTTGGCCCTATTCTATTAGAATGACTTCAGTACTGGACGGAAGATAACAACATCGTATCTGACCTCCAGTATGGTTTTATGGAAGGCCTCGGTACCATCGAGCAGGTCCTTAACCTGACGCTACTCAGGGGGAAATACGTAGATGCGAAGGGCGGAAGATTGCATATGGCCTACGTAGATCTTACTGCAGCGTTCGACTGCGTAGGTCATACTAAACTGTGGGACATACTAACAACAGACCCCCTGTTGGTGAACTATCTGCAGGAAATTTATTCTAATGCTACTGCTAAAGTGAGATATGGATTGGGGGGACAACTATCTGCACCATTTAGGGTTGAGCGGGGAGTAAGACAGGGCTGTGTCCTGGCACCCTTTCTTTTTACTCTCTATACAAATGGGTTGGAACTGGCCATGCTGGAAGGGTGCCAGGACCTACCCCTGGTACAGAAGTGTCTTATCCCCGCTCTTCTATACGCGGACGATGCGGTGATCGTCACCCGTACCGCCATTGAACTCCAACACTCCTTAAATCGGTATCATTTATTTATGTCAAACCTTAAAAATTAACATCAAGAAGACTTTTATTATGACCTCTGGTCGGTGATTAGATGAAGGAAATGACATCTATATAAACAACTCCAGGGTGGCCTACACTCCCACTTATCCTTATTTAGGAGTTGTAATAGACGAAAAGGGTACCTGGAGAAGAGCTATATAGATCAGAAGATTGACATTTTTAAAAGCCACAATGGCCTTAGTAGCCTTTACCCAGAGATTGGGAAAAAGCCCTCCGAAAGAGATGTTACGTATTTACCAGGCTAAATGCGTTTCCACAGCTATTCACGGGGCAGGGGTGTGGGGATACATACAGGTAGAATCCATTCAAAAAGTGGAAAACAGCTTTCTAAGATTCTTACTTGCAGTTCCCCAAAGCACATCCACATTCAGTTGCAATCTAGAATTGGGTGTGCCCTATATTTTGGACATCATAAGGATGCAACCCATTCTTTTATGGCACCGTCTCTGGACGTCAAATAAGTTAGTTTTTACTCAATCGGTTGTGACAGATTGTATCAGCCTTGAACACGCTAACAAGATCCAGTGGCTATAATATGTTAGGAGGTTTTTAAATGATCTGGGCCTGGATAAATACTATCACACCCCATTAGACATGGCATCAATTACAAGGAAGGCGTTAAAAAAATCTATGCTTAACGCACTTAGCTGGTCTACGCTTGCTGACTGAAGCAAATAAAGCCTCTGTCCAGCATTCCCTGTTAATTCTAACATCCCTAATGATTCAGCCATATCTAACTTGGAAATTATCCACCTACGATAGACTTCTATTGACCCAATTTAGACTGAACATCTTTCATCGGTTTGTTACTTTTCCTGCAGGTCAATGACTGGTCAAACTTGTTAAGCCACTGTCCCTGTGACGATATATCCCCCCAATCCCTTTTACATTTAACCCTTTTCTGCAAATTTTATAAGGAACCTAGAAACTGATGGCTTGTACCCATTTTTAAAACTTTGGGCCTACGTAAATGTCGGCCCACTCTCCTGGTTCTTCAATTCCTGGAATCAGATCTTTTAGCCTTAAACATAGCCAGGTTCCTAAAATTTTGTATCCGGCATAGAACAAATTTGTAACTTGAGATTGGATGCATTGTAAATTTCTGTCACATGTTTTTAACTGTAATATTCTGAATGAAAAACAATTTTTAAGATGCAAACAAATTACTGTGATGTTTTTAATAATTAACTTAATACTCTTTCTGGAAAATGAATCGTTCGTTTTTATTAGATGCTTATACCTTTATGTTTTTTTCCAAATGAAACCAAATGAAGTAAACAATGTAGTCTTAGTCTTTAGTCTAAAGAGAGGAATCTGCAGCTAGATTGAGTACCCACCTGAAAAAGCCTTACCGAAGGTAAGTAACTTGTTCATCCCTCCCATGCTACTCCACATTTTATATCATGGTGGAATACTGGTAAATTACTGTGCATCTGTGGATGGGGTTTAACATCAGCTGTGATGGGAAAAACCTGCTCTTTGACAGTTATGCAACAAGACTTGATATATTCCCTTTTACTATACCTGCATACAATACACCTATTGATAAGTAATCTCTTTAGCCGGACTTTAAGATAAGCGAAGCATCACCGAGCGAGGACCAGCAGGGTTGGAAACTCTTTCATTATTTATCAATAATCTTTATCAGCCCAATCATACTCATTCCCCACTGTGCTTAATTGTGAATGAATCTCATCCCAAAAGCAGAAACAGTCCCCTTTTCCTTGTGTGTAAAACAATTTTGAAGCCAACTTAACTTTTAACAGACTATCAACCTTTTCTGGTATTGAACAAGCTTCAAAGTCAGAAGTTGTGGCTCTTCATGGACGGAGGACAGATGTAAGGAGTGTGATGAGCAAGAGTAGAACTAAAAGTAACAAGAATTATGTGTAAGGAATAATGGCCAAAATATTGGCAACATGCCTGCGTATTGGCAACATGCTTGCGAAAGGTGATAAAATGTTTGATCCACCTAGATCAATCAGACATTATGCCTAACCGTAGCACTAGGCTAAATCTCTTGGGATAATAGGGAGAGCTAGGGCAGAGAGACATCCTAAGTGAGTCAGCATTAGTGATGTATCTGCATGCACAAATGGTTGCCCATTATCACCATGATTTTTGCTCTGACACCGCTGGTGGCCTGTATACAACGGGACCCATTAGTTAAGGAACTAAACTGGGTGGGGTCTGGGAAGACAGAATATCTTTACGTGGATGATGTACTACTCTGTATCTCTGACCTTGAGCAGTAAGTGGCCAGAATAATGAAAATGCTCCCAAACTTTGGCAAATACTCAGTGTGTGTCATAAACTGACACAAGTCACTATTGTACACGCTTAAGGGCGCTATATCGAGGCCAACTCCTGACTGTGAGGCAACCAACCATAGTACAGGCTGTGTTCCTCTATTTGGTATTACATGTAACACAGACCCCAAAAGATTCCATGAGCAGATCTAACCCAGCTACTCAATAGACTGTAGGGTGACATGAGACATGGGCGTGCCCCGCCTCTTGAGCAGGGCTGACCTATTTAAAATGATGTCAATGTCATGTTTCTTATATACATTGTAAAACACTCCCTACAAAGTCCGAAAATATTATTTAAAGCCAATTGAGGCAAAAGTTTGTCTACTACTGTGGGATAGTGGCTCAGCGCGAATCGCTCAGTGCAAAATGACAAGAGGTTGGTATGATGGAGGAATTGCACTCCCTGATATATGAAAGTACTGTTGGGCATTGCAATTAATTACAATAACTGATGAAGCCTTTAAGCCACATACTGCACCCACATCACATATGGACAGACATAGGAGAGGGGACAGGTGATAACTGGTGGCATTGTATGGCGGAAGGAGGGTTAACATTTGCAAAGAGGTAACAACATACTTAGGATAAAGGAATAAAATCATGGAGGTCTCCCTATCTGGGATACAGAGATGCTGGAGGCCCGTGGGAGGCTTAATGGCTTTGCCAAGTGGGACTTACAAAAGACTTAGAAGTGGAACTTAGCCCACATGTCCCACTGTGGGGGACATGTGGACTAAGGGAGACATAATTTTCCTTGCAGAGTTAATGAGAGAGTTTCAATTAGCACCCTCTGAGACCTATCATTATCTGCAGGTGAGATATGCCCTACACTCCGTACTCCTGAAGGTTCCGAACTACAGAGTTGGAGTAATCCTCCCCCTTGAAAGTCAGGCTCTTGAGTGACCCTGTGTCCAAAAAAGATCCCATCTTTGAAGGCAGGTCCTGCCCAAGGAAATAGAAAAAGATCCGGATGAACTGAAACTACTATCGAGTCTGCTACACTCATTATGAATTGCAAATACCAACTAACTGTGGTGGTACTCCCAAGCCAGTGGAGGACCGGCAAGAATAGGCAGGGTGAGCTGGGAGAGGGGAGTGAGTACAGGGGGTCAGAAGCAACCCACTGCAACATATATAGTTCATGCAAGTTGTGAATGTGTTTGTCTTAGTTTTGCAATCTCCAATTAAAAGATGTTCAAAAAAGTACGTAAGGAAGCAAAGAAATAACCCCCTACCCTCTTTAAAGTACTGTTGTTATTCTCTAACTCAGCATGTGTAACTCTCATGAGAGCCATGGGTTTTACACATGGCACACAGGGGTAGCCATGCAAAAAGTCAGGATGTCTGCATTGGAATTGAATGTGAAATGCAAATTTTCATTAACCATTCATGAGTATAGATGACCCTCCATAGCTTTCCCTGGCCACTGTCCACAATCCAGTTTATGACTAATGCACAGAGAAAGGAGAGCATTGCTAATGCAGCACCCGTGTCATACATCTGATGCTAGAGTATCTGTGATACACTTCTGCTTGAACCAACTCGTGAAAACAGTTGAGCCGCTGACATATTATCCGTAGGTAGCCTTTAGAACAGGTAACCAAATAATCACTGTCTGTGTAAGATTACAATTCCATAATAAGAACTATGAACAGGCCTAGTCCAATATAGCAAGGCATACCAAATAGGAGTGAGAAACAGACATACAACTCTGACAACAAGATAATTGTTGCTGACAGTCGTGATCTCGATTAAGAACAATATGGACACACGGGGTTTCTAACCCGCTTCCAGAACTCTAGCCCACACCTGGAGGAGCTATTGCCTTCAACCATTTGCCTGTGATATCAAACTAATGTGTGAGGTGCTGTCCATGTGGCTACCCTGCAGATATAGGAGTAACCTTTGCATCTCCATTTAAGAAGTGTCCATGCCCACTGTGAACCTACTATGTTTGCCTCCTGCGACTGGAAGATGCAGCAGGGTAATGTGTATCAGATCCATCTTCCTAAGGTAACTGCTGAATCCTGCTGGTCTGGGCCTGACACAGCAAATGTCTTGAACAGAGCATCAGTCCTTCTAAACTCCCTAGTCCTGTCTAAATAGAGCAATATGGTATGCTTTACATCAAGAATTGTTTTCCATCTGATCTCTACTGGATTGGAGGGCCATGAGCACAATGGTAAAATGAGGTTAATAGCTTTGGGTTCAAGGAAGCACCCACCCTAAAAACCAGAGCCTTCAGGCGTTTAATTATTTAAGCAATCTTGTCTGGAAGGATTGAAGCACTGCATTTCGAAAAGATTAGGAAAGTAGATTATCTGCAACTGTATTTTTTCTTAGTACATACGATACAATGGAGTTTGAGAAAATAAATAGAACATTGCCTTTTTAAAAACCTACTTGAATTTAAATAAATACAAACACTTTTATTATAGCCTGGATATGCACCACAGGCACCCCGCTCGGCATATGAATGTGTAACACTTTAAAGAACTTGAAATAACAGAAAATAATTCCAGCAGTGCAATGAGTGGAGCTCATGAATGTGATGCTTAGTAAAAACCAGGATAAAGAAAGATAATCAGGTTATTGTTAAGATTAAAGTAAAAACAATTGTGCCTTTGCCAATTGTTCGGATTTTATATATAGTATGTTGCTGAAAATCACAGCGGGAATCCTGAATCATTTCAGAATCAGTACCGTGATTAACATAGTTGTTACTAACTTAATTTCATCTTTTACAAAATGAACCGACTCTCTTGTCTGTAAGCACTGAGGTGGGAATACAGAAGAAAGTTATTGATGTGTACCTGTCTGGTCCTTGTCACTCCATTGGGAAGTAGTGATAATGGCAGAAACACATATAACAGCCACAGAGTATAATCCAGAGATGGTATATCTCCCCCCCTCCCCCCAGGCCTACATTTCCAATTTCTTGCTACGACCTTAAAATTACCCCTTCAGGCTAATGCTTTGCAACAGAAAGTTAAAGTTGGACCAGCTTTTTCATATCCGAGGAAAAGTCCCTTTTTAAACACTGGAAAGGTTCAGGACTGCATGGCAAGCTGTGACTGGGAGAAGGGGGGGCAGAGGGGTGGTGATTTAGAAGTGAATTGTTGGGGGCGTGGCTTGAACGCCGCACAAGATGGCGGCTTAGCACCGGAGCTCCGTAAGTCGACCACCGGAGCCGGCGACTTTCTTCGCTCACACCGGACCTTGGTGAGCGCAAATGCCATTTTTGCGCATCGGAACATGAGCTGAACACGGAGAGCCGAGCAGCATTTCTCTACTCCGTCGGAATGCGAATATTCCGTAAGTGACGCTATTCACCTCCTCGGCGGCCGCCATTTTCTGCATTTGCCGCGCGCTCTCTTCACAGCGAGCGCCGCCTATCTACCTCAGCGTATGCAATGCGGTTGCTATTTCTACCGACCAATTGCCTTAAAAACGCCCTTTTCTGCTCTGCTACTTTCAATCTGTGACTTTCATTGCTGGTTCTTGGAATTAATACCAGTATTTACACATCGTTTTTCATCGATGTTCCCTCATGGCTCATGATGATAATCTCCTCATAATAAGGTGGCGCGCTGCTTTGCTTAACGCTCATTGAACATTTCCTGTTGCGTTCAGCGCTTCCGTGTAAAACTCTTTGACATGAGGCGATAGTTTATATCCACGGAACTTTATTAGCTATACCTGAGGAAAAGTTATATGTTTATTGACTGCTCTAATTAACTACTTTTCTTGCATTTCATCGTTTTTCGTGCTTCCACTATAAAACCACCTTTTGCTTCCTATTTACAACACTTTTCTCATCAGCACATTGTGGTGGCATTGTATTTACTTCTCCTGCCTTCTATGGGGAAACTCCGTACTCTCAAGCTTACAGCATCAAAAAATAAGCCACAACTTTCCTCAGACTCTGATTCCACAGCTCCTAATATGGATGATCCCACTTCTCTCAAACCTAACGCTACTCACGGCGCAATTCCTAAAACTACTTCAACTAGTAAGCTTTTACCACCTGGTTCGACGAAGCGTTTGAAAAAAGATCCTCCATCTCCAGGTTCATCATCACATTCTGCTTCCATGGATCTTATTCTGGAGGAACTTCGAGCACTTAAACCCTTCATGGCCGAAACTACTAAAACCTTACAATTTCTACATGACAAGTGGTCCACGTTGGAATCAAGGGTTCTTTTGGTGGAACAATCGACAGAGACTCTTCATACCTCATGTGCAAAAATTTCGCTCTTGGAAAAAGATGTCTCTCTCCTAAAGCGACAGTCGGAGGAGTTGGAAAATCGCAACCGGAGAAACAACCTACGCCTCTATAATCTTCCGGAACTTACAGAGGGGTCTAATCCAACAGCCTTCTTTCAAACTTTTCTACCAAAAATCCTAGACCTTCCCTCTTCCACCTCTCTGAATATTCAACGTGCGCACAGACTTGGCCCGAAAGTTTCTGATAAACCTCGAGGTGTCATCATGCTGTTCCTTCAATACACTGATCTCCTCCAAGTACTTTCTGCAGTCAAGGCTAAAAAACAAGTTATGTGGGAGGGCCGTAGACTGTACCTTTCTCAGGATGTTGCTAAGATCACAGCCGACCGTCGAAAGCAGTTCCTGGATTTGAGACCTCGTTTGAGAGCCCTTGGCGCCAGATATGGTCTATTACATCCTTGCCTCTTCAAGGTCACCTATAAAGAAAGAACCACTACATTTGAAGATCCACTCGTCCTTGAAGAGTTCCTGCGTCGCCATGAAGCCGAGAGCATGGACACTGCACGACCCGTCTGACCATTCTGTTCTGTTTTGTCTGTTTTTGCCATGTTTTCTCGTTGTTTCTGATCCCTGTGTCTGATTGAGTGCTCTCCATCCCTGTCTATCTCATCCATATTCTTATGTTATTCTTATGTTACTCTTTATTACTTTACCATGTGTGTTTTTAATATTTTCTTCTTCTCTTTTACCTTCTTACAGATCCTTTTCCCGTGTGTCTTCATCCCGGTGTATTCATATTTCCCTCCATTTCGTTCCTTCGCTGGTTCCTCAGGTGTTCGACGATGTAAGTCTCCGTTGTTGATGTCGTCCTCTTCTGGCGTCGTCATCCCTCAGTCCTTTTTTGATCTCTTTTTATCTGTTATGATATTATTTTTTCTACACGCTTTGTTCTCTATTCTTTACTGTTCTCTTTCTCTAACCCCTTCTTCACCTCTTTCTCTCCTATCTCTTTACTCCACTCTCTTTCCTCTCCTTTGCTCTCTTTCTCTTTCACCTCTTGTTTCTTACATGCCTATTACTATTATCTTTCTTTTCATATTCACTTTTCAATATATTCTTCTTTCACACCATTCTACTGAAGTTACAAATTCCGAGTAGTTACTTGGAATGTTAAGGGGTTAAATAACCCCATTAAACGTCAACGTGTCCTAACCCACTTGACACGCCTCAAAGCTGATGTAGCTCTCCTCCAAGAATCCCACCTCTCTGATAAGGAGGCTAATAAACTTAAGCGTTGCTGGGTAGGACATGTCTTTCATTCTCCTGCTTTGGGTAAGAAAAATGGCACTGTTATTTTATGTCATAAAAAGTTAAATGTTTCAGTTGTCTCCCATGAAAACGATGACCATGGCCGTTGGGTTATTACTAACCTTCTTATTGATAAAATTCCTATTGTTATCTTCAATGTTTATGCTCCTACAGGCATTGATAAATTATTTTGGCCTGCTATTTCTGACAAATTAGTTACAATTAATGAGAAATATGTTATTTTTGGTGGTGATTGCAATCAAGTTCTGGACCCCTTTCTTGACAGAAATTCCAAGGTTAAGTTTATGCCCTCTAAGATGCATTCTCAGTTTATTGCCTCTCTTCAGAATTATGCTTTAGTAGACATTTGGAGACTATGTAACCCTGACCTTAAAGAGTACACGTTCTATTCCCCCACCCATCACTCCCAATCCCGTATTGATTACCTTTTCCTTAGCAAACCCCTGGCACAATTAGCCACACATTCGGACATCGGTTCCATTCTAATCTCAGACCATGCTCCCGTTTTTGTTGACATTGACCTTATTCCCTTTTCTCCTCACTCAGGACGTTGGAGGTCTAATAACTCCTTACTCCTAGACCCCATTTTCTCCACTAAATTTACAGCTTTTACCTCTGAATTCTTTACTCTCAATCATCTCCCTGGGTCTTCCTTTGTTACGGTGTGGGATTCCTTCAAAGCAGCTGCTAGAGGTTTTATCATTGATTTTGTCTCTCAAAAGAAAAAACAATCAATCGCCAAATCAACTCAACTTTTAGATAAAATTAAAAAACTTGAATACACCTACTATAACTCTTCCTCTGACTCCTCCCTTCGCGAACTTATTTCTGCCAAAATTGAATTCAATAAATTTACCACTAATGCGGCATCAAACATTCTCCTTAAATGTAATTCCCGTTATTACGGAGGACAGAACAAAATGGGTAAACTATTAGCTAATTACCTTAAAATTCGCAAGGAAAAAACAAAGATTGAATCATTACAAGGTCCAACCGGTATTTCCTTCTTCAAAGATAAGGACATACTGGCTCAATTTGTCTCCTTCTACCAAAACCTATACACTCCTGAATCTATCCCTGATCCTGATGATCTCCTAGCTTATTTTCAAGATATTCCTTCCCCACAATCTGCACATGTTGATTTTCAAGCGTTAAATCTAGACATCTCTCCCTCTGAAATCTCTCATGCCGTTTCAATCCTACGTAAAGGTAAAGCCCCAGGTCCCGACGGTTTCACCATTGAATTCTATAATCATTTCTCTTCCCTTCTCCTCCCTAAACTTTTCCTGTTATTTCAGTCTTTTGTTGATTCTGGTTCCTCCCGTGGTACCTTCCAAGAAGCCTTAATTTGTTTAATACCCAAACCAGACAAAGATCATACTCTCTGCAAAAATTATCGTCCTATCTCCCTGGTCAACACAGATTATAAAATTTTTGCCAAAATCATAGCTCTCAGATTGGACCCTCTACTACCAGACCTTATCGGTCCGGAACAATCTGGGTTCGTTAAAGGACGTCTCTCAACAGACAATTCTCGTGTTTTCTTTAACATTTTAAGTAGAGCCTCCTCCCTTACTTCCCCATTGGCTGCCATTTCTCTTGATGCCGAGAAGGCTTTTGACAGAGTCAACTGGGATTTTATGTTCCAAGCTCTTCGTTGGTTCGGTTTCCCATCTAAATTCATTTCCCTTATCTCTTTACTTTACTCTAGTCCCCATGCCTCCATCTTTGCCAACGGCATCACTTCTGATTATTTTCCCCTCCAAAGGGGAGTTCGTCAAGGATGCCCTCTATCTCCTCTTTTGTTTATTTTAGCTTTAGAACCCTTTTTAACCAAAATTAGACTTGACGAGAGCATTTCCGGTTTTCAATTTGCCCCCCAACAACAACAAGTTAAACTGTCGGTGTACGCTGACGATATTTTATTTTATTGCTCGGACCCTCAAACAACCCTACCTTCCTTCTTAAATCAAGTCTCCGTTTTTTCTAGTGTATCTGGCTATAAACTTAACGCAGACAAATGTGAAATACTACCACTGAATCCCTTATGTCTTAAACATCTATTTGATTCCTCCGGGTTTTCCTGGCAACCCTCTAAGATTAAATACCTAGGTGTCTGGTTCGCTCCTCGTCTCTCTGATACTCTCAAATTTAATTTTGAATCCCTTTCTAGTAAGCTTACCTCTTCCATCAATCGGTGGAACCCTCTCTTTCTTTCCTGGTGGGGTCGCCTGGATTCCATAAAAATGATGCTAGCCCCTTTGGTCCTATACACTATTTCTATGATTCCCATTCGCATCCCCAATCATCATTTTAAATCAATAGATTCTATCTTATTGAAGTTTTTATGGAAAGACAAGAAATCCAGAATCGCCCTCTCTGCTTTAAAGAAAGACAAATCTTTAGGCGGAGTTAAATTCCCCAATTTTAAGTCATATCATACTGCTTTTTCCTTGAAACAAGCTCTACGTTGGATTTCTTCGGATCTTCCATATTATCCTCCGCTGTGGTTGACATTGGAATCATCTTTCCTTCACCCTTATGAATTCAATGAAGTTCTTTCCTTTTCCTCTAACGTCACTTCTCTTCGATCTCCCATCATTTCTCATACCCGTTCTATTCTTCAGCCATATTTGATATCCACCTACCCCTCCGCTTCTTCTACTTCTTCCCAACCTATTTGGCATAATAAACTTCTTAAAATTAAAAATCGTTCAATCTACTGGAAAACTTGGCACTCCCGTGGTTTAAAATGGATATCTCAACTCATCTCTGACTCTTCCCCTCTCTCCTTCCACTTACTTCAAACTCAATTTTCATTACCTTCCTCTTCTCGAAAACAATATCTATCTCTTCTTCCCTCCCTTACCCAGTATCTTTCCTCTCTCCCTGCCACCAATACTATTCCTAAACTTCATGTTTCCATTTCAAATGTTCTCGACCAATCCCCTTCTGCATCTTTTCTTTATAAATCCCTTCAAACATCTATTGATCGCACTAAATCCAAAGTTGAGTTGGCATGGGAGGATGATTTGTCTCAAAACTGGCTCCCTAGTTTTTGGGATAAAATTTGGTCTAAACTTCAGAGCACATCTAGAGCTGCCAACACTACCCAAACCTTATTTTTTATCTATAACCGTACATTATACACTCCCGTAATTTTATCCTCTTTCTCTCCAGACACTTCTCCCACTTGTTGGCCCTGTCCCTGCCCTCTGGCTGATCTGAAGCACATGCTCTTTGAATGCCCTCCCATTCTCCATTTCTGGCATCTCGTTTGGTCTCAAATACAAAAACTTTTTCAACTCACTATCCCCTTTTCTGTCCTTCAGATTTTCCTAGGCTCCCTCTCCTCTGACCTTTCTGGATCCCACCATAAACACAGATTACTTGATCTCCTGATAGCCATTGCTTTCCATCATATTACAACGCATTGGAAACAGGCTAAAGATGTTTCTTTCTCTGCATGGTGGAACGCAGTTTGTTTCAATCATCGCCTAGACACTAATTTTATCTCCCCTATTTCTTTAGCAATTAAACGTGATCTTCTGTGGCTCCCCCTCACCGAATATTTATCTAGAATTGCCAGACCTTCCCCCCTTTCTCCACCACGTTCTGTTGAAGTTCAAAAACCACCGTGAATTGTTTTTATCTTAGTATTTGTAAATTTATTAATGCATCCTAATTTCTGATTCTTTGTTATCACTCATATGATGTATGCCTCTCATGTTTTTCTCCCCACCCTCAATATTTCTGCAATTTTAAATTTCATTGTTTTTTGTTTCACATCCTTTATTGTTCAAATATTATTTTGATGTAAGAGAGTTTTATTGCTTTTTATAACCTCTGATTGTTTCTTCATGCCCTGTTTTTTCCTCTTTATGCCTTAATAAACTTCAAACTTAAAAAAAAAGAAGTGAATTGTTGGCTTGGTGCTGTGCTGGTGGGGAGCCTGCGCGAGCAGAAGGTGCCAGTTGTTCTGTCTGCTAAAATACATCTATTAGTAAACGGACAAGTTCTCTCCATGTACCTTGCAGAATGTATTATTGATAACAGCCCTGGTTAAAAGTGTAATATATTTAAAAAATGACTTGTTGCTTTTTTTATTTATTTATTTATAAAGCACACCTACACATCGAGGCATCATGGCTTTAGGACCAGACAGCACGACGAGCAGGGAGGAAAACAGAGCTTTTCAAATGCTAATGAAAGACAGTGAAGCAATCTTGCAAAGTATCAGAGGCAGGTTATTCCATGGACACTGACAAGGACACGTTACAAAAATTCTGAAAGTTCTTCCAAGAAGAGATTCCAGATGGAAGTGGGGTGTCCAGAGAAGCAACAACGAGCCAGATCTAAGATATCTGTGAGATAGGCAGCACATACTGAAAGAAGATATCACCTATGGGCTTGTGTTTTAAAAGACCCCATGGATTAGACCAAGTGTGTTAAAGAGGATCCTGTGTTTAACGGGAAGCCAACGAAAGGAGGACCACGCCTGAGACATGATTTTTTTTTATTGACATGATCAAATTTACACAGCACAGCAGCTAACTGTACTGCTGTGTTTTGAATAAGTTGATGCTTCCTGATCTGATATTCCAACATACCAAGATAAAAAGTATTTCTCTTGTCCAAACAGGAAAGAATGGTGGTATAATGACCACTGACCAATTCTTCCCAGGAGAAATGGTATAATTTATAAATAATGGGTTATCAACAGAATGAGAAAGGAAGCCCATGTTTTTGCATTGTTGTTTCCAGTGACAGATCTTGATCAAGATTTCCCACAAATTTGACCGAGATGGGTATATTTCCTAAAGAAGTGGGCCATAAAGAACCAGAGCAAGTCGAGGTGTTGCCTTCAGAGATCGGGACCTCCGTCTTACTCTTATTCCCATTAGTATTTAGGAAATTAACTGACAGCTCTAGCTGTATCAGAAGGTTATATTAAATGTGGATAGTATCAAATTAAGGCGCTATATCCATTCCCGTCTCTTCTGCTTTTACGTTAATCACATAGCACATGACAGAAAGTTCTTTTTTGTTTAGCTACTCATGCATATTGGCCTCGGTTAACTCTTATTAGCCTTAAGCCATGCTTCAAAATCCACAATGTTTTTTGATACTTTAAGTCCCTCTATTTTTTCTCGCCACTTGATGTACTGTTCGGAAGCTCCTGATTCCCTTTTCTCCCACCATTGCAAAGTGAATGATAATGGACAATGGTCCTTGCAACATCCAGCTCCCATTTACTCTCTCCTGTCACAGTAAAATAATAAAAAATATGTTTCATCATCTGAAATACAGATTGGCCACTGGCCTGGATCTGCTGTATGACCAGCATCATCAACAGTTCATCTTCCAGTGCAGAGCGTTGCTTCAAGTTCACAAAGTCGAGGATGCTGGACACTTCCCTCTCAAGATCCTACGCAGCCACGGAAGGGTGTGTGTCAGAGACTAACGGCAGAGAGGGGGACACTTCTTCCACTGAAACACAATGTCTGAAGCAGGAAGGGTTTTGCACTCACCTAACTACCATTCTCTGCACACCTCTACAGGTGAGCCTGTGTTTTGTGATATCTTGCAAAATGGCCCACACACAGTCACAGCCCTAACAAAACATATTCTCTAGAAGTAAGGTAAGAGTAGGCTCTGAAGCATCACCCGTCGACTGATCTCCACCAGCAGTTGTGCACAACATAACAGTACAATCTCATCCCACTCCTCTGTCAATGGGTTTGGAATTCCTGTTCTAGAGGACCATGTGTGAGCGAGGGAAGTTGTTTTAATTGCTATACTCATAACGAACTGCTTTTCAAGCATGAGTCTCAGTAAAAAATAACTTTTAATTCAGGACTAGCTGACACATTCACTAATCTGTCGACCACATCATAGCTTGTTGAGAAAACCGGATATGATTAGTGGAAGAGAAACAGTGGGCCCGATTCACAGAACTAACTTAAGACAAAATCCTAAACTTACTACTTTTGGTATTCACAGAAGTTAGGATTTTGTCTTAAGTTTGTCTTAAGACAGACTTAAGACAGACTTACGTCAGGATTTTGTCTTAAGTCTGTCTTAAGTCTGTCTTAAGACAAACTTAAGACAAAATCCTAACTTCTGTGAATACCAAAAGTAGTAAGTTTAGGATTTTGTCTTAAGTTAGTTCTGTGAATCGGGCCCAGAGTGTACAAAGCAGAGCGGGCAGCAGCACACCCACACAATCGGTGGGCGCAACTACTACTTGATTCACATTATTCTAAAGTGCACAATGGATAATGCTTTGCACCATGGACCAGGGGGTGAGGAGTACTGAAAGTGTGCATCAAGTAAAGTCATTAAGCCCTAGCAGCCATGTTTGTGCAGGATACAACCTGCAAACAGTTGTATGCCACGTCGCCAAATGTCTTGCTGAAAACCAATACAAGCAAAAAACAAATCTCCCTCCCAGTTCCATTCCCTTTTGCGGGCTCACATAAATAGCGGCTCATTGTTAGGCAGAGCACCACCGTGCCATTTGCAAGAGGCGGCTGTCATACCTCCTGTGTGGATGATGTGTCAAACAGCTCGGAAAGGGTTTTTGTCTTGTGAATTTTTTAAAAAGCATGAAAACCATTTAACAAGCACAGGTTCATTACACCAGAAGAGATGTATTAGGACTCTTTGAATAACTTCTCCTCATAACTGAACCGAGCTCCTGCTGATACAGTGTATTCCTGTAAAGAAATCACCGCACAGCAATAAAACAAAGGATATTCACATTTCTGAGGCTTGCATGGTGCCATAATTTAAAGCAAAAAGGATGGGGGCATTGCTTCTGCTTCCTGATGGTGCAACTGCTTTGTGACAGGTCCTTATGCGCTCCTCAATGATGCTTTTAGACAACATCATAGAAAGTGCTTTGCATGCGAGCCAGTAGCATATCATTAATAGTGATTATTGCTTCAGACTCCTCCTGACATTTTGAACTGCCTCTGAAATGCCATTATCTTTCCTTGGAGGAATGGAGAAGAAACGGAACGATTTCGTTAAGTAACGGAAAGGGCGGCCTTGCTTGCAAATGGTTGTTTTGTGCTTCTTCCATTCTAGTTTTCTCCATTGTTTTATGATGGAACACAAATTCTAGGACAGCAAGGTCAGAATAAACTGCACACCGCCTGCCACACAATGGAACTAGGAAGGGAGTGTGTGGCAGTCGTTTAGGACCCTAACAATAGCATAGAAATTGAGATGTCGGAAAAGGCGAGGTAGAGTTTTAGTAAAAAAATAAAATAAATAGCCGTGTGACAGTTTTAGTACAAAAATTGATCAATTTAATCTCAGTAATTGGCGAAAAATTCAGCACATTTGCCCTTCTTGAACTTTGGTAAATCCTAGATGTTTGATGAAGTCTGCTGCTGCACATACTCCTGTTAAAGACTGAGTCAGCCCTTGGGCTGGGTCCACGCCATGTATATTCTGATAATAAAATAAAGTTTCATAAAAGTGCTATGCATCTTCCAAGGACTATTATTTTTACTTAGAGTTTGGTGGGTGGCCGGCTGTCCGCGCAGGGTGGTGGAGGCCATAAACTGTGCCTCCCTAGTGGATGACTATCCACCTTATTTAAAGATCTTCGCCTGCTTGTCTGAGATCTCTATACCTTCAGAGGAGTCACCACAACTGAGGGTCATATGAAACCACTGCAGTTTTGCTGAGCGACTGCCTTGTTTCTTGAAGCCACTCAGCGAAGATTTTAGTTTTTTAAAAATAAACTACCATGACTCAGCGCTCGGCACGATTCAAGATGGCCGTCTAGTATGGAGCTCTGTGCCGCTTCGGACATGCCACTCCGTTTTTGTCCGGTTTTACACCCGCTTTAATGTTTTAAAACAGGATGCTTCTGCTTCAGAAAACTTGCTGATCCCAAGACTGTCCTTCAGTTTTTTTCTGGGTGCTTATGGCTCTGTGGAACATCGTGAGACCTCTGCAGTTACCTTCCCGCCGCCATTTTGAATTTCTTCATCACTAGGAATTTTTCTTCACCATCGGATATTTCTTGAGCTACGTCTTTTTCTAACTTCTCCATACTTATTTGCAAGACTGACTAGGATTTTTCTCGGTTAATTGGTCCCCTCCATTTGCATTTAAAGACTTATCTCATTTGAACTCATTATTTTTACTGGATGAAGCGTCATTATTGGAGAGATTTCGCTGGCTTTTTACGTTCAGGCTTGTGTATTTTTCTTCGTAAGTGGGTAGAACAACAACTACATTCAAACAAGAAGCTTACGGCTGGTGTGCCTGTATCAGAATCTTCCTCTCTTTAACCCTGTATGCATTGTTTTCATATTCCAGTCAGTATGGCTCAATTTAACTCTCCTAAATCAGTTTCTTCGCCCATTGCTCCATCGAAACTACAATCACCTTCTTGTGCAAAAAAAACAAAGGCTCAAGCAGGATCCCCTTTCTCCACCGGACTCCGTCCTGCCTGTATCTCTGGACACTTTCTTGGAGGAAATAAGGGCTTTGAAACCATTTGTTGAAGAAACCAACACTCGTTTGCAGGTTTTGGACAATAAATGGTCTCCACTTGATTCCAGAGTATCCGTAGTGGAGCAACATGTCAGTGATATATAGGACATTACTGAAAGAATTTTATCTTTGGAGAATGATGTTTTGCTTTTAAGAAAATCTGCTGAAGATCTTCAACACAGGAATAGACACAATAACCTTCATCTATATGGTCCTCCGGAGGGTATTGAGGGAGCCGATCCGGTGTCCTTCTTCACTGTTTTGCTCCTGAAACTTCTGGATCTTCCTTTGAAATATATTGACCTTCTACAAGTTCTATTTGCAGCCAAGCTTAAGAAACAACTAAGCTGGTCTGGAGCTAGATTGTTTTTGTCCCAGGACTTTTCCATAGCAACTTCAAAGCGACGAAAGGAGTTCCTTGAGCTTTGGCCAGCTTTGAGTACCTTAGGTGCATGTTATGACTTATTCCATCCCTGCTTGAACAAGGTAATTTTTCAGAACCACACGCCTACTTTTGAAGAAGTGGCAGACCTTCTGAGTCTCATCCATTCACACTCTACAACTTCCCTTGAGACTACTGATCCTTCCTTTACTAATTAACCTTTTATCTGACAGTCGATGCAAATTAATCATTATTTTTACTTCCTTTTACTTCCTTTACAGGTTGTAATCTGATGAATATCTCTTATTAAATTGTTTATTTTTCTTCTATTATTATTACAGACCATCCAAATTACTTCACACTTCCATATTCTGTTTGTTTGACTCCCCGATGTGGTTTGTTTCCCTCCGTTGTTTGTGCTGTCTTTAGTGTGGTACCCAGACAAAATATCGAGTTGGAAATATCAACCTACCATAATATCGAGAAATATCGAAGGAGCATAATATCGAAGTCAAGAATATCGTTGGACAGAATATCGACCCTAAGGTAAGTAATATCGGAATTCTTAATATTGATGTAAGTAATATCGAAGTTAGTAATATCGATAGCATATATATTGATGTTACTAATTTCGATGACACTAATATCGATATTTGTATTATTTTATAGTTTTTTATTATGTATGTGTTATATGTTTAACGTAAGTATTTTAAATAATTACTATTATATGTGTATTAATTTTATATAATAATAAATTAATTTATAAGAAAATTGTGTGTTTTAGTACCGGAGCGGGTTGTGGGTTTATAGGGGAATAGGGTGGGAAGTAATTTAATTATGGTAAATTGATTATTAATTAGTAGGATTTATTAATAAATTATAATTAATTGGTAATTATTTGAAAATAATTGGAAAATAATTTTAATTATTTATTAATTGATATATATGTTCTGTAGCGGATTGTGGGTTTATAGGGGAATAGGGTGGGAAGTAATTTAATTATGGTAAGTTGATTAATCATTAGTAGGATTTATTAATTAATTATAATTAATTGCTAATTATTATTAATTAATTCGAAAAAAATAAAAATAATTGATTAATTGATATATATGTTCTGTAGCGGGATGTGGGATTATAGGGGAATAGGGTGGGAAGTAATTTAATTATGGTTAATTATTTAATAATTAGTAGGAATTATAAAATAAATGTAATTAATTGGTATTTTTTTTTAATTATTTGCTAATTATTTCTCTTAAATTCATAAATGGATAAATGTGTTATGTTGTGGGTAGTGGTTGTATAGGGAAATATGGTGGGAAGTAATGTAAATTTAATTAATTAATAATGTATTAAAACTAATTGTATTGTTAATAATATAATTGTTAATTAATTATTAATTGGCAATTAAATATTATTAAATGGTATTATTTTTAATTTATTTTAGGTTAAATATATTTTGCTAAGCATGTATTTTATAATTATGTATAGGTATTGTATATGGTTTATATTTATTTTTTTATAATTACAAAAATCGTTTATTTATAAGTATGCTATTTTAACTCTTATACTATCCAACACTTTCCCTACTGTTGCACTCTCTGGAGTTGGAATAGTATTTTTTACCCCTACGCTATCCAACGCTTTCCCTATTGTTGCACTCTCTGGAGTGGGAAAAGTAATTTTTACCCCTACGCTATCCAACGCTTTCCCTACTGTTGCACCCTCTGGAGTGGGAATAGTAATTTTTACTCCTACGCTATCCAACGCTTTCCCTACTGTTGCACTCTCTGGAGTGGGAATAGTAATTTGTACCCCTACGCTATCCAACGCTTTCCCTACTGTTGCACTCTCTGGAGTGGGAATAGTAATTTTTACTCCTACACTATCCAACGCTTTCCCTACTGTTGCACTCTCTGGAGTGGGAATAGTAATTTTTACCCCTACGCTATCCAACGCTTTCCCTACTGTTGCACTCTCTGGAGTGGGAATAGTAATTTTTACCTGTACGCTATCCAATGCTTTCCCTACTGTTGCACTCTCTGGAGTGGGAATAGTAATTTTTACCCCTATGCTATCCAACGCTTTCCCTACTGTTGCACTCTCTGGAGTGGGAATAGTAATTTTTACCCATACGCTATCCAACGCTTTCCCTACTGTTGCACTCTCTGGAGTGGGAATAGTAATTTTTACCCCTACGCTATCCAACGCTTTCCCTACTGTTGCACTCTTTGGAGTTGGAATAGTAATTTTTACTCCTACGCTATCCAACGCTTTCCCTACTGTTGCACTCTCTGGAGTGGGAATAGTAATTTTTACCCCTACGCTATCCAACGCTTTCCCTACTGTTGCACTCTCTGGAGTGGGAATAGTAATTTTTACCCCAACGCTATCCAACACTTTCCCTACTGTTGCACTCTCTGGAGTGGGAATAGTAATTTTTACCCCTACGCTATCCAACGCTTTCCCTACTGTTGCACTCTCTGGAGTGGGAATAGTAATTTTTACTCCTACGCTATCCAACGCTTTCCCTACTGTTGCACTCTCTGGAGTGTGAATAGTAATTTTTACCCCTACGCTATCCAACGTTTTCCCTACTGTTGCACTCTCTGGAGTGGGAATAGTAATTTTTACCCGTACGCTATCCACCGCTTTCCCTACTGTTGCACTCTCTGGAGTGGGAATATTAATTTTATCCGTACGCTATCAAACGCTTTCCCTACTGTTGCACTCTCTGGAGTGGGAATAGTAATTTTTACCCTTACGCTATCCAACGTTTTATATAATTAATTGTACAAAATGTATGTGTTTATTTTATTTTTTATATTAGTTACATTTTATTTATGTTATTATTTTATGTTTGTAAATGTATTAATGATTTAGAATATATTTTATTAATTTATAAATTAGTAAAATAATTATTAATACTTATTGTTCAGTACATATATATTATATATTTACTGTATATATTTAATTAATGTATTATTAATATATATGTATTATTTATTAATTTAAAACATTATTAGATACTTTAAAATATGTAGATTTAATTTATTAGTGTTATATATTTAATTTGACATTTATATATTAAAAGAAAAAAAATCGATATTTTTAACATCGATATTTTTTACATCTATATTATTTTTTCGATATTTTTGTACTTACCATGTTGTAGACAGGATGTCGATATTCTTGCCCTCGATATTGTTGACTCGATATGTCTGTAGGTCGATATTTATGAGGTCGAAATTCTGTCAGTGATCCCTTTAGTGTCTGTTGTCAGTTCTTGTTTTTTCTTGTGTCCCTCGAAAGGTACATATTACAGTCATGTTAGGTTTGAAAAACCTCATTCTCATTATATACTTGTTTCGTGCCATAGTAGGGTAGCAGTGTGCTAGACCTAATTTGTATGCACGTTATGCAACCCACTGAGTTATCCTTGTAATGCGCGAGTTTCAATTAGCGAGTGTGACTCCATTTTGTATTTCGCAATCCCTATTAGGCTGTGTCTGAACTAGGCCCATTTCACATTTTGCTTGCCTCAGTCGAACACTGTATTTAGCTATTATTTTCTCTTCTGTTCAAGGTTGCCTTCTGACTTACTAATGAATAGGCCATTCCGCCTTTGCATACTTATCCATTTCCCGTTTGGACAAGGGCATCCTACAGGGTTCCTGCCTAAGTCCTACATTATTTAATACTTATATGGCCCCTTTAGCTAAAATTGTTGAACCGTTTGGATTCGAAATTATATCTTATGCTGACGACACTCAGCTGATATTTCTAATCGGCTCTGATTTGGAGGACAAGCAACCCGATTCGCAGCAGGCATGCTTGCAATTTCTAATTGGATGACAGAGAACTACCTCCAATTGAATCCTAGTAAGACTGAGATCATGCTTATGGGCAAAGCGTCTTCCATCTGGTCACAAGAGTGGTGGCTTGAACAGTTGGGAACTGTTCCTGTGCCGGTCCAGGGTGTGAAAAACCTTGGACTGAAACTGGATCCAATTCTAACCATGAAGGATCACGTAGGAAACCACTATCAGCTCTTGCTATTAAAGCCTTCGTCTCTTATGTAGGATTCTTCCCCACCTGCCAACTGACTATCAAGGAACCCTGGTTCAAGCGATGGTGATGAGCCGCTTGGACTATGGGAACGCATTGTTGGCATAAATTGGTGAGACACTGCTTGCTAAACTGCAGGTAATTAAAAATACCGCAGCAAGGATGATCTTAAATTCCCCCCCAGGCTCTTCTTCGGCTCCTCTGTTGAAACAGCTTTATTGGTTGCCAATTAAGAAGCGCTTTTTCCTTAAGATCTGCTGTCTCACCTACAGGGCCGTGAATGGTATAGGCCCTCTTTACTTGCAGAAGAAATGTATAAAGCTGGCTGCGGGTTGCAATCTAAGATCTAACTCTTTGGCTCTGCTAAAGGTTCCCCATATCCGTTTAACCAGCACAGGGGGAGAGCCTTTTCATATCTAGCCCCCGATACTGGAACCAGCTCCCCGTTCCCCTGCTGAAATGTACCTCCTATATTGTTTTTAGAAAACTATTGAAAACCTTTCTCTTCTAACAGATTTTTAACATGACCGGATATCCTCCTCATTTCGCTAGGAAATTGCAGAGATGCCATACGGTGAGTCGCGTGCTATAGAAATGTTAATAACATAACATAACATCCATGTGTGTAGCTCTGCTCCCACGTTAGGAGAGGCTGAGACCCGGCACAACAACCTTGAAACTGTGATAGTGTGTACCCATCTAGCAAGTGGTAGCCATTCCTTCTGTGCCTCCTCTGTTCATGCTCGGCCTGAGCCTGTAACGTTCCACTGTGGGTGAAGTTGGGGAATTCTGGAGGAATGGTTATGCATTGCAGACTGTTGTGGGTCAGCCCCTTGGCAGACATCTTAAGGTGCAGGTCAGGTAGGACTTCTCTGCAGAGTATTACTAATAAATGCTTGTTTGTATTCTCTACTGTCTGACCGAATCTTCATTACTTGGGAAGGCATAGCAGGTGATTTTCAGTAACCCGGTGACTCTTTTGGGTCACTTCCTTCAGTCATCAGTTAATTTTTGACATGTACTGTCCTGTCTTATTCTCTTTTTTCCATTTCTCCCTCCCTCACTCTCCTTTTCTAAATTGTCTCTTAGTGTCTCATTATATCTCTTCAACTCTGCTTTCCTTTATCAACTATTCTTCTAACAATCCTTTACTACTGTTGATCATGTTGTTTCAGGTATAATGTTATTCTCCTACATTCAGAGTTGTTTCCTGGAATGTGAAAGATTTTTATTAACCTTATGAAGAGGCAAATATTTATTTCACACTTAGCCTCCTATAATACAGGTTTAGTTTTATTACAAAAAACTAATTTGACAGAGACAGAGGCTCTCAAGCTTAAACAAAATTGGGTTGGGTCAGTTCTACTTTCCCCTACGAGCACAAAGAAGAATGGCGTTATTATTTTATGTCATAAAAAATTGAAATGCCTTGTTATTTCTCAAGACATAGACTTGGAGGGTAGATGGTTATTGGTTAAGCTTCTTCATAATCTTTGTCTTAATCGTGTCTTTAATTGTATTAAATGTTTATGGTGCGACCTAACCAGATTATGCTTTCTGGCCTACAATTACAGGAAAATGTATCCAACATAAAGATGAGCTTTTTTAATCTTGGAAGTGATTGTACCCAGGTTATGGACCCCTTTATTGATCACAAATCCCAAGTGCGCTTTATTCCTCACAAGGCTCATAAACAATTTCACAGTACAATCGGGCAGACGCATCTTGTAGGTGCTTGGAAACTATGTACCCGGATCGAACAGAATTTTCCTTTTTCAGCCCTCCACATGATTCCCTGACCCGATTAGACTACATTTTCCTTTCTAAGTCTTCATCTCAACATCTTTTGTCCTCCTCGATTGAACCCATTGTGATTTCAGATCATGCCCCGGTAGTTGCTAATCTTGATGTCCTAAGTTCGCAACCAAAATCTTCTAGATGGAGATTTAACAACTTTCTTCTACAGGATTCGTTTTTTTCTTCCTCCTTAATTTCCTTTGCTGAGGAATTCTTTTCTTTAAATGAGGATCCTTCTGCTTCTCCTGCATTAGTGTGGGATGTTTTAAAGACCACTGCTCGTGGCTTCAATATAGATTTTGTAACCAGGAAAAAGAAACAGTCCCTTAATCAACATAAAGACCTGTTAGCCAACATTAAATACTTAGAACACCAATTTTATACTTTATCATCAGATTCCACTTTGCAGAAGCTTTTCCATGCATAGCTAGATTTTAACTAAATATCTACTGACAATGCCTCCTCTTTTTCCTTTGAAGTAGTGCCCGTTACTATGATGCACACAACAAATTTAGTTCACTTTTAGCTAATTATATCAAATCCAGAAATTGGCGGGTGCTGATAGACTCCATACAATCAACAGATGGAGCATCTCTTCAAAGATCAGGACATTTTAGATGAATTTTCATTAAAAATGTATAAACTCCAGATACCCCCACACTTGTCTCTCTTATGGATACCTATCTTAGTCGCATTCCCCCCTGCCCCCATCTTCTTCTATAAATCTTGACTTTGCTTCTCTGGATTCTGATCAATCGATTCAGGAAATTTCTAGATCTCTGGCTTCCCTAAAGAAAAATAAATCCCCTGTTCCTGATGGATTTACTATACAATTCTACTTACATATTTCAAATCTGCTCCTCCTGAAAATTTCAATCTTTTTAAATATTTTTTTACTACCTGCAAGGCTAGTAGTACTTTCCTAGAAGCCACTATTTGTTTCATCCATAAGGAGGGCAGGAATCCAAAGCTTTGCAAGAATTATCTTCCTATTTCCCTTGTGAATGTAGACTATAAAAGATTTGCTAAACTACTTGCATTACGACTTATTCCTCTTTTACCATATTTAATTGATCTGGAACAGTGTAGTTATGTTAAGGACAGATTAACTTCCAATAATTCTCAGTTACTTATTAATGTTTTAAATCAAGCCTCTACTCTTTCTTATTCTTTAGCGGCCGTTTCTATTGATGCAGAGATAGGGTAGGTTGGTCATTTTTATTTGAAGCTCTTCGTTGGCATGGCTTTGGTCCTAAATTCATTCCCCTTATTTCTTTGCTTTACATGACACCTAGAACTTCTATCATAGTTAATGGACTTATTTAACAACTTTTTTCACTTTGGCATGGTGTCCGGCAAGGTTTTCCCCTATCTACTCTTTTATACATCTTGTCTCTTGAACCCTTTCTATCTCATATCTTCCATAATACTAATTTCTCTGGGTTTATTTATGGTGATCATCATTTGTAACTATCTGCCAATGCGGATGATATTTTACTTTTTATATCAAACCCAGAATCTTCCATCTCCCCTTTATTGCAAGAAATCTCAGATTTTCAGCAATTTCAGGTTATAAAATGAACTCTGACAAGAAGGATATTCTCCCCATCATCAAATATTGCCTCAAGCAACATTTTGACTTGACAGGATTTCAATGGACTAGTTCTAGAATCAAATACTTGGGCATATGGCTTACTAATTCCATATTGGATGTGGTCAAAATAAATATGAAGGAGGGTCTTGATCAAATCTCCATACTCCTTTCCTCCTGGAACCCTCTTTTTCTACCATGGTGGGGCCCCTTGATTCTATCAAAATGATGATCACTCCCATGATCTTATATATTTTTTTCAATGATCACAATACACATTCCTTCCATTTACTTACAAAAATTGGGTCCCTTCTCCCTACATTTTTATGGAATAACAAAAAATCTAGAATTTCCTTTTCACACCTTAGAAAGTCAAAATGTAATCGAGGAGTGAATTTCAGGGTTTTCTGATTATCACAAAGCCTTTTGCCTTAAACAAGCTTCTCATTGTGCTTCACAGATATTTCTACTTTTACTTCTTTATGGGTTACTACTGAACGCTCCATTTTCTATGACAGAAATTCTTTACTGCAAAGACTAATCTCACATCTCTTCCATTGTTTAAACACACTTGCTCATTGTTAAGGCCTCACTGTCAGCCAAGGATAATATCTAGAAATATGTTTCGCCACTCTCCTTTCTGGTATAATCGTCTCTCACGATTAACAATAGGCCTCTGTACTGTAGTTCTTGGAGGATTAAAGGTATTGTGTGGGTCCAGGATCTGTTTGATGGCATGATTGACTGTTCTTTTCCCTGATTTCAGGCTACTTTTAAATCTCCTAACTCATTTTGGTGCAATTTTTCAATACTTATGGAAGTAATTCTAGATGTTTTTATTCCTTTCCTCCAGACAATTCCTTGTCTACAAATGATCCACTTCTCAGAATTTTGACTGTACTTCCAAAGGCATCCCTGATCGTTAAATTATTTCACTCTCAGGTCCAGAGCGCACTAAGTCTACGTTGGAACTTACTTGGGATGCGGATTTGGGTTGAGATTGGAGCATCGATTTCTGGAACAAGATTTGGGCTAGATCTTTAAAAATTTCTAGATCTGCATGCACCACTCAATCTTTGTTTTTCTATATCATGGACTGCTTTGTACTCTGTTGTGTTGCAGAAATGTAGCAATCCACACGGTTGGATGTTTTAACAAAGATCCTTTAATCGAAGCGCAGAGAAGAAGTTGGTATTCCAACAGCAGCCAATAGATAACTGACATAACAGGAATGTAAGCATAACAGGTAACATGGCAACAATAGAACTGGTTAAAGAGCTTAACATTTAAAGGGTCCCTAACCAGAATACAACATATCCTCATCATTTTATGCATTCTTACCATACAAAAAAAAACCAAATAATAAAAATAAATAAATAAACAAGCATATTGAAAGAAAGAAAAACAAAGAAGCTACCAGTAAGATTTAAATTCTAATTATCGGTCACCACAAGCATAATCCTGTAGGTATCTTGGTGAACATCTTGCCCTGGAGGCTAAGCACCTAGTAATTGCAGAATCACCACAATCTGAAGATAAACACTTAGTAGATGTAGGATCACCACGATCCTCACTAAACACTGTGGGTGTAGAACTACCACATGCTTCCTCATCACTGACAAGAAGATAAGGATTGAAATCACCATTTTCTTTTGCATTACCCATTTCCGTGTCATTCATTTTTTTGTAAAGTGCTACTCTCCTTAAATTCCAATTTTCACCATTGTACAAAGTAACATGTCTTGAGTGAACATTTTTTACCCTATATGCACCCCGTAATTTGGCAAAACCAGCACTACAACGTTCAGGTTTAACTTTGACCAAATCATTGGGTTTAATTCTTTTCACACATTGAAGATGGTCGTATACTGATCTTCACCTCGTATGCATTTTCCGTTATACTTCAGCTTCAAGCATATTTTAACCAGTCAGTATTTGTTCACGCTGTGACATACAACAATTCCCAGAAATCTGTACTCACAGAAATTGCGTCAATCGTCACTCCATATATATTTTGAATATTTTCCCGGTGGTTATCTCCGCATACACATTACTCGGTTCAGAAAATGGAATTACGGTAAATAAAGCTTACTTTTCTGAGAAGGCATGTTGATCCTTCTAGCTTTAAGTCCAATTCCAGATTCCCGTTTGAACCAACAAAGGAAAACTTTTACCAACAGGAAATGGCTTCCTCTGCGCTTTTCTTTTCTTTGGGTTCGTTAGGATCGCCACCATTTGTTGTGTTGCAGAAATGTAGCAATCCACACTGTTAGATGTTTCAACAAAGATCCTTTAATCAAAGCGCAGTGAAGAAGTTGGTATTCCAACAGCAGCCAATAGATAACTGACATAACAGGAATATAGTACAAAAGGGGGTGGTAATGGACAGAGCATCTGAACCAATCAAACACTCACACCCAATCAAAAGATCTGGGTTTTATCCATCACCGTTCTATAGCCCACTCTGCCACCCAAGTTCAGACATGGCTATATGCAAATCAGTCTGACCCTGTGCCTCATGGGAACAGTCCAGCCCGAACTGCCAAGCCATGCCTTCCCTGGACCGGAAACAAGCTTCAGAGGACCGGTTTCTGGCATTCCAGCCGTCTTCAGCCCGGCTTGCTTGAATCCAGTGACAAAATGAGCAAGGGACTCACGTCTGAGCATACCCTGCCACACTTATGGCGGCCAAAAGCGGTACAAAAGGGGGTGGTAATGGACGGAGCATCTGAACAAATCAGACACTCACACCCAGTCAAAAGATCTGGGTTTAATCCATCACCTTTCTTTAGCCCACTCTGCCACCCCACTTCAGACATAGCTATATGCAAATCAGTCTGACCCTGTGCCTCATGGGAACAGTCAGCCCGAACTGCCAAGCCATGCCTTCCCTGGACCGGAAACAAGCTTCAGAGGACCGGTTTCTGGCATTCCAGCCGTCTTCAGCCCAGCTTGCTCAAATCCAGTGGCAAAGTGGGCAAGGGACTCACGTCTGAGCATACCCTGCCACACTTATGGCGGCCAAAAGTGGTACAAAAGGGGGTGGTAATGGACGGAGCATCTGAACCAATCAAACACTCACACCCAGTAAAAAGATCTGAGTTTAATCCATCACCGTTCTTTAGCCCACTCTGCCACCCCAGTTCAGACATGGCTATATGCAAATCAGTCTGACCTTGTGCCTCATGGGAACAGTCCAGCCCGAACTGCCAAGCCATGCCTTCCCTGGACCGGAAACAAGCTTCCGAGGACCAGTTTCTGGCATTCCAGCCGTCTTCAGCCCGGCTTGCTTGAATCCAGTGGCAAAGTGAGCAAGGGACTCACGTCTGAGCATACTCTGCCACACTTATGGCAGCCAAAAGCGGTACAAAAGGGGGTGGTAATGGACGGAGCATTTGAACCAATCAAACACTCACACCCATTCAAAAGATCTGCGTTTAATCCATCACCGTTCTTTAGCCCACTCTGCCACCCCAGTTCAGACATGGCTATATGCAAATCAGTCTGACCCTGTGCCTCATGGGAACAGTCCAGCCCGAACTGCCAAGCCATGCCTTCTCTGGACCGGAAACAAGCTTCCGAGGACCGGTTTCTGGCATTCCAGCCGTCTTCAGCCCGGCTTGCTTGAATCCAGTGGCAAAGTGAGCAAGGGACTCACGTCTGAGCATACCCTGCCACACTTAGTTCGGGCTGGACTGTTCCCATGAGGCTTATCAAAAAACAAGAATTCCTTTCTGTGTATTAGTCTTTCAGTTAGTGACCATGAGGCCTACACATTATAACCCATTCTGATTACTTTGTGGTTATGATATTAAGTTAGATGTTTAGTTAACATTAGTACTCCAAACTAGAATGTCATTTTTTGTTACTCTCAAAGTTTTATTTATAAAAGGAAACATTTACATTTACAAACCATATTTAAAATTGCATTCAATTGATACTTTAAAAGGGTGCTCTGTTACACTCTTATCCACTTTCTAACAATTCCGAATTACGGTATCTGTCTCAGAGTCAAACCGGTTAAAAAAGGTTTATACTTATATCCATTCAAATTAAATACACAAAACAAACAATTCATATACAATAATAGTCCCACTGTCGACGCGTTTCGCGTTTCGGTGCGTTGGTTACAATTGTGGCACCTTCCTCAGGACGGACGAAATTTAAAACCAAAGTTTATTCAATTCTTCAAAAAAGAGAAATAAATATAATTAATGCAATGTCCCTGTAGAGAGTTTTATTCTGGTTATAGACTAGTCTAGTGGAGTTAACTGTTTCCATATTAAGTGCCCTTACTTGAAGTATAGGGATTGAAGTCCTTATGTTAATTTTCAGGACAGTTATATTCCTTTTGGACGTTGCGGTTTGGGTTACTCACATCATAGTCTTTTTGAATCATTGACTTTCTATAAGAGAAGAGCATGAGATTATATGCCATACTGCACATAGTTATGGCTTGTTCTTACATTTCTCCTGTGCCACTTACTCATAAAGTTCTAATTGACCCTTTATTTAAAGGTGTCCGTTGAAGCAGGTACGTTTTTCAATGTGCACCATCAATATAAGGTAATCTTGCTGTGCCTATAAAGTACACGAAGATTAAGGGACCTATTTAGAAAAATCAGAATCAAAAAGTTTTTTGAGGGAAAAGAAAATAGAGAAACCACCAACAAATCTGGCTTAAAACCATTGTCCACATGGACACCAAATATAGGGATGGTAGGACCAGAGGTAGATACTTTTGAAAAAGTAGTGACCATTGGCTTAGAGAAGTTACTAGACACACAGGTATGGACTGAAAACAACTTATCAAAAGAGGAAAGGGAGGCACTAAAATCCCTGACATCCAGTGATGAAATAACGATAAAACCTGGAGACAAGGGGGGTAGTATTGTGATTTTAACCACAGAAGATTATGAAAAAAGAATGCTAACACTTTTGAACAATGAGTTACACTACAAATCTAGTAATGTGAGAGAATGGAATAGTCTCAAGAAAAAGGTTTGTGATGTTGTTAATTTTGCCAAAGAAGACTGCATCATTTGTGAGGAGGAATATAGATTCCTGATAAACGAGTACCCCAAGGTCCCTGCACTATATGGGTTGCCTAAAGTGCATAAAAACTTGGAAGATCCACCAATGTGCCCTATAGTGTCAGGCATCGAATCTTTGACTGAACCATTAAGTAAATATGTGGACCATTTCATTCAGCCTTTGGTCACACAACTACCCTCGTATATAAAAGACACCACCCACATGATTTCCAAAATAGAAGGGAGAGAATTTAATAAAGACACACAGTGGTTGGTGTGTCTGGATATAGAAGCATTATATACTAATATCCCGCAAGAAGACACGGTGAGAATGATGAGGGACATTTTAGGTGATGAAAATGGCGACTTAACCTTGCAGAATACTTTCATCATAGAATGCATAGAGATAATTTTAAAAAACAATATTTTTTTATTCAAACAGGATTATTATTGTCAGATTAAGGGCACCAGTATGGGAGCCACATGTGCTCCCAGCCTGGCATGCCTGTATGTAGGCAGATTTGAGACCCATCATATCTACAACGAAATGTGTCCCTTTTTCGAGAATGTAAAGTGCTGGTCGCGCTTTATAGACGACATTTTCTTCATTTGGGATGGCCAGGAAAGGGAACTAGATACCTTTTTAGAATGGATAAACTGTGGGGATCCAAACCTTAAGTTCACTTCCAATAAAAGCCAGGTATCAGTAGACTTCCTAGATATTAAGATCCACGAAAAAGAAGGGGTCCTCAATGTAGACTTGTTTGTAAAACCCACAGACCGTAATACTCTCCTTCATCATACAAGCTACCACCCCAAAAGTCAGAAAGATGGGATACCGTTCAGTCAATTCCTAAGAGTAAGGCGGAATTGTAGCGATAGAACAAGCTACGAAAAACATGCAGCAATTTTAAAAACTAAACTTGTTCAAAGAGGATACCCCAAGCGATTAATAAGACAAGCATATAAACGTGCTAAGTATTATAATCGTGATAGTTTATTTGAGGTATCTCCAAAAACAAACAGCCGCAACGATGGAATAATTATGGTATCTGACTATAATGGTTTTAGCAATAAAGTAAAAAATCTGATAAATAAGAACTGGAGCATACTGAACAAAGCAGGTACATTACCCATGACAAAACCTACTTATGCATATAGGAGAAATAAGACCATAAGAAATCACCTGGTGCATACTTTTAAAGAACCAAAAAGTGGAGGACAAAGAAATGTTGTAACCAACAATCCCATTAGGGGAAACTTGCCTTGTGGCTCTTGCTCGCATTGCAAAAATATTATTAAGACTGACAAACTAGAAGTGCAGGGAATAACCCATTGGATGAATGAACATGTTAATTGCCGTACTACCAATGTGGTGTACCTTTTGCTGTGTCCGTGTAACAAATGTTACATTGGAGAGACGGGACGCGAAATGCGCCTGCGTTTGACGGAACATCGCTCCGCACTAAGAAACCAAAAAAAGAATGCCCCTTTGGTAGAGCACTGGATAGCGGAAAATCATAACATCGATGAAATCAAGTGGTTCATTCTAGAAAAGACTAAGATTTCAGTAAGAGGAGGTGATTTGAACAGAAAACGAAAACAGAGGGAACAATTTTATATGTCCAAATTCAAGTCCTACTACCAGGGACTAAATGGTCGAGAAGAATGGGACAGAATGATTAGATAACATTGTATAACCTTTCTTTGCACAAATCATCTGAAATCAACAAAAGTGGCGCTTATGCTATAACTACTCTACTCTACTACAACTACTCTTACTACTGTACACTAGTTCGAATGATACTTGAGTATATGCTTAACTCAGTGCTTAGAAAAACGTGATTAGAACTGTTTTTAAACCTGCAGTAAACAAAAACTGTATTACAGAGTAAGATCATATTTGAATAATTACATATGTGTACGTGTAAAATCAGTAAGATTGTATTGAGATAGAGTTATCATTATTTGAACTTGGAAGCAGATTGCACTATACATTATCACTGTCTATAAGTAAATTCAAACATTATCAATGTTCATAAGTAATATTAAACACTGTTGTAACAAATCGTGTATAAGACTCGAACCACAATCTGTTTTTAATTGATTTGTTAAAATTAGGCAAGAGTATCAGATATACACAGTGGCGGTTTCCCCATGGGGGCGTTTGGGCGCCGCCCCCCCTGCTTTCTCGCCGTGCGAGAAGAAGGCAGAAACAAATGGTAGTTATTTATTTATAACTACCATTTGTTTCTGCCTGCCCTTCTCGCACGGCGAGAACGCACTGCAGTCAGCAGAACAGAACTTGCTTCCTGGGTTACTAACTCGACTCGAGCCTCAGGGCAGGGGGGAGTGGCTTGGGGGAGTGGCTTGCCCACTGTTATTAATACGGACTGTTTGGACAGCCTAAAAGGCTGTCCAAACAGACAGTATTAGCAACAGTGGGCAAGCCGCTCCCCCAAGCCTCCTCCCACTCTCCAGTCTGCAGAATGCAGACTAGCAGAAATGACGTATTTAGGGCGGCCGGCCGAACCAATCAGCGCCGGCTGCCATGGAGGGGAGGGAGGCTGCCTGCAGCCTGCAGTGACGAGAGCGGCGGCATTCGAAATCCAGGACGGCGCGCAGGAGTCTCGGGACTCGAGAGTCAACGCGGGAAGCCATTGCCAAGGTAAGTTCAAACTATATCGGAGCGTAGGTCCACACCTGCTGAAAATCCTGGACTCAGACCTATGCAGTGATTTGTTTAGTCATTTGGGCTGCTTTTAAGCATCAAAGGCTTATCGAAAGACTGTCTGCTTTGGCTGGCTTTAGGAGAGCGGGGTTGTATTGGTTTCATTCATTTCTACAAAACATGCTCATATCAAATCCATTTGGATGCTTTCCTCTGCAGTATATCGGACACAAAATGCAGAGTATTTGTGCTCTGTCACCCAGTACATTTTAATGTTTATGTGGCCCATTGCTAACAACTTAGACACCTACAGGATTTGATGTCATGCATGTGAACCACACTCGTCTCCATCTTGTTGAGTTTAGCTTGTATGGGATTAGCACTGTATGATGTAGGAGGTATTGAAAATGTATAAAGTTTGTGGGAATGTTTGGTTTTGAAATGGACGAGGGCTGTTGGGAGTAGTCCTCCATGCCTGCCATTTTAGAAACCGAGGTGTTAAATAAAAAGAAGAATCTGTACACATACCTATGGTGTATGCAGCGTCTTTTCACATCGCAAGATTGAAGACAAACCAGGCAACGTTTCCAGTATGTCTTTCTGATTTTTACAGGGGAGAGATTGGTTAATGAAATTCTGCTTTTTCACCTCTACCCAGACAGAGCAACAGGGCGCTCCCCAAATCCTGGTGCGTAAAGTGCACAATTTGAAGAGTTCTTTAAATGTGGTCTGCAGTTTACCCCTAAAAGGAATGCAGCGTCCAAATCGGCATTCCACCACCTATCATATGTTAAAAGGTGACCTGTAAGTGTCCCTAATGCTGGAAGTGATCATTCATGCCCTATTAGGGTGCCCATCTTTAAGCTTCAATTTTTTAAAGGATAAAATGCGTTTATCGGGGTTTTAAGCACCTGCTGGAAAGGCATGCATTTCCATGGCGCTGTAAGCCTGTATATGAAAAAGGCAGCAGCGTCCTACCGGCAGAGAATGGAGTTTTTCTTCATCAGATGCTAGATTAATTCGGTCCCGACCATATACTCAAAGCTGTTCCTAACAGGGGCCCAGGGGCCCCCTAAATATGTTTGGCCCAGGGTACACAAAATCCTTAAGATGTCCCAGTTTGCTTACTCTTGCAACTCTTGCCCCCTTAGGTTTTTCAGGCTCGCTCGCTGCCGTGCACTCCCACACAAATTTTACGCCCTACCACTTTAAAATGTCACCAGCCGCCACTGGATATACATAGTATATCATATATAGTATACTATCCAAGATGTGCGGTAAAATATTGTGATAGATACAGGAAGAAACTCCAATAATATGACCAAAAGACGGAGGGAGCATAGGGCTCGAACCCGCGGTCCTGTAGTCCTAATATGACTAAAAAACTACTAAAATGGCCCTCGAACTCGCGGTCTTGTAGTCCGAATAAGACCATAAAAACTATCAAAATGGCGCGGAATACGGGTGATAGCCAGATCATCAGAAAACAAATAATATACACAAGGAATACAAAATCAGCGTGACATTCCAAATGAGATGATGTGAGCTGAAGCAATAACTAAGATCATGCAATGACTACAGGGTCCGATTTCGTGGTTTGTACTTTCCACATGACCCCCACCAAAAACTACAAAAATGGCGCTGACACACGGGCGCCGCAAATTAACAACATAGCCAGCGCGAAACCATAGCTCGAGACCCTAGAATTTAAATTAGGTCTTCATCTGAAATACTTAGGAAAATAACGTTGACATATGGGCGCCGTAATTTAGCTATAGAGCGTGTATAAAGTTCTCGGTCCTGTAGTCCTCATGAGATTGGAGGCCTAAAAACTACCAAAATGGCGCATACAAACGTGCCGTAAATAAACCTTGATCATACCAATTGAGTAGTCAATTGATACTCAATTATTTAAAACGAAAGGGTATTTAAGGATGAGGTTATGACGAATGTCATTAGGAGCAGGAAGCCGTTGGAAGTAGTCTTGCCGAACGTCCAGCTTAGAAGGTAAGGATCATGTACTTGGTAGTGAGTTAACAGCGGTCTAAATCCCTGGGGTTAAAAACGAGCAGCTAGAACAGCTCTATGCTGTCCTTAAGAGAAAAGCTTAATTTTAACACCATTTTTTGAATGTTAAGAAAAAAGCGCGCTGAGGTAGATTATATCCCTGCATGTGTTTATAATAAGAAAAAAAATGGTTTCACACTAGTAGTGCTTAAGATTCCAACTGAGTTAGCACAGTATTTTGGCACTACAGTAGTAGCCATCAACTAATAATATCAGCCTAAGTGAGGGGTATGCAAAACTCAACAACATCACTAAATGAAAATAAGTGGGTGCCTTAAAGTATGGCTAATATGGAACATACAAGGTTGCAGGATTAGTATATGTAAAAAAACAGTGTAACTGGTAGTACAGTCAGAGGAACCAGGTAGACACGTAGACAAAATAATAAATGCGTTGTCAACTTTGGCCCATGACACCCGACTGAACATGATTTATTCACTGTGTAGGTTGGGAGAAGATTGAATTGAAAATATCTTCCCGCCGGAGAGTGAGATTTATAGCGTTTTATGAAACAATAACCAAACGCTGCACCTCAGGCATACAAAGAACACCATATCCCTAAGAGGTATGTATACCACCTTTTAAACCAACAACAGTAGGGATAATGACAATAAAGGGTCATCGTCCACTAAAATACTATGCTATGTTATCCGGACATAGGTATAAAGACACCACGTGAGAGGGTGCAAACAAGAACAGCCTGAGTGCCGGCATTAGGTGAAAAAGTTATGGGTATGTATCGGGGTGATAAATTCCATATACTTCCAGTGGTTTAAAAACTATGAATTAGACCCCCTTAGTAATCTTCGTGTACTTTATAGGCACAGCAAGATTACCTTATATTGATGGTGCACATTGAAAAACGTACCTGCTTCAACGGACACCTTTAAATAAAGGGTCAATTAGAACTTTATGAGTAAGTGGCACAGGAGAAATGTAAGAACAAGCCATAACTATGTGCAGTATGGCATATAATCTCATGCTCTTCTCTTATAGAAAGTCAATGATTCAAAAAGACTATGATGTGAGTAACCCAAACCGCAACGTCCAAAAGGAATATAACTGTCCTGAAAATTAACATAAGGACTTCAATCCCTATACTTCAAGTAAGGGCACTTAATATGGAAACAGTTAACTCCACTAGACTAGTCTATAACCAGAATAAAACTCTCTACAGGGACATTGCATTAATTATATTTATTTCTCTTTTTTAGAAAGAATTGAATAAACTTTGGTTTTAAATTTCGTCCGTCCTGAGGAAGGTGCCACAATTGTAACCAACGCACCGAAACGCGTCGACAGTGGGACTATTATTGTATATGAATTGTTTGTTTTGTGTATTTAATTTGAATGGATATAAGTATAAACCTTTTTTAACCGGTGTGACTCTGAGACAGATACCGTAATTCGGAATTGTTAGAAAGTGGATAAGAGTGTAACAGAGCACCCTTTTAAAGTATCAATTGAATGCAATTTTAAATATGGTTTGTAAATGTAAATGTTTCCTTTTATAAATAAAACTTTGAGAGTAACAAAAAATGACATTCTAATTTGGAGTACTAATGTTAACTAAACATCTAACTTAATATTATAACCACAAAGTAATCAGAATGGGTTATAATGTGTAGGCCTCATGGTCACTAACTGAAAGACTAATACACAGAAAGGAATTCTTGTTTTTTGATAAGTATCTGATACCCAGTCCTTTCTGGTCCCTGGGAAACTCTCTTTTTTTGGAGACTGTTCCCATGAGGCAAAGGGTCAAGGCTGATTTGTATATAGCCATTGTCTGACCTAGGGTGGTGTGGAGTGCAAAAAAACGATGGATTTAGGCCCAGATCTTTGTACTGGAGTGAATGTAAGACATTGTTCTGCATTCTGTCCATCAACTTTGTTTTTTGCAATAACAGGAGTGTAAGCATAACAGATAACATGGCAACAATAGAAGTGGTTAAAGAACTTAACATTTAAAGGGTCCGTAACCAGAATACAACATACTCCTATCTCCATAGTGAAGTTTGCACACACTAATAATAAGACTTGTTAGTCCTGTGTCTCTTCTTTGGCTGATTTGATGCATCTCCTGTTTGCCTGCCCCCAGTAGCCTCCTTTTGGCTCAAATCTGGTCTCATATTTCATATCCCTGTATTGAATGCTCTTCTTTTACAGGACGTTTATCAGAGTCACTGGGGTATTGCTTCATGAAAGAGGGTTGTTTGACCTGATGCTGGCTTTGCTTTTCATCAAATTACACACAATTGAAATTCTAAACTAATCTCTCAGTTAAACATTGGTGGAATACTGTCTGCCATTATCACAGATTGGATATAGCTTTTGCCTCTTCTTGTAAACCACTTGTAAATAGAGACCTATTTTGGTTACTTCTAACTACCTCTCTGAGTAAGGTTTCAATCACTCATGTTTCTCGTAATCGTTCAGAAAACTTCCAACCTCAATATTTTCTTAGTAGGTATTTTAATTGCTTCTTTATTATCTAAGAGTATATATTGATACTTGATCTTCAGTTGCAGAATGTATTCTGTTTCCCTTTGTTCCCTTTTCCCTACAATATCTTTAACATGTAAATAGCTTTCTGCTCTGTTTTATTACCCATCTATCTTTACCTCCTTTGTTAACTTATACCTAATTTGTTAAGTTCATGGCTTATGTTTTCTGAATGCCATTAATTCAATAAAGCTTATTTAACATAAAAATAAATTACCAAAGCAAGAGTTTGTTTTTGAAAAACAAGAAACGAATGGCCTGGTACCGGGTCATTCTGAAAATCTTTTCCTGTTCAGGACCACAAGCCTTTGTTGTGGAGCTCCTGACATAGTGTCTGGCGAGGGTGCAGTTTGAGTAGTGTGTTCCTCCATCACACCTAGGCGGAAAATAAACGTGGGCTTTGCATTCTGTGGAGCTCACCTTGTGTTTCCAAAGGGGCAAGGTGGACAAACCGATGGTGGGTCACAACTTCCCTCACCCACCATTTCAGCCCAACACCATCAAAGCCAAAGAGGTGAAAGTGGGGAAGAGGGTAAACAAAACAAGGCAAGGGAGAAGAAGTAGAACACAATGGTACGTCGGGCACAGTGTTTTTATGGGTTGGATTGCATATGCTTCTTGATGGGGGAAAATGACAGGTGGTAAGTAATGTCCCTGCAAACAATGATAGAAATATTATTAAGGATGTTTTTACAAATGTAGAAGGGATACCAAATTGACATCCCTCTTCTAATTCAATTGAAAATATGGACGTGTAGAACTTCAAGCTAAAACTGTTGTGTCTATGAGAAAATAAAGGTATTACACATTAACATTAGGACTGCAAAATCAGGCTTTCAATTATGACAAGAGTGAACAGTACTAACCTTAACAGAGACCACCATCTGGATTCACTACACCCAAAGAAATAATGATACTATCCTGAACTTCTGGGGAAAACAACAAAAAACTTTTTTTCCTAGACAGGATAAAAAAATTAAGAAAATGCTACACAAAAAAGTGTTGGGTCAGGTTAGGATAGGTTATCCTTAGAATTCACAAATAAATAGCTGATTACCACTCTCTTATTCAACAGAAGATGCAGAAGTAAATCATTGAAGAGGCTTAAGCTCTACACTGCGTGAAATGTAGAGACTCAAATAAGTAACTACAAAATGCTCAGGTATATTTAATCCTACTGTGAAGCTGATGGCTAGGGCTCTTCAAATTAAGCTCTTTCTGTCTCTCCTTTGCAGGAACAGGAAAAACAGCACATAGAGAGAGCTAGTCAGGAGATGCTGCAGTAGAAAAAAGAGACTGGCGGGGGAACACCAACACCGTTGCTTGCCCCAGATGAAGAGCTGTGACCCTAGGGGAAGGACTCAAGAGGCCACCACGAGAACAAGACGGAGACATCTCTGCGACCCAACGCGTCACCGGGAGAACTAAAGGTAAGTGCGGGAAGATTATGGGAAAGCAAGTGCTTGGCGGGAATCAGTGACGGAGCGCGAAGTGAGTTCCAGTCACAGGCCACCCCCCTTTATTCGCCCTAAGTGCCGCGCTACCCTCCAACGTTCATCGGAGAGCGGGGTTGCCATGAAAGTACCCTCCCCCTAGGACCACTCTTACAGGCTTGAATTTTGCGGGATAGCGCCTGTGAAACAGTCACAATAGCCAGGAAGCACGAATATGAATAGCGGGTTCCCAAGTCCGTTCCTCAGGCCCATTCCCCTTCCAATGTAATCAATACTGCAGCCTACACCTCACTCTACGTGAGTCCACAATATAGTCTACTTTGTACTCAGGCTCGTCTTTCACCAATACGGGGGAATGTGCAGGGACGACAGTTCCAGTAACCAGAGGTTTTAGCAAAGAAAAGCGAAAAACTGGATGGATTCTCATGGAGGCAGGTAAGTCTAATTTCATTGCAACAGGGTTTATCACTTTGGGGATAACATAGGGTCCCATAAAGCCAGGTTTAAACTTTCTTGACCCTTTTATATTAATATTACTTGTGGACAACCCTACTTTATCTCCAACCGCATAATCGGGAGATGGCCTCCGATGTTGATCAGCGGTATCCTTATATCTACTCTTCGCCTCCTCTTCTATTTCCTGAAGATGTGTCACAAATTCTAAGGCTGCAGGAGTGGAAGTGGAAACAGAAGGAGGCTTGAATCCAAGCAAGAGTGAAAACCAAAATTGTAGAAAAAAGGAGAGAAACCTATAGAAGAATGTTCACTGTTAATGTAAGCAAATTCTGCAGTCCAAAGAAAGGTATCCCGCTCCTCAGAAGTGTGCAACAGTTGGCACCTCAGGTATTTTTTGATAAATGAATTTACCCTTTCAGTCTGCCCATCCGTCTGAGGATGATGAGCAGAAGAGAGTCTTACATCTATTTGTAACAGTGTACTCAAACCCTTACAGAATTTAGACACAAATTGGGGGTCTCAATCTGACACAATAATGGAAGGAAGACCGTGAATCCTTACCACATGCTGGAGAAAGACCGAAGCTAGCTCCTTAGAGTCAGGTAAAGGTTTTAAAGGTATAAAATGAGACATTTTCGATAACATATTGACAACCACAAATATGACAGTATGTCCCTGCTTAGTGGGCAGAAGTTCCACAATAGAATCCATAGAAATGGATTGCCATGGTGTAGGAGGTGTGGGTATTGGAGTTATCAACCCCACTGGGACTTGGTGTGAGCTTTTACTCTGGGCTCAGATATGACACTGCTGAATATACAGGTGATTGTCCTGACCCATAGATGGCCACCAAAAGGATCTTTTAAGTTAGGCAATGGTTTTTTTATGACCTGGGTGTCCTGCTAAAACATGTGAGTGACATCACTCAAGCGCTTGTAGCTGTAAGGTCTTAGTAGGGAGCAATAAGCCTCCTTCAACATATAATAGATCCTGAATTCTCAATTTCTTGTATTTGTTTTCATACTCTTCCTCGGTGTCTTATGCCTGGAATACTTCCTTCAAAAATGAGTCCTCCTAACACATAACTCCTAGGATTAGCTCGGGACTAAGATAAGGGGTTGATCATGAGTATTCTGAGTATCGGGTATATCATCACCATATCGTGATAGGGCATCTGCTTTGCAATGTTTCTTACCAGCCTGGAACTATATGATGTAATAAAAATTGCTAAAATAATGTGTCCATCTTCACTGTCGCATGGATAGAGCCCTAGCTGCCTTCAGGAACTGCACATTTCTGTGATCTGTGATAACGGTGACAGTGTGTAAGGCCCCTAATAAGTACTGACACCATTCTTCAAAGGCACATTTAATGGCCAAAAATTTCCTGTAACCCACCGAATAATTCTGCTCAGAAGGTGTGAGTTTGTGTAAATAGAAGGCACCCGGGTGTAGTTGTCCAGTTTGCCTGTCTCTCTGAGATAACACTCCTCCAATGGCCACCTGGGATGCATCTGCTTTCACTATAAATGGCTGTGAGGAGTCTAGATGTTTCAAGACAGGGGCGGTAACAAAAGCTGTTTTTAGAAAGGAATAGGCTTCTTCGGTGGCTGGCGGCCAAGAAAAAGGTATACCTTTTTTCATGAGTTTTGTAATGGGGGACACCAAAGATGCAAAGCCGACGGTTGTAATGAGAAAAACCCAGGAAACTCTGCACTCCTTTCACAGAGCTAGGAGAAAACGATTTCATAATAGCTGCAACCTTTTGGGGATCCATTGTCACCCCTTTTGTGGATAACACAAAGCCCAACAAGGTTACTTCAGAAATGTGGAATTCTCATGTGTCCAGCTTTACACAGAGATTATTATCTCTGAGGCATTCTAACACACTTTTCACATGCCCAATGTGTTCTCTAGTGGTAGAGGAATAGATCAGAATATCATCAATGTAGGCAATGGCTCTCACATCCAATACCTCTCTCAATACTTCATCATTAAAAATTGAATTGCAGCAGGGGCATTACATAGCCCAAAGGGCATGACCAAATACTCATAGAGCCCAAATCTTGTACGAAAATTATTCCTTTCATCTCCCTCTTTTACCAGCACTAAATGGTAGGCACCTCTCAAGTCCAGTTTAGTGAAGATGGTAGCATCTTTCACCTGGTCGAGTAATGACTCTATCAGGAGCAGAGGATACCTGTTTATTATTGTTACACAGTTTAGGGCTCTATAGTCTATGCAACACCCAAAACCCCCTTCCCGTTTTGGTATGAAGAAAAGAGGGGAGGAAGCAGCAGACCTAGAAGTCAGAATAAACTCCTTGCCATATCATCCAGGTACTCTCTCAAGTAGATGTTTTCCTTCTCTGTCAAAGCATATATACGACTGCATGGAATTTTTGCTCCAGGTAATAAATCAATGCAACAGCCATATGGACAATGAGGCCTTTTCTTTATCGAAGTGTAGCAGGACTATTACACCATATTCCTCTCTCCCCGGGCACAAGTCGACGACATCTTTCTAGTGTGGAAAAATGACAGACAATCATTGACTAAGGAATTGGAACTATTGAACACAAGGAATGAACGTATAAGTTTCACTTAGCAAATTGGCATGGACAAGATACAATTCCTGGATGTTGAAATCAATCGAATCAATCATCAATTCAACACGAACCTATACCGTAAACCTACGGATAGGAACAATCTTTTGAAATATGATAGCCACCACCCTCAATCATTGAAAATACATCTACCCTATACTAATTTCCTAAGGGTGAGGAGAGTGGTCTCGGATCCAGAAAAATGTCTGGAACAATTGAAGGTTATGGTTCAAAGATTTGAAGAGAGAGGATACCCGAGCAATACCATTGATGCAGCGTTAAAAAGAGCACAAAATCAAACTCGAGAAAACCTATTGATTAGTAAAGACAAAAAGACCACTGAAAGAATTACATGTGTTAGTAAGTTTTCCAATGTAAGTTGTCAATTTAAAGCTACAATAAGACGACACTGGCAGATGCTTAATTCAGAAATTGATTTCCAAGGAATATTTACTCAAGAACCACTGTTTGCCTATACTAGAGGCAAAAACTTGGGAGAAATGCTTACACACCCTACTGACAGTAAACCCAAGACAAGATACAGAGGAACAGTCCCATGTATGAACTGTAGTAGTAGTGACAACATTATGAAGGGGAACTCTATAACCCATCCTATGAAAGGTCATACTATCCAATTAAAAGTCAATGGAACATGTGACACTATGAATGTGATATATCTGTTAAAATGTCCGTGCGGATCTGCCTACGTGGGCCACACGGAGAGGAAATTGAAAACGAAATTAACAGAACATAAAAGCAACATAAGGTTGGAATCCTTGAAATCTAAGGTGGCAACTCATTTTAAAGAAAAACACCATCACATAAGTCAGTTGCGTGCATGTATACTTGAGATAGTGACTCATAAAGGAGGCCCTATCAACAAAAAAAACTTACTTAAGCGTGAAAACTATTGGATCTATCATTTTGAAACCACATGGGTTAAATGATCGGACTGAATTCCTTTGCTACCTCTGAATTGTAGCATCATCCATAACAGATTGTTATACGTTGTACCTAATGACATTTTCCGACTATCCTTGTTAGCATTCATATAAACGCTAGCACAGCGTTTTCCATGAAACTGGCTTGTATATAGGCACTAGATCATTTAGATTGTTTGGTAAACATTGCGACATTGTCATACACAGTGTTAGTATCCATAAAGTTGCAACAGAGCATTCAGTAAAGCCCAACAGACTCGCTAGGCAATGCGCATGCGCAGGTTACGCTAGCACGCTAAAATTAGGCCAATCCAGGCTTCCGTAACTAACAGTTCCGTGTTTTCGACATGGACGATAGTGATTGCACATAAGGTAAGAACCGGCGGGTCCGGTGAATGTTTGGATTAGCGGACGCCCGCAATTGCATTTATTTACTTAAACTGCATGTATTTAAAGCGCGAGCGGATGTGAACCGCGAGGGGGTGAATCAGAGAGAATTTGAGACGCAAGCGATTTAGTGGCATAGAATTGGTTCGGTATGAGCCACACTTAGAATATCAACCACATAGGGACTCATAGGCCCACATGCATCATTGTGTCATTTTGCATTTCTTAATTTGCGAAAAATAAGGAATCGCAAATTAAGAAGTGCAAAATGCTATGCATCATTTTTTTCGGTATTTCTTTGTGATTCGGTAAAAATCGCAATTTTTACCGAATCCCAAAGAAATACCGAATTCTTAAGTTAATTTTCGCAATTCCCATTGATTCCTATGGGCCAAAAGGCCCATAGGAGTCAATGCAAATTGCGAGTGGCACTTAGAAAATTTCATGGGTGCAGGGGGGGGTCCAAAGGACCCCCCCATGCACCCCTGAAATGTATTTTTCGCATCATGTTGCACACAAACATGTCCTAAGGACATGTGTATCCGTAATATGAATGTTGAAAAAAAAGCATTTTCAACATTTTAAACACTTTTTCCAAATTTACCGAGTGGTTCAACCACTCGGTAAATTTGGCACCCTATTTGCGAATTTTCACTTTTTAAAATAATGATGCATTGCTTTTAAGAAATCGCACATCTGCGACTTCTTAAAAGCACCCGCAATTTTAGAATTCGCAAACATGTTACGAATTCTAAAATTGCTTCATGCATCCCAAAAAGCACTTTTGCATTCGCAAACGGCCGATTTTAAGGAATCGCACCGTTTGCGAATGAAAAAGTGCTTGATGCATGTGGGCCTTAGAGTATAACCACCTTCGTATAATCAGTTTGTTTGCATTTACCATTGAACTATTGATTGTAACAACTTTTTAACTTGGTTATGGCGCAAATCGACATTGTGTATCAAGGGTGAACTTTAACTTTAACGATAGTGAATATGTTGAAGTGAACACCTAAAAGGACTAGATATGAGTTTTCATTGATATGCAATTACCAATATGATGTATTAATATGAAAAGTACAGTATATAAGATGCATTATTTGTATGATTTCAGATTTCCCTGATGAAGGTGCATGGGGCACCGAAATGCATTGGAGAACTTAAAATTTGGCAAAAATGTTTCTACATCAATGTGTGAAGAAAACATGAGAAATGTATTTGGAATAACGCAATAAATCTAAATTTGGATGTAAAAGTTGAAATTATTTAAACAGAAAAAGTTCAAACATCGTTTGCTGAAGTTTCAGCATCAACTTGTGCCCGGGGAGCGAGGACTATGGTGTAATAGTCCTGCTACATTAGGAATTGTCGGACACTCCCCTGGAGGAGGGAGATACCCAGGAGCACGGATAAATTGCAAAAAAACACAGGCTGTGCACATCCCATTACCTACAGTTTGCCTTTTCTTTATCGAACACCTCTTGTAGGGGATGATAGCAGGCAGGTAATGCAGGTAAATTGGAGTCAGTGATCACAGCTATGTGTGTGATAATGTATCACTCTTCATGCAGTGTAGCATACAGAAGTCAGAGTGAAAACCAAAGATTGATCTCTCCATTTTATATTTGAGTCATGTTCCATCAATCAAGGGATCCCTACAATTGATTGGAATTGAGGCAAAGAAATGAGATCATATTGAATGGTTTCAAGATGACTATTATGAATGTAAAGCTTTAGTTCTTTAGTGGAATGTGTGTGGGGTCCTGATTTTATATTGTTCCCATTAATAGTCCTTACTATCTCTACTGTCTTTTTGGGCTCAACTGAATTTCCATATGTCTAACCCATGTAGAGTCTATAAAATTCCCTTTCGCCCCAGAGTTTAACATGATCTGGAGTTCTATGAAGATCTTGGACCGACCAAACAGCTCATTAACACTTTGCTTGTTCCTACCAGGCTGCATTACACAGCCTGGCCAGGAACATGCACAGGTTCCTTGTTCCAGTCTGAGCGCTGATCCACAGCACTCAGACCAATCTGCGTTGTGATTGGCTCAGGGGAGCTTGTCTGACCGGGGTCTTACTGATGCCGCCGGCTGAGACAGGAAGATTAAGAGGACGAAGGCTGTGGCTGGCCATTGCAGGTAAGTCCTTTTTGTATTGCATTCCTACCCCCTCACCCACTCTCCCTCCACCCCTGTCCGGTAGCAGCCACTACTGGAGTTTTCAATCCTTAAATATACTCAGAGCACTCTTTTTTATCTCTGTAGAATAGCTTTGCTAATCAAGACCGATTCTTTTTTTAGTCACTTAGGGAATTGCTGGTCAGTGCCAACTGCCCCAACTATTGACTGTTAGACATTGGGTAAGGTAGGATATATACTGGGCTTATGAGGCAATAGAAACTGTTTCCCAGGACCAATCCAGGGTCAAAGGGGTACCTATCTCCTGGGCTGTCTTCAAACAGGCATCATTGATGGATATTTGTAATACAGCTACCTGCCGTCTTCACATGCTTTCATTTCCTACTTTTTGCAGTTGGAAGACTTTGGTATTAAAGGGTTGACCTCTGTAGGCCCTTGATTGTGTTGGATTCAAATTACACTGGGTCTCTCATCAGTGTGATTATTGTGATTTATGTGAGTTTGTCCTACTGTCCTTATATGTAGCTTGATTACATCCTCATTGTGTAAGGGCTGTGATGAAGAAGGCAGGCGAGTTATGAACCAATTACTTACCAGAAATCTTATTGGTAATCTTCATTTCCCTGAGTCCTAGTCTTCTTTCTGGCAAGTTTCATGAGTTTCCTCTCACCATTCCTAATGGGAAAGGAGTTTTTGGTTTGGTTTGGTATTACAAGAGGTCTTTGGATGTGGTACAATTTTATCCCACTCATTTTGAGAAGAGGTTAGGTTAAGAATATTTGCCAGGATTTAAAGGCGTAAGTCTTCTCTCAGAAGCTGAAGGTATAATCGAAATATTTAAATCAGAATTAAGGAAAGCAAACACTCACAACAACAACTTAAATAATTCATATAATCCTCCTATGCGCAAACAATGCACCAAAGATATGAACATCTGAACAAAAAAACAGAGAATAGTAATTTATGCTAAACAACAGTTAACTGAACCAGACTATATGTCTCATGCAGAGCAATTTCGTTATTGATTGTGTTTATACATACCAGATGTTCGTTTAAAAAACACATAGTCATATGAAATACATATAGAGATTAAGACTATAAAACATATTACAAAACTACTAAATTATCACAGACTCTCATAAACAGGTTCAACAACCGGATTGGCACCCAACAATGACAAATACTTTTTCCATTAGTGAGCAATGGCTCCTTTACTTTCTGATTCATTCCACTAGAAGAGGCAGCCCCTCTAGAAAGCCTGCATGCGCTTCCCAAACAACCTTCAGGCCAATTATATGGTGGCCATTTTTCTCAGCATTATTTCTACGTGGGACAGACCTCACCTAATTTCTGTAGCGCTAACACCAGTCACATGTGAGGGCCATGCGTTTTAACTCTTAACTGATTAGTGTGCAATGGTTCAAGCAATTCAGCAAGCCCCCTCTGAACCTTGCTTCAAGAAGTTGCTAAAGACTTGGCTCTTCACTCAACCTCGCTAAACTCCCTCCCTTCTAACCTCCAGGTCAACTGTGTTCTTCTAGCGCCGGGACACCTCCTCGTGAGGTAGCTGTTCGCGCTTTACAAAATGCTGTATTATTGATAGTATTGATGTGCTGACATTTTAGATAGAAACTCCGTGTTCATCCTCATTGGTTCCTGTTTCTCAATTCCAAGAGGAATGAGTACTTTAAGTGTCTCCACCTGATAATTGGCCACGTGGGGATTCTCGGCGTTACCTGTTTGTGGGGGGATTCTCGGCGTTACCTGTTTGTGGAGACTGTTGCAGCGACTAGCCGCACCCGCTTCGCGGGTGCCGCGTCATTTGCGTTTGTCCACGGGAGGCTGTTGGGAGCAGGAGTTGCTCACAGCCCAGGCGATTAGAACTTTGTGGGGCCACCCTGTGGCTTGAGAGCTGGACTAAAGGAGCGGCGCAACTGCAGGGACTCGCTTTCCCAGGAGTCCCTGCCCTGGACAGCATAACTGGTCCGTGCTGCCTCGGTGCCACGCCCACAGGTCACCAGCTGGCCATAAATGCTTGCTCGCCCCTTTGACATTGGGATTCTCGGCGTTACCTGTTTGTGGAGACTCTTGCAGCAACTAGCCGCACCTGCTTCGCGGGTGCCGCATCGTTTGTGTTTGTCCACGGGAGGCTGTTAGAAGCAGGAGTTGCTCACAGCCCAGGCGATTAGAACTTTGTGGGTCCACCCTGTGGATAGAGAGCTGGACTGAAGGAGCGGCGCAACTGCAGGGACTCGCTTTCCCAGGAGTCCCTGCCCTGGACAGCACACCTGGTCCGCGCTGCCTCGGTGCCACGCCCACAGGTCACCAGCTGGCCATAAACGCTTGCTCGCCCCTTTGACATTGGGATTCTCGGCGTTACCTGTTTGTGGAGACTCTTGCAGCAACTAGCCGCATCCGCTTCGCGGGTGCCACGTCGTTTGTGTTTGTCCACGGGAGGCTGTTGGGAGCAGGAGTTGCTCACAGCCCTGGCGATTAGAACTTTGTGGGGCCACTCTGTGGCTTGAGAGCTGGACTGAAGGAGCAGCGCAACTGCAGGGACTCGCTTTCCCAGGAGTCCCTGCCCTGGACAGCACACCTGGTCCGCGCTGCCTCGGTGCCACGCCCACAGGTGACCAGCTGGCCATAAACGCTTGCTCGCCCCTTTGACATTGGGATTCTCGTCGTTACCTGTTTGTGGAGACTCTTGCAGCAACTAGCCGCACCCGCTTCGTGGGTGCCGCGTTGTTTGTGTTTGTCCCCTGGAGGCTTTTGGGAGCAGGAGTTGCTCACAGCCCAGGCGATTAGACCTTTGTGGGGCCACCCTGTGGCTTGAGAGCTGGACTGAAGGAGCGGCGCAACTGCAGGGACTCGCTTTCCCAGGAGTCCCTGCCCTGGACAGCACACCTGGTCCACGCTGCCTCGGTGCCACGCCCACAGGTCATCACACGTCATATTTCAGAGACCTTGACCCCCGCTGCGCGGGAGCGCGCTGAAGTGCGCCAGGCTAAGCCCGGGCAAAGGGCGGGCCCTCTAAGGCCCTCAGAGGCCAGAGGAGGCTGGTCTGGGCCTATACCCGAACATTTTTTCGAGGATATCTGTTTGTACTCTTTGTTTGTGGGACCATGGCCCTGAACCTTGAAAAACCTCTACCGGTGAAGTCAGGAGGAACTAGTAAAGGTGTTCTGGATAGTTATTTTACTAAGGTTGCCCCGGAAACTGATAGGGAGAGTGTACTGGCTGAACGCCGCGCTGAGCGGCGACAGTCTGTCAAAGGTATGAAAAAGACACCTCCCCTGGATCTTCCAAAACAAACCACTCCACCTGATGTAAGCCCTCACATCGACATTGATGATCCTCTTTCTACAGATAGCGTTCCGATGCTCCTGCGAGACATATCATCCTCTTTACCTGATGTGTCTAATGATTTGTACACTAATGTCATATCTCTTCCTAGTAGCAATTCTACCATGGGATCAGATGTGACAGTCAAGCCACCTTTACCAGTAGTTACGACTGCCAAGAAGAGGACCAAGAATCCATTGACGCTTAAAGTTCTTGGCCCACCTCCTAGTAAAAGAAGGAAGAGGGGTGGGGAACCGCAAAGAACGACGATTAGCCATTCTGACTTTGGTAAAACCACAAAGGGTATTGTAAAAACTGGGCCAATTTTAATGGCCCCTAAAGCAACTGTACCAACTCCAAAAGCTGATATAATAACTGTACCAACGTCACCTGGCTTAGTCACTCCTCTACACTGCCCGCCAAGGGAAGCACTGTCTGTTGCTCCTTTGGAAAGTCTGGAACACATGATTAGGTCATTCATTTTACCCATAATAGAGGGGTTGAAGAGGGTTGAGCAACGGTTGGAGAACTTAGAGCTGGCCATTGGTAACAATGCTGGGTTAATCAAGGACCTTGCGAACCCGGTACTGCCCCCTGTAGCAACAGCGCTATTTCCCACCCCCGTTGCCCATAAAGGTGTAAATAAAACCAACAAGCCTACAAATTCTAAACAGCCCAAAAATCGGCATCGCTTGATGCCAGTGAAGCACAGAAGGTAGGTAGATAAGAAAAAATCTTACACAGGAGAAATTCGAGGCGTGAGGGGAAGTACTAGCCCAGTTAGAGCTGGCAACCATAGGGGCCGTCAAGTAGAATTACCCCCTAAAGCGGTACCTTTTGTGGTTGTTCTTACGGGAGTCACCACATTAGCGGATGGGAAAAGGGAAGGGTTCTTCCAGTTAAAAAACAAAACTATGCATTGGCTTAGCCAGAATCGACCACTGCCCTATAACATTAATGGTGAAATCCTGCATGTCCGGCGACTCCAGTGGTTGGGAAGCAGAGCAAAAGACATAAAGGGGGACTTAATTGTTATCAACTTCAGAGATCCTGGAGCTGTTAGATATATTCTTAATTGGTCTCCAGGGAATGTTGGAAATTCAATTGTTCCCTGTGAATTGACCTATTTCTATCCAAGACCTCTAGTGACCCCTATAACATACCCCGGGGCTGTACCTTGCCTGCACACCAACCCCCCTATACCTTTTAAAAAACGGTATAGGATGCATGTATTCAACCCTGTGAATTCTGAAAACTTACCTAGGTGGGATACTGTACCATTTAAGAGACATAGAAACAGAAATGGGAGGATGGACCACAGGTTGCCGTTTACCCCGCTGGAAGTCGCAAATAGATTCAACGCCTTTTCAGGCTTTGATGATTGCAATTGACAGACGGGGCCCCCCAATAATATGATACCCACCACTGATAACCTAGTTGGTAATGCAAAATTTGGCCCCTTAACAAAAAATTTGGTAACAGTACAAACCCCCCAACCTGCAATTGCCTCTTCTTCTGATGAACGACACCCAGTGGATTACGAGCCTGAGCAAGGTGTAGAAGTTAACCCCTCTGCTTCTAACAACTTCTCTGGCCCCTTGGATTGTGAACTAACCAAGCAAGACTTGGCTGATGCTCATGTCAAAATCTTATCCTGGAATGTGGCGGGACTTAGGAGCAAATTGCCCATTCCAGAGTGGGGCTCTTTTATGGCTTCGCATGATATTTGGATGTTGCAAGAAACTTGGGCGCTAAAAGAAAGTGTAGCCCAGGGTTTTGCAACATATGATATTCTGGCAAGTATGGGTGACAGGGGCAGACCCTCGGGTGGGTTGTCTATATGGGTTGGCACGCATTTGGGAGTAAAGGCAACACCAATCCCAACTAACTCATTAGATATCCAGTGTGTTTTGCTGATCTTGCCTAATGGGCAAAATATTGCTTTGATTAATGTTTATTCAAGGCCAGTCAGGCGGGGTCTTGAGTCAGAAGCTATTGAAACGCTGTTAACCCTCATACACTCGATTAACCCCTCTACCGTATTAATTTTGGGTGGAGATTTTAATTGTCATTATGAGCCCCTTATGGACCCGAACCCTGGTGATCCGGACAATGTTGATTTACTTTGGGCTATCCCAGAGGCATGGACCCCTCTTGTTTTGCAAGTGCAGTCGTTTGCGCTTGTTACATCACTACGAGCATGCAATGGGAGGGTGGAGCCTGACAGACCAGGGAGAGCCACGTTTAATCGATTAAACCAGACTTCAATAATCGATTATATTTTTATTGAGGCTAGGCATTGGGATAGGCTGTCTGAGTTTAGGGTCATTAAAAGGTTTGACAGCGACCATAATGCCCTAGTTTTGTCCCTTAAACCGGGGAGTTTTGGGTTGAAGGGCTCAACTACGATTGAGCACTCTGTTACTGCGCCACTAATATTAACAAACTGTAGGCGCATTGTTAACTGGCCAGACCTACAAGCGTCGATCACCAAACTCGCAGAATTATATGAAACCATTATTCCGCTCATTGAAGAGATGGGGAAATTTGGTCACCTGGGTAGGGCAACTCAAATACATAATCAATTGGTTACCATACTAAAAGATATTCTGTACCCAGTGAGAAGGGCAAATAACACCCGGACCACGATTTCTCGATGGTTTAACAGCCCCTGCAGGAAGGCCAAAAAGGCTTTGCTTACAGCACTAAAAACTAATGATAGTGAAGCCATCAGGGTGCATCGCATTACATATAAAAAAGCAATTTGTGATGCTAAAAGGGAATGGGAAGCCACAATGTGGGAGGAGTTGGGATCTGCACTTAGGTGCAAGTATTCTAAATTATTCTGGTCCATTGTTGCAACTGGTCTTAGTGGGCATAACCAGGCGCTTGTTCCTAATATTGCCCCTTCAATCTGGGAAAGCCATTTTGCTGCTCTATATGGTACCTCTGAGTTTGATGCCTTGCCTGCTAATACCCTTGAATCCCAGCAACTGCAGGGCGTCAGCGGGGCTGAGGAACGTGGATGATTGATTGAAGCCCCTACGCTTCCCGCTCTAGTGGAACCCTTCACCCTGATAGAGGTTGAGACAGCCATAGGTAAATTGCTCCCCAACAAGGCCCCAGGATTGGATAAACTGCCGGGGGATTTGTTTAGGGCACAACCTAAAATTTGGGGCCCCTATTTGGTCATTTTATTTAATGGTATTTTGCAGGGAGACGACCCGCCCCCTACTTGGCTAGGAGCAGAAATTGTCCCTATTTTAAAAAATGGGCGCCCTCTTATCCCCTCTAATTACAGACCCATCAGTTTAATTGATGCTTCGCAAAAGCTGATCGGGAGGGTTATCCTTGATAGGATTCCCGGGTGGATCGAAGAGAAAGGGATCCTTTCTATACTCCAGGCAGGGTTTAGGTCTGGTACATCTACCCTAGACCAGATATTTCGCCTGCAGGCCCTGTACTGAAAAACAGCAACTGCAGAGGGTGGCAGCCTCTACCTTGTGTTTGTGGACCTGCGGGCGGCATTTGATCTGGTTCAGCGTGACAAATTGTGGAAGGTGCTGGCAGACTTGGGATTCCCTCCATACTTACTAAATGTACTATCTAGGCTACATATAAACAACTTTGCCCAAGTCAGGTGTGGTAGGCATGGCGAACTCACAGACCAATTCGCAGTCCAAAAAGGAGTTCGCCAAGGGTGCGTGTTGGCACCCACACTATTCAGCCTTTACATCAATGGCCTTGTGGAACATTTGAATGGTGTGGTTAATAATGATGCCCCTAAACTGGCCACGGGTAGAGTGCCCGCTCTGATGTTCGCAGACGACACACTGTTGTTGTCTAGAACATCATCCGGCATTCAAAAAACACTCGATGGATTTGTTGAGTTCTGTGAGCTTCGGGGATTGGAAATCAATCTGGGAAAAACTAAGTTCATGATTTTTAACCCCCCTAAGCGGGTACGCCCAAATCCGGTTTTACATGGTAACCCCCTTGAAAGGGTTAAAACATTTGTTTACCTGGGTGTTACTTTACCTGAGAACTTTGATTGGAACACCCAGACTGCTAAGTCGACACTCAAGCTATCCCAGCTTGCTGGGGGTATAAGTAAAGTTTTTAGGGAGTCAACATTTAGGCCGGTGTCTCCAGCACTGGAAATATATTGCCGCCAGGCTAGAACGGCAGCAATTTATGGGGCTGAACTTTGGGGGCACAAGCAGATAATGAACCTCAAAAAGGTAGAACAGTCCTGTGTGAGAAACTTAGCTGGGTTACCGCCTAGTACACCTTTGATTCCTCCTAGGCTTGATCTTGGCATGGTCACAATAGAAGAGATCATCAGTGCAAGGCCAATTATGTACTGGAAGAGGCTGTGGTCAGTCCCCGAACTGGCTGCATATAGAGCGGAATTTTCTGAGATTTTGTCTCTTCTTATACACAAAAAGATCCCTTGGCTTCAGCACATTTGTGCGGTTAGTACCCGGTTAGGTCTTTCGGAACTGTGGAAAAACCCAGAGACCTATTGCCTAGAGATATCAAAGAAGAAACTTCTTTCTCATATACGCACGCAGAGCGCTCAGTTGCTATTGAGCTCTACATCACTGGGTAGGTTAACATCTGAATTCCTCCTAGTGAAATCTGAACCCAAAATTGAGGAATTCTTGGATATAATTGAACCCCCGCTTGCTCGAAAGCTATATCTCCAGTTAAGGCATGGCACTCTACCTATTGGGTCTTTTACATCTAAATGGGCCAAATCTAATACCGAAGTTTGCGCTGCATGTAATCATAAAAATGAGAATGTAACCCATGTATTGTTTTTTTTGTCCTGCCTATTCTGCAATTAGAAAATGTTGGCTGATCCCTATTTGTAAGAACCTGGGATTTTTGCATTTTACACAGGCTTGCAGGATATTGACTTATGATACCCATCCTCCCATTGTGTTTGCGGTTTCACGTTATCTTTTTAGCATGTGGCGCAGGAGACAAACCTTTTTAAATTGATTGTTGTATTTACTGCTTTTATCTTTGTATTCTGATAACTTGTAGTTTAATTCTGTTTTAACATTTTATGACTATTTATTGTTTTATTGATCGTGCTGATGTATTTTATGCACACTTTTATGGTCAAACGACCGAAATAAAGTTATCAATGAATGCTTCTTTGCAACTGTGATCTCCCACTATAGTTTACCTCGGATCCTAGTTTTAAAAAAATGTCTGGTAAACTGTAATTTCTGATTTAAGAGCCTCTGGATCACCACTGCGTATGCGGCCCTGCCTTTAAGACTTCAGAGGCCAACTCTACCAGATGGTGTTTCTTTCCCAAGGCTGGCAAATCTTGTGCAGTGCCACACTCATCCAAACGTCTGCTCCAGAAAGTCAGCTGGGGATTACTTCCCAACATACGACAACCTCTTAGGGACAGTTATACCCGCAGGAGCAGCATGTGCCCAAGCAAGAATCCCAGGCAAATGTTTGATATCAGATGGCCATTGAAAAATACGTCTTATGGGGATAGGGGAGAAAAAAAATCAGAGACAAAGGAAAGGTGGGAAAAAGAGGTAATCAGTGCCTGAAATAATAAGTGACCACTTTCACAAGCATCCACTCCCCAGTTATATTACTCAACTACCTTAGGTCCCAAGGCGTCTGGTAATCTTTAAGGTACCTGGAATACAACTCATCCTTTTGAGGCTATTTCCATATATTGTCACCTTCAAAGTATTTTGTTAAAAAATATCTTCAATGATTAATGTTCTTTACCAATGATTCAAGCTAGGGTTCATTTTACTCATCCGTAATTCCACTGTCTATTCAGAGAGTTAAAAAAATGTAAGTACAAACACCTATTCCTAACAAAGTTCCAGAAACCTACTGCTCCATCTTAAATGGATGAAATTGAGTGCAAATATAGGATCAGTCAAGAATCAATCCAACATCCCTTTACTATGCAGGCACTACACGATATTCCACAAGTAATTTTTGTTCATGTCTGTCTTCTGTCCTTATCAGTGTTGGACAAAAAAATAGATTGCTGCTCCTTCTAGACACGATGGAATTCATATCGCCAAGCTCACCTCCTGGCATGGCCCCCATTTATAAGAAGAGAAATTACATCTCTGTCCTCATAAGAAGTGCTAATTTTCATACATGTTACTCCAAAATCTTGTAAAAAAACAACAATGCTGAAAAAGTTATCAGAACAGGACAATGGGCCATATGTATCATCAAACTATTTTGCATTTCCTAAATAGCGAATTTTAAGGAATCGCTATTTAGGAAATGCAAAATGGTATGTATGAACAAAATCGCTTTTTATTTGCGATTCCTTAAGCTTCCTTATTTGCGAATTCGCATTTTGCGAATTCGCAATTAAGGAATAATTTCCAATGCATTCCTATGGGCCAGGAGGCCCATAGGCTTGAATGCAAAATAATTCTCAAATTGCGAATTCGCAATTTGCTAATCGCAATTTGAGAATTATTGCAAGGGTGCAGGGGTGTCTCAAAGACACCCTGCTGCACCCCTGAAAAGAACATGTGTGTGTGCATATGGCGCACATACATGCCCTATGGGCATGTGTGTGCATCATATCCCACCTTTAAAAATGCCAATTTGTGCATTTCTGGAAGAATTCACAAGTTACCATCAACTGAAAGTTGGTGGTAGTTTGCGAATTCTTAAACAAAATTCGCAAGCTAAAATTGCTACATACATAGCATTTAAGGAATCGCAAATTTGCGATTCCCTAAATGCTATGGAAAAATAAGGAATCGCACAAGTTTGCAATTCCTTATTTTGGGAATGTTTCATACATTCCAAAACGTGCAAAACGGCCGTTTGCGAGTCGCAAAGGCCGAAATTCTGCGAATTTCGGCCTTTGCGATTCAAAAACGGCTTGATACATATGGCCCTATGTGGGGTAATACAATTCCTATCACATATTGCATGACCACTGCACAGTAGTAGTAAATGGACTATGTGCACATTTATTAGTATACATGTTCTAAGTAATATGTTTTATTGGACCACATTTATTTTTACTGCCATGGCAAAAATGTATTACACAGTAGTTGTTGATGCAGCGTGAATTTTAAAATCATTACGCACAGCATGTTTATAGACAGAAGACACAAAAGATTGAAAGTAGACGATGCACATGTTAGACACAGTGACATGAGGAAGAGATTGTAGTAGAAGCATCGTAAAAGAGTGCTTTAAAACAAATCCACGATAAAGAAAACACATTTATAAGACAACACTAATACATATAAATGAGTTGTGATAATTAATTTATAATGCATATTTTGCTTACTAAGATACATTGATGAAAATTGTGATGTTAAGTGAAGTGGCCTAGTGTTTTTCATGCACTTTGTTGGGAATGCACCAGTTATAAAGGTGGGTGAAAAAATATGTAGCCATGAAGTACAAGCTTGATATTTTGTAACATGATATCAGAGACTCCATAACTTACGAAATATTGAAAAACGAATTTTGTAGGATGAAATTGGAAAAACATGCAATGATATAAATATTGTGGTAGTAGGACATTTCTGACATTTATAACTTTAGCCATTTCCATGTAATAATAATTTGTGAAAATATACATATTCTTTATTTAAACTGATTTCGTTTGACTATTTTTGATGTTGGTTTAGAGCTCATTTCATTTAAATGTTCAATGCTAACTCAAAGGCCTACTCGAAATGCTTTTTGTAAGTGTTAACCTTTTTTTAATACAATTAATTATTGAAATGTTACTTATTTGTTCCATACACCTTTCCCCCTGAGTTCATATTGAAATATTCCTGTGGAATAGAATTTTTGCATATGGTCAGACTACTTTGTATCTTTTTATTTGATACTAGGCTTGTGAGGACTAACAATTTCTCTTTTCTCATGACTATCATGAGAAACAATCTTGATGTTTCAACCATCTCAGGTCACATGATGTGACAATGGACATGTGATAGCCTTTTGATGGTGGCGTGATGCTACAACACCGTACTTTGCAAAAATCTATATAAAAAAAACCCCATAGGAGTGGCACTGAATGCCATTGATTTTTGCTTCAGGACAACCGCCATTCTGATTTTTCGTACTTGAGACCCGGATGCTATGCTGATTGATCTTTTACTTTGGACTGTTTGTCAATGCTACAATCGGTAAATGATGGACTGAGACATTCTATGCTGAACCATTTCAATTTTTCAATTTTCCATTATACCTTTAGCTCTAAGTTAATGCACTTATGCCTTATGGTCTTTAAGTCTAATCTTTTTCCCTTTTTTGTACCTGAGTTATTGGAAACTTGAAACATCCTTCTGCCATAAAGGGTAGTAAGACTCTGTAACTGTGCAAACAGAGTTTTATAACCATTCAATAAAGATTTGCCTAAATGTTTGGTGCTTTAATGCAAGCTGTGATATTCTTGATCAAAGCCCTTAAGAAATTGCTCCTTTTAATTAAATTTGAAATCTGTCTGAGTCTATTGTTGAATCCTGTTGCTTTATCCATTTAAACTGTGCTAATATACTTATAATGAGAACCAGCAAGTTCTATCAGAACATCAGGTTTTACTTTTTTTATTCTGTGTTGTTATTGCAGAGCTTTTGGTTTGCATAATTCTAACTTGACTTAACTTCTTCAGGGGGTTGGGTCTTCTAGTTGCTATCTTTTATTTTTACTGCAGGGTCTTAAGAGTGGTGTAACAAAATTTGATTTCTAATCTGTGAGTTGGCTGTCAATTAATGGTTCTCATTCAACAGCTTGCGCTGAGTTTGGTCACCCTAATTTCCACCCCTCCTATCAGCAGAGAAAGATAAACTGTCTAATCTTAAAGGGCCCAGCACAGTTAGAGGAGTAAAGGATAGTAAGTGTATGAAACAAAGTTGTACACATGGTTCATGCTGCAAAACACTTAGTAGTTATGGTTCAGATGCCCTTTCCATTAAAAAACTTTTGACCCTGTGAACAATTTCCCCAAAAGTTGCCTACTTAGTAGCTCTATCAGATAAGCATCGGCATTCCAAGTTTCATGGAGATGCATCCATGGGGACAGAAGTTAGGATTGTGAAAATCAAAGACCTTTCCTACTTTAGCCCCTATAGGGGAAATTTTGCTCACGTTTACAGACTGAACCACTAAACGTATTTATTCAAACCTGGCATGACATTAAATATTTACCAATAAAGTGTGCTTTCATTGTTTCATTTTAATCTGTTCAGTAGTTTTTGAGAAGTTAGCATTTAAAAATGTTGCAGATTGAGTTTTAATGGGTTAACAATTTTGTATAGCTCTGCCGTTTTAAACTTACAAATATTTTGTGAGTCAGGGTATTAAAAAATAAATCTGATAAGACTAGGGAGCCTTTTCTCTCAAAATGACCTATGCGAGGACAGAGTAGGTACGCCGTGACTCCCAATTCACTATGTGAGGACTGTCAAAGAGCACTGATTAGGGTAAATTAAAAATAAAACACAAAAAGGGACAGGATTCGCAAATCATATTTCTGACTTGAGAATCCCTGAAATCTAAAATGGCAGCCGTGACATGGTACTTGTGTCAGTACTGCAGTCCGCGGCCACTATTTTAGATCTGGGTATTTGCTAGTCAGAAATCCAGTTTGCAATCCCACTGCAAGCTTATGGGTAGGAGGCTTGCGTCAGACTTTCGAATCCTAACCTGAAACAGAGTATATAACAAATGAAAGGACGAACCAAGCTCGATGAGCCATCCCATGGGTATCGGTAACAGGTTCTGCACACAAACCCAGTTCCACTTGGGCAATGTCTCTCAACAGTCGTGGTTGTTAATTAGTTACATCATAACAAAAAAAAATTAAATTGACTGAAAAGACAGAGATAAAAATGCAGTTATGGATTTGGCTCAAACATGTAAAACCACATCTAAAAGACTGAAATTTGCCAGTTATGGTTATTAACACACTCTGAACACTTGATAAAACTGGAGGCATCTTCCATGCTCAAAACAGTTTTATGATTCAATATTGAGAACAACAACATCAAATTACACAATTATTGTTAAAGAATATTCTTCACCAATATATCACCATCCTATACTTACAAGCAAAAACATAAATATAGACTACAAAAATATTACTTTACATAAATATCTAAAATGTGAAGAAATAAAAAGTGTGGTAGGAAACAAGCCCTTCATTATGAATAAGAGTCCAGTATTTTAAAAGATAATCTTGTGCACAGTCATCTAAGTGCACCTACGTTGGGTGAACTAATGAGTATAAAGTACCCTACCAGAAAAGAAATAAACATTAAGCTGCAAAACCAAGTATATGCATGTATGAAGAAATACTTGCAGAGCACAACTGCTGCTTCAGAAGAAGATTCCTGGCGGCAGTGAGAAACAGGAGAGCCCGGGAGGTTACAGCTCGCCAAACAGGACTGTTTATAACTGTGCATTTGATAGAGCGCGCAGGTCACTCGGCTAGGATAATTTTCCTAAATACTCACCTGGGTCAAAAATATTTTGATACAACCGTAACATTCACCTTGGGTAACTCACACTCTACTATCAGTATATCTTGAGATTCTCTATACTACTGATTCCTATATCTATAACCTAGCAGTGTAGATACTAGGTACCTAATCACCTAGGATCAGGGAGTTGAGTGTAAGCTAGGTATACAAGAACACTTATAACATTTATTGAATAATGAAATAACCACAGACTCTGGGTAGGTTCAAAACTTTATCTAATCTTCATCATCATATGTCAGGAGCATCAAATTAAAAGCAAAACAAACTATCTATAATCAAAAGCATAAGTAACGTATAACTGTGCAAGAGATAGATTATGCTAAGCATTTAATAAAATTTGAATAAAAGGAAATTAAGAACAAGGAACATACTATATTTAGATAACAATCTTTCGCAAACACTTTTAAAGGAGGGTAAAGAAAGGGATCATGCTAAATCCAAAAAGACTTTTAATAGAAGTTAAAGAAGAACTTATTACTACAGGGAAGGTAAGATTTGGAACATGCTATTAATTCAGCTTATCTCCTAAAAGGAGGGAGAGAATAAGGAACATATACTAAAAAATAGAAACAATTTACTATTGACTAAAGGTGGGTTAAAAATTGAACATACTATCAATCAGCAATACAAGAATATCTCATTACCAAGGGATAGTGGAGAAAAGGAACATATGCAATTAGACTTTGCAATTTATTTGAGAAATTAGGAATGCAACTATAGGAAAGTAAATCACCCACACAGACTTTATATTTACCTAGGATAGAGTGAAGGTCAACCCTGGCCACGGGTCAGTTTGGAAAGACGGGAAGGAACCCTCAAGGACTTAGGTGCCAGTAGGCGAGCAGGTACAGCTCATGGACAGTCAGGACAGGATAATCCCAGAAATTGGATCAGGACCGGGTTCACCAAAGGGTACGACCAACACCCGCAGCTTCGGTTGCAACGCCTGCGCTACTCCCTCTCTGCAAGGAATCTGCCAATAACCCCGATTGGGTTCTCGAACCTCCCAGCAAAGTGCTTCACCAGCACTTTCAATTACCAAAACCCCGGAATGGGTTTCTAAAACCTCCCAACAGAGTGCTCCCCAGCTCTCTGTATCAGTCACCTATAGAGTGCGTTGGGTCAGGGACAGGTCAGCTATTTGGACAAGTTGGACAAATTCTCTAGCTAAACCTATGCTAGTTATACTGTTTTTTGGGTCAGTCTACCACCCCCCAATCGACTAACAATGGTGAATACAATATTCATGTACAATTGTAGCAAGTTTAGTACAGTTCAACTTCGTTCAGCTAGGTCGCAGGGCAAGTTCCCAGGAGCATCTTGGCTGTGGCTGCCAGCTGGCTGGGTTCCACTGCTGCAGAGTTCTCTTCCCTCCACAATTGAGACCTGCACAGTAGGGACTTCCAAAATGGAGTAGTAAGCACCTCCCAAGCCCAAAGGATAGGATACATGAAAAGCAAGAGAAACCAATTTAGAACACAGGAAATAAATGATTACACTGTATACCATGAATCACTATACTACACCCATTACTGTAATATAAACTATAGCATTATTGTTTATGCAGAACAGACAGCTTTGCGAAAGCGGCAATGCAAGCTTAAAACATGTGAGAACACAGAGCAGCCATATTAGCTTCATTGCACATGCGCAATTATTTTCCCTCCAAGACATTGAATACGTCACGTCACATGGTTATGACCGACGCATGCGCAGTCTTAATTCCCGCGTAGCAGCGACCATTTTGTAGTGCAAGCGTATTAAGATTAATAAACACATAAGCAAGCGTCTCTTGGACACCCCGTATGATGAAAAATGTGCAAAATTAGTAAGACGAACATGCTGGTTACTTTATTAACGTTATTTGAGGTTCATGATTCAAGCAAGTCGCTTAACGTATGAATCCTTGCTCCATCAATCCCCTCTTTGATGATATTTCCTATCATCACTATTAATGGAACTAGATGCCAACTTTTCACATTTCACCCATTTCAATCTCTTCAAACTTACTATTCAGCTTTTTCTCTGCATCTTTATTAGGATGAGAATTTTTCACTCTTTTATAAATTTGGTTATTCATTTCTTCTAGTTCAAGTTCTTCAACATTTCGTTTCATTCCTCTCCTATTGACAGTATATTTCTTTTTGTGCTTTCGACATTTGCAGCAAATTATTAATGAACACTAATATGGTCCACGATGCCCGCCACCCCTTCGACCACCAATCCCAATGGTAGGAGATAGACACATTTTGACCTTTTTGGAAGGCAGGGGGGCCTCGCGACCCCCCCGGCCGTATTTATTAAAACATGAAACAAAATTCAAAACTTTCAATTAAAAACGTTTCATTTATCATGTACAAAATTCAACTTTCCATTACACTTGAAGTAGACAGGTATCCATGCTAACCTTAACAAATCTCTAATACAAAGGTTTTCCTAACCGAGTCTAACATCATGCATTGCATACGAATTTTGTACATCCTATTGTTAGGGGCCAACGGCAATATCTTAACCGGTGTCAGATCCCTATCAACCAATTTCTGCCCTCACGTATGAGTGGCGCATGCGCAGAGGACTTTACCCTCGTAGCCATCCGTAACTTCCCTTGTCATGGGGGCCCCCTTCCACTCGGCGCCATCTTAAGGACGTCCGAGTTCCCGTGCGGGGTAACCGTAAGAAGGACAGAGTGATCTCCCCCCCTTTCCCCGCACTACCTTCCGCCGGAGCGGATATCCGGCCCCCGGGAAGTTCGTGGGAGGGGCCTACGGCCGTCTCCCCCTGGGAGGGGCCTACGGCCGTCTCCCCCTGGAAGGGGCCTATGGCCATCTCCCCCTGGGCGATCCCATCCGTAATGGGTGCCGCCCCCCGTGGGAGGGGCCAATGGCCACCTCCCTCTGGGCGCTCCCATCCATAATGGGTGGCGCCCCCACTAGGGACCTTGAAATCACTGCTCACAGATCATGACCTTACCGCCCGACCGAAGACTAAATAAATACGACAGTTAATGACCTACTAGTGGGAAAAACCTACGCATAGTTCATACCCTTGCTAGAGATATCCCTCACTGCTACTCCTGCCCTTGTCGAGCGGATGACCCAGAGTAGTGCCCAACATACTATCAACATTGCTACAAAAGGAGAAAAAAGGTCCTATAACAGAGAAACCATTTTATTGCATACAGTTTATCACCATCCTACAAAGGAATAAGGCCTAGAGACAAGTATTCCATTGCATACACAATTTTTGTATCAACCTACCATGGGAGAAAAGGCCTAGACAAGACGGTTATGCATCACAATCAATTGCAAATCACAACTTTATTTCCTCCCAAACTTCTGCAACAGGGGCTGTTGGGTGGGTCAAAAAACTGCTGCTTGTTCCCTTGAGGGCTCACGAGCGACGAGTGGTTCAGCCTTCAGAGCGCGGGAACAAGAGGACGCCTGCCTGGACCCCCGTGCCTTTTAAACTTGCAGCGGGAGGCGGGGCGGCATCTCCTTTCTGCCTGGAAGTGCACCGACTTACGGGCAGGTGTGAGGGCCTCCTTTTTAGGCGGCGGGGGCTTGCTCCAACCACGCCACTTTGGGCATACCAGCCGGGGATACGCCCGCGCCGGCAAAGGTTTCCCGGGCGGTCAGGGCACCCAGCCATACGTTTGGGGTGACCGAGAGGTCTCCCCTTTCCATATGGTACGGGATGCCCGCCACCCCTTCCACCACCAATCCCAATGGTAGGAGACAGACACATTTTGAAGTTTTTGGAAGGCAGGGGGCCCTCGTGACCCCCCGGCTGTATTTATTAAAACATGAAACAAAATTTACAACTTTAAATTAAAAACGTTTCCTTTATCATGTACAAAATTCAACTTTCCATTAAACTTGAAGTAGACAGGCATCCAGGCTAACCTTAACAAATCTCTAATACAAAGGTTTTCCTAACCGAGTCTAACATCATGCATTGCATACAAATTTTGTACATCCTATCGTTAGGGGCCAACAGCAAGGTCTTAACCGGTGTCAGATCCCTATCAACCAATTTCCGCCCTCACGTATGAGTGGCGCATGCCCAGAGGACTTTACCCTCGTAGCTATCCGTAACTTCCCTTGTCATGTGGGCCCCCTTCCACTCGGCGCCATCTTAAGGACGTCCGAGTTCCTGTGCGGGGAAACCGTAAGAAGGACAGCGTGAACTCCCCCCTTTCCCCGCACTACCTTCCGCCAGAGCGGATATCCGTCCCCCGGGAAGTTCGTGGGAGGGGCCTATGGCCATCTCCCCCTGGGCGATCCCATTCGTAATGGGTGCCGCCCCCCGTGGGAGGGGCCAATGGCCGCCTCCCCCTGGGCGCTTCCATCCATAATGGGTGGCGCCCCCACTAAGGACCTTGAAATCACTGCTCACCGCTCATGACCTTACCGCCACAGGCCAGATAGTTGACCGACTATCTGGCCCCCCCACAACTCCTATAGGTCATGTCTCCTCAATCCCACTAGCCAAGTTATTATGTCTCCTATCAATATGTCATTCCCCTCCCTGGACAGGTGTACCCCATCCTGTGAATAACAGTGGTCCCCCCAGATGCACCCGTGAGGTATACTTTGAAGGTGGTTAGATCGAAACAACTTCCCCATTTTATTGTTGACCCTCTTTACCGAATGGTTCAACGCTGTTGTGGACAACCCACCCCTCCACACCCTCCTCGGTATCATGTGGGACCAAGCTATTCTGCACCCCGGGATTGTCTTTGCTAACCAACTAACTGCTGAAAGTATGTGTTCGATTAATGCCCGTCTGCCCAACCTCACCAAGTCATTGCCCCCAATGTGCACTATGACTATTGATTGCGGTGACCTGTGCCGCCCTAACAATTCTTCCATAAAATTTCGCAGCTTGTCAATACACAAACCGCCCTTCCCATGGAAGGACACCCTGAAACCATATTCCTCAGATGTGTGGGTTGCATCACCTGCCTTGAATATGTCCGCGGCCCGTCTCACGTATGAGTGGCCTACGACCCAGACCACTCGTCTTCCATTCCTTGCTCTTGAAGTGGTGCTTAGCTGATTCTGGGCCGGTCCAAATTTCCGCCCTGCGTCACAGGCTCGCGAAACTGCAATCCAAACAAAAGATAACAAGCGTGAGTGCACTTCTCCAATCAGTTACAACATGTGCAAACGCACATACCGTTTGAAACAGTCTGATGACCATCTCCCCATCTGTTTAACATTGTCTGCATGGAGGCCCCCGGCCGTCGCTTCTGTAGCGGCCCCTATCCTGAACGAATGAGTTCCAAAATCACTCGGGTTCAATCCCGCAGCTGTGATCGTGATCGCCAGCACCCTTTGGAACTGAAACTTTGTTAACGGGGTGCCGTCAGCATGCCGCAGCAAGGCCCCCCCCACGTCGTCACCCTTTGCTTTAGGTAAGCCTCAACGTGCATCACTGGACAACAGGGACTACCCGGAGCGCGCTGCAACACTATGCTACTCCCCTGGGCCTCCTGGTCTGTCTTTGACCTGGCAATTGTGATCAGCAGGGAATCCCCCCTCACTTGCGTGTGGTCCCTGCGCAGACCCCCCTCGGTATCCCTTTTATTAGCAGCCACTAGTTCGCCTACCCGCAGGGCCCCATAGAACGCCAGTGCAAATGCTGCCCGGAATAGGACAACCTTAGTAGGTGAGGAGCACATCTCCCCTAGTTTTGCCAGCAACGCGGTCAACCTGTCAAATCCTATTGGATGCCTGTTATCCCTTTTGCGCCCCTCTGAGTGTCGCCAGCCGCGCAGCGCCTTTCTGACTATAAAAGAGTCTGTCGGGTCCCTGATCCCATGGAGCTGAGCCATAAACGATATGGCGGCCTTAAACCAACTGGCGGTTGCCGCCGACCGGCCCTCCTCATGAAGTGCCACTAAAAATTGGGTAAAGGACCCCTCCCGACCCCATATATGCTCCCAATCAGGGCCCAAAAAGGCACAGTAAGAGTGGTACACCCCTTCGTAAGCTTTCCTTGTCCTGGGCACTAAACTGTCTGCCACGAGGTTTTGTAGTCCGGGGCGCCGATTTGTCATTGCGCTTCGGGGAAGGGCGCTGCCACTAGCTCCGCTGAGGGTAAACAATCCCTGAAAGCCTGCATTTTGAAACGAGAGAGCGCATCAGCTGCATTATTCAGTACTCCCGGCACATGTTTTGCCCTGAATTGTACATTTAACCTCAAGCATTTCAACACAATTTCTTTCAACAATCGCAATATCCACTTGCAGCGCGCCGCCTGCTGGTTAATGCACTCCACCACGGTCATGTGGTGGAGTGGAGTTCCGTAACCACCGAGTGGTTACGGAACTCTTCTGGCCAGGCCGACAACGCTACCAAGATCGGGAATAACTCTAGGAAGCCAATGTTGTTCGTCAAACCACTGGCCTCCCACCATGCTGGCCACTTCTGGGCCGACCATCTGTTGCCAAGGAACGCGGCAAACCCCACACTACCCGCAGAGTCGGTCCATAAACCTAACTCTGCTGACGAGGCCGGGGCCTTGCTCCAGACTACCCGGCCATTGAAATCCGCCTGGAATGCCAGCCAAATGAGCATGTCCTGGCGAACCTCTGCTGACAGTCTCGTGCGATGGTGCCCTTCCTTGAGGCCAACCATGGCCTGGGCAATGGATCGTGAGAAAGGGTGAGCCATCGGTATAACCCTCAGTGCAAAATTCAGCTGTCCCACTGTTTGCTGCAGTTGATGCAGTGTCACCTTGTCGTTCCTATGACATTGTTGCAAGGAGGCCCTGAATTTGGCGATCTTCTCCGTCGGCAGACGGAAGCAACTCTCTACGGAGTCTAGTTCAATACCAAGAAACTCCAGGGAGGTAGTTGGCCCCACTGTCTTACCTGGCGCCAACGGAACCCCGAAACCCCGCATGAGCACGCAAAGTTCCTGCAATGCCCGTGCACTGTCCCGAGAGCCTGCCGGGCCGAGAAACAGGAAATCATTGAGATAATGCATCACATGTTGGTGCCCTGAGGCCCTCGCGAATGCCCACTCCAGGAATGAGCTAAACATTTCAAAGTAAGCACAAGAAATTGAACAACTCATTGGCATGCACATATCCATGTAGTATTTCCCCTGGAATGCGAAACCCAACAAGTGCTGATCCTCGGGATGCACCGGCAGTAATCTAAATGCGGATTCAATATCCGATTTTGCTAACAGTGCCCCGGGGCTTAGGCGATTTAACATGACCACTGCGTCATCGAACGATGCATACCTCACACTGCAGATGCCTGCATCAATTGCCTCATTCACGGAAGCCCCCCTTGGCGCAGTTAGATTATGTATGAGCCTGAATTCGCCCGTTTCCTTCTTGGGGACTACCCCTAATGGGGAACACACAAAATTGCCAGCTGGTATTTCACCAAACGGACCTGCAACCCGCCCCAAACGAACCTCCTTTGCAATTTTTGTGGCGACCACAGTCGGGTTGTGCGTAACGGACAGTTGGTTCCTGCACATGGGGGCCCCCCGAAAATCACCCGCCGGGATCCTGAATCCATACGAGAAGCCGTTCCGCAGGATCCCGGCGGACACATGATCAGGGTATTTGCGCAGCCAGGGGGTCATAGCCAAAATATCCACGGGCAATTGCTTAGCCATTTGGGCCACCGTGTCAATCCTGCTTGGTGCCCTCTTTTCCCCCCGGTAACATTGCCTCTGGCTCGGCAGCTAGTTTCGGGGTGGGAGGTATTACCACAACCTGCGCAGGCATGCCTGAACCTACATGTTCCCTGCGGCCTACTACACGTTCCCTTGTTAAAACCCCAACATACACCTCGTTTGTTCCCATTCCCGCCCAATCTAGTCTGAGTTTCTCCCCCGTGGGCTGGTCGAAAGGGCTGTGGTGTCTCTGCTGGACAGACCTGAAACCATTCGCACTCGACCCTGCTCCTCCCACCGGGCCTGGTGTGAACTGCGCATGCCATGATACAGTGTTGAAACAATCCCAAGTCAACGATTCATTAAACTCTTTTGCTTTCCTAAACGACACATCGTAGCCCTTCCATGCATCCCCCCCCATATTTTTCATGGAAGCCCGTGATCCTGCTCTGGTAGCAAGCCAGGTCTCCCAACAATTCTGGTGTTCGCTCACCCACAATTGCAACAAACACAGAAAAAGCACTGATCCAATTCATCATAGACTCCTCCACCCTGAAATCTGCCATTTTTGCCCTCCATTCACTGGGGTGCAACCATTCCTTCTGGGTTTTGGCATACTCAAATTCACGATTGTCCGTCAACAAGGAAAACATATTAATATATTTGTTTGCCCACACCATCTCTTTCGTGGACATCGGAACATGTTGTGCCAGGTATTCCCGCCTTGAAGGCACAGCGCCCTCCCCCATTATTGGGAGCGGCCTCTTACCATTTTCAGTCGCACCTCCGGTTGCGTCCGTCGCCTTATTCTGATTCTCGACCGCGGCCGTGTTCGCCACCTGCAGAGGAGTAGAAGGTACCTTCCCTGCCCCAGAGCCCCTTGCTTGCCTGAGCTGGTCGATAATTCGCCTGGCCTCCTCAGCTGGATCTTCCGCCGCCGCGGGTCCCCCAGCTCCCTTCTTCAACCAAGGCAATACTGCCGCTAGATGCATCGCTAGTTCGGGGGGTACCTGTTCCTCATCCAGTGGTGTGATAACCACAGGGATTGGCAATCCCCCATCCGGTGGGGGCACCGGACTGGCCACCGGGATTACTGGGACCAGCGGAACCTCCTCCGGAACCGGGGCCTCGCTAGGACCCCTTTTCCCTTTCTTCTTCTTCCCCCTGTCCCCCCCTGGAGTAACGTTTGGCAAAGCAGGCCCCACAATCCTCTTAGGTCTCCCCGAGGGCCCAGCCTGAGCTTCCACTTTCTTCTGGAGTTCTGCTAAGCTGCGACCCATTTGGTTTACCGTGCCAAACTTCCTGTCCATCGCCGGCACTTTGTTTACTAGTGTGCGCAGCATCCGTTCCATCTCGGAGCTCTTCCCATTCTTCTTTCCAGACATATCCGACGTTCTGTTCGTTCTCCGCCTGTATTCCAGCAGCTCCTCGGATCCCAGATACGTCTCGACGACTGAAACAGAAAAAACAACGATTACCACGTTCAAAAAACTGCTGCTTGTTCCCTTGAGGGCTCACGAGCGACGAGTGGTGCAGCCTTCAGAGCGCGGGAACAAGAGGACACCTGCCTGGACCCCCGTGCCTTTTAAACTTGCAGCGGGAGGCGTGGCAGCATCGCCTTCCCGCCCGGAAGTGCACGGACTTCCGGGCGGGTGTGAGGGCCTCCTTTTTATGCGGCGGGGGCGTGCTCCAACCATGCCACTTTGGGCATACCGGCCGGGGACACGGCCCGCGCCCGCAAAGGTTTCCCGGGCGGTCAGGGCACCCAGCCATACGCTCAGGGTGTCCGAGAGGTCTCCCCTTTCCATAAACCTATTCCCGCTATTGGCATCAGTATTTTACTCACAAGACTTTTACCTAGGTTAGAAAACCAACTACCTACAGAGGAGAGACCATCAGTTAGTGTCTTCCAGGCACTATCAACCTCCAGTGGTTTGAGCTCTCGTTCCAAATTAGTGATGTTTTTCACATACTTCTTAATTTCCACACTTTTGTCTGGAATATACGTGCAACAATGTTGTGCTTTCAACATTCTACAGACTCCGCCCTCTTTTGCCAATAGAGTGTCAAAAGCAAGTCGATTTTGTAAAACCATAGATCTGATCGCAACCAATTCGGAATTGACCATCAGGAAACCTCCAGCAGTGTCAGTTGATAACCGATCTACTACTGTTGACAATTTGCAGATTCTGTGTGTATTCAGAGCCACTCCCATTGTTGGTATCAATGCACTAAATATATCACCTATTATTTCTCCTACACTTTCTCTTTTACTACGTATTAATTCATTAGTGTTTTCATTGCTTCCAGCGACTTCATTTACATGGTATATCTTTGGAAAGACAATACCAAAATAACAGCTTCCATACCAATGATCTGGCAATTTGAAATAAGCCTTGTTTCCACATATGTAGTAAATTCCGGGAAACACAGGTTTTGACCCATTTTTGAAACCCCAACCTCCAATTACCTGGTAATTGTGTTCGCATTCACTAGAACAAATGAATATGTTATTATAGTAACTCGTCTTTCTCTGTGAAGACAAAGTTTCCTCTTCTTTTCGAAATCCAGCAACAAAGCAGCATTAGCTCCACCATTTGAGGTGCTCCCTATATTTTCAGCCCATTTAGGAGTTTTCTGCCTTTTGTCCTTCGCTTTTCTTTGGAAACGTTCTCTTCTTTTCTCTGCCTTATTTAGAAAAATGTTCTCTTGTTCGTGTAATGAACATGTTAAGTTATCTCTATGTGCTTCGCCTAAATCTATTGTACCTATAGTTAGAAAGTATTCTCCCATATAAAGTGTTACATCACTCTCAGTATGTACAGGATTCAGATTTCCAAGTATAGGAAGTTCAGAAAATATCACATCTGAATTAGAGTAATAATACTGTAAAGGTCCTCTCTTATGGAATAAGCTAGCTAAAATACTACCAGAAATTCCATATGTTAGTGGCAAGTGATGGTAGGTCACGCCCTCAGCTACTGAAGTAGGTATCTTCACACAGACGTAACAGTCTTCTAACTCCATTGCTTCTACGTAATGTACTAAAAGGTTTGCACATACATTTAAATGAGTTCTATTCTTGATTCTATGATAATGCAGTCCTTCCTCATCTGGTGCATCTACGTCCATTCTAGTTTGTTTAAGGCTAAGTGCTTTCTCTTGTGTCTCTACTCTTTGTGGTGTATCTTTCGTTTGCAGCTCTTCTGTGTCCTTTGTCACGGATTTAGTAGGGTACAAATTAGTATCTTTATTCATCATGTAAGGAATAGTAATTTTTAGTCCTATCCATAATATGAGTACTAATGCTACACTACATGAACATACTTTGCAGCATGTTTTACAACAATTTCATCTCGATCTTCCTTTCACAGTGGAATCAGACATTTTGGCTCAAAAGAAGCTTCAACCCCTCTTTGTAACTTTGCCCAGGTTGCTTACACAGGGCAACTTTCAGGTTGGTTTCACTTCTTCGTCAGTCTGGTCAGCAATCAATTCTTCATCACTTTCGTCACTTATTTCAAGGTTTTCAAAGTCGTCTAACACCAGATAAGTCCATTCACGGCTTTGATACCTGTTATTCAGTCTTTTTATTCAGGCACTTCTTCTTTTAGGTTTTGTCACAGTCTGATCAGTTTTACTGGAGTCTTGATTTTTTGCTCAAGTTCTCCGTCGATAGTTTTTAATCTCCGTCTCAGTCTTTTGACAAATCTTGATACTTTATCTCCTTTTCTGAATCTTTTAACTGGCACTGTAATTTGGTTTTCTTCAAGTGCTCTTTTATTCTCGTTCAGTTGTGGCACATCAACTTCATTTTTTTCTTTTTCTCTTCCTGTCCGACTAGTTCCAGGTCTTTTTCATCTTCTTCTGCCTGGTTGCTAAGCTGGCCTTGTTCAAGTATATGCTGGATTTGGCTTTGTTCTGTTTCAATTTCTTCTTCCTGAACACATTTATCTACTTCTATCTGGTCCTGTTCAAGCACTTCAAACTTTTGATTTTCTTTCGCTTGAACTTCTGCTCCAATTTCTATCTGTCCCTTTTCAGGCTCTGGAGTTCTTGGAGGAGTGTCAATAATTTGTTCTTTCCCTATCTGGTCTTCCTCATCATCAGATTTGATTTGGATTTCGAGAACCTGATTGTCTTCTTTTATTCCTGTCTCGTCCTCACTATCCCACTCGCTATCTAAGTAGGTTTGTCTTCTTGTTCTTATTGGATCGAGAGTCGATCGATTACTTGGACCCAATCATCTCGACTGGAGCTTGGTTGTTCTTCTTCAGCTACTTCAGGACCAATTTCTGGAGACCCCTCAGCTGCACAACCTTCAGCCTCAGTTTCTTCAGGTTCAGTCACTTTCCTCGTATGGCTGGCATGGATCCACTGTGGCACACCTGCACACTTCACAGCTTTTGTGGTAACCAGGATTACTTGTCTTGGGTTTCCCCACTTCGGTGCAAAGCAACTCTTCCGAGTATGTTTCTTTATTACGACCCAATCACCTAGGTTCAAGTCATGTGCTGGAGTTGTTGGCCTGGCGATGGCGTCTTCCCCAATCTGGTGAGAGATAGAATCCACTTGGTCGCCCAGTTGCTTGCAGTATTCCAGTACCAAATCATCAGATATGCTTATCAGTTTGTATCCTGGCACCCATGCTTGCCGCATTTTATTTATTTATTTATTTTAGCGATTTGTAAAGCGCCTGGTGACCCGAGGGCATCCCCGCGCTATAATAATTATGTAGACCTGAGGACAAAAAAGGAGGGACTCTATTTAGGGAACAACAGCGTTTTCAATTTTTTCCTAAAAATCAGATGATTAGGTTCAAGCCGAAGGGAGCGGGGAAGTGTATTCCATCTAGTGGATGCTTTAACCGAGAAGTGACGGCCGCCAGTACGTGTCTTCCGGTGTCTAGGGATATTAGCCAGGTTTTCGTTCTCAGAGCGAAGGGACCTGGGAGCCTTATAGGGAGTAACCAGGTCTCTCAGAATGGCAGGGCCAGTGCCATTAAGCAGTTTGTGTGCAGTGCACAGGGCCTTAAATTCGACCCTTTGGGCGTATTGGAAGCCAGTGAAGAGCCTGGATTGCTGGTTTGGCTGATACTCTGGAAGGGAGATTCCAGAGTAACCGCGCGGCTGCGTTCTGCGGACGTTGGAGTTTAGCCATGGTAGCTTCTGGGGCTCCGAGGTGCACCATGTTGCTGTAGTCCAGCCGCGCAAGCACCAGTCCCTGGACCAGGAGCTTCCTGGCTAGGGGAGGAAGAAGTGGAAGGATCTTCCGAATGGAGCGCATTAGGCCAAAGCAGGTCCCTGCTGTCTTGGTAGCTTGAGTTTTCATCGACAACTCGGGTTCTAGCCATACTCCTAAGGTTTTGATTTCTTGCTTAGGGGCGGGGGTTTCCCCGAACTCATCTGGCCAGACGATGGCGGGATGGTAGTCCATTGCTTACCCAGAAGCATGACTTCCGTCTTTGAGCCATTTAATTTCAGCGATGACTCACACATCCAGTTGTGGATATTTTTAAGGCAGTTATGCAGATTGTCTGGGTGTTTGTCCAGATGTGAAAGCGAGACGACTAATTGAGTGTCGTCTGCGTAGCTTACTATTTTAATCCCGAAGGGGGTAACCACATCTTCGAGGGGGGCCATATAAGCGTTAAATAAGGTTGGGCTTGGAGATGACCCCTGGGGAACCCCACTCCTGAGGGGGAGGGTGGCAGAATGGAAGTTGCCATCCCACACCTGGAACGAGCGCCCTGAGAGGAAAGACTCTATCCATCTGAGCACCGACCCTGCAATCCCTGCGGCAGCCAGCCGATGAAGTAAGACACGATGGTTGACTGTGTCAAAGGCTGCACTTAAATCCAGGAGGATCACTGCCACTGATCCTCCTGAATCCAAGATGCACCTTGCCTCCTCGATAACAGCGAGAAGGGCGGAGTCCGTGCCATGGCCCGGGCGAAACCCAGTCTGGGACTGTCGTAAGATGTTGTTAGTTTCTAGGTATTGTGACAGTTGGCTATTGACCAGTTTCTCGGCCATTTTACTGATACAGGGGAGGAGGGAGATGGGCCGGTAGTTCGCCATGTCGGCTGGATCTAGCTGGGGTTTTTTCAGAAGTGCTTTAACGACTGCACTTTTCCAACTGGGGGGGACCGAACCTTGAGAAAGCGAAATATTTATGAGCTCCGTGATTGTGGGCACGATGACCGGGGCTACAGTTTTAAGGAATCTAATAGGGGCAGGGTCTAACGGGGAGCCGCTTTTCATTTTGGCCATGGCGGTATCTACCTCGTTCCTTGTTACTGCCCTAAAGGAAGTGAGCTGAGGACGCCCACTGCTAATTGTTTGATTAGTGGATACCTCGTTGTCCAAATGGTTCGACGGGCCGCAAGGGGGCAGAGAGGTTAGAATGCGGTCGATTTTGGCATTGAAATAGTTGGCCAGCTCATTGCTTCTGTCTGCTGGGGGCGTGTTGGATAAGGGTGGAACAGGTGTTTTTAGTAGCTCTTTTAAGATAAGATATGATTCCCTTGCCGAGTTATTGGAATTTTTAATTCTTGTGTCGTAATGGGAGGCTTTCGCCAGTTTCAGGGTAGCTTTATATATTCTTACCGACCGCTGATAGGCATCTTTGCTGGCGTGCTGCCAGTCTTTCCTCCATAGCCGTTCTGCTTTCTTACAGTGTTTACGAAGAGCCCGGAGTTCCGGAGTGTACCAAGAGGCAGATCCTAATTTCCCATTCTTATTCTCGCGTTTTTTTTTTGGGAGGATGGAGTCCAGAGACGTGGTAATCCATTCCCTGAATTTACTGTCTGCAATGGTCGGGTCTTCCGAGGGGGTTGGGGTAGTCGAGTTCAGGGTTCTAGCCCAATCTTCTGTGGCTAATCTGGCCCATACTCTATCCCTAGTATAGGTGGCAGGTTTATGGAGTTTCTTGGGGGCTCCTGGAAGGCAGAAAGGGACCATAAAGTGGTCAGTCCATGGAAGGGGAAGGAACTCTGTGATTTGAAGAGTGAGGATATTTGTAAACACAGGATCAAGCAGATGACCTTTGGTGTGCATGGCTCCAGAGTTTGAGAGGAGGAGACCATATGCCGCCAGTTCTCCAATCAGATCGGCCGCCCCTATATCTAGGGGGTCATCGAAATGAATGTTAAGGTCCCCTAGTATCGAAAACTTGGAGGTAGAGTGGGCCTGAGATGCAATAATGTCCAGGAGTGCTCTAGAGAAAGTACCCGGATGCCCAGGGGGACGATAGATTAGGAGTCCTGATAGTGAATAGGTCGGTCCTACTTGGATGGTAAATTGAAGGCTTTCAGAATCAGTGATGTGAGCATCGGTGATTCTGCAGGTGAGATTGTCTCGATGAATGATCGCCAAGCCTCCTCCTCTGCCAGACGGGCAGGGCTGGGACTGAACGAGGAAGCCTGGGGGGTAGCTAGGACAATGTCTGAATCCGAGTGGTCCGTAATCCATGTTTCCGAGAGGAACAGGACATCAAGCGCATGATCTTCTATCAGGTGGTTAATTAATAATGCGTGTCTGGGGAGTGAACGACAGTTCAAGGTGGCAAGTTTAAGATTTGTGGGCAGTGCAGGTCGGTTGGGGAGTTTGAGCTGGGCTGGACGGCACCGAGTGCACCCAGTATATGGACCTTCAAAATCATGCAAATAATTGCATGCAGTGTCAATAGTGGGTCTAAGACTGAGGAGGTCCCGACGTGAATAGCTTACCATGGGGGCAGTGTGGTCCGGTAGGGGTTCTAGCCCTGGGCCCGGCCTGGCGCGGACGGGCGCAGACGGGCTTGCCTTAGGCGCGCCTACGGCACGCAAACGGCGCTCCCGCTGCGCTCGTCCGCTGCGCTGATATGGCCGACACATTTGTAGCGTGTGGTATGGGCGTGGCCTAGCAGTGGGCGTGGCTACGCGTTCGAATCGCGATGGCGGTATGGGTGTTTACCCTGTCTCAGCGCTGCTTGCCGCTGTCTCAGGGGTTGTCTTGGAGGGCTGCTCAGCGCGTAAAGCATGCGCTTTCAAAGCAGGTGAGGAGATTGAATTTTTAAAATCAATTCAAGTGACAGATAGAAAGGTTAAAAAACATATACACATTGCAGTCCTCCGGCTTTCCGCCTCAGAGGTCGAACATACAATTGTGCGTGGCGCTTTGATCAGCGTTTTTTGTAGGTTTCCTGGTGGGCGTGGCCTCGCAGTGGGCGTGGCTACGCGTTCGAATCGCGATGGCGGTATGGGTGTTTACCCTGTCTCAGCGCTGCTTGCCGCTGTCTCAGGGGTTGTCTTGGAGGGCTGCTCAGCGCGTAAAGCATGCGCTTTCAAAGCAGGTGAGGAGATTGAATTTTTAAAATCAATTCAAGTGACAGATAGAAAGGTTAAAAAACATAAACACAGTGCAGTCCTCCGGCTTTCCGCCTCAGAGGTCGAGCATTGCTCTTCCCATCAGTATCTCATGTGGACTCAAGCCTGTGTTCCGATCTGGAATACTTCTGAGTCCCATCAAAACAAGTGGCAAAGCATCTGGCCATTCCATTTGAGTAGATTCACACATTTTTCCCAATCTTGCTTTGATTGTGCCATTCAGTTTTCTACCACTCCAAAAGCCCCTGGGCAATATGCACAGTGCAGTTTTTGCGTAATTTTGAATGCTTCACAGATTTGTCTTATTACTTTGCTATGGAAATGCCCACCTCTGTCTGATTCAATTGTGACTGGAAAACCGTACCTTGGTATCAGTTCCCTAAGTAACAGTTTGGCTACAGTGATGCTATCATTTCTGCGAGCAGGGTAAGCCTCTACCCATTTTGAAAACAGGCATATAATAACGAGGACGTACTTCATTCCTCGACATGAGGGTAACTGAATAAAGTCAAGTTGTAATCGTATGAATGGGCCTTCTGACTTTCCAATCTTTCCTGGCAAAACTACAGTTTTCTTTCCAGGATTGAATTGCTGACAAACTAGACACATTTGGCAGAGTGCTGCTGCTATGTTCCTGAATTTCGAATTGAACCATTTTTGCCTGAAGATGCGTATCATGGCGTCTCTTCCTAAATGTGTGTCTCCATGTATCAATCTAGCCATAGGAGCAAGCAGGCAGTCTGGCAACACAGGCATATCATCAAGGAAACAATGACACCATTCTCATTCCTTCTCTGACAACCACATTTTCTCCATCTTTCCTTTTCTTTTGGTTCTGCTGCATTCTGCAAATCTCTCACTTCTTCCCATGTTTTTATTCCTTCAAGCACTAGAAGTTGGCAGCTGCTTCCGTTTACCCCATCTTTTTATTAATAGCCATTTTGTACTTTTCACAATGTTGGGCCAGTTGGTCAGCATATCGATTACCTGCTGTCACTTTGTCATCGCCAGATTTGTGAGCAGCACACTTGACCACTGCCAATTCTTTTGGTAACTGGATTGCTTCCAGTAATTATTGTACAACATTTCCATTTCTGATAGGAGTACCTGAAGAAGTCAGAAACTCCCTTTGTAGCCGCAATTGGCCAAAGACATGCACAACCCCATAACCATACTGCCTATCAGTGTATATGGTTATTTTCATGTTCCTCCCAAATTTACAGGCTTTTGCCAATGCAACCAATTCGGTTATTTGTGCAGACTTAACTCCATGTAAATAGGATGCTTCCACTGGACCTCCTAAAGTGCATACTGCATAAGCAGCACTTAAGCCTCCATCCTCATGTCTCATGCATGAGCCATCTACAAACAGCTCGTAGTCTTCGTCAGTTAGGGGCACTTCCTTGATGTCTGGGCGTGGTTTTGTGCTATACTCAGTCAGATCAAGGCAGTCATGCTCAACTTCTCCTTTCACTTCTGCTGTGAGTGAATTTGGTAGTAAGGTAGCTGGATTCAAAATATTACACCGGGCAATGGTTTCATTTCCTGCACCTACAAGAATTCTCTCATACTAAGTCAGCCGACTAGGTGTGAGATACTGAGTTTTGGTTCTGGTCAACAAAATTACAACTGCATGTGGAACAGACAAAGTTACAGGACGTCCCATAATAATTGATTCACTCTGTTCAAGACTCATGCAAGTTGCAGCTACTGCTTTCAGACATCCAGGTAATCCAGCAGCCACTGGATCCAAAGTAGAGGAAAAATATGCTACAGGACGTCTGGTTAAACCATGAATCTGGGTCAGGACTGAAAGTGCACAATTGTCTTGTGTGTCACAGAACAGTGCAAACTCCTTTGAGTAGTCAGGCATCCCTAATGCAGGAGCTGTACACAGACATTCTCGTAATTTCATTAAAGCTGTCATGCTTTCCTCATCCCACTCCACTGGGTCTTTTGCTCCTTTCTTTGTCATTTTTATCAATGGTCTTGCTAGGACTGCAAATCCCACAATCCACTGCCTACAGTATCCTACAACTCCAAGAAACATTCTGATTTCTTTCTGGGTATTTGGCAGCTCCATGTTTTGAATTATTCTAATCCTTTCTGTGGTAACCTTCCTGATACCTCTCTCTATCTAGTGCCCCAGATATTTCACTGAGGAGGTACAGAATTGTAGTTTGTCTGGTGACACTTCATGTCCCCCCTCACCTAAAGGGTTCAGTAAGGCAATGGTGTCAACAACACAATCTCTCCTGCTTTTAGACGCCACCAAGAGGTCGTCTATATATTGCACCAGGACTGATTTACTCGGCAATACGAAGGATTCAAGGCATTTTTTCAGAATTTTATTGAAAATTCAAGGACTCTCTGCGCACCCCTGAGGAACACGATTCCAGACGTAAACATGACTGTCAAATTCAAATGAGAAAAGAAATTTGCTGTCTGTATGTAATGGAATTGAAAAGAATGCATGGCATAAATCAATAACAATAAACCATCCAGCATTCCATGGTATTTGGTACAAGATCACTGCAGGGTTTGGCACAATAGGACAGTAAGGAACAACGATTTTATTAACCTTGCGCAGGTCCTGTACTACCCTGTACTTACCACTTGGTTTCTTTATTCCAATTATGGGAGAATTACAAGGACTGCTCAACCCCTCTTGTATGATATCTGCTTCCAACAACCTTTTTATTTCAATAGCAACCCCTGCTTTTACTTCTGCACTCATTTTATACTGTCGAGTATTTGGGTAAATTGCATCTTCTTTTATGGCTATTTTAATTGGGTCAACATTTGCCATTAATCCTACATCTTTTCCAGTAAAATCACATACCTCTGGTTTCACTGTCTGTTGGAGCTCTTCAAGTAAGTATTGTATTGTCAGTCTTTTAATTTCTGAGTCGGGTCTTATCAGCATTAATTTGTAGATTCCGTCTTCATCTGGGGTCTCAATTTCGACACCATTTGGAGTGCAAAAGATGGTACAGTTCATTTTGCAAAGCAAACCTCATCCTAGTAGGTTCACAGGACTTGTATCACAAACAATAAATCTATGCATTTCTTTGAAATTCCCTATTTTAATTTCCATGGGTTCTGTAACTGGGGTAGTAATTAATTTATTAAAAACACCCACTACTTGTATCGCTTCTCCCGAGAGGGGTAGGTTTGGAACGTCTGCTGTTCTCACAGTAGAACGAGTAGCACCAGTGTCCAACAGACAGGTGACATCATTTCCTTCAACATTTCCTTCAATGTATGGCCCTGACTGGTCCACCGGCAAGGAGGCGCCAAGCACACACTCCTCGTCCTCCCCCCTCAGGCACCGTCAGTAAGGTTCATCACAGAGGAATGTATCATTTAACAGAAATTTCGAAGTTGCTGCATTTCTATCCTCCCTTCCTTCCCAAACTTCGGTTTCTTTACCCTGTTGTGCTTTGCTCCTATAGTTTGGCCTAGGTGCACGAGGCAACTGATTCTGTTTTACCTGTTGCTGTGTCTTCCGTGGTCCCTCATTCTGCTCCTGTGGATTTAAATCATTAATTTTCACATTATCATTCTGCACAGCCTTACACTCATCCCTCCAGTGACCCATCTTTCCGCACCCGTGGCAGGGATATTTCTTCCTGGCCTCTTCTCTACTCATCTTTACCCTTGGTTTTGCTCCACCCCCAGGGCTCTGATTCTGAGTATTTGTCATTTTACTTAACTGCTGTTCTTGGTGCTCTGCAAATTTTACCTGTGCCCACATTACTTTTTCTTTTAATTCCTTTTTCTTAATTTCTACCTCATCTTCACGATATTTTGCATATTTCAGGACCTCATCTTTGGGCTTAGCTTGCCAACAAATTTTATTGTCTTTGATCCACTATGAGATTTCAGGCCTTAACGCTAACACAAATCGGTAAATGAAGTGGGTCATATCCTTCATTTCAATATTATCTAGCCCACTGTACGTTTTGAACACTTGTAACAGACGCTCATAATATGAATGTACAGTTTCATCATGATTCTGAGTAGTTCTATCTAATCGGGTCCAGTATGTCTCGTTTGCAGGCACCTTTTCTTTCAGGTACAACATCACCTGATTGTACTTCCTCTTTACGTCTTCGGAAGGAGCCCCTGTCTTTGGGTCTCTAGGGTATTCCTCATTTGGCCAATCTACAGCAATTTTACATTCTGTCCATAGATCTAAAGGAACTACTATGTCAAAGACACCATCTAAATCTTTCAGAAGGCATTTGAAACCTTCACAAATCTCTCAACCTGTCTGTACCACTCTACAGGTTTTTCTCGTAATTTTGGGAAGTCATTTGTAAATGATATAATATCTTGTCTGGACCATGGCACATGTACATATCCTCCACCTGGTACTTCTCGCATGGGGTATAATTTTTCTATCTTGTCTGCTTCTTTTAGGACAAATTCTGAAGCCAATTGTCTTGACCGCACCTCTTCCTTTTTCTTTGCCCATCTTGCTCTCCATTTCTCTAGATCACCCCATTTTTGGATCAAATTCATCAACTCTCTAATCTTGACCTTTTTCCCTGACACATTCATGTTTTCTAAATCTTTGTTAGAAAATTCTACTCGATAGGGTTTCTGCAACACTTTACACTTGCCAATGTCAATTCCCATGCTAGCTGCCATATCCATTAATTTTTCATGAAACACCCTTGTATTTCTAGTGATGCTTTTACAGACAAACTGCAATTCGTCTTCACTGAGGGTATTCAATCATTCCAGTCCCACATTTCCATTCATCAATTCTTCTATTTCAATTCTTAATTCAAATAAGTCTAATGGCTTGGGCTGCGGATTTGGTCTCTCTATTTCTTGGGTCCCTCTCTTTCTTCAGGAGTCACTACCGTGGCACTTCTCGTACTTCAGGAAGTCTATATCTGTACTTCCCTTGCAGGTACAGGTGTGGGTTTTCTCATGGAACTACTTTCAGGCTCTTGTATTGGTAAATCCATTAGGGAAATCACTGATTCACATTCGCTTGCCTGATCATCTACTATCAGGGTTTATTTTCTTGGCTGTACTACTGATGTCGTTATAACTGGAGCTTTTGGACTCGTTTGTTTATCTCCGTACAATGGAACAACTGGGCCAATGGCCACTGGAATTGTCAAAGCCTCAGGACTAGTATTTAACTGGGATATCTTCTGAATTAATTCGCTTCTCTGTTTATTTAAAGCTTCCTTTTCTCTTTCTTGTAATACCCTCTCAAGGGAGGTCTCGTGAATCACTTGCGAAACTAAAGGTGGATTAAAGAACGGAGCGGTCGGATTTGAAGTGCTTGTCCCCTCATTACAGGAAGGCCTATAGAATGGAACAGTTGGATCAGAGGTGCTCGACCCCTCATTACAGGGAGGCCAAAGAACAGATTTTTCGGGTTTACTATTCTGGTTTCTTCACTATATGGTGGTGGATTTTTTATTAATAAATCCTCCAGGTATTCATCATCAGAATCACCAGTAGTCATCAAATGTCTAGTTTTCTCTGTCCTTTTACCTCCCATAGGCTGTTCTACGGTTAGCACTGGGTAAAGTCCTTCCACTATCATATTCTGTCTCCACTGTTTCATTTTTTTTCTTTTGCTTCTCTGTGCATTTTCGGGTACCATTTATTTATTCCTTTGTCAATCCTGGGTCTGTCTCGCTCAAAGGCCTCAATCTCCCTTTCTTCTAAATCCTTATATTGCGTTAATCTAGGTCTGGGATGTAAGTCATTCATTCGGTTTCTCAAATTGAACAAAATTCTTCCATTGAAGATACCGTTTAGAGGGAATGCTAAAATTCCGTCATCTTTAGTATATTCCTCCCAATTTTCCAACCATACACAAGCATGGTACCCTCTGTCAAACATCATAAATGAAGCAGGAGTGTTTGGTGGTGGAATAATAACTCCTTCTCTAGTCTTAATCGGCTTGTCTTTCTTGAAATAATTTTTCTACAAGAGTCATTTTTCTCTTGATTCCATACAAATATTTAAGGTCTGCCTTTTAACATCTGTTCCTTAGCCAATCCTAAGTATCTCGGATCAGGTAGTGTTTCTGGATATCTCGGATACCACATATACTTCGCAAAAACTTAAATCGTACAAAAATACGTACTTCTGTTTACTAAATTCTACCAATGCTAGCGCATCTTTTAATTTTCGACAACCAATCAACACTGTGGTTGCAAATAAGTTCCACCAATGGGTGCGCAGCCTTTCCGTGAGACGAGTCCCCACGCTCCTGCGCTCACCCTCCTTTACAATTCTATCTCAGCTACACGCCCGCTGTTTCGACCAATACCAGCGCGGCACAGAGTGATGTCAGCGCAGTTCCGCAACTGACTCCCTCCTTCACAAGGTAACTGAAATTCAATTTATTTCTTAAAGTGCAAGTGCTTTATTTAATTTACAACGTAAAACATTCGCCACTGTACTCGAGTGTCTAGAAAGGAAAGATTTGTTTTACTGGAAGTAAACTTCTTCTGTCTACTTTTCATATACTACTTATATGATACTCAATCAATATAACAAGCTCAATAGCAATTCAATCATTAGAGGGAGGGTGGCAAAAAGAAAGAAACACAGTTGTACCAGTTTAAAAAGTTTTTTTTGTATTTCAAACAAAACAGATAGTACTGCAATTTTAACTGCGACATACACATAATATATCAAAGTGCAATGTGTCCCAAGTGATATTGTGAGTGAAACAAAAACGTGTAAAATTAAGTGAGCTATACAGGTTTCAGATGTGAATATTTACAAAGGAGGAAACTTGACCAAAGGCAATCATTTCAACCAATTATTAAACAGCGGCTATCTCCAATCATAGACACTGTATTAGTCTGGTTCGTTTTCTAATGCTTCGACGGCGTTTCGACCCTTAGGGTGGGGGTCTCATCAGGACTAGGCAGTGGGGGACATCTAGAAAGAAAATAGTGTGAAATTGTAATTTTATGTGTAGTCGCCATGAATATTATGTATTCACGGGAAGAGGATGGAAAAAGTACCTTGCAATGTTTTTTTTTCCAGAATGTAACCCATGCGTGAAGAAGTAAAGTAAATTTACTTACAGTGAACCCAGCCAGGCACTGTCGAGAAGTAAACAAAGGGGGGTAAAGAGTTAACCACACATAAGGAGATGTAATTTGCGTGAGGACAAGGTAGAACTAATCCAAACGCTCGACTTACCACTGTGAATGACAACCGGTAAATCGTCCTATTTGAAATATGGCGGTCAGTGCCGTAGGTGCGCAGGGTATTCAGGAATTCGGATTGCTAAAGTTGCCAAAAGTCCCTGTCTTAGATTGAAACCACCCTCGATGTATCTTTATTGCATATAAAAGAGCAAAAAATTTAAAGGATCATTTGGTTAGGTCATCTACGGAAACAACTGCTCAGAAAAGTGGGTCGCTTGAATCATCCTGGCATCTTCCCCCCATTCTTGGCCATCACCCGTGTGGCAACTGTGCTATCTGCCCACTAACATGTAAAACAAATATTTTTAAACATGGGAACTGTGAGCATACACTTGAATTCTTTTCGAATTGCAACACACGAAATGTTGTGTATTGCATTTGGTGTTCGTGCGGCTTACCCTATATCGGGCAGACTCAACAACAGATAAAGGCCAGAATAGGGCAACATCGCAGCCGCATTACGAAATCTGTCTTGACAGCACACCTTGTTGCTCACTTCAAAGAATTTAACTATTCTGCAGATGAGATGAGATGGCAAGTCGTAGACATTGCAACATTACCTGAGAGAGGGGGCGATATTGCACAAATATTACAACGCCGTGAATGTCATTGGATTGATAAAATCAATTCAATAAATGAAAGGTTGAACTCTGCTGATGAATGGAGGGGCTTTGTTTCTACTTTGACCAAAAACATAGATGTCAATTACAATCCCTATGTTCTTGTAAATTCTCAATTTTATGCTCTGTGTCTACAATGATGAAATTTGTATTTGTATGTATTGTATGGTTCTACATCTTTCTTGAGATCATGTCTCTTCTGCATACTAGACAATGTATAGACTACTAAAACCTATGTATATAGATGTGGATACTCAAAAGGTACATAAAGCACTATTTAGAGTGCATTATTTTAACATACGAATACCGTAACTAATCCCTCTCGTTTTTGTATGCATTGGCTGAAAAATATTGTTCCAGTACATATACTGTAATCGTGTATACGTGTTGTACATTTTGCTGTATTAATACGAGATGACCGTTATAGTGCCCGTACATGTTGCCATTACAATAGGATTTTATAGTGCCCGTACATGCTGCCATTATAACATGTCAAGAAATTGTAATGCGTAAACCTGTGAGACCCGACTCGTAAACAACACACTCGAGTCCTTCCTCTACCGCGACTGCGCACGCAAGTCACGTATCACGTTATATCCGTGATGACGTGAGACCGTGGAACACAAACTTTGTAACCTAACATACGATCGGAAGCAGCGATTGAGCTGAACCGCAATAGCGCACAGGTACGAGGGTGGTTTCAATCTAAGTCAGGGACTTTTGGCAACTTTAGCAATCCGATTACTTTACTTAAACAGCGTTTTTCACTACAGGCAATTTCCTGAATACCCTGTGCACTGACGGCACTGACCGCCATATTTCAAATAGGACGATTTATCGGTTGTCATTCACAGTGGTAAGTCGAGCGTTTGGATTAGTTCTACCTTGTCCTCACGCAAATTGCATCTCCTTATGTGTGGTTAACTCTTTACCCCCCTTTGTTTACTTCTCGACAGTGCCCGGCTGGGTTCACTGTAAGTAAATTTACTTTACTTCACGCATGGGTTACATTCTGGAAAAAACCCCATTGCAAGGTACTTTTTCCATCCTCTTCCCGTGAATACATAATATTCATGGCGACTACATATAAAATTACAATTTCACACTATTTTCTTTCTAGATGTCCCCCACTGCCTAGTCCTGACGAGGCCCCCACCCTAAGGGTCGAAACGCCGTTGACGCATTAGGAAACGAACCAGACTAATACAGTGTCTATGATTGGAGATAGCCGCTGTTTAATAATTGGTTAAAATGATTGCCTTTGGTCAAGTTTCCTCCTTTGTAAATATTCACAGCTGAAACCTGTATAGCTCACTTAATTTTACACGTTTTTGTTTCGCTCACAATATCACTTGGGACACATTGCACTTTGATATATTATGTGTATGTCGCAGTTAAAATTGCAGTACTATCTGTTTTGCTTGAAATACAAAAAAAACTTTTTAAACTGGTACAACTGTGTTTCTTTCTTTTTGCCACCCTCCCTCTAATGATTGAATTGTTATTGAGCTTGTTATACTGACTGAGTATCATATAAGTAATATGCCACACGAACCATTGTTTTCTGGATAAACGCATTACCCTGGTTCCGTTGTGAGTAGGGTTTCCTTATTCTCTTTTTCATACTTTTCATATACTGCAGATAGATCCCTTCTGCCTACGCTTCACACAAGCATTAGAGAACTTGCTGCTTCCTTGACTTATCAACTCTGGGATATATACTAAGTCTAATGTTTCACCGGCGAACCCTTTTGCTATCAAACAAGCTCCGACGAACCTGCTACTCCTTCCGTGTGACCCTTACTAGGTTATATCACAATAGAAGTTTTACCAGCGAACTCGTTGCTATCACTTATTCAACCATTCATGCAGAAAACCCTAATTAGTGCTTCCAGTTCTGCCTAACCATGCACTAATTTTCCTCGAGTAAGTGACCTCACTGCGATGTGCCTTCTATTACCACCTGCTATTCTGCCCCCAGGGATTCCAGACAAAACATAGAACAGGTACGTACAATTGTAATTAGTTACATATACTTCAATATAGCAGCATCAAATAAACATTTCCATAATAGCACATTTTCAATAATAACACATTTGATCGATAATTGAAAAATATGAATCTTAACCTATTAACTAACTAACTACCTAACTTTAACTAATCCCTAACCATAGCTCTGCTACCAGGAAAGAATACTGATAGAGCGCGCAGGTCACCCGGCTAGGATAATTTTACTAAATACTCACCTGGGCCCATAATATTTTGATACAACCGTAACATTCACCTTGGGTAACTCACGCTCTATTATCAGTATATCTTGAGATTCTCTATACTACTGATTCCGATATCTATAACCTAGCAGTGTAGATACTAGGAACCTAATCACCTAGGATCAGGGAGTTGAGTATAATCTAGGTATACAAGAACACTTATAACATTTATTGAATAATGAAATAACCACAGACTCTGGGTAGGCTCAAAACTTTATCTAATGTTCATCATCATATGTCAGGAGCATCAAATTAAAAGCAAAACAAACTATCTATAATCAAAAGCATAAGTAACGTATAGCTGTGCAAGAGATAGATTATGCTAAGCATTTAATAACATTTGAATAAAAGGAAATTAAGAACAAGGAACATACTATATTTAGATAACAATCTTTCGCAAACACTTTTAAAGGAGGGTAAAGAAAGGGAACATGCTAAATCCAAAAAGACTTTTAATAGCAGTTAAAGAAGAACTTATAACTACAGGGAAGGCAAGATTTGGAACATGGTATTAATTCAGCTTATCTCCTAAAGGGAGAGAGAGAATAAGGAACATATACTAAAAAATAGAAACGATTTAGTATTGACTAAAGGTGGGTTAAAAATGGGACATACTATCAATCAGCAATACATGAATATCTCATTACCAAGGGATAGGGGAGAAAAGGAACAAATGCAATTAGACTTTGCAATTTATTCGAGAAATTAAAAATGCAACTATAGGAAAGTAAATCACCCACACAGACTTTATATTTACCTAGGATAGAGTGAAGACCAACCCTGGCCACGGGTCAGTTTGGAAAGACGGGAAGGAACCCTCAAGGACTTAGGTGCCAGTAGGCAAGCAGGTACAGCTCATGGACAGTCAGGACAGGATAACCCCAGAAATTGGATCAGGACCGGGTACACCAAAGCATACAACCAACACCCGCAGCTTCGGTTGCAACGCCTGCGATACTCCCTCTCTGCAAGGAATCTGCCAATAACCCGATTGGGTTCTCGAACCTCCCAGCAAAGTGCTTCGCCAGCACTTTCAATTACCAAAACCCCGGAATGGGTTTCTCGAACCTCCGCAGCTCTCTGTATCAGTCACCTATAGAGTGCGTTGGGTCAGTGACAGGTCAGCTATTCGGACAAGTCGGACAAATTCTCTTGCAAAACCTACACTAGTTATACTGTTTTCGGTTCAGTGTACCACCCCCCAATGTTGCATGTGTAAGGATCCCCAATTTTGATTGGACAAAGGTTATACTTTCTCTGGCTTAATATTCAATCTCTGTACCCACCCCTTAAATTCCATCTTCTCATGTCATATGCTTTTCGACTAACAATGGTGAATACAATATTCATGTACAATTGTAGCAAGTTTAGTACAGTTCAACTTCGTTCAGCTAGGTCGCAGGGCAGGTTCCCAGGAGCATCTTGGCTGTGGCTGCCAGCTGGCTGGGTTCCACTGCTGCAGAGTTCTCTTCCCTCCACAATTGAGACCTGGCAGTAGGGACTTCCAAAATGGAGTAATAAGCACCTCTCAGGCCCAAAGGATACAATACTTGAAAAGCAAGAGAAACCAATTTAGAACACAGGAAATAAATGAATACACTGTATACCATGAATCACTATACTACACCCATTACTGTAATATAAACTATAGCATTATTGTTTATGCAGAACAGACAGCTTTGCGAAAGCGGCAATGCAAGCTTAAAACATGTGAGAACACAGAGCAGCCATATTAGCTTCATTGCACATGCACAATTATTTTCCCTCCAAGACATTGAACACGTCACATCACATGGTTGTGACCGACGCATGCGCAGTCTAAATTCCTGCGTAGCAGCGACCATTTTATAGTGTAAGCATTTTAAGATTAATAAACACATAAGCAAGCGTCTCTTGGACACCCCGTATGATGAAAAATTTGCAAAATTAGTAAGACGAACATGTTGGTTACTTTATTAACATTATTTGAGGTTCATGATACAAGCAAGTCGCTTAACGTGCAAATCCTTGCTCCATCACATTGCACAGGTTTTCCCTGGAAATGGTATTAAGGGAGGGTAGGAGAGCGATCCAGAGACTGGGGGTCAGAACCGAGAAAGATCTTCTGCCTGATCTATCTGTGCAGAATCTGTGGATGCAACAAAGGTTGTGGTTGGAGGAGTGAAGTGCTCTTATTAGAGAGTAGGGTTTAAGCTTATCTTTGATGTATCTTGCACCATTCTGGTGGAGTGCTCTGAGTGATCATCAGACTCTTGAATTTTATTCTAGTGGAAGTCAGTGTAGCTCTTTAAGCCCCTGTCTTTAGGAGTTTGGATCTCTTTAAGACTTGGGATTGGGGATGTCCTTTGAAGAACTGGCGCTTGGCGATGTTCATAATAATAATAATAATTCCTATTTGTTAAGTGCTAACATATCTTCCCTTAAGGATTCAAAGTGCTGGGGCTGTCGGGGAGATTAAGTGAGCTTTTGCCCAGAGTCACATGATGCTGAGCTGCCGCCAGGGATCGAAACGTGAGCCCCGTGCTCCGTAGTCCGCAGCTCTGGCCACTATGCCACACCTCTCCTCCTGGCCTCATCGTGAGCCTGTCAGACAAATTCTGTACTTGCTTCAGCAGAGACAGCAGATTCTAGGGGGCACCAAGATAGAGTACTGTGGCATAATCCAATCTGGAGGTGATAAGTGCATGTACAATCCCTTTGCAAGTGTCAAGGGACAGCTATTTTAGGGAATTTCTCAGGGATTTTAACAGACGAAAGCAGGTGGCTGCTGTGGCCTTAATATGGGGCTTGAAGGAAACAGCAGTGTCCATTATGACCCCCAGGTTCCTGATGGCTGTGAGGGGGTGGGCCCTACGTCTCTGGGTCAGAGTCACAGTGCGACAAGTGGGGATGATGAACCACACATCAGAAGTTCTGTTTTGTCAGAGTTGAGTTGGAAGCAGCCACTATGCATTAATTTAGTGATGGATGCAAGGCAGCCCTGAAAGTCCCCAATTACATTGTCATTTAGCTGGGGGAAGGACAACATAAGTTGAATGTTGTCTGCATTATAGACAGTGTTTGTACCGCTGCTTGGCGCAAGCAAGGCTAAAGGTGCCAGTTAGATGTTAAAAAGAGTTTGGCTTAGTGACACCACAGCTAATGGCCCTAAATTGAGAGTTGAACGAGCAGAGGAAGATTGCCTATTGTCTTTCTTTTTGCGACAGAGGGAGTATGATGGCAGTTTTCACTGCCTTTTCGTGCCGGTTTTTCTGGCATGAAATGGCAGTCAGAAACAGTCTTTGGGGGCCCCCAGTAGGGCCCCCATGGGTGTGAGACTGCCGAATGGCAGCCTGGGGGGACCTATGGTGCCCTCTGTGGATCCTTGCACCCGGTGGCAGGCACCTTGGGGTGCCGGCCACAGGGTGCAGGGATGAACTGCACCCTTGATTTTCACATTGCAAGCATGCTTTCCTCTCGGAATGCATGCTTGCATTGTGAAGTATACGAATGCGACCGAAACCTGTTCGGTCGCATCGTACTAGCAGGGATGTAACCGACAACAGCAGGTCGGTCGATTACGGCTCCTGACAGATGTTGGACAGACTCAGTTCCGTCCGACATCGGAATCAGCCCCACAGTGTAGACTTGTATGCCCACCTCCATACCAGGGCGTGCAGCCGAATTTGTGTGTATGGGAAGTATTATTTTAAATCAATTAATTAATATATTTATTTTATTGTAGAACACAATACAAATGTTACAGCACTATTTACCTAATTTTCAATAAATATTTAATTAGTGTAAATATATTACCTTAAATTAAATGTATTTTGTAAAAGTTAGTTAGAAAAATCCCACTTAAAAAAAAATTTTCATATTTATGTATTGTGAATTACTAAAAGTTACATATACAATTCATTTAAATTATTTAAATTATTTTTGAAATAATAAATTTACATTTTTACATTTATTTTAAATGTAATAAGTTATTAACATTTTAAAAGTAAGGTGCAGTTTTTCAATTTCTTCGGTTAACCATCAGCAAAAGCAGCATTACGCATTTCGGCACTGAAAGTGTCTTGATCACATGATGCTAAATTAACGGTCACAGCCTTTTATACATCCTTATTTTCAAGTTAAACACTTTTTTCACTTTTTTTCTCTTTTTTCATGTTTATCCTTAAAGTGACAGGCGCCTAAAGTGCTTTGTTTGGCATAGATATAGACAAAATACTATTGCCAAAAACTTTCCGATATGTTTTCAATAATTTAACAATTTAGGTTTAAATACCTTAAAATCATGAAACATTGCTATCGTTGATGTAATTAATAGTTTTTTTGTAGCGTCCTGGTTTAAATACCCTGTCATAATTGTTGTACATTTTTTTGGGAATGAGTATTATAAAGTGTTCAAGTTCAAGTTCAAGTTCATGTTTATTTGTTTGATTAATTAAAATCTTACAAAACAAATACATTTTAAAATATCTTTAAGTAATCAGTAGTTTAAAAACGTCATGCACAAAATTATGCTCATATTTCATTAAAATGAAATCTAATTAAAACTTTCCTTAAGATTTTTCATGATCACAGATAAAAATTTTACAAAAGCTGAATTCATTGGTAGATCTTTCGGGTTTAGACAAGCCATTACTGCTTGTCTACAAGTCCTTATACCTCGGGCATTAAATAACCTCCTGAGGATTACTTTCCTTTCTGTATCCATTACAGAACACAGACATACCAAATGCAAAATATCTTCATGTCCCCGTTTACATAACCTATATGTCGTATTGCCCTCATTAGTCTTCCATGGTGGAAGATGGCACGAGCCTGGCCAGAGTCCAAAGCGTACTTTTATAAAAGATCGCTTACTTTGGTGGGACCATGAAGTTTCCAGGTATTTTTGGACTTGCTTTTTTTATATTCGTTTATAATTGGCCATGCATGCTTTCTTTTCACCAATATTTATTTGTCTTTTAGCAGTGATAGGTGAATAGCCAATTTATTAATTGTTTTTTTAAAGCTTTCTTGGGTGATTGTATTTTTCCAAATTGCTGTTATTCCAAATTCTTCTTTTGCTTTGTTTAGATAAGCCCATGCTTGAAGTTTACGATTGTCTCTTGCTTCATGCCATAAAGCTCTAGATAATTGATTATCCTGGTAGTTTTTTACACGGTTCCAGACTTTCAGAATTTGGCCTTGTCGGGCATATTGCTGATTGTTTATCCCAAACTCCAGCCTTACTTGTGCCTGCCAGGCATTGCGTGGTAACTGGAACAGTATTTTGTAGGTTTTTGCCACTGCTTTGTTTTTTTTAAATTTTTAAAACCTTTATTGTATCAAAGCACACAGCTATTCAGCCTAACATCCCGGAGGCAAGGCAGCATGGTATCAGGAGATATAAAGTGCAAGACGATTAACATCAGAACATTGCAGGTTGTTTTTTATTTTATATATAACAGCAAAAACCAAGAAAGAAGCGCCAAAGGGCGCATAAGAAAGGCAATGGAGGAAAAAGAAATGCGCTTGAGTCAGTTGGAGGCATTGGAGGTCAGGTAAGAATCTAGAGAAGAACGGAAAGTAGGATATAGAAAAGGGGGGGGGAAGGAAAGCAGGAGAATTATAGTAAGTGTAAAGTAGCTGGGGTCATCGGTTACGGTGACAGGTGTTCCTCACAAGGAAGAGGCTCAGGCGGTAAACACAGGTCACCCCTGTAAGCATTCCACGCCCCCCACACCTTGTTCCATGACTGAGGCCTCCCCCTGGCAGCGTACACCGTTTTCTCACGTAGCATACACCAATCCATATTGGCCTTCCATTGCACCACCAGGGGGGCCGAGTTAGAACCCCATTTCTGCGCTATATCTCGCTTAGCTACCATGTTGCCCAAGGTAGCCCAACGAGTCTGCGCCGTGTTGTAGTCATTTGGCTCCCAAATGTTGAGGAGGCACCTCCGCGCCTCCGCTGCCAACTCAACTCCAGTCACTTCCCTCATTACTCGGTGTATTCTCTCCCAGTAGGGGGCGATGACAGGGCACTCCCACAAGATATGCATGAAGGTAGCAAGGGCTCCACAGCCACGACGACAAAAGCCATCAGGTGAGAAGCCCATGCGCACAAGCCGGGGGCCGGTAACATATACCCGGTGGAGGATCTTGAACTGCACCAGTCGCAGACGCGAGGAAATGGCGACCTCCTTAGGGGAGGACACAGCACTCTGCCAGTCCTCGTCGTCCGGTTCCAGGCCGTCGGCTACCCACTGTTCTCTCAAGCGCTGGAGGAGGTCAATTCTAACATTGATCAGCTTCTTGTAGGACAAAGAAATGGCACTATCAGGCATATGACCGTCCAGAATCCTGTCCTCCAAGGGGGAGCTTTCAGGGATTTCACCCTCCTCAGGCCTAGCGGTACTTATCGCGTGCTTCAGTTGGGCGTATCGGAAAAACTCCGATCCACCCAAGTGGTATTCAGCCTGTAGTTGGGGAAAAGTCTTAACCTCTCCTTTAGCTACCATGTCTTCCACCCTGGAAATACCTATAAGGTCCCACTTATCGAAACCCTTGGTGTGCCAGAGCTTGCCCAGGATGTCAGAATCGTACAGAGGGGTGAATCTCGTCAGTCTGCCCTGCCAGCCCTGTATCTTGGTAATCGTCCGCCACGTGTGGACCGCTGCCTTGGTCGGGCCCGTAAGGCGCCGGTCGAAGGACCTGGAGTACAGGGCGCGGTAGTAATTGCCTCCACGCAAAAGCCACCTGTCCATAGCGTAGCCCGGACTGTCCGCGGGGCCATAAAGGCCATGGTTGATGGCAGTGAGCTGAGAGGACCAGTAGTACCGCCGCACATCTGGTAGAGCGATGCCCCCGTCATACCACGGTAACGTAAGCTTCTGAATGGCGACGCGTGGCTGACCCTCCCAGAGCAGGGCACGTTGCAGGCTCTCAACCTCTCTAAAGTAACGAGCCGGGACAAGGTCCTGGGTATTTTGCAAGGCATATAGAAACCTGGGCAGGGACATCATTTTAAACAATGCCGCCCGGCCCAGGAGAGAAAGCGTAAGCTTGCGCCAACTATCAACATCCCTCCGCAGTCGTTGAAGAGGAGGGAGCAGGTTGTAGTCATACCGCGCCTTAGGACTACCTGATATGTAGATTCCCAGGTACCTGAAACCTTGCCCGGCCAGTTGTATATTGCAGCCCCTAGGGAGGCGTGGCGTGTCTCCCTTGAGAATGTAAAGGGAGGACTTGGCCCAATTGATGATCAGGCCCGAATAGCGCCCAAACAGCCGGAGTACGTCACATGCCACAATAAGCGACTTACAAGGAGAAGTAAGATAGAGCAGGATGTCGTCCGCATAGAGGGAGACCCTGTCTTCAAAGCCCGGGGCCCAGGTGATTCCATGTAGGTCAGGGTGCGAGCGTAACATGGCCGCCAGTGGCTCCAGGGCCAGCGCAAACAGGAGTGGTGACAGGGGGCAGCCCTGTCTAGTGCCCCGATGAAGAGCAAAGGAAGCCGACATGCGACCGTTGACTGTGACAGCGGCCAGTGGGCACGCATAAAGAAGCTGCACCCAGCCCAGGAAGCCCGGTCCAAACCCAAGCTTTGTCAACACCGCCCAGAGGTAGCTCCACTCCAGGGAGTCAAAGGCCATCGTGGCATCAAGGGAGGCCAGTACCGCCGGTTCCTCCAGGGCGTGAGCTCTGGCCATGACACCATGCAGGCGCCGCAGGTTGAGGGCAGTGTTGCGGTGGGGAATAAAACCCGATTGGTCCGGGTGCACCAAGTCGCTGATGACTCCGACCAGCCGGTTTGCAAGCAGTTTGGCTAGGATCTTGGGTTCCGTGTTGAGGAGAGAGATAGGACGGTAGGATCTACAAACGTCCCTTGGCTTGCCTTCCTTGTGAATGACCACTATGGTGGCCAGTCGTTGATCCAAGGGGAGGACACCCTCCTCCCGAGCCCGCAGGAACATAGCTCTCAGATGAGGAGAGACCACGTCCGGCCTAATCTTGTACAACTCAGCCGGTATGCCATTGGGGCCGGTAGCTTTACCCGACCGCAGGGCGCGGATCGCCAAGGCAATCTCGTCCGCGGTTATATCTCGATCCATATCTACACGTTCCTCGTCAGAAAGACAGGGGAGGTCAATCGTTGAGAGAAACTGGGCTGAATCAGCCTCGGAGCAATCCGAACCAGAGGTATAGACGCCCCGGAAGTAGTCTGCAAAAGTCTCGGCAATAGCGCTCGGGTCCGTGACCGCCACTCCGTCCTCGCCCCGGATCTCCGGAACCACCCGGCTTGCCGTCTCGCGCCTGTCCAACCAGGCCAGCAACTTACCGGCCTTGTCCCCAACGTCATAAATGCGGCCCTGCTGTTCCCTGGCCAAAACCAGGGTGGCATTCGTAGCGAGATCATGGTACTCCGACTGTTTTAGGGAGAGGTCGTGTAGGAGAGAAGGGTCCGGCTCCGGCCCCAGGCGGGACTCGAGATCCAGGACTTCCTCTTCAATATGCACTAGGTCGGCATCACGAGCCCGTTTAGCCTCCGCGATGAGAGCCAGGGCCTCTCCCCGCAACACAGTCTTGAATGCCTCCCACAGGGTGACCGCCGAGCCAACCGAACCAGCATTTTCGGAGAAGTACAGATCGATGGCCTTGGCTAGGATTGCGCGCGTCTTGTGGTTGCGGAAATACCAAGGGTTTACCGCCACCGGACGGCTGGACAGGACGATGCCAAAGTCGAACGAGACCCACAACGGAGAGTGATCAGAGACGCCCCGTGCCAGAAAACGGGCCTCAGACACGGCAGGCGAATGTGCCGCCAGGGTAAGGACATAATCTATACGGGACAGACTCCCATGGGCATTAGAGAGGAAGGAAAAATGGCGGAGCGCGGGATGCAGCAGTCGCCAGCTATCCACCAAACCCATGGAGTCGAGGAAGGCCGGCAGCCACATTTGGGAATTCCGGAGGTCCCTCGGCGGTTGGCGATCAAGGGTGCCAGAGCAGACTGAGTTGAAGTCACCCCCCAGGATCAATAAGCCCACAGGCAGGGACAAGATGGCGCCACCAAGATCTTGAAAGGTGCTGGATTGGAGGCCTGGAGGGACATAAACCGAAAGCAACGCCATGGAGCGCCCCTCCCATCTTCCCGCCACAGCGGCGTAGCGTCCCCTATCATCAAGCACTGTGACGTCCATTTCAAAGGGAAGGGATGCACGCACAAGGATGCCCGCCCCCCGGGAACCCGAGGAGAACCCAGAGTGGGCGACCATTTTGTAGCCTTTACGGTTTAGGGCCTTGCAGGAGTTCCCTACCAAATGCGTCTCCTGCAGAAGTACAACATCGGGCATGTGTCTCTTTATCAATTGTATTACCACCCCTCTCTTAACTAGGTCACCCAACCCATTAACATTCCAGCTTAGCACTTTTAAATTCCTACCCCCCATCAAACAACAACCCGCCCCACCCGGCCCCAACCAGCTCAATCATCAAGTGTACAGTAAAAAACACAGTCCATTGCCGCAAGAAAGAGAAAAAGAAGGAACAAACGAACAGATAAACTTGCATAGTTGCACCCCCCACCCTGCACCCCTGCATATGACTGAAAAGCCCCCCCAACCAGCAGTGTGCCTGTCGCCCCATAACTACTCTACAAGAAGATACCCAGAGGAGTAAGGAATCTCCGCGAACACCCCCCGCCACCCTCCATGTACAGACAGGAAAGTCAACAGGGTGAAATAAGACAATATCCGATAGTCATATGAGGCAGAAATAACAAACGATGAATCACCCACTGTAGAGCCAAGTCTCATAGGTCCGGGCCACCAGCAGCACCACCTTCATGTTCATCTTGAGCGTCTCGGCGCGGCGATAAAGTGTCCAGCCAGTCACTTACATTTTCAGCAAAGTCAAAGAAGAGGGCACGGCCCTCATACTCGATCCGGAGCTTGGCAGGGAACATCATGGAATATTTAAACCCCAAGTCCCGCAGTCTTCGCTTCACCCCGGCGTAGCTCTGGCGCTGTCGCTGTACCTCCCTGGTAAAGTCCGGATAGAAATGAACGTCGGCGTTCTGAAATTTAAGCAGTCCATGCCGTCTGGAGGCCTGCAGGACCGCGTCCCTGTCTCGGAAATTGAGCAACCGGGCCACGATGGGTCTAGGTGCCACGCCCGACTTTGGCGGGCCACCCGGCACTCGGTGAGCTCGCTCCACCGAGAAGAATTTGCTAAGGCCAGGTGGTGCCAGATGGGTCTTGATCAGGTCTTCTACGAGGAGATCCGTCGCCGCCTCTTCCGATCCCTCCGGTACCCCGACAATGCGGACGTTCTGCCGCCTGGCACGGCTCTCAAAGTCCTCCAGCCGCCTCGAGAATTGTTCCGCGGTCCTCTGCAGGTTCCGGACCTCTGACTGTAGATCCTAGACGTCGCCCGTCAGGCTGGACGCCTTAATGTCCAGGGCCTTGACTCGATCGTTAGTTTTACCCAAATCGGCTCTAATGAGAGTCAGGTCGATGGCCATAGTGTCCACTTTATGTGTAAGGACTTCATGCTGTTGCTGCATGTCCGCCCGGAAACTAGTGATGGCCCCCATGATGTCGCTTAGGGTAGGCTCCGAGCCGCCCGACGAGCCCGAAGGCGGGAGGTTCGTGGCAGAGGGTCCGGTAACAGGTGGCGCCTTTGGCTGGGTATAACGCTCAATCCTGTTTTGCTGCTGCTGTGTCTTGCCGCGAACGCCCTTGCTCGATGTCTTGTCGGGGTCCCCTCTGCCCGCCATGTTAGGTCCGATGGGAACAAAGGGTTATGCCAGGCAAGCCCGAGCCTGGTGAGCCGGAGATCTTGTCCGGGCCGGACAGTAGGAGGCCGTCTCAGGAACACATTGTAAGCAATGACACCCCACCGATGAAGACGACAGGCAGGCACTCCGCAGGTCGGTCGTGCGTAGTGACGGAGTCCGGAGAGACAATGGCACTGCACTGGCACGGAGTCCCACTCGACGTAGCTCAGCGTAGGAAACACCGATTCGTGATCTGAAAACGGTTCTCGCCTCAGTGGACCATCAGCAACAAAAATCCACCCTCGTGGATCAGGATTTCAGGCAGGATAGTTGCGGAGGATCGGAAGGTCCGCGGAGCTCCGAGCTTACGCGGCCATCTTGGTTGCCCGCGAAGCTCCTCCTCTGCCACTGCTTTGTTAATTAAGTCCGCATCCTTACCATTTAGGACTTCGGCACCGTATGTTAAGGTCGGTAATAGTTTGGCAGATATGATTTTTAGTAAAGGACTGTATGTCAGAGCAGTTAGTTTCTTTTGAATGATTCTAAAAGCCGCAATCAAGCTGTTTCCTTTCCTGGTGATATCATTCCTCTGGGGGAGAAAGCTTCCATTCTCATTAAATAGGACACCGAGATACCGATAGTTGTCAACTTGCTCTAGCTGAGTTTGTCCCAGCATCCATTTTTTTTTTTGTCTTCTATTCCTTGTAACTACCATTACTTTTGTCTTTGCCTCATTTATTACCATTTGATTATCCTTTGCATAACTAAGTGTTCGATCAATTAGTCTTTGCAGTCCCACTTTTGTCTGACTCAACAACACCACGTCATCTGCATACAACAAATTTGATAATTGTGTTCCTTCTAGCCTTGGTGGATGTGAGTTCACATCATTTAGTGCATTGGTGAGGTCAGCTAAAAATAAGTTAAAAAGTAGTGGTGCAAGGACGCAACCCTGCTTAAGGCCACGTGTCACCGGTATTTTACTGGATAAGGTTCGCCCATCTCCGATCCTCACCCTGACCCAGTTTTCAGAATAGAGTAATTGAATAAGGTTCAGAAGTGAGCCCGGGATTCCATAATCTTCAAGTTTTTTCCATAGAAGGGACCTGTTGACAAGATCAAAAGCTGATTTAAAATCGACAAAACAAAAGTAGAGGGACTGCTTACATAAAAGTGCCTTATCCGTTAAAACTGATAAAATTAAAATATTTGTTGTGGTGCCTAAACCTTTAACAAACCCGGTTTGGTTTGGGGGTAATATTAGCTTTTCTTTAACCCAATCTGACAGAGTTGTTAGTAAAAGACCCACAAATAACTTTGCATCCGTATCTTGGAGAGTGATCAAGCGATAATTTTCTGGTAGTTGCCAATTACCCTTTTTGTAAATGGGAGATATTAATGATCCTCTCCAAGTTTCCGGTATTTGCTTTGTTTGGACAACTTCATTAAACAGCTTTGTCAGGTAAATAGCCCATAGAGCCGGATCTTCCTTATAAAGTGCAAATGGTATTCCATTGGGTCCTGGTGCTCCATCCTTTTGTCTCTTTATTAAATTGGCTACTTCAATTTCTAAGAAGATTTTTACCAGATCCATTTCTTGCCCTCTTTCAATCTTCAATTTTTGATTATCCTCCTCCGAGCGGAATTCTGTTTCAGCATATAGGGTCTTTTTAAGAAATCTTACCCAATCCTCTTCCGTTATTGGCGAGGCTACCACGTGTTTGTTGGATCTATTTAGATCATTAATTATTTTCCAGAATTCTCTAGAGTTCGTTTGGTTACTTGCGTGAAACAATTTTGTCCACAATTCCTGCTGGGCTTTGTTTTTTTCCGACCACAACAGTTTTCTCAAGTTCTTGTTCGCACTTCTCAATTGATTTCTTCTTTCCTTGTTCGCCGGTAACCTGGTTAGCTGTTTCCTAAGATTGTTACGGGTCCGCCTTACCTTTATAATTGTGTATGGAAGGTTGATACTAATATCTCTTTTTTTCACTTATCCTTAGTTGGGTTTTTCTACTATTTGAAGTACCTTGATCCAATTCGACCGCTTTCTGGGTAAACTGTTCCCATTGCTTAAGAGTAGATTTGATTGAATGTTCATTAAAACATTTTTGGACCAATTTTTGGGCCTTTTTTTCCACAACATATTTTTTATCCGATTTCCAAATAAGTTTCCTATGGTTAATCGTACCGATCTGACCTTGTGTAGTTAAATAGTTTTGGTGTTTTGGAAGTTCAAAATACATTTCCAGTATTTGCTGGCTATGGTCACTCTCAATTACTTTTTTTAGTGTATAGGAACCAATTTTATCAAACATGCCTATTGACATTAATGTAAAGTCTATTCTTGATTTTGATCCTTGATTATGAAATGACCAGCCAGCAGGTTGATCGGTTGGGAACCTACCGTTCAATGCTCGTAGACCCATTGCTTCCAGATCCATCAGTAGGCATTTTCCAATTGAGTTTTGTTTTGTATTTACGCTAATATCGAGTACCTGATCCGGGATGGACCATTCATAATTTTGGGATTGGATAAAATCATCCTGTGTCATTTGGATCAGCAAGTTTATATTAAAATCCCCCGTAACTAGATCATCACTAAATCATGAAACATTGATATTGTTGATGTAATTAATAGTTTTTTTGTAGCGTCCTGGTTTAAATACCCTGTTATAATTGTTGTACATTTTTTTGGGAATGAGTATTAATGCAGTCTACAGTACTTATGCATAAATTCATTACATTATGACTTTTCTCAACCAAACTTACTGATCTAAAAACCCTGTGTAAAATGCTATAAGTTAAGTGTCTAAAAATTCTTAAAATCCTTTCTAAAAAAATCAGTGTAAAAATTGTGAAAAATAGTTTTTCATCATATATTTTCTCTCTATATATATGTATACAATTTTAAGAACTAAATTAAATGTGTATATATATCTATATATATATCTATATATGTATATATATGTATATGCCGAAATGCATTATGTCAGTCGCTTTTTTCTGCTAACTGAAAAATTAAACGGAAAGGATTCAAACGTACCTGCGTGGCTCTTTGTCTCTCAACAAGTGGGGGACTGTTTGGTGTTGGTGTGTAGTGCTGTATGATGCCACTATAGCTCACGAGATCTTTACAATTTCAAGCCACTCATAACAGTTTATACCAAATTGTAATACTCAACACAATCAAATAAAATATCTTAGTCATTTATTAAAAAAAATTTTTTGACAATGTTAAACATCAAATAACTGTGCCACAGAAAAATGTTAAAAAAGAGTGTCAGTATCATGCAACAATGATATACATCTCTTAAGTATATATAATGAACAAATTAAAAACAACAATGATTTAAAAAAAACAAGTAGTCGACGCAGCGTTTCGGTTCTTTAAGTTGACACCTTCATCAGGACGCGGTTCTATACAACAGAGAAACATTGGATTACCACCACATATTGCTTTCACAATTCATAAGTGTCCTATCTATTACTACTTTTTACAACTTATATCGTCTTTAGTGACCATCTTCTATTTTTATACCAAAGGAACAATTTTATCACAGGCATAGTTCATTACTATTGTGTGGTGGTTTCTCTTAGAACATTTTTTAGAACAACAATTTAAGTGGCACAAAACACCCGTGGCTACCAGATCTCATGAGCTACAAGAAGAGATTTACTAAAAAGAGCTCCATTGGGGCATTAAGTCTATACTTATGATGCAGTGCTGCAACCAAGGTGATTATGCTGCAAGGAAGAATGTGGGAACTTACTTTTAAAAACAGAACGAACTCGTGTTGTCTTCCTCTATTATTAATTGAAGGAGACAATTCATGGTAGAATGTCACATGAATTCGATTGTAATGGTTTTAAAGGGGAATCCCTTTATATCTGAAAACATATATAAGAGCTTCCATTACATGAAGTCTATATATATATCAGCACATTTTAATTTGATTGTACATGTTTGTGCAAGGACCATTTGTACAGTAAGTTACCTGAACGTTAAAAAGAAGTTTTCATTCAATGAAGGAAAAAGGAGCCACCGATATAAGGACAGTTTCTTTCAAATGGCTTCCTTGGGGAAATAAGACGGGAAATCCCAATTAGTTCCCGGAGTGGTCTAATAATTTACAACTCCTACATCAATCATTTGAAAAAAGAACTCACCCCTATCAATGAGGTACCAACGAAAAAATGAAGCACGTGACTGGATGGCGTCAGGCTGTTTTCGTTCAGTGGTGATAGTTTCCTTGTCACTGTTCTTAGAGGGTTTTTTTAAAACATTCACCTCTCTACAGGAGACATGCAATAAAGAAGCGTTAATAAATTAACCGCTATATTGAAGGCTAGCACCTTTATTAAGACAATTATCTATAGCTTGAAACTGTGGTCTGCTGGATATAATTTTTACCAAAATCAGCTAAACCTCGGGTTTTTGGGTTCTTCATGGTCGCTTTCATAGTGCATTCTACACGAAGAACCCTATTTTAGCATTCGCATTGCTATTAGTGAGGATTCGCGCTACTCTCTCCTTCTTTAAAAACGCATTTTCTATGTATGTGCCATTACCTATGTTGGATGGACATTTGTTAAACACTAACATTTAGATCGCACCCTCTCACTATTACTCCATTACTGGGTACTTATCAGTGGTATCTTTAGTACTTAACTTTATAAATATGGGCGGTTTAACTGTTTCAATTGAAGAACCCCCTTAATTGGTTTGTTATTCACCAAAAGTAAAATGCACGCTACGCAATTATCAAAGGCTGGCTATTACAGAAGGAAGGAAAAGAGTGCATCCTACCCATCTCCCCTAACGCTGGGTGTGCTTAGCGATGCCTCATATCTATCGGCGGGGGTACACGCTTACCTTTTTATCGGGATTCGGCCTCCCTGCTCCTATTTTCGCTTCAGATTCATCGGGTAGGTAGTCCCCATGCCCGCACCTATGTATATTTAAAGGGAAATATTCCACAAGAAATTTTTATTATTGATTGTGTTAGCCTCGTCCTAAAAAATAATATTTTCATTTTCAATAAAGAATATTATAAGCAAATAAAGGGGACCAGTATGGGAGCCACCTGCGCTCCCAGCCTGGCCTGTCTTTATGTATCTCAATTTGAAAACATTCACATTTTTAATTCCACAGCCCCTTTTTATGAAAACATATCAGAGTGGTCGAGATATATCGATGATGTCTTTTTTATTTGGTCAGGATCCCAAGACATGCTCAATGAATTTATTTTATGGCTAAATTTGGGAGACCCCAATTTGAAATTTACAGCAAACTATGATGCGCACAAATGCGAATTCCTTGACATCATTATCAAACACGAAGATAACAGACTCCAAGTGGAGCTTTTTACAAAAAAGACAGACAGGAATACCATGCTGCACTATTCCAGTTACCATCCGCCTTGCCAGAAGGATAACATTCCCTTCGGGCAATTTTTAAGACTTAAACGCAACTGCAGCAGTATGAAGGACTTTGAAAAACATGCAGCCGTACTAACTAAAAAATTTGTAGAAAGAGGCTACCCTAAGCGTATGATTAAACATGCCCACAAGCGAGCCAAATACTATAATAGGGAGAACCTTTTTTCTAAAAAAGATAACGTGCAAGAAGAAAAACGCTTAATCTTTGTGAGCAACTACAGTAGCATCAGTAACAAAATTAAAAATATAATAAATCGGAATTGGAAATTGATCAATAAACCGAATAAAGAGAGAGTAGCCAAACCAATGTTTGCATTCAGACGTAACCCAACCATTAAAAAAAGCCTGGTTCATACATATAGAGAGATATCTAATACTACCCAACGAAGCATTAACAATGCACCCCTTCCTACTGGAACATTTCCTTGCGGCAACTGCTGCAATTGTGGAAACATCATGAAGGGAGATTGTATAGAACATAATAAGATAAAACACAGGATAAACTCGTTCATGAACTGCAGGTCTAAAAACCTCATCTATGCAATCAGATGCCCATGTAACCTGATGTATGTAGGAGAAACCAGTCGTGAAATACGACTACGAATAACTGAACATAAATCAGCGATTCGTACGAAGAAACGAGGAGCACCCCTAACTGAACATTGGCAGGAGGCCAACCATACAATTAATGAGATTGCCTGGTGCGGCTTGGAGAGTATCCAAATGAATCTCAGAGGTGGCGATATTGACCTTAAAAGAAAAAAGCGTGAACAATTTTTCATGTCCGGATTCAATACCGTAAGAATCGGATTGAATAATAAAGAGGACTGGGAACGACTGTTGTTATAGAAACATTCAGCCAATACACTTGGTTCCCGCTCTCGATGATATGTGACTTACAAGGATACTCTGAATAGTCTCTAGGTAAATAGCAACCTTTAGATAAACAAGAAAATAAAAAACAAAAAAAGATATAGCCGTTACAAACCTCTCCACTAAGACATTATATGTCAATAGGTTTTGATGTTTCAGTGTCTTTCAGGAATAAACATGGTGAGACACGTTATAAGATGGCTTAGTAATAACTAGGGCAACACGAATCCTTAGCTGATAGAGGCAGTATTGCTGTGTATAAATTAGATTAAAGCAAGAAACCATCCCCGTTGGTCATTTAAAATAATACCGGAACTATGCAGACAATAAGACCCTAATTACCGGTTTAGCCCCGCGAAATATGACGGAGGACAAACTAGAATAATTTTGTCCGAAAATTAGCTTGATAGTCTGTTGCACGTTGCGATACTAAATAATACGCCTTGGAGCATATACTTCAGCTAATATAATGCTATAATCTATATCAAATGACCTATGTTGAAAAAGGATTAAGGTCAGATTTTAATTACGAATGCTTTGTTTACTTCTATTGTTGAACTACTCAGGTAGTTCTCTAAATTACAGCGCCGCCAATATGACGAGCTAATAACGCTCGAGATCTCGCGAGACTTGCAAGATTCGGCGCGAGAACTACTCATGTAGTTCTCTAAATTACGGCGCATCTAATATGACGTGCTAATAACGCTCGAGATCTCGCGAGACTTGCAAGATTCGGCGCGAATATTTCCCTTTAAATATACATAGGTGCGGGCATGGGGACTACCTACCCGATGAATCTGAAGCGAAAATAGGAGCAGGGAGGCCGAATCCCGATAAAAAGGTAAGCGTGTACCCCCGCCGATAGATATGAGGCATCGCTAAGCACACCCAGCGTTAGGGGAGATGGGTAGGATGCACTCTTTTCCTTCCTTCTGTAATAGCCAGCCTTTGATAATTGCGTAGCGTGCATTTTACTTTTGGTGAATAACAAACCAATTAAGGGGGTTCTTCAATTGAAACAGTTAAACCGCCCATATTTATAAAGTTAAGTACTAAAGATACCACTGATAAGTACCCAGTAATGGAGTAATAGTGAGAGGGTGCGATCTAAATGTTAGTGTTTAACAAATGTCCATCCAACATAGGTAATGGCACATACATAGAAAATGCGTTTTTAAAGAAGGAGAGAGTAGCGCAAATCCTCACTAATAGCAATGCGAATGCTAAAATAGGGTTCTTCGTGTAGAATGCACTATGAAAGCGACCATGAAGAACCCAAAAACCCGAGGTTTAGCTGATTTTGGTAAAAATTATATCCAGCAGACCACAGTTTCAAGCTATAGATAATTGTCTTAATAAAGGTGCTAGCCTTCAATATAGCGGTTAATTTATTAACGCTTCTTTATTGCATGTCTCCTGTAGAGAGGTGAATGTTTTAAAAAAACCCTCTAAGAACAGTGACAAGGAAACTATCACCACTGAACGAAAACAGCCTGACGCCATCCAGTCACGTGCTTCATTTTTTCGTTGGTACCTCATTGATAGGGGTGAGTTCTTTTTTCAAATGATTGATGTAGGAGTTGTAAATTATTAGACCACTCCGGGAACTAATTGGGATTTCCCGTCTTATTTCCCCAAGGAAGCCATTTGAAAGAAACTGTCCTTATATCGGTGGCTCCTTTTTCCTTCATTGAATGAAAACTTCTTTTTAACGTTCAGGTAACTTACTGTACAAATGGTCCTTGCACAAACATGTACAATCAAATTAAAATGTGCTGATATATATATAGACTTCATGTAATGGAAGCTCTTATATATGTTTTCAGATATAAAGGGATTCCCCTTTAAAACCATTACAATCGAATTCATGTGACATTCTACCATGAATTGTCTCCTTCAATTAATAATAGAGGAAGACAACACGAGTTCGTTCTGTTTTTAAAAGTAAGTTCCCACATTCTTCCTTGCAGCATAATCACCTTGGTTGCAGCACTGCATCATAAGTATAGACTTAATGCCCCAATGGAGCTCTTTTTAGTAAATCTCTTCTTGTAGCTCATGAGATCTGGTAGCCACGGGTGTTTTGTGCCACTTAAATTGTTGTTCTAAAAAATGTTCTAAGAGAAACCACCACACAATAGTAATGAACTATGCCTGTGATAAAATTGTTCCTTTGGTATAAAAATAGAAGATGGTCACTAAAGACGATATAAGTTGTAAAAAGTAGTAATAGATAGGACACTTATGAATTGTGAAAGCAATATGTGGTGGTAATCCAATGTTTCTCTGTTGTATAGAACCGCGTCCTGATGAAGGTGTCAACTTAAAGAACCGAAACGCTGCGTCGACTACTTGGTTTTTTTAAATCATTGTTGTTTTTAATTTGTTCATTATATATACTTAAGAGATGTATATCATTGTTGCATGATACTGACACTCTTTTTTAACATTTTTCTGTGGCACAGTTATTTGATGTTTAACATTGTCAAAAATTTTTTTTTAATAAATGACTAAGATATTTTATTTGATTGTGTTGAGTATTACAATTTGGTATAAACTGTTATGAGTGGCTTGAAATTGTAAAGATCTCGTGAGCTATAGTGGCATCATACAGGCAAGTGCTATCCCCCCTTTTTCTATGAATTAGTAAGAGGGACCACCTTGTTTTTCTTCTACTGTTTCCACTCCTCGTCCCTTGATTGGATTTGTGAGGAGACCTCCCTTTCTGCTTTGTATTGTGGTGTGTAGTGCTGGCCACAAGCACTGGAGCCCCCATCCCTAAAGAAGTTTGGCGGAGTGTGGCTAACAAAGAAGGGGTGTGTCTCAATGTGCTTGGGAAACCGCCAAACCTACCTGGTGCCACAGCGTTCGACAGGCTGGATTACACTGGGTCATGACCTCATGACAGTGCCCACACTCACTGTAGCGGTGGGCGCGCTGCCACGTTGGGGACAGTGCAGGTGGGATGAAAGGTACGGGAATCCCGCTCCGTTTCTGCATTTGAAATCCGGGTTTTGGAAGTGCAGCTGCGGACACCGCCCACTGGGGCTAGAACTACCACATGATTCTCCGCAGCAAAGGAACTCGGGGCAGCGAGTCTGGAACATCGGCCCTCCAAACAGGCAAGAGTGTCTCCTCCAATCTATGTGAGACGCTTTGGTTTTAAAGCAGACAGTTGAATGCGAGTGAAAAGGACACGAGACATCTGAGGAAGGCAGTAATGCCGAAATGCATTATGTCAGTCGCTTTTTTCTGCTAACTGAAAAATTAAACGGAAAGGATTAAAACGTACCTGCGTGGCTCTTTGTCTCTCAACAAGTGGGGGACTGTTTGGTGTTGATATATATATATATATATATATATATATATATATATATATATATATATATATATATATATATATATATATATCACAGCACCAAAGTTCTGGTCAAAACCAGTCACGTTCACGGGTGGGTTGGCGTAGGGTTACCGGTCACCCGATACATCCAAGCAGGTACTTCATCCATCAGAATAAACGTCACCGACACTCAGGAAAATGCTGTGCACGGAAAGTTTTAATGGCAGGAAAACAACGCGTTTCGCTTTGCAGCTTGATCACGTTTACACCAAGACGCCAAACAATTGTCCTTTTACTCTTTTCAGTGATATAAAAAACAGACAAAAACACCCAAAGTGTAACAGAATGAGTACCTCCTATGGCGGACATCTTTTACGGAGCAAAAATGCATATATGCATGCATGCAATTCATTATTAGTAATCACCATAAATGAATTACACCAAGACGCCAAACAATTGTCCTTTTACTCTTTTCAGTGATATTAAAAACGGACAAAAACACCCAAAGTGTAACAGAATGAGTACCTCCTATGGCGGACATCTTTTACGGAGCAAAAATACATATATGCATGTATGCAATTCATTATTAGTAATCACCATAAATGAATATATCAGAATGAGAAATTCAAACAATAAAGTGCATTTCTAAATAGAATGTTATAAAATCATTATGGTTATTTATTTATTTATTTATTGACATTTGTAGAGCGCGGCGAATACCCGTGGGCGTCTCGGCGCTAGTTAAGGGATGGATCAGCAACTGGGGTAAAGAAGATATACAAGGCTATTGGTCAAATAACCACGTCTTTAGCTGTTTGCGGAATGTGAACAGGGAGGGACTTGCTCGGATATGTGCAGGAAGGGTGTTCCAGAGTCTAGGGGCGGCAACCAGGAAACGCCTGTCGCCCCAGGTGACTGTTCTAGTGCAAGGCACAGCCAAGAAGTTCTGAATAGAGGAACGAAGAAATTGGGTTGGGACATGATGGAGAAGATTCTGTTTGAGAAAGTGGGGACCTTGATTATTGAGTGACTTGTAAACAATACACAGTGATTTGAATTTGATACGGCTGCGTATCGGGAGCCAATGGAGATCCCTAATGATGTTTGTAACTGGTGCGAACTTGGGGATCCCAGCCAGCATTCGTGCGGCTGCATTTTGGATTGACTGCATCTTATTTGTCACTCGGACTTGGGCATTTAAGAATAGAGCGTTACAATAGTCCAAGGAGGACAGGACTAGTGAGCTGACCAGTGTTTTCCCGGCCGTGTTCGGTAGGAAAGGTAGTATTTTCCTAATCATTCTCAATTTCATATGAGCTGAAGCTGCAGTTTTATTCACATGTGCCATAAAATTGAGGCCAGCATCGAAGATGACGCCTAGATTTCTCACTTTGCTAGCTGGACTCGGCGGGGGACCGAAAGACGGTGGCCACCAGACAGGTTACCAGCCCGGGGAGAGATGACCGAAGATGACCACTTCAGTTTTTTCTGAATTGAGTTTCAGACAATTCGTGGCCATCCAGTCACCTATTGCCATCATTCCTCTCGTGAATCGATTGGCCACTTCATCCCCGTCCCCTTTGATAGCCAGTACCAATTGGGTGTCATCGGCGTAGGAGGTCAGGCTCATCCCAAATGCTTTGATGACATTTGCAAGGTCCGACACGTAGATATTAAATAGTGTCGGACTCAGGGATGAGCCTTGAGGGACCCCACACGGCAGAGACACCTATGAGGCAGCATTGGCATTGTTGTAAAATACAAAAGGACTTAACCGATACATCATGGTAATGCAGTGTCGATGTTAATGAACCGTCCCGCTTAAGTAGCCAAAAATAGATACAAGCGACAGGCCAAGCCCAAGTGGGCGTGGGGTACATCCCGATTAGATTAGTAATATGCGCATTAAGGGAAAAATCACGCCCCAATGGGCATGCAATGCCTATGCATTGAGTGCATCATAATCACATAGTCCATGCCCAAGTGGGCAAACGATGCTTATTCTATCACAAGTGTGGAATATTGCCGGGCTGCTAAGTTTATGTCAATTAGGGTATTTTGTGCTATGCTCCTTTTTCGGCACACCGATTCGACAGGTACCTAAGTGAAAAATAGAATATTAAAAGGTTTTAAAATTAGACCTATCAAGGTCACATTGCAGACAACAAAATGTATATTAAATATTGCAGTTATTATTCAACAAGATGTATAGCTAATTCTTCATGCAGGTTCAATCCATTTGGGGTCATGCTTTCAAAATCAATGATATAGCGAGACTCTAATTTGCGTAGATCCAATTTCTTATTTCCACCACGGACACCCAACACAATTTTATCAATAACCACCATCTTAAGTTGGTTTTCATCTTGAAAGTGGTTGCTGGCAAAGTGACGAGCTACTGGGTATTGAAGATTGAGGTTGTTGATAGCTCTCAGGTGTAAGAGACCCTCTCTTTTGCTTTCAGTATTGTGCTGCCCACGTACCACCTGTTACAAGGGCAGATGAGTACGTAAATGCAGTACATTGTGTTACACGATAAAGATTTATTAATCGGGAATACTTTTCCTGAAGTGGGGACTGTTAGCTCTTTACAGTTCACACTGTTATGGCAAGCTTTACATGACCCACAACATTTAAAGCCAGGGATGTCTTTGGGTTCATTTTTGCTGACAACTAAATTTTTACTTAGATCTTCTTTGAGCGATCTGCACTTTCTAAAGGTGATTTTTAGGGTTGGTGTTCCGATAGGGTTTCAAATGGTGATCAGTCAAGAGAACATTCCAGTGTTTATTGAAGATTTTTCTGATGTCATGTGCCTGTCCCGAGTATGTTGTGATGAATCTTACTTTATCATCTATTTCTTTGGTTTTGTTGGGGTTCAATAGTTCATTTCTGATAGTTATATCAGCCCTATTGCATGCTTGTACAATAGTTTTATTTTTATACCCTCGTTCCCGAAAACGATTGCACATTAGTTCTTTCTCCATTTGGTATGCCATTTCTGTACTACAGTTCCTTTTGGCCCGTAGCAGTTCACCATAAGGAATACTGTCTACTAGGCTTCGAGGATGGGCACTTCTGGCGTTCAACAGACTGTTGCCTGCCATGGGTTTACGGAATAGGCTGGTCGTGATAGTGTCCCCTTGAATCACAACCCGAATGTCCAGAAAACCGATGGCGTGTTTGTGGATATTTTCAGTAAATGTAAGATTCAGTGTGTTTTTATTCAACAGGCTCACAAAATCCCTAGCTGTGTCAATGCTACCTTTCCAAATCATAAAAATATCATCGATGTACCTAAGCCACAGGACAACTTCAGTGTTAAATTCGGCTAATTGATTGGACACCTGCTCCTCCCACCAGCCCATGAAGAGATTAGCATAACTGGGGGTGAAGCAGGTGCCCATCGCCGTGCCCTGTGACTGTCGGTACATCTGGTCATCAAAAATAAAAAAATTATTGGTCAAACAAAACTCAATGAGTTTGATTAGCATTGAGGAATGGCCAAAATGTGAGATGGATCTGGCCTTCAGGAAGTGTTGTATGGCTGTGAGTCCTAAATCATGTCTGATACATGTATACAAACTACTTACATCCAGAGTTACCAAGATGTAAGAAGGTTCCCAGTGAATGCCTTCAATGATTTTAAGAAAATGTGTCGTGTCTTTAAGGTAGGCTGGCAGAGAGATAACAAAAGGTCATGAATAGTGATCAATATATTGGGATGTATTTTCCAACAACAAGCCTATAGAGGACACAATGGGTCTTCCCGGGGGTCTAAGGCATTTTTATGGAGTTTTGGGAGGAGGTATAGAATGGGAGTTTTTGGATGCTCACATCGTTAAAAATTCTACTCCTCCCATTCCAAAAGTCCTCTGTCTTTGTAGTCCAATAGAAGGTCCTCAAAACGATTTTTAGATGTTCTGATATCAGATTGGGTACAAGGTTCATAACATGTTATATCTCCCAATTGTTTAAGACCTTCAGCTAGATATTTGGCTTTATCAAGGACTACAACATTTCCCCCTTTGTCTGCATTGCGGATCACTATTTGATTATCTGCCTTTAGATTGTCAATAGCCTGTTTATGTTCAAAAGAGAGATTTTTCTTTATGTTAGGTACACGTGTCGTTCTTAATTTCTTGATGTCATTCAATACACATTTTTCAAAGATTTCTACTGCTTCACAAATGATCTGTGGGAGAAATCTAGATTTAACCTTGAAATGGCTTCCTGGATTTACATTGGTATTAATATCAACATCTACCAAAAAATCATCTGTTGTCACATTTCTAGAAGAAATAACTTCCAGTAGTTCCACATCATTCGAGTCAAAGTCAATCAAATTAGAAATGTCATTAACACGAGGCGGTCTGGTGGGGTGGGTTTCAAACCACTTTTTCAGTTTTAGCTTTCTTGAAAAGAAAAACAAGTCTATCCTAGTTTGAGCATAGTTAAAATTCGTTGACGGGCAAAAGGAGAGACCTAGTGACTCTACATCATTTTCATGCATAGTTAAAGGTCTCTGAGAAAGGTTCATTACCATCATACTCTTGCCTTGCTGCCCCTCGTCATTACTCCCATGGGCGATTTTTCGGCGCTTTTGTCGGATTTTTGCTTGTTTATTCCTCTGGGTCTTCCGCGATTTCCTCTGCCTCTTCCCCGTTGGTTTCCTTGGTCCTGCTGTGAGTCTGCCCTTCCTTGATTCAGGACTTGAAATTGTAATAAAAAATTGTTGTTCTTTTTCTTTTGTTGATCCTCAGATATTTGGTTCGACAGGGAAATATCTGGAAGACTGCCATCCGATGCATCGCTTTCCACCACTGATTGAGCTGGTGTCACAGGAATGCTAGTTTTCGCTGGATTAGATTTATCAAAAAGGTGGTCATATTTACGATGGAATGTCAGAGTCCAACCAGATTGATAGTCTTTGTAATCTCGCAAAAATTTGCGTTGTTTCTTCATGGTGATTTCTTCTTCTAATTTTAACATTTTCGTTTCCAGCTGTTTTAGGTGAATGTCAACTGCTTCTTTCGACATCAAAGTGCTTATTTCACTTAGCAATTGGTCGATTTCTTCCAGTAGTTTGCTTCTGTCTTTTAAAGCATATTTAACTAAGATCCGCATCATTGTGGTTGAACATGCTGAGGAGTTATTGGACCATTCTTCGATCATTTCAGGATCAGGGTCCTCGAAAGTGGGAATAGTGAAAATCCTTAGACGACGGGGTACCCTGCCAACTTCGATGTAACGTTGGAGAGACTCCGCCTCCCACCATTTGGAAAGTTCTTTTTTCTGTAGTTTCTCTAGTTTGATTAACAAAGTTTGTAATTGAACTTCGTTGTTTATGTTGCTCGAAGCTTGAACATTCGAGTCGGGTAGGCTGCTGCTCTGCATGAAGAACAGTTTGTCTGCAGTGGCCTTACGTTTAGCGTCTAAAGCTGCCATTGTTTCGTGCTTGGTAGGTTTGTCAGCAGATTACGCCGATATTAGAGGACGTCTCCTCTGGGTATAAATCGGCACCCCAACCCTCAGCAGATACGGACCTCAAGCGCTCCAAGGCGTCGTCCTCTTCAGCGAAAACTTCAGAGTCGACGCGCTCGATCGTGCTAATCCTTTCGATTCTGCAGATCGGGGAGGCAACCCGAGAGCACTACGGGGTCCACAATCCTTTGCGCCTTGTTGCCTTACCACCGATTCAGGATATGCAAGAAATAAATCCGAAAAAGGAGCATAGAACAAAATACCCTAAATGACATAAACTTAGCAACCCGGCAATATTCCACACTTGTGATAGAATAAGCATCGTTTGCCCACTTGGGCATGGACTATGTGATTATGATACACTCAATGCATAGGCATTGCATGCCCATTGGGGTGTGATTTTTCCCTTAATGCGCATATTCCTAATCTAATCAGCATGTACCCCATGCCCACTTGGGCTTGGCCTGTCGCTTGTATCTATTTTTGGCTACTTAAGCGGGACGGTTCATTAACATCGACATTGCATTACCATGATGTATCGGTTAAGTCCTTTTGTATTTTACAACAATGCCAATGCTGCCTCATAACCATAATGATTGTATAACATTCTATTTAGAAATGCACTTTATTGTTTGAATTTCTCATTCTGATATATTCATTTATGGTGATTACTAATAATGAATTGCATACATGCATATATGTATTTTTGCTCCGTAAAAGATGTCGGCCATAGGAGGTACTCATTCTGTTACACTTTGGGTGTTTTTTTGTCCGTTTTTTATATCACTGAAAAGAGTAAAAGGACATTTGTTTGGCGTCCTGGTGTAAACGTGATCAAGCTGCAAAGCGAAACGCGTTGTTTTCCTGCCATTAAAACTTTCCGTGCACAGCATTTTCCTGAGTGTCGGTGACGTTTATTCTGATGGATGAAGTACCTGCTTGGATATATATATATATATATATATATATATATATATATATATATATATATATATATTCACTGAAAAAACCATAGGTTTCACACCAGTTATAGTTAGGAATTAGCATTTAAAAAACCTATTAAATTCACTGAAAAAACCATAGGTTTCACACCAGTTATAGTTAGCTGGAAATTTTACTGATATAAAACCATTGAAATTCCCACGTTATAGTTAGATGGACTCACTATAACTTGCGCGTGCAATGCACTGCTGATGACGTCACATATTATATCACTCACGACATGGTCAGTGACATCACTCATGACATCACTGATGACACCATCCAGTGAATGTGTGTCTTTCTGAAAAATAAATATATTTTATATATGTATATGTAAAAGTTGATGGAAGAATAAATGTTTAAATAAGTGTCTAAATGGATGGTTTTTAAAAATTGATTGGTTAACTGGCTTAATAAGACATCATCAGCAGTGCATTGCACGCGCAAGTTATAGTGAGTCCATCTAACTATAACGTGGGAATTTCAATGGTTTTATATCAGTAAAATTTCCAGCTAACTATAACTGGTGTGAAACCTATGTTTTTTTCAGTGAATTTAATAGGTTTTTTAAATGCTAATTCCTAACTATAACCGGTGTGAAACCTATGGTTTTTTCAGTGAATTTCATAGGTTTTTTAAATGCTAATTCCTTTGTATATCGAGTTTCTAACCTTTTTTTTTTTTTACAATTTGCTGTTTTTTTTTAAGTATTCATTTTTTTTATATAATTTTTTTCTTTTGCGCTCTGGGTGCGCGCTCCGGGAAGCTTTCAGCTAAGCTCTCCGGTAAGCTTTTCCGAGAGCTCATCTGAAAGCGCACCCAGAGCGCAACTATCGTTCGTGAAAAAAAATATGAATGAAAAATTAATAATAATGCAAAACATTTCGTACCATACAAATAAAATTAGTTTTTTTTAATAAGGAAAATGATTATGCATTTCTATAAAAGATTGATGACGTCACTTCGGCGCGCAACGTAAGTGCCCTCGGAAGCGCCTACGTTCGCGGCGCATAAACGCACGCAAAAGCGCCTACGATCGCGCCACGTTTGCGCCCCGGAAGCGCCTACGATCGCGCTGCGTAAACGCACCGGAAGTGCTCCGGAGCGCGCAGCGTAAACGCGTCGGGTCATGTGACCCTAAAATAACACTTTTCATTGGTTGCTAACAGTTTTTTTTTACAATGAATGAAATCCCCACCCATTTCCTTCACTTCTTCTTTCACTTTTGTGACTGAAAGACCTGCCTTTTTTGCTGCTCCATATTCCTGGATTAATCATGGCTGCCAGACCATCCAGCAGTGAAGATGACTCCAATGATTTCATTGATGAAGAGCCTCCTCAGCCGAAGGTCAAAGAACATTTCATCTGGAAATTTTTTAAGTTTCCAGCAGACCAGAAGAAGGTGAATGCACCAAAAGTAGAGTGCAGGATCTGCAAACAGGTCCTGTCACGGGGTAACCCCCCAAAAAAATACTCTTTTGGCAACTTCACCATGATTCGCCATGTGGAGAGGAGGCACCCCCAGAATTTTGCCCGGGAAAGTGTCAGGGCTCTGGCACAAGAGGTTCCCAGAGATGGGGCCTCTACATCAACAGGAGGAGCAACTTCTTCTGGAAGAGAACAATCACAGGAGCAGGTAGCAAACATACAACCTGCATTTAACCATGGGGTCGTCAAATGCAGATACTGCAATCAACTCCTCACCTATGGGGAGCAAAGTGTCCTGCTCATGGTTCGAGCATTGGAGAACCATCGCTGCCCTTCCCACCCCTAATTTTTTTCTTTTCTTTTTGCTCCTGTTGAGCAGTTTCCATTCCCTGTTTTTGTTCCTGTTCAGTTAAAAGAAGAAAACCAAAAGTTCTTTTCAGAACTACCTCCAATTCTCATCAAAGAGCTATATTCTTAAAAAATGAAGAGTAAGTGAAATATAGTGCATTGATAATTGAAAGGAGAATGAGTAAGAAAGAACAGAAAGGTATGAGAGGTGAAAGGAAGTGAAGTAGGAGGAATGAAAGAAGGTGAGTGTTAGAAAAGAAAGTTATGACACAGTGAATAAACTGGAGGCCTCATTTCTGAAAAGTGACGCATCGCTACGTGAAAACAGCGATGCGTCACTTTTCTGGACGCACTCCTTATGACATTCCAGATATGTCATATTTAATATATGACTAATCAATTCGCAAGGAGTTACAGATATGTCAGTATTTCTGACATATCTGTAAACACAAAAGTAACGCATTGCAGGAGTGCGTCACAAAAGTGACGCAACTCCAGTAATGTGTCCTTTCACATGGAAAAAGCACCATGTGAAAGGTTTGCTGTGAAGCAGGCGCAAGATTTTGGCGCAACAGCATCCTAAAAGTGACGCACTGCGTCATTATTACCAAGCTTTTTGCAAGGAACACCCCCTCTGCATGCATTATACCTGACACTATTTTTTAAAAAGTGACGCATCTAGGTACATGGGTCACTTTTTAAAACTCTGCGCCACATTGTATCTGCATCAGGTATAATGTATGCAGAGGGGGCAATCCCTCGCAAAAAGCTTGGTAATAACGACGTACTGAAATATATGAGATTTCTCTGCGTCACTTTTAGGATGCTGTTGCGTCAAAATCTTGCGCCTGCCTCGCGTCACTTTCATGTTTACAGATATGTGAGAAATACTGACGTATCTGTAACTCCTTGCAACATGATTCGTCATACATTAAATATGACACATCTGGAATGTCATAAGGACTGTGGACAGAAAAGTGACGCATCACACCAGCAGTGTAATAAAATGTGCCTCGTTGCACTATATTTAAAGGATGCAACAGCATCCTAAAAGTGACGCAGTGAAATCTCAAACATTTCACTGCGTCGCTATTACAAAGCTTTTTGTGGGGGAACACCCCCTCTGCATGCATTATACCTCACGCAGATATAATGTGGCGCTTGATTTTAAAAAGTGACCCATCTACCTAGATACGTCACTTTTTAAATATAACGCAACGAGGCACATTTTTTTACACCACTGGTGCGATGCGTCACTTTTCTGTGCGCACTCCTTATGACATTCCAAGTAACGCATTGCTGGAGTGCGTCACAAAAGTGACGCAACTCCAGTAATGTGTCCTTTCAAATGGGGAAAGCAGCATGTGAAAGGTCTTGCCTCAGTCTAACACCTGCTGTAAAGCAGGCACAAGATTTTGACGCAACAGCATCCTAAAACTGACGCAGTGAAATCTCAAAGATTTCACTGCGTCGCTATTACAAAGCTTTTTGCGGGAGAACACCCCCTCTGCATGCATTATACCTGACGCTATTTTTAAAAAGTGACGCATCTAGGTACATGGGTCACTTTTTAAAACTTTGCGCCACATTATATCTGCGTCAGGTATAATGTATGCAAAGGGGGCATTCCCCCGCAAAAAGCTTGGTAATAACAACGTACTGAAATCTATAAGATTTCTCTGCGTCACTTTTAGGATGCTGTTGCGTCAAAATCCTGCACCTGCCTCGCATCACTTTTATGTTTACAGATATGTCAGAAATACTGACGTATCTGTAACTCCTTGCAACATGATTCGTCATACATTAAATATGACACATCTGGAATGTCATAAGGAGTGCGCACAGAAAAGTGACGCATAACACCAGCAGTGTAATAAAATGTGCCTTGTTGCACTATATTTAAAAAGTGACGCATCTAGATAGATGCGTCACTTTTTAAATATTGCATAATAATGCGCATTTTTTTACACCGCTGGTGCGTCACAAAAATTGACGCACAGGAGGCGCAAAACTAACAGCGCAAGGCCTTCATAAATATGGTCCTGGATTTTCCCCGTGCTTCGCCGGTGCGCGTACCATGCGCTTCCCCCGCGCAAAACGAAAAATTTTTTTTAATGCCCTGCAGGACCCTATTTTAGTCCCTACATCAAACCTAGGGGGTCAGAGGGGGTCTACTCTTCCCCCTTATGGTCATTTGCCCCTTTTTTTTTCAAACCCCTTGTGTCTCGATTTTACCGAGACACAAGATGGCGGCCGCTCCAGACTGTTTAGAATGTTTACAGACACCCAAGAGCCAATCAGCTTTCTGCGCGCAAGTCGCGTGTCGCGCCTGGAGCGCACTCCGGTGCGCGCACCGGAGAGCGCCTATAGATATATATATTTTTTTGAACCTAAATTAATCAAAATCCACTGCAGCACATATCTTGAGACATAGCAAAGGCACATCGGGCTACCAGTCCCTACAATTTTGCCAAGTTTGGTGTAAATCCATTCAGCCGTTCGGGCTAAAAGTGAAATTGACCGCCCTATGGAAATTAACATGGGGAAAATGCGTTTTGGGACCCCCCTTTTATCTCGGCCCCCGCTTGACGTATCCCCCCCAAACTTTCAGGGAAGGACCGGAGCTCGACGAGGCCATTTTCAGGAAATTTTCAGGCAGATTCGTCAACCGGTGCCAAAGTTATTCCAAATAGAATTTTGAGATTTAACATTGAAAAAAATCCTAACTATAACTACCTACTGGCGACCGCCAGTAGGTAATATATATATATATATATATATATATATATATATATATATATATATATATATATTCACTGAAAAAACCATAGGTTTCACACCAGTTATAGTTAGGAATTAGCATTTAAAAAACCTATGAAATTCACTGACAAAACCATAGATTTCACACCCTTTATAGTTAGCTGGAAATTTTACTGACATAAAACCATTGAAATTCCCACGTTATAGTTAGTTGGACTCACTATAACTTGCGCGCCTGTAATGCACTGCTGATGATGTCACATATTACATCACTCATGACATGGTCAGTGACATCACTCATGACATCACTGATGACACCATCCAGTGAATGTGTGTCTTTCTGAAAAATAAATTTGTTTTATATATGTATTTGTAAAGGTCGATGGAAGAATAAATGTTTAAATACGTGTGTAAATGGATGTTTTTTTAAAAAAAATTGGTTGGGTAACTGGCTTATTACGTGTATCTTAGTGAATACATATATTAGCGAGTGTTGTTTAAATATTTAAATGTTTGTATCAGTGTTTCTCTTTGTATATAAGTGGCTGCAGGGGTTGGTGACTGACTCACTGTTTGTATGTGTTTTGAAGACAGCATATGTGCAGGACTGTATGGGTGGATGAGTGTGTATATGTGTGTGTTAGTGAGTGAATGACTGTCTCACTAGTGTCTTCATTAGTAACGACATATGTTTTAATCTAGTATATGTGAGTATTGATGTATATAAGTGAGTATAGTATATATAGTGAGAGATTGTAGAAGTTCCTGTTTAAATAAGTATGTGTTTCTATAAGTGATTGTTTAGGAGAGTAAGTATGGGTAAGTTTCCTTAGAAGTAAGGTGGTAGTGTGTGTATAAATGTATATGCAAATAAATGGATGTTCAATAGTTTATTTGCATGTGTGAGTATGTGTGTGAGTAACTTTTGGATGACTGCTGATGTGTAACAGGATGTGTAGGTGTATCACTACATATGATGAGTGAGTATATATATGAGTGACTATATAGAACTGTTGGTGAATGAGTGGATGTGTATATAGATGGTGGAATTACTGAATTGGTTGTTGTTACTGGTTTGGGTATCTCCATTTTTTTGAAAATGTTTGTTTCTATTTTTGAATATGTGTTTCAAGCGTTACATTACACTGAAATTAGGTCTGTCACTCTGTCACAAGGATGGTGTCATCAGTGATGTCATGAGTGATGTCACTGACCATGTCATGAGTGATGTAATATGTGACATCATCAGCAGTGCATTACAGGCGCGCAAGTTATAGTGAGTCCAACTAACTATAACGTGGGAATTTCAATGGTTTTATGTCAGTAAAATTTCCAGCTAACTATAAAGGGTGTGAAATCTATGGTTTTGTCAGTGAATTTCATAGGTTTTTTAAATGCTAATTCCTAACTATAACTGGTGTGAAACCTATGGTTTTTTCAGTGAATTTCAAAGGTTTTTTAAATGCTAATTCCTAACTATAACTGGTGTGAAACCTATGGTTTTTTCAGTGAATTTCAAAGGTTTTTTTAATGCTAATTCCTAACTATATAAGACCTGAAAACCCACCAGGAATCTCCAGTATGCGCCAGGGGACTGCATTGCAGAGAGGTGTAATGAAGCCACAACCCTTTTTACACCTCTCTGCAACGCAGCCCCCGTGCATGTTTGAAGAGGGGGAACTAATTCCCCTTGCATACTGGGGGCCCCTGGGGGCCAATTAGCCCACCTGGAACCTCCAGTATGCGCCAGGGGCTGCATTGCAGAGGTGTAATGAGACTATGCCCCTTGTTACACCTCTCTGCAACGCAGCCCACTGCCGCGTTTGCAGAGGGGGAACTAATTCCCCTTGCACACTGGGGGTCCCTGGGGTCAACTGGTCCACCAGGAGCCTCCAGTATGCGTGAGGGAGCTGCATTGCAGAGAAGTGTAATGAGGCCACACCCTTGTTACACCTCTCTGCAATGCAGGCCACTGGCGCGTTTGTAGAGGGGGGACTAATTCCCCTTGCATACTGGGGGTCCCTGGATCATATCTGCCCAAACACCGATATTCCGAACGATTGTAAATTACTTTTACTACTCTCTACTACTCACTCTACTATTCACTCTACTACTCTCTACTACTCACTCTCTGCTACTCTCTCTACTGCTCTCTACTACTCTCTACTACTCACTCTCTACTCTCTATTACTCACTCACTACTCTCTACCTCTCTACCTCTCTCTTCTTCTCTCTCTACTAATCTCTACCTCTCTACCGCTACCTCTCTACCTCTCTACCTCTACACCTCTACCTCTCTACCTCTCTCTACACGCACACATATACACATATATGCATTACCTACTGGCGATAGCCAGTAGGTATATATAGTTAGGATTTTTTCCCTATGGGACTTCTGAAAATTCTATGTCTAATAACTTTGGCATTTGTGGACGGAATCGGCTGAAATTTTCAGGAAAATGGCACATTTTGTTTCTGAGCAGCTCCTAGAAATTTGGGGGGGTTTCGTCAAGGGGGGGCCGAGAAAAAAGGGGGGTCCCAAAACGCGTTTTTCCCATGTTAATTTCCATAGGGCGGTTGGCCTCACTTTTAGCTCGAACGGCTGAATGGATTTGCACGAAACTTGGCAAAATTGTAGGGACTGTTAGCCCGATGTGCCTTTGCTAGGTCTCAATATATGTGCTTCAGTGGATTTTGAGAAATTAACGTTTAAATCAAGATATATATCTGTAACAGCGCTCCGGGCAGCGATCCGGTTCGCGTACTTTTCGCTTATCGGAACTTTGCGATGCGAAGCTGATTGGCTCTCCGGTGTCTGTCAACATTCTAAACAGTCCGGCGCGGCCGCCATCTTGTCTCTCGGTAGGATCGAGAGACAAGAGGAGGCCAAAACAAAGGGGGAAATGAAGGAAAGGGGGCAAGGTAGACCCCTTCTGATCCCCTAGGATTGATGAGGGGATATTATAGAGTCACGCTGGGCCCAAAAAAAAAAAAAAAAAAAATCCGATTTTTTCGCCGTAGAGACGCGTCTTGGTACGCGAACCGGGCAGCTAACCGGGAAGCTAACTGGCAGTGTAACGGGAGTCTGACAAGTAGCTGATTGGCTGTCAACATTGTAAACAGCCCGGAGCGGCCGCCATCTTGTCTCTCGGTAGGATCGAGAGACAAGAGGAGGCCAAAACAAAGGGGGAAATGAAGGAAAGGGGCAAGGTAGACCCCTTCTGACCCCCTAGGATTGATGAGGGGGTATTATAGAGCCACGCTGGGCCCAAAAAAAAAAAAAAAAAAAAAATCCGTTTTTTTCGCCGTAGAGAAGCTGATTGGCTGTTATCATTGTAAACAGTCTGGAGCGGCCGCCATCTTGTCTCTCTGTGGGATCGAGAGACAAGAGGTGGAAAAAAACAGGTGTAAATGAATGAAAGGGGTAAGGCAAACCCCTCCTGAACCCCTAGGATTGATGAGGGGGCTATTAAAGTTCCCTGGGGGGTGAAAAAAAAATTGCGATTTTTCGCGGTAAAGGTGCTTCCTGGTACGTTAACCGGGCAGCTAACCGGCAGCGTAACGGGAGTCCGACATATTGTGTTTTTTGAACGTTTATGATATGTGCACGTGTGGATTTTGTCTAATTAAGGTTAAAAAAATATATATATATATCTTTAAGCGTGTTCTGGCGCGCTTACGTTTTGGGTTTGGTTTGCGCTGCAGAGGCGATACGTCACGGTTATGCGATGCATCCTGAGGCGTCTCACGGGCTACGTGATACGTCACTTAATAAAGAATATATTTTACAGCTATAGATATTAGCTTTTAAAAAACCAATGAAATTCACAGAAAAAACCATAGGTTATAGACCATATATAGTTAGGAATTTGCATTTACAAAACCTTGAAAATTCACTGAAAAAACCATAGGTTATAGACCATATATAGTTAGGGATTAGCATTTAAAAAACCTTATTTTACTTGCACAAAACCATTGAAATTCCATATATAGTTAGATGCACTAACTATATATCGCGGACCCGCAATCCACTGCTAATGATGTCACATATTACATCATTCATGACATGGTCAGTGACATCACTGATGACATCACTGATGACATCTGAAATGACATCACTGATGACATCACTGATGACATCTCAAATGACATCACTGATGACATCACTGACATCTCATTTGACATTACTGATTACATCACTGATGATATCATTTATGTGATAATACATCTTCAGACTCTAATATAACCTTAGATACACTCAGTGTAAACAGGCACTCACAGACTGTCACACATCCATGGAGTTACCCACACACCTAGTCAGTCATGCAAAGAATCAATCCCACCTCCATTTCCTCAACTATACAGTTATACACACCTTACTTATTCAAACATATACTAACACATATTTACTCTCTTATACAATCCTTGATACAAGTTCACAATGATTCATACAGCCACTCTCACATTCACTGGCTCTTATGTTCAGTTATTTATATATGTCAACTCTCACATGGAGTGTGTTTTACATATGTACTTACTTTAACATGTAGAACTGACATATCCATTCACTCACCAATATACTCATGCACACAGTCAACTGTCCATACAGCTGTTTCTACATGCACTTTTGAACCCATACACATAGGGAATCAACTGCTCACACATCTATATACACCTCCCAGCCACCCACACACATACTCAGTCTCCCATACAAATACTTGGGCAACCATTCAATAACCCATATAGTTAATGATATAGCTACTGATTTAAACATGCAGCAGTTTACAGAAGAACATAAATAATGATTGCCAAATTAAGACACTTTAATCACTAACCCATGCACTCAGTGAGACACATTTAATCATTCTCTCATACAGTCAGTCATGCACCTACTAAATCCTTCATCCAGACACTTATACATCCACTCATTCTTCAATATGTAAGACATATTTTAACTTTACAGAAACATACAGTCACTGGGTGTTGTCATCAGTGATGTCATCAGTGATGTCATTTCAGATGTCATCAGTGATGTCATCAGTGATGTCACTGACCATGTCATGAATGATGTAATATGTGACATCATTAGCAGTGGATTGCGGGTCCGCGATATATAGTTAGTGCATCTAACTATATATGGAATTTCAATGGTTTTGTGCAAGTAAAATAAGGTTTTTTAAATGCTAATCCCTAACTATATATGGTCTATAACCTATGGTTTTTTCAGTGAATTTTCAAGGTTTTGTAAATGCAAATTCCTAACTATATATGGTCTATAACCTATGGTTTTTTCTGTGAATATATATATATATATGCATATGCATTTATATATATGTATGTGTATGTACAAAAAAAACAACAAAACATTTTTTTTTAAACAGCTACTTTTAAAACTGTCATTCTTTTTCCCCATGGTAAGCTCCCCGGTACGCTTACCGGTGCGCGTACCGGTGCGCGTACCGGGCGCTCACTCCGCGAAAATCAAAATTTTTTTTTATTTTTTTTTGCTCCGCGGGGCCCTTTTATGGCCCCCACATCAAACCTAGGGGGTCAAGGGGGGTCTACTCTGCCCCCTTATGGTCATTTCCCTCTTTGTTTTGGCCACCTCTCGTGTCTCGATCCTACCGAGACACAAGATGGCGGCCGCTCCGGACTGTTTAGAATGTTTACAGACACCCCAGAGCCAATCAGCTTTCTGCGCGCAAGTCGCGGTAAGCGCCCGGTGCGCGTACCGGTGCGCGTACCGGAGCGCGGCTATAGATATATATATTTTTTTGAACCTTAATTACTCAAAATCCACTGGAGCACATATCTTGAGACATAGCAAAGGCACATCGGGCTACCAGTCCCTACAATTTTGCCAAGTTTGGTGGAAATCCATTCAGCCGTTCGGGCTAAAAGTGAAATCGACCGCCCTATGGAAATTAACATGGGGAAAACGCGTTTTGGGACCCCCCTTTTATCTCGGCCCCCGCTTGACGAATCCCCCCCAAACTTTCAGGGAAGGACCGGAACGCCGCGAGGCCATTTTGAGGAAATTTTGAGGCAGATTCGTCAACCGGCGCCAAAGTTATTCCAAATAGAATTTTGAGATTTAACATTGAAAAAAATCCTAACTATAACTACCTACTGGCGACCGCCAGTAGGTAATATATATATATATATATATATATATATATATATATTCACTGGAAAAACCATAGGTTTCAGGCCTTATATAGTTAGGAATTAGCTTTAAAAAAAACTTTGAAATTCACTCAAAAAAAGTTTTAGGGGTGTTATAGTTAGCTGGATATTTCACTCATACAAAACCATTGAAATTGCTCCTATATAGTTAGTTGTACTAACTACATTTCACGCACCCACAATGCACTGCTGATCATGTCACATATTAGATCATTCATAACATGGTCAGTGACATCACTGATGACATCTCAAATGACATCACTGATGACATCACTGATGACATCATCCAGTGAATATGGTTTGCTTCTTTATTTAAATAAGCATGCGGATCACTGACATAATATCGAGGGACATAATATCGACTACCTAAAATATCGGCGACAAAATATCGACAGACAGAATATCGACTTTGTATCTACAAACAGGTAAGTACAAAAATATCGAGTAAAAAATATTGTTTACTAAAATATAGTTTGTAAAAATATCGAATTTAGTAAAAACAATGTTAAATTGAATTAATATAAAAGATTATTTACTAAAATATACTTAAAAATACTTAAATTAACTTATAATAATTAAGTAATTAATTAAAGTTATAAAAACATTTTTTTACAATCATATTTTTTAAAACATATATATATAGTAACATAATATAATGAAAAAAATATCCAATATTATTACCGTAGGATAGCGGAAGTGTAAAATTACTATTCCCACTCCAAAGAGTGCAACAGTAGATAAGGCGTTGGATAGCGTAGGGGTAAAAATTACTATTCCCACTCCAGAGAGTGCAACAGTAGGGAAAGTGTTAGATAGCGCAGGGGTAAAAATTACTATTCCCACTCCAGAGAGTGCAACATTAGGGAAAGCGTTGGATAGCATAGGGGTAAAAATTACTATTCCCACTCCAGAGAGTGCAACAGTAGGGAAAGCGTTGGATAGCGTAGGGGTAAAAATTACTATTCGTACTCCAAAGAGTGCAACATTAGGGAAAGGGTTGGATAGCGTAGGGGTAAAAATTACTATTCCCACTCTAGAGAGTGCAACAGTAGGGAAAGCGTTGGATAGCGTAGGGGTAAAAATTACTATTCCCACTCCAGAGAGTGCAACAGTAGGGAAAGCGTTGGATAGCGTAGGGGTAAAAATGACTATTCCCTCTCCTGAGAGTGCAACCGTAGGGAAAGCGTTGGATAGCGTAGGGGTAAAAATTACTATTCCCACTCCAAAGAGTGCAACAGTAGGGAAAGGGTTGGTTAGCGTAGGGGTAAAAATTACTATTCCCACTCCAGAGAGTGCAACAGTAGGGGAAGCGTTGGATAGCGTAGGGGTAAAAATTTCTATTCCCACTCCAGAGATTGCAACAGTAGGGAAAGTGTTGGATAGCGTAGGGGTAAAAATGACTATTCCCTCTCCTGAGAGTGCAACAGTAGGGAAAGCGTTGGATAGCGTAGGAGTAAATATTACTATTCCCACTCCAATGAGTGAAACAGTAGGGAAAGGGTTGGATAGCGTAGGGGTAAAAACTACTATTCCCACTCCAGAGAGTGCAACAGTAGGGAAAACGTTGGATAGCGTAGGGGTAAAAATTACTATTCCCACTCCAGAGAGTGCAACAGTAGGGAAAGCGTTGGATAGCGTAGGGGTAAAAATTACTATTCCCACTCCAAAGAGTGCAACAAATACCAATAAATAATTTTACATATTTAATTAATTATGAATAAATTACTTCCCACCCTACTCCCCTATAAACCCACAACCCAACAAAAAAATAAAATTAATTAAATTAACATAATTATCGATTAATCAATTAAATATAATTAATTGGCAATTAAAATGTAATTAATTATAAAATACAAATTAATTAACAATTAATTATAAACAAATACCAATAAATACATTTACATATTTAATTAATTATCATTAAATTACTTCCCACCCTATTCCCCTTTTAACCCACAACCCGCTACAAAAATACATTAATTAAATATACATAATTATCAATTAATCATTTAAATAAAATCAATTGGCAAATTAAATTGAATTAATTACAAAATAAAAATTAATTATCAATTAATTATAAACAAATACCAATAAATAAATTCACATATTTAATTAATTATAATTAAATTACTTCCCACCCTATTCCCCTATAAACCCAAAACCCGCTACAGAATTAAATTACGCAAAATTTAAATAACTTTAGTCATTAATTAAAATACATTATAACATAAATAAACACTTTTAACACATAAAATACACTATAAAAAATTCAATATTATTACATTTTCGATATTTTTAATAACCTATATTATGTACTTCGATATTTTGACTATCTATATTTTAAATTTCGATATTACATTACTTACCTTCAAAACTATATTTTTGATGTTTATATTCTGTCCATTCGATATTCTGTCCAGCCTATATTTTGAACTCGATATTATGTCCGTTCGATATTTTGTAGTCAATATTTTGTCTGTTTACCGCATTATATATATTCTGGGTAAACTGTTCCCATTGCTTAAAAGTAGATTTGATTGAATGTTCATTAAAACATTTTTGGACCAATTTTTGGGCCTTTTTTTCCACAACATATTTTTTATCCGATTTCCAAATAAGTTTCCTATGGTTAATCGTACCGATCTGACCTTGTGTAGTTAAATAGTTTTGGTGTTTTGGAAGTTCAAAATACATTTCCAGTATTTGCTGGCTATGGACACTCTCAATTACTTTTTTTAGTGTATAGGAACCAATTTTATCAAACATGCCTATTGACATTAATGTAAAGTCTATTCTTGATTTTGATCCTTGATTATGAAATGACCAGCCAGCAGGTTGATCGGTTGGGAACCTACCGTTCAATGCTCGTAGACCCATTGCTTCCAGATCCATCAGTAGGCATTTTCCAATTGAGTTTTGTTTTGTATTTACGCTAATATCGAGTACCTGATCCGGGATGGACCATTCATAATTTTGGGATTGGATAAAATCATCCTGTGTCATTTGGATCAGCAAGTTTATATTAAAATCCCCCGTAACTAGATCATCACTAAATCATGAAACATTGATATTGTTGATGTAATTAATAGTTTTTTTGTAGCGTCCTGGTTTAAATACCCTGTCATAATTGTTGTACATTTTTTTGGGAATGAGTATTATAAAGTGCTAATGCAGTCTACAGTACTTATGCATAAATTCATTACATTATGACTTTTCTCAACCAAACTTACTGATCTAAAAACCCTGTGTAAAATGCTATAAGTTAAGTGTCTAAAAATTCTTAAAATCCTTTCTAAAAAAATCAGTGTAAAAATTGTGAAAAATAGTTTTTCATCATATATTTTCTCTCTATATATATGTATACAATTTTAAGAACTAAATTAAATGTGTATATATATCTATATATATATCTATATATGTATATATATGTATATGCCGAAATGCATTATGTCAGTCGCTTTTTTCTGCTAACTGAAAAATTAAACGGAAAGGATTCAAACGTACCTGCGTGGCTCTTTGTCTCTCAACAAGTGGGGGACTGTTTGGTGTTGGTGTGTAGTGCTGGCCACAAGCACTGGAGCCCCCATCCCTAAAGAAGTTTGGCGGAGTGTGGCTAACAAAGAAGGGGTGTGTCTCAATGTGCTTGGGAAACCGCCAAACCTACCTGGTGCCACAGCGTTCGACAGGCTGGATTACACTCGGTCATGACCTCATGACAGTGCCCACACTCACTGTAGCGGTGGGCGCGCTGCCACGTTGGGGACAGTGCAGGTGGGATGAAAGGTACGGGAATCCCGCTCCGTTTCTGCATTTGAAATCCGGGTTTTGGAAGTGCAGCTGCGGACACCGCCCACTGGGGCTAGAACTACCACATGATTCTCCGCAGCAAAGGAACTCGGGGCAGCGAGTCTGGAACATCGGCCCTCCAAACAGGCAAGAGTGTCTCCTCCAATCTATGTGAGACGCTTTGGTTTTAAAGCAGACAGTTGAATGCGAGTGAAAAGGACACGAGACATCTGAGGAAGGCAGTAATGCCGAAATGCATTATGTCAGTCGCTTTTTTCTGCTAACTGAAAAATTAAACGGAAAGGATTCAAACGTACCTGCGTGGCTCTTTGTCTCTCAACAAGTGGGGGACTGTTTGGTGTTGGTGTGTAGTGCTGGCCACAAGCACTGGAGCCCCCATCCCTAAAGAAGTTTGGCGGAGTGTGGCTAACAAAGAAGGGGTGTGTCTCAATGTGCTTGGGAAACCGCCAAACCTACCTGGTGCCACAGCGTTCGACAGGCTGGATTACACTGGGTCATGACCTCATGACAGTGCCCACACTCACTGTAGCGGTGGGCGCGCTGCCACGTTGGGGACAGTGCAGGTGGGATGAAAGGTACGGGAATCCCGCTCCGTTTCTGCATTTGAAATCCGGGTTTTGGAAGTGCAGCTGCGGACACCGCCCACTGGGGCTAGAACTACCACATGATTCTCCGCAGCAAAGGAACTCGGGGCAGCGAGTCTGGAACATCGGCCCTCCAAACAGGCAAGAGTGTCTCCTCCAATCTATGTGAGACGCTTTGGTTTTAAAGCAGACAGTTGAATGCGAGTGAAAAGGACACGAGACATCTGAGGAAGGCAGTAATGCCGAAATGCATTATGTCAGTCGCTTTTTTCTGCTAACTGAAAAATTAAACGGAAAGGATTAAAACGTACCTGCGTGGCTCTTTGTCTCTCAACAAGTGGGGGACTGTTTGGTGTTGATATATATATATATATATATATATATATATATCACAGCACCAAAGTTCTGGTCAAAACCAGTCACGTTCACGGGTGGGTTGGCGTAGGGTTACCGGTCACCCGATACATCCAAGCAGGTACTTCATCCATCAGAATAAACGTCACCGACACTCAGGAAAATGCTGTGCACGGAAAGTTTTAATGGCAGGAAAACAACGCGTTTCGCTTTGCAGCTTGATCACGTTTACACCAAGACGCCAAACAATTGTCCTTTTACTCTTTTCAGTGATATAAAAAACAGACAAAAACACCCAAAGTGTAACAGAATGAGTACCTCCTATGGCGGACATCTTTTACGGAGCAAAAATGCATATATGCATGCATGCAATTCATTATTAGTAATCACCATAAATGAATTACACCAAGACGCCAAACAATTGTCCTTTTACTCTTTTCAGTGATATAAAAAACGGACAAAAACACCCAAAGTGTAACAGAATGAGTACCTCCTATGGCGGACATCTTTTACGGAGCAAACATACATATATGCATGTATGCAATTCATTATTAGTAATCACCATAAATGAATATATCAGAATGAGAAATTCAAACAATAAAGTGCATTTCTAAATAGAATGTTATAAAATCATTATGGTTATTTATTTATTTATTTATTTATTTATTGACATTTGTAGAGCGCGGCGAATACCCGTGGGCGTCTCGGCGCTAGTTAAGGGATGGATCAGCAACTGGGGTAAAGAAGATATACAAGGCTATTGGTCAAATAACCACGTCTTTAGCTGTTTGCGGAATGTGAACAGGGAGGGACTTGCTCGGATATGTGCAGGAAGGGTGTTCCAGAGTCTAGGGGCGGCAACCAGGAAACGCCTGTCGCCCCAGGTGACTGTTCTAGTGCAAGGCACAGCCAAGAAGTTCTGAATAGAGGAACGAAGAGATCGGGTTGGGACATGATGGAGAAGATTCTGTTTGAGAAAGTGGGGACCTTGATTATTGAGTGACTTGTAAACAATACACAGTGATTTGAATTTGATACGGCTGCGTATCGGGAGCCAATGGAGATCCCTAATGATGTTTGTAACTGGTGCGAACTTGGGGATCCCAGCCAGCATTCGTGCGGCTGCATTTTGGATTGACTGCATCTTATTTGTCACTCGGACTTGGGCATTTAAGAATAGAGCGTTACAATAGTCCAAGGAGGACAGGACTAGTGAGCTGACCAGTGTTTTCCCGGCCGTGTTCGGTAGGAAAGGTAGTATTTTCCTAATCATTCTTAATTTCAAATGAGCTGAAGCTGCAGTTTTATTCGCATGTGCCATAAAATTGAGGCCAGCATCGAAGATGACGCCTAGATTTCTCACTTTGCTAGCTGGACTCGGCGGGGGACCGAAAGATGGTGGCCACCAGACAGGTGACCAGCCCGGGGAGAGATGACCGAAGATGACCACTTCAGTTTTTTCTGAATTGAGTTTCAGACAATTCGTGGCCATCCAGTCACCTATTGCCATCATTCCTCTCGTGAATCGATTGGCCACTTCATCCCCGTCCCCTTTGATAGCCAGTACCAATTGGGTGTCATCGGCGTAGGAGGTCAGGCTCATCCCAAATGCTTTGATGACATTTGCAAGGTCCGACACGTAGATATTAAATAGTGTCGGACTCAGGGATGAGCCTTGAGGGACCCCACACGGCAGAGACACCTATGAGGCAGCATTGGCATTGTTGTAAAATACAAAAGGACTTAACCGATACATCATGGTAATGCAGTGTCGATGTTAATGAACCGTCCCGCTTAAGTAGCCAAAAATAGATACAAGCGACAGGCCAAGCCCAAGTGGGCGTGGGGTACATCCCGATTAGATTAGTAATATGCGCATTAAGGGAAAAATCACGCCCCAATGGGCATGCAATGCCTATGCATTGAGTGCATCATAATCACATAGTCCATGCCCAAGTGGGCAAACGATGCTTATTCTATCACAAGTGTGGAATATTGCCGGGCTGCTAAGTTTATGTCAATTAGGGTATTTTGTGCTATGCTCCTTTTTCGGCACACCGATTCGACAGGTACCTAAGTGAAAAATAGAATATTAAAAGGTTTTAAAATTAGACCTATCAAGGTCACATTGCAGACAACAAAATGTATATTAAATATTGCAGTTATTATTCAACAAGATGTATAGCTAATTCTTCATGCAGGTTCAATCCATTTGGGGTCATGCTTTCAAAATCAATGATATAGCGAGACTCTAATTTGCGTAGATCCAATTTCTTATTTCCACCACGGACACCCAACACAATTTTATCAATAACCACCATCTTAAGTTGGTTTTCATCTTGAAAGTGGTTGCTGGCAAAGTGACGAGCTACTGGGTATTGAAGATTGAGGTTGTTGATAGCTCTCAGGTGTTGTAAGACCCTCTCTTTTGCTTTCATTGCACATTAGTTCTTTCTCCATTTGGTATGCCATTTCTGTACTACAGTTCCTTTTGGCCCGTAGCAGTTCACCATAAGGAATACTGTCTACTAGGCTTCGAGGATGGGCACTTCTGGCGTTCAACAGACTGTTGCCTGCCATGGGTTTACGGAATAGGCTGGTCGTGATAGTGTCCCCTTGAATCACAACCCGAATGTCCAGAAAACCGATGGCGTGTTTGTGGATATTTTCAGTAAATGTAAGATTCAGTGTGTTTTTATTCAACAGGCTCACAAAATCCCTAGCTGTGTCAATGCTACCTTTCCAAATCATAAAAATATCATCGATGTACCTAAGCCACAGGACAACTTCAGTGTTAAATTCGGCTAATTGATTGGACACCTGCTCCTCCCACCAGCCCATGAAGAGATTAGCATAACTGGGGGTGAAGCAGGTGCCCATCGCCGTGCCCTGTGACTGTCGGTACATCTGGTCATCAAAAATAAAAAAATTATTGGTCAAACAAAACTCAATGAGTTTGATTAGCATTGAGGAATGGCCAAAATGTGAGATGGATCTGGCCTTCAGGAAGTGTTGTATGGCTGTGAGTCCTAAATCATGTCTGATACATGTATACAAACTACTTACATCCAGAGTTACCAAGATGCAAGAAGGTTCCCAGTGAATGCCTTCAATGATTTTAAGAAAATGTGTCGTGTCTTTAAGGTAGGCTGGCAGAGAGATAACAAAAGGTCATAAATAGTGATCAATATATTGGGATGTATTTTCCAACAACAAGCCTATAGAGGACACAATGGGTCTTCCCGGGGGTCTAAGGCATTTTTATGGAGTTTTGGGAGGAGGTATAGAATGGGAGTTTTTGGATGCTCACATCGTAAAAAATTGTACTCCTCCCATTCCAAAAGTCCTCTGTCTTTGTAGTCCAATAGAAGGTCCTCAAAACGATTTTTAGATGTTCTGATATCAGATTGGGTACAAGGTTCATAACATGTTATATCTCCCAATTGTTTAAGACCTTCAGCTAGATATTTGGCTTTATCAAGGACTACAACATTTCCCCCTTTGTCTGCATTGCGGATCACTATTTGATTATCTGCCTTTAGATTGTCAATAGCCTGTTTATGTTCAAAAGAGAGATTTTTCTTTATGTTAGGTACACGTGTCGTTCTTAATTTCTTGATGTCATTCAATACACATTTTTCAAAGATTTCTACTGCTTCACAAATGATCTGTGGGAGAAATCTAGATTTAACCTTGAAATGGCTTCCTGGATTTACATTGGTATTAATATCAACATCTACCAAAAAATCATCTGTTGTCACATTTCCAGAAGAAATAACTTCCAGTAGTTCCACATCATTCGAGTCAAAGTCAATCAAATTAGAAATGTCATTAACACGAGGCGGTCTGGTGGGGTGGGTTTCAAACCACTTTTTCAGTTTTAGCTTTCTTGAAAAGAAAAACAAGTCTATCCTAGTTTGAGCATAGTTAAAATTCGTTGAAGGGCAAAAGGAGAGACCTAGTGACTCTACATCATTTTCATGCATAGTTAAAGGTCTCTCAGAAAGGTTCATTACCATCATACTCTTGCCTTGCTGCCCCTCGTCATTACTCCCATGGGCGATTTTTCGGCGCTTTTGTCGGATTTTTGCTTGTTTATTCCTCTGGGTCTTCCGCGATTTCCTCTGCCTCTTCCCCGTTGGTTTCCTTGGTCCTGCTGTGAGTCTGCCCTTCCTTGATTCAGGACTTGAAATTGTAATGAAAAATTGTTGTTCTTTTTCTTTTGTTGATCCTCAGATATTTGGTTCGACGGGGAAATATCTGGAAGACTGCCATCCGATGCATCGCTTTCCACCACTGATTGAGCTGGTGTCACAGGAATGCTAGTTTTCGCTGGATTAGATTTATCAAAAAGGTGGTCATATTTACGATGGAATGTCAGAGTCCAACCAGATTGATAGTCTTTGTAATCTCGCAAAAATTTGCGTTGTTTCTTCATGGTGATTTCTTCTTCTAATTTTAACATTTTCGTTTCCAGCTGTTTTAGGTGAATGTCAACTGCTTCTTTCGACATCAAAGTGCTTATTTCACTTAGCAATTGGTCGATTTCTTCCAGTAGTTTGCTTCTGTCTTTTAAAGCATATTTAACTAAGATCCGCATCATTGTGGTTGAACATGCTGAGGAGTTATTGGACCATTCTTCGAGCATTTCAGGATCAGGGTCCTCGAAAGTGGGAATAGTGAAAATCCTTAGACGACGGGGTACCCTGCCAACTTCGATGTAACGTTGGAGAGACTCCGCCTCCCACCATTTGGAAAGTTCTTTTTTCTGTAGTTTCTCTAGTTTGATTAACAAAGTTTGTAATTGAACTTCGTTGTTTATGTTGCTCGAAGCTTGAACATTCGAGTCGGGTAGGCTGCTGCTCTGCATGAAGAACAGTTTGTCTGCAGTGGCCTTACGTTTAGCGTCTAAAGCTGCCATTGTTTCGTGCTTGGTAGGTTTGTCAGCAGATTACGCCGATATTAGAGGACGTCTCCTCTGGGTATAAATCGGCACCCCAACCCTCAGCAGATACGGACCTCAAGCGCTCCAAGGCGTCGTCCTCTTCAGCGAAAACTTCAGAGTCGACGCGCTCGATCGTGCTAATCCTCTCGATTCTGCAGATCGGGGAGGCAACCCGAGAGCACTACGGGGTCCACAATCCTTTGCGCCTTGTTGCCTTACCACCGATTCAGGATATGCAAGAAATAAATCCGAAAAAGGAGCATAGAACAAAATACCCTAAATGACATAAACTTAGCAACCCGGCAATATTCCACACTTGTGATAGAATAAGCATCGTTTGCCCACTTGGGCATGGACTATGTGATTATGATACACTCAATGCATAGGCATTGCATGCCCATTGGGGTGTGATTTTTCCCTTAATGTGCATATTCCTAATCTAATCGGCATGTACCCCATGCCCACTTGGGCTTGGCCTGTCGCTTGTATCTATTTTTGGCTACTTAAGCGGGACGGTTCATTAACATCGACATTGCATTACCATGATGTATCGGTTAAGTCCTTTTGTATTTTACAACAATGCCAATGCTGCCTCATAACCATAATGATTGTATAACATTCTATTTAGAAATGCACTTTATTGTTTGAATTTCTCATTCTGATATATTCATTTATGGTGATTACTAATAATGAATTGCATACATGCATATATGTATTTTTGCTCCGTAAAAGATGTCGGCCATAGGAGGTACTCATTCTGTTACACTTTGGGTGTTTTTTTGTCCGTTTTTTATATCACTGAAAAGAGTAAAAGGACATTTGTTTGGCGTCCTGGTGTAAACGTGATCAAGCTGCAAAGCGAAACGCGTTGTTTTCCTGCCATTAAAACTTTCCGTGCACAGCATTTTCCTGAGTGTCGGTGACGTTTATTCTGATGGATGAAGTACCTGCTTGGATATATATATATATATATATATATATATATATATATATATATATATATATATATATATATATTCACTGGAAAAACCATAGGTTTCAGGCCTTATATAGTTAGGAATTAGCTTTAAAAAAAACTTTGAAATTCACTCAAAAAAAGTTTTAGGGGTGTTATAGTTAGCTGGATATTTCACTCATACAAAACCATTGAAATTGCTCCTATATAGTTAGTTGTACTAACTACATTTCACGCACCCACAATGCACTGCTGATCATGTCACATATTAGATCATTCATTACATGGTCAGTGACATCACTGATGACATCTCAAATGACATCACTGATGACATCACTGATGACATCATCCAGTGAATGTGGTTTGCTTCTTTATTTAAATAAGCATTATATGGATCACTGACATAATATCGAGGGACATAATATCGACTACCTAAAATATCGGCGACAAAATATCGACAGACAGAATATCGACTTTGTATCTACAAACAGGTAAGTACAAAAATATCGAGTAAAAAATATTGTTTACTAAAATATAGTTTGTAAAAATATCGAATTTAGTAAAAACAATGTTAAATTGAATTAATATAAAAGATTATTTACTAAAATATACTTAAAAATACTTAAATTAACTTATAATAATTAAGTAATTAATTAAAGTTATAAAAACATTTTTTTACAATCATATTTTTTAAAACATATATATATAGTAACATAATATAATGAAAACAATATCCAATATTATTACCGTAGGATAGCGGAAGTGTAAAATTACTATTCCCACTCCAAAGAGTGCAACAGTAGATAAGGCGTTGGATAGCGTAGGGGTAAAAATTACTATTCCCACTCCAGAGAGTGCAACATTAGGGAAAGCGTTGGATAGCATAGGGGTAAAAATTACTATTCCCACTCCAGAGAGTGCAACAGTAGGGAAAGCGTTGGATAGCGTAGGGGTAAAAATTACTATTCGTACTCCAAAGAGTGCAACATTAGGGAAAGGGTTGGATAGCGTAGGGGTAAAAATTACTATTCCCACTCTAGAGAGTGCAACAGTAGGGAAAGCGTTGGATAGCGTAGGGGTAAAAATTACTATTCCCACTCCAGAGAGTGCAACAGTAGGGAAAGCGTTGGATAGCGTAGGGGTAAAAATTACTATTCCCACTCCAGAGAGTGCAACAGTAGGGAAAGCGTTGGATAGCGTACAGGTAAAAATTACTATTCCCACTCCAGAGAGTGCAACAGTAGGGAAAGCGTTGGATAGCGTAGGGGTAAAAATGACTATTCCCTCTCCTGAGAGTGCAACAGTAGGGAAAGCGTTGGATAGCGTAGGGGTATAAATTACTATTCCCACTCCAGAGAGTGCAACAGTAGGGGAAGCGTTGGATAGCGTAGGGGTAAAAATTTCTATTCCCACTCCAGAGATTGCAACAGTAGGGAAAGTGTTGGATAGCGTAGGGGTAAAAATGACTATTCCCTCTCCTGAGAGTGCAACAGTAGGGAAAGCGTTGGATAGCGTAGGAGTAAAAATTACTATTCCCACTCCAATGAGTGAAACAGTAGGGAAAGGGTTGGATAGCGTAGGGGTAAAAACTACTATTCCCACTCCAGAGAGTGCAACAGTAGGGAAAACGTTGGATAGCGTAGGGGTAAAAATTACTATTCCCACTCCAGAGAGTGCAACAGTAGGGAAAGCGTTGGATAGCGTAGGGGTAAAAATTACTATTCCCACTCCAAAGAGTGCAACAAATAACAATAAATAATTTTACATATTTAATTAATTATGAATAAATTACTTCCCACCCTACTCCCCTATAAACCCACAACCCAACAAAAAAATAAAATTAATTAAATTAACATAATTATCGATTAATCAATTAAATATAATTAATTGGCAATTAAAATGTAATTAATTATAAAATACAAATTAATTAACAATTAATTATAAACAAATACCAATAAATACATTTACATATTTAATTAATTATCATTAAATTACTTCCCACCCTATTCCCCTTTTAACCCACAACCCGCTACAAAAATACATTAATTAAATATACATAATTATCAATTAATCATTTAAATAAAATCAATTGGCAAATTAAATTGAATTAATTACAAAATAAAAATTAATTATCAATTAATTATAAACAAATACCAATAAATAAATTCACATATTTAATTAATTATAATTAAATTACTTCCCACCCTATTCCCCTATAAACCCAAAACCCGCTACAGAATTAAATTACGCAAAATTTAAATAACTTTAGTCATTAATTAAAATACATTATAACATAAATAAACACTTTTAACACATAAAATACACTATAAAAAATTCAATATTATTACATTTTCGATATTTTTAATAACCTATATTATGTACTTCGATATTTTGACTATCTATATTTTAAATTTCGATATTACATTACTTACCTTCAAAACTATATTTTTGATGTTTATATTCTGTCCATTCGATATTCTGTCCAGCCTATATTTTGAACTCGATATTATGTCCGTTCGATATTTTGTAGTCAATATTTTGTCTGTTTACCGCATTATATATATAGCAATTTGCATTGAAGAATGAGTGGATATATATAAATAAATATTTGGATGGAGGATTTAGTAGCAGTGTAATTGACTGTTTACTTGACCAATTTATAGTGTCTCACTAAATATAGTGGATAGGGACTAAACTGTGTGAATATCTGTATCACTTTGTCAGTTGTTGTGTAAACTGTTTCTCCAGTTGGTTACTAGCTATGTGAAAGTCTATATTAGTTATTGATTAGATAACTGAGTATTTGTATGGGAGAGTGAAAGTGTGTGTGGCTCGGTGGGGGGTGTGTGACTGTCCAAAGGTGCGTGAATAGTTGATTCAGTAGATATATGAAGTTAAAATTACATGTTCTAACAGTTTAGGTGAGTGAATCTCTTTATGGGTGTGGTGATGAGCAAATATATTTCTCAATGGTACATGTCTGACAAACTAGAAAAATTAAAGGCAGTGTATGTGTCAGATGTTGTATATAAATAAGTATCCATAAGACTCAATGATTGTATGAGTGACTGTATGGATAACTATATACCTGTAATAATGATTTTATAATTCACTAAGTATGACTTACTATCTAAATGAATAGATGAAGTGGTGTTTGTATAAGTGTGTAGTTAATGAAGTATGTAAGTATGATCCATTGTTTGCATAAGTGAGTAGGATGACTTCATATGTGAATAAGATGTGTGCCTCTGTGTAATGTCGATATAGGTGTATAAGTATTTTTGATAGTGTTCTATTGTTTATTGAGAGCATATATGAGTGAATCTACAGGTAAGTGATTAGATGTGTGTATATATCTATGAATCACTGAGTTGGTTTTTAGATACTTGTATTGCTGTGACAATGGATTCAAATATGATACTCTGTATTTTACAAAGAGTGATGAAAGATTTTACTTGTGTATGAAAAGGTGTATGTGATTGTCACGTGGATGATGTCATCAGTGATGTCATCAGTGATGTCATTTGAGATGTCATCAGTGATGTCACTGACCATGTCATGAATGAACTAATATGTGACATCATCAGCAGTGCATTGCGGGTGCGCGAAATATAGTTAGTACAACTAACTATATAGGAGCAATTTCAATGGTTTTGTTTGAGTGAAATGTCCAGCTAACTATAACACCCCTAAAACTATTTTTGAGTGAATTTCAAAGGTTTTTTTAAAGCTAATTCCTAACTATATAAGGCCTGAAACCTATGTTTTTTTCAGTGAATTTCAAAGGTTTTTAAATGCTAATTCCTAACTATATAAGGCCTGAAACCTACGTTTTTTTAAGTGAATTTGCAAGGTTTTTTAAATGCTAATTCCTAACTATATAAGGCCTGAAACCTATGGTTTTTTCAGTGAATTTGCAAGGTTTTTTAAATGCTAATTCCTAACTATATCAGGCGTGAAACCTATATTTTTTTCAAAAAATTTCAAAGGTTTTGTAAATGCTAATTCTATTAGCGAATAACGTTTTTATATGTTAATATCCTTCTGGTACCGCCTGAGCAGCCATCTTGCTTCTCAGTAGAACTGAGGCACAAGAGAGCACAAAACAAGAGTGGAAAACGCGAAAAGGGGGCAGGGTAGAGACCCCCTTACCCCCTAGGCCTTCTCAGGTTGTCCCAGAAGGACCCCCAAGGGCAAAATTATTTTTTATTTTTTTATAAAATCGCGGGGTACATGCATGGTATGCGCACGGTACACGTACCGTGCGCGTACCCCGCGATTTTTCCGATTTTTTATTTTATTTTTTTGCCCTTGGGGGTCCTTCTGGGACCCCCTGAGAAGGGCTAGGGGGTTGGGGGTCTCTACCCTGCCCCTTTAAATAAATGTACCATAATAAATATAACAATTATTACATTTAAAAATTGTCATTTACAAAACCTTTGAAATTCACTGAAAAAACATAGGTTTCAGACATGTTATTTATATTTAGGAATTAGCCTTTAAAAAACCTTAGAAATTCACTGAAAAAACCATAGGTTTTAGGGGTCTTATAGTTAGCTGGACATTTCACACAGTTGCCTATAGATTCACTCATACATGCTAACAAATATCAATAGAACACTATCAAATATACGTATACACCTTTATCGACACACATCCTATTCATTTATGCAGTCATCCTACTCACTTTTGCAATACCCCAAAACCCAAACCTAGCCCTGAACCTAAAAATACCCCTGTACCCCAAAACCCATACATTTCCCAAAACCCTAAAACTACCCCTGTACCCCATAACCCAGAACTATATCTGTACCCTTAAAATACCCAAACACCCCAAAACATACCTCAGTACCCCAAAACATATACCCCTATACCCATACTTACCTTATCCAAACATTAAAAAAAACATGCTTTTACCATTCATGCATTTACAACGAATTTCGTTGTAAATGTATGCGTGATAAAAGCGTATAAAATGTAATGCTATGCGTTATAATGGCATTGCGGAGTCATGGTACTTTCGTAATGAAAGTATTCGGAGTGATGGTATGCGGAAAGAAAGTTGCGGAATAATGGGTGTTTACCCTCCCCCGGTAAGTACATTGGTGGCACGGCGGCCCACATCTCCAGCAACATACTCATATTTTTTCACCACCCATTTGAAAAATGCACAGGTCTCTCTCATTGATGGCCAGCACCGACATACACTTTTAGACACACCTCCCGCCACAAGTTCTAGAATTGCGAACTTTAAAGCTTGGAGCTACGTTCTGCTCAACATCCTGTGATTCCAGGCAAATCGCTTTGTCTCCCCGTGCCTACCACAAATGAATGTGTTCTTCTGTAATGTAAATTGTGCTCATGCCATGTTGTCAAGTTCGCGCAATATAATATTGCAAGGAAAAATAAAGTAGGGAAAGTCGAGTTCACTCACTATTGAACGCGCACTCTTAAGTGCATCAGCAGTGCACTGTGAATCGGAGCGTTTCACAGGCCTTTCACAGATAAGAAATGCTATCAAAACGAAATCCTACAAAGCAATATACTACTGGCCGGAAGCAATTCATACCCGGACAACGTCGGGACGGGCTGCTAGTATATATATATTTATATATATATATATATATAAATATATATATATATATATATATATATATATATATATATATATATATATATATATATATATATATATATATATATATATATACCCCATTGCGAGACACTTTTTCTCTAACCACAAACAAAACACCAGTCTGCTGTCATTCATTGTCCTGGACAGCTGGACAGTATCCCCAGAAGGGAGAGAGGAGGAGACAGAACTAAGGAAATAAGACGCCTTGAGTACAGGATGGTTATTAAATACCATTTTTATTTATTTTATTTAGAGGGTTTTCTATAGTGCTAGCCAGACCCGAGGGTATCGGAGCGCTTTACAATATGATGAAGGGGAGACAAAATACAGGACAAAGGCATGGTGAAAATAAAGAAAAAGTTCAAAAGGCAGCTTTACAGTTCTGCTGAGTGTCAGAGGTGTGCCGTTGAGGTAGAGAGGTCGAGGGGGCTGTGTAGTGACATTGAGGAAGAGGGGTCAAGAGGTAGTCTCAAAATCCTAGGGAAGGCAAGACTAATGCTGGAAATGTTCTCATCGCGGTGCCAACCCAGGGGCTGAGAGTTCGGAGAAAGGGTAAGAGGTAGGTGGAGGTTGTGCGATGACTGAAAGCTGCCTGTTGGGGGCTCGCTGTCAGGTGACCGCCTGGTGGAGGTGAGAGCGTCACGTAATTGCGTTCGGGAAGGCGCGATTGAGGTAGAGGGTTTTTAAGAGGATTTTGAATTTTGGAAAGGAGGGGGTGGTTCTGATGTTGACTGGGATGGCGTTCCAGATTTTCAGCGCGTTTCCTGCAAAAGAGCGGGCAGCAGTCTTTTGTTTGCGCGTTTTTAGGGGAAAGAGTAGGAAGGAGTTGGAACTCCTATGTTTTCTTGCTTGCCCGACTTTCTTGAGTTTGGAGGCTAAGTATTCCGGTTTCCCTGTGTGCAGGGCTTTGTGAGTCAGGCAGGCAGTTCTGAAACTGGCCCGCATTTCAACTGGGAGCCATTTTAGATCTGAGTGGGGGAGAAATGTGATCAAATTTCTTGATTCCGGTGACCGTTCTGGCTGCTGCATTGAGGGTAGTTTTGACCGGGGCTAGGTGAGAGAGAGCTGTACCGGAGAGAACTGTGTTCCCATAGTCCAGTCTGAACAGCACCAGAGATTGGGTGGCTTGTTTGAGGTCGATAGGAGGAATATGGGGTTTTGTTTTGTTGAGGAGTTTAAGATTGAGTAAGGCGCTCTTGGCGGAGTTCTTGATGTGATTGGACATGGATAGTTTGTGATCATGGGTGATTCCCAGTGATTTCACCGAGGTTGCCAGGGTGAGATTTCAGTTGAGGGCATCAATAGCTTTCAACTATTCAACGATTTGCAGGTTTTCTTCCTTGTTGGAGATGAGGAGGATCTCGGTTTTTTCCTGATTGAGTTTGAGGTGGTTCGTTGATAGCCATTCTTGGACTTCTTTGAGGGTATTGTTCAGTCTTAGAATGTTATTGAAGGAGGAGGTTTCCAAGTAGATTTGTGTATCATCTGCATATAGATGAAAGGGGATGTTCGATTTTTTCAGAATGGAGGTGAGGGGTTCCATATATATGTTGAACAGTTGGGAAAGACTGGAGCCTTGGGGGACACCTCTGTTTACGGGGACGAGTTTGGAGGCAAAGGATTTGATTTTTACTCTTTGGGAGCGGTTTTGGAAGAAGGAGGAGAACCACTGGAGGACCACTTCGTCTGCACCTACCCGCTCTTTGAGAGCTTTGATGAGAAGACTGTGATCTACAGTGTCAAACACAGCTGACAAGTCTGGGAGGATGAGGAGACAGCAGAGGCCTGCATCGAGGGAGTTTAAGATGTCGTCCATGATGTTGAGGATTGCAGCTTAAGTGCTGTAGCCTTTTCTGAAGCCTGATTGCTGGTGGTCAAGCAAATTTATGTTGTTAATAAGTTTGTTCAGAAAAGGGAGATTGGAGATAGGTCTGAACTTATTCAGGTCGGTTGCATCTAAGCCTGTTTTTTTCAGAAGAGGAGTGACGTGGCAGACTTTAACACAATCAGGAATGGTGCCAGTTTTTAGGGAACTGTTTATGATTTTGCACCAAAGAGGAGCCAGGGTGAGTTTCAGCTCTTTGACCATTTGAGAGGGAATGGGGTCGAGGTTGTGAGACGATGGCTTGGAGGAGGAGATAAATTTGAGGATCTCCGATTCTGAGATGGGGTTGAAGGAGGATCAGGTTGTTACCAGTCACCTTTTTGTGATGATTTCGCTTGTTGGAGCGCACTCTTTGTCAGGATGATGGAGGTTAATGTCCAGAGAAAGTTCGATCACTGTGATTTTTTCGTGGAAGAAGTTGTCGAAGTTGTCGCATAAGGCTTTTGAGGGCTGGACGAGGGATGTCATTGGCTTGGACGTTTGTTTTTTAATGATGTCAAAGAGTTCTCTTGGTCTGTTTTTGGCCTTGTCCAGCGCAGTGCAGAAAAGGTGGATTTTTTGTTATTGATAGGCTGTTTCTACTTTCTTCTTGCTGCTCTGAATTCCTCGAAACGGCTGTAGGAGGGGTCCTTTATCCAGAGATGTTCAGAAGCTCTGAGTTGCCTTCTTTCCTCATTAATGTCCTCGTTGAACCAGGATCTGAAGGGAATGTTCCTGGGTTCTTTCAGTTTCAAGGAGGCTAGTTCGTCAAGAATGGAGGACATGGTAACGTTGTAGTGGGCTGTGAGTTCTTCAGTAGAGAGGCCTTCCGGGGTGATGGGCAGGAGGGAGGATATTTTCTCTTCTAACTCATCTGTGTTGATCTGCGATAAGTTTCTCGACCATCAGGGGGGGGGCTGAGATGGAGGGCAGAGGCAGGGTCTGATGAGGGAGGTGGAATAGGATAAGGTGATGGCCTGACCAGTCGACTGGCAGGATGTGATCTATGGTGATTGCGTCATGATTGGCGATGATGGAATCCAGGATACCTCCTTTGTTGTGGGTTTCTTGATAACAGTGCTGGGTGAGGTTGTTGGTAAGGAGTAGGTCATTTAGGGTTTGTACAGGAGCACTGTTCTTATCATTTCAGTGGAGGTTAAGGCCGCCTAGGATGATGTTGTTGGTATCTCGGAGAGAGCAATGTGGAATTAGGTCTGATAGGTGTTCTGTGAACTTGACGGAGTTGCTTGGGGGATGGTATAGGAGGTGGCAGTGCACTGGGTTATTGTTGGTGGTTTTGATGTTGGTAGTTAGGCATTCGAATGAGTTGTATATGATGTTATCGGATTCGGACACCAATAGGTTATTGTTGTGGATGATTGCCACGCCTCTGCCTTTTTGGTCTATTCTATCTTTCTGGATGATATAGAAACCCGGGGGAACGAGCATATCCAGGATCGGGGGAGAGGAGTCATTGAGCTAGGTCTCAGTGATGAAGCCAATGTCAATGTCATGGCTGAGAATTGATTTGGCTAGCTTTGTGGCATGTTTTGTGGCAGACCTGCAATTTATGAGCATGCAGTTAATGCAGTGGGGTCTCTTTCATTGGTTCCGTGGGGATGGTGATGAGGTAGAAAGGAGGTCTGAGGGGTTTCTGCACAGAAAGCTCAGTTCTGGTCCCAGTGATTACCTGGATTGCGGAGTGCAGGTCGTGGGTTGGAGGGGAGAAGTAGGGGGAGGCCAGCTCGATCGCTTCTTCCAAGGAAATGGCTTCCATAGCCTTCCTTGGTCTCGGGTCTGGGGATGGGGAGGGTGGTCTGACTGCTTAGGGGCAGGGGATTCAGAGGCCAAAGGGGGATGTGGAGGGGAAGGTGGTGCTGGAGGTGGTGTTGAGGGGGAGTGATGAGAGGTTGGTTAGGATGAGACTCATGCCCTGTAATAAGGAGGAGAGTAGGTATTCAATGTGGGCGAGTCGGCAATCCGTCTCTTCTTGAGGGGTGTGGGTTGCAGCTGGGGGTGATTTCTTCGGCGGGGGAAGTGCTGGTGGAGTTTGGAAGACTTATTTTGTTAGTGGATGTGACGGTTTGGAGTGACGAGGGATGCAAGGGATCGGGAAGTGTTGGGCTATTTTTCTTGTTAGGGGGAGGATGACGGGGGAGGCTTGCAGAGTGGGTTGTGTTGGCCCAGCACAGGATGTTGGGGGTCCAGTGCCAGTGGTTGCTCGGGGGAATAGGTAAAGCGGGGGGTGCATCAGTGGAGGGGGGATTTCCGATGGTCAGAGCATGCGCTACGGTGGGTGGGGTAACAGGAGGCAAAGTGTGGTGAGAGTTCCTTAAGGGGATTGACTTTCCAGGCGGCAGGTGAGCGGAGGGTGGGGGGAAAGTGTGGGGGTGTTGATAGTTAGTAGAGAGGGGAAGAGGAGGTCAAAATCTTCCAGGTTGACATTCTTGGCTTGGATCTGGACTGTGCCGTTAGAGTAGATGGTCACTGAGGTGATCCCGCAGAGTGGCAGGGGGGAGGGGTGTAAAAGGAGAGTTTGCAGCTATGAGTCATCTTTGTCGTATTGGTGATTTGGCATCTGTCTCTTGGGGCCGATATCCAATAGGCAGGCCTTGTATGGAATATGAGGTCCATTTTTATTTGGCCTAAGGTGGAGGAGTGTTATAGGTCGGCAAAGAGGGATTCCGGGAATTGTCTGATTAGTTTGTGTGTAAGGGTTTTTTTAGATTTTGGAGAGAGGATGGGTGGGATGGTGATCGAGAAGGAGGGTTGGTCGTGCTGTTTTATATAGTGAGGAGAGAGGGTTTAGGGCGGGAGATGAGGTGGGAGGCATTCTAACTGGGCAGATTGTGAGGATTAGTGAGGATAGTGTCTATTGAGGAGGGATATTTTGTAACCAGGTGCACAAGGTGGTTAGCCGCTGCGGAGCGGAGCTGTTAGCGGTGGCCCGGGACAGGTCGCAATTGGCGGAGGGAGCACAGTCCAGAGGTAAGAGAGGGGGTAATTGAGGAGAGGTCATGAGGGTCCGGGGAATCGGGAATAGTCGGTAGGGGAAGGTTTTCATCTAACCTTACTACAGCGGTGATTGAAGAGACGCCACGAGAATTAGCACCGGGAAAGTCAGCCGTGTGCACACACTAGCCACGTGTATTATTCTACCCGGTTGCTGGACAAGAACCCCATTCAGGGAACGCGACCCACATATCTCGGTAAAGAACAGCACCTGAAATAGTTGTGAGACCCGAAATTTTAAATAAACGTCGCACTGTGCGAGTTATAAGGACCGCGCAAAGCCCATTACCGATGAAAAATATTTTTATTGAAACAGACGAGTGTCGTGATAAAAAGATCTATCCACACATTGAGGTAGGAGAGTAAAACAAACCCAGGTGACTGTTACAGACGAGAAACAGAGGATTACTATACATTTGGTGGCCTCTTTACGGAAATAGCAACTATTACGGTTTGCTATCAACTTGTGGAGAATACGTATACAAACTGTCCTGAGGAAGGAAGCAATTATCATTCTTTAAGCTTCCGAAACGCGTCAACGCCAACTTCAAAGTCATATTCGGCATTGCCAACAATCTAACTGAACCAAAGGAATATTTTTCCTCTTAGTGTTGATAAATGAGGGTCCGAAATGACAGACTAAAGACAGATTTAAGTGTCTCTTTAGACTAATTTCCTCCACGTCCACATTAGGTGGCTGTTAACTGTGCATTTCATTGTGTTTTTTATGTTTTTTTAACTTTCACTTATTGACCAGTGTTGTATATTTTAGAATAAAGTGTATATTTTTTACAGTACTATTAGACTGGGTGGTTTTCCTTTCTGGCGAGTGTTCCCCCGTTCCACATAGATGAATGGTATGAATGGTGTTTGATAGTTGAGTCCTGACTTATGAGCAGGAAACAATATCTCCCACTGGGAAATCTCTTGTTTTACTTTTCATCTAGGAACCCCTAAGGAGGAAGCGGAGTATCTAGAGGTGCAAGGCTGGATGTGCTGCTCAGTTTGAGACCGGGGCGATGAGGCGAGAAAAACTAATGGCTCCGGAATCAGGAGCAGGCAGCTGGAAGAGAGGGTAGGGGCAAGAGCAATCTTTAGCGCTGCGTGGCTCGGCTGTGCCTCCTTTGGGAAGTTCTCATGGAGGTCGGTGCCACCCTGTTGAGGTCAGGCGGAATGGAGAGGGCAGATGAGGGCTTCAGGACAGTGAGTGCATACCTAAGGAGAGCTTGCAGGGATCAATAGGCAGTCTTTGTGGGTGGTCCAGCGCAATTCGCCTTCGCTTGATGCTGAGAGCTCCCGGAGAGGTTGTGGCCGTCAGACTTTGATTGAAACGTCCTTGCTAGGCCGCCCATTTTTAGGCCAGGCAGGGTGCAGGGTTCAGTGTTTTTACTCCGGTTCGGATCAGGGGCAGCTGGGAGAAAGATCGGTGGCAGGAGGAGGACTCTCTGGCAAGTGGGGACGCGATTCTGCCGCGCCTAGTCCCCAGAGAATGAGTGGCCGGTAACTTTTAGGATCAGGCGGGGCTCAGAGTCCGGGCGTGGGACGCTCGGGGCAAGTGCCGTGGCATTAGCAATCACCGGGGCTTAGTGGGAGGCACGGCTCACCTTTGCTATTTCAAGAAGCCCCCTGGTAAGGATACAGCCCGGGAATTGCTGGTCGGGTCGACCCTGCACGGCCGCCATTTGTAGGCCAGGCAGGGAAGAGGAGGAGATTTGATGCTCCGCTTTGGCGTGGGGGGCGCTTGGGGGGAGTAGGAGGCAGGCGTCAGGTCGCCAGGGCTTAACGCCGGCGCAACTCACCTGCGCGTCTGACAAGGAGCCCTGCGAATTGTTACGGCTGGTGGCCCCGGGCCAGAGTGTCCTGGAGGTCCGCCATTTTAGAAGCAGGCATGCCGAGGCGGAGAGACTTGCGCACTGATTTTCAATCTTGGATCTAGTTGGCAGCCGACTTCCTCAGCAGGCGATGTGTGGAGGACGTCCTGTAGCAGCTGAATTCGGGAGTACGGACTGGTGCTCCAGCGGCTCCGGTAAGAAGGTGTTCAGTGGTCGAGAGAGGGCAGGAGAGCGCCGATCACCTTTGGGTGTGATGCAGCAGAATTCCCTGCCTTCCGTTCACGAGTCAGTCTACACCCCAAATTGGGCAATCCGGTGAGGGTCCAGGGGCTGGGAGGGAGGCATCGAGGGTAGTTCAGTGCCTGGAGCTTGTGACAAGGCACTAGCAGTACAATGAGGCTGAGATGGCTGTGTGCAATATATATGTTTCTCTTTAAATATGCCAAATTGAACTAGGAATTTTAACCTATGTTTTTATTCCCACTCTCTCTTATCAAATGAATTTTATGTGTCAATGTTAAAATTGTAATTGAAGTTTTATTTCAATTTTCAGATTTCGGATTTGTCTCATTAGCAAGTGGAAGGCAAAAAGAGCAAAAGTATCTGCTGGAAGGGTGTTGCAACGTTATTGAACAGTCGATGTGACTCTTTTTGGAGCACTACCTTACTTATTGAGGGAGTGGTTCCTGCGGAAATTGAATTATTTTTACCCACTGTGGTTATAAGTCGAGAAATTGTTGGGTGATGTCATGGTACAATGCAATAAGTTGGTTTTGGCCAGGTTCTGTGAGTTAACACTATTTTTATATAATCACATGCCGTTTGACTTTTCTGATATGGGTAAGGAAATTATAGATATACCAGGAATTTCCCACTGGGGCTTCGATTGACCAAGAGTAAAGAGTTGAGGTACATCTCTGAGTCTTACAGTCCACTGGGACATGATTTGTGGTTTGTTGAATCCATGCATTGTCACTGGGTTAATTTAATACCCTTGGGGCTGGACTGCAATATTTTGGTCGTTGGATGACGCCTGCGGTGGGCACTGATATTAGTCTGGCAACCAGAGTATTTACTGAGTCGTCTCGTCCACTGGGACTTGATTCATTTTTTAATTCAACCCATATATGGGCACGGGTCAATTCTATGCCCACTTGGGCTTGACTGTAATTAATTGGTCATGGCGTGATATTAACGGCAGATGCCGTAATTATTTTATTTACACAACCACAGAAAGGCAGTGCCAACCGTGTGTCCCAGTGTATGCCAGAGTGAATTGTGGACAATCTAGTCCACCAATAGATGAGGGACTGGCTATTGGGATCTCCGGTTGAAACACGAGGTATTGTAAATATTGAAATGTGTCACATTTGTAAACACTAGAATTGTAATGTTGCCAATAACGTAATGTGGCTTTGACAATGGCAGAAGAGCTTGTATGTTTTTTTAATTATGTGCAACAAGAGACAACTGTAATGAAGTCTGTTTTCACTTACTATGGTTCTTGAATGTCACATGACTTTGCTATAAAACGTTATTGTTTATTGCATGCACACTACTCTTGAGCCAGGAGCGGACGCGCGAAATGTGTAGGGTGACTTTGCTGTAATAAAATCATGCTTGAAGGCTGTTTGGGCCACGGCTTGTTGTCTTTGAATTCATTGAGACAACGCTTTGCTTGTTGGGTTTATGAGGGTATGCGACCCTGCCAAGGCCCACCATTGCAAGCGGCGGGGGTTCTATAGCTACTGAACTGTTGGATATATATATACTTTCTCCGATACGGGGAAACCCTGACAGGGCAGCCTCAGCAGCAGAGAATAGGAGCATCCTGCTGTAGTATCATCACCAAACGAAAAGGTTGACGTCAAACTCTGGAAACGCGTGCTTTTATTACTTAAAAGGGTGCCAGTTCTTACTTATTTTTCAGATGCGTTTCGGCTGCTAAATCAGTTTTAATCAATGGGAAATGATTTTAATTTTTCTGTGGTATCAAGACACTATTCAGCACTATTTTACACCTACCGCAGTTTGCAACAACAACCCGGGTGCGGCCGAAACACGCAAGGTTTGATGTTCTGCCACCCTTGGGACACAAAGCCAGTGATATATATACATATATGTATATATGTATATATGTCCTTTGAGTTGTCATCAATGATGTCATCAGTGATGTCACTGACCATGTCATGAATGATGTAATATGTGACATCATCAGCAGCGGATTGCGGGTGCGCGATATATAGTTAGTGCATCTAACTATATATGCGAATTTCAATGGTTTTGTGCGAGTAAAATAAGGTTTTGAAAATGCTAATCCCGAACTATATATGGTCTATAACCTATGGTTTTTTCAGTGAATTTTCAAGGTTTTGTAAATGCTAATACCTAACTATATATGGTCTATAACCTATGTTTTTTTCAGTGAATTTCAATGTTTTTTTAATAGCAAATATCAAAAGCTGTAAAATGTATTCTTTTTTTTTTTTCACCAAAGTACGCTCTCCGGTTCGCTTACTGGTGCACGTACAGGACGCTCCCCCCGCGAAATTAAAAAAAATGTTTTTCTTTATTTTTGCATGTATCAAAATCCTAATCCCCCCTCCGAAAACCTAGAGGGTCACAAAGTGTCTACCATGCCCCCTTCTACCCTTTCTACCCATTCCGAACATTGTTTGTCCTCCATTTTGTGTCTCAATTCTACCAATACTCAAAATGGAGGACTCCAGTAACGCTGCCGGTTCGCGTACCAGGGAGCGCACCGGTAAGCGCTCGATAAAAAAAGGTGGGAAAGTAATTTACAGAAAAACCACTACAGACACTTTCATCAAATATAGAATAGCCCCTACTACATAGCAGTCCCTACCATTTCCCCAAATTTGATGGAATTTCATCGAGAAAATTATGCTGTAAGCCTGATTAAATATCCTGAGGTAAATTACCTAACCAAAACACTTATGAAGTGTTAGAATTGTCAACCAATCAAAATGCTACTTTCAATATCTTCTATTATTTCATGACATTTGATTCGTTATGTACCTGAATATATATAAAGAAAGAGAGAGAAACACAGCCATTTTGACTACTACTTCTTGAAGTACATATCAAGTACATTTCAACTGATAACTTAAACTTCTATTTGAAAGGTAAGATGTTATTTTAAAAACTGAAGTATGTTCTGTACTTTAAGTTAATTAGGAAAACATTTTCTGATAGTTATATACTATCCCTCTGTAATACTTATAGAATAAAATAGACTTCTCTGTTTTAGTTATGGATGGAGTTAGGCTTGTCTTGTATAATTAAGAATTGACTTAGACTTTATCACATAACTTTTTTGATATTTCTACTTCCAGTCTGATACCATACACTGCCCAACGAAAAAATCACTGTTTAAAACACCAAAATAGCTATCTGTACTTAAACCCAACAGTGCCCTATCTGTACTGATATATTTTTCTAAAATTCATTTTACAGCACAGAAATGGATGGAGAGCAAAAAAATAACGTGGAAATTGTTGCAGAATGCAACCAAGACACAGAAAATGATTCAGAATTCTTTGATGAATCAATGGACATAGAACTTCTGTTATGTGTTGAAGCTGTGGATTTCTTAATTGAAAATGAGACAAAATCTGACCAAGAATTATTAGAAGTCCTTTTTAATTTTGAAAACAAATCAGAAAAATAAATTTATATATAATAATTCAAAAATTGTTTGAGACATTATTCATTTTTATATGTATTTTTTAAACTAGTAGCAAATTAATTATAATGTAAAATCAGACTTTAAGTATACTGTGCAACTTTAAGTTTGCTCATAGTTACTTCCTTTCTTCCACTATATCATCTCCAATGTGTATTTAACATCTCTTTATCATGTCCTGCCTCCATTGTGTTTCTGCTTTCCTGACAGACTACGCTATGAATTCCATATACCACAATAACTTCTGAAACAACCTGCAAGATATCTACAAAGGAAACAATGTATTTTTATTTTTAGACTCTGCATTTGTACCTACATGTTGGTACTTAAATAAAAAAAAAATAACAATCAATAAACATACAATATTTGAACATTCTTTCATCCTATTTTCCCAATATTACGCTTCCCGGACCGCTTCCCGGTGCGCGTACCGAGCGCTCCCCCCGCAAGAAAAAAAGATATAAAAATGATTATTTTTTAACCCCGCGAGGCCCTTTTAAAGCCCCCTCATCAAACCTAGGGGGTCAGGGAGGATGTACTCTGCCCCCTTATGCTCATTTTCCCCTTTGTTTTTGCCACCTCTTGTGTCTCGATCCTACCGAGACACAAGATGGCGGCCGCTCCGGACTGTTTAGAATGTTTACAGACACCGGAGAGCCAATCAGCTTCGCTTCGCGAAGTTCCGTTACGCGTCAGGTACGTGAACCGGAGCGCTAACCGGAGCGCTGTCACAGATATATATGTTTTTTAAAACGTTAATTTCTCAAAATCCACTGGAGAACATATATTGAGACATAGCAAAGGCACGTCGGGCAAACCATATCTACAATTTTGCCAAGTTTCGTGTAAATCCATTCAGCCGTTCGAGCTAAAAGTGAGTCCAACCGCCCTATGGAAAACTCAATGTTAAAAACGCGTTTTGGGACCCCCCTTTTTTCTCGCCCCCCCCTTGACGAAACCCCCCCAAATGTTCAGGGGCTGCTCAGAAACAAAATGTGCAATTTTCCTGAAAATTTCAGCCAATTAGTCCACAAACGCCAAAGTTATTCGACATAGAATTTTCAAAAATCCCATAGGAAAAAAATCCTAACTATATATACCTACTGGCGACCGCCAGTAGGTAATATATATATATTTGGCGAAAGCGAGGGAGAAAGGGAGATAGGAGAGGGCTACGCCTCTCCTTGGAACAGTGCAGATGCAGCAAATATTTAACATCTTGCCACAACAACCAGCACTATGCAACATATACGAATGGCATCAACTGGGAACAGCATTGCAACTTTGAAAAAAACGCTATTAAGCAGTACTTGAAATAACGTGCACATCCCTGAAGACTATGTTGATGCATTCTGGGGCCTGAAGGAATACGAACAGGCACGTGACCATTGGGGTTTTAATTAACAGCTCACCTGTGATCAAGACGTCAGGGACGTCGAAACGCGTTAGGTAATGAGCTTTTGTGTACAGGATGTGACGAATAAAGGTCAGCTGCACCATGAGACACTGTGGAGCTCTGTTCTTTTGTGGCGGAACGCGCAGTTTTCCAGGATCTCCGTTCCTGGTCGGAGCTCGCCCTGCAGGACCGGCGGCCCCCAGCAAAGCGGAGCTGTCTCTCACAATATTGAATGAGGGGGCATGGACCGCTCCCCGCATTCTGCCAGCTCAAATGGACTTTCCGTGGCAATTTGGCGAAAGCGAGGGAGAAAGGGAGATAGGAGAGGGCTACGCCTCTCCTTGGAACAGTGCAGATGCAGCAAATATTTAACATCTTGCCACAACAACCAGCACTATGCAACATATACGAATGGCATCAACTGGGAACAGCATTGCAACTTTGAAAAAAACGCTATTAAGCAGTACTTGAAATAACGTGCACATCCCTGAAGACTATGTTGATGCATTCTGGGGCCTGAAGGAATACGAACAGGCACGTGACCATTGGGGTTTTAATTAACAGCTCACCTGTGATCAAGACGTCAGGGACGTCGAAACGCGTTAGGTAATGAGCTTTTGTGTACAGGATGTGACGAATAAAGGTCAGCTGCACCATGAGACACTGTGGAGCTCTGTTCTTTTGTGGCGGAACGCGCAGTTTTCCAGGATCTCCGTTCCTGGTCGGAGCTCGCCCTGCAGGACCGGCGGCCCCCAGCAAAGCGGAGCTGTCTCTCACGATATTGAATGAGGGGGCATGGACCGCTCCCCGCATTCTGCCAGCTCAAATGGACTTTCCGTGGCAATTTGGCGAAAGCGAGGGAGAAAGGGAGATAGGAGAGGGCTACGCCTCTCCTTGGAACAGTGCAGATGCAGCAAATATTTAACATCTTGCCACAACAACCAGCACTATGCAACATATACGAATGGCATCAACTGGGAACAGCATTGCAACTTTGAAAAAAACGCTATTAAGCAGTACTTGAAATAACGTGCACATCCCTGAAGACTATGTTGATGCATTCTGGGGCCTGAAGGAATACGAACAGGCACGTGACCATTGGGGTTTTAATTAACAGCTCACCTGTGATCAAGACGTCAGGGACGTCGAAACGCGTTAGGTAATGAGCTTTTGTGTACAGGATGTGACGAATAAAGGTCAGCTGCACCATGAGACACTGTGGAGCTCTGTTCTTTTGTGGCGGAACGCGCAGTTTTCCAGGATCTCCGTTCCTGGTCGGAGCTCGCCCTGCAGGACCGGCGGCCCCCAGCAAAGCGGAGCTGTCTCTCACGATATTGAATGAGGGGGCATGGACCGCTCCCCGCATTCTGCCAGCTCAAATGGACTTTCCGTGGCAATTTGGCGAAAGCGAGGGAGAAAGGGAGATAGGAGAGGGCTACGCCTCTCCTTGGAACAGTGCAGATGCAGCAAATATTTAACATCTTGCCACAACAACCAGCACTATGCAACATATACGAATGGCATCAACTGGGAACAGCATTGCAACTTTGAAAAAAACGCTATTAAGCAGTACTTGAAATAACGTGCACATCCCTGAAGACTATGTTGATGCATTCTGGGGCCTGAAGGAATACGAACAGGCACGTGACCATTGGGGTTTTAATTAACAGCTCACCTGTGATCAAGACGTTAGGGAAGTCGAAACGCGTTAGGTAATGAGCTTTTGTGTACAGGATGTGACGAATAAAGGTCAGCTGCACCATGAGACACTGTGGAGCTCTGTTCTTTTGTGGCGGAACGCGCAGTTTTCCAGGATCTCCGTTCCTGGTCGGAGCTCGCCCTGCAGGACCGGCGGCCCCCAGCAAAGCGGAGCTGTCTCTCACGATATTGAATGAGGGGGCATGGACCGCTCCCCGCATTCTGCCAGCTCAAATGGACTTTCCGTGGCAATTTGGCGAAAGCGAGGGAGAAAGGGAGATAGGAGAGGGCTACGCCTCTCCTTGGAACAGTGCAGATGCAGCAAATATTTAACATCTTGCCACAACAACCAGCACTATGCAACATATACGAATGGCATCAACTGGGAACAGCATTGCAACTTTGAAAAAAACGCTATTAAGCAGTACTTGAAATAACGTGCACATCCCTGAAGACTATGTTGATGCATTCTGGGGCCTGAAGGAATACGAACAGGCACGTGACCATTGGGGTTTTAATTAACAGCTCACCTGTGATCAAGACGTCAGGGACGTCGAAACGCGTTAGGTAATGAGCTTTTGTGTACAGGATGTGACGAATAAAGGTCAGCTGCACCATGAGACACTGTGGAGCTCTGTTCTTTTGTGGCGGAACGCGCAGTTTTCCAGGATCTCCGTTCCCGGTCGGAGCTCGCCCTGCAGGACCGGCGGCCCCCAGCAAAGCGGAGCTGTCTCTCACGATATTGAATGAGGGGGCATGGACCGCTCCCCGCATTCTGCCAGCTCAAATGGACTTTCCGTGGCAATTTGGCGAAAGCGAGGGAGAAAGGGAGATAGGAGAGGGCTACGCCTCTCCTTGGAACAGTGCAGATGCAGCAAATATTTAACATCTTGCCACAACAACCAGCACTATGCAACATATACGAATGGCATCAACTGGGAACAGCATTGCAACTTTGAAAAAAACGCTATTAAACAGTACTTGAAATAACGTGCACATCCCTGAAGACTATGTTGATGCATTCTGGGGCCTGAAGGAATACGAACAGGCACGTGACCATTGGGGTTTTAATTAACAGCTCACCTGTGATCAAGACGTCAGGGACGTCGAAACGCGTTAGGTAATGAGCTTTTGTGTACAGGATGTGACGAATAAAGGTCAGCTGCACCATGAGACACTGTGGAGCTCTGTTCTTTTGTGGCGGAACGCACAGTTTTCCAGGATCTCCGTTCCTGGTCGGAGCTCGCCCTGCAGGACCGGCGGCCCCCAGCAAAGCGGAGCTGTCTCTCACGATATTGAATGAGGGGGCATGGACCGCTCCCCGCATTCTGCCAGCTCAAATGGACTTTCCGTGGCAATTTGGCGAAAGCGAGGGAGAAAGGGAGATAGGAGAGGGCTACGCCTCTCCTTGGAACAGTGCAGATGCAGCAAATATTTAACATCTTGCCACAACAACCAGCACTATGCAACATATACGAATGGCATCAACTGGGAACAGCATTGCAACTTTGAAAAAAACGCTATTAAGCAGTACTTGAAATAACGTGCACATCCCTGAAGACTATGTTGATGCATTCTGGGGCCTGAAGGAATACGAACAGGCACGTGACCATTGGGGTTTTAATTAACAGCTCACCTGTGATCAAGACGTCAGGGACGTCGAAACGCGTTAGGTAATGAGCTTTTGTGTACAGGATGTGACGAATAAAGGTCAGCTGCACCATGAGACACTGTGGAGCTCTGTTCTTTTGTGGCGGAACGCGCAGTTTTCCAGGATCTCCGTTCCTGGTCGGAGCTCGCCCTGCAGGACCGGCGGCCCCCAGCAAAGCGGAGCTGTCTCTCACGATATTGAATGAGGGGGCATGGACCGCTCCCCGCATTCTGCCAGCTCAAATGGACTTTCCGTGGCAATTTGGCGAAAGCGAGGGAGAAAGGGAGATAGGAGAGGGCTACGCCTCTCCTTGGAACAGTGCAGATGCAGCAAATATTTAACATCTTGCCACAACAACCAGCACTATGCAACATATACGAATGGCATCAACTGGGAACAGCATTGCAACTTTGAAAAAAACGCTATTAAGCAGTACTTGAAATAACGTGCACATCCCTGAAGACTATGTTGATGCATTCTGGGGCCTGAAGGAATACGAACAGGCACGTGACCATTGGGGTTTTAATTAACAGCTCACCTGTGATCAAGACGTCAGGGACGTCGAAACGCGTTAGGTAATGAGCTTTTGTGTACAGGATGTGACGAATAAAGGTCAGCTGCACCATGAGACACTGTGGAGCTCTGTTCTTTTGTGGCGGAACGCGCAGTTTTCCAGGATCTCCGTTCCTGGTCGGAGCTCGCCCTGCAGGACCGGCGGCCCCCAGCAAAGCGGAGCTGTCTCTCACGATATTGAATGAGGGGGCATGGACCGCTCCCCGCATTCTGCCAGCTCAAATGGACTTTCCGTGGCAATTTGGCGAAAGCGAGGGAGAAAGGGAGATAGGAGAGGGCTACGCCTCTCCTTGGAACAGTGCAGATGCAGCAAATATTTAACATCTTGCCACAACAACCAGCACTATGCAACATATACGAATGGCATCAACTGGGAACAGCATTGCAACTTTGAAAAAAACGCTATTAAGCAGTACTTGAAATAACGTGCACATCCCTGAAGACTATGTTGATGCATTCTGGGGCCTGAAGGAATACGAACAGGCACGTGACCATTGGGGTTTTAATTAACAGCTCACCTGTGATCAAGACGTCAGGGACGTCGAAACGCGTTAGGTAATGAGCTTTTGTGTACAGGATGTGACGAATAAAGGTCAGCTGCACCATGAGACACTGTGGAGCTCTGTTCTTTTGTGGCGGAACGCGCAGTTTTCCAGGATCTCCGTTCCTGGTCGGAGCTCGCCCTGCAGGACCGGCGGCCCCCAGCAAAGCGGAACTGTCTCTCACGATATATATATATATATATATATATATATATATATATATATATATATATATATATATATATATATATATATATATATATATATATATAGCTAGATATATCCAAATCTCTTTCGCAAAGTTCACCTCTGCCTTCTTGTGACGGCGGACTTCCAGCTAGGTTGCGAGCCTTTGAATTCCAGCACAGTATCCTCACCTATACGTAAGAAAAGATGCCGAGCCCCAATTTTCAGTGAAGCAGTTTATTCCTTAGACAGCAGTGACAAACATCACCCGACGCGTTTCGGAACCAGCCGGTTCCTTGGTCACGGGTCAGCTGTTAATGCAACATGTTTACGTGATATAGTGCAAAACAATAGAAAGAGGACTACGGTTTTTACTTCGCCCATTTCTTGCGTGTAATACTGATTCGCCATGTTGGAACAGTGTTTTAATTCAACAAAAACTTCCCACGTCATGAAATATGTTATTTACACAAATCGCCGCTCTGTAGCTAAACATGATTTTGCCATATTTAATCATTGTTCTTAATTAAAGTCTCTTAGCTTGAGATTTGAAAAAAGTTTTTTCTTCAAAACCTCAACACTTTATTTAATGACAGAGACTCCTGTTGCACCTTTAGCCCTAGTGGGCATAATACTCAAAGCTTAATTTGAATTTAGACTGTCCTTTCGGAAGAAAATACATATTGTACAATTCTGCCCAGTGGGTTGAAACCATTAGTTTCTTTCAGTGTTCCTTCAAAGCTCAGAAATTCTTCATACAGGGCAAAATACTCTGTCTCCTACAAGTGAATAATGTGCATATCAATTAAAATGGTCAAATACCAATTAAAAACATATAATAACACACTCTAGATAGCAACACAGCGGCATAAATTTCTTTCATATACTTGTATATGACAAACACAATGCAATTCTCAGCCTAGGTGGACTGCCAGTTCCTCATCCTTATTAATCCCTCCTGGCTGCATAGTTTCGTATTTTATGATTAATCTTGATTCCAGTCTGCGCAATTCTTGTTCTCTATTTCCACCTCTTTCAGAGTTTGGGATTGAATCTAGAGCACAATATTGTAAGAGATTTGCATTTCCTTTATGATATTTTTGGAAATGGCGAGCAATTGGGTATTGTTTATCATCGTTTGTAATGGCTCGCATGTGCTCTAATATGCGTAACTTTACTGGTTTAATGGTACTGAGAATATACACTAATTTGCAAGGGCATACTAAGGCATAGACACAAAATTCAGTTTTACAACTCAAATGTTTCAAAATGATAAACGATTTTTGATTTCCTGAAAGTTTGATCTGTTTACAATTACTGCTTAATTTACACGCCTTACAGGAAAAGCATTTGAAAAAACCTTGAATAGATGTTTTCTTTTTTTCAATTGGCAAATTACTTTTACATAGTATGTCCTTCAAAACTGGACATCGCCTATAAGTAATGCTGGGATATGACTCAATACAATTTTTTAAAGTTGTGTCTGTTCCCAGCACATGCCAAAATTTGCTTAAACATTTTCTGACTTCTTTGGCCTGGTTGTTGAAGGTGGTGATGAATCTAACTGGCTCACTTTTCTCACTCACCTCCTTTTCAACAAGCAGATCATCCCTGTTGATTATACTCACTTTTTCATATGCTGCCTTTACTGTTTTTTGCGAGTACCCTCGCTCTTTAAATCTCTCCTGCATTGTTTCAGCCTCCCTTTGGAAGGTATAATTTGAGCTACAATTTCTTCTAGCTCTCAATAGTTCCCCGGACGGGATACTATTGATTAGGTTTCTTGGGTGACAGCTAGCAGCACTCAAGATACTATTGCCTGCTGTATTCTTCCTGAATAATTCACTCTCCAACTGCTGGTCTTTAAATCTTACCATTATATCCAGAAACTCTATACAATCTTTATTCATTGTATTTGTGAATGCAAGATTTAAACTATTGTCATTCAGTTATTTCACAAAGTTTTCTGCTGTGACACTGTCACCCCTCCAAATGCAGAAAATATCATCGATGTACCGAGCCCAGAGGACCACGTTTTGGGAAAAGGCACTGATGTTACTGGCCACCTGCTCCTCCCACCAGCCCAGGTAAAGACCTGCGTAACTGGGGGCGAAGCAGGTTCCCATCGCGGTCCCCCGAGACTGACAGTACATCACATGATCAAAAATGAAAAAGTTACTTTTCAAACATTGAGATATCATAGTAAGTACCATCTCCGTGTGTTTCAAAAAACCAACTGGTCTGTCTTTTAAATAGTAGACACAGGCTTCTAAACCAAGGTCATGTGGTATGCATGTGTATAAGCTACTGACGTCTAATGTCATCAGTAGCATACTTTCGTCCCAGATTATATCTTTTATTAATCTCAAAAAATGACGTGTGTCCTGCACATAGGACGGCAACAACTGAATGTACTCTCTCAGAAAATAGTCAATGTACTTGGACGTATTTTCGAACATACTACCTATAGAGGACAGGATTGGACGTCCTGGAGGTGTGTCTTTACTCTTATGCACTTTGGGTAGTAAGTGCAAAGATGCTAATTTTGGATATTTACAATCCAAAAAATTGTGTTCTTCTTTAGAAATCAATTTTTCAAATTTCTATTGGTCTAATTGCTTCCTAAATTCCTCATTGCACTTTTCATAGGTTGCCCTATCGGTTTTGCTGTAACTATCAGCATCACTGAGTTGCTTTTTCCCTTCTTGCAAGTACATCTCAAGGGGCCACACTACTACATTTCCCCCCTTATATATATATATATATCTATTCCAGCTCCACAGGCACCAGAACAATGCAGTCGCTGACGGTGCTGATAATGCTGGGGTGCTCCCGCATGTCAAATTACCGTTCCAAAATCCTCCCAAAGTATCCAAGGAAGACTGCACTCACGAGGTCAGGTTCCAACATGTATTAAATGAACCACAGGCACAGACGCGTTTTGGCAACAGCCTTTGTCGATGTTAGCCGGGAAACACCAAAACCACCATCTTTTAAACATCATTGGCCTCATGTGTCCAAATGGCAACATAAACAGAGGACTATCCACATAGGACCTGGTGAAATGTACCACTGCTCGCGGTCTCGCCATCTTGGTCCTATTTACTAATACAGTGTTGGCACTGCGTATGATATGAAACAAATGTCTGGCGAGATATAATCTAGCCCTGTATGGGTTGATAACCAGGTATTGTTTGAAAACAGGCCTACTAAATAGTAACAAGTGAAATAAAAAAATAATCACCATTCTCTCGCCTGTCAAAATCAAGTGCACCCATTGAAAACATGCAGCTAAATATAGCGGTCAAGTTTCTACCAACACATTACATACCGCCCTAGATGGGCACACAATTCCTATAGGATATAGCAAATCCTGCCCTGGATGGGCACATATTTATGGGAATCATGATTCAGTAATTAATTTTCTATGTTGCCAGATAGGAATAAAATTCATCAATCAGATGTAACGTGGTAAAAGAGCAATCATATATGCAATCTTATACAGTTTCATTTCCAGACTTAAATTTTCAATGCTATATTGAAGTCAATCATAATGTCACCGGGAAAACCCATGGTGGCATCTCAGGTGAGTTTGATAGAACGCATGTCCAGATATATTGACTTTTTCTTAGCACAACATGTACAGGAACTTAAGTCATATATCAACGATACTAAGGATTTCTTGGGACATTTAAAGTCAATCCAATGGGAAGATGGGTTCCAATTAATAGTGCTTGACCTCACCAGCCTTTACACTCATATCGCTCATAGTGATGGTCAGAGGGCGGTGAAGTATTCCTTGGATAACCGTCCTCTTAAATTCTTGGAACATAATATGCTACTGTTAAACTTTATTGAATTCTGTCTTAACAATAATATATTTCTCTTTCAGAATCAACTTTATAGACAGGTCTCAGGAGCAGCCATGGGCACCTGCTTCACCCCCTGCTTCGCAAATTTATTTTTTGGGCTGGTGGGAGGTGGTGGGTGTAACTTTAAAAGTGCAGTGTGAATACTCACTAAATCTGTCTCCAGCTCTCCTTTAACCCCTCCTTACTCTTCTCTAAACATCTCCCATTTAGGAGTGAGTATTCCCTATTTTGCAGCAAGTCTCCCCAACTTGTACTACAATGAATGTATGACTCTGGAGAGTCCTCACTTGAGGTGGGATTTACACACAGCATAGAAAGATGAGGTGGGGACATCCACGTTTATTTTGAGAAACATATGTTGTGCTATGTAAGTAGTTCTAACTAAATGTACTACAAAATGCAGTATGTCAATTTGCTCCTGAGAGGCTGAGGTTTCACAGAAACATCTGCTTGGTATTGTTGTGAAAGTTAAACGCCAAAAAAATGAATTTTTCCTAGTAGCTTCAGGAGGATTGACACACTCTATGTAGGAACCTTTTATGTACAAAAAGAGATGATGATAATTATTGGCCTTGATGTTAATGGGTCCATTGTAAATAACACATCTTTTAGGGTTTATTTAACACTTGTGTCTTTAATAGTATCTGCAATATAATGTTTATGATTTGCAAAAGTGGATAGGTTTATATACTAAACAAAATGATAATGGTAACTGATAATGTATCTGGTCAGTCATTTGAAGTAACAACTAGATTCACCTAATCATTCATTATGAGACTTTCAAAATATAGTGAAATGTGATTCAGTAACTACTGCAGTCTCAGGTTGTATTGAGTGGGTGCTGAACAAATGTGATAACCTACTAATGCAATTTCTATTGCTGAGTAAGACGCTGAACCAGAAGCCCTCTAAATGCCCTGAGTGGCTTATTAGAAATAAAGGAATGGAAAGGGTAAAACAAGTATCGGCCGGTATGTGAGGTTTGCAAGTGTGCAGAGCGCAGGTTTTCACCATATCCTAGAGAACAGACTCCACACTCAGTACCATCAGTATATTCCAATGGCACAGATATGATCCAGGCATACAACACTGATCTTACAATTTTCGTAAAGCACCAGTAGTGCTGGAACGATTTTCACACTGCAACTGCTGCCATCAACGTCACCTCAATAGAGATATATTGTCTGCAAAATACGACTGTTACCTAAAGAGTGACTGTACAAAATGTGACAAATACATTCAATGGAAGAGTGGTATGGTGGTGTACTTTGGATGGCATTTTCAAAAAATTATATTTTGCTAAAACTGGTGTGGTGGAGGAATGCTATTAATGAATGACACATACTCCATAAAAATGTATTTATGTGCATCACAATAACCCAAAGCAAAAAGAGGACTGGTAACTCAGTTGGAATGCAGAAGAGCAAGTCTCAGGCCGACTTGTGTGCTATGTGTACTTTGCACACTTGTGTGTTAGTGCACAGAATCACAAAAACATCCTAATTTCTTTTTAAAAATTAACTGATTGTGCCTCAAAGAGGACATTTCTCTTCCTTCTGGTCACTAAGGGGAATCCTTCCCTTTTCCATTCCTCATAGAAAAGAAATTGTAAAAAAAATTAATGGGTGGCTGAGGAAATTCTATTGCCACTGTGATTTTGGCAGTCATTTGCATTATTCTGTTGGTGGAGCTGTAATTGTGTGTATCCCATTTTGAGGGTTGTGCCTACATGCAGAAACACACAAGATGGGTGAAAAACAGAAAAGTGACCTCAAGAAACCATCCATTATTATACAATTTTTAGCCATGCTTCTGATGCCTTACTCCTTGGTAGCTCCAGAACATGTACATTTCCAATAGTGTCCCTCAAAATTGTTGTCATTGCAAAATAAAAAACACAAGAAGGCCTATTGTGTGCCGATAATAGCATTCAGGATATTGGGCCAAGAATTAGGGGCTGATTACAAGTTTAGCATTCCTCCTGCGAGACCACCCTCGCTGCACTCACAGTAGGACCACCAAGTCCATGGTGTACTTGCCTGCCGGATTCTGAGTTAAATCAAGGGCAAGTGGGCGATGAGGAGGCGGTGTCACAGCGGTGGTCTGTTAGGCTGAAAGGAAAGCCTAACATCCAGACCATGCCATGGCTGCGCCTATAGCACGTTCCTGCATGGTGTTGCATGCACCATGTTGTGCATGCCACACAGTGCAGGAACATATGTGCAAGTATAGGGGGCACAACATGTGTGCATGCACCCCCCATGGGCAAATTCATCCAGGGGCCCTGTTAGGGCGGCCATACTTGCCTTTTCGTCACCCTTTTCATGATGGACACCCCGCCATGAAATGGGCAGCGGAAACACAACTAAGAATATGCTTGGCGATGCCGGCATCAGTGCCGTCAGCATATTTCTGCCCCTTCACTCACCGCCACTGCCGCAGGATCCTGTAACCCCCCAGAAGTAGCAGTCCTGCGGTGGTTCGACCGCCACACTTTAAATTTTGTAGGCGGACCCGCAGGGGTGCTGGTAGATGGACTGCCTCCATGGGTTTGGCGGTCCTAGGACTGCCCTACTCGTAATAAGCCCCTTAGTATAAAAAATATTTTGTTGGAGATAGGGTCCAATTAAGCAGATTTTTATGGACCATCGAATTGCTACCACCCATCATTGCCAAATTGTTCCATGTCAGCATGGCACCACAGTTCCAATTCTGCCCCTTTACAAAACCTGATTGTTGTGTGCAAAGGTTATACAGCATAACATAACTCCTGGGTCTTTAGTAGAAGCAGAGATAGAAAGAAAAGAAAAGGATGACCTAGCTCAGATAGAGTATTCCTTCTAAAGGGTGATTTCCCCCACCCACCATAGGTGGCATGCTTCATCATCGGGAACCTCCTCACACTGTGATACCTATTCACCGAGCGGGCTACAACCCCCTCACTGTGAGGGAGGAGCTCAGGATATGTTTTTGAGAGGTATGATAAATAACCTATAATGAGGTCAGGGTGGTGAAGTCAGAAGAGCATAAACAAGGTAACAATATGAAAGTAAAACTGACTGCAGGATGTGTCTCCCTGGTTCCAGTAATAAAAAACAGTATACTGCAGGAAGAATTAAACCTGCTTACTTGTGTCACTAGCATCATTCAACATGTTTCTGCCTATAACCCTCAGGAGGGGCTTAGAGTGAAGCTTGCCCGCATATGGGTTTTCTTGTGGTCACATCCCGCTTTTTGCCATTGGCTTGCCTCTATCAACCTCTGGAGAAGTTTTTCACAATCGTATATGCAAGCCCACTTCTGTCACTTTTCTGCAGCTCCAGTTTAAATTTCAGCTATTACACCCTGACATGTCTCACCCCCCCTGATTCAGATTAAATCTGGCTTGTATTTCCATTGAATCCATTGGTTCCAGCTCTAGTTTAATTTCTACTAAACTAGCTCTGATGTTTTTTCACAGCCATTTTGTCTCAGGCCTAATTGGTTATGTCCTGATGATGATCCCTATGTCTACTTAAGGGATCCAAACGTCGTCGACCATAGTACAATGACTATTGTCCTTATTTAATTGTTCATATGAGAATGGGTACTTACCATTGTATGTGACATGACTATTATGCGACACACACTTTAACATCGTTGATTGATTTCTCATGATATACAATTACTCCTAATCGTTGAGGTAGAGTTTAGAGAATATCTATGATGGAGTCACAAACACAACATATTTATTATGGTGCTGCTTGTGATGGATTTCCTACAGTATTCCTTAAAATGTCAATACCTGGGAGTTGAGGGTAGAGACGTATGGCCGGTGGAGCCGTGATATGACCATTCAGAGTCCAGCGATTGTTCAACCTGGTCAACTAGAATCGAGCCATATAGCAATACATATTAGCAAGGTAGCAGTTGGGCAATACCGATTGGATTGCTAGGAGGATCCATTTTAAGGAATGCTGTGGGAGCTCCATCACAAGCAACACCATAATAATATGTTGTGGTTGTGACTCCATCGTAGATATTCTCTACACTCAATCAATCAACGATGTTGAAGTGTGTGTCATGTAAATTCTATAGATGACCACATAGATTCCCATGATCAGTGGACCACGGGGGAAGAACGCAGTTGTCTTCCATCTGTAGTTTTTTCCATTTTAAGCAAGACAACTTCTTTTGGGTCTCAACATAATAATTTTATTCGATAAAATGAAATAATTTCTGTCCTGAAGAAGGGGAAGAACCTTTTTGCCTAAACGCTGCATTGAAAATTTCTGTTTTTTAATATGACATTTTTTAAATCTGTACTTTTTATTTGTTGTTCGAAATAATGAAGTGAATATAAAACATGCTACCAATTTGTTAAGAAAATCACTTTTGAAATACACTGTTGACTATTCGAATTGGCACTTTATAAAACTGCGCTTGTAGGATTTCGAGACAATCTGGTTGTTGTTTGTGTTTTTATAAGGGTTTTAAAAAAATATTTGAAACTTGGGTACATTATTGATCATTGAGTAATTGTTGTTACACATCGCAACCACATTCAACTGCCAGACATCCACACAGAACATTACAACAGGCTCTTGCATCACACATTCTATGCTGGGCAGCAGGGACAAGTATAACAAACTTGTAATTTCATCTAAAAGGTTTTGTCATTTCTCTCTTTAGTGGCTATATTAGTAGTACTTATACCACATGATCCAAACCTTGGGTGGGTTTTGACATCTATGTGCATATTTATTGTGTTTATATTTGATCTCTTTGAAAAGGGAATTGTTTTTCTTTGTCTTTTATAAAAGTATGTATTGCAGAAAATACCTCAATGGTTTTTGACAGCACTAAAATATTGGATCTGATCATATTACATGATGAGGTGTCAAGTTGTCCCGTGATTTCGTCACATGCTGCTCAGCAAAAAAGGTTACTTTATATGTGAATAAAACCTACAGTAACTGCCTCCTTTCAAACAGTTTTGTACACTAAAGCATATTGGTTCACTTTATTGCCATTGAAAGGAAATAGAAACATAGATCTATATATTAAAATAGCAATAGTTCCACAAAAAGACTTGCCTAATATTTGAAAGTGTGTGTTTGAAACACAATAAATGTTGCCAGAAGGAAACCCCTACAAGGGCACTTTACTTTATTGCTTATTCTGAAATTGAACTCATTCAAGGTTTTCTGGGAAGTGCTGCAGCACCTCCCTCACCTCGAGTTCCAGCACCTCTGTGAATCACATCTCTCTACATCTAAAGATTCCCGCAAATCATCAAACGACTTTAATTCCCAAATGTCTGTAACTCTGTCCCATTAGAGCGGCCACAAATTTATAAAAATGTGTTCAGTCTTACAAATAAACATAACCCGATCCCCATGTGCAGATGAACTATATTCCTAATAATAATGACTGAGAACAAACGTTTCACTTAGATCTGCTCATAGCCACAAGTGGGAGTGGAAATAGTTGCTGCCATGGATAGATAAAAAGAAAGAGCAGTGCCATCAGTCTTGACAAAATGCCTTTGAGGAGTGAATGCTGTAGAGAAGAGGCAAACATCAGAGACACTGTCGATCCCTTCCTACCTAAGAATAGATGTATTAGGGCAGTTGCATTTTTCTAAAATTAGAGATGCTGGCATTTTACACATAGTAGCTCCTGAGATTTCAGTGGTTTCAGAGTAATTACTCAAAAGTCCAAGGAAGGTGTAACAGACATATGGCTCTATTTTGAGTTGGCTGGTAAAGTGAGGGGGTGATATACAGTTCAGTGTTACCATTACCTGGTGCTATTACCACTCCATTTAGTGGTGACAATAAATCAGTCCTCGAATGGGGAATAACATGTTTACAGGGTCATTTGCTGCACAGGTTATCCGAATTCCAGACCATTGTCTGCTTGCAAACTCTACCTGCTCTGAGTAGATAGTATTTGTAAATACACTAGGAATGGCCTGGTCACTAGAAAATGAAACTAGTCTAGGAAGTAATCTACCTAAATCAAAAAAAGATTTTGGAGAAGTCGCCTCACCCACAACTTCTCATGGAATGCCTCATCATAGGTGATTTTCCACACCTCCGTAGGTAAGAACCACCATGGCAGACTCAACCATTTCTGTGAGTTCTTAGATAAGTGATTATTGGATTCATGCAGGGATCCAATTATAAGTAAAAATATCTTGTGGTATACTTAGGAATCTTTAGCCTTTATTGTGTATACCATAGATATACCATACCCTATTACACATACATAGATTATTTTCCAATTAAAACTTACCCACATTGTTGAAAGTTGGCCAGACACTCTCAAGCTATCTGTATAGCATGGCTGTTTGTTGATATGAAGGAGATTACTTTTACATTTATGCCATCCTTTCAAAGTAAATGGATGATCAGTGCGATTGCTCTTCTATGAGTGTCAGTTTGATTGTTAAACATCCTTCTGCTGGTAAACCAATTCCTGCAATAATATATGTTATTTCATTTTTTTGGTTCACATATCCAGTGCCCATATACCTGCAGTTTGGTGGTTTTCCAGTGTAAAGACTCTGCAAAGATGGAAACTGATTTTAAATTAATTAAAATAAATTATTTTAGAAGGTGATTTTAAGTGTCAAAATAGGAGTAAATGTTTTGTGTAATTGGCTATGATTTGTCATGAAGAAGGTGGTTTGTACTAAATTGTCCATCGAAACTTGTTGACCTTTGCAGACCGCGAACCTCTAGCCACTCTGGAGGGCAGATAGTATAGAAATATATATGAATTCATTATTTAATGATGTGCAATAGAGGATCCATTTTAAAACAAATTAATCTGCATGTATTTTTTTTAAAACAAACTTTATTGGAAACCACAGTTTGCATTCCATATATTATAGCAAGTACTCTAGGTATTTTTGTTTTTGTTGTTTGTTTTCCAATCTTTACAGATATCAATTTTATACACACTTTACATCATTATTTCGCATAACATAATACATTCAGTACCTGCGATAGATATTGGACACATCCTTAATGTATAACATACAATATAACCGCAGTTCACGGTAGCATCATGTCCTTTCAAATTTATGTTACAAAAAGTTTCATGTATTTGTGTAGGGGATTAAGGGCCTTATCATGACTTTGGTAATGTGGCAACGGTCACGACACCAGCTCCCCGCTGCCACAACCGCCAAAGCCATATTGAGAACCGTCTGCCAGATTCTGACGGGAATCCAAGGTTGGGCAGTCCGGCGACGGCTGGCCCATGGCGGTGCACTGCTAATACTCATATGTGAGCCTTTGCAAGGCACCGTACTGGGAACACCATTGCACGTTCCTGCAGGGCATGGACTGTTAAGTCCTTGCCCTGAAGGAACTGGGGGTCGATATATAAGTGCTCCCCTGCACACATCCCCTGGCGGAGAGCCAACAGGGGACCCTGTAGGGCCCCCTTTGTTTCCTCACTGCCACACTTTTCATGGTGGGCTCACCACTATGAAAACTGGGGTGGTGAGGAATCTCTTAATATGCTTGGCAGTGCCGCAGTGGCACCGGCAACATATAATAGGGCTTCGGACCGCTGCAAGACCAGGGATGCAGCAGTGGTCCCATGCCGGTCCGACCACCTGACTTGTAAGGTGGGGGACCCACCGCTGCGGTGGACCATCAAACTCATAATAAGGCCCTAATTGTCTTTGGTTTGTGCTACATACTGATAACTATATGTGTAATAATTCTGATGCATTTAGAATTAATAAATAATATGTTTTTGTACATTTGTCATCTTGTGTGGTAAGTTTTTACACAGTTCATACCCATTGGTGGGGTTTCTAAGTTTGGTTTTAGGGGAATTCTCAATGTTCTTTGGCCTCTATTGACTCTACCCCCTTGGCTGTGAAGGGGTCTCTCTCTTTTTGTTTTTTTTTACTTTTTACATCCATCAGTTGGGCTTCACATGCTGTGGGATATTCACACAGTCTGTTTAGCACACAGGTTCCTAGTAGACACACTAAATCTCAATTATGGAAAGGTTGGATCACAGATAATTTTTGGCTGGTGCTATTAGATGCTCTTGGTGGTAAGTAAGCCAATGATTGGTGTAAACATTGTTCACTACCATATCTTAAAGCAGCTTTCTGGAGGTGGCAATTTGTCACAAGACTGTTTGTGAGAATTTCTTCTGTTGCATTTTGTAATGGCGGTGTGTGGCAGTGACCCTGTGGCATATCACAGAAAGTGAGCACTGTAAGTGCTAATTTAAGACAATACTCTGCAACCGGTGTGGGCTAACTGCTATCATAAATAGTTAAAACGATGCTATATTACCACTATGAACTGTAATAAATGACTGCTTGTCATTATAATGTTAAAGGCACATCCTGCATTTGGCTAACAACGTAGCAGCATTTGTTGACATCCCCAAAGTAAACAGCATAACACAATAACATACACAAACTAATATAGTTAAGTTAAAACACTACAGGGCTCAACACAGTAAAACATTCAAAATATGAATACAACACAACACAACAACCACAAGTCAATACAACATCACGTTGCAATAACGCAGCACACAAGCACAAAAAAAATATCACCACCAAAAAATGCCACAAGTAATATGCACATTATTGTCACACAGTACCACTTCCAAAAACCTGTTTGATGGTAAAAGGTGTTTGCACCAAGCACGAAGCACAAGAAGTAGCGCCACAATTTTCTACGACCTGTCTTTAACTAGCAGTTCGAGTGCACACTTTGTGATGCAGCCAGAAGGTGTCGTGAAGAGTGGAACAATGAATTGTAGCACAGTCCGGCTTTTGCCACTGTTTGGTCAGTATATATTACATTTTATTGTTCTACTTATAAATTAAATTGCTGCATCATTGGAATGGAATGTGCTTTATTCACAAAAAGGAGACAGTATGGGTATTAAAAGTACTTAATTTCTCTTCTCTACCGTACAATAAAACGACTAAGATTATAATGCATTTTACTTTCAGATCTAATAGAGTGCTGTTAACAGTTCCCAGTTTTCCTTGTGCGTTGTTTATTCCCAGAGGCAACAAGAAATTATATTTTTAAGCTCGTTTTTATTGCTGAAACGTATAATTAGAAAAGTGATATCTTTCTAGTGCGTTAAATGTTTAATGATTAAATATCCGAATTCTTGTTGGAAGCAATATATTTTAAATATTTTAAGTGAAAGTATGAAATGAATTAAGATTTCCATGCACTGAATTACTCAATGGTTTACTGAAATTGTATTTTAACATTTAGGGAAAAATACAGCAACTTACATGCAAGGTGTTGCATGTATTTTAGGGCTCTCTTTCGTAAGTTTATCAAGATATGATATCCTTCAACATTTTCGAAGGCTTTTTCGTTCTTTTTTGAAGTTGCATTATGTTCTGTCACCAGGAAAACCCCTATGGAGCTGAGGTTTTGGCATCAAAGTAACTGAACTTCCACGTTTATTAGCCCTCTTACCCTCTCATCTGATATTGTCTGTGTTACCCGACCTTTATGGTTTTGCCTAGTGGCACTGCCCTTTTAAAAAAAAAAAAATCCCGAATTTCGAGGTGATCAATTTAATGCCTGGCTAGAGAAAACATCAATGGGTTTGCATAGCTAGTACGACCCTAACATGGAGAGGCACATGGTTAACCAGCTGTAACCATTTGGTGATTGGAACTTGTTTACATGTCCTGTGGAGTTTTCTATGGCCACTGCTTTAGTATAGCAGAACGAGTCTGCACGTGATGAGACATTATTTTTGGTCTTGCTAAAGACAGCTTTAGATGTATGGCAGTGCCTCATGACTGTATCACAAATAGATGAGCCCATGCACACTGATTTATCAAATTTTCAACATTATTAATACTCGAGGCAAGTTGTACGTGCTCGTCCCAGTGAGCACCTTTGTTAAAGTTCCAAAATAGGCTGGGGCAGTATTTTGCTCGACTTCACAGCGTAAATGACTTTCATGAAAACTGTAGTTCGTTTCTCTTCATATTATTTGTTTTTATTCCATGTTCTTCAAACTTTTACAATTCGTAATTGAGGCAGCTTGAATCCAAGCTTCAAATGCTGCATACATGCCTGTTAGAAATGGGGTTCTCTAGTTGGCGGAGGTAGGTACCTTTGACCAATTAGGGACCACACAGCAAGGGTAGTACTTCTCCTCAGTCTCTTCAGCTGTCCTCTTTGGCAAAACTTCCTCTTGATCACAAAGTAGTCTAAAATTCAGGGGCTTAGGGCTAATACTTATACCCCAAAATGTCTTTGTTCTCTATGTGCAAGGGGCTCTGAGCCCAGTTCAAACCGGTTCTGGGGGCACTCTGCCAGTCCACAACTTCTTCCTTTGTCAGTGAGGGCTTGGGTCCCAGACACACCTCAGGGGGGTGGAGCCAGCATTGTGGAAGGCCGGCAAAGCCCTATTCAGGTACATGTGCTACTCCCTCCCACTACTCCAAATGCAGATCAGGCCTATTCAGCCTAGTGCTGACTCACCCAGATTCCAGGAGCCACAGCACCTCTCCTGCCTCTGTCAATTCCAAAGCCAGACAGTCAATCCACAACCAGGCAGAGGCACACAGGAAGGTTGAACAAGAAAATAGCCACTTTCTAAAAGTGGTATTTTCAAACACACAATTTAAAACCCATCTTCACTAAAAGATGTGTTATTAAATGCTGAGTTCAGGGTACTAAATTCCAATGTTCTATCACATCCCTATGGGAAGCTATGCTTATAAAAGGTTACAAAGCATTTCCCATTCTGTCCTATGCGACAAGATAGCCTTTCAATAGTGAACCACAAAATTGGCTGTATTTCGCTATCAGGACGTTACACACACCAGCACATGTCCAACCTTTCACATTCACTGCACCCTGCCCAGGGGGATACCTTGGGCCTACCATAGAAGTGTCCTATGTGTAAAAAAAGGGAAGAGTAAGGCCAGGCAAGTGGGTACACTTGCAAGGTTGACATGGCAGTTAGCACTGCGCGCAGGCACTGCAGTGGCAGGCCTAAGACCACTTTTTAGGGCTACTCATGTGGGTTGCACAATCAGTGCTGCAAGCGCACTAGTAGCATTTGAGTTACCAGCCCTGGCATACTCAGTGCACTTTACTAGGGACCTACTGGTAAAACAAATATGCCAATCAGGGAGAACCAATCACAATAACAATTTACACAGAGAGCTTATACACTTTAGCACTGATCAGCAGTAGTAAAGTGCCCAGGGTCCTAAAGCCAACAACCACAGGTCAGAAAAAAGTAGGAGGAAGAAGCAAAAGGTTTGGGACTAACCCTGCAAAAAGGACCATTTCCAACAATGCCCATCCGGGCTTTATCATACAGCACAATGGAATCAACAATACATCCTGGTCACTTGTGCAAATATATACCCAATTTATTACGGGCTGGACGCCCTTCTTCTGGGGTAACTGAAATAAAAAAAAGGCCCATTAGCAGATGAGGGACGAGATACAACATAAAACGTTCAAATATAGAATGCATTACCTAAGTGTGAAAAAAATACCTTCCTTTACCTAAATGTCCCGTGCATATATAACCCAGCATCATATATGTAACTACCCCAAAAAATATGTGCACAAAAATGTGCGTGCTGTTACTCTGCAAACTCATCAAAAACAGTGCCACATACCAAACTCAAAAGAAAATCCTAAACTTGTTTAAACTTAATTTCAACTTACTTTGTATCAAATCTAAAGAAAATATCTTCCCTTTCTCAGGCCCAAACCCGGCCTCATGACTGACACACTCACTCACACATGATCCCCTCTTTAGCAATTGGCTTATTTGCTTTATTCCTTTTTGACCATGCTAGGACTTATGTATTTATGCCCATCAAGTATTTATCTGGCCGCAGCGTTTTGAAGATTTTTGCTGTTAGCATTTCTATTTAGGTTTTAGGAAAGAAGAAACAAAGTACTTGGTTTCTTTCCCTGCAACTGTTACAGTGCTTGACACTGCACATACTGCTGTTAAAATAATCTCGGCTGTGATGCAGGTGTACTCGGTCTCTAAGCACTGTGCATTCACTCAGAGTAACTCAGTTATGAACAGCAGAGAGGGACAGGGGTAAGCTGGGAAGCCACAATCACTCGGGCATTCCCTCATCCAAAGCAGGGCCGGCGCTAGGCATGGGCAGCGTGGGCGGCCGCACAGGGCCTCGCACTCAGCCCACCAGCATGGGGCCACGCACTGGTGATATGTCCTTTTGTTTCCCTGGCGATCTATCACAAAGTGTCGCCTGCAATTAAGGTCCATTGGAGGGGGGCCCCTCCCTGGGCCTCTCATGGATGGTGTCAGGGGGCATAGGGGAGGGAGACCGAGACGCTCCCTCAATTGCAAGGAGACCATTCACAGACACTGTGGGGGGCCCATTGTCCAGCATTTTGGCGCACCCACAGTTTTAACTTTTAGACCACAATCAATTCTCACACCTATGAAGGTGTGAGAAATGCTTGTGGAGTAAAGGTTAAAACTGTGGGGGCGCCAAAATGCTGGACAATGGGGCCCCCACAGTGTCTGTGAATGTTCTCCTTGCAAGGGGCCACTTATGTAAATTAGAGGGGGCCTCGCACGTTCCCTCTTAGCCCAGGGCCTCGTAAATCCTAGAACCGGCCCTGATCCAAAGTGTCCACATATCAATGTGCTGATGTAGCGATTTGAGATAAGGGCAGTCCTCTGTGACTGAGGGTCCCCTGCCTCTCGTCCCAGTCTCTTTGTGCTCCAGACCCTACAATTCTGCACCACTGCTCCGCTGCCCATCCCACTGTCTCTCTTTGCCCCTCCTGCTGCTCGCCCAGCCACAGTCTTAGGAGCACTGAGAGAAGAGCAGACGTTGCTATTGAATACCAAATAAGCGGGAATCCTATTCTGTTGCATTTATTTAGCATTTAATATTCCAGACTTGTGTGACTCAGTGAAGGAAAAACAATCAGGACTTGAGAGCCCCACTAGTGGGTGTCAACACTGAAATATGCACATTTTGCAAGAAAGCTTGGGCATGTGGTAAAAGGCTTTCAGTATGTACTTTCACTCAGTCTGACTTTTCAAAATAGTGCTACATCACAGCCTGGCACTTTATATTTGCATGCCCACTCTTTGTCTCTGTTTTCTGTTGACATGGTATTTGCTGCCTAATCTCTGCAGGGTGGCGCCAGGTAGTCCACCTGTGCATTTTCTCCACCAATATATACTCTTCTGGAAGGGAAGAACAACATCTGTTATCGTACTATCGCCCCTCCTTTGCCTGGTATGTTTTTAACAGCTTGTAAAAGTCCAAAACCATGCTTTTAGGGGGAAAGGCGAAACTGTCATAGTTTTACTGAGTATCATTGGTTTGGCAAGCATGAGAAGCCCCAAAGCTGCACTGGTTCAGTCTTGCCTTCACCTGTTACATGCACTTTTCTGCTCTTTCTACCCATTTGGATTCCGGACATGGATCGTGCTTATTACCTCCACGGATTCGACCCACCTGAGCTCCTTATGAATCAGTGAAGGGGTAAAATGCTTATTTCATGGTGGCCTCTTGGTGGGCATCAGAACATACATATTTTTCTGGTGATCTGAGGCCTGTGATAAAACACTTCAGAAGTAGATGTTTGATCAGAGCCTGTTTAGCATCCACTTTTTTTGTTTTATTTCTTTTTATTGGTTTTCACATAAACCAAAACCAAACCAAACCAAACCAAAACGTTACAGAGCGATTTACGTACAACATCGAAGCTGGGATAGAATGGGGGGGGGGGGGAGGGACAAGCCTGCCACTGCATAGAAGTGAATTCTCTGACCTCTCTCTTTTCGACAATGAAAGCGATAGCACAGTCAAGGCAACAACAACAATGAGGGCAATTGGCAGGGAGAGGAGGGAAAACAGAGGGGAGGAGGGAGGGGGACCCTTCTATGTTTGCGTGCGGAGGGAAGGGGTATAGTTGATTGTTGAAATTCTGGATGGGTAAGTTTGTACTTCGGATGTGCGAGTAGGTAGTAGAAGAGTTGAAGTGTCCTGGGACGCTGAGGCTGGAAGCATTGGAATGTTAGTCTTGTCATGTAGCTTATGAGCAGGGGCGGCTCTAGGCTCATGGTGGCCCTGGGCAGGGAGCGTAGGTAGGGGGCCCCGGAAGAGGGGATCCCGGCGGGACAGAGCGCGGAGGCCAGTAAAGAGGGGGGGGCAGGGTGTTTAGAAGTGGAACAGAGCCAGAGGCCGCCAAATCCTGCCAGGGGCCGCCACGAAAATATGTATCCATCCTCAGAGGATTATTATATTAAGGATATATATTGGCGTGGTGGCCCCTGGGGTTTGGTGGCCCCGTGCAGGTGCACAGCTTGCACATGCCTAAGGCCGGCCCTGTTATGAGTGGCCGCCATCTGCGGGTGAACTTCTTATCGGAGTGTGTTAAGGAATGGATAATCTGTTTCATAGCGAGTATTTGCCACATTTTATAGAACCAGAGAGCTGCCGGAGGAGTCATTTTCTTTCTCCAGCATAGCGGTGTCAGTTGCTTTGCCCCTCCTGTCATATGGCGAATGAGTCTTCTATCTGAGCCCGTAATTCCCTACATCTCGGAGTGACCCGGGGAGGTTTATAAGTGGTTGCGTCAGGAGGGGGTATGCTAGTGTTCCTTTGATGTGTCCCAGGATTTCCTTGCAGAAGTTTTTATTGGGGGTAGTCCCACCATATTTGCAGGCATGCAACTCCCCTCTCTCCATCTCCAGCAAGTAGCTGGAGAGTAGTCTGGAACATTTTGTGTAGGCGGGTTGGGGTTATTTATTTATTTATTTATTTATTTATAAAATTTCTAAAGCGCACAAATACCTTCCGGTGTCTCGGCGCTAGAGTTCGTTAAGATTGCAGAGAGCTCCTGCATAGCTTACTGGTTGAAAAGCCATGTTTTGATGTGCTTCCGAAATATAAGTAGGGAGGAGCTTGATCTGATATTAAGAGGGAGCTCATTCCACAATTTAGAGGCAGCAATTGTGAAGCGCTTATCGCCCCATGTTGCTTTCTTGGTGCGTGGAATGTGGAGTAGCTGGGATGCCTCAGAGCGTAGAGAGCGCTTGGGTTTGTATGGAGTAATGGATTTTTTAAAAAAATCTGGTCCGGTATTGTTCAGTGTTTTATAAATGATGCACAAGGCCTTGAACTTTGTACGGCTTCTCACTGGCAGCCAATGAAGTTGGCGAATGATGGGCGATATAGATGAGAATTTGGGTGTGCCAGTTAAAATTCTTGCTGCAGCATTTTGCACTAATTGTAATTTGTTCATGACTTGTTCTTGTGCATTCAGCCATAATGCGTTACAGTAATCAATCTTTGAAAGGACTAGTGTAGACATTAGGGTTTTGCCTGAGTCAGGAGGAAGAAAAGGAAGAAGCTTTTTTACCATTCTCAGAGTGTAAAAGGACGCCGAGACCACTGCATTAGCATGGCTATGGAAAGTAAGCTTATTGTCGAGTAGAACTCCGAGGTTCCTGACTTTTTGCACAGGGTGAGGAGGATCTCCCAGCTCTGCTGGCCACCAGACTGGTGACCAAGACGGGGTCAGATCACCAAAGAGCATGACCTCCGTCTTGTCAGAGTTTAATTTTAGGCAGTTCTGGTCCATCCAAGTGCAAATTGCTCTCATTCCTTCCTGAAAGTTAGCGGCCACTGCAGCTCCGTTCCTATGAATGGCCAGGACCAATTGAGTGTCATCGGCGTATGATGTTATTCCTATGCCGAATGACTTGATCACCCTCGCTAAGTCCGATACATAGATATTAAAAAGCGTCGGACTTAGCGAGGAGCCTTGAGGAACTCCACAGGGTAAGGTGAAATTGGGCGAATAGTAGCTACCCATTTTCACAGACTGTACTCTGTCTGATAGAAACGATGCCAGAAGAGTCTTTGCTTTGCCCTGGATGCCCATGGCATCGACACGGTCGATCAAGATGTTATGATCGACCGTGTCGAATGCAGCCGATAGGTCTAAGAGTATCAGGATTGCTGTACCGCCTTGATCTAGAATTATTCTATTATCTGGTTAGATACCATTGGAGCGTTATTTTTATACCGCCTGCCTCTGAGTAACTGTTTGCAGTTTTTTTTGGGGGGTATGTCCTGCTTTAGGCTGTCTCAGTCCTTGGACTCTTGCCCCATGTGGAGGTATGAGCCCCAGCATATTTGATATGGGTGGGGGTAGTTTTTGAGCTCTTTTGGTCCTTGTACATTCTAGAGAACAGCTTTTTTTGTGCCGAGTAAGTGCATATCAGGGTGTCGAATGGTGTCAATTTGTGTGTCGTGCTCTGAACATTGCTGGGGTGAAGTGCCCATGGCAGAATTTGGCAGTATTGCAGCCAGCGGGTTTCCAGTATCTGAAATTCTGCCATGCACTGTTTAAACAACTTACTGGAAGCCCCTTGAAAGAGGTTTTTCAGCATGCAAATGTTGCCATTTACCCAGACGGAGAAAGATTTAGGGTTATAAGCCGGGGAGAAGTCAGGGTTTCAAATTATTCATGTTGGGGTAAGGGAAAAATGTAAGGACTTTTTAATGGCAAGGAACTCCCATACATCTAGTACTGCTTTAGTAGGTGTGTCTGCATATCCATTTCGTAGGTGTGCCATATGCTGGGGCCACGCTAGATCCCACAAGGGGCAGCAACCAACCGCCCTGTCCATATGGAACAAGTGCGGCTTGCTCTCCCTTAGGTTCCATCAGCAATAAATTGCAAGTGAGCTGCTTAGTAGTTCTCTAAAGAAGATTCAGGCATGCCAGACCTCTCCTATCCCTAGGGAGCCTGAGGAACTTATTTGAGATGCAGGATTGTTTCCCGTTCCACACAAATTACTGAGCTTGGATATATTGTGATTGTTATCTTACCTTCTGGATCTCTGTCAAGGAGAGGGGTGTTGGAAGAGCCTAGAATAGGTACAGAAGTCCCCGTAGAATGTTCATTTTAATAACATTAATTCTACCCAGCCATGACAGTGTTAGTGGTTGCCATTGCCTGAGGTCATTTATTATTGCTTTGCAGCAAGTGGTCCAGTCTAATAAGGACCATTCCTGTAAGCGAGCACTAATCTGGAGGCCTAGGTACAAAATCGATTTAGTAGCCCATTGGAATGGCATCTGTACCTGTATTTGTGGCATGTCTAGTCGGTTTATCATGAGGTTTAGTATGTGTGACTTGTCCTTGTTCTTTGTAAAACTGGATAACCTTTCAAAGTGATCAAGAGTCTGCGTCTAGGAAGGGAATCTGAGGAGTTGTTAAGCATTCAAAGTATATGGTCTGCGAATAGGTTAAGTTTATGCTCTCTGCCTCCAAAAAGGATAGCCCCAATATCTTGATTTTGTTGAATGGATGGAGCAAATGGTTCTACCACTAGAGTGAATAAGAAAGGGGAGAGGGTGCAACCTTGTCTTATCCCTCAAGCAAGCCACAGCAGGCTGTACATTGCCCATTGTCCTGAATAACTGCAGCGGGAGTCATGCAACACACCATAATGTTATCTTTCATTATAGTACCTATCTGTATTTTCCTCAGGTCCGTCTCCAAATACAACCAGCTCACACTATCAAACACTTTTTCTGCATTTAGGGATATTAGAATGGCATCTGTTGTTAACTGCTTCTTGCCTCTTGCCAATTAATCCCACTTGATCTGGGTCAATGAGTCCTTGGATTAAAATCACTAGTCTCACTGTCAGGATTTATGTATATAATTTAGCATCTATGTTTAGGAGAGCTCTAGGGTGGTAAGACATACAGTGTTAGGTCTTTTCCTGGATTAGGTACTAGTGTTATCTCTGCTTCCCACATGGTGGGTAAAAGACTGGAGCTGTGTGTGAATGAGTTAAGCAATATGGTCAGATGGGGTATCAGCATTGGGAGTACCAAACTGGGGGGTATTAGAGCACACTACTTCTCCAGTCCTACGCCTCCTATTATTTTCTACTGACAGATTTAATGCTGCATCACCACAGTTGCTACTGTTCAGTGCAACTCCATTGGTTATTATGAACTAATAACTGACTGAACATTATTCAAGATGATGCTTTTTCGAGAGCCAACTAATTATTAGAATGACTTTGTATATTCGACAGAGGACTTTTCAACCTATTCTACTGTCACTTCACGCCAGAGATTGCTTTGCACCTATCATTGGTTTTGTGACAGGAACGTGATTCCCCCTTATCCAACGCCTAGATCGCTTAGAGAACTTTTATTTTCATCATGTGGCTATCAACAATGATTGAGGTTCTACTGCTACTGAATAGACAATTTGTACCAGCAAGAACAATTGCTGTGGTTCGTGGACTGCAGCTGCATTTTTCATCCTATCAGAGCTTGAAGAGATATCTACACTGCAAGCATCACATCCTATCCTGTGCCATGGAGCATACTATGGGAAAAGGTTCCATAACAAACAATGGGACCTACTGAGACATTGCAGTTACCCACGTGATAAAGGTTCCAATGAATGACAATATTATCCCAAGTTCTTTTCAGATAACTGGACCACAGAGACTGTTAAAAGAATGATGTCTGATTTCTAGGTATATGCTACTAACGAAGATCCTTATTTACATTCAGCAAATTCTAAAGTAATGTATTGTTATCAACACTATGCACACTATTAAATACACAGAACTAGTTACACAAGGGCATGAGTGGCCCTTGCAGGTAAGAGCTTTGGGGGGGAGTGGGGGACGGGACTCCACAGATGTCGACGAGAGAAAATTAAATATTTATTTAATTTGTCATCATCGTCGGCGGTTTAGTCCCCCCCGCCCCGCCCGCGATCTTACCTGCATGGGCCGCTCCTGCCCAAGGGATATATGCAACTACACACAAGGCTTTTTGATAGACACCCTAATTTGTCGAGGAAATTCCCTTATTTTTTTTAAGTGATGATAGATCAAATCCTTCAGCTTTTTATTTCACAAAGAAGCCACAACTGTTTCAGAAAATCCTAATCACCAACAAATTGATTTATTTCACTGAGTTGAGTCAACATCTGTCTATCCAGGGATATGAATATTGGAAAGCAAATATTGATGAGAAAAATAGTTGGGGAACCACATTTGAGCAAATTCAAGGCAAGGAAGCCTTATTTCGTGCAGGTGGCATAATACCTAAAGAAATTAGTTTTCTGAACAAAACTATCCCGCATACTACCTGGCTGGGATTTGGTACTATGAAGGGCCTAAAAAACCTTCTATACCAAAAGATCAATAACAGACACTTTCTAATGAATATGTCCGAATCAGATATAAATGATGTGATCCAAAATGGTACCTAGAATTCTACTCAGTTCCCTCCTGGATGTTTAGCCCTATGGCGGCACTAAGATCTAACAAAATCAGTGCAATGTGCGACCATCATCTAGCGCCCCCCTCAAATGCTCGGTCACAGCTAGGAGAGCTGACTCTGTACTGCGACCGGCAGAAAACCATTCTGAGAGGGGTCCAGTATATTATTTTCCTCCAGATGAACTGTCAGCAAGTTCTTAGTGATGTCTTATGTCCAACCTTACGTCAAACTCGGCACCTTCCAGGTATAAATATACCAACATCTGCCTTAAGCAACACAAGGTGGTTTGGAGCAGATCGGCTATCTACTTGCCTGACGCCCTGCTGATGCGAATGCCGAAGGAAGCCGACCCTCCCTGCTGACGCACTGAGAGAGACGCCGCCTTTTCTCCTGCCGAGAAATCCAGCTCCAGTGTTTTCCGGTCAACCTTGCGGGTTTCTGAGAGATCGAGTCCTGAGAGAGAGATACAAGACCTCCTTCATTCTATACCCAAGGTACGGAGATGATTAGACCCATAGAGAATTCTTGATTCAGATTCTTGGCAGAAAACTGTTACTCATCTACTCCTTCCCACGTACTAGGCTTAATTAGGTACACTGAGGTAGGCGTATCTTAGAAACATCAGTTGAGTACGTTTAGTAATTATTTTATCATTGTATGTGATTATCCAGTTTAAGTATCTTATGGCTCAGAAACAATATATATGCTTTTACAGTATTATTTCATAACACTCCTTTTATTGTACGCACTTTACTTAATAACAAGTGTTGCAATTGTGGCAATTCATTTCTCTTGCATGAGAAAGAAGACTGCTCAATAAATAACCCTTTTATTGAAAACGCCCGTCCCTCTATTTCTCTGCATTTCTGGTGAAACGAAGCATGCACGATTGACTGAGTAAAATAGCTATCTACTGTTTCCGCGACTCTGGAGATATACTCCTTATTCTGGAGGGAGCAAAGTTGTCATGTTTATGCGGTTGTCAGAAGCTAATCCCTTCTTGTCTATTCAGGAAAGCTAAACACCTTCTTGTTTATTCGAGAAAGTTTCTAGTGACCTCTGAGCTAGCTGGCACACACAATTAAGTCTAACATATTCAATAGAGTCCTAGTCGGCCTCAGTCCTACGTCTAAACTATCGTTTATGTTATTCCAATGCGCAGAGCCTATTGGGAATATAGGCACTACACTACATGGCGCCCAACGTTTGGTAAGGCGATAATTTAACGCTAAATACTAGCGTAACTCAGTCGTGCTTTTCACACAGACCCCTTTTTTCCGTAAAAACTCCGATAGACGTCTGGTGTGGGTAAAAAGGTTAATATCCGCCAAAACCTAGTAGGAAGAGATTCCTATGCATTAGTTTTTGGTTTAATCAACGTTGAGGGATACAGTGTTCCAAAATATTGTGCACCTAATCTTTGTTTCCTTGAAACTTTCTCTGCAAACTTTCTGTCAGCAAAATGTCAGAGAGTGACGACGAAAGGGAGAGAGCTAGACTAGCAGCTAAACTTTTGACGGAAGACACAAGTCTCCAACAAGATCAACCGGATGCAATACTCATCCCGGTAAATGTAAGGAAAACCTTAACTATAAAACTTATAGAAAATGGAGTATCATCGAGAGGTGGTACAGTCATATTTGTTGTTGAGGCACATGAATATCGGCAGACAGAGGTATTCTATTCATGGATAACTTTTCCAGCAGCAAATGCTGTAACACACGAGTTCCACTACTACAAAGCAGGGGAACCTCCAGCGGAATACACTCCTTTCGAGGAAGTTGAAATTCCACTAACTTACCAAGAGCATGAGCTCTGGTTCAATGGCGCCCTAAAACATCAAAATCACATTACCAGGCTCGGTCCACTAGGTAGACCAGGAGCCACATGGCCGGTTCTAGCCAGCTATACACCACATCCTTACATTGAAGAAATGTCAGACAGAGAACTTTTAGTTCAACTAAAACAATTAATTAAAATACGTAGACAATTGGTACAATATGTCATGCGGACTTTAACAGTCCAACCTGCTGTAAAAATTCCACAACACACCCCTCACCAGGGGAACACTAATAAAATTACACTACAGACCATACAATCAGTCATTGTTAAATTACCCGCAAAACAGGAACAAATTCCGTTCTGGTTAGCTCAAAAAATTACTCAAATAGAGGCAGTATTTCCTGATACCACCCCTCACAAAAAACACAGAATTCTGACCATGTGCCTACCAATGGGGATTGCACCACATGTGGAGGACTGTGACACTTGGGGAACAGTCTTTGCTTCAATCTACACAAAAACACACGGTGTTCCGTCTATGGCGGTTATACCAGATGTACTAAGACAGATTCAAAATGAATACAGTCCATAGCCTGCTTTAAATCTAGGTATGAAATTACTGAAAGACTTTAAGCAAGTCTCGGCTATACTACTAGCCAACATAAAAGGAGAAGCAGCATCCGTAGCAATCCGCCAGAAATTAAAAGAAACGGATATAGCAGATCAACCTTTTGAACTTGCCAGAATAATTGAAAAATCCTATGAAGTATTAGGTAGAGACAGTTTGGGTGAGAAACCACTAAAGCCACAACTAACAGAACATCCTGAAAAGACTTTCATTAAAAATAACTTAATAACTCCTACAAATAAGTGGGAGGGTAATAAGCAAACCACTCCCAGGGAAAAACAGTTCCAGACCAGAGGAAGGTCTCCCCAACGGAGATCTCCAGAAAGGGGGAGCAAGTCTCAACAACGGGAGCCATCTGAAAAAAGATATAACCTTAGAAATAGGGATAATTTGAGAAAACCTGACAGATATCAAGATATTGATACACGTCCCTCTTGTTCTTTTTAGACTTCCTCACAGAAATCGGAAGAAAGAGGACGGTCAGAACATAAAGAAGAGCGCGTCAAGTCCAATGACAAAGAACCTGCACATCAAAGTAAAAAAAAATGTAATTTCCCAAAAAGAAGGTAGCCAGTATTAAAATAAAACATGCCGAGGATCCTGAGGACACAACTCAAGAACGGAGAGTGGGCCCAAACAATGCTAGACAGCGCAGCAGAAGTGACCATAGCTCGCAAGATCCTGAGGAATCTTCTGTAGACAGTGGACACGAATGAATACATTCAAGTAGAAACTGCGGACACCAGAGTCAGTGTGCCCCATAAATTATATGAAATAACATTTTGTATAGAGGGGGACAAAACTAGGAAAATAAGAGGTCTCTTCTGGGAGAACCTATCTAAAGGTTATGATATCCTTCTAGCAGAAAAAGACTGGCCACCAGAGTTTGTCAGGGAGTGCCCACATGGCGAAGAAATGATTATGCCTGTCTTCTCAAATCACATTCCAATTCATAAAAAATACACATATGCTAGAAAATGGGCAGCGGCCCAAGCCCCTGCATTTTATAAAAATCATGTAGGATGGGATGAGGATTCTCCACACCATAAAATCCAGTTAAAAAATCAACCTACTGCGCAAAGGCAGTATCCTGTTAAGCATCAAGCCAAAAAACAAGTCAGGTGGATCTTAGATCAACGTGTGGACCAGGGGGTGATTGAAACATGCTCCTTTTAAATGAACAAGCCTTTATTTCCTGTCTCCAAGGCAGACGATTCATATCGTCTAGCTTTGGACTACAGACACCTAAACTCTTGCAGATACTTGACTGCTTTCTCCAGCATGGGGGCCCAAAAGCAATTTTGTCATCTCCCACAGGGATTCAAGAACAGCCCAGGATTTTTTTCAGCCAGGGTTACAGAGTTACTACAAATATATGATGATGAGGCATTATCCTATGTCGATGACATCTATCTTACAGACAATGACCTGGAGACACACTTGAAAAGAGTGAACACCATCATACTTGGGTTCGCATCTGAAGGGTACAAATTTAACTTTAAAAAATCACGTATTGCCCACCAAACAGTCCTATTTTTAGGATATGTATTATCAAGTGAGGGCAAAAGCCTAGCAGACAACTTCTTAGAGAAGTGTGCAGTACTCCAAGCCCCAAAAACGCTGTAAAACTTACAATCAATTCTAGGTTTCCTGAACTTCGGAAGAACTTATATTCTAAATTATGCAGAGAGGGTTAAACCACTCTACGAATTAATAAAACCTGATTTCAAACCAACCAATTAGACACACACAGAAATTTTACGATCATTACAAACAGACTTGTTAACTAAAACAAAACTGCAAGCACGCGCAAACGAACGCAACCTTGTAATCCGAGTCATCCCAGGAAGATGCGGATTTACATACCTGACCTCTAATGAGGGAGAAACATTACCAATAGCTTAGAAATCACACTAGCACACACAAGCTGAAATGAAATTCAGTTGTACTGAAAAAACTCTAACTGCGGTTCAAACAGCTGTAGCAAAAGAAAAAGCCCTAGCTCATGGGAAGAGGATATCTGTTTTAACAGCAGTATCAGCCCTTGAAGCAGTGACAAGACCGAGCATTCCAAATGCTATGGCATTAAATCCAAAATGGATACACTGGGTTCATTCTCTTGATATAACTGACGTGAAGCACGCATTTGATTCCAGAATGAAAAAGCTGGAACATCTAGAATACAAACAAGAATGTCCTCTGTCAATCGAAATTCTACCTCTGGAACAGCACACCTGTGTAATATACGCAGATAGATTTGCACAACACTACGTTGTGGATAAAAAGGTTTACAATTCAGCATGTGCGATTGTTAAAGGTCGCTGGCGCTTAGGTAAATTCAGACCAATGGTCACTAAAACTGAATCAATCGGAAATTGTACAGCTCAGTGAGCTGAACTACGAACTTTGAAGATGGCGCTTGAAAATGCAGTTCGCGAATTCCCCACACTAATGGTGTGCGATTCGCATTACTGCGTCGAATCTTATAATAATTCCATGCAGACCTGGATTAAAAATGGTTACAAAGATGAAAGATGTGCACAATAAATCATAAAAAGCTTTGGGAACAGGTAGTTCTTTTGCAGAAAGAACTACAAAAGACTCACGTGATACATATGCAGAGTCTTCAACGTGATGTCGTTCACGTTGCAGGGAATTAATTGGCTAATAAAGCCACGGCGGCAGCTGGTCAACCGGCTTCCGTAGCTACAAAAAAGCGTTCTAAAAAACAAATAGATGGAGAAACGCTACTAGCAGTAAGAGCCTCAATGGAAGGCAATTATGCGGCGTTACCTCTAAACTATCCACTCGGAAATACATACATAATTGATACGAACTCCGTTCCATTTGCTCAAATCCCTGGAGTGGGGGATAGAGAAATTCCAAACACGCACTGGATGGCTTGATTCAAGAAGCACACATGGGAATGGGTCTGAGGCACCAAGAGATCCTGAAATCTGTAATAGAATTGCAATCAAAATACTGGTGGCCCGGAATGAGCGTGCAAGTTTATAACTTTGCAATGGATTGTCAAGACTGCAATAGAGATCGCAGTTATTAACCTGACCAGTTATCTGACTCTGGCACAGTAAGACCAGCCCAGACACCTCTATTAGACAGCATTAGATTATCTACACGCAGGCGTCCGACCGGACAAATGTGATCCCATAAATATTAAGACTAGATTAATTTGGATGTGGCCCCAGCACTCGACTGACGCCAGAACTGTTATAAAAGATTTGCGAGTCTCTATCGGCACATACGCAATTGGCATGCTGCATTCTGACCAGGGTCCTGCGTTTAGCTCTCGAGCTTACAAAGAGGCCATGACCAGCATGGGCATTGCATTGCGGTACTCTAGTCCATTCCATCCTGAGGGAAATGCGGTAGTGGAGAGAAAAAAACGTGGCATAAAGCAATCTATAACAGCGAGGGTATTAGGTTCGGGTGATGGGTGGGTCAAACATCTAATAAGTGTCCAACATAGTCTTAACAATCTGCCAAGAAATTCTCCGGGTGGAATCACTCTGTATGAACTTTTGTTTGGTACAAGAATGATTATCGAAGACCTCGATTGTCAGACTTCAGTGGTGGAACAAAAAGCTTTTGATATCAAAGATCGTTTGGCTGTTTTACAGGACTTGAATAAAACGAGAAGAAGTAACACAAAGCTAAAGCCAACGGCCACTGAAGAGAAACCACCTGTCCCAGCAAGACCTGTCTGGATTCCAAAGATTGGGGATCTGGTCAGAGAAAAGTGAAGAAGGAATTTGGGCCTTCTTACAGAAAAGCAGTACCTGTCTTAGCTATCAGCGGAACAAGATCAGTAGTACTACCGTCCCTTGCTGGTAAAAAGGAGAACCGAGTTGTATCAGTCGACCTGGTAAAACCACAACCATGTGGCCAATAATAAGTAGTAGGCCCAGTGGACTCCTAAGATGTAGCAGAAGACCAAACCTTGCTACAATCCAAGAGGTGCAAACTGAGAGACTAATCACATTTGATAAACCTGCAGTGAATAACAAAGGACTATGCAATAAAGCCATGAAACGTGTGCCTCTTGAAACCCAAATTGCAACAGTTCATCAAGACACACCTGTCTACAATGATGTAGCCTCGGACTATACCAATATGAAAAAGGAAGAAGCAACTATAAAGATTAATGACAATCCTGATGCCATCCAAACAATTGACAGAACTGCATCTGGCTACTTTATCAATTTCAATGACTTTTCTGATGATCCAAGTGAAAATGGAGACAAGCCAGCAAACAAAACTTTCAAAGACAAAATTACAGAACTCTTTCATCAACTTGGAGAAACATATTTGATTTCACCGTGGAATGAACTGCGGATTGTGTTAGGTGTACATTTTTCCTCCTGCTCTGGCTCATTTTAATTTTAAGCTTGGGAAGAATGATTGATGGAAAATACAGTACAATGGACACAGCAAGTCAGAACATCAACTTGGTTCTAAAACCTCACAGATCATCTCACATTGAAAAAAGAGAACTTTCAACAGTGAACATCACAGCCATTCCTATACCTGGTGGTGTAGCATGGGACAATACTGATTACAAAATCTATGGCCCGGTTGAACTCTTGAAATATCCACACCAGTTCAAGATATCATTATGTGACATTGTATCACCTAGTACTTTCTCTGATGATTGGGACTTTGAAACTATTAATAATATGATGTCAGATTTAGAAATGTCAGCAAAATGTACAGAATATGATTATTTACAAAGTTCATCGAATTATGAAGAAATGTATTGCTTTAATCATTTTGGTCATCATTAGTTGCATAAATCTGCTAATCCTAGAAATGTTTTCAGTTATAATTAATGGGAACATTGTCCAACTCCACCAAAAGGCAGTTTGATTTTTTTTATGAGAAATTCCCAGACTTCTCAGGGTTTAATATCACTGATCCAGAAACGTTTTTTTTTTAAGATTATGAATTAGACAGGAATGAAAAACATGTTGACAAACACTAAACTGATTTATTCTGAAAAATGTTATGAAAAAATGTTTATAAACTGTCTGGGGTCAAAAAGAATGGCATGTACAAGGACTAGAATCATTATTCAGAGCCTGCATGATCCCAGAACAAATAATGTTCTTGAATGACACCATTCAACAAACAACGTGTCTTGGTCTAGCCAAGATAAAAGATTTAAACAACCCGTCTATACCAAAACCTATGCCTGATAAGAATAACACTACAGATGAGGGGTTAGACGTGTCCTATATTTTAAAACAAAACAGAACAAATCCTGATTTGAACAAATGGTTGATATGGCCCAAAGACACTAATAACTGTCAAGATAGATTCCTGAACAAAATACAGGGGTTCAAACAGAACAGGCCAGACCCACGATATTCCCAGAGACAACATCCAGGGATAATAACAACATACAGTGTAGGAAAACTATGCCTCGAATGGCTACAGAACCCGCCACACTACCCGAAATTAAGCAACATTTAACTTTACTTAAAGAAGGTGCTGACTTGCGAGACTTCTTACTGGGACCTCGCAAACAGCGTCAAAAATGTTTCATATACGCCGGTATTTACGCAGCTTACAATGAAGCTTGGAAAATAACACAAATTGAAACTGCAGAAAAAATACGAGAAATTGATCCTATTCATTTGAAAAAATCACTTTCTGTAGTGGACAATGGGTTAACAACTCTGTACTCCAGAATTTATTCACTGGACAGTATTGTATCATCTGCTATTGATATAATCGAACAGGATATGCTAATGTTACAACATGGCCAGTCCCAATTACGTTCTATTGAACAGTTAGGCTGGACGTTACAAAATCTGCATTCAGGCTACGTGCCACGGCGTCTAATCAACACAACGTCATTATTTTCTATGTTTAACCTTACTGATAAACAAATCTCTTTGGCACAAAGAGGGGCAGACTAAACGGTGCTGAGCATTGAAAAACTCGAAAAATTACCATTGACAATGTCAGAACGACCGGTCATTGAATGGATAATACATGGCACCATTATAATCCCGATAGCAACTTTTCAGTTTCAATACTGCCAAAAGTATATACCAGCAGGCCCGTATGAAAGATTGGGTAAAGGATACATCAAGTCAACCTGGAATTTACCTTATACACATAGATGTTGGAGTGGGGGCAAGAAAGAGGTATTTCTTAGTGGTAACAACTGTAAAAAATCACTAAGCGGTACACTTCTGTGTCAAGGAATTAACTTGCATGGAGCCTCCGAAGGTTCATCAAATAACCTTTCATGTCACCTGCACGGCACCCCTGCTACACAGATAGAGCCTTTTTTCAGACAGCTTTCTAACGGCAGCTACGTTCTAATAAGTGACCACAGCTGTTGTGGCATGGTGCCAGGAAAAGCCTATCTCGTGAGCGTTACTTCCATGGTTGTATGCAAGTATTGTATCCAAACAGCAATCCAGACATGGAGGCGGCAATATGGCCTTCTTTGAATATCTCTTCTATTCGAATTGAAACTTTAAGCAGAATGAAGTCTATTCTTTTACAAACAACTGTGCCTTTAACCTTGTCTAGAGAAATCTGCCAAGTTGCAAGGACAGTAGCAGAGATACATGCATTATTAACAACAAATTGCCCCGTACATTTCTTTGAAATGTTAAGCCAAATCTTAAACATGTCTGATACCAGCGGCATCGCACATTTATTTAAGACAATTCTTTCGGGACTGTTAGCACCTTTTCAAGCAGTTCTGAACATCTTCTCGAATTTCTTGCATTCTGTGTTCGGTGGCCTGCCTCTCATCTTGGGACTCGTAGCAGGAATCTTATTTTTGTTCCTTCTACTCCGACATGGCAAGTCAAGTCACAGACAAAACTCAGGCTACAATGGAAGACACAATCCTAGCCATACAATACCGAGAACGGATCTCTAAAGTCCTCGGCCTGGCTCGGCTAAGAGATCTGAATACTACCTGGTTTATTTCATTCAGACCAATCTGTCAAGATTGCATCTTACCTGTTCTACGATGCCTGCTATGCGGGGAAGAATGCGTGTTAGACGTCTGTCTCACACTTCCATCAGCAGTACCTATGGATGTCGATACTTTGCTTGGTTCGGTAACGGCTCATGCAACGTGTTGTCCCCAGCGGCTACCCATTCTGATGACGGCATTCATTGAGACCTCACCATTACGATTAGGTGGCGGTGGGGTACGAGATGAAAGCGGCACACAGGTACAACCTTCTGTGAACATTGCTGATCCAGATAACGCTGACGGTAATGCATCTCACATATGCACTATTTCCACTTTTTCGGATTTGGTCCAACTTTCACCTACTGTTGTAGACAAATTTTTTACCAGTCTATCTGAGTTAATGTTCTCTCCTAACAACGAGAATAACTTTTGAAATAGCGAGCCCACAGCGTTCCCTGAACTCTGAATTCGGCCTTCAGTTTTGATAAACAGAACTTCTAAAAAACATTGGAACTATTTTTCTTCCGGAAAACAAAATTATTTTTCTCCAGTTCCCAAAATATTTACTTTTTTGCACATGATACTCTGCTTAAAGTAGAACTATTCTTAGAGAACAAGATTTCTAATTTTAAAATCGCTAGAGACAATATTTTGACTTAGCCTCTAGCACATGTACAGTTGTGTATAAATATGTGATGAAATGGTCTAGACCTTCTTTTCTGTATTAAGAGCCATTTCATAAATGTAAATTTCATGATTCGTTCAGTCAACATTCTAAATGTACAAAATATGCATTATCTGAATGACACCACTGCTTGAAAACATCCAGTATTATACTCATTTTTCGTGTATATACCATTTCAAATGCTAACTATGTATTTTGGGGTGGGCTGAAAAACACATGCATCATTATATGTTTAGTATTTAGTAATGATGGACATTATACATGGAGTGGATGTTGTGAATGTATCTAGGACCCTAAGTAAGACATTCCCGATTTATGCCCTTATGTGGTTATAACAAATCATATCCTTATAAAGGCATAAGAACCATATCCATATTAAGTCATAGCCAATGCAGTCCAAATACAGCAAGGCTACTCCCATAGACTCATAGAAAGCACAACGCGTTCTTAAACAAACTAAGCCTCCAGCAGCCCGGGAATTCCCCCTGCTTCTGTTTTGATTTGTCCTAGAACTCCTGAGAGTCCTGAAAGAACTGCCAGTTCTTAGTGACGTCTTATGTCCAACCGTACGTCAAACTCGGCACACATATACCAACATCTGCCTTAAGCAACACACTGTGGTTTGGAGCAGATCGGCTATCTACTTGCCCGACGCCCTGCTGATGCGAATGCCGAAGGAAGCCGACCCTCCCTGCTGAGGCACTGAGAGAGACGCTGTCTTTTCTCCTGCTGAGAAATCCAGCTCCAGTGTTTTCCGGTCACCGTTGCAGGTTTCTGGGAGATCGAGTCCTGAGAGAGAGATACAAGACCTCCTTCATTCTATACCCAAGCTGTTTGGACCCATAGAGAATTCTTGATTTTGATTCTTGGCAAATAACTGTTACTCATCTACTCCTTCCCACGTACTAGGCTTAGGTTAGGTACACTGGGGTAGGTGTATCTTAGAAAACACCAGTTGAATACATTTAGTCATTATTTTATCATTGTATGTATTTTATCCATTTTAAGTATCTTATGGCTCAGAAACCATATAAATGCTTTTACAGTATTATTTCATAATACTCCTTTTACTGTAGGCACTTTACTTTATAACAAGTATTGCAATTGTGGCAATTAATTTCTCTTGCATGAGAAAGAAGACTGCTCAATAAATAACCCTTTTATTGAAAACGCCCGTCTCTCTATTTCTCTGCATTTCTGGTGAAACGAAGCATGCACGATTGACTGAGTAAATTAGCTATCTATTGTTTCGGCGACTCTGGAGATATACTCCTTATTCTGGAGGGAGCAAAGTTGTCATGTTTATGCAGTTGTCAGAAGCTATTCCCTTCTTGTCTATTCAGGAAAGCTAAATACCTTCTTGTTTATTCGAGAAAGTTTCTAGTGACCTCTGAGCTAGCTGGCACACACAATTAAGTCTAACATATTCAATAGAGACCTAGTCGACCTCAGTCCTACGTCTAAACTATCGTTTATGTTATTCCAATGCGCAGAGCCTATTGGGAATATAGGAACTACACTACATGTTGAGGGAAAGATTTGTATACTGTTTCCACCTTCTCCACAAAAAAAAGAGGCAAGGGCCTTACACTGCGCATCAGATGATACTCAGGGTATTGTAGCATCTGCCGTGGGTTTAAGGGCTTTCACTATTGAGAAAATACTTTTGGAAGAATTGCCACTATTCCTGATCTCGTCCGAATAATAAGCTGCCCGGTCAGCATCTTTGTCATGACTATTTGCAAATGTCAGACAGAGGGGCCAGTAAGTGGTCATCTCAATGCTTTTATCAAACCTGGCAAGCCACAATAATGGACAAATGGATACTGAAAGTCATAAAGACTGACTTTTAAATCGAATTTTTGGAATCTCCATTGCACATTTTTTGTCAATCCCTTATTATTGATGCTCTTTTATGTCATCAAGGGCAAGATGTATCAAGCCACTTGCGAATCGCAAACGGTCTTTTTGCATGTTTTGGCATGTAACAAAAATTCGCAAAATAAGGAATCGCAAACATTTGCGATTCCTTATTTTGCTTAAGCATTTAAGGAATCACAATTTTGCGATTCCTTAAATGCTATGTATGTAGCATTTTGGAATTGCGAATTTAAGTTAAGAAATCGTAAATTACCACCAACTTGTAGTTGGTGGTAATTTGCAAATTCTTTTAAAAATGCACAATTTGGCATTTGTGAAGGTGGCATGTGACGCACATACATGCCCATAGGGCATGTATGTGCGCCATATGCGCAAACATGTAAATTTCAGGGGCGCAGCAGGATGTCCTTGAGACAACCCTGCACCCTTGAAATTATTCTCAATTTACAATTAGCAAATTGCGAATCGCAAATTGAGAATTATTTCCCAATCATTCCTATGGGCCTCCTGGCCCATAGGAATGAATGGGAAATTGGGGTAGATGTATCAACATACCCTTTTGTGATTTCTAAATAGCGATTTTTAAGGAATCGCTATTAAGAAATCGCAAAATGGGATGTATGTAGAAAATTGCTATTTTTTAGCGATTTCTTAATCTTCCTTATTTGCAATTTCGCAATTTGCGAATTCGCAATTAAGGAATAATTTCCTATTCATTCCTATGGGCCAGGAGGCCCATAGGAATGATTGTGAAATAATTCTCAATGTGCGATTCGCAATTTGCTAATGGCAAATTGAGAATAATTTCAAGGGTGCAGGGGTGTCTCAAGGACACCCTGCCGCACCCCTGAAATTTACATGTTTGTGCATATGGCGCACATACATGCCCTATGGGCATGTACGTGCGTCACATGCCACCTTCACAAATGCCAAATTGTGCATTTTTAAAAGAATTAGCAAATTACCACCAACTACAAGTTGGTGGTAATTTGCGATTTCTTAACCTAAATTTGCAATTCCAAAATGCTACATACATAGCATTTAAGGAATCAGAAAATTGCGATTCCTTAAATGCTTAAGCAAAATAAGGAATCGTAAATGTTTGCGATTCCTTATTTTGCGAATTTTTGTTACATGCCAAAACATGCAAAAAGACCATTTGCAATTCGCAAACGCCGGAATTCTGCCAATTCCGGCCTTTGCGAATCGCAAACGGCTTGATACATCTAGCCCATTATTCCTTAATTGCGAATTGGCAAATTGCGAATTCGCAAATAAGGAACATTAAGAAATCGCTAAAAAATAGCGATTTTCTACATACATCCCATTTTGCGATTTCTAAATAGCGATTCCTTAAAAATCGCTATTTAGAAATCGCAAAAGGGTATGTTGATACATCTACCCTTAAGTGCCTATAGGAGGCATTAGACCCAGGAGTAATTGTGCTGGGTCAATTGACAGAACTGAATCAGGGATGTTATTTATTTTATTCCTACAAAAGCCATCAGGAGACTTTCATCCTGTAGAAGACAAACAATTTTTTCATTTCTCCCCACACTTTCATGATGGAACTCTCCAGCCGATTGTTACAAAACTCCTGCTCGATTATTTGGTTTGCTCGGATCTATTGGACGAAAATCTCCATATTTCTGTCCACCATGATTGCCAAACTTGGCTCTGTAGGTAGGTGTGCTCAATTGTCAAGGAATACAAGAACATCCTTACTTAGATGACTGGCTTTAAATGTGCCTCTTCTTTTCTTAAGAGTAACAAAAATGTGCTCCTCTCGTGGCAGCATGACCAAGCAGTATAACATCTTGTAGGCCTCTGGCATGGGCAAGGCCTTTCTGCTGTGCAGATTCAATGACAATGACTTCCACTTGTCGCACATCTCCACAGTAGGTAAGACATGTCAACGTTAATTCACTCGCCAATTCATTCATAAGGTCCCAATATGTGCAATAGATGTGAATACTTTAGCTGGTGCTCTCTGAAGGTGCACACATGCATAGTGTAGGCTGTAGACATATACATTAAGGGGGTCGTTAGAATAGCGGGTGGATCACCACCGCCCGTATGGCGGTGGCGATCCACCCGCTAAAAACCTCTGCCCGCATAGAATTTTCCCCCGCCACATTACCATGGCGGGTGGACCCCGGCTGACGGAAAGACCGTCCGCGGGTTTTCAGCTTTTCTGCCCGGTCGAAGAGTCGACCGGGCGGAAAAGCTGCTAACATGGTGGCGGTGTCTGGGAGACACCACCATCCATATAAGCATATATGCGGGATTTTGCCTTTGCAGCCACGGAAAGACAGGCGGTTTTCACCAGTGGGGGCCTGTAGTGAGCCCTCAGGGATTCTGGGGGGTGGGGGGTGCCCTGCATTTCAATGTACCACGTGGCAGGCACCGTCCACCATACTAATGATGTCCAAAGTCATCCATTCTTTCAGGGTAGTTCCCGAATGTGATGTAGAGATAATAGATTTCAATACCATCAAATATGATGGCAGATGGCTGTATCCTGGCATGCATATGTGCTCTGTAAATGCCCCCATTTTCCCATCCATTCATTCATAGTAATCCCAGAATAATACCGCTTATGCTGCCCTTAGATCTTTCTAAAGGCATAACCCCATTAATTCATCCATTCATACAGCCTTTCACTGTGCTCCAGGTATGTAGTATAGATATGTATACTAGTGCTCGAACTGCCCTCAGGGTGTATCCTGGCATAGAGCTGCACTGAAGCCATCTCCCATCTGCCATCCATCCATCCTTCATCTATTCATTCACGGTAGCCTCTGAGATTTGTATAGTGTTTATGTCGTGCCACTCTAGGCTGGAGGCACTGAAACCAGCACAGACAATCCGGGTAACACAAACAACATTATTGTTGTGGTTTGCTATGTTTTGGTTACACTGGCTTTGTAACACGTCAGCATGACACTACACTCAGAGCATAAAGTTGCATTTAGTGTATTCTAGAGCCAGCACTACAACCTTTTCAGGCTTTAACATCTGCATATTCTAATGTTATTGTATGCTGAAGTCAACACATCTTGACTTCGGCATATCTTAACATCAGCATTTTTTGACATCGGCATACCTTAATAAAGGTGTATCTTAACGTCACTATGTCTTCACATCAGTGTATATTATTGTCTACACATCCTAATATCTATTCTGTACAGCTCTCACCCCTAGCTATGCACCATGCCACATAATTCCAGTACACAAATACACTCCACACCACACAATTTCATCACACACGATTCTACAACTAACAATTCCAATACAGCCCACATAATAACACCATACACAACATACATGCACTCCGCTCCAAGCCAAAACACTTTGGTAAAAGATATTGTCATTTACAAAGCCAATAGCTCCAACTCTCGTAAATGTGAGACCTATTGGCATTGCCACTGCTTGTTTTACCTTACAATCTAACATTAACACAGAAAATTGTCATACACCACCTGTAACATGGTGGATATATGGCATAATTCCTTTAACATTTAAAAAGTTTTCACTACTGCCAAAAATATAAATCTGTAGACTGGTATAACATTTCAAGTAGGCCCCATCTTAGGCAAAGGAAGTCGCTATTTTCTTAATTTTAGGCAATGGAAGCCACCATTTTCCTCAATGTATGCAGAATCATTGTCATGTCTGCCATTGATGGGGCATGGCTTGGACACAGAAGATGGAGGGCATGTGAGTGAGAGGCCTCACACTGGCCTATCATTAATCCTGATTCACTAGCCTGCTGGCGAAGACCTGGTGGCTCCGCAACCCCTACCTGTAAGAGAGAGCCTGTTGGGCGGCCGTGGTGCGACTGCGGAGCAGCCGTGGAGGGGGTGGCACCTCGATTAACAGTGAGGCCTAGAGATCGCAGGCCTGTGGCTGACCCGAGCCCCGGCGTGCTGCAGCTGTTGCCTGCGACCCTTCCTGAGGGCCAAAAGGGGATCCTGCAAGTGGAGGGAGAAGTGGCTAGAGACCTAGTTTGGTGGCATTCGGTGAAACACGTCTTGTGGATCGCAGTTTCTGGACCGGAGCACAGGTGATGCATGGGCTCAGGAAGAGACCGAGTGGGAGGAGACAAGAGTGACTGGCTGGGGATCGGAGACAAGAGATGGGACACCACAAATAGACCAAAACATCAGAGAACCTTCACATGAGACTGTGTTCTCCAGGGGAATCAGCCTGGCACTGAGGCCCTTAGTCGGAGAATGAGGGTATCCCAACAGAGCACAGAGAATCGAGGTCCCCAGGGGTGTTGGGGGGCATGGGACCCAGATTGGGACCCAGTGACCGATTACAGAAGAATACGCCAATGAGAACAGTGCTGCGCAGTGAGGGTGGAGCTGAACTGGGCTGCCAAAGGTCCTGGACAGCTGAGTGCACTCCGCCGCCTAATCACGAGACCCGAGACTGAATAGACAGGATTAGAGAGGCTACTGGACACACTAAGGGGTGACAACTGGAGTGGACAGCAGCTAGAGCTCAGCTTCCTTATTCGTAAGCAAGAACAGCCCTAGCAAATCTGCCACCTCAGAACATATGAACCTGCCATTATTTGGAGTGGCACGCTCCTGAAAACCACAGAGAAAAGCAGATACACAACATGGGCAAGTTGTGGTTGTAACAGGGGAATATACCCCCGGAAGGGGGAAAGACCTATCACCTGTCCAGTGAAGTTGGAGCAGTGGAGCTGTGATGGATCAGTCACTGCATATGCACCTTGACAAGGTATTAGCTGCATAGTGTACACAAGGGCCACGCTAAAACAGGACATTGGGGCAGTGTTTGTTGGCCTGGGCCTGTTGCAGGTGGAACACCACAAGTTAGTAGACAAAATGAAAGACGTCGAATAAACAATTGAGGTCATGCAACCGGAATAGGCTGCTACATCTCGCAAATTGGATGAGCTAACCGCCAGAGTGTCGACCATTGAAAGGCGAGCCGAAGACGCAGAAGGGTGAAACCGATGCAACAACATAAGAGTGGTGAGAATCCATGAGGGCAGAGAGGGCACAGATATTGTCTTGTTCCTTGAAAAATGGCTATGGAACACCATTGCTCTAGGGTTACTCACAAGTTACTTCGCACTGGAAAGAGCGCACAGAGTGCCTTCATGCCCGCTGGCGCCGAGTCTGCCTCCCAACCCCGTAGTCGTACGCCTTTTGCATTACGAAGATCGAGATATCTTAATACAGAATGCCCATACCAATGGACCATACATAATTGGAACCAGCTAAGTGTCAATTTTTCCGTATTTCACGGCGAAGGTGCAGGCCAAACAGCCTCCTTCCTGTAGGCCAAGCAAGCGCTATGAGGAGAGGGCATTACATACTCCATGTTGTTGCTGGCTAAATGCGAGCATCTCTGGATGGGGCGACACACTTCTACGATTCTCCAGATGAACTATGGGCCTGGCTTGAGACCTACCGGGCGGGTGCACTGACCAGGAAAGAATGCCCCAATAACAATTAAGCTGAAAAAGAAGCAAATTAGGTGTTCAACCAGAAAGATCCGAACGTGGAAACCCACCGCATTCCCAGATTGCACAGGAAAGACTTGCGGCTTTACAAGCTGTTGCTGGGGTGGTGGGGTAGCAGGCGGAGAAGGGGAGCTCTGGGAAATATTCAGACCATGGCTCGGAGGAATCTAACTCTGGGGACTCTGACAATAGTGAACTGGTGTTTCCAGAGGTGGCCCCGTAGATGGCATGATTTAGAACCAAACCAAACGGACAGTGTTCATCAGGGGGTAAAAAAGGAAGGGTGGACTCCCGGCTCAAACTGAGACGCATGCAGGTATGAGGAAGGGACGCAGTCAAAATATCAAATTTTAAATATCGACCTACACTAATATCGAGTTTTTAATATCGTAGGAACAGATTTTCGAAGTCAAGAATATTGTTGAGCAGAATATTGACTTTAAGGTAAGTAGTATTGATTTTTTTTATCGAAGTAAGTAATATCGAAGTAAATAATATCGTTAGCAAAAAATATAGTTGTAAATAATATCGATTTTTTTAGTGTTATGTATTTTAGTATGTATTTTATGTGTAAGTTTAAAATTTCTTTTAAAGTTTTTTCATTATTTTTAAATGTATGTATTAAAGGTTTAGAAAATAGTATTTTTTTTAAAGGAAATTTTGCGTTTTAGTAAGCTGGTTGTGGGTTTGCAGGGGAATAGGGTGGGAAGTAATTTAGTTATAATTAATTAATCTTTTTATTTATTGTTATTGATTGTTAATTTATTGTTACTTAATTATTACATGGTAATTAATTTATATTCATTGGTTAATGTATCAATATATTAATTATAATGAATGTATTATTACTTTTTATTTATTGTTTTTGCGAATTAATTTATTGTAAATTAATTATTAATTGGTAATTGATTTTAATTAATTGATTAATTGGTAATTACATTAATTATGTTTTTTTAATGTGCAGCGGGTTGTGGGTTTGTAGGGGAACAGGGTGGGAAGTAATTTAAATATAACTAATTAGTTAATATGTGTTTATTGTTATTGATTATTAATGTATTATTAATTGGTAATACATTTTTATTAATTGGTTAATTAAAAATATTATATTAATGACAATGTATTTATTATTATTTTGTATTTATTATTGTTAATTAATTCATTGTTAATTAATTACTATTTGTAATTAATTTTTATTAATCCAATAATTGATAATTAAATTAATTGTGTTATTTTTTTATGTGTAGCGCGTTGTGTGTTTATAGGGGAATAGGGTGGGAAGTAATTTAATGTTATTTAAGTAAATATTAATTTAATTTAATAGGTATATATTAATAATTATTTTGTTAAATAATTATTAAAATCTCATTTATTTAAAAAAAAAATATGAGTATATTAATTTAACCCCTATGCGATCCTACATTTTCCCTACTGTTGAACTCACTGGAGTGGGAATAGTAATTTTTACCCCTACACTTTCCAACACTGTCCCTACTGTTGCACTCACTGGAGTGGGAATAGTAATTTGTACACCTCCGCTATTCAACACTTTCCCTACAGTTGCACTCACTGGAGTGGGAATAGTAATTTTTACCCATCCGCTATCCAACACTTTCCCTACTCTTGCACTCACTGGAGTGGGAATAGTAATTTTAACCCCTACGCTATCCAACACTTTCCCTAATGTTGCACTCACTGGAGTGAGAATAGTCAATTTTACCCATACGCTATCCAACACTTTCCCTACTGTTGCACTCACTGGAGTGGGAATAGTAATTTTAACCCCTACGCTATCCAACACTTTCCCTACTGTTGCACTCACTTGAGTGGGAATAGTAACTTTTACTCCTCCGCTATCCAAAACTTTTCGTACTGTTGCAGTTACTGTAGTTGGAATAGTAATTTTATTTCCTCCGCTATCTAATATTTTTTGTTCTTTTTTTAGCTAATGTACTGTATAATTATTTTGTAAAAGTATTAAAAGATGTTTTCTTTTTATTTGTTACATAGATTTATTTAATTTTTTTATATTATTGTTTTATGTGTGTAGATGTATTTATAATTTATTTAAAAAAGAAACAATTTATAAGTTATTAAAATAAATATTAAAACATGTTAATATGCAAGTATATATATATTATATATTATATGTGTATGTTTAATGTATTTTTAAATGTTATATATATTATTTAAAATGTTTAAGCATTTTACAATATTTTAACTATGTTTCTTTTAATTATATGTATTATTTACTTTATTTTCCACTATTTTTTTTAACTGAAATAAAAAACAATATTTTTAAAGACAATATTTTGGACACAGAAAATTGTTTCCCGATATTTTTGTACTTACCTTAATGTAGATCGGATGTCGATATTCTTGTCTTCCATGTTTTTGCTGCAATATTTTTGTAGGTCAATATTGTGACCTTCGATATATAGTCAGTGATTCATGAGGAGATGCTAATATTAGAGAAATTGTGATGGGTCTTAGACACAAAGAATTATATTGCCCTCCTCATGAAGGGGCCAAACACCAGGTAATAACTGCACATGAGGGACTATTGTCCCTGGCACTGGCTTATGGGGCTGACAAAGAGACAATATTAGTAGTTAGCTCCTTGTACCCCCCAAACAGATAGCACCTATAGATAAATAGAGGGGGCCATCTCCTACTAATGCTTTTGTAGGTTTGGGCAGTCAGCCATTGCAAAGCTGCCCTGGAGAGAGGGTGTTACTTGTTTGGGATGTTTGGTGGTCTCCCGGTGGTTGTTACTACTCCACACTAAAATGGCTGGGGGAATTGGAGAGGAGGAAGGGTTTTAGAAAATATGGATGGCTGGTATAATGTGAGAGGGATGGAGTTGGCATCCAAATGTCACAAAATACACAGCTATCTCATAGGCAGAGGAAAACATAAAGCGATGGTACAGGACACACATCTCACACTCGAAGAGGGCACTCGACTACGAATATTCGCATTCTCGAGGGGGACAACGGTGTGGATTAGAGCCGGTATCCCATTTGAGGTAGATCGATCTATCATAGACCCAGAGGGCCGGTATTTCTAGGTACAGGGAAGACTGTTGGGCAAAGGGATTACACTTGGGAGGATCTATGCTCCGAACCAGGACCAAGTCCACTTTCTATAACGATTGTGAACACCTCTCATCATGCTTGACACATCCAGTGTTTTAATTGTGGGTGACTTTAATTGTGTAGCTGATATAGAGCTGGATAGATCGAACCCCACCCCGCTAAATAGTACACTAGTGGGTAAGGTGACAAAAGGGATTAAGAATTGGGTAGAGGGATTGGATATGGTGGACATCTGGAGAATACAAAATGGGAACACACAAGATTACTCATACTACTTCCACTTTTACAGTCTGCACACTAGACTAGACATGTATGCCTGTTTCGCCCGGATGGGATCCACTATTATTCATTCAGAATACCTAGGGCGCACACTATCGGATCATAATCCACTATTGCTCCATATCCCCCCCTACTGGAACCCGCCTTGACCCACACTTGGCTGCTCGACCTCACCCTCCTGGAAAATGTTCACTTCCGCACCTCATTGCAAGCAGCGGTTACTGAGTATTTTCAGATTAATTAGGGTACGGCCAGCTCCAGGACTGTGGAATGGGAGGCTTTTAAGCTGGTGGTAAAAGGACACTGCATGAGCCGAAAGGTGGGGATGAGGATTGAACTATTAGAGGAACTCACTAGCCTAGAAGCTATATTATACGAAAGAGGGGCTCAACTGGCTGCAGAGGTAGATACTCAGGAAAGACTAAGCGAAATGAAGCAGGAATACGATAAGCCACTTGAGGGACTGCGATACCTAGACATATGTGAGTACCAAACTCGGATACACACAGAAGGGGCTTAGCGGGTAGATTGCTCACATGACTTGTGTGCCCAAAAAATAAGGCTTCTCCTATTTCTAGGATTAGATCAACAGAAGAAACGTTAGTATACAACCCTAAGGAAGTAAATGAGACATTCAGGGTCTATTATGAAGAACTATATAGTAAACCGAGTCCACAGATGCAGGAGAACATAGTTGATTTTCTAACACCCCTACCCTTTGAAACTTTGGAACCCACCCTGCGGGCGTGCCTAGGAGGACCAGTGACAACAATGGAAATCTGCACTGCACTCAAGAAGAGGGCTAAGGGGAAGTCTCTGGGACCAGATGGTAGAATTTTTGCTCTGTTTATGCACAGATGCTTTCCCCAAAACGGGAGGCAGTGTACGTGGAAGCCTGGGATAGAGGTGAGTTACCGCCCTCCACTAGGGATGCTCTTGTCATTCCCCTCCCAAAGACAAAAACATCGGAGCAGCGAACGTCAGATTACCACCCTCTCTCAATGCTCAAAGTCCATTTTAAAGTTTTGGACAAAGTACTGGCTTTGTGTCTTCTACCCTTTATGACCAGTCTGATACATGAGGACCAAAATGGGTTTATACTGACCAGTTCCACTTCCACTGAATGGAACCAACACCCGGAAGCTCTTATCCTGTCAATAGACCTAGAAAAGGCGTTTGACTCAGTGAGATGGGACTTTTTATATGCCACAATGGAACACACTGGACTGGGAGAGGGATGGACTGAATGGGTGGAACTACTATATACACTCCCAACAGCAAGCGTTAGAACCAATCAGGTGATATCGGAAGCATATAATTTCTATGGAGGACCTAGACACATCTGCCTGCTGTCCCCACTACTCTTTGCACTGGCAGTTGAGCCACTTTTGGCAGCCTTTTGACAACAAGGACACCTTCACGGCATACAACTGGGAGGAATGAAGCACATGAGTTCCCTCCATGCCGACGATCTGCTACTATACCTTAGAGACGGAGGCCGAGAGGCAAAACAGGCGCTAACCCTGTTAAATAACTATGCAGTACTGACTGGGCTTAAACTTTATAAGGCTAAGACACATGTCTACCCATTGGGGAATGATCCTTCACACCCTGTGTATCTTCCTGAGGGATTGACATGGTTACCCCGCTCCTTTAGATATCTGGGAACCCAAATATTTCATAGACAATAGGACCTGCAAGAAGGCAACCTGGCCATGAGGTCGTTAAAAACATTTTGGCGCTCATGCTTCCCAGACTCCTATACCTCTTTGTAAATTTAGCAGTAGTAATCACACCCTCCTGGTTTACAGACTTAAACCAGATACTCTGAGAATTAATATGAGACGGGCACAACAAATTATCTTTGGAGGTGGTACAAAAGGCACCGGAGAAGGTTGGTAATGGGGGCCCATGACTTTGATTTATATTATCTGGCAGCCCAAATCCAATCAATAGCCCTGTGGTTAGATGGCAAGAGTCTGGAACTGTTAGAAAATTAGGGATGTTGAAATAGCCAGGGATGGATGAAGGCTAAACTTCTACACCTGGCAGTGATTATACTGAAACCGAGTGTATTATTACAAGTTGCGTTATACTTCTGGAAGAGATGCCTTTGATGTAAAAACATGGTCTGTCCCTATACACCTGACCTACCCCTGATTGGGATACCATATGGTGCCCCTATGACCCCATATACAAAGCTTCAACTAGCAGACTGGACAGCGGCCAGGATTACAACAGTGGGAGACTGTTTCAATATGGGGATATTTATTCCAATAGATGACTTTGTGTCCCAATATGATTTATCACACGGGCAATTTCTGACATACCATTCATTGACACAGATATTTTTAAACATGTTGCAACATGGCCAACATGAGCCACAAACTCATGGAGTACTTCGGGTGTTAATAACTTTAGTGGCAGACAACCATCTAATCAAATAGTTGTATAGACAGTTACTCAACCTGTTAAAAAACCCACTAGATTGTACTAGAGGGAAAGGGGATGAGATTATAGGAAAAGAGCTGCCCAATAAGGAATGGAACCAGATTTTGGGTAGTCCTAGACAAGTGTCTAGAAACTCCAATTTCAAAGTGATCCAGTTCAACTATGTGCATATGGAATACCTGACACCACATAGACTGAATGTTATACACTCAGGTGAGATCCGGGGTTGCCCTAAATGTGGATTTGGAGACGTGGGGTTTGCCCATATGAACTGGGATGGATACATTTGAGGGAATTTTAGGAGACAGTCCTGAACATGATCAAGAAAACATTAGTACGCACCCTTCCCAATACAATTGAGTTTTACCAACTGGGCCTGTTCCCTAGACCAAAAGCCAAGAAAGTAGGTAACGCATTTATAGATCTGGCAGTGGTCCTGGAGAGAAGACAGATAGTCCAGCACTGGAAGGTCCATGTACATTTTCTGATAGCGATGTGGGAAAGTAGCGTAGATACCTGGGCCAGGGCAGAACAGAGAGCTCTCGAGAAAGAAGATGCAAGGGAGATTCGTCAACGACCCTTAGCAGACCTGTGGATGGAAGTGTTGAGAGCCTGGGAGACTAGACATGAAACTGATTCAGAAGTGGATGGGGGAGTAACAGAGGATCAGATGGAGGATAGCTCCAGACCTGAGGAGTCAGAGGTGGAACACTGATGAGAAACACACTAAAAAGAGGCCCTGCCCAGGGCTCCTATCTCCCCCCACACAACTGAGGACTCTCATAGTATTCTGAACTAGACAGAACTTACCCTATTTGTGAAACATGTATAAGACAGAACTTGGAGTGGGGGAGACACTGGAGGTATACCACCAAAATGTTTATTAAAGTTTGATACATGATATTAGATTATGAGTGAATAAAAATGTGTCTTTACCTATGGTTATGAGTAAGTCTCTCGAGTACGCATAAGACAGAACTTGGAGCGGGGGAGACACTGGAGGTATACCACCAAAATGTTTATTAAAGTTTGATACATGATATAAGATTATGAGTGAATAAAAATGTATCTTTACCTATGGTTATTAGAAACTCTCTCGAGTACACATAAATCAAAGTAGAGAAAATATACCTGAGACATGCAATGCTTATTTTTTAGATTGCCATCCACAGACTCAAAACTGACTTTATGTGCATAATTTTCACTATACCATATAAGACTAATGACCAGTGAATGCTATATGTATGACTTTACATGTTGAAAATGCATATACCTTTCAAATGCCAATAAAGATATATTTAAAGATTTCTTTGCCATTGATGCAGATGTTGTCTGACCTTATGGTTTCAAGAACTGTGAAAGGGTCAAGTCATTCAGACAATGATATAGATATCACACATGATGCAACATTTAGTCTTGGACAAGTGTCTAGTTATCACAAGTACAAATAAGAACAAACACAGATGGGAAACAGCGTTTACAACGCTGTAAACACAACTCGGTAACTTTACAAAGCGGTTGTTACAACGGTCGTGTTGTTACCACACGTGCCATTACATCGCAAGCCGTAACAACGACTTCTTGTAGGGGCGTGCAACACCAGCGAATGTGTTGGATTTTAAATCCAACACCTTCCCTACTGTTGCACAATCTGGAGTAGGAAAAGTAATTAATACTATTCTTAAGTCCAGTGCGCCCATACAGCAAGTCGTTTTTATGACTTGCGATGTAATGGCACGCGTGTTAACAACGAGGTCATTGTAATGACTGCGTTGTAAAGCCATGCGTGGTGAATGTATGCGTACTAACGTCATACATTCAACACAGACATATAGCTGAAATAGTGTGATCTGAATTGACATCCATTTACCTTATATGTTCATTAGCATATCTGAGACACACGCCTTGATGCACCTGCACAATGTCAGACATTCCTAAATTTATGTCAGAAGTTTCAATCTCTTATAGGATTTAGTATATAAGGACTGCCACTTAACTATTTGTCAGGAGAGGTCCTTCGCCCAGATTATCACACAAGATACTGCTGGAAATGGTCTTGACTGCAGCCTGCACACCAGGAATATGCTACATCACACTTGATACAGATAGTGAGTCCAAGAGAAAGGACGCTGCAGCGGCGTGCATTTTCCTTTCACAGGAAACAATGACTTGGCTCCTCACTGATAACTACACCTTGTGATGTCAACAAGATATGCAGTGCGTTGCTTCTCCCTAACAAAGTTTGCGCTGCAAGTTCTACTTTACATGCTCTCCTAGTGTAGCGTAGAGAAGTAGAATTTACAGTGTTCGGTTTTAAATGACATTTTTATTTTGTTAGAAATGTTAATTTCATTCTCAGTATTCAAAACGTGCCTATTTGATGTTTTTATGATATTCTGTGTGGTTATTTTAGATGTGCTGAAAAACAGGCTCACCCTGTTGCAAACAATGTGTTTAGTTAAAAGTATCTTTTTAGTACCATTGTGTCTGTGATATTGTAAAGAGCATAATAATTCGGTTTTTGGCACCATGGTGCCCCAGATCCCAGATTACGGACAGTAAGTAATCCAAAAGCAATGATCCCACTTCAACAAAGTATTGGGTGGCATTCTGCATGGTTACAATAGCCTGTCTTTCGCATTGTGCGCTGATGCATTGAACCAAGTTCACCTGTGTCACCCATATGTGAGAAAGAAAACCTTATAGAAGTACACCAGAGTAGTAGTTTAAGCAACACTGCAAAGTCTGCAATGAGAAAGCAGCAGAGGCATGACAATTATCGCACAAATCCTAATTATGAGTCATGTACAAACTCTAGAGATTCAAATTTAGCCCTTAACTTATATTGAGGGCCTATGTACCTGATTATTAGTAGGGCCTTAGTGGATGCTAAAATTACCAGACCTTATAAAAATCTGCCACTAAAGTGTTTGGAATTTTTTCATGTAATAATTATTTCCTATTCTGACTTTCTGGGAAATAATATCAATATGTCCTGGTACATTTCGAGCTAGTTCCCCCTGTTAAATTCTAGATTAAACCTGCCTAAATTTAATGAAGAGGGCCACCTTTACCTGGTAATTGTTGAGTGGGATAGAAGTCACTCCGCTTATATCTGCAATGTCTGTGCAAACAATTGTTTACACAAGGATCACAATTTAATAGGCCTTCTGTAGTAAGAATCCATATGTCCCAAGTAATCCATAGTAATCAAAATTGTATTCAACTTTTTTTCTTTGCACACATGGTACAGAGGCAGTGTGATTTCAATTTTTAAATGCAAGTGAAACACCTATTCAGGCTTATCTCCACAGCATGTTGAAATTCATATCTTTTTATCCCAAAGCTTTACAGGTATACGTAAGGAATTTCGGGCTGCGAGATCTTCTTCAGAGGTAACTACAATATACAAAAGCAACCCATCAATGACTGCGAAAAAACCCATGTCCAAAACAGAAGTGAAAATTGCACATCATATACCATGCAATTCCTAAACATATTGTATAAACACCACAAGACCATGTTGTGAACCATTAAACCAGCAAATGTGTGCAAAATTTAAAACTGCGAAAGATTTAGTGAAATAATAAATCATACTAAACAATTGTTGTTTCTCATACTGTGTGTTAAATTACATTTACAAGCACGGGTGCTGGTGGCAGTCACAAAGTTACATGGAATTGTTAAGTATAATTTATTAGGGTATACATGACTGTCTTGTCAGGAACTGTGTATCCATTCCTTGGTTAATCTTTATGAATAAGACCCTTACTGATATTGGTCTTAGAGAATTGTTTTACTTCAGGTATTTTGCATGATCAGGAGACATTAATGTGTGGAAGATGACATCATGACATATTGGCCCAAAACCAGTTGCTAGGTTGCAATGTTGTCAGGAAAGAAGAATGTAGGTGGTCGCAGTATTGTGAAAGGTTTGAGAGCGCAGCTTATTTTAAGGTGGTTCAACCACCCTGTTCCATTGTCTTAATTCTCTACATCACTCTTTCCTTTCACCTACTAGTAGAGAAGAGTATAATAATCCTGCAAGGGTGTTTTTTGAGATGCTGGATTTCTGTCAGAGAAACAGATACCTTAATGTGCAGCTAAAAGGTTACTATTAGATTTCATTGAGATTTAGGATCAAAAGACTTTGGATGGTGGCCACCCCAGGCTCAGAGTTTAGTTTGTTCATGTTGTAGCGAACACCTCCTTTGACCTGAAAGCAGTCCTCCTGATGTCTCGTGGTTATATGGGCCGGGATGCCCGCCACCCCCTCCCAACACCAATTCCCCATGGGAGGAGACAGACACAGGTTTGAACTTTTGGAAGGCGGGGGGGAGTCACCCCCCCCGGCCGTATTTATTAAAATATGAAACAAAATTTAAAACTTTAAATTAAAACGTTTCATGAATCATGTACAATTTTACTTCCATTAAATTTTTATGAAGACAAGTTCTTTGGCTAACCTTAACAAATCTCTAATACAAAGGTTTCCTAGCCGAGTCTAGCATCCTGAAAATGCATAACATTCTAAAATAAAATTGTACATCCTAGCATTAAGGACCAACGGCAAGGTCTTAACCGGTGTCAGATCTCTACTACCAAGTTCCCGCCCTCACGGTGTGAGTGGCGCATGCGCAGAGGACTTTACCCTTGCTGCCAACTGTAACTTCCCTTGTCGTGGGGGCCCCCTTTCACTCGACGCCATCTTAAAGGTCGTTCGAGTTCTCGTGCGAGGTATCCGTAAGAAGGACAGCGTGGACTCCCCTCGCTTCCCCACACTCTCTTCCGCCGGAGCGGATATCCGGCCCCCGGGAAATTCGTAGGAGGGGCATATAGCCGTCTCCCCCTGGGAGGGGCCTATGGCCGTCTCCCTCTAGGCGACCCATCCGTAGTGGGTGCCGCCTCCCTGTGGGAGGGGCCAATGGCCACCTCCCCCGGGCGCTCCCATCCGTACTGGGTGGCGCCCCCCCTAGGGCCCTTGAAATCACTGCTCACCGATCATGACCTTACCGCCCGACCAAAAATAAATACGACAGTTGTTTTACCTACTAAGGAAGAAAATACGCCTAATCTGCAACAGCTTGATAATTCATCAACTTTGACATTGCTACAAAGGGAAAAAAGTCCTAAAGCACAAGACAATTATTGCTTGATCCATCACTCTCCGTTTCTACAAAGGAAAAAAGTCCTACCAACATTCATTCAATCAAAGGCATACATCCATGATGCAAAAAATTACTGTATCTTTTTAATACATTCGAATATCACCAACAATTACTTTATTCAAAAAACATTGCAAAAAAAGGGGCTGGTGGGTGGGTCAAAATTGCTGCTTGTTCCTTCGAGGGCTCACGAGCGACGAGTGGTGCAGCCTTCAGAGCACTGGAACAAGAGGATGCTTTGTTGGATTCCCGCTCTATTTATCCATCTGCGGGAGGGCGGGGGCCCGCCTCAGGTACGCCCCTCCGTGCGCGGACTTCCGGGCGGGTGTCTAGGACAACCCCTTCTGGGCGGGAAAGGGCGTGCTCCGGCTACGCCGCTTTGGGCATACCAGCCGAGACACGCCCCCCCCACCCACAACGGTTTCCCGGGGGGATCGGGGCACCCATCCATATGTTCGGGGGGACCGAGTGGTCTTCCCTTTACATATGGGCCGGGATGCCCGCCACCCCCTCCCAACACCAATTCCCCATGGGAGGAGACAGACACAGGTTTGAACTTTTGGAAGGCGGGGGGGGAGTCACCCCCCCGGCCGTATTTATTAAAATATGAAACAAAATTTAAAACTTTAAATTAAAACGTTTCATGAATCATGTACAATTTTACTTCCATTACATTTTGATGAAGACAAGTTCTTTGGCTAACCTTAACAAATCTCTAATACAAAGGTTTCCTAGCCGAGTCTAGCATCCTGAAAATGCATAACATTCTAAAATAAAATTGTACATCCTAGCATTAAGGGCCAACGGCAAGGTCTTAACCGGTGTCAGATCCCTACTATCAAGTTCCCGCCCTCACGGTGTGAGTGGCGCATGCACAGAGGACTTTACCCTTGCTGCCAACTGTAACTTCCCTTGTCGTGGGGCCCCCTTTCACTCGACGCCATCTTAAAGGTCGTCCGAGTTCTCGTACGAGGTATCCGTAAGAAGGACAGCGTGGACTCCCCTCCCTTCCCCACACTCTCTTCCGCCGGAGCGGATATCCGGCCCCCGGGAAATTCGTAGGATTCGTAGGTTGGACCCCGAGAATATGGCTAACTACCGACCCATCTCCCTACTGCCTGGAGTAAGCAAGGTCGCAGAAAAACTGGTCAATAGGAGACTCTCTCACTTCCTAGAAACCAATAATAAATTAAAAAGCTCCCAGACAGGTTTTCGACCTGGACAGGGCACGGATATAGCCCTTCTGGCTGCCGTAGAGGAGGCAAGAGCACTATTGGATGGGGGAGGATCAGTGGCAGTGATCCTCCTCGACCTTAGTGCAGCGTTCGATACAGTCGACCACCAACTACTTATCGAAAGACTGACTAGGATGGGAGTGAAAGGAACAGCCTTATCTTGGCTTTCATCTTTCCTGGCCCAACGCTCCTACCAAATCTGGGAAAAGAACGCCCGCTCCTCCGAAATGCCCCTCCAATGTGGTGTCCCTCAGGGCTCCTCCCTGAGCCCCACTTTATTTAATATCTATATGTCCACATTGGAGGAGGTTATCATCCCTTTCGGAGTGAGCGTCGTCAGCTACGCCGACGACACTCAACTAGTGGTGTCTTTGTCCCATCCCAAGCAGCAGAAAGCTGACCTGTTCAACTGTCTTACGCAGGTGCACCACTGGATGAACAGATCAGCCCTAAAACTCAACGGGACAAAAACCGAGGTCCTTATACTTGGCCCAAAAGGAGCCTCACTTCCCCTGGACAGCTGGCCAGCCTGTTTGGGTCCGCCCCCTGACCCTAAGGAAGAGGTGAAAAGCTTGGGGGTGTGGATCGATTCCGATCTCTCCTTCACCTCACAAGCTAAGAAGGTGGCAGGGACGTGTTTCGGCCTCTTAAAATCTCTGAGGAAAGTCCTGCCCCTTCTCCCCCCTAAATCCCAAAAACTTTTAGTCCAAGGCCTCATAATATCGAGACTGGACTACAGCAACGTGATTTATCTGGGTGCCCCCGAAGCGACCCTTACTAAATTACAGACAATTCAGAACGCGGCCGCCCGGATCATCACTAACACCCCGGCCAGATCATCTGCCAAGCCCGCTCTCAAACTTCTCCATTGGCTCCCCATAAGGGAGAGAGTCAAATTTAAAGCCCTATGTCTCGTTCACAAAACGCTGCAGAACCAAGGCCCTCCTGTTCTCAGCAAACTGGTCACCCCCTATAGGAACTCCAGGCCCCTCCGCTCCAATGCAGAAAACTTTACCACCATTCCTAGATTCAGAAAAACACGAGCAGGAGGAAGACGTTTCTCGGTTCAAGCCTCTCGCCTGTGGAACGCACTTCCCCGGAACCTACGTCTTGAACCTCAATACCTGCGCTTCAGGAAACTGTTAAAAACTCATCTCTTTCCCTAAATCCTGCACACCCCCCCCCCTCCTTTCTGCTCCAGTTTCCCCTTTCTTCCCTTGTCCTTCTCAGTTTCGTGCTCCGATGTTCGGGTGAATTCAGGGTTCTTCAGCGCTGGGATACCTCTGGGTGACTATCGCGCTTTACAAAAATAAATAATAATAATAATAATAATAATAATAATATAGCCGTCTCCCCCTGGGAGGGGCATATGGCTGTCTCCCCCTAGGCGACCCATCCGTATTGGTGCCACCTCCCCGTGGGAGGGGCCAATGGCCACCTCCCCCCGGGCGCTCCCATCCATACTGGGTGGCCCCCCCCCTAGGGACCTTGAAATCACTGCTCACCGATCATGACCTTACCGCCACAGGCCGGATAGTTGACCGACTATCCGGCCCCCCCACACCTCCTAAAGGTCCTGTCTCCTCAATGCCACTAGCCATGCTATGAAGTCTCCTATGAGTAAATCATTCCCAGCCCTGGACAGGTGAACCCCATCATTCAAGTAACAGTGATCACCCCGAATACACCCATGGGGAATGCTTTGCAAATGCGTGGAGTGAAACAATTTCTCAATTTTGTTGTTGACCCTCTTTACTGAGTGGTTCAACGCCGTCACAGAGATACCCCCCGCCAGATTCTTCTGGGGATCATGTGGGACCATGCAATCGTACACCCCGGGAGCCTCCTAGCCAACCAGCTGACTGCCGACAATATGTGTTCAACTAACACCCGTCTTCCCAGTCTTACCAAGTCATTGCCCCCCAGGTGCACTATGATTACAGATGGCGGTGACCTTTGCCGCCCTAAGAGTTCATCCACAAAGGTTTGAAATTGGTCAAAACAGAGGCCTCCCTTCCCATGGAAGGTCACTCTGAACCCGTATTCCCCAGATGCGTGAATCGCGTCACCTACCTTGAATACGTCCCCGGCACGCCTCACGTATGAGTGGCCCACGACCCATACCACTTGATCTCCAGTCGGTGATCCTTGACTGCTGGTCCTCAGGTGTTGGGTCGATCCCAATTTCCGCCCCGCGTCACAGGCTCGCGAAACTGTAATCCAAACAAAAGACAACAAGCGTGAGTGCATTTCATCAGTCTTTTACAATATGTGCAGTCGCACATACCTCTTGAAACAGTTCGAGGACCAACGGCCTAACTGCTTCACTTCCTCAGCACCCAGACCCCGAGCCGTAGCCTCAGTAGCGGCCCCTATTCTGAATGAGTGGGTCCCAAAATCGCACGGGTTCAAGCCCGCCGCAGCAATCGTAATTGCCAGCACCCTCCGGAACTGAAATCTCGTCAGCGGGGTGCCATCCTTGTGTCTAAGCAGGGTCCCCCCCCAAGTTGTCGACCTCTGAGCCAGGTAGTCCTCTAAGTACCTTATGGGACAACAGGAGCTCCTTTGGGCGCGCTGCAAAACCACACTATTCCCCAAAGCCTCCTGGTCTGTCTTGGACCTGGCTATCGAGATCAGCAGAGAATCACCTCGTACTTTAACATGATCCCTGCATAGACCTCCCTCAACATCATTCTTGTTCCTTGCTACGAGTTCACTTAGCAAGTGGCTTCACTTTGATGACACGCGTTATTGACTTCACCTCGCTGCATCTTAAGACACTGCAGGATCTCTGACTGCTCACAGGCTCGTTTAAGCGCAAATTATGTGCATCGACCCCTGATTTGTCTCAGAAATTTGATAATAATTCACCTAACATACACTGGATGAATTCTACTGTGTATGAATACGTGAACCCTATGTGAGTGAAGTTCAGACGCTACATCCCACTTGGATGAGCGATCTCCGCATTCGATAGTCAGGTCCCTAGGATACTGTGATCCTTCCAAGATCTTCTTGCGGATGACGATAATCCGCAAACAGACTACAATATTTCTATACAGATCTGAACTGATTACAGTCCTGAGGATGGTTTCATCAAATAACTGCTAAGAAACCGAAACGTCGACTTTGCACTTCATCCCTTGCTTTGTTTTACTCAATGTGTTTTGGGATAGTTGTCTTTTAGGTTCTGTTGAGTCACTTAGCAATTTATTTTTATGTGTACCCACAGTCCTAAAATCTTATTCGCTTATTTGTCTGTATATGAAGCTGATTTTTCTTAATGAATTATTTGATAAAAACACTTTTTTCGTATACACCCTGTGTCTTTGTTTATATGTTTCATGTTGACAACACAATTTGATCAGTTTTGATTCACTCATTGTAAGGACGATAAATTGGTTCTTCTCATATTAATTTTAAATAACAAAACTTAGATTGAACAAAGTCCCTTGAAGGCATCTTTACCTTTCTATATTTACTTACCCAAGCCCTCAAGGGTATTCCGGGTTGCTCACTTCCTTAATAATCACTTACCCGCATGGCCCCGTGGAATGCCAATGCGAAAGCCGCTCGGAACAGAATTACCTCGCAGGGCGAGGAGCATGTCTCATCCAGCTTTGCTAGTAGCAGGGACAACCTGTCTAGCCCAATCGGGTGCCTTGTATCTTGTCTGCGACCTTCCAGGCGCTGCCAACCGCGGACCACTTTCCTGACTAAGAAGGAACCCGTTGGGTCCCGTATCCCATGGAGTTGCGCCGTGAATGATATGGCTGCCCTATATCTGTTGGCAGTTGCCGCCGATCTGCCTTACTTATGAAGTGCCACCAAAAAGCCGAGGAAGGATTCTTCCCGCCCCCAGCTATGGCTCCCCACCGGCCCTAAAGAGGAGCAGTATGAACGAAACGCTCCCTCATAAGCTTTCCTCGTCCTGGGCGCTAAGCTGGCTGCCACGAGGTCTTGTAATCCGGGGCACCGATCTGCCATAGTGCTTCGGGGAATGGTGCCACTACTAGTTCCGCTGTGGGTAGATAACCCCTGAAAGCCTGCATGTGTGAACGAGAGAGTGCATCAGCTGCATTATTCAGTACACCCGGCACATGTTTTGCCCTGAATTGTACATTCAATCTCATGCATCGCAATACAATTTCCTTCAACAATCTCAATATCCACTTGCAGCGTGCTGCCTGGTGATTAATGCACTCGACCACCGTCATGTTGTCCGACCAAAACACCACTGAGCGGTTCCTAAAGTCTTCCGGCCATGCCAGCAGAGCCACCCAGATGGGGAATAGCTCCAAGAACCCAATGTTACCTGTTAGGCCACTTGAGTGCCACCACGTCGGCCATGTTTGCGCCGACCACCGGTTACCAAAAATTTGCGCCAAATCCCAGGCTCCCAGCCGAGTCGGTCCACAAACCCAATTCGTCAGACGATGCTGGGGGTTTGTTCCACGCCACTCGACCGTTGAAATCCGCCAGGAATGCCAACCAAATGCGCATGTCCTGGCGAACCTCTGCCGACAGTCTAGTGCGGTGGTGACCTTCCTTGAGGCCTACCATAGCTTGCGCAATGGAACGTGAGAACGGGCGAGCCATCGGTATCACTTTCAAGGCAAAATTAAGCTGACCCACTGTCTGTTGCAACTGTTGTAGGGTCACCTTGTCCTTACTGAGACATTGTATCAAGGAAGCCCTGAACTTGGCCACCTTTTCAATTGGCAGACGGAAACATCCTTCCACTGAGTCGAGCTCAATCCCCAAAAACTCTAGTGCGGTAGATGGCCCCACCGTCTTACCTGGCGCTAATGGGACCCCAAACTTGCGCATGAGTGTGCAGAAGTCCCGTAGTGTTTGCGCACATTCCTCAGTGTCCGCCGGACCTAGAAAAAGGAAGTCATCAATCTAATGCATCACCCGTCTATGCCCCTTGGCCTCGGTGAACGCCCATTCCAAAAAGGAGCTGAACATCTCAAAATAGGCACATGAAATTGAACAACCCATGGGCATACATTTATCCATGAAATACTTCCCTTGAAACGTGAATCCCAACAACCGCTGGTCCTGGGGATGTACCGGGAGCAACCTGAATGCTGATTCGATGTCTGATTTTGCCAACAGTGCACCGGGGCCCAGGCAATTCAGCAGAACGACAGCATCATCGAACGATGCGTATCGAACTGAGCACACTTCAGGGTCAATGGCCTCATTCACCGAGGCCCCCTTTGGGGCCGACAGATTGTGAATGAGTCTATACTCCCCCGGGTCCTTCTTCGGGACCACTCCTAGAGGTGAACACACAAATTCGGCCACTGGCGGGCAGGCAAATGGCCCTGCCACCCGTCCCAAGCTGACCTCTTTCGCTATTTTCTTGGCGGCCACCGCCGGGTTATGTTGAATAGACAGTTGGTTCCTACAGAAGGGGCTCCCCCAAAAATTTCCCACCGGGATTCTGAAGCCATGCAGAAAGCCATTCCTCAAAATCCCAGCGGATACATGATCTGGGTATCGGTTCAGCCAGGGGGTCAAAGCCAAGATATCGATGGGCGAAGATGTTTGCTTCCAAGGCACCACCACAATCCTGCTTGGATGGATCCCCCCTTCCTCCCGCCCCATTGGACTTGGAGCTGCAGCTAGTTTCAGGGTGTGAGGAATTCCCACAGCCCGAACAAGCTTGCCGGAACCTACACGTTCCTTGAGGCCTGGTACAGGTTCCTTTGTTGAATCCCCAACAAACCCCCCGCTTGCCTCCATTCCCGCCGGACCTGGGATGCGGCTCCCCCCCGGCGTTCGTCCGAAAGGGGCGTGCCGGCTTCTGTTGGAATGTCCCAGAGACGCTCGTGCTCGGCACTGACGTTCTCGCGGGTCCCGGCAACAGCTGATTATGCCAGGACACCGTGTCCAGACAATCCCATGTTAAAGCCTCGTTAAACTCCTTCGCCTTTCTAAAATTAATGTCATATCCCTTCCATTCGTTTCCCCCGTACATTGCATAGAAATTCATGATCCTGTTCTGATAACATGTTAAGTCGGGCAACACTTCAGGTCTACGCTCCCCCATAACTGCAGTGAAAACAGAAAAGGCCCTGACCCAGTTCACCATGGTCTCGTCGACCCTGAATTCCGCCATCTTGGCCCGCCATACGCTGGGGTGCCATAAATCCTTCTGGGTCTTTGCATATTCCATTTCTCGATGATCAGTCAAAAGGGAAAACATATTGATGTATTTGTCCCCACATATCATTTCCTTCGTGGCCGCCGGGATGTGCTGAGACAAACGTTCCCGCCTCGAAGGCACTGAACTCTCCCCTGCCAATGGCAATGGTCTCTTACCGGGTTCGGCCGCCGTGTCCGTTGTCTTCGTTCGACCACCATCCATCGTGACCCCCGTCGCTACCTGTGGGGAAATACAAGGTACATTCGCTGTCCCGGCATCCCTTGACTGCCGCAACTGCTCAATTATTAGTCTGGCTTCCTCTGCCGGATCACTCGCAGCCACTGTTCCCCCTGCTCCCTTCTTTAGCCAAGGTAGTACTGCCGCTAACTGAAGGGCCAATTCTGGGGGCATTTGGTCATCCCCGACAGGCGTTATTACTACGGGGATTGGTAAACCCACATCCGGACCTGGTACCGGGCTATCCACCGGCGCGACTGGGCTCGGTGGAGGCATTTCTGGGACTGGGACCTCCCTAGAACCTGCCCTCCCCTTGCCTTTCTTACCCTTACCCTTCTGGGCGACATCCAGCAAGGCCGGCCCTACTACCTTTTTTGGCCGTCCCGAGGGGGTGTTCTGGGCTGCCAAGTGCTTCTTGACGTCCGCTAAGCCTCGACCGATTACGTCCACTTTACCCATTTTTCGGTCCATCACCGCTACCCGGTTTACCAAGGTGCGTAGCATCTTCTCCATCTCGGAGCTCATCCCGCTTTCTTGCCAGACATGCTCTCGGTCTAGATCTTCCACACGCCTGACACTGAAAAGAAACAAGAAAGATTACAAGTTCTCAAAATTGCCGCTTGTTCCTTCGAGGGCTCACGAGCGACAAGTGGTGCAGCCTTCAGAGCACTGGAACAAGAGGATGCTTCGTTGGATTCCCGCTCTATTTATACATCTGCGGGAGGGCGGGGGCCCGCCTCAGGTACGCCCCTTCGTGCGCGGTTTCCGGGCGGGTGTCTAGGACAACCCCTTCTGGGCGGGAAAGGGCCTGCTCCGGCTACGCCGCTTTGGGCATACCAGCCGAGACACGCCCCCCGCCCACAACGGTTTCCCGGGGGGATCGGGGCACCCATCCATACGTTCGGGGGGACCGAGTGGTCTTCCCTTTCCATTTGGTCAGGCATGCTTGGAGCTTCAAGGAAATCACAGTGAACGAGGGAAGCAGATGACAGGCTTACAATGTCACAAAAACCTTTAAAAGGTGGTGAAGGGTAAATGATTTTAAGTCATTAAGAATTAGCGGTAAGCAAAGCCCCCCACAACAAAACCATTAGTATTAAAACCCTTATCAGTAACCAGTGGCAGCTGCTACCTTTTGAAAGTGACGGGGTACATAAAATTACTTTCAAACCTTTAAATATAAGTGTACCTTGCTTGATGATCTTCTGCAGCAGACATTTGGCTGTAAACACAACCATAGTTTCTCCTGCTTCACGCTGGTTGCTGGACAATAGTATCAGAGCCAATTCAAGCACTTCTCTCATGCTGCTTACAATGCTAAACAGCATAAGAGCAGTGCTAGGATTGGCCAGAGCAGGCAAACACAGCGCTCCATCAGACACCTATGAGGCTGTGCCTAGCTTTTCAGCTGCCTTTTATCTGTTGATTGCAGAAGCCTGAACTGTGCATGTCAGGCTGGCCTCAGTGAAAACACAAGCCAATCTGACATGCACAGTCCAGTTAACAGCTTGCTCAGGTTGTCCTACCTAACTGATTTTTATCGCTTGCCTATTCACCATAGCAAGGCAGTATTGGATTGCACAACTCTAAGTGAAAAACTGTCTGGCGCACAGTTGCGCACAGCCCCGAGATGCACAGTCATGAAGCGAATAGTAAGAATCCATATGTCCCAAGTAATCCATAGTAATCAAAATTGTATTCAACTTTTTTTCTTTGCACACATGGTACAGATGCAGTGTGATATCATTTTTTTAAATGCAAGTGAAACACCTATTCAGGCTTATCTCCACAGCATTTTGAAATTCATATCTTTTGATCCCAAAGCTTTACAGGTATACCTAAGCAATTTCGGGCTGTGAGACTTTCTTCAGAGGTAACTACAATATACAAAAGCAACCCATCAATGACTGCGAAAAAACTCATGTCCAAAACAGAAGTGAAAATTTCACATCATATACCATGCAATTCCTAAACATATTGTATAAACACAACTAGACCATGTTGTGAACCATTAAACCAGTAAATTTGTGCAAAATTCAAAACTGTGAAAGATTTAGTGAAATAATAAATCATACTAAACAATTCTTGTTTCTCATACTGGGTGTTAAATTACATTTACAAGCACGGGTGCTGGTGGCAGTCACAAAGTTACATGGAATTGTTAAGTATAATTTATTAGGTTATACATGACTGTCTTGGTCAGGAACTGTGTATCCATTCCTTGGTTATTCTTTATGAATAAGACCCTTACTGATATTGGTCTTAGAGAATTGTTTTCCGTGCCATAGTCCAGCTGCATGATAGATAAGGGGCGGATTAAGTCCCGCGTCGGAGAGTTGACTCCCTGCCAAAGAACTTATACTGCTTTACAACAGAATTCTACTCGTCATTTTTTAGAAAATTTATTGACTGGAGTATCAGCCCCATATTTAAATTTGGAGCTTACACGCAGGTAGGGTCACACCTTTCCCCTTCAGGTCAGGTACAGTTTAATGCTCCTGGTGCTTCCCTGAGAAGGATAAGATGTGGGTCTTTAAGCTGCCCCCCTGCCCTTGTGATGGGACAGCAGTTCAGTTGTTGCACTTTATCTTCTTTTGCAAATTCTATAGTAATAGTTTTTACTTTTTTCTTAAACATATTGTGGAACCAAAGGCTTCTAAAAAGTGTAGAGAGGCTTTATTGTATTTATAGTCACTAGGCACTCATCAGATTTATGTAGTGTCGCCTAATTTTTAAGCTTGTTTCCGGTCCAGGGAAGGCATGGCTTGGCAGTTCGGGCTGGACTGTTCCCATGAGGCACAGGGTCAGACTGATTTGCATATAGCCATGTCTGAACTGGGGTGGCAGAGTGGGCTAAAGAACGGTGATGGATTAAACCCAGATCTTTTGACTGGGTGTGAGTGTTTGATTGGTTCAGATGCTCCGTCCATTACCACCCCCTTTTGTATCCTAATTTTTAAAGGCATCAGTCTCCTGTAGGAAGTCTATGGAGAGGTAGCTGTTTTAAATGCTTTGATGGGGGTGCTCTTATGAATGGTTTTCAGTGACAGTATCGGGGGCTGTACTGTGATTTTATGTGAGGCAAATTATGTACAATATGGTGATTTCTTTTGCGTATTTATATCTCTATTTATATTTTTGTATTTTAACTTATGTTGTTGTCTTTGCAGTATTTTTATGCTGCTCTTTTTTTCAAAATCAAATAAAGACTTACTGAATTGAATTGGGTTGCTTTTGTATATTGTAGTTACCTCGGAAGAAGGGCTCGCTGCCCGAAATACCCGAAATTCATTTGGTACACCAGTAAAGCTACTTTGGATAAAAATATGTGAATTTCGACATGCTGTGGAGATAAGCAGGGGAGGGCTATTCACTTGCATTTGAAGATTGAAATCAATCTACTACTGTTTCAAGTGTGCAAACAGAAAAAACACAATTTTGATTACTATGGATTACTTGGGACATATGGATTCTTGCTTTTTGATTCATGGCTTTGCGATTTAGGACTGTGAACAACCCTGCGCCAGACAGTTTTTCAATTTCAAAACGTGTTATTGGGGTGCGGCATTTGCAGAGGTAGCACGCCAAACCCTCGCCTTTGAACATTTCAAGTACGGTCAAAACAGTGGTGTGCATATTATCACCAATTTTTAATACAACTCTAAGTGAACAATATAAATTCTGCACTGTCACTGTTGAATCCCCATAGGTGACTACCATTCCAAAATAAATATGCACAGACAGAAGAAAAAATTTCAGTTTTTTAGCTTTGTATAAAAAACATGTGCTTTCTTATAAATCTACAGAGATTATTTCAGAAATTCACTGTCCCGTTATTGATTTTAACCTAAAGCCAAACTGTAAAATAATTCAACGAGTGAATTACTACTCTTTAGACAGCTGTATAGTTATGATTAGGACGATTGCTCATTCTTAAGGGTCTGAATTGTTTTCAACTTCAATTTTCACATTAACAACATGATACTATATAACTCTGTTTAGTGTGAAACTTGTCATTTAATTTTATCCCTAAAATAAACATTTCCTTGATTTGCTTTGGGGTTCCGTTTTGGCACTTGAGGTTATATCAGTACTTTGCCTATACTTCCACAGTGTAAGGCTGCCATGAGCATTTGAACCTATACATCCGAATTGTGAAGCTGAACGGGATGTTTGAATCCATACACATCCACTGTGAGTCTGTACTATTTGTTTGAGCCTGTTCACATGTGCTGTGACTCTATATTGAGTGTTTGATTCAAGACTGAAGTGGGCATTATGAGTCTTCCCTGAAAATTGAGGCTATGCAACTGTTGGAATACCTTGTGCATTTAGTGTTCCATCTATGCAACATTTATACAATTATTTGTTTGTGTTATTTTTATAGCCTGTAATAACCCGTAGCAGTATTACATGGCGCAGTATATTATTCGCAGTAAAGAATGTCTTGGCGGTGGAGTGGGTGTTGTGTGCGATCCAATCATGCATTGTTCATTTGAAGCTGCACCTGCAGATTGAGAGGCTGCGTTGGCCATTCAGGACAGACCCTGTGTACACTGAGGCTTCACTGACAAGTTGAGGCAGACCTGGACATTCACTGGTCATTAGACATTTGTCCTGAACATTGCGAGGGTACACTAGGCATTTTAGTCTATATATTTGCATTGTGAATATACACTAGAGGATTTCGAGTTGTTGTGAGTATGCAGTGGGTATTTGGTTTGTATAAGCACATTATGAGGCCGCAATCTGCATTTGAGAATACGTCTGTAAAATACTTAGGTACTGTATGCTTGCATTCAGCATTCTAGTTGTTCACCGGGTATTGCACATTTGTATTTGTTTATTGAAGGTTAGTTATTGTTGGTAAATGTCCCTCTCCGAGGATTGCATGCTGTTACTTTAAATAAAAGTATTTGGAACTGTGAAAGTGGCTTCATCGCTCTTTGTTTGTGTGGATATATACACATACACACATAAACACACACACACATATGTATAATATACATACAGTACAGTCTCACCTCTATAGTTAAGGTTGACTTCTCAGTGAATAGGACATCCGATTTTGTACTATCAATAGCTTTGTATGGAATATGATTTTCTGTGGAAAAGTGTTTGTGTCTGTGTGTGTGTGAGTGTGTGTGTGTGTGTGTATAACACTGCTGAACGAGTGTTCACAAACATTTTCATACCATGGCAGGCTTTTGGTTATTCAGAACCTCTTCTTTCGTGAAATTTCGTTGAGCACTTATGGGGATATGAAGCCACATGTGAGTGTCCACTGTGCATGTCAAAGTATGCATTTTCCTATAAATGTTTACATAGGCCTGATTGGACCATGGCAGAAAATAGACCTCAGGTGAACAGACATTCAAAGGTGTTTTGCTTCCATAAGTTGCAAATATTAGGAGGAAATGAAAGAAAGATATGAACACGGCAGCAGCACGGCAGGAGAGCTGATGCTGCCGTATTCATAAGGGGGTTAGTAAGCCCTTCCACTAATGAATATTTCTCCTTGACCTGTGTGTCAGGCCTGCAAAAGATAATAAAAAAAGAACATTTATTGTCCACATACACTCTTGGCCTGGCCAGCAACAGAAAGAGCTTCCCTCCTTAGCCTTCCTTGAGGGCTGAGGAAAAAGAGGTGTTGAATACCCCCCACTTTGGCAAACTGCAGGGTGTATGCTGCACCCTGGCCTTGCCCAGGAAAAAGAGTTGAGCTGACCAAACCAAAAGGTTGTAAGGAGGGTTTAAAAAAATCCTTCTCACCTTGCCTAAGTGCAAAGGGAAGAAATGCAATGTTTCGTGCAGAGTTCCTAATGCATTGCTATTTTCTGTGTAACACAACCATTGAAGTACCTGAATGTTCCTGTTTACAAATTGGCAAGTGAGAAAACATTCAAAATTGTATGGATTTAAATGGAGAGGATGGGAGGGAGGAGCTTACACTACACTTGACTGGGCAGTGTCCTGTCCCCACACAAAGGGTTGGGAAGGGAGGTCCTCGGTGCACTTCAAAAGCCCTTCTTTGAAGTCAACTCCACTTCAGAGTCACAACTGAGTATAAGTACTGGGTCCTTGACCCCACCAAATCAGACACTTCTCGACTTCTCGACCTGTAAATAAACTCTTCCAGGAAGAAGGAGTGCTCTGCTGCTACAAGGACTGTCATTCTGCTGGACTGCTGCTCTGAAAGAACTGATTTTCTGCTGTGCTTTCATGATGCCTGCTGCCCTCTGCCCCTGCTGAAAAATAACTGGGCTCTTGCTTGAACTCAGAGTGATCACCAAGGGCATGCTGGCTTGCCTCCTGTTTTGAGTTCCTATGATATCCAAGTCTCACCTCATGCTCCTGTTCCTGGTCTATTGGAAGTGGACCCAGGTGTTTCTTCCGGAGGAACCTACACATCCTCTTGCATGAAGCAAAATCGACACATCATCGCTATTGCTGAAACATAATCTGCGCATCACACTCGTAATCAGTGCATCACCTCCAGAACCAAGTAATTGGAACCACCCTATCGCCACTCCTGCAGTGAGAAACGGAAAAAGCCTCCCCTCGATTGCATGGAGAAAGCCAACACATTAGCTTCGGAACCAAATCATCTTGGCTACAGTGCTTTGTCTTTAGACTTTACATTTTTGCCCCTGCAGCCACAAATTATTTTTAAAGAGAGTGAAGGACTGTCAATTGTCACAACACTTCCTCTGCGGGGCCACGCCTTTGGGCCCCCCTCCCCGAGTAAGTAAATAACTTGCGCTCAGTTGTCACTTTGCAAACTTATATAAACAGACACCGAGAAATCGCATGTACTATTTCTCTTGCAGAAGTAAAGACCTGCAATTGCTGTCTATTGTTTACAAATCGTCTTGGCCACACAATATTGCAAACCAGGTAACTTTTTCCTTCCTTTCCCCCATACATAGCTATCAGACAAAAGAATTACGCCCCATGAGCTAAATCATTCATAATGTATTTTATTGCAGATTGGCAACCACTGTTTGTTACACATTGCTGATGGTCACATCTAACCGGCATAATGCAGGTATGTGACCACTAACTTGTGCAGTTAGAGAAAGAATTAGGGTTTTGGGCAGCGCCTTTTTTAATAAAAACTCAAACCCCTCTCCCCCCTTTTTGTCACAAACAGTCTGTTTGTGAGAAAGACTAATCCAGCCCTGATGAGAGTACCACAATTGATTTAACCGGCACTCGAAACGCGTCGGCAGACAAAAAAACTTAACTCCCTGGTTAAATATTGCAAATACACCCCCTTGTGTCCCTGATATTTCAGAGGATTTTGATTTATCCCAAATATAAGGGTGCTAGTTGTCTAATTTATCATTTTGTATGACAACTTTGTATTTTGTATTGTGTATATATCGAATGTTCTTTGTGACATTTCATTCGTTTGTATTGATGTTTGACTATTATTAGTTTATTTGTAATTGTATGTCGAAACACATTTTCGCGTTGTTCATTTTCACTGTGTAAGAACTAATGTGGTATTTCGTTTAGTTGACTATGTGTTCTTTTTGTGATCAAAGATATTAATAAAAAAAATAATGAAATAAAAGGCAGAAATTACTACTAGGTTTTTGTTCATCTTACTTCATATGAATAAGTGTTGTGAAGTCACTAGAGGCATAGGTAATTTTTTTCTTATGTTGTCTTTAGAACTGGCACATCACCATCAATAAGTGGAGAAAATTGACGCATCCCCTTCACTGCGGGATTAACACCAATGCTTTGCCTGGCTGCATTCCGCATGTCGCTGTTGTGACCAGGTTTGAGGCACTTTGTTCAATGGGCCTTGAGTGAATCATTTTTCCGTCCCATATTCCATTGCGGTCGGCATGAACTTTTGATTTTGCCCCGGTCCAGGGCGACCAGATAACCCCATAGGCGCTTATTGCATCTAAGCACAATTTTTCACTTTTAATCTTTCAAAATTCATATCTCAACTTCTACTTATTGGCTTTTTGTCGTTTTGGTCTTGTTTTATCTATAAACGGGTAGGGTGTCTTTTTGTGATGTTTTCACTGCGTTGCTGCTTGAAGTGTTGCGCAAACGCTTTACATATTGCCTCTTAAGTTAAGCCTCTCTGCTTTGTGGCAAGCTTTCAGAGGGTGAGAACAGGTTAATTTATGGTGTATATCTGACTTACCCTGAATAGAATTGTTGTCCCTGCTTGGACAGGGTACATACCTCTGCCAATAGGAAACCCAATTTCTAATAGCCCATAATTATTTGCTCAAGGGTTATATCTTATGATGTAGGCAGCAGTTGTTATTAGCCACTCTTCTAATAGCACCACATTATTTGACTTCCGGTTGATTTTATGGTTCTTGTTAAAATGTATGAGTTTCAACTTCCTTCACGTTTTCCCCATCATGCAGGAATTTTGTAACTTAAAAAGAGTAGGGTAGTGTTCGAAGATGGTTTGGTCTGTACCCACAGTGCAGCTCATTACGTGACAGTTTTTCCTTTCATTAAAATGTATTAAGTAATACAAGTAGAAAAGGGTGGAAAATGGATCACACATGCTGGTTTATCCCTTTCAGTATTTTCACTTAGTATAATCAAATCTGATGCAGTGGTGTAGCTCGGGGGAGCAGTCCGCCCTGGGCGGCAGTATTTTTGGGGATGGTGGGAGTCCTCCAATCCTAAAAAAGAAGTTGTCCGTTTGCCGCCCCCTTCCACCCCCTGGAACAAGTCGTACACCAACTGACCCCCTGCGAAACAAGTCACTGTCGCATGCCACCCGCGCTTTTACCTACACCGGGATGGTAAACTTAGGGGCTGCCCAGGGTGGCAGTATGCTTAGCTACACCACTGATCTGATGTACTTAACTTTACTCAGCAAAGTTTTACCGCTACTACTGAATTGTGTCTGTGAAGGTTCCTAATGGGCAATTCCTCATAATACACCAATCTCCACTGGCTGCATATATTCAAATGGTGCTCTAGGCGTGAAATTCCTTATCACCATTACAGCTTGCCTGTGAATCACTTTCTACATCACTTGATCAAGCACTTGTGTCCTAGTCAGACACATGCCTTTATTACAAATATTCTCCAGTTGCTAAGTGGGTCGTCTTGAAATTAGCACCACTCATATTTGGATGAGGTGTATCTAGTGCAGTTTCCTTATTTCATGCTTTAAGAATATATATTTATTACATTTTGGAAACAGATCTAGTAAGATTCGATAGTTTTGCAGTATTTGAAAGCTCCCTTGTGATGATTTTTGTACACCTTTCCATTCTGGCTGTCTGAATTTCATTGCCTATTACGTAAGCATAAGATATTCCAGCTCGAAGTTCAAAAGTACAAAGCGTCCCTTGAGGATTTTACCTGTAGACGTGAGCTACATCCAGTTATGTTGGTTTTCAAGGTTAGCTGGTTCACTTAATTCTTTTACCAAACGGTCTCGCTTCACTTAACATATTCACTACAATTACTGATGCCTCTTTCTTTACTACCAGTGGTCAAAGAAATTCTTGAATTGATTACATTTTTCGAAATGACATACTGTTTTAAAGTAATCTTAGCTGCTGTGTTTTGTGCATGAAAATAATGTAGAGACAATTGAGCTGATGAAACATGAGTACCTGTTGATCCTATGAGATGTCATTTTCTGCTGAAAAATTTACTATGCATGTATTAACATCGTGTAGCCGGTGTTTGGTTTCTGCAAACCTTTCTAGGGAGTGATGCTGTTTGTAAAACATACAAATTCTGGAAATATGATTTCCACAGTACAGGTTCAAGCACTGATATTTATTCTCAAAGGCAAAACCTTTACATCACATGAGGGAAAGAGATTAATAGTCATCGTAGGGTCACCAGTTCTTTCACAATCTCTCAGAACAACGCCTTGCTCAATTTTATTTTCCAGTGGAACTATCGCCATTCTGAATGTACCTCTTCTATCTCCATTCCTGGTGACCAAAAAAATAATCTCGCATGTATTATTTGATGTCCATAAATGGAGAAGCTGGGATTCAAATGAGAAATAATCAATTTGCCCATTCAAACTAACTCATATACACGTACATATGTAAATATGGCTGTAGGATTTTTTAAACTTCTGCTGCCAAGATTCTTCATCCCATTGCGCACAGATTATTTTTGACTTTTTTTATGCATTTTGAAATTCTCTTAAAAAAGGGATATACAGGCAATGCATTTCGCATCTATCCTTCCACCGTTTTCTGTGAAGTTTTTTTTAACCTTCTGACGTTTTTCTAGGCACCAAGGTTCCATAAACAAATTGTTATAATTTAACTGTCAATGTTGACTACCAATGCATAGTTTGATGTCTGCCCAATTCTTATTCAAACTGCGCCTATAGTTCCTTTAGAGATATGTAGCCAATTACGTACAAGGTTTAGAAAATAAATCACACCCTCCAGAGCTGATTTCTCATCCCGCACGGCATTGTGGTGTCGTCTTTGAGCCACGTCATACGCGCCCTAATAATCACACAGAGACCTTAGTGTGGTGGTGGCCAGATAACTGAGCCACGCCTGGAGCCCCCGGGCTTTTTATTAACTTCTTCCTAGCTGAACTGGCCCACTTTCGTCACACACATGGAGGTCACGGCTACTCCCCCCATGTGCAACTTGGAATCACCCATGACCTGGCAACACTACATTTCTCCTTCACAGGGAAATGACAACAACAAAACCCAACAGGGATAACTGAAAACTTAGACAACTTAGAGTTCACATGGTAGTCTCAGTCCTGATACAAATATCATGGCATACTCTTACTTTATCACAGGATACTCCAGTACCTGATCACAGCAGCAGACTTGTTGGTCATCTCAGATCAGCCAGACACAAAGTCTTTATACTTCTGGGATGGCTTTGGGTGCGACTGCAACTCATACTGTCCTTGGCTGCCCCTCATTGATGGTGTCGGCGAGGAAGTTTTCGGTTCAATCAATCAATCATGGTATTTGTAAAGCGCGCTCCTTACCCGTGAGGGTCTCAAGGCGCTGAGGGGAGGGGGGGATGCTGCTACTGTTCGAAGAGCCAGGTCTTGAGGAGTCTTCTGAAGGCAAGTAGGTCTTGGGTCTACTGTAGGTGGGTGGGAGGGCGTTCCAGGTCTTGGCGGCGAGGTAGGAGAAGGGTCTGCCGCCGTATGTCACACATTTGATGCAGGGGACTGGGGCGAGGGCGAGGCTGGCGGAGCAGAGCTGGCGGGTGGGGGTGTGGAAGCTGAGTTTGCTGTTCAAGTTGGCTGGTCCGGTGTTGTGTAGTGCTTTGTGTGCGTGGGTGAGGAGCTTGAAGGTGATCCTTTTGTTGACGGGGAGCCAGTGTAGGTCTCTCAGGTGGGGGGTGATGTGGCTGCGGCGGGGGACGTTGACGATCGGTCGGGCAGAGGCGTTGTGGATGCGTTGTAGTCGTCGTAGATGTTTGGCTGGGATTCCTGCGTAGAATATGTTGCCGTAGTCCAATCTGCTGCTGACGAGGGCCTGTGTCACAGTTCTTCTTGTCTCGGTTGGGATCCACTTGTAGATCGTGTGGAGCATGCGGAGGGTGTTGTAGCAGGTGGAGGAGACGGCGTTGACCTGCTTGGACATGGAGAGGGAGGAGTCGAGGATGAATCCTAGGTTGCGAGCATGGTCGGTGGGTGTTGGTGCTGTTCCCAGTGTGGTCGGCCACTAGGAGTCGTCCCATGCTGTGGGGATGACGATCTCCGACTTGTCCGGGTTCAGCTTCAGACGGCTGCTCCTCATCCAGTCAGCGACAGCCTTCATTCCTTCTTGGAGGTTGGTGTTGGCGGTGTGTGGGTCGGTGGTGAGGGAGAGGATAAGCTGGGTGTCATCGGCATAGGAGATGATGTTAAGGTTGTAATGGCGGGCCACTTGTGCGAGGGCGGCCATGTAGATGTTGAACAGCATCGGGCTAAGGGATGAGCCCTGGGGGATGCCCCAGATAATGTCGGTGGCTTCGGATCGGAAGGGTGGGAGGCGGACACTCTGGGTTCTGCCGGAGAGGAAGGACGTGGCCCATTCAAGGGCCTTTCCTTGGATTCCAGCTTCTAGGAGGCATGTCTTTAGAGTGCGATGGCAGACAGTGTTGAAGGCAGCCGACAGGTCAAGGAGGATGAGGGCCGATGTTTCGCCGTTGTCTAGTTGGCGCCTGATGTCGTCTGTGGCACGATGAGGGCTGTCTCGGTGTTGTGGTTGCGTCTGAATCCAGACTGGGACGGGCCCAAGATGTTGTTGTCTTCGAGGTGGCGGGTCAGTTGCATGTTGACGATTTTCTCGATGACCTTTGCCGGACACGGGAGCAGGGAGATGGGCCGGAAGTTCTTGAGGTCCTTGGGGTCCGCTTTGGGCATCTTGAGGAGGGCGTTGATTTTGGCGTGCTTCCAGCTTTCTGGGAAAGTGGCTGTTTCGAAGGAGATGTTTATGACCTTCCTTAGTTGGGGTGCGATGGCTGCGTCTGTTTTGTTGAATATGGGGTGTGGGTATGGGTCTGACGGAGATCCTTAGTGGATGGAGTTCATGACCTTGCGCGTCTCATCGTCGTTGACACTGGACCAGGAGGTCAGGCGGATGGCGCTGGTGGTGTTGAAATGGGAGGTGGAGTCTGGCATGGTTGGGGCGGTTGTGGTGTTGAAGCTGTCGTGGATGTCAGTTATCTTGCGGTGGAAGAAGATGGCTAGAGAGTCGCACAGTTCATGTGAGGGCGGGATGTCGTTGGCATTGGCGCTGGAGTTGGAGGGTTCCTTCAGGATTCTGAAGAGCTCTTTGCTGTGGTGTGAGTTGTTATCCAGGCGGTCTTTGAATGAGGATCACTTGGCTAGTCTGATGAGGTTGTGATGTCTGTGGGTGGCGTCCTTGTGGGCTGAGTGGTTGTCCGGAGTGCGTTTGTGGAGCCATATATTCTCCAGTTTCCTGCATGCGTGTTTGGAGGTCTGCAGCTCGTCAGTGAACCAGGTGGCTCTCTTGCTGGCATGTTTGTTGGAGGGTTTCGTGAGTGGGGCGAGGGTGTTGGTGCAGTCGTCGATCCACTGTCTGAGGTTGCGGGCTGCGGTGTCTGCATTGGAGGGGTCGGTGGGTGGGTTCTGGGCGAGGGTGGTGATGAGCTGGTCTTCGGTGATTTTGCTCCAGCAGCGGCGAGGTAGCTGTTGGGTGCAGTGGTGCGTGGTTGGTTTATTGAAGGTGAAATGGATGCAGCGGTGGTCAGTCCAGTGGAGTTTGGTGGTGTGGTCGAAGGTGACGTGGGTGCCTGTGGAGAAGAAAGGGTCCAGCATGGGGCTACGGCTTGGGTGGGTGCGGTGACGAGTTGTCTGAGGCCGAGGTTGGCGAGGTTGTCGATCAGGGTGGTGGAGTTGGCGTCGTTGTTGTTCTTGAGGTGGAAATCAAGGTCCTGGAGGAGGATGTAGTCCGTGAAGGCGAGTGCGTGGGTGCTGGCGAGGTCGGCAATGGAGTCGCTGAATTGAGCTCGGGGTCCGGGTGGTCTGTAGATGAGTGTTCCTCTGAGGGTGGTGTTTGGGTTGGTGTGGATCCGAAAGTGCAGGTGCTTGGTGGTGTTGAGGGTGTCGTCTGCGTGGGTGGCGACCTTGAGGGTGGACTTGTGGACAATGGCTATTCCTCCTCCGATTCCGTTGGCACGATCCCTGCGGGTGATCTTGTAGCAGTCCGGGATGGCTATGGCGATGTCGGGCGCCGAGGAGTCGTTCCACCAGGTCTCGGTCAGGAAGGCCACGTCTGGGGCAGAGGTATTGAGTAGATCCCAGAGGTCGACAGCGTGTTTGCGTGCAGAGCGGGTGTTGAGGAGTATGCAGCGGAGGTGGTTGGGTCCAGTCCTTGGAGGTTTGGTGGCTCTGTTGCAGGTGAAGCTGCAGGTTTGGCAGGAGAAAGGTCCATGAGTCTGTTTCGTGGTGGCTTGGAAGCAGGTGTGGTTTCGGCCGGTGTTGAGTCCATAGAGGGTGCTGGCGTCGTAGCGGAGTCTGGTGTTGTGGCGTTCGAAGGGTCCAGGGGTTCTGGCGCTGGGCGCGGTCCAGGCGCGGACGCCCCCAGACAGGCTTGCCTTTGGCGCGCCTTTGGTGCCCCAGCGGTGCACGGCCTCCATAAGAGGGTGATATGGAGGGAGGAGCAGCTGGAAGGCGGGAGCGGGGTGGCCAATGGGGAGCAGGGGGGCGGGCCCCAGGGATGCAGCAGCGAGAAATGGCGGGAAAACAAGCGGGCGGCAGTGAGCAGGTACGAGGCAGCTGGCGGCCGTGTGGTGGCGTGGAGTGACCTGCCTGCAAGCAGGGTCAGAGGTCGCTCCTACGCCACTGCGCGGCCTCCTTAAGAGGGGGATAGGGAGGGAGGAGCAGCTGGGAGGCAGGAGTGGGGTGGCCAATGGGGAGCAGGGGATGGGGCCGCAGGGACGCAGAGGCAGGAAGAAGCGGGAAATGGTGGGAAAAACAGGCAGGCATCAGGGAGCAGGTACAAGGCTGCTGGCAGCCGTGTGGTGGGGTGGGGATCGACCTGCCTGCGAGCAGGGTCAGAGGTCGCTCTATAACTTCTTCCAGGGAGATCAGAAGAGGCCTGGATCTCTCCACGATCATCCTCACATAATCTTCCATGGCTGCAGCCTCTGCAGCTTCAGGGAGCGTGACTGGCCAGGCATGCCTTGACAGGAAGCCGGACAGGTTTCGGGTCCCGGGCCGGTACTCGATGGAGAATTGGAATCCTTGCAGTTGCAGGATCCATTTTTCTATCCTTGGAGAGGGTCGTGATGAAGAGCCTTGAATCAGCTGGATTAGGGTCTTGTGGTCGGTAATGACAGCAAAGGGGTGGCCATATAATTAGATGTAGAAGTGTTGACAGCCCCAAAGGATTGGGATTGCTTCCTGTTCGATTTGTGAGTATCGCTGCTCTGTTGGTGTGCAGCTGGCGTAGGCCACCGGAGCCCATTCTCCACATTCTTGTCACTGGACTAGGACTAGGCCTAGGCCGGTGGGGCTGGCATCCACTACGAGTTGTGATTCTCTCCTGGAGTCGAAGTACACCAGTGTGGTATCTGCGGACAGGGCGGCTTTGGTTTGTTGGTAAGATTCTTCTTGCTCAGGTCCCCATACCTACGGGCTGGTTGCTTTGGTCAGGTCCCCGAGAGGGCCGGTGATATCTGACAGGTTCTTGATGAACCATCCGCAGTAGGTCACCATGTCCAAGAAACTGTGGACTCTGGACACTGACATTGGGGCAGGTGCTTCTTTGATGTCTTTCATGTTGTCAGGGTCAGGGCAGATGCCCTTGTCGGAGAACCGCTAGCCAAAGAAGCTGATATCTTTTCATAGGAAGTCACACTTCTCCCGGTGCAGCGTGAGACAGCTCTCTCTGAGACGTGGGAAAAAAGCCTGGAGGCGAATTAGATGTTCTTCTAATGCGGGAGCGGGCACCAAGATATCGTTGCTCACATTGAGTACCCCTTGCATACCATAGAGGATGCCTTTGACAATGTTCTGGAAGACTTTGGCGGTGCTGGGGATGCTGAAGTTGAACCTGGTGTACCTCCAGAGCCCTGCATGTGTCAAAAAGGTGGTAATGGGCCAGGAGTGTGGGTGTAGTGGTTTCTGATGGTAGCCTGACCGGAGATCCATCTTGGAGAAACATTTGGAGCCTGCCAGCACGCCGATGATGTAGTCTACGGTTGGTGTGAGGTGGTGTTCCCGCTTGATCGCCAAATTTGAGACTCTCATATCTACACAGATGCGCACAGCTTTGGACTGTTGGGCTCCTTTGCTACTACGATGGGGGACACCCATGGCATCTGTCTTTGCACCCGTTCGATGATGCCGGCTTCCTCTGGGAGTCGGAGTTCGGCCGCCACCTTTGGTCAGAGATGAAAAGCGATTCTTCTGTGCCTGAGGGCTATCGGAGCTACGGACTTATCAATGTGCAACTGGATGGCTGGACCTTTGAAACACCCAATTCCCTCGGACAGTGGTGTAAAGTCCTGTAGCAGGTGACCAAGGTTGTGTGCGTACTTGTTGAATGCGATTTGGATTAGGATGAGGTCCTGAGCCTTGCGGCAGCTAAGTAGGAATCCTGACCCTTCTTGCGACATGTAAACCTTCACACTTTGACGGGTGATATAATGAGAGAGAGATATGCTTTAAAAAGCCACACAGCTTCAGCGGTGAGCAGTTGCCAAATGCGCACGTTGGCGTTGTGAAGTGCTGGGGGGTTAGGTAGGCTGAGATAGACGTTTGCAGCTTTGAGGTTGATGGTGGCTCCTGTGTCTATGAGCATGGCGATGGAGTGGTCTTGCACTTCGATCTTGCATATTGGTGTGGTCTGCTGGGCAGCCTTGAGCGTATCCAATGTTCTCACCACGGGGAAAAAGTGGCGATTTCATATTCATTCATGTCGCTGCTAGACGTGTCTGTGTGCCTTTGGGCCGTCTTCTTTGCGAGAAGCGGCACACTTTTGGAGAAGTGGTTCTGTTTACCATATGCACTGCATGTTTTGCCACTCGCAGGCCATGTTCCATTGAGGGGGTATGGGCCTCCGCACCACATACGCATGCGACTCTGTGGGCCTTGCTTGGCCAGGTGTGGGGATGGTTTGATGAACTTCGGTCTGCTCCCGTGTGTCTCAGTTTGGATAGCATTGATCGGTTCCTCTTTGATGTGAGTGGAGGAATGGGGGTCCATGGGGGCCGCATGGGCTTTGGACAACTCTTTGGAATGCCCAAGCGTCGAAATGTGTCTCATGGGCATGTTGCGTTCTTGCAGGATGTGCTCACGCAACTTGGAAGAAGCGCATCCTTGGATGTACTGTGCTCAGACTTTGTCATCTTCGTCTGGGAGAGTGCACGTGCTGGCTAGCTCCCTCAGTTGCCCATAGAAGACGTCCACTGACTCATCAGGCAGCTGCTATGCTTGGTGGAAGAGAAGCCACTTATAGCCAGGGTTGGCATAAGGCTCAAGGCGCACCGTGATGGCATCTCTCATGGTGGCGTTATTTCGTGGGGGACTGACCTTCTGTACCCTCTTGAAAAGCTTGTGGATGTTGGCCCCTCCCAGGTGGAGAACAGTGTGGCGTCTGCGTGGTGCTGAGATTTCTGGAGCTTCAAAGTACATTTCTAGGCATTCAACCCACGCCTTCCATCATCGCGCTGCTTGGAATGGTGGGGGCCCTGTGATGGTGAAGGGCTCCAGTTCTGAGATTGACGCAGTGATGATGAGCGTTGGGCCGCAGTCGTATGTGGCCGAGCAGAGCGCAGTGCTGTCAAGGCTTTGGATCCAAATGTGGCTGGAGGGCTGTGGCACTGGCCTGGGTGTGCAATCAATTTGGTTGTGGCTGTGCACGCCCCTGATGGTACCCTGGCTGATCGCTGTGGGTTGTGGGCTATAGCTGAGTAGGGCAGGCAGCGTCCCTTGGGCTCCATGGGCTGTGTGACGGGCTCTCTGATGGTGCTGAAGGGCTTTTGGACAGTCTGTCCTCTCTTTGGCATGCCGCCGTGGTGGCCCGTGCGGGCAGGGCCAGCAGGGAAGGCAGGCGCTCCACGTGGTGTCGGGGATAGTGGAGCTTTGTGCTCTGACCCGTGGTGCTAGTGCTGCTCCAGCAGGTTGCGCTGTGGCAGGTGGGAAGGACTCTGCCACTCGAGACAGGTGGAGGGAGCGGGTTGCTGCTCAGAAGCAGTACCTGGAGGTAGAGGACTCTGTCCTCGGGTGGTCTTGCCCACGTCGGGTTTCCCAGCATGCAGGCTGCGGGTCACCTTCTCCTGCGCAGCAGCAGGAGAGTGACAGCGGGGCAGCAGCGACACAGCGGTGGCATCAGCGGTGAGTGGGGCAGCCCTGATGCTACTAGGAGCACGAGTGACTGGGCACTCTGTGGGGCCTTGGCCACCTTGTCGCCAGTGTGGTATCGTCATTGGGCCTGGCCCTGAGCCCTAATAAACACACAGAGACCTTTGTGGGGTAGTGGCCAGATAACAGCCACGCCCGTAGTTACGGGCTTTTTATTAACTTCTTCCCCGCTGAACTGGTGTACGTCAGTTCAGCCCACTTCCGTCACGCACATGGGGTACTGTCTACTCCCCCCGTTCGACTGGGAGACTTGGACTCACCCATGACCTGGCAACACTACAGGCATGGTCTTTCAAAGGAAGTTGGCGTTTGCCTAAGCAACATCGGTCATGAGAATAGATGTTTGTGTCTCAGAGTAAATCTATGCGGACCAGGAAGTGAATGCAAACAGACGAGCATTCGGACGTCGTGTGACTTGGACACCGGGTAGTCCGCTTCTAAAAAAATCTAAACCAACTATAACTACCGACAGTGTACACAACGCGCCTGACTCGCCCATTTAGAAACGGCGAGCCAGGCAGTTGACAACAGGCTATAGAAACTCACAAACTTTGGTTTCAAGAACATTACCAGCTATTCTCTGATGAGTGCGAGATATTGGTCCTGATGAGAACTCCGAAATGACGGGAGTTCGAAACGCGTAGATTCTTTTTTTGTTATAAGCCAAAATCAACAATTTAGTAATTAAGATAAATATAACTGTACATACATATTTTTGCTGAAAAACAAATATTGGCTTTTTGTTGTGAATATTGCAATTCCAGCATTCATTGAATCATTTATGTTTTGTTGTGGTTGTTTGTATTGGTTTGAGTGATGAATGAATGTGGATTGAATGGTGAATAAGATGTAATCTTTGTAAATAAGTAAGTTGTGATTTTTGATATAATATATATCATTTTTTGTTGTGTACACCAGGTTTTAACATTTGTACAACAATTTGAAAAAGTACTCATTTAAATAGAAGTGGTTAATAGAAACTAAAAAGAAATAAAAAGAATTGTAATTAAAATCAACAAACATACTGTCTCATCCGTATGTTTTGACTAAATAATTGTCTTATTCAGAAATTAGCGGCATTGGCAATTTTTGTTGTTTATCAGAGTAAATCTAAGAATTTTTCCTGTTTGCTTAGTGTACATGCTATTGCAACTGGCCTACCTACCAATGGGACACTATCAGACTGGAGAGGAAGAACATCCTCATATCTATCAGGACTGCCTCAACCCAGGTTCAATTTACAAAAGAACTGAAAGTGCACCTGTGTACAGAATACTATACTATGATGTAGTAACAGTCACTCAATCAATCAAGGGTTTGTAAAGCATGGCTGCTCACCCGTGAGGTTCTCAAAGTGCTGAGGGGGATGGGGATACTGCTGATTTGTCTAGTTGTGGAGGTTCAGTTGAAGAGCCAGGTCTTCAGGGTCCTTTCTGAACTTGGTCAAAGACGTGGATTGCCTGAAGTGGAGGGGTACTGTGTTCCAGGTCTTGGTGGCGAGGAAGGTGAAGGATGTACTTCTGGTTCTGGTCTTGTTGATCTGTGGGACGTAGTCCAGTGCAAGATGGGTGGAGTGGAGTTGTCTGATGGGTGTGTGGAAGAGAGGTGGTGGTTCATATATTCTGGTCCTGCGTCGTGGAGGGCCTTGTAGGCATGAGCGAGGAGCTTGAAGGTGATTGTCTTGTTGATAGGGAGCCAGTGGAGTTGTCGGAGGAGATGTGTCATGTGGCTGTGGCAGGGATTGTTGATGACCAGTCTGGCTGCAGCATTTTGGATGTTCTGTAGCTTCCTGAGCTGTTTCTGGGTGATGCCTGCGTAGAGTGCATTGCCGTAGCCAAGTCTGATGGTGATGAGTGCGTGGGTGACCATCTAGCTGGATTCTGTGTGGGGCCATATGCAAGTCTTTTGAAGCAAACAAAACAGGTGATGGAACGAATGTGGATCAATGTCACACATTCAACCCAGTCCAAAGATCTGGGCCCAAATCCATCGTTTTTTTGCACTCCACACCACCCTGGGTTAGACAATGGCGATATGCAAATCAGCTCTGACCCTGTGCCCCATGGGAACAGTCCAGTCCGAACTACAAAGCAGGAGGGGGCTCAAGAGGTGCTATGGTGGTCGCTTTCAATGGTAGGGCTGTTATCCTAGCCGGAGCCCTTTGTCTCCTTCACAAAGTCAGACTGGGTAAAAATGGGCAAGGCAATTACTCTCCCATTCATAGGGCCTTAAAGTCATAGCATTAGCTATTCAAAGTATTTCTCACCTAACTTCATTAGTAGTAGAGGCTGTATAAATCAAGTCTCCACCATTGATCAAAACGTAATCTGTTGGGAAATAATGGCGTATTTAGAGATCAGCCCAAATTAAATTAAAATGGTGTTATTTAAGTCGGATCCCCTCTCTGCATTGATTGCTCACCTTTTCTTCGAGGCATTCAATTAATTTGTGCCGTTGTAGCGCTGAACTCCGCTATACAGCGAAAAGCCCTGGTTAAATCCGGTTAGAGTAGCGCGAGGATGCTTCCGCGTTCTTGACGCCAGAGTGGTTGCTAAGAAACCAACGTGGTGACGTGCCTTTGTATTCCTAGGTTGGTAACACAGGGATCTCAGCAAGCCGAGTTCGCGGCCGCTGTCCACCTATTCCCTTAATGGTAATGTGGCAGTAGCACTTAGATTATGTAATGAAAACTATTTATTGATGACTAAAAGCGCTTGGATTAAGTTAAACTGGTCAAATAAAGTTACAGATTATACAACTGTGTCAGGCTAATGGATATGACATCGCGTATTGTGCCGGGGAGCCGTGTTCGCGGCTGCTGTCTTCATAGTGAACATAAAACTGCTCACTGTCAAGTGTTTTCCGTTAAGACACCCGGTATTAAAAAGGCAGTATGTCCCTTGCCTCCTGGGTAACGCACATGTTAAATTGATACTGTTATACGTGGACAGCAATGTTTGCGTTACTTTGGTGACAATTATACAATACTGAAAGTTGGCATCTTCAGTGACATTAAACATGGTGCATTAAATAATATTACCTTATTTATACATTAGATATAATTCTATTCATAACTCTGTGCATCACAGAGGTGTAAAGATACTCTGAGTGTATACATAATATCACATTTTCCGTATTCCAATGCATAATATATAATCATATTCGTACCTCTATGCACAAGTGTGAGGAGATGCTCTGAGTGCAGTTGAGCTGTTTAAAGGTATTAACACAAGAAACGCATATGCAGTGAAGATGTGTACAGTCTGATAAATAAGACATTATCCCATCTCATTTAGTTCATAGTGGAATGTATCTCAGAGGTTCAATACATTTGTCAGGCTCCACCGTTCGATCCTCAGGATGGTGAGATGTAGTTAAGAAGCCCACCTCTAGATTGCCCCAAATCTGGCTCGTGAACCAACACAGACTTAGAGGAAATCAAGCGAGGGGTGCGGGGAGGGAAGGGCTTAGCGGGGGGGGGGGGAGATCTTGTGGGAGACAAAAGAATGAACAACCGTAAATAACACTCTACTACGTACAGTAAAAGCAATGATAGCGTTATCACGATTTATTCCTTCCCCTCACCTGAAAAGCAAAATACGTTGTGCTTTAACCATAGAAGAGAGAAGAGGGCAGTAAAAGGCCGCTACACACTCTATGAAGACAACACAAAAGACAAGGAACACAATGTTACCCTCCACTACTTTGTACATGTATCATGCTTCAAGCATATCATAAGGAGTGCATGCATACCATAGCAACTGTGGTGCGAGGCTTAACCTTTATCTCTCCGTGAGTACTGACCCCGCCCTACTCTCTCCTGTAATATAGAAACAAAGAAAATGTTGGAGTCTTGTATCCCAAGAACACAGAGGTCAACAGGAAGAAATGAGTTCCAAAACAAGAGCACATCCAGTTGTAATCACATAGATACGAATAACAGTTCTTTGTGTGTTGACACAGTTCTTAATAAACGGTAACCAATAGTTTGTGGCCTTATCCCAGTGTGAGCAATCTCACTGTAAAGCCTCTGAAGCAAATACCTCTTTGCTTGATACCCTTTAATCAGCTTCTCTACATGAGACCGAGTTGCAGGTCTCATCCACTAGAGGAAACTGATTCTCGAACAGAGTCCCAGACCCGGTTCAACTCTGCATGAGACCGTTGGTATTCTCGGTCTCCTGCAACAGACAAATTGGTCTGGACACAGAAATAGTCACAGAAGCAAAGCACCGCTCTCGGAACAATCCGAGCGGTCAAAGTAAACACCGAGTGATGTCACCCGTCTGGAAGCAATCTTAGGGTTGGTGCAGGTGCACCCTTACCGCCTCTCTGTGGTTCTCTGAAAGAGCCGCCGGCCTGAATCCGCCAACAACACAGGTCTCCTAAGAATTATCGGCACTCTCCTCCTCGGTCGACGCCATGATATTGCGGCCGCAGAGATGACGCCGCTCACGTGCTGCGTGCCCCGCAAGGAGCCTGGGTAATGTAGTTCTGCCTGCTCCCGTACTCCGATGGCAAACAGTGATTGCCGGTGACCGAAGCCGGATGTATGTCGTTACAACGCATACTTTTACTCCGCGTACCATTACAACGCGGTATTTACAACGCATACCGCTACAACGCATAGCGCTTTGGGGTGCTGGATCGTGGTAAGTATAATTTACTATTCTAACTCCAGTCCCCGTGGACCCTAGGGAAGGTGTTGGATAGTAAATTAAAATTACCTCTTATCCTAGAGCGCCCCCCAGCGCAATGCGTTGTAACGATATGCGTTGTAATGCCCGCGTTGTAGTGTTAGTGCGGAGTAAAAAATGCATTGTAACAGGTGAATACCCCGAAGCCTGACAACATTCATCTTTGTATAATGCAAAGCACAATTTAAATCAACATTAAATATGATCAACCTCACCTAGAGTGTCTACTACATTGTAAGGTCAGCATATGCAGATTAAAATGCGGCGAAGATTGCACATACAGTTTTGTACACATAGAATGAAGGGGCATGGGTTTACAACTGCCCCATTTGTCTAGCAGTTTCCTCCATCTCATTTAGCCCTGTGAGTATCGAGTTTAGAGAATGAATCCATTTACACTCTTTGTAGTTAAGGACTGTCGCCAATGAACCACCCCTAGGGTTGGGGCAGATTTTCTCCAAAATCCACCATTGCAAACTTTCTGGGGAGTGGTTGTGTGTTGAGAAGTGTTCGACCATGGGTGCCCCCTGCGTTTTACATCTTATTCGGCTCATATGTTGTAATATTCGGACTTTTGCCTTCTGGATGGTCTGTCCAACATATATTAAACCACAAGGACAGAGGATTGCATATATGACATGGGAACTATTGCAGTTTGTGAAATGTGACAGCTTGTAAGTTTGGTTGTCATATGTGAAAGTTGTTCCTACCCGGCATTGGTCACACGCCTTACATTGGCCACATTTGCGGTGTCCAGTTACTTGGGGAAGGCCTAGGTGGCCTTTTGATGTCCAGTTGTTTTGGTGGTTCCAGGAAGGCCCTGACAACTGTGTCTTTAATATTTCTTCCCCTCTTGAAAGCGAACATGGGTTATTTGCTTGTCTGTAACTCACTTGCCACCAAATTCCAGTACTTCCTTATGATCTTTTTGATGCTGTTGCTCTTCGTGTTATATGTTGTAACGCACACAATCTTGTCAGATTCAGTAGATCTTTCCTTGACTTCCAGTAACTGGTCTGGGGGACAGTACCATGCACGTTTTTTTCTTTGCGTCAGTAGGCCGTTAGGGTACCCTCTTTCCTTTAAGCGGGTTGTTAGGATTTCGGATTCCCTGAAGAAATCTCCTCTTCGGGAACAATTTCTTCCTAGCCTCAAGTACTGCCCATATGGCAAATTATCCCTCAGGTTGTGGGGATGGTGTGAACCATACATGAGTAATGTATTCCTTTCCATTGGCTTGCAGTAGAGGTCCCAGTATAGTAGACCTTCCTCATTACGGAATGTCAGATCCAAGAAATCAATCGATTCGTTGTTACTGGTCAGCATGAATTGTATGTCACTCGTCCTGGCGTTTAGCCATCCATCGAATTCCATCAGTTCACTTGTGTTGCCAGTCCACACCATTATCACGTCGTCGATATACCTTTTCCAGACCTCGATCTTATTGAGGTACGGATTTGAGTGACTGTACAAATTTTCCTCTTTGTAATGATCCATAAAGATGTTTGCTAAACTGGGAGCATAGGTGGCCCCCATCGCCACTCCCTTGCATTGAAAGTAAAACTGTCTTTGGAACATAAAATAGTTCTTTTTCATCGCAACCTCAAGTAATGAAATCAAGAAACTCGTTGGGATCCAGTGTGGTCTGGGTTGCGCCTCCAGTGTGGTGTTGATCACCTCTAGCGCTTTGTCCTGTGGAATTGATGTATACAACGAGGACACATCCAATATGACCAATATCTGTGTTTGACAGTCAAAGGTTTGGCCTTCAAGTAGTTGTATGATGTGCATACTGTCCCTCATGAAAGATTTTGTTCCAGGGACCCATGGTTGTAAAAAGTGATCAATTAATTGGTTCAATGGTTCCAAAATTGAACTGCAACCCGACCCAATTGGCCTTCCTGGTGGTTTTTCTGCTCTTTTGTGCACTTTGGGTAGGGTATACAAAGTGGGAATCATTGGTTCTTTCTTGTTTAGGAATTCATATTCATGTTGACTCAAAAAACCTTGCTGTAAACCCGCCTGAGTTATCTCTTCAACCAGGATTTTCAGTGGTGGGGTCTCTCGGGATCGGCTGGTAACTCTCCTGAGCACCTAATTGATGTTTTATTTCTTCTATGTAGTCATACGTGTTTTGAAAAACCACAGCACCACCCTTGTCTGCGCTTTTTATGACAATGGATTAATTCCTCCCTAGGCATTTGAGAGCAAGATTTTCTTCTCTGCTCATGTTGTACTGTATGTATTTTCTAGTATCCATCAGCTGCATGGTTTCGTGGAGGACGATTTTTTCAAAAGCTAATATTTTTTCACATATCTGGAATGCCGCTGGTGTGACTGTGGGGGTAGGTCTAAATGTGGTTGCTGCTGGTGTGGGGGTATAAGTATTGTTTTTGAAAAAATATTTCAATCTTATTTTCCTGAAGAAACGCTGTAGATCCAATTTCATTTGGAACATATCCGGTGTGACAGTTGGTACAAACGATAAACCCCTAGCAAGGACATCCTTTTCGGTTTGGGACATAGCTTGAGACAGCTGTCTTACAACCAGATAGCAACTGCCTTCATTCCATTGGGAAAGTTGATTCTCATAGCTGTAGGTACATTGGTGAGGGAGATAATCAACTGGGTGTTATCGGTTTAGGAGACGACTTTGAAACTGTGGCTTCTGACGATAGCTGCTAGCGGAGTGATGTAGATGTTGAATCAGGGAGGAGACCTGGGGCACTCCACAGGTGATTTCTGTAGGTTCTGAGAGGAATGGGGCTAATCGGACCCACTGTGTTCGGTCGGTCAGTAATTAGTGGGTCCAGTCCACTGCCTTGTCGCTGATACTGGCGTTGTGGAGTCTCATGATTAGGGTGCGATGTTGAAGGTGACCGAAAGGTCCATTAGGAATAGGGCTGCGGTTCACTTTCAAATAACTCTACCTAACTCTTTCATCGACCTACTAAAAAAAAAAGATATATCATGGAAAAAATGCTTTTTCTTGCCATGGAGAGCTCATAAAATTATAAAGGCATGATTCAATATTATTTAGATCATTTGGAGACAACTGGGGTTGCACGTGCATCTAATATCATAATAAATCAAAGTCTGAATTGCAAAATCATGTAAGGAAAGAGATCTTGCTTGCATGATCACTCCACAAATGTTTTCTGTATTTGTTTCATGTTTGTATTCATTTAGTGATTTTATCGTTTGTTGTAACTTGTTGCAAATAATTCTAATTTCGACGTATATTCAATTTGTTTTTTGACTGTGAATTGTGTTATTTATATGTGATGATTTCTGTGTCAATTTGAGAAACATGTGTTTCTTTTTCAGTCTTTTGAAAAAATTGTTTTTGATCAGTTTAAAGACTACTTAATAAAAATTCTATTTGGACAGATAAAAGAATAGTCTGCCCGTTAGGAGTGTAGGCTAATACGGAGCCAGGTGTTTGTGTTGTATTTTGAATTTTGAATAGCCCTACCTGGCACTGGCCCTTTGGGCTTTAGAAAGTTGGCATTTTCTTACCTTAGCCATTTGATGCCTGCATCCTGTCTCTGGTCACGTGACTGATTGTAGTTGGCAGTTAGGCTTTGTGATTTCCACCTAGACAGCCACACACAATGGGAGCTTTCTGGGAGAATGGGAAGGAGGAGCTGGACCCATTCTCTCTTACACCTGAATATGCTGTGTACTGTCCCCACACAAAGGACTGTATACCCCCTGTAGTGAGTCTGGGGCCATGGCTGACAGGGCAGGACAACTGTGCACTTTAAAGGCTTGCCTTTGAAGTCTCTCCACTTAAAAGGCACTACTGGGTATAAATACTAGACCTCAGCCACCACAACTTCAGTAAACTTCTGGACCTTTGGATACTCTGCCAGGAAGCAGGACTGCTGCTGAAGGGCTGCCACTCTGCTGGACTGCTACCCTGGAAAAACTGCTGCCCTGCTGTGCTGAACTTCTACCTGTTGCCCTTCTTGTCTAGGTGAGTTGGACTGGACCTGCATCTCTTGTACCCAGAACCCAGAGTGACTCCAAGGGCTAGTTGGCTGGCCTCCTGTTCTGATGCCTCAAGGACATAAAAGGCTTCCAACAACCTTGCCTCTGCACCTGGGCGCTGCCAGCAGTAGGTCTACCATGCCAAGTGAGGCCACACCAGTCTTAGACCCATGGAAGTGGGCCTATGATGCTTACCAATGGAACTGACGCATCTTCTCTGAGCAGTGCATCCTCGGGCAAAACCGATGCATCTCTGCTGCTGCATTGATTTAGCCCAGTGAAGAAGGCCCAAATCCCCCACACACTCTTTGTAACCGATTTATCACCAATGCCGCAGTGCAACTCTGATCCAAGTTTTTGCATCTCTCACTGCCTTACAGCTTCTCTGAATCACCACATCAACAGATGCTCCCCACGTTCTAAATGCTAAGACTTAGCATCGCAAGCACCGTCAATGGGATCCTCGAAGATGATGCAACAGGATCTTGCACCGCAGCCTCGCAGTTTCTCAGAACAGATGCATTACTTCAGCTGCGCAATGCTTCTACAATTCGGATTCACGCAAGCGCTCTGAACAGGGGCAGCTCCTCTGCTATGGCGGAGGAGCACCGCCCCCCCTGCCAGCCCCTCCAAATCATGAAAAATAAAACAGGTTGAATCCTGTTTTTTCATTTTATTTTCCTTTGCTGAGTCTTAGGGGCGGGCCACAGTGACGACAGGCACTGAGGGGTGTGGTATGTGCACTCCCTTCACTGCACATGACGGTTTAGCCAGCTATGTCAGGCCAGCCATACCATAATGAGCAGTGAAAGTTCTCTCCAAACCAGCAACACAGTTGGGTTGGAGAGAGCAGGCACAGACTCATAGTCTGTCCTACAGTGCAAATCGAGGGAGCTCAGGCTAATCCTGAAGCTGCTCTCATGCAAGAGCAGCTTCAGGATTGGCCGCAGGGCAGCACGGGAGCCTGTTGCTTCGGAAGAGGAGAGAGATAGACGAGCGCACCGCGATGGAGGGCAGCAGATCAGTTTTTTTTTACATTTATCTACTTTGTCCTCCTGTCCACCCCCTACCCGCCCAGCCTCTTTTCTGTGACAAAGGAAGCGCATGGCTCTGCAACCAGGATTCAGCAAGTACAACCTGGTCTATGTAGCCGGTACACGCTCCTTCTCAGTCAGCCTGCTTTTGTCCGGGTCCAGCGGGACCAGATATCCCTTATTGACACTTTATGGTTTTTGGCACTATTTTATCCTAAAACTTCAAAATTCAATATCTCCAGTTTCCTGATTGGATTTTTGTCTTTTTTTAATGAAACTATACTATTTTTCTAAACCTGCTGTTGGGTTTATTTATGTGGTATTACCACAGTTTTTACTGTTTGTGGCGTTGCAAAAAGGCCTTCTTGCTCTGTGCCAAGCTACCAGAGGGTGACAACAGGTTAATTTAGGGTTTGCATGCCTCTTACCCTGACTTGGATTGTCACTGCTGCTTGACCAGGACTCATACCCCAGTCAATCAGTAACCCAATTTCTAACAACCATGATGTAGTTACAGTTCACTTTCGGTTTTAGCAACTTGCTACCTCTTCAATAACACATTGCCCGTGTCTTTGCATTTAACTCAGAACAGTGACCTGCTACCTTTTGGAATGTTTGTGAAATATAAATACCACATACATGGGAACATAGTCAGAATAAGCAGATCCTGAGTTAATAATTTGAACCTGTTGTCTACATTATCATATTGTCCATTACATTTTAGGCAGAAATCAATATAGCTTACATGGGAACCATGACAAGGATATTATTGATGACTCAAACAGAGGGAGAGGGTGAATTACAGCAATAGAGTCAACAGATTCTTCACCTGAGTTCATATTTTTGTTGCCAAAGTCATGCCTGTACTAGAGAGATGCACTGTGTGATATTTAGTGCCAACTCCACTGAAAATTATGTAAAAGGGGGTAGGATTGCCCTCTGGGAATTGTAGCCCATTAGCTAGTGAGTTCTCCCCACCCACATACTAGAAATTGGCCTAAAAATGACACCCGTGGCTTGCAGACGCAGACCACTGCTGGATTCAGAAAGAACAGAAGAAGGACTGCACACGCTGAACTTGTGGACATCAGAAAGAACAGCTGCAGTAAGAAAGCTTGCACCTGATGAACCCAGACAGGACTTCAGAAAGAGAAGTACTGTGCCTGCTGATGAACCCATGGCGAGAGACCCTGTAGACTTAACCTGCTCCCACTTGTACTAAGGACTCCAAGTGTTTATTGGCTAGCATCCAGTTACGCTTCTGGAACACAAATGCTAAAGAAGCCCTGCACTTGCTCAGTGCCCAGATTACCAGTTGCCACTGGACTTGCCCTGGACTCCACTGGTGTAGCCCAAGAGTCTTAGTCCCCAACAGATGCCCCAAATGTCCTGGACCCTTGACTGGCACTAGAGTGTACCATTTCTCACCACAAAGCTGCAACTTGTGAGCCTAAAGCAAAAGATAATCTTTTCTGGGCACAAACTCTGAGGCTAATACACTATGACTACTTTCCCGGTTCAGATGTAGCCTTGAATGCCGCAGAGAACCAAGGCTGTCACCGGACTGCTGGATTCTGCCTGTCTGCTGATGTTGAACCCAACACTGGACTAAAGCTGCTGAGGACCCTGCCAACAATCCCATTGTTGGGAAAACAAACCAGAAATGTTTCTAAGTGTGAAGGTAAAATCTTCACCAGAACCAGCCGGCTTCTGCATCTGACCCCACCTTCCTTCGTTGTCGGCCTGAAACCTTTACTTTACCCTTGCATTTGAGGCTCATAGACTACTTTTCAGAGTAAAAAGCAGTGATTTACTTTTTTAAACTTCTCAACCTTTTTGGATTTAACTCCGACTCGCTTCATCTGATTTTTGTCATGTTGGTGTCTATTTAAAGATAGATAATATATACTATTTTTATTAATTAGAGCGGTATTTTTATTGTGTTGTGTTTCTTACTTATTAACGGTTTTGGAAGTGATAAATGTTTTGCTTTGAGTTAAGCCTGACAGCTCTGTGCCATAGCTGCCCGGGACTAAGCTAAAGTTTGAGTTAAAGTAACCTAATTGAACCTGATACAGATTAGTGCCATTATTACTTTGAGAGGACTCACAACCTCCCCCACTAATAATTCTCTTTTCTCACACATACCGACTCTCCTAATCAGACTCTCTTAATCATGTATTTAAGGAGGGCATCTCAAAAGATAGGTACAATGTGCCCCATCACACTATTGAAACATCACATGTGACTCTAAAAGTTAGCCCCCAGTAGATCAGCTCCTCACATAGTAGAGCAACCAGTAGCATGGGGCCATAGAGCACCATATTTACCCAATGAGATGTTCAGTGTTTTGTTTTTGTTTTAACTTTTCTAAGTGAATGTGGTTTTTGGTACATCGCCCAGAGTCCGGAAGAAGAAATGGGAAGACGGAGCTTTCTTGGTCGCTGCAGCTGGACTGTGGAACTCTCTCCCTCATCACCCGACTAGTACTAAAATGCCTTCTCTCTTCAGAAAATCTTTGAAGACATGGTTGTTCACCTTATAGGCTGATCTTTTCAGCATTGCTTGTGTGTGTGTGTAGTTATCTCCAGGTTGTTCATGTCATCTTGATTACAGCGCCTTGATGCCTATGGGTATTTGTCGTTCTTTATACATTTTATTGAAATCAATCAAATCATGTGATGGAAATCTGTGTTGCAGCTGTGCTACTGCACCTATTCTGTCTAAGGGGCATACTATCAAGAACGGCGTTAACAATTATCGCCGGTTTAGCGGCAGAAAACTCAGTGGCGGCTGGTGACATTTGAAAGTGGTAGGGCGTAAAACAATTCCCGTACTGCACTGTGGCGAGCAAGCGTATACACCAAGAGTGTGCCAACAATGTTCTAATTTCGGCTGTTGTGTGGGAGCCTAGTTGGAGTGCAGAAGACTGGGATTTATGCTCACAATAAAGTGCTGTTAAAATAGTCTTGCCAGTACGCGCGCTGTACCTGCAGTTTAGAAATTTGTTTGAAAAGAGTCCATGGTCCACCTTGTTTGAAGACTACGTATTTCAACGTAAATAATTCGTTTTTTAGTTTGTTTTTTTACAAATTTGGATTCAGGCCTATCACACTAATCCCCACAAGCTGCCGCGACGATATTTCAAAGTTTGCTGCAAAGTGGGAAAAGATGTGCCGAATTTAACTTTGTACACTTATTGATAGGGCACAAAAACCCCTTTATTTTTTATAGGCAGCAAAACTGGCACCGCACTTCAGTGTTTTCATTTTGCACCATGTAAATATGACTACAACGAGCGGGGGTGATTAGTTTTTAATTATGTTTTATTATTTTGTGTTTTCACTGCAGAGGGCACCTCATCTCCCTATACCAGATGCTTTGACAGAACACACAAACTGATGTTATTTCAGTGATTGTCATAGGAGAACGAGATTGGCACTGAGAAATCAAATTTCAAGGCTAAAATATAATGCACCGTGGTTGTGCATGGTGTGTAGTCTTCACAAAGTGCGGTGGTTGCACTTTCCAGTTAACATACGGAGGGGGGACACTTGTAGCTGTGCTGATAGTGCCATTGACAACGCTGCCAGGGGCAAACGGGTGAAGCTAGCTGCAGTGGCCTACTGACGAGTGCTTGCAACGTATTTTTGTTTTAATAAATTAAGCACTGCCCACGCAGCCCTTCATATCCCCTCCTGCCCCACAGCCAGCCCCACAGAGGCCCGTACTGCCCTTCCCTCACAGTGATTACTGCCAGTCTCACCAACGCCCGCACACACCTCTCCACTCAGGTCAGGCTAAGCACACAAACCTGGCATCAAGTTGGCGCCTTACTATATTCTGTCACCCCACACACCTCGACGGCACTAGATACACACAACCTGTGCTGGCCGGCTAAAGCAAAGCCATTTTGCAAAGTTTGTCTGACATTAAGGTTAAATTTAAAATGAATTTAAATATAACAAACTTACCTTGGCTTCCCGACTCGAGTCCCGAGACTGCTCCCGCCGTCCTGCATTTGAATACCGCCGCTCTCCTCACGGAAGCCTGCAGGCAGCCTCCCTCCCCTCCATGGCAGCCAGCGCTGATTGGTTCGGCTGGCTGCCCTAAATACGTCATTTCTCCGAGTCTGCATCCTGCAGAACGGAGAATGGGAGGAGGCTTGGGGGAGTGGCTTGCCCACTGTTGCTAATACTGTCTGTTTGGACAGCCTCTCAGGCTGTCCAAACAGTCCGTATTCACAACATTGGGCAAGCCACTCCCCCAAGCCACTCCCCCCTGCCCTGAGGCTCGAGTTAGTAACCAGGAAGTTCGCTGATTTCTCGCCGTGCGAGAAGGGCAGGCAGAAACAAATGGTAGTTATAAATAAATAACTACCATTTGTTTCTGCCTTCTTCTCGCACGGCGAGAAATCAGGGGGGGCGGCGCCCAAACGCCCCAATGTAGAAACCGCCACTGAGAAAACTGCAGCTAAAGCGGCGATAATGGCCTTGAGAATTTCAATAAAAGTCCATGTTCTGGTGTGAACATGGGCTTCTATTGGAATTCTCCAGGGCATATTATCAAGCCCATTATCGCTGCTTTAGCAGCAGTTTTCGGCCGCTAAACCGGCAATCATTTTAACGCCGTCCTTGATAATATGCCCCTCAGTGAGAGACGCTTTCCTATTTGCTGCATGTAAAATACTCCTTCTCAGGTGTGTGAGGGGTGTAGAGGGGGGCTTGTGTGGTTAATTGCAGGGCTGAAACTGTTCTCTGTGATGGAGTTGTCGTCAACTGCTTCCTCTGCTGTGGCTGTTCTTTGTGTGAAAGAAACTACATTTGCTGCTCCTGTCCCGCACCTGTTTTGTGTTATAAATTGTTTATAAGAGTAGCATGTGCAGTTCCTGCCTGTGCTGCAACTTTCCATTGTGTATGTGATTAGGCTTGTCCTGCTGCTGGGAGTAAGTTCATTCTTCGTTGAGGGAATGATGCACTCTTATTGTCTGTGTTGTATGTGTTCTGGTGTCCAAGGGAAGACGACCTTTATGTTCTTTGTGATTTCCTGTTTGTCTATTAAGAGGAAGACTGCAAAGCCCTGTCTATCTGCACTGCAAATGTACTTGTTTTGTCTGTAAGGGAAAAATTCACTGCTGCTGTCTTTCTTCGTGCCATGCCCACTCGGTAGCTCTATAGACAATTTTCCGTACACAAAAAGGTGATTCTGCAAATGTTTGTTTATAAGGAGGTCACTTCGTTAGGTCAAGTATCTCACAGTACTACTCTTTGTGTTTGTCTTTGGAACTCCTTCATGAAATCCTAGGCCCTGCAAATTGTTCACATAGGATATAACTGCATAGATATATTTCCTGAGATTTATTGTATATTTTACCTGGTTATTTTTGTCTTGACCTATCCACACGGACCCACATATCCATATCTAGTTTTGTTTTATTATCGTAGCTATATAACTCCCTTTTTCTGTCATAAAAATGCAAGCTGAATGTATGGAGGCTTCAGAGGATGTCACTATACTGCTGACCTTGATTGATTCTCCTGTTCTCAATGTGTTGGCAAGTCAAACCTATTCTCTAATGAATGCTCAGACAGTGACATTTCTCTTTCCCTGCTGAGTTCATTATCTGAAGATTCCCTGCTTCCCTTAACCCTTTTCACCTTTTCTTTCCGTTCCTATATATACAGATTTCAGGCTATAGCAACCATGTCCTCCCAAGCTGACTATTCCAGCACACGTCCATTTGGGTCGCCCTATTAGAATAACGCACACAATTGAACGCTCCACACAGTCCATTCAGGTGAAAAATGCAAGACGTCCTGTAGCATCTGTGTCAATAATGAGGTTAGACCCACAGACCAATCAAAAATCTTCACAGGAATCCAGCGCGAGTCGAATGAACCAAACACGCTAATTTGTCCAGAAGGTGTATAACTCTTGTTCATGTCTCTTGCCAAGAGGCATTTTAGTGTCACCTGTGTGCAGACTCAGCTGAGTGGCATCGTTTGCTTCTCCTTGAAGTCTAGATTGCAAGGTTTGAAATGTAATATAGTAGATAGATGGCCACGCGTGCATCCTGACAGAACTCCGAGAGATTATTTTTCGTGACTTGCTGTCACTGAAGCTGAACGCGACCACCTCCCTCCAGGTCATATCTTATAATGTCGAAAGAAAGGCTCGCCAAGAACGCGACAGCTTGATTTGCAGACCATAAAAAAATCTGATTTTCCTTACTTGGCTTTCAGGGGCGGTGCTTATTTGCAAAGATGCATATTAGTCGGTTTTGCAGCCTGTTAGTAGTTAGCTAAAAAAAAATCTAAAGCAAAATGAAGAGAAATAAAAAAAGATATAAAAGATATAAAATAAAGTACCAGGTTGTAAGATGGAACCCCACAGGCATTTACCATGCACGCCTTTGCAACTAATGAGTACCCTGTGTGCGATGTTGCCATGCATTACTTTAGCATGCAAGTTGTTACAACGACGTGCTCTAGGGGGCGCTGAACTTTGGAATAGTATACATTACCATTCCAAATCCAGTCTATGCCACAGTAGGGAATGTGTTCAACTTAAAAATCCAACACCAGTCTGGCAATGTGCCCCATACAAAGTCGTTGTAATGACTTGCATGGTAAAGTAACGCATGTTAACGGCACATGCAGGGTACTGACTTCATTGTAAAGGCTGGTCGTTGTAACTGCGGGGTAAAGGATGTTCCCCGACAGAGACAATCCATTTGAAATACTTCTTTACCATGAGCTGCAACTAGTAGTCAAAGTAAGTACATTAGCCAAAATTATCACAACCTCATGGGTAAATGTGCACTCTCGCTAAAATGTTTCAACTAATTGAGATGGGAAAAATGGTCTCCTTTAATTTTGCCAAAATCATCAGATCCTACGAAGGGAGATCACTAGTGGCCAAGTGTAAGTGGGAGGCAGGTACTGGATTACCAATTTCAGACATGTGCTGGAAGTTCTGCTGTAAACAAAGACTCAAACTTGTACACTTCAAATTCCTGCACAGGTCATTCATCACATTGCCAGGTTTCCTAATGAAGGCCCCATCAGATCAAGGAAGTGCAATGGAGAGAAAGTCGGGTTGATGTACTTTGCTTGGCTCTGTTCTCCTATGTAGGTATACTGACACAGAGTAGCGTCCTCATTGCCCGACATGTCCGCATAGACATCTTGCAGCTGGTGACCGTAGTGGGGTTATAGAAGAAATATCACAGGGCACGAGGAAATACAACAACATTTAGCGCTGTTACTAGTTAAAACCATGGGACTCAATGTAACGAATGAAGTTCTAACTCACCCTAACACAAGACCCGGATAAATGATTTAAAACATTTCAATGAAATGGTTGAAAACCATGCAGCTAAACCCACCCTGCAGCGACGTCATGGGATTTCTGGGTCCGCTCTGCGCTTTTCTTCCAAGACAGAGGACAGACCGAGGGCTTGTATGTAATAATATGGTGGTGTAAAAGATTGTCACTCTTGCATCTAATTCTTAGAATCCATGCCCATTGAAGTAACATGATAAATGGGTGTATGGATATATGGGTGATGCTGTGCATCCCAAATGCATAGGTATACTTCGAAAACAATACTGAGAAACAAAACATCCACACACTATTTTAAAATTACTTTGAAATTTTTCTTTTATATTTACGCCTTATTTTGTCAAAACTCTGATCATTTGTTAAAAAAAACACACACACACACACAAGAAGGACGCACTTGAGGAAATTCCACCTGGGTCTGAGCTGCGGGCACTTTTGTTCTCCCCAATGATGTTTGAGCTGCCTCCTGCGTGTCACAAGGAGCAGGTCTCCAGATTACACTATGACATGTATCCGAAGTCTGACCTGACAGACTGTCAAACACTGCCAGTGGTTCACGGAGAAAAGGCTGGCTGCAGCATTGCCTAATAGAAACATGAAGGAACAGCTCAGAGTGAGCTCAACCAGACAGGTCTTATCGGGATCACACAGCCCGCCTTTATCGGGTGGTGTTGCTACAGGTTTCAAGCAAATACTGGTGATCCAGCAGTCCACCACTCCCCTCTCCGCACCCACACTACCGTGAATGCTGGTCAATGCTGGTCAATGTTGCAGAAATTCGTGGCACCATCCTCCCAATCCACTTTGCTCCAGGGGACTCAAAAGTGCTGCTCTTTGGTTAACAGTGATCACAAAAACGTGTTGTTTACCATAACTAGAACTTTTTTTAAGTTCAAGTTTATTGAAACCAAAAACATAGCATAAATACAAAATGTAATACAGTCAATCAATGAGAGGCCTAAGAGATATACAAATGAAATTTAAGGAGGTATAATAAAACGGAATCAATAAACACCTATAGCTAAATCATGAAAAAGAAATAGCAAGGAAGGGAAAAAGAAAACAAAATAAAAGGGGGAATGGAGCATGACAGTTCATAAAACGTAACATTGTATGCAAATAATGAATGTGCATAAAACAATGTGTGATAGACAGCAAGCAATAAATAAGCGCAGAACTTGTAAATCGAAATAAAAAGAGAAATAGGCAAAATCATGGTGGTTTGTGAACATCATCAGATGGCATAACTAGAACTTTTAAGAGATCTATCAATACAAGGAAGCAACCCGATCCCAATTAGACAGAAGGCTCAGTCATCAGCACTCTCCAGTTTCACTTAGTCACATTTTCCTAGAAAGTGGGTTATACCAGAGGAAGGGAGATGCTCAATCATTCCTAATTCTATGAAAATGTGTGAGAGTTTAATGTCCTGGTCACGCCCCTGCTTGCCTGTTTCCTTTCCACTAGCAAACTGTCTATTTTGGCTCAGTGCCGACTCTTGCTGCACCAAAGCTGTCTGAAGATACTCTGGCCTTTTTCGCTCAATTGGAAAATGCCCGTTCCTACGACAGGAATCTCCAAAGTTGGCCCTGGGGAGGTGGATCCATGCCACAATTTTAAGAAAGCTACATTCATCTAAATGGGGATATGCTAAAAATCTGGCATGGACCGGACCGACTTTGGAGAACCGTATACTAGGTCATTCTCCCTAGCTGTGGTTCAGAATCACTGTTAGTTCATCCAAAGGTTACACTGGGTAGCCACTAGGGAGTGCTGGGATCCATTTGTGTATGGGCACCAGCAAGAGACAAAGATAAGAGCCTATCATAGGTGAGATATTGGCAGAGTTCAAACAATGCGTTGAAAACATGGCTCTCTCTTCACCTTAAAACTTTGATTGAGCTGCCTACTGGGTTAAAAGGGGCTATGCTCATAAATGACTTTTCGGTGCATGGGATCAATGCCAATTACCAACCAAAGTGAGAAAAATCTAGAACCAGCACCTGGAACATGCAGCTTTCCTGCAGAAGGTTTTGGGTGGCATTTCGGTACTCTAATGAAAAGCACAAACATACTGCACAGAGATCAACACATAACTATTGTTCAAGTTGGTTTTAGGTCTGGTGTAGGCTCTTATTGTATAAACACATACTGAGATTTGGGTTAGCCACCTTCAGCAATTGACTTCTTTGTCTCAGGCCTCGGTCACTGACACAAGACACTGTCAATCACACAGAGCCCAGGGGAGTAGTTAAGTCTCTCAGTCTTTCTAGCGACTGCTTGGATGCACCGTCCACTTTCACTTGGATGCTTAAGGGGCTATTTTACATTCAAACAGTAAAGTCACTCACCCATTGAATATCTTTTTCCAAAAGGTACATCAGACATTCAATACTATAATGCTTCTCTTCCCTGTCGCTGGGCCACTGCTTCCTTTCTGTATGCCCAACAGGTCTGTTTTAATTACCTTCAAGTGCTTCTTTCCCCTGGAGTCAGGACACTACTCACAGGTAATAGTGCCTGCCAGTCCCTCGCACCCCCAGTACCCCAACTGCAAAGCCAATCGGTGTGACTTGCAAATCACAATGCGAGTCAGACCTATTGACTTTAACTGTGCCTAAAATTGACACACGTGCTGTAAAAGTGCATCGGTAACCTTTTCCAAGGAGCAATCCAGATGCTCTGGGGTTCAGGAAATCTAAAGTTTCCCTAAGTTTAGGTTTCGAGTGCAAAACATGTTTCTTGATTGGCTGAGATGAATGTAGTGCCTCTCACTTAATGCAGGGTCACAGCATCATTACAACAAAAACTCAGTTTGTGGAAGTTCCACATTTTTCAACACTGGCATCACCGTAACACTTTAGCACCAGAAGTAGTGTTTGACACCATCATTCGTCTCTGTCACAGGATTTATATTTGCATGTATGTCAATTCCTGCAAGCAGACTCTGATGAGACAGCATCCATCCCACATTTGAACTTTCAATCACAATCTCCAATCACTGATAACAACTGATTACCCCTCAGTGGAGACACAAGTCTCTTCTGCTGGCTGTGGGTAGATAGGCACACACATAGCCACTCTCTGTCAACAGGTGCGCTGCTATAAGCCTCTTCTTCAATGAAAATACAGAACATCCGACTGCACATCTACTACTCCAAGCCTGCTCCTCCCCTGACCCTCACATCTGTGTGCTGCATGCCACAATGGTTAGCCTTATAACCATAGTCAATGGTGTATCATGACGGCATCCTCAGCTCCCCAAAGACATCACCGATGAAGATGATGTCTTCCACTCATCATTCATGAAATTTCTCTTGGGGAAGCTCTCACCTCTACTCTCCATTGCCATTACCTTCATGGCATCTTCTCCGAAGCTCTCATTCCAGGGAAATATTCCCCTACCCATGAAGAATTCCAGACAATACCCTAATGATCTCACCATTACTGATTCATTATTCAATTACCCTTCATCAGTAGCATTTATTTATGCACAACTTCAAGATACCTCCAGCACTAACCATAGCTTGCATGACTACCCATCCAGCTTCAGATCATGCTGCAGCATGCAAAAAACTACCGTAAAAATGGGCCACTAGTCAAAATATCGAGTTTTTAATTTCGACTAGACATAATATCGAGTTAAAAATATAGAATAGACATAATATCGACTAGACATAATATAGAGTACAAAAATATCGACTAGAAAAAATTCATATCGACTAGAATAGCAATAATATCGAATCAAAAATATAGAATGGACATAATATCGACTAGACAGAATATAGACAACAAAAATATCGAATTTAAGATAAGTTAATATTAATATTTAATTTTTGTGTAATATAATTCTGTAGCAGGTTGTGGGTTTATAGGGGAATAGGGTAGGAAGTAATTTAATTATAATTAATTAAATATGTTATTTTATTTATTGGTATTTATTTAAAATTAATTGTTAAATTATCAATAATCGGTAATTAATTAAAATATAATTGCTAATTCATTTTAATTGATTAATTGATAAATATTTTATTTTTAGTAATGTATTTATTGTAGCGGGTTGTGGCTTTTTAGGGGAATAGGGTGGGAAGTAATTTAATTATAATTAATTAACTATGTTATTTTATTTATTGGTATTTATTTAGAATAATTGTTAAATTATTATTAATTGGTAATTAATTAAACTATAATTGCTAATTAATTGTAATTGATTAATTGATAAATATTTTATTTTTAGTAATTTATTTTTTGCAGCAGGATGTTGGTTTATAGGGGAATAGGGTGAGAAGTAATTTAATTACAATAAAAGAAATATGTTATTTTAGTTATTGGTATTTATTTAGAATTATTTGTTAATTAAATAAAAATTGGCAATTCATTAAAATATAATTGGTAATTAATTTTAATTGATTAATTGATAAATATGTTAATGTTATTAATTTTTTTTCTGTAGCGGGTTGTGGGTTTATAGGGGAATAGGGTGGGAAGTAATTTTATTATAATTAATTAAATATGTAATTTAATTTGTGGGTATTTATTTAGACTTAATTGATAATTATTGATTTGAAATTAATTACAATATAATTGGTAATTAAATTTAATCGATTAATTGATAAACATGTTAATTTTAGTAATTTATTTTCTGTAGTGGGTTGTGGGTTTATAGGGGAATAGGGTGAGAAGTAATTTCATTATAATTATTTTAATATGTTATTTTAATTATTGGTATTTATTTAGAATTAATTGTAAACTAATTATTAATTTGTAATTAATTTAAATATATTTTGTAATTTATTGTAATTGATTAATTGATAATTATGTTACTTTTATTAAAATAATTTCTGTAGTGGGTTGTGTGTTTTTAGGGGAATAGCTTGTGAAGTAATTTAATTGTAAGTAATTACATTTTTGAATAAAAAATGTATTGAGTTAATTTTTCAAAATACTTTTAAATTGTTAATTATTTTATTATTAATAGGTAAATAATTAGTATTAGTAGGTAATTTTTATTATTAAATAATTTTATTTGTATTTTAAATTGATTATTTAATATATTTAACACAATTGTAAAATATTTTAATTAATTTGTAATTGGTGTTACTATTTATATTATTTATATTTAAATTAGAAGTATTTACTTGCCCTACTATTGCACTCACTGTAGTTGGAATAGTAATTTTACCCCTACGCTATCCAACGCTTTCCCTACTGTTGCACTCACTGGAGTTGGAATAGTAATTTCTACCCCTACACTATCCAACGCTTTCCCTACTGTTGCACTCATTGGAGTGGAAATAGTAATTTTTACCCCTACGCTATCCAACGCTTTCCCTACTGTTCCACTCTCTGGAGTGGGAATAGTAATTTTTTAACCCTACGCTATCCAATGCTTACCCTACTGTTACACTCACTGGAGCTGGAATATTAATTTAAACCCCTACGCTATCCAACGCTTTCCCTACTGTTTCACTCACTGGAGTGGGAATAGTAATTTTTACCTCTACGCTATCCATTGCTTTCCCTACTGTTGCACTCTCTGAAGTGGTAATAGTAATTTTACCCCTACGCTATCCAATGTTTTCCCTACTGTTGCACTCGCTGAAGTGGGAATAGTAATTTTTACCCCTACGCTATCCAACGCTTTCCCTACTTTTGGACTCTCTGGAGTGGGAATAGTAATTTTTACCTCTACGCTATCCAACGCTTTCCCTACTGCTGCACTCTCTGGAGTGAGAATAGCAATTCTTACCCCTACGCTATCCAACGTTTTTCCTACTGTTGCACTCTCTGGATTTGGAATAGTCATTTTTACCCCTACGCTCTCCAACGCTTTCCCTACTGTTGCACTCACTGTAGTTGGAATAGTAATTTTTATCCCTACACTATCCAACGCTTTCCCTACTGTTGCACTCTTTGGAGTAGGAATAGTAATTTTTACCCCTACGCTATCCAACACTTTCCCTACTGTTGCACTCTCTGGAGTGGGAATAGTCATTTTTACACCTACGCTATCCAACACTTTACCTACTGTTGCACTCTCTGGAGTGGGAATAGTAATTTTTACCCCTACGCTATCCAACGCTTTTCCTACAGTAGCACTCACTGGAGTTGTTACAATAAATGTAACCCTTTCGCTATCCTATGGTAAAAATATTGTATATGTTTTGAAAATAATATATATATATATATATATATATATATATATATATATATATATATATATATATATATATATATATATATACATATATATACATATATATATATTTAACATATATATATTTTTTTAGTTACATTAATTATTTCTCAATTTTACGTTTATTTAAGTATTTTAAATATGTTTAAATTAATTTAATTTATTATTATATTACTTTTAAGACATTTAAAAAATTCGATATTTTGACAGTCTATATTTTTTACACTCGATATTTTGGAGTCGATATTTTGACTGTTGATGTTCTGTCATTGATCCTTAAAAATGATTGACTGTGACTTCCTGATAAGAGATAAATGTGATATGTGCCTCATAATCTTGCTAGACCTCTAAGCTGCTTTAGACACATTCGACCATTCCACCTCACCCACAAAATGGCACCATCTTCATGGTTCGTCTCCTACCTATCCCAGTGACACAGTTCTTTCACATGCGCACTTCCAGGTCCCAAAGATCCCTGTCACTTCCCCATGGTTCCAATGTGTCAACTGTCCTTTTCAATCTCTACATGGACAGGTTTGATGTTCTACTCACAAATAACAGCATCAAAATTAACTAATTTTCCAATTATACATGACTCTACTAATAAAGCTCCTCTACTTAGGACATCTAATGCTTCCAACTCTACCCGCATGTTATCCAGACCTGGCTGTCCAGTGCCAAACTGAAGTTCAATTCAATGAAGACAGCATACCTGCTACATGCTAATAAGAACAAGCAAGAAATAGTGCAAACCTGGCTCAATAATATGAACCTCGACAGCTTTGAATACGAACTTTTTCTGAATGCCAAGTCACTTGGATTCAAAATGAACACCAGCTTCACTCTCAAGGAACACTCTGGAAAAAACTCAAAACAAACAAAGACAGCTTGGTACCAGTTGTCTCTTCTGAAGAAAGTGACACTGTTTCTTCCAGGAAACCACTTCAAAACTGCTGCTCATGCCATTAGTCTCTTGTATCTGGATGGTTATAACACCCTGCTCTGTGTCCTCCCAGACTCCACACTGGCAACCATTAAGGGCATCCTACATGCCACAGCATGTCTCATCGAGAGCCTCAAGAAATATGATCACCTCAGCCTCATCCAGGTGGAACTCCATTGGCTCTTGTACATACCCACGCCATCTTCAAACCAGCTGCATCATTTACAATCATCATGACCTGTATTCCCTCTTATCTTCAAGACAAGCTCACCACCTCTGGTGCTACTCTCACACCTGCAGGCAGGCATAGTTATGTTGTTAATGGGGAGCATTCTTTCTTTGAGCTCTGTTATCTTTTTATTTCATAGGGTTTGTTTCCTCCAAAGTAGCATGTTCTTTGTATACCCTAGGATAAATGAAGTAATCTACTACAGTTTGTTTACAAACTCTGATTGAGAGTTTTTCTGGTCTCACACATTGTTTACGACAATCTCCCTAATCTAATTTGGGTTTTTCTATTTACTCTCCAATCCTTTGTCCACATCCCCAAATTCCAAAATGATTGCCCCCTATAACTAACTAATGTTGGCTGTTGCAAAATAGACATTTGTATTCCCAGATTGTACCTCAGAAGTCATTTCATTTTTTGCAGATTGTGCTGTTTTCCATTATAGGCGGCTTAAATAATGAATGTGTAAAAAGCAATATTTCTGTTTGCACTCCCACTATGGTTTTGTCACTGTTATTGAAACCTCTATTATCCATTGTAGGGCCTTTTGCATCAATAATATTGGATTGAACATATATTTTACTGGATGGTCCTATGGTGTAGATTTTTTGGAGTTATCTAGATCCGTCTGGGTAGCTGTACACTTCCCTAGTACAGATGATTTTATAGTGCAATCTTGAAAACCTTTATTTCTTCCATTAAAATTTAGAGAATTTATTGATCTATTATACAGTTTGGCGACACACAAGTTCAGTGATGAGACAGCTTGGCTTTTTACTCAATGAACAATATAGGGAATCTTACTCTCCACCCAGTATGTCAATCCTTCAGGTACTCATAACTTTGGCTGCCAACAACCAGAGTAATTTCCTGTATCTGTGGGAGCAAGGCTTTGTTGCTTGTTTTAAAATGTTTGATGACAAATTGTTTTATTGAGTCTGTCAAAGGTGAGTAAGAACGGATAGTGTTATAATTTCCACACTCACATTAGGCTTCTATATATATATTTTTTTTTAATTTTGGGGAAACGAGGGACCTTTTGTTTACAGCGTATGCCATAATTAATTATACACATCTTTCACTGAGAGAGATCAAAGCTACTCCTATAAATGTGTGGAGATTTAAATAGGAGAGCAAAGTACAGGCAGTGATACTTTTAGAAAGATGTCAAAAGGAAATTCTGCAAGTACTCTAGAAGTTGCGTTTAAATAATTATCTTCTTGAGATTAAAATATTAGTAACTTTAATCCTGCCATGAATAATGCTTTTTGACTTTCAGATTTAGGATGTCAATGTGTCATAGTGGCTTGGAATGGGACAAGGGAGCTCTTCACACAAAAATGCAAATATTTATTTAAACATTTCTTACTATTCCACTGAGATCTCAAAGGGCAATCAGATTGTGAGTACTATTCTCCTAAATCCAGATCAGCCATTATGTATGCTTTAATCATCATTTAGAGTAGAAAGCAAATTATACACAGGTTACACATTGAACACACTAACTAACCCCTTTGTCGCTCCACTGACAGTCTCCCCTGCAGACAGGAGGCTATGCCACAAGCAGTGTTCCTCCCGCTGATTCTGCCTCTCACTCCCCTGGCTATCCATAGAGTTCGTCTGCAGCACCGCCCAAGTTTGTAACACAGAGTCAAAAGAAAAGTGCGGCCATACGCCACAGCCGCAAGTGACTGGTAGAAGACTCAGCCGTTTGCTCTTCGGGCACGCCGAAGCAGTCCTATGGCAGTAGCTGCAGGCTACCATGAGGAGGGGCACAATCACCCATGGATGCCTCTTTGGACTTCAGTTTGGGGTGGGGGAAAGCGAGAGACACTGGATCCTTGTTATCCTAAATGCCGTACAACAACAGTGTCTCGAAGTACTTTTGCTACTCACTCGGTCGTCCTCCACCTTCTGACAGTGTCCGCCCCTACCAACATCATCCTCCACGTCCAATTCCACTAGGGGCACACAGGAATATGAAAAAGAGTACTCCTGTAGTTCTACAGGTAGTAGTACTAAATTAGCATTTTCTTACATACTCCTACGTGCCTTTGTGAATCAGCCTAGAAATGCCCAACTCCCTATTAGTAGAATATCCTTCCTTTTTTTTGCTAGTTGGTTATGCTTGTTTCCCGGATATTCCTATGTTCGAAGTGTTGGGGGAAATTTACAGAGGCATTCAAGTACTCTTACAAACCTTTCTGAATCTGCGCCCAAAAGTCCAGAATAAAAAGAACCACGGTGCAAAGATTCACTCAGCCAAAAGATGAATCTTCTTGTCTCTTCTTGAATTATATTTTGCTAAAAACTATCTGATTCCAATAAAATACTAATCATGGAACAAGAAGAATTTATGGCAGCAATGCTTCGTGAACTAACAGAGGTGATTACACCTCGTTTAGCACTATGTCGTGTATCTGTACTTTAATACCCAGAATGTGTCCTGTGTGGTGGTTCATTCAATTACAAAGGTGGAAGGTGTCCTAATCTTTCTGTATTTGTCACAATTCACTCTTATGTCTCTATGTTTGTTTTCTTTCCAGGGAGTATGTTCATATAAAGGAGACATAAAACTTTCTGTGTTGATGCTGAACAAATCACTTGGCCTTGATACCCGCAAGCAAACACACAAACCGAAAAAACAAACAGATTTACAACGTTTTTAGGAGACCGACTGTGATTTATACTAGAGTGTCAATTGATGTGCAGTGATGTGAAATGTGACACACGGTTACAGGAAAATGAAGTTAGATCATGAACTGCAGTCTATTGATTTTAATTCAGACATTTAAATGCGTTTGGTACAATGGTTTCTTTATTGAAGAATTGATTTCAATAAGGCAGCAGAACCAACACAGACAGATTGCTTTCATTGAATTTGCATTGACCTGAATAAAAAATATAGTAGTTATGAGAAAAAAAGCCACGATTTCTCCTTGTTTCCGGGCAGACTATATTATCTTGGCTGATTTATTGGTTTTATTACTATGCATAGGCTGAAGGAACAGCGAATCTTACAAATCTAATCTTGTGTCATCCTGCTGTGGTGTTATTAGACAGTTAAAAATGTTGTTGACTTCTCACATAAGGTTTTGCACCTGAAACAAAGCACAAGGGAAAGTACTTGCCAATAAACAGTGAAACTGATTGCATCTTCATTATGTGATCAGAGTGATAACCCAGAGATATACCCAGACTTAGTTTTATGTTTGCATTGGTTTAAGTTATTTACTGTTGACAACGAAAACACCTTTTTGTATTATGATGACATGGTTGTGGCATCGCCCGAGAATTATGCGTCTGTCTTTCATGTAAACGCACTAAGGGCCCGATATAGGTAATCCCAGATTACCGATTCTTAAATACGGAATCATACCGATTCGGTATTTAAGAACAGGCAAATGTGATGTAGGCATTTTTACTGAAAAATTACCGAATCGGTAAGTTTCGGTAATTACCAAATCGGTAAATACCGATTCAGTAATTGCCATTTGTTCCTATGGTCCTGGAGGCCCATAGGAATGAATGCCAATTACCGAATCGATATTTACCGATTCGGTAAGAGGGGGAAAGATTGAAGGGTGGCAGGGTGTCCCTTTGACACCCTGTTGCACCCCTCAATTGTGTATGGGTGCACATTGTGTATGGGTGCACATGTTGCATACATACATGCCCTAAGGGCATGTATGTCTGCAACATGGCACTGTTGGAAAAGCAAAAATATGCTTTTTCCAAGGTTTTCATTATTTACCACCAACTTGTACCGAATCGGTAAATGATGATTTGGTAAATACTGAATTGGTAAATACTGATTTGTTATTTACCGAATCGGTAAAATAGCCTCCTTAATAGGAAAAGGCTTTTACCAGTTGGTAACGGCTGATTTCGTCCATTACCGACCGGTAAAAGCCTACCTACATCTGGCCCCAGGTGTTTTAATTCATGTACCTAACCCCTATGGTAGGTCCTGGACAGCCCAATGGCAGGATGTGATGTATTTAAAAAGTAGGATATTTTTGTACATTTTACAAGTCCTGGAAGCGGAAAATCTCTTAAATACATTTTTCACTACTGCAAGGCCTATATCTACCATAGGAAAACATTTGGGTTACCTTATTTCATTTTACAAGTGTAATTTCTGATTGGGAAGAGATGAGATACTCAAGTTTGGTGTTTGGTGTCTCTGGAATCACAATTTAAAATCAAAAGTTATGGTGAAGTCGGATTTTAAATTGTAAATCTGAAAATGGCACCTCTAGAAAATTAGAACAAAAGAAAGGAAGAACCGCTGCACTCCGTAGTACTGGAAAGAGTAGACCCTAGGTCAAAAAAGTGAATCAAGTTTGTGGGAATTCGAGGTGTACACCTCCTGTCCTTGAGGTGTTGGGTAGTAATTGCGAATGGGTGACCTTACACAGTGTAAAGTATATCCTCCAATTCACCATATGCGAGGATCTCGCAGTATTAAAGGTAATCACGTAATCGCTGGGTAAGTTTCTTTGCAGAAACAATTTTAATCATAGGCTGATATTCAGTTCATATTGTAGTCATATGTTGAATATATTCACAAGTAAAGTAACTTCTTCAAAGTCAAAATTATAATCGTAACAGTGATCCGTAGCAAGTATCCATTAACTCAGTAAATGCGTCCCCAATGCATTTCGAGCATCTGCTCTTCGTCAGGGGAAAAGTTCTATAAAGAAAACAAAGGGATGTCTAGGTGTAATGCGGAGTACAGGAATCAGTATCGCAATAAATACAAAATGGTGTCAATAGCGGTCCAAGTTAATAATGCCCAAGGGAAACGAACAAGCTCATGCAAAGATAAAATTCAGTGGTATGAAGAAACAAAATCAATCGGAAACGTGGAGGTGTAAATATGGGCATTTTGTTACTTCAGACATTTGGTACCTTCTGGGTGTCTCTGAATGCTCTTCTGAGGTGGGGGACAGCAGGGCTTTGTGCCTTCCATCTAGAAAGCCACACTCCAATGGAGCTTAAGTGTGACTGATGGGTAATCCTGGGCCGTATGGGAGGGAAGAGCTGACACAGCTAATTAGGCTGTGTCCTGTCACCACACAAAGGCTGAATATCCCCCTTAGTTAGTTTGGAAACAAGGCAGGAAGGTCAGATACTCTGTGCACTGTAAAGACATCTCTTTAAAGTCTCCCCCAGTGCAAAGGCATTACTGGGTATAAGTACCAGACACCAGCATTTAGTACACATCTGGAGGTGTGACTACTCTGCCAGGAAGAGGAGCTGCTGTGCTGCTGAAAGGACTGTCAATCTGCTGGACTGTTGCTTTTCTGGACTCCTGCCTTGCTGTGCTCCTGCTTACCGTTCTCTTGCCTGGGTGAGAAGGACTCGACCTGCAACACTTGAATGCAGAGTGAGTCTATGGGTTTGATGACTTGCCTCCTGTTCTCAGTCCAAGGGATATCAAAGACTTCAACTACCTGCATCTGCATCTGGACTCTACAAGCTGTGGGTCTGCTTTGCCAAATGGTGCGACCCCAGTCCTGGACCCTTGGAAGTGAGACCTAAGGTGCTTCTACAACCAGAACCCATACATCCTCATTGGAACTGGCAGGTCTCCACCTTCGCATAGGTCGGAGCCAGGGCATCTTCGCCTTTGTGTGGATCAAAACCGGTGCACGGGCAAGCTGGCGAGATCTACCAGTAGCTCCTCTGGTGGTGCACACGTGAGATACTTTTTCTTTTGTCTACACATTTTTTCTTTGTAACACACATACACTTAAACAGAGGGGGCATGTTGTGTTTTGAGTGAACTGACTTATCACTTTTTTTTTCTTTTTTCTTTTCTTTTTACTGTAATTGTTTAAACAAGTGGGTACGAAAGATTAGGCTGTGCTGTGCTAATGAATAGTTGGCCGTGGGTAAAGATAAGAATATCTTCCCCATATTAATCCTGCAGATAATACAACAATTGAGAAAGTGCCTACTAATGCCAGATTTTTGATGTAAGAATAGATGTTGATTGGAGGGTGATCTGGCACGTATTTGTCCTCTATTGCTCCTCAATGAAAGCATTACACTCGGAACCAGTCGCTCAACTTCGGAAATGACGCATACCTACTGTGGGAGCAGTAAGTGCACATCAACTTCAGAACTGGTGCCTTGCACTCAGAACTGACGGATCACCTCCATTAAAAAGCTGGAAGGGGGATCGTCATGAGGTCTGGAAGAGTAAGAAGATCTATAACAAGGCCTTCACTCAAATGAAAAAGAAAGGAAGTCGAACGTGATAACCAAGGATGCAAAATCACCCAAGAAAACGATGATTTGAGTGAAAATAGCATTAAGGACAGCAAAAGAACTAACACCAGCAAAGGGAACACCAAGGACACAAAAACCTGCTCAATTGAATGTTCGATAACTAACAAAGAAAATAGTCCATCATCTGTAACAGAGCTAAAAAATGCAAATCAGCAAAATGATATGCTCAAAAGTGACAAAAAAAACTTGCACAAACTTATAAACATAGAAGGACAACCTCCAAGGAAGATCACAAACTATTACCAGCCAAAAATCCATACGAAATGCACTTTTCTAAAAGACCCAGACAAAGCAATCTACTCAAACAACGATACCATAATCGGTCTACAATCTCCACTGCGACCCGGCTGGAGTAGATAGTCCCTTGCCTCAAAAATCAAGCACAACAGCCGTAGAAATACATATGTTCACAAAACACATGGAGACCATAGCCCACTCAAGAAGCGCAATGCTGGCTGGAGCTCAACGGGGGCAAGATGACGATATCATAGGAGCAACAGAGGGGGCCATTAGCCAAAACAACTCACCAAAAGGTTCAGATGATCAGGAAAGAAATTCTAGGGGGCTTGTGCCGGAGAAGGGGAATGAGAGCAAATGGGCCGCAGAACTAGAAGGACTCCTGGAGCACCAGAGTCCCAAAAGCTTAAGAGGTCAGTCATCCTTCATCTACATCCCCCCATCCCATCAGAACACAATGTTAAAAATAATGGAGTGATCGCAACATCTCACGCAACAAATAGCTCTCCATATATGCAACTGACCATACAAGGCGACACTCCAACAGCTGAGAAACAGCAAAGGAAAATCGAACCCGCAAATCTCCCCCCACACTCGCCACACGAGAACTCGTGTACCACAGATAACGACATGACCTTTATGGCATCAAAAGAATGGGAAGACCTAGTGGCATCATATAACGTTAAACCAACCTTTAATAGCTCCACTGAAGAGTGCTCTAACCTGCACATCGAGGGGAGTGGAGGCCCCACCGACACATTCTGGGCAACTTTACTTAACACAATTCAGCTATCGTCAACAGCACTGCTGTACCAATCCATTAAACTAGACTTGCAGCTGATCGTCCTGCAAATGCTAGCAGAAGCCACCTCCGGATAGAAAGAAAAATAACGGATCTTAATGGCCTCATAAAAGAGGACAAGAAGCAGCAGAATTATCTCAAATAGTAAGAACTGACTGCATCTACTTCCCAATAGTGGACAAGCTGTCTACACTACCCACAATGCTGGGGAACCTCCTGGGGGATCTAATACTAAATACAATAAAGCACCCTACAATGGAGGTCAAGTCCGGAAGAACAAGCCTCTGTGATAAACCATCAGAAACCACCAATGACTGCCACATTGCTATCAAGCAAGGGGACTCATCTCCAAAATCAAAAAGCACACCAGAAGTGTCCTTTCTGAACATCTCAATTAAAAAAGGGCCGGCGCAGAGACATCTACGAATGCGCAAGCCCGCCGCAAACAAAAAAGGAAGGGTAGGAACAGAAAGACAACAGGAGCAGGTTACACTGACGAGGCCAGCAAATGACCACATCTAGGGGAAGGAGCAAACAGGAGAAATCATGAAGCACATCGATGGAAAAAAATCACCACCTCAAGATAAAAAATGATTAGACACAAAGATCTTAAACGCAGCAGAGACCCCCACACCAACATTTTCCAAAGAGAAACCAAGCAAACAGATAGAGCAGAAGCACTTCGGCCAAGCCAAATACAAGCAACCTAGTAACATACTTGAACCGGCAAATGACACACGAAGCAAAGGAGGGATCATCGTAGAAAATCCGCCAACAGTAAAAATACAACCAGGCACACAGGTCACAGAGCAGGCCCTTGAGGAGTCCGTCCAAATCAACATAGAAGTCACAAACACCAACAGACCTATAAACAGTGTCAATCATTTGCAAAGAAATGACCATCCAGGAACAAAAGACGAAGGCAAGCACACAAAGCACGAATAAGCTATCCTTTGAACAGGCAAAAGAGGACCACCACGGAGTCAGCACAGAAAGCAACGACATAATAAACAACATCCAGCCCCAACACGGGGGCAAACAATACGAGTTAACAACACATCAGCGAATACCGACCCCTGGAAAAAAAGAGACAGTTATTATCCTATTTATCCCAGAATTCAAATCCAGAGGAAGAGTGGACACCCTAAACAGGGGTAATATACTAAGACTCATCACCCAATTGAAAAATTAAAATACATTAACACAACAGACTTGCTTGCAATTGAATTTCACTCTTCCCCAGATTTACAAGGACATGAAACGACAAAGAAAATATGGAAAACAAACGACTTAGCAGATCAAATCCTGGGGGAAACACTCAGATTCTCTCAATAGGAAATAAAGCTAGAAGCAGGAAAAAGACCAGCCTACCACACCCGCTCCTAGAAGAAAGTAAATATGAACGTCTACAAATAATCAAATACATTTTAAAAGGAGCACGTAGTTATTCCCCAGGACCTGATATTAACCTATCACACTTAAAACATTTAACAACCCAGCAACCTGATTTAAACTGGCAACCATTCGGCGGACAATAATCATAGAAGACACAGGCCAGACTTTTACGAAAGCTGAAACCACTAATATTAAAATATGCATTTGGAACATTAATGGTCTTTCTGGAAAACTGGAAGACCCAGAAACATCAAACTACTTAAAATCATTCGATCTGATTTTACTCCAAGAAACCTGGGAAGAGAAAGAGATACCCCTACAAGGATATACAACTCAAATCCACCCAGCAACTAGAGGTTATTCCTATGGTCGCAGCTCAGGAGGCCTGGCGTCACTCGCCTCAAGACTAACAATAGGAACAATGGAAGAAGTCAATGGAAAAATCACTCCCCCTGTTGCCATACAGGCAATAGTAATAACAATTGAAAATAATCAGGTGGCTCAACCACTATACATATTAAATACATACATACACCCCAAGCACAGACAAAAAGGGGTAAGAGAACTTGTTAGCAAATTGGTAACACTCATGGAAGAAAGGGAAATGGAGAACATACTTCTAGCAGGTGACTTCAACCTTCACCTTTTTGGAAACCAGAAGATGAAATAGCACTGGAATTAAACATTGTGTGGGGAATATCAAACCAATCCCCAGTCTCTCCAAACAAGCAAACAAGATGCTCAAACCAACTACTGAAAGACCTTGAGTAGTTAAACCTGAGAGTACTAAACAGTTGATTTAAAGAGGATACACCACCAGCGTTAACATATTTTTCCTCAACCACTTCTTCTCATCTCGACTTCACCCTTGCAACACTACCATAGTTTGAAATAATAAGTTCGTTCAAGGTTGGAGAGATGGCCAAAGCGACCACCTGCCACTAGAAGTAAAATTAGGTGTCACTAGTAGGAACGATATGAAAGCAAGGAAACGTATCGGCACAGAGTATACCTCCAATTTTAGACGGATAAGGTGCAAGACCGATAAAGCAGAAGAATTAACAATCAATGTAAAAACAATCCTGCACCAGATAATAAGTTTGACAAAGAATCTATTAGAGGCTTGGGAAGAATTTGTAAAGGAACTTGGAACAACATATGGCACAGAGCAAAAAACCCGTAAAGGGAACATACCATGTAACACATCTGGTAAGGTAATTACACCAGAGATAAAAAACCTACAACAGAAAATAAACTAGATCCTTAGGCAACTCCGTAAACAATCGAACAACGAAGCCCTGCAAAAAGAGTTGCGAACCCTCAAGGCCCAGCAAAAGAAGAAGACTTGGGAAAGAGAAAGGCAAATGAACAAGGAACTCTGGGCAAAAATCGTGTATGATTCGAAACAGAAGAACAGCGCTAGATTCTGGAAAACCATCCATAACCTCCAATGGCCAGGTCACAAAGGAATCAATTCACACATATCTGAACCCGAATGGGCACACTACTTATCAAACCACTTGAATTATAAAAACCCAGAGGGGGACCCTCCCAGAGGAAAAACTTGTATAATCAAAATATATCCAAGTACTAACAACACAGGAATACATAAACATGAAGTATATGATGACTCCAACATGATTGAGCCCCTGAGCAAGATTGCAAATCTGGAGGAGGAAGCAACAACAAGCTTCAAACTAACCTCAAACAGGTAGGAAAAAATCGCGTAGCAACAGCGGCTAGGATCAAGACACAAATATCAAAAGGGAAACTAGAGGGTGCTCCTGGCCCCAATGGAATCCGGCCAATAATGTACAAGCAAGATGCTGACTTCTGGAGCGACACACTGGTGCCAGTCTTCCAGGAAATCAGGGAAACGGCGGTATGTCCACCATCCTGGAGAGGTTCAATAATAAGTCCAATCTATAAACAGGGTGAAAGGAGCAATCCAAGTAACCATCAACTTATTGCCCTAATTGACACAGTGGCAAAGTACTATGCGGACTCCTCTTGGAGGAACTAACATCCTGGGAAACCCTAAAACACATCATCCCAGTTAATCAAACCGGATTCTGTAGAGGTCAGGGCACAACCAATATCATGGCACTAACTCTACTGACAGACGCAGTAAAGACAGCCAAGAGCTCGCTATTTCTGTGCTTTATAGATTACAGCGCTGCGTTTGACAATGTAGACCGCAGCAAACTTTGGCAGAAGCTGAAAAAATGGGGGATTCCCGGGCCAGTTCTAAAACAGCTGATACTACTACATACCAACACTTGGATCCAGATCAAACTGTGATCTGGAAGGCACCTTTCAAGGCAAATCAATACCACAAAAGGTCTAAAACAAGGATGCGTTCTAGCCCCCATGCTGTTTAATCTTTTTCTCGCAGATCTTCCTGGAGAATTGGACAAAACCAAATCGCATGCCCCGTGGCTGGGAGACATCCCGTTATCAAATCTCTTATTTGCAGATGACCTGGTCCTAATTTGTCGGTTTCCTATTGGACTACAACATCTCCTAGACACCCCCAACAAATGTTTAATAAATAATGCATTAAAGATTAACTTAAACAAATCAAAAGTCATGTCAGTGAATTATAATGAAATGAAGAAACTTGCATGCTTCCTGGACGGACAGAGGCTAGACCACGTAGCCACTTACAAATATCTTGATGTACTTTTAGACGGCAGAGGTTTGTTTAAACTCCAACTAGAGGCTATCCTTTGGAAGGGCACAAATTCTACCTTTCAATGAAGCCCCAGAAGATAGGTCTCCCCAACCGGTCACTGGATCCCCTTCTACAGGTGATTAGAGCACGCTTACAGCCAATGCTCACATATGGCAGTGAACCCATGCAAGGGAAAGACGCCACGGCTCTAGACAAAGTAATCAGTCGATCATATAGTGCAATCTTCCATCTGCCAAACTACGTCTCCCCTGCCCAAATCCATCTCGAATTTGGTCTCCGGAGACAAACGGTGGAGAGAAGAGGCGCCTATATAAAAAGCTGGTGCAAAATCAGAGGCGCCGAGCAAGGATCTTTAAACGCCCACCTCTGGATCAAACTGTCTACCTGAGAGAACCCATCAGCCAGGAAGTATCTACTAGAATCACTGGAGTACCTGGGATTAACAAACCTCTGGGAGTCATACACAGACATCAAAAGCTTCAAAAAAGTGGTAACAAAAGTAACCAAAATTATATCATCCATAGAAGATAAAGAAATTCTGGCCAAGAGGGCTCATGGATGGACAGTGCTGAAAGATTATAAAGCTCTTAAGCCGCAGGAATTCCTGAAAACGGGCCTCATACAGATGACAAAAAACACATTTGAAACCTGCGCTTTGATATCTTACCAATACTACTCCATCTAGCACCTTGGAAAAGGGGAGCAGAAGAACACCTTTGTCGTCTTTGCAGAACAGGGAAAGAGGACCTAATACATATAATCTGCATCTGCCCAAACCTGATGGACATAAGGCGCTCCGTATTTCGAGTATTATGGAACCAAAAGGGCATAACAAGTCACAGGCAGGTTGTGATGCTGTGTTTTAAACCTGAAGAGATCCAGTTAAATTGCAGACTAACAAAGTATTTTGATATAGTGGCCAGAAGACTCATGAGTTAGCCACAAGGTTCATCCGAAGTACAGAAAGCAACAGCACTTCAATCTAACAAAGGACAGTCCGCTAAGTCAATTGCCAAGTCACAACTACGCTTGGCATACTGAGGCACATTCTTTTTATAAACCTAGAAATGGACTATACCATAATGCAACTGAGTCTTTTATGATTTTATAGAGTGTAAAACATCTTCTTTTCCTTATTCTTATAACATAAATGTAAAACAAGGCTTAAATGTTTTTTAATAATAGAAGTTTTTAATATTGTGAGTTTTAATTAACTGTACAATAAATTATTAATTCACCTCCACTGTGTGCAAAATCTCTACACCGCTCACCCACTGCTTGACTTGTCACTGATACATCGCTTCAGCTGCAATTCCCATCTTCTTCCATGTTGACGCAAGCCCGGGTCAAGTTACTTTGGTTCAGTAGCTCAAATTTGATCCCTGTATACGGCCCACACTTCATGGCGGTCGGCCTGAACTTTTAACTTTGCCCCGCTACAGCATGACCAGATAACCCATTTAAGAGCTTAATGTTTCTAAGCACTATTTTAGAATCATATCTTTACTTCTATTTGTTGCATTTATGTAATTTTAGCCTTGTTTTATTCCTAGTATGGAGTCTTTTTTGTGTTTTCACTGTGTTACTGTTTGAAGTGTTGCAAGAATACTTTACACATTAAATCGTAAGTTGAGCTGCTTTGTGTAAAGCTACCAGAAGGTGAGCACAGGATAATTTAAGGTGACTAGGATTGAGGTTCCTGCTTGGACAGGGTGCATATCTCTGCCAACCAGAACCCCAATTTCTAAAAATGACCTTCAGGATGCATGTTGTGAGAGAAGTAGAACATACGCAAAATGTCTGTTAAGAAATACATTTGACAGCCTCATATTGTCTTACAAAAGCAGTGTTAGCGACGGAAAGAGAAATGCAACACTTAATATAGTGGATTTTATAACATTTTTCAATCATTGTTTCAAGGTAATCACACATAACATGAAAACCGATCCTAGAGATAAAGCGTACACTTCCGATTAACGATGGGAACATGTTAACAGCACTGATCCTCTAAAAAAAAACAGTTTTACATCTTTTCACAGCTACACAAGCAAAATGATCAGCCCATATTTTTTTACATAAATAAGATTATACCTTTGTCATGCATTCAGGGAAGAGTGTTACCCACATACTGCATTGTTAAAATACCGTATTGTAGTTCCCCTCGTGTGTCAACATGGGTGACCTTCTTCCAGCTATTTACATATGTGCAAGTAATGGAAGAAAGCCTGACCCTACCCTAAAGTTTGGCTCAGATTCCTGAAGGACTGGGCTAATTTAAAGCCCAGCGGTGCCAGGGGAGAACACCTGAAACCTTTGTGGAGATACCTGTTCCGGCATACAAATTGCAGAGACACGGGACACTTCCTTCGGCGCCAAAGATCAGCGTTTATTTACTGCAGGGACACAGAAATCGCTAGAAGTACAACATAGTGTATGTTCAGAGAGTCTGCTTCAAATTGCAAAAGTGGATCGCTCCTCTTATACACATTTTAGCCATTGCACAACATAACGAACAAAGTGTTACAACTCAGTTCCCACAGTAAACTTCAAAAGGACCGCATTCATGTTTTCAGAAGCCTGGAACATAATTACAGAAACATGTCGGTTCCCAACTGTAAAAGCACACTATCCCACCATTAGGCACATTCCATTCTAGTCGTAAACGACCTATGAGAAGGGACAGAACCAGGTGCAGGAAAACAAAGACAGACAACAGATTGAAAAGAGTGTGGGGGCAATATCGGGAGCGTGATCACAGGATCAAAGAATTCGAGCCTAACGTATGCAAGGCTGAAACAATAGACCGGCACGGCAAGATGAGCCTCGAGCGGAGCCATCTGCTTTTGCCGTGTCACTTCCCTAGTCATAAAGGCACACTCAAAGGAATATGCATCTTCCGCAAGAGCTTGGGAATCCCAGGGTCATCAAGCGGACATTGTCCGTTTGCCGACTATGTGAGGGCAAGAAACAAAATAGATGCCATGTCTAAAATGGAACCCGAAGGTTCAGATGGAAAAACCCGTAAATAAGACGAACCCTTCCAAGTAGTGTAGCGAAAACACGTACATCTACTAATCTCATCATTTACGGTTCGTAGATACCAAACTCATCCATATCAGAACAAGCCCAAAACGTCGTTCCGATTCTCACCGAACCTCAGACGGTCCTTTTGCCCTCATGTAGGCAAGCACTAGTCGATATCAAAAGCAATATTGATATTCATCAGATCGTTTAGATGTTGCTGGAGCATTATTCTATCCATCAATGTCTCTCTGGTAGCAGATGGTCTTCTTATACACGTTGTAGCACAAAGGCTACATAAGGCTGGACCACACTGTACACAAAGACAACACGTGAACAGAAATGTCACAACAACCCCTACAATCATCAGAATCTTCCAACCCCAAGTCGACATCAGACCCCAAAACCATCCTAGAAGCGTCCAATCACCGTCCACGTGTATGGACTCAGAGATTTTATGCAACTTCGAGATGGCTTGATAAACAGTTGGACCATTGTCAGGTATGAAAATACAGCAGCTCGAATGGATTACCTTGCACACACCACCTCTATCTGCGAGTACAACATCTAGAACCATACGGTTCTGTAATGTCATCAGTCTATCCGCTTGCAGCTCTGCTGTCAGGTTACCAGGAGCACTTGCAGTTATGTTAGCAGTTGATTCTACCACACGAGTCAACTGTCTCAGGTTCCTGCTATTAACCATAGGCCCCCAAAACGGTAGGAAACCCTTAAAGAAGTCTCCTGCTTCTTGACCGGCAGTGTCCTCTTTACTAATAACGCCTCTCACAACTCTCGTTTTGTGGTAGTCTGAGGCAACTGTGAAAGTCGGTGGCAAAAGATTCACGATATAACATGTGCCCGAGAAGTCACGGGGAAACCACGTATAAGCGCGATCATAGCACGCAAAATAGGTACCCTTAGCAGTCAGAAATACAGGGGAAGAGAGCATCGGTAAAACGTATGTCTCAGTACAAGCACTCTTGCCAAGCTGAGCTCTCGGATTTCGACCAAGACCTTGCAGACAGAAATGACCAAGGTGGGGTACAATCCAAATTGGAGACGAGCTCTTAAGCTGTCTATCACCTACTGAAATACTATACTCGGCCTCACTCAGATCCTTGTAGGCTCGCACCTCCTCCTCTGGAATAAGCGATGTATCAAAAATATCTCTATCCAGATCAACAATCGCTATCGTCAAAGACTTGTGGTACGGGCCAGAACCAAGGTCTGTGGAACGTGGCTCTCGACGGGGGTAGGAATCTAGTGCACTATGGAACATGGTTTGGAATGCCCGAGCTGACCCCTGGGAGCTGTAAGGAAGAACTAAATATGGAATACCCTTATCCATGGTATGTGGCATTAACCCACACACCCAACAGTTGATAGTGTTCATCACCAACTGATGCTGATGCAGAAGTTGGACAAAGGAATTGTTCATAAATTCCGCACGTCTGACCTGTTCATGTTGGGGCAGAAGATGAAAAGAATGTGGAGAGATAGTGGGAACAAGAACAGAACTCAGATCATTAGAGGGGGAAGTAGGTGAAGTGGAAGGCAACAGTGACTGAATCCCAAAATACACTCCACCCACCAATAACATAGACACAGTTAGGAACAACATGAAAATCTGAAACAAAAAACATTTTGTTTGTAAAATCTTATGCAACTTAGATCTTTGCGCCGACATCATCTCTATTTCTGACAGCTTAGAGAACTCCATCCTCTAAAGACCATCCGTAACGTTCTTGACGCACCTAATTCTGAGTAGCGATTGTCAATTCCCAGGAGTTCCCAGAAACCGACAAAAGTAACCGACCTAGTGTCAGAAACCTGCCAAACAGAAGTAGGTACCCGTACGGCCCTACGGCCAACCCAGATGGTAGGTTTAATCAATTAAGCATCCATTTTCATATAAGTCTCCTAGCTGCACAGAAAAGGAACACACGTGATATGTAAAACAAAATCAAAGAACTCAAGATCAGGAGAAAAAAAATGCAAATGTCCACAATGTTCATAGCAACAGGGAGGGGGTAATGTAGATTCAAAAACAAAAGGGAATTTTTTATTTGTCCTTAGTCACGCGATCGAAGGAAATATCGACATTTTCTAGGTCGAGTTTGTTCTTCAAACAATGGTTCAGGTGGCAAAACAAAGTTCGATTGTTCAGGTAACTGTTCAGAACTTGAATTCTCCGATGGTGAAGACAAAGGTACAGTTCCAGATGATTCAACAAACGTATCTGGCTGAGCTGGATCGATCTCTACAGGTTGAACATCACTAAATGGCACATACTTTGGGATGACATCAGTTTCAGTCGGGGCAAACCCTTTCCTTATCCAATTATTTGCTGGCAATGGGAGCAGCACTCTCTTCGTATGGGTGGCGTGCACCCAATGTTTCCTGCCGTCCAACCGAACTGAAGTCCTCATTGCCAACAAGACTTGGTAGGGTCCCACAAACCTGGGCTCGAGATTTCATTTTCTCCCAAAGTTACGAATCAGCACCCAATCTCCAGGTTGGAGCCGATGTCCAGGTCCTTCTGTTTGTGCCGGTAGAGCTTCAAAAACCTGTTGATGAATCAAACTCAATTTAGCAGTCAGATCGTAAAGATAGTTTATCAACATTGGATATTCAATTCTGCTAAATTCCTTAGGCCTTGGAACTCCCCAAACGTTCGCAGGACGGCCGAACACAATCTCATATGGGCTAAGCCCTACTCGAGAGTGCACAGTCGCCCTGGTCGACAGGAGAGCTAGAGGCAATGCATCAGGCCATGATAACCCACTCGTTGCTTGGATTTTGGCAAGTTTCAGTTCCAGAGTACCATTGTACCCTTCTACCAAACCCGCCGATTGAGGATGGTTAGCACTATGAAATTTTTGGCGAATACCCAAACCCGCACACACACTCTTCATCACATTTCCCACAAACTCACTACCATTATCCGACCATACGATCCGTGGCATTCCAAACCTTGGGAAATATTCTTTGAGTAGAACTTTTGCTCTGGACAGGGCAGTATTATCCTTAAGAGGGTATGCCTCAATCCATCTGGAGAACGCACAAACCACAACCAATACATGTTTTAAATTATTGCATCTCTCCATATGGATGAAGTCCAACTGGATAACTTCAAAGGGGCATGTAGGAGGAGCAAAATGACCAGGCGAAGTGGGGGTGCCCTTGCCAGGATTATGCATCAAACATACCATACAGTTCTTGACCACTCTCTCAGCACACTTAGCAATCCCATCATTCTTCCATACGGGAGACAACAACTTACATATACCTTTCGTACTAATGTGTGACATGCCATGGGCCATAGTAACAACAGCAAGCACATACGCATCCGGTAACATCCATCTCTGATGCTCTGACAAATCAACCCAACATCCATTCATGTCTAACTTCCCCGTGCTTTCTTTCCACTTAGCCTTTTCAGTTTCGGTGGCCTCATTCTGAATCGCTTTCACACTCTCAACTGTGTCCTCACACATACCAGTCTCCGCCGGCCATCTCACTGAACTCGTAACATACATTCGGTTTGTCAGATTCTTGGCCGTTTCCTTAGCAATCTCATCTGCAAACGCGTTACCACAACCAACATCATCTGTAACCTTTCGATGCGCGCTGCATTTAATGATTGCCACTTGCTTAGGCAATGTAAGTGCATCCAAAAGATCGTTCACGAGCTGTCCGTGTTGAATCTTCGTGCCATGAGACGTCATGAATCCTCTCTCTCTCCACAATCGACCAAAACTATGTGCTACACCAAACGCATACTGACTGTCAGTAAACACATTCACTCGCTTTCCCTTAGACAAAACACACGCTCTCGTTAAAGCAATCAACTCTGCCGCTTGTGCCGAATTCTGACTCAATCTCGCAGTTTCCACAACCGTACTCAACGTCACTACAGCATACGCAGTCGTCACATCACCATTCGGCAACTTGAAGCATGAACCATCAACATACAAAGTACCATCAGGATCTACCAATGGAGTGTTTTTCAGGTCAATACAACACTTCATCTCTTCTTCAGTTCTTAAGTAACAGTCATGTGGTGCTACATCACCTGATTCCATATGAATCGGCAACAATGTCGCTGGATTCAACACATTACAACGTTTTATCTGTATATGACTTGCCAAAAGTGTCAACTCATAGCCGGACAACCTTGCACTTGTCAAGTGTTGAGTCTTCGTTCGATTCAAGAGAGTGTCAACTGCATGCAGAACCATCACCGTAAGCATATTATCCATGACCAGACCTGCGGACTGTCGAATGGACACCGCAGCTGCCGCTGTCGCCCTTAAACAACTCAGCAACGCTCTAGCTACTGGGTCTAAAGTCGAAGAAAAATAGGCACATGGACGCTGTTTGCCGCCAAATTGTTGCGTCAAAACACTTAACGCACAACCTTCTCTCTCGTGAACATATAGTGTAAACGGCTTACTGTAATCAGGAGTACCTTACACAGGAGCCGAACACAACGCATCAAGCAATTCAGAAAAACTTTTCTGACAATCTTCAGTCCATGGCAAAGGAGTCGGAACATCCTTGCACGTGAGAGCTAACAATGGCTTCGCTAACAATGAGAAGTTTGGAATCCATTGTCTGCAGTATGACGTGATACCTAGAAAGGCACGTACGTCTCTCTGAGTTGTTGGCACAGTCATTCGAGCAATCGCTGCGATTCTTTCTGGGGTCAACCATTTTCCCTCCTTTGACAATAAGTGACCTAAATAGGTTACTTCTTGACAACAATACTGCAACTTAGAAGGTGACACCTTGTGATGTAAGTCACATAAATGCTTTAACAATGATACTGTAGCAGTTGTACAAATTTGCTCAGTATCGGCAGCCACTAACAGATCATCGACATACTGAATCAAGGCCAGACCAGCGGGTAACACAAATACATCAAGTTGACTCTTAAGGGCCTGACTGTAGATCGATGGACTCTCACAGTAGCCCTGTGGTGCGCGTCTAAACCTAAAACTGCGACCACCTAATGAGAAGCCGAATAGATCTCTGCTTTCCTCAGCAATCGGAATACTAAAGAAAGCATTCTTTAGGTCTATCACCGAAAACCAGGAGGCAGAGGCTGGAATCAGGGTCAGCAAAGCTGTAGTGTCAGGAACCACTGGAAACTGTGGAATCACGATTTTATTCACTTCTCTCAAATCAATTACAAAACGGTACACAGGAGGCTTGGATGAGTCAGTTCGTTTCAAAATAGGTAACACAGGACTATTACACACATTTCCCCTAGTTTCTTCAATAACATCCTTTTCGATCAAGTCATAAATGATCGCTAATAGCGCTCTCTCGCCATCAAGAGAGATGCGATACTGGGGGATACGTGGTAATCTCACATTTGATTTCAATTGGACTACATAAGGTGGTATGTCCAGTAGGCCCACATCATTGGGACCTGTTGCCCATAAAGACTCAGGAAGGGGACTCATTTCCGGTGGGAGCTTATCAGTTGATAAGTACATAGGAGAGATCACTCTCTGACCTAATGTAAGCTCCACTCCCGTAGGAGAGCAATACAGAGTCGCATATAACCGCTTCAACAAATCCAGACCCAAGAGATTCTCACCACAACCAGTAGTTAAAATCAAAGGAGCCTCTAGCTCACGTGTCCCAATCGTAAGGGACAAAGGGCTAGAAACTGGATTGCTAACCGGGGCGCCAGATAATCCAACAGAAACATTCGTTAAGCTAGACAAAAGTGCCCCAGTGAGTTTCGAACGCATGATGGAACTTTTTGCTGCACCAGTGTCCAACAGAAAAGGCTCAACTACGCCCGATGTGGCAACTGCGACGTAAGGCCCTCTCTCATCAACCGGAACTGATACTACTCCCTCTCTTTGTCTATGGCTGTCCTAATAATCGCTGTCTGCACCAATCTCATGCTCAACATAAAAGTCATCCACATGATACTGTGCAGATCTACCAGACGATGCATTTCGCTGATCAAAACAATTTCTCGTGCCCGATGGAGGAGCAGAATGCTCATTTTGATTTTGAGAGGTGCCACGACCTTTACCTCGAGATACTTGCTGATAACCACCACGACCTCCTCGAACCGAGACACCATTCGTTCGGTCACGTAAAACAGGGCAATTAAACTTATAATGGCCCTCACCCTTACAATATGCACACTGATTATTCCCAAGCATAGATCTGGATGCAGAGTATTCAGAACGCGACTGCATCCTAGAAGACTGAGCCTGTGGTCGATACTGCACATGCTGCTGTTGCGAGTCATTCTGATTTGAGCGCAGAGGATACGCTTGCTGCAATAAGACCTTAGTCTTTAGCTCCTTCGTTTTCTTGTCTGCATGATCATTCTCCTCTTTTTCTCTATTCTCATAATATTGAGCCGTTGCTAATATTTGAGCTGTGGTTGAAACAGCCCAAGCACTTTCAGAATTTTTCAATTTGTTGCATAACTCAGGCAAATGATTGAACACGAACTTATCAACAAACAATCGCTGACCTCCCTCAGTGCTCATATCCTGACCACTATGATCAATAAATGCCTCCTCAAACCTAGTAAAGAAATCAGAGACACTCTCGTCTTTCTTTTGTTTGCAAGCAGACAATTTATCCCAGTTCACCTTCATCGCTGGCATGAGTGTTTTCATGAGCGCAATGATTCTTTGGGGCAGATCCGTAATTAACTGATCAGGCTTGGCCCCACCAACTTGCTGTCCATCGGCCGCTACAATTGCAGCCCAATCACCACCTAACTCAACTGTATGATTCTCGTTACGAATCTTCGCCCATATCGGTTGCGGTACTACATTACCAAAGAACATGTCGATATCAGCAAGGTTCATAATAGAAGCATCTACAAATTGGGATAACTCCTTGTAATAACCTGCCGGATTCTTTCGTGGGTCAGGCAAAGATTGTTTCACCTGCAAAACTTCTGATTGCTTCCATGGGAGGTGTATACAAACTCTCTGGAAGTGTGGCAAAATTGGAGGATTGACAGTAGCATCACCTGGCCTCCACACTGGGGGGACCTCTCGCATGGGATACTGACCAGGTTTCATTTTCAGATCACCGGAGTCGTCGTCAAACGACACTCGTGATGGTACCGTGGACCTAAAAGCTAACAAACTCTCTAATGCACGCCGTACATCATCACCTACAATCATACCGTTCGAAAACTGACTCTGAAGTTCAGTCATATCGGGTGGTACAATATCTAGTTCATCATTATCCCACTCTTCTCTCAATGATTTGCACATCTCTTCGAACACGAATCTCTGTGTGGGCTCATTAAACTGAGAGAACGTATCGAAAACTATGCGCGAAGTGTACTTAGCAGGGTGTCTAATCCACCTACGTGCCATAGATACTAACATCTCACTTTCCTTTACACCAGGCATTTGACTTCGTCTCTGAGAGATTTCAGAGACATCGGATTCAAATAACGATCCGAAAAATGGAGAATAGAGATTAGCAACAGAATGAGGTATACGTTTACGAACAGAAGGAGAAGAGGAAAGAAGAACAGGAGCAACAATATTAGGACTAAACGTAGGAGCAGTGGAAGTAACCAAGATAACAGGAGTAGTAGTAGCAGTAGACTGAGAGGTTACGGGCAGAGGAGCAGTAGGAAGAAGAGGTGGTAAAGGAGCAGGACCCACTGGAAGAACAAGGGGATTTGGAGGAACAGGGCCAACTACAGGCTGACCAGCAGCCATCGGAACGACAGGCGGAAGAACAGGAGGAACTATAGAGGCTATAGTACCCTGTACATAAGGAGGTGGTGACTTTAGTAAATAAGATAACAAAGGATCCTCTTTCGATTCTTCTTCCTTCTTTTCAGAACTCGACGGTAAAACCGGATAACATTTATCCACCGCCTCGCTATGCTGTCTGATAGAAACTTCCCTTTCCTTCTCTGCCGTGTCTCGCTGATGCTGTTCTGCACCTTGCATTATCGAAAGGACACCCTCTTTCCTATTTTTCTTAGTCAGCTTGATTTCTTTCTGTCTGGCCTCTTTGCGCCATAACCTAAAGGAATCAAACATTGCTGGCCTAGCTGTCTTTTTAAACAATTTTGCTTCGAGATTATCTAAAATCTCAGTTTCAAAGCTACCATGGGGTGGCCAACTAAGGACACCATCTTTTCTCGTATAACGAATCCAAAATGCGTTATATATAATGGGGCCCACTCCATGTCTACTATAGAGCTCATAAATCGGAGTTCCAACTGGAGGTATCGGACACGAGTCCTCCAACCGGGAATCCTTGTTGCAACATCTAAGGAAACCAAACAAGATACTACGGCCAGGCATCATGCACACTAACCGAGTTTCAAACTTCAAGGGTTATCAAATTACGATATCCTCGCAAAAATATGACCCCCTCGGTTTTTGGCAATTGCAATTGTCAAAGAACCTAAACAACAAAAAGAAAGAACCAACAACTAAGGACCAAAAATGCAATGGAACCATGCAATCAACCAAGTTTCAACAACAACAACCAAGTTTCAAAGTACGAAGCAAATGTCAAGCAAAAGCCAAGTTTTCAAGTTTGAAACAAATGTTCCAAAAAAAAAGGAACCAAAGAGCTAACCTAAGAACTGGGAGCGACCCACAAATACTTAACTGAAAGAACAATGGCGTCACCAGGAAGGCCCGTCTATCGTCTCGCCGTACAAAGGACTACGCCAGGCGCCAAAACAGGTCGACAGTCAGGGCATCGGTCCGTCGCAGCTGTCGGGAAGCGGGAATCTTCGCGGGAAAAATCTTCGGACCACCTATTTCGACAACAGGATCGATGAAGCGGGGTGCACCTTCCCTCCGAGATTTCACACGAAGTTCCTCACGATCGTCAGGCTTTGGACCGGTACCACATGATGTCGCCCGACGTTGGGCGCCAAATGAAGGACTGGGCTAATTTAAAGCCCAGCGGTGCCAGGGGACAACACCTGAAACCTTCGTGGAGATACCTGTTCCGGCGTACAAATTACAGAGACAAGGGACACTTCCTTCGGCGTCAAAGATCAGCGTTTATTTACTGCAGGGACACAGAAATCGCTAGAAGTACAACATAGTGTATGTTCAGAGAGTCTGCTTCAAATTGCAAAAGTGGATCGCTCCTCTTATACACATTTTAGCCATTGCACAACATAACGAACAAAAGGTTACAACTCAGTTCCCACAGTAAACTTCAAAAGGACCGTATTCATGTTTTCAGAAGCCCGGAACATAATTACAGAAACATGTCGGTTCCCAACTGTAAAAGCACACTATCCCACCATTAGGCACATTCCATTCTAGTCGTAAGCGACCTATGAGAAGGGACAGAACCAGGTGCAGGAAAACAAAGACAGACAACAGATTGAAAAGAGTGTGAGGGCAATATCGGGAGCGTGATCACAGGATCAAAGAATTCGAGCCTAACGTATGCAAGGCTGAAGCAATAGACCGGCACAGCAAGATGAGCCTCGAGCGGAGCATCTGCTTTTGCCGTGTCACTTCCCTGGTCATAAAGGCACACTCAAAGGAATATGCATCTTCTGCAAGAGCTTGGGAATCCCAGGGTCATCAAGCGGACATTGTCCGTTCGCCGACTACGTGAGGGCAAGAAACAAAATGGATGCCATGTCTAAAATGGAACCCGAAGGTTCAGATGGAAAAACCCGTAAATAAGACGAACCCTTCCAAGTAGTGTAGCGAAAACACGTACATCTACTAATCTCATCATTTACGGTTCGTAGATACCAAATTCATCCATATCCGAACAAGCCCAAAACGTTGTTCCGATTCTCACCGAACCTCATTCCCACGACCAACACTATCGAAGGTCGGGTGCCAAACACCATGGCTGCATAGTCTTGATTCCACCTCAGGCCTCTTTAATCCACCACCAGACGCTCCTTGCCCCTTCACCTCACTCATGCACGTCCCTGCTTTGACCATTTGTCACGTTTTTAAGTCTTTCTCTTCCTCTTTCTTTCCCACTTGTGTGTTTATCATTCTCTTGATCCGGTTTGACGTCTGATGAGGAAAAATTAGTACCATTCCATAAAAATGAGGGTCAGTGGCCCCCACCTGCAGCAACCGGTACACAATTAAGCATTGGCGTATGAGAAAATTAACTGACTGCTCTTATGATTTTACTGTTCCTGGAAGGTATACTGTGGCATATTCTAGCTGCAGAATATAATTCCACATACAATGGTAGAGTGCTGGCTCTACCTCCTTTTTCTTGGGTTGCCCTTGCAAAATTGTCAGGGTACTTTGAAAAATGCCGAAAGTGTGATGATGTATGTCACAGTTGACAGTGACTCTGGCCAGCTCATTAAAAGGCAATATGGACCAATGAAGGGTGGCCTGCGACATACCAGTGAAATGCATGAATTTCACTGCAGGGTTTGTAGAGTTGTTGCCCACTCTAAGGGTTGGCCCCCACAACTGGAACACTATTGCCTAAACCAAAACACTTAACTATTAGAGTCCTTGTAGGATTGATATGAGTCACTCTTTTCCTAACCTGGCCAGGCAACACAGGTTACCTTTCCATTGAATGTTAGTTCAGTAGTGAGCTGAACGGGGGAAAGGGACTGGTTATCTCCTGGCTTAGCCCAGTTCCAAATTTGGCTTGACAGGTAGGTTGTAAGGGTTCCCAGTGGAAAAGGTAATATAGTGTTTAGAAGTGAGTAAGCAAAAACAAGACAAAAAGAACATGGTAACCTTACCTCTGAACTTCTACTACTCTATGCTATGCCATATCTTTTTCTGACTTCCATTTTATACGTACCTGGTGCTACAGTAGGCTTGTCTTTTGAATGGTAATCAGTCTTGCACACTAGACAGTACTTATATACCATTACACATAAGTCCCACCTATACAGCAGAGAAAAAAGTAAAAAGTACATTCCCTGCACAACAATCATACAATCTAAAATCATTAAGCAACTGCTAGTTAAGACCTTCCCATTGCACAGTTACACATACTCTGTGGGTCAGAGGGAAGGTTTGCATTGGTAGAGTTTCCTGCTTTGGCAGAGTAACAATGAGAACAGGCTTCAAGCTATTGGTCCCTTTGGAGTCTGCATGAGATCTTAGTTTTCTCTGTGGTGGGTTTGCAATTCAATAGTTTCTGGGCTTATCAAACCAGGTGGGCTGTTGCATCCATACCAGGAACTTTCCTACGTCGATGACTTGCAGAGGAAGATGGTGGATTTATCATGCCGCTAGGCAGCATGTTGCAGGACTTTGCACTCCGTACATATCCGGATGGCTTCAGTTCTTAGACCGTATTGATTTTCCCGCAGGCACTGTCACACAGAGGGGTTCCCTGTGACTTGAGAGGAGCATTGTGCAGGATGAGTGGTGGCAGGACTGTGGAGTTTGGCATTGGACAAAAAATATCAAACTTGCCTTTCTTCTTTGCAAACCACTTTGACACCAACTGTGAAATTAGGAGGTGTGACCTGGCCTGGCCTAATGAAATGTCCTTTCCAGGAGGATGGCATATTATGGGATGTGAGCTTCCCAATCCAAGATGAAACTGCATCTTTTCCTGTCATGAAAGTTCATGTTTGAATCATATATAAGCTAGCAAAATACAGGTGATGCCAATGGTGTTTAATTTAAACATAATTATTTAAGGACAAGGATACCATCAATTATCCCTCTCCACTATACACATTTACAGTGACTAAATCCAATTTACTACTTTTATGTTCATCTTCTCACAAAACACAAAACACATAAGTGATATCATTTATCTTTTTAGTAATCTTTTCAAAAATTTGTAGAGATCTTTAGTATTGTAATCATACACATCAAGAAATCACACAATATCTATTCTCTTGTGTCAAGCAATTCTCAACAGGACATACAAGCAAAACACAAATAACAAATAAGATTATCCAATTGTTGACCCTTAATCCATGGGTTATGTCTGAAGCCCAATAGCTTACAAATAAGGAAAATTGGTAATGTCTCTTGTAACCTTAATTCCTTTTTCGAACACCACAATTGTATTTAGGAGTCAGTGAAGCACAACTCAATGTTTTTATGGCTTCTCAAGTCACTCCAACTCCTCGGGCATATATCCCATATTACTTCCAAGTCAAACAAAGTGTGTCGAGATCAATAATAAACTGTCGACGCGTTTCGGCCTGTCAAACAGTTTCAGGCCTCATCAGGACAATGGGCAAACAAAACAAGCAGTGCTTTACCTAAGACAAAAATCAAAAAATAACAATAAATATTCACTAAAATTGATCACATTATCATGACCTATGTATTCACGGACACAGGTACCCAAGGGTGCCACTACCATTCTAGAGGGAGAAGATCTTCCCTGAGGTTGGGGTCTCTTAATCAGTATCACACCAAAATCAAATGTGAATATAGAAAAACGTGATTATAGTAAAAAACCTCCACCAAGTGAGTCCATTCATAAGTACAAACGACCAAATCTCTAGTCTCACTTTTCCTTATAACCTGAAACCACCATATAGCCATACACTATTTCAATAGTCAAACCAAACACACCTTCCATGAGACTTATTGCGTCACTTACCACATTCAAAACCAGTAGCTAATCCCAGTCTATAGTCAAAAATCGTCTTCGCTATGGTATATCACACCAAGCATCTCATTTGACAATTTTTCATATTTGCGAAACAACCTGCAATATCAATGTGTACACAATAGAAATAATAAATCTAACTGAATCAAAACCACAGGATACCATCAATCCCAGTTAATCGCCCTAGGGCCATTTACTTATGTGTCGTGACAATTCGTATTCATGTTTGTATCCAATTAACGTCCCGTCCAAACTGGCACTTTCGACATTAAAATCACAGTGTCACATTGTACATGATTCGTATTAGTAAGTCCCCCTTTCCCATTTACTTTGCAAGCAATACAAACACATACAGGTTTCTACATAAGGTTTCTAATCTACCAACGAGTCCTCAACACATCCATCTCGCCACAATCATTGGCGGTGTGTGAGAGCCTACTGCCAACTCGAAACTGATTGAAGCATTCAATCGGCAACACGTCATGCTAAACACCAAATAGGAAATGTACCTTGCATTCAAATGCGTGATTTGTTCCGATGTTCAGGTCTGGGCGAAGATCAGGTCATAATAAACGTCCAGCACCGTCAAGCGTCTCCGAGTCACGCCAGCTATTATCTATAGACTCGTTCCTCACAGTCTCCCAGGAACTACCATACCGCTACGGCTGCCTAACGCGCATCTCCGCGCCAAATTCAGAGTGACGCAAGCGAAGAGGGACTAACGCCTAAAGCAATGAACCCAAACTAGGATGGCCGCCATTCTCGTCACTACTTAGGTAAACAGAACCTACTTAATGTTCAATTAAACAGCCAACGTGGCTATACCCAGCCTAAATAATAAATAAAGGGCATGCATAGAATAAATAAAATAAAATAAAATTAAAGTACAAAAAATAAAAAGGAAAGAGCAATTGTGATAGCAGCAGAATATTCATTAAATACAACTATTGCTGCACCAAATTATCCCAATTTTTTTTTACACATAATCAACCGTGTGAGACCGTACCCCGATAGAGATGAAATGTGGTCCCTGATATGTTGATAGTCCTTAAGGGAGAGCTTTCCTATAAGCTCAGCTATATAGGAGGAAGAGTACCATGAGGTGTTTTTGTGTACGTTCTGAATGAGATAATGGATTTGATAACCATCATGCCAATTGAGTGTCTATATTTTATGTTATGTGTTTTTAATGAAATACTACAGTAAATAATCGTTGTAATAACAATTGAGGTTATAGATTGTAAGAGGGGTACGGTCTCACACGGGTGATTATGTGTAAAAAAAAATTGGGATAATTTGGTGCAGCAATAGTTGTATTATGACCTGATCTTCGCCCAGACCTGAACATCGGAACAAATCACGCATTTGAATGCAAGGTACATTTCCTATTTGGTGTTTAGCATGATGTGTTGCTGATTGAATGCTTCAATCAGTTTCGAGTTGGCAGTAGGCTCTCACACACCGCCAATGATTGTGGCGAGATGGATGTGTTGAGGACTCGTTGGTAGATTAGAAACCTTATGTAGAAACCTGTATGTGTTTGTATTGCTTGCAAAGTAAATGGGAAAGGGGGACTTACTAATACGAATCATGTACAATGTGACACTGTGATTTTAATGTCGAAAGTGCCAGTTTGGACGGGACGTTAATTGGATACAAACATGAATACGAATTGTCACGACACATAAGTAAATGGCCCTAGGGCGATTAACTGGGATTGATGGTATCCTGTGGTTTTGATTCAGTTAGATTTATTATTTCTATTGTGTACACATTGATATTGCAGGTTGTTTCGCAAATATGAAAAATTGTCAAATGAGATGCTTGGTGTGATATACCATAGCGAAGACGATTTTTGACTATAGACTGGGATTAGCTACCGGTTTTGAATGTGGTAAGTGACGCAATAAGTCTCATGGAAGGTGTGTTTGGTTTGACTATTGAAATAGTGCATGGCTATATGGTGGTTTCAGATTATAAGGAAAAGTGAGACTAGAGATTTGGTCGTTTGTACTTATGAATGGACTCACTTGGTGGAGGTTTTTTACTATAATCACGTTTTTCTATATTCACATTTGATTTTGGTGTGATACTGATTAAGAGACCCCAACCTCAGGGAAGATCTTCTCCCTCTAGAATGGTAGTGGCACCCTTGGGTACCTGTGTCCGTGAATACATATGTCATGATAATGTGATCAATTTTAGTGAATATTTATTGTTATTTTTTTTGATTTTTGTCTTAGGTAACGCACTGCTTGTTTTGTTTGCCCATTGTCCTGATGAGGCCTGAAACTGTTTGACAGGCCGAAACGCGTCGACAGTTTATTATTGATCTCGACACACTTTGTTTGACTTGGAAGTAATATGGGATATATGCCCGAGGAGTTGGAGTGACTTGAGAAGCCATAAAAACATTGAGTTGTGCTTCACTGACTCCTAAATACAATTGTGGTGTTCGAAAAAGGAATTAAGGTTACAAGAGACATTACCAATTTTCCTTATTTGTAAGCTATTGGGCTTCAGACATAACCCATGGATTAAGGGTCAACAATTGGATAATCTTATTTGTTATTTGTGTTTTGCTTGTATGTCCTGTTGAGAATTGCTTGACACAAGAGAATAGATATTGTGTGATTTCTTGATGTGTATGATTACAATACTAAAGATCTCTACAAAATTTTGAAAAGATTACTAAAAAGATAAATGATATCACTTATGTGTTTTGTGTTTTGTGAGAAAATTAACCATAAGATGAACATAAAAGTAGTAAATTGGATTTAGTCACTGTAAATGTGTATAGTGGAGAGGGATAATTGATGGTATCCTTGTCCTTAAATAATTACGTTTAAATTAAACACCATTGGCATCACCTGTATTTTGCTAGTGTATATTCACCCAGATGCCTAGTGGTTGATTGGGTACCCCCTGTTGTTGTTAGTGAATCATATATAAGGGCAGCATTAACAAGTGACTGATGCATCGCAACTCATTTGTTCTCTTGTTTTTCATAACATCCATTACCCACTTGCAACTGTGATGGTCCCTGGGTTTTAATTCTTACAGAGCAGTGCTTTGCCCCTTCACAGTTCAATCAAGACTGAGTAAAAGTGCTTTACCTGACTGGTTGCTTTAATAGATCTGCTTGACCAGAGCAACTTCTCTAGTAATGACTTGAGATGTCTGTTTGAAGACTTCTGAAACTGTCTTACTTGCATTTAAGAAGATAAGTGTCCGAATTTGGAGCATTTTGCTTAGAAGGTATTTTTGCATTAGTCATTAAGGAGTCACTTGTGATTTTGTCAATTAGCAGCTGAAATTACTTAGGATAACAAATGACTTTTTTGATGAGGGTTGAAAGAAGAGGCTAGAACCAGCACCCCTGCTTAACTTGCAACCAAGCTCACAACTCTGGTGATGTCAACAAACCAGCAGCCAGGGCACCATCAGACAGCAAACTAAGCAGAGTAAAAAAAGGAAAAAACAAGAGAAGCCTTTTCCCACCAAGGACCTGGAAAAACATTGATGTATGCATCAGGACCGCCCCACCCTGCTCCATTTTAGGAAAGAATTGAAGACTCAACTCTTTAAAGAACACTAGGTCGCAATGCATTAACTGTCCCCAATGCAGCGTCTTCTCCATATATAGCACACTGCTGCATTTTAGCTAAATTCATCCTATGGAAATACTATATACATACATACATACATACATACATACATACATACATACATACATTTTACTAGTGTTTCTTCTTCTGGTTGACTCAATGAGGACTAGGTTTTCTGGAGAACCCATTGCATCACTGAGTATGTATGCAAGCTGGGCAGCAAGAGAACTTTCAACAGAGAATAAAAAAGAATGCCATTGTAAGGCAAGGTTGTGTCTATATTGTGTCGATGTTGGAGGTGCGATTCAGAAAAATGTAGGAAGAACATAATCATCTCCTGAGAAAGAAAAGAAATCACAAGCATGTTGGCATCCTCATATTAGACTATCCATTAATTATGCTGGCAGTCATTTTTTCTTGTTCCAGTCTCCTTGAGAACAGAAGATGGGAAAGTTGGTAATGCATTTGTATTGCTGGATAGTGGTGCTTGTGGAATGTTCATTGATTTGGACTGGGCTACTAAGAATAATTTTCATAAAAGAGTTAGGAAGATTTTTGAAGTGATTCCAATGTTTGATGTTTTACCATTATCCTTAGGCCCATTTCTAGAGGCGTCTTTGTTGCTGCATGTCTCTTTTAGAGCTCATACTGAAGTCATTTTCTTTGACATTATTGCCATTACTGCCTCTCCTAATAATGCTGGAAAACTTGGTTAGTTTTCATTAAAGAATTTTGTTTGTATGTCAGTTGGTCTATGAGTATATTATATTAGTCTTCAGAGTTTTGTTAATATAATTTTTTTGCTTCAGGATGTTACTTTCCCCAAGTAATAAGATAACACATTCTATATCAAATGTATAGTTTAATTTTGATACATGTATTCCTTATTAGAGATGGCTTACTTGCAGGGTAATTTGCAAAAATAGCTAATTGGACCATCTTCTTCACCTTCTAGAGCACCTTTGAATTTTGTACCAAAGAACGATCAGATGCCAGACATTGTAATGATTACAGAGGCTTAAATCAAATTACAATCATGGACTAGTATCCTATACCTTTCATTTGATATAGAAGGGCAACAAATAGAAAATGGCTTTCCGTACGTATTTGGCCATTTTGAATATTGTGAAATACCATTTAATTGTGCAGTCCTTGTGCCTTTTTTCATTGCTTTATATATCGAATATTGTCTGATGTGATGAATCAGTTTGTGCTTCTTTAACTAGATGGTATTTTGGAGCTTTCTAACACCTTTGTGAAACATCAAAAACATGTGAGCCTGGTATTATCAAGACTCCAGCAATGTAAGATATCTAGTCAGCCTGGGAAGTGTAGATTGGAGAAGAAAGAGACTGATTATATTTGATTTAGATGTAATGCCTCTGGCCTTTCCATTGATCCAAAGAAAGTATCAGCTATTTTGGAGAAGTCTTCTCCTGCTAATGCAAACAAGTCTCCTTTTTTTGATTTGCAAGCTTTTGTCGTCAATGTATTAAAAACTTTGCAGACATAAGAAGTGATGTAATGTTCTAACAAATGGAAACTGTAAAAATAGGTTTTTGCTTGGATGATCAAGCTGAAAATGTGTTTAGTATGATCAAATAAATGTTTACTCATGCACCAATTCTATGCCACCCTGATACTTCTCAGAAAAGTATTGCGCAAACTAGTGCCCCTGAATTAGCTTCAGGGGAGTGTTGTTGTAAACAGAAGAAGGTGATGGAAAATAGCACCCAGTCTTTTATTTTTCTCATGATTTGGCAGAGTTAGTACATTAAACACACAAATTGTCATGGGAAGAATGCTTGTAATTTGTCTAACCACTGACAATCTTTAATGCACAATAACCATCAAGGTAAATAGCCATTTTTCATTGCACAGAACAATTTCATTATCACATATTATTGGTTTCATGATTCATGCACTGCTTTGTTATTATCCAGAAAGTGTTCACCCATGATCATCCTTTGAATTCTCACCATGTGGTGGGAACTGTTCAATCAATCATTCTTTAGCAAAAATAAAATTTATCAAGAACTTATGAATCCAAAGGGATTAGAAGACCTTCATCTGAAGACCTTCTTATTTAGATTAAATGAACTGTATTTCGGCCAACAAGTTATTTTTGTTCTAACTCATAAATTACAGTTGGATGTTACAAAAAGGTGTCATGATTCTATTATTTATGGTCAGAGAGAAGTTATTTGCTTTTTGGTGCCCAGTTGCTCATTCTGATGTTCAATATTATTCCTATCGGAAGCCAACATAAATCATCACATTCAAAACCGAGTGGATATTTACAACAATTATTAGTGGTTCCTGAAACTTAGGTTATGTTTTCAACAAGTTTTGTAATGGATCTTCCTCCTTCAGAAACATGATGATGGTAAATAACACCCAGTCTTTTATTTTTCACATGATTTGTTAGAGAGAGAATAGTGGTACTCTTTTCTTAAAGGATAGCTGCTAGCATTAAGATGGCTTGTACTGAATGGAGATATTTTCTCATGCACTCTACAGAACGGGTTGCAATTTCAACACATCATTAGATTTTGCAATGTTTAAGAAATGTACTACAAACACTCGGAAAGTGAAGGGAAAAATGCTTGTAATTTGTCTAACCGTTGGCAATCTCTTAGGGTACTATTCCAAAGCATCATTATTGTGCTCACCATGCCATCTCAGTTTATACCCAGCCATATGCAAATCAATCTTAACCCTGCTCCAAAAGGTACAGACTGGCACAGATTGCTTGGCTAGGTCCACACTGAGCTGGGACACAAGCAATCCAAGACCAGTTTCACTCTGATTAAGGCTCATTAGTTGGGTATAGTTTAGTTCCAGTAGCACAGTGAGAACGGGACCCATACCTGGGCATACCCTTGCCTCTTTGGTGCCTCTTAGAGAGTTACACTATTCACACAGAACGGTATGAGAGGAATGCTTACAATTTGTCTAACCACTGACAATCTCTCAGGGTGCATTTCAACCCATTGTTATTTTGCTCACCTTGAATCCTCAGTTTGGACCCAGCCACATGCAAATCAGTCTTGACACGGCTCCAATAGGAATAGTTCAGCCTGAACTTCTAGGCCATGTCCTCTGTGAACACAGGGTACCTACGACTGGTTAAACCTTGATTAAGGTTTAACAGTTGGGTATAGCTAACTTCCATTGCCATGTCAGGGCATACTTTGCCACTTAGGGTGCTACATCAAACACATAAAAGGTCATGAGAGAAATGCTTGCAATTTGTCTAACCACTGGCAATCTTTAATGCAGGAATAGATATCAAGGTAGATGAGCATATTTCTTTGCACAGTACAATTTTGTTACCACATATTCCTGATGTCATGATTCATGCACTACTTCATTGTTACCTAGATAATGTTCACTTATGATCAGCCTTTGAATTGCCATCTTGTGGTTGGAATTGTTCAATCAATCATTCTTCTGAAGAATTTTAATGTCTCAAAAACTGGCGATCCAAAGGAGACCTTCATCAAAAGATCTCTTCAGTTTATTTAAATGAATTGTATTACTGCCAATACTTTAATTTTGTTCCAGCTAATGAATTACAATTGGATATTATAAAAAGGTGCCAGGATTCTACTATTTTTGGTCATAGATAGGTTATGAGCTTTTTGGTGACTTGTTTCTCATTCCATTGCTCAATAATATTATTTACTGAAGCCCAACATAAAATCATCATTTTCAAAGCCTTTTGGTTATTTACAGAAGTTACCAGTAGTTCCTGAAACATGGCATGTGATTTCTATCCGTTTTGTAATGGATTGTCCTCCTTCAGAAAGATATTGGGGAGTAATGGCTACACTTTTATTTTATTTATTTACTTGGGTTTTATATAGAGCTGGCTATACTCGGAGGTATCAGAGCGCTTTACATGAGGACAAATTACTTACAAGTTACAAATAACATCAGTTACAGGGTTACAAAATACAATGACATATAAAAAACAATGTTACAAAGTAGGAGGGGGGAGGAAAGGAGACAGCGGAGAGACGAGGAAAACAATGTCCAGTGTCCGGCTGGGTAGGTGACGGCCGAGGGGGTGAACCAAAGCTGATCTCCTCTATAGCTGTCTAGGCAGCTCCACCGGGCATCAGTCATATTGCTCGACACCTTTTTTAAAAGCTCAATTTTTCTTCTTTACCTAAGATGTCTACAGCGGAAAAAATGGCTTAAGGTGTTTGAGCTACAGTTTTTGTCTTCATGGATTACTCAAATTATTGTCTTTCATAGAGGATCTGAAAATCTTTGATGTTTTGGGAGGCTCTAAGTAAAGCATTTGGAATTAACGAAACTATTTACCAGGTCATTCTCCCCAATATTATGGGAAATCAGAGAAAATCATGCCAGTTGTGGAATTTTCTTGTAACGATACAACTCTTAGTGCCACAAAGGTTCCACCTTTTTTCTGAATGCAAGGCAAACGCCTTTCCTTTTTTACCTGATATTGACCCTTTCAATCCAGTAGTTAGTGATCATTTCAGTCAGATACTGAAACTTAGAAAATAGGTTTCTGAATGTTTATGCCTTTCTAGTGTCAAGATGGAGAGATGTCCTGACTTTGTCCTCTTTTGTTTCTGCAGGTAATGTTTGGCTTTCTTCTCATTTTGTTCTTCTTTATTCACTCCACTCACTTCATTTTGGTCTACCTGTCTGATTTGTCCTATAGCCTTTCACTTGATGTTACCTCACACAGAGAAGATTCATTCTGTCTTTAATTCCTTTTAATTGAAACCAATTGTTCCTGAGCCATATAACTGGCTTCTCTCTGAGCCTCTGCCAATCATGGTACAAAGACGGCCAAAATGTAAGGTTGTAGAAATCCGTGATCTTCGAATGGTTTGTGGTCAGCTTCAATTCTCTGAGCCTCTGGCGAGGTAACCCATCTAGCCAGCATTCTGGGGAAGATGCTTCTGATCATGCACCCTTGTTGGGTCATTCTTTTTTTCAAGTGGCATCTTGATATGATGCGAGTTTCAGGAGAAAAGGGGGCATATTTTTACCTTAATGGCAGAAGTAAAACTGGGGCTAGGAGTGGGTATGGGAAGATGGTGCACTTATATCTTTTGCCAGACAGTACACTGGATGACTCAGCGCTTAGTGCGTGACTGGACGTCATTACAGCTTAGACCGCACCAGCATTTCCACAGTAGTGGTTTCCTGAAAGAGCGCTCTGTGACTTAAGAGAACCATCAGCTAGGAAGAGTGCGTTGGGACATCAGGGTTCGGCACTGGAGGAAAGATGTCAAACTTGTTCTTTTTCTTTCTGTTTCTCCTTGACACCATCTGTAAAAAAAGGGGCATGGCCAAGCCTTATGACGTGCCCTTATCAAGATGGTTGACTATCTGAAGATTGCTGTGTGAGCTTCCCAGTCCAAGAAGAAGTCCTAGAAGAAATTGTATCATTTCATGTGATGCCAGTTCAAGTTTGATCCATCTAAAAAGGAGGCATTAACAAGTGATGGAGTTGTTACAATTCGGGGTAGGTGGTAAACTCTCCTCCACCTGTGGAGTTTGGGGAGTTTTGTCCACTCTGCCAGAAGGACGGACTTACATAAAACTCTGCAAACCGCCATGTGGAGGAGTTTTTCTCATGGCGGCTCACCAATGTTAAGTTGCCTAGCGCGAGTGAGAAAAATTGAATGCTTGGATGAGTCCAGTGCAACGCGGGCAGTCGCAACAGGTCACTGTTTTACATTGAGAAGGCTGCTGCCAGAGTATGAAAAATTACTTGAGTAACAGAAAGAAGCAGCACCCTCTAGTGTGGTTTATGGTGTCATTCGCACAAATTTTACAGTATGGAACAAGCTCCCAGCTTCAAAAATCAGCGTGAGCAGTGCGACATGCTGAAATTCCACTGCTCGTGGAACTCTACAGAGTCTCGCTGAGTTTTTATGTAACTCCGTGGAATTCTGCCCATCCCTAGTTACAATGTGTTTGTTGCCTTATTTCCTACACACTTGCAACTATTTTTGTCCTGATTTGTACTCTTTTCAACTTTGGATTGCCTTCTAGATGTCCTGACTTGGCTCTTTACTTCTCCATTAATGTTCATCCTCAATCATGAGTTGAAAGATTTGAAAGAAGGTTTTGACCCTTGTGGTTTTTCCTCCAATACGGGACACTCTCAATGTGACACTTGATACCTTTCACATGTACTAATAAGTACAGGAAGACACCAGAGTCACTGGATGAACCTCTCTTACCTCAGGAAATCAAAGTGACACTGGACAGACCTTTTCAGATTCAAATTCTTGACAGTTGTATTTTGATCCCTTTTGGATTCTGCTCCAGAACATTGCTAGATTATCTTGCATTAGTCTTTCAGAGACTGCTATGTTGGTTGACATCACCTTTGTTTGGGGGTTTGATTGGAAAGCTATATTGAGATGCATGCTAACCTTTGAAGTAATATGACTTGGTACTGCAATACAGCCACAACAGTGGAAGGTCTGTGTTGGCAAAGTGTGTGCAATAGCGACTGGCTAGGGTAGTTCAACTGAAGCTTGATGCTGATGGCATGCACACATATCCCTAAAACTACAAGTGTTCTGAGCCCAGACACAACTTAAATAGCAGCCCTGCCCAATGTGATCGGGAGGATCTTGCTGCAAAAGTCAAGATCATGTGTATAAAATGTATGATGGCCTGTTTTGTGGGAATTTTCTGCTAAAAGCAATGACTGTAGGACTTTGGATACCACTGATTCGGGGGGCTTTAGGCCCCAGTGAAGGAACACTGAGATTGAGCAGAAAAAAAGGATGCATAAGGATATGTACATTTCAATGGGGTGTTTGTGCAGCAGGCGCACTGGTCTTGAGCAGTAACTATGGGGATGAGGATACATGTTTTTGTGATGACACACCATTTCTGTGATAACATGCTACAAGGTGCAATATAGGATGTCATTCAAACTGCCCTAAATCAGTTTCTGACCCTATTTCCTCTTCAAGTAAGTTTGTCACAGATACACTGCCAGATGAGTGCAGTTCCAACTCTATATGACAAAAATATTGCAGAAGCAGAAAAAGCTACTACAGAACCCAAGTCCATATCCAGATGCATGAAGGTGGGAGCCATCTTAATGACCATTTCAGTTGTGAGAAAAGAGGGGGGTTCAATATTTATCATTGAACATTGATTCCATAACTTTTCTGAAGATGCCCATCCTCAATTCCATAACTAAGGGAACTGAATAAGAGCTGGTATTGCCTTTGAAAACTGTCAAATAATGCGTTCAGGCAGCTGGATACAATAAACAGAATACCTTATAGAGCATGTAACATTGTTACTGTACCTCTGGACCTTCCAAGCTTGCAACTCCTTCTCACTCCCTAGCTCTTACCTTAGCCTTCTTTGGTACAATACAGGGTTGGTCCATGCTTGATGGAGGCAAGCATATATGTACTGGTTGTAGTAGTCGGATGCTCACAGGATCAGCAGTTTTCCCAAAGGAGCAACAACACTTACATGAGTATGGTGGATCTCATGATAGTGGCAACAGTCTTGGGCATGACTGGTCTTCATACTCTAGGACCATCTGGTGCCTCTCTCTTGGCTTTGTTAGTTACTGAGGGGAGCCCCCATCAAAATAGCTTCTCGGTTCTGAATCTTCTGGATCATCTCTAGCAGAGTGTTATGCTGTCTGCCACACAACCTCTATAGCACTGCACTAGTATCACTACCTGTAAAGGAAAGCATTATTAGTACTGGCATTGTAATCAAAGCAGTTTGCCGTAATCGAAAGGCTCTCTTCCCTTTGTGTAGCTCCACATCAGTCCCTGCAAGAGAAGAAAAATAATACTATTGTAGCAGTGCTTACTCTTGAAACCATTCAGTACCTCAAATACCTTCTCAGAGGTGGTTCTGTAAAAACATTGTGCTGTACTGTAGAACTGTAAAAAAGCTAAAATACATGAGATACAAGAACAGTCAGCTATGAACTAACAAAGTACTTTAATCTGTAACCACTTTGGATGCTAACAGGTTTTCAATCCTTGCTTCCAAATGACTGTTAAAACGTGAGCGGCAGAAAGGTAAAGTAGAGAGTGAAATATCTCTATCTGTTCTCTCCCAGCCTATATCAATACAGTGAGAGCTGGTATTATGAGTTTTTGTTGAATATTCATAACTGTACACAGTTACATTTAACAAATATCGAAATATATGTTCTAATCCATTTCTAATTGTACCGTTTTGGCCACTATGTTGAGTTCTATTGTATACTCCGAACCTCTTAAAAAGTAAATTGCACTGATGAAAGCACAATCAAGTTGTGTGAAGATACATATGTGATAGAATGCATAAATCAAAGTAAATCATTGAGGACTATGCACTTGTTATCATGTGTCTTCTCAAAATACTTCTCTCTAGATACTGACTTTATCTTACACGCCAGTCCTTTCTCAGAAGCGTACCAGATATTGTCTTATCAATATGTCAACCACAATCTGCAATCCCCTTTTCTTTATTCAGTGACACCAATCCACCAGTAACTCAAAACAAGGTGGCTGTAGCAATGTATACATGGCATGGGATTCATGTGGCTCTTGAAATATGGAATACTAACACTAGTGTCAAAGTCATGACAGAAAGCCAGACCCACATATTTCACTCGCCCAAGTGATTTACATCTCCAGACAAAGGTTCTAGAATTCACATCTTTCTCTATAGGATTTATTGACCATTTCTCCCTAGTAGTGACTCCTACGACTCTTCTCTTAAAGAAAGAATTTAAGTTCAAGAAGATTCATAAAGCTGTACCCGCATTTATTTTGATTACTACCAGAGAAACGCAATACCGTCTTGTTGTGTAGTTCCTACTAATCCGTAGGATCGGAGCATTGCCTGGACAACAACATACAAATCTATTGCGATGCGCATCATTTATAATAGAAAGCAGCCTTGTGATGTGCGTATAGATTAGTGATGTTATGGATATGTAGATAGCTCTGTCTCCCCGTGGATAAAGATAGAGATGACATTTGTACATAGGGCAAAAAGAGACCTTGAACATGATGTTCAGGGCATTGTGATAATATTGTGTGAAACTAGATGTGTAAACAGGTTTTGTTTCAAGGAAACTAATCCAACATTGTCACACATGCAAATATGTGCAAAAGAAATAAGCTGCTTCGCTACATGGCCTAACTCAGGAATATAACAGTCTCTGTTCATTGTCAGCTAGATCCATCCTTACCCTTCTTGCTGAAGGTAGATGCTTTCTATGTCAGTGTGGGTGAGGTTATTTCAAAAAGAGAACCAAATTCTGACCAGATACATTGGCTTTTCTGCAACAACAACAGAACTATACTGAGGTAAATTATGCAGCTACTGTCAGAGAATTATTTGCCTTTGAAGTGACATTTGGAAAATAGCATCACTGTGTTGTAGGAGCGTGCCATATGGTAACCATTGAATAAAGACATCATTGAGAAGCAATGCTGCTTAAAATTCCTTACAACAAGATGATGAATAAAATGCTTGAATTAATGTCAGCCACTAGGAATCGCTCAGGCCGCATTCCAGTCCATGATTTTAAATCCCCAAACCCACTCTTGACAAACACCCACTTTCTGCAAATGAGTACAGACCCTGCTCCAAATTGCAGCAGTCCATATTGAACTGCCAGATGAGGCCCCCTTCAGAAGTGACCACAAGCAACCACAGACCGGTTTCACCTTACTTGATGCTCATCAGTAGGGTGGGGCTTGACTCCTTTTGGCATTGGCTGCACAGTAATGGATGTCAATAACTAACTTACATTGGGAAAGCCAATAGTTAGTATCTATCTAGCACGTTTTCAGGACAGTATGCGAAAATTATAGTTTGGACTCTGGATAAAATAAAATAAAAATAGAAAGTGATACCCTGGCTTTCTCTGTGTACACTATCACCAAGCCTCCAGCTGCTGAGAATTATGGTCTTTCAGGCTGTAGAATACATCAGCCTCTGTGATGGAGCTGAATTGTTACTAGAAGTTGAGTGGGTGCATGGCGGAGGATGGTACAATGTGAGAAGAGAAACGGTAAGAGAAAGTGGGGATTACACAGTTATGAGCTTCGAGAGAGTGAAAGGTGGGGAGAGGTGGGAAAGACAGACTGGGAGTGATGGAGATGTGAATGACAAGGAAAACAAGTGAGGATAGTATGACAGATGATAAGCGTGAGGTGGGAACGACGTTAGTGAGGAAATCTAAAATACCTCCCAATGTAGAGCTTCATTTGAGACCAGCCACCATTTTGGAAGACAGTAGGAGTGAGGCAACTCTTGAAGTCTACATTTGTAAAATAGTGCCTTTGGCATTCCAGTGGAGGTAGAAGGACACACCAAAACAGCCAATAGCTACATCAAAACATAACTTGCATGATCAGCTATCAATGGGAGCATTCACAAAGGTAAAATAGTGCCTTGTGCATTCCAACAGAGGCAGAAGAATACTACAGTAAAATCCAATACATTCATTGTGAGACTAAATTACTTTTCGAGGCTGATTCAAGCTGTGATTGACAATATTTCAAGCAGCTGAAGGATCCTGTCCATAGAAGCTCTTGGCTAAGGGAAGGTGATTGAAAGACGAATTCAATTGTGAAAGCAGCATTACACAACAGACCTGAAAAGTAATCAAATATGAACATGTGTAGATCTAAACTATGCAATGCAGAATATTTATTCCTAATGTATGCATTTGTGAATCCATAACATGTTCGCTCTTCCTGCTTCAAGTGTTGTAGTCCCTGGAAATACTTCCTCTATAAACAAGCTGGTCTCACTCTCTACCATCTATGAGAAGTCCGGTGAAGTAAGCACTTGCTGCTATTCTGTTAACTTAAAGTCCTTACTCAAACTGGGTAATAGTAAGACCTGCTATTTACTGTGTTTAGAGGGGGCACAAGCTGTGCTGAATAAAAACTAAACTCAAACAATTAATGTTAACTTTGGCCTTGTGATCAAAGCTTTGTTAACTCAATTATTTTCCCTTGAGTTTGTAGACAAGAATCGAGACGATTGAAGTCACAAAACCAAGGTTGTAATAATAACGTCTTTGAAAAATGTCATGTTGGTACACCAAATGGGAATTGTAACATTGAATTATTTTTGACAGCTAACTGAAAGAAAGCACAACTTCGAACAGGTTCTGGTCATATTACACAAGCTACCGGTGCATGTATCATTTCTGCTGCAAATTAATTGATATGGGTTTTCATCCTTATTAAAGTGATGTCAATGCTGAAATCAATAGAGCTTCTTGTGAGCTGATAAAACAAAAATAAAGATTTCTTGTATTAAAACATAAAATAATAATAGGGTACAGAGAAAATATGAAGTGTATAAAAGAAGATATGCATTACTTAAAATCTAAAAAGGTTGGTATGTGCAGTAATGCATACTAAAATACCGTCTTCGCCAGCAGTTCTTTCAATATGAAAAGGGTTTTCCTTTCAAATAACAATCACCTAAGTCAAAAAGACATAATATGCCCAGCTGTATAAAATAGCCCGTGGCAACTGGGTTAGAGCTGTCAGCTTTATACATGGGGTGCCTGACAAACATATTACACATACAATTCAAAGCTGACCTTATACTGCACCTGAATTTAAATCCGTGCACAGCACAATATTTTATATCCTAAAAAGGCTGTTAACACGCCAACAACCTCAGCCGTTCACTGGCACGCCTCACCGACAAACTGGGATGGTTCTCACCAGCACTGAGATCATAATGCGTTCCTCTAGTCGACTAAATTGTCTTCCAGAATTATATAAAGGCACTTCTTTCTAAATATTGGAATGAAGACTCCAGTGTCTCCTCAAAACAAAGACGCCTGTCCCCGCGCCTGACATTTACAATTCCGTAGAGAAGCTGTACTAAACAAAATGGCACCTGCTTCATGACACAAGATAATGGCACAGTCCAATCACGTAGGTATTTCGACAAGAAAGGAAACAAGAGTTGATAAATATAACGAACGCTGCTGTAACGTCCTTAAGAGTTTTCAAAGCAAACTAGACGCTGGCTCAGATGTTGGCCGGTACAATCCGACATTATTACATTAACATTTGCACGGGTGTAAAAAAATAAACATTTTGTATCACTCGGTCCGTATAAGCTTTTTAAGACCGGAACACAATTGCCCACTGTAAATGCTGTTCAAGAAAGGTACAAAAATGGCGAGCACCGCACCGGTGAAAAATTCTCACTGAACCTGGGCAAAATTGCCCGGCTTTGATGTAAATTTTATTTTTGGGGCGCTGTAACTGAAAATTGCAGGTGAGCTATTGGAATGCATTCACAGCAAGATAAACGAGCAGTTTTTTTGTGGGTACTGTAGAACAAATGTGCTTAAAATATGGATGTATACCGATACCCAACCATTAATTAAACCCCCGGTTTAATATTTAATAAGAGAAAGCCTCGCGCAGATCCCTTTCTCCCAGCTCCCTGACAAGGCCCTCCTTCGCCTGCTGGCGTTCTGCAGCGTCCATTTATTTTGAAATCGGCTCAGCCTATTAAGGCATTCTTTCCTCTTCGGATATGACAGCTATTCTCGAAGGACCTAAACTCATTTCTGAACAATGTACCAGAGACCTGCAGAAGTAAACTGCGATTTGTCTCCCCTGAATAGCACTCACCGGCGCTGCGCACATGCCTTGGTAACCTCCCAATGAACTTTCCCTATGGATGTTTATCTACAGCCTGCAAGTAATATAGATTTATTCAAGTAATATAGCGAGCATTTGCAGATAATGCTGGAAGTAAACGTTACCTTACTGATTTCTTGTAATTTACACCACCCCATATTTTAATGGATTTTCTTTATGGTGTTCCGTAAAACTTTGGGTCTACTTACGTCGCCATGATCTCAGATATTTGCTTTTAATTATGTACTGTTTGACTGAACAAGATGAATCAACGTTTCTACAGAATAGCGCCGCGTGTGTGTTTGGCCCACATTTTTTGTGGCACCTTTTTGTCATTGAGAATTATTTGAATAAGAACACAATTTCCGAGTTTCCAGATGGATTCTACTCTTTGCTTGAGGGGCCCATTATCATTTGGGGCTGCAAGACACTCAGCAGCCTCTGGAAACAAGCATTGGCAAAGCCAATAGGATTGTTTTTCTTTTATATTTTGAAAATTATCCTTCATTGTTTTGCGAGTTTGTGCGTATGTTCGAGTGGATGGAAAATCTCAAGTTCGTCTCGCAGCAAGTGCCGGCCCGGCAGAGTGAGGGGTAGGACGGCCGCTGATCCACTGGATTTCACTATGACACTACACCTTTAGTGCCTACACCTGCGGGTACACACTGCGGCGCAGAATTGACTCAAATAGGACTATGTTGTAGATCTACAGGTACCACTTTTTAGGGTGCTGTACTGGTGGTCACAACTTCTTTTCACGTAGTTCGGACCACCACCAAAAAGTGTAGGTAGATCTCACTTTGGTCCTGAGGAATTGCCATCAAATTGATAAAAGGAAAGAAACATGTTGACCCGAATCACAAGCGTATAATTCCGCAACCTTAGAGCGGGTGTGAACGCTTTTTCATTTGTAACCTGGTTAGTGGCCACAATTCATTAAAATTGTCTTGAGTGGACAACTATTTCTTGTTTTAATCTCACACCCCTTCACATTACTCATCTTCACTGACGAAGGGCCCACACATGCCCTACACCCTACGGCATAAAGGAATAAAGATCTCCGCCAAGAAGGCCCCATCTCGGGTGCCCATCGGGTATTGCAGCACCGACCCAGTAAGGAGCAGACCCAATGATGAAGCAAGATACCTAGATGACTGGGTGTGTGAGGGTCTTTTTCCGAAAGAAGGAAATCATTCTCCTGTTATTTGATTGAACACCACCGTGTGTACTTTCAAAACAAATAAAACTACCTGCTACTCACAATAGGAACTGCATACCACTTTGGTTTATATGGTGTTTCTGTCAAACCTTTACACCAGAGCTGCTTTCTAAGGTACATACTTTGTGTAACTTTAGTGAACAGCATTACAATATCATACGGCGGTAGTGGTGGTTTTGACTGTCGCACATCAAATTCTAAAGTTTTTGTCTCTTGTTGTATTTATAGTTTCTTCCAAATTTCGGTGCCCTTCGAGGTAATATAGACATCCCACTACCACGGATGTTGGCCCAACGGGTATTCCTAAGAAACTCGTTGGTACATGCGTTTAGAGACAGTTATACCTCGGCACTCTAATATATAACACAACATTTTTTTTGTATGGTAATTAGCGAATTACCATACCAAAAAAATTGTTTTGTGTTAAATATTAGAGTGTCGAGGTAAAACTGTCTCTAAACGCATTACTGAGCAGCACATTCTCTGTCTCTCACTGTCACTGAATGCAAAATGTTAACACAGAGACATTGGCAATATAGCTGCTGGTGGCTCAGCCTTTCAAAATTCCATTTTACGTGGGTGAAAAGGATGGTGGATAGATTAAACATACTGCAAATGTGATAACAGAAAGAATAAGGTATCTACTGGGGTGATCTGGTTGCAGTCAGTGTAATTAAAATAAACAGCATGTTCTGTAACACAGCACCCATGAGGAAAAAACATCTAAGTTGGATTATTGAAATTGCTTTATAATCTTTTCTGGTTATTACTTTGCAGTACTTATGGCAAATCTATGTGTGTTAATTCAGATAATAGTTTATATTATATTCCTCATATACTTACTATAGTAAATGTCAGATGTATTCTTGCATTTTCAATTGTTCAAAAAGTATATATTAAAAAGAAAAGGAACAGACTTTCTTGTCACGTTACAAACCACAAGACAATCTTACTAAATTGAAATGTGACTATTGACATAAAGTCCTGGTCAGGAGATGGGGCTTATTACAAATCAAATACGTTTTCTGTACTTGCAACCATATAACTTGTACCAATAAACACATGGAATCACAAAATTGATGAAAGATTTATGTTTTCCTGTTTTTAGTGTCCAGTCACTGTGCAACCATAAGTGTGTATGAAACACACATACCTAGCCATGCATTATAGTTATTAGCTTTTGGCCCATTTAAAGCACTGCCCACAGCCCTAACTTCTCTTTCCTGTGTGTTCCACAGTGTGGGAGATTGCTTATTAGTGACTGGGCACATGGAAAAACTCCTCCCCATGGGGAGGCACCACAAAGGTGCCAAACACATGCGCTCCTCCAAGAGGGAGCAGTCTGACGAGTGGCATACCGTGCAGCTTATGATGTTTTAAGGCTCAGGCAACCTGTGGGAAACTGTTTTTTTGTTGCAGTGCCCCCCCACACACACCTTTTTCCTGTTTTTTAATGGAATTTTGACCGATGCAAGACCGAGGTTAGAAGGGACTGGGTCCCTTCTAACCAGGTTCCCAGTACCAGTGTTTTTTCCCTAAAAACTGTTCCACAATTGGCACTACTTCAGCCCCGTGTCAGTCCCTAGTATATGGCACCCCTGGTTCCTAGGGCATTTGAAATGAAGAGGGTCCACTAGGGATACAGCATGTATTGTGCCACCCTAGGGACCCCTCACCAAGATCATGCACACTGCCAGTGCAGGCTGTGTCTCTTGGTGCAGAGAAAACTGAAGAGCCAACATGGCACATATCCCTGTGTGCCATGCCCAAAGACACTGCATGAGATATAGGTAAGACACCCCTACTGCAGGCGGCACAGCTCTAACGGAGGGTGCGCTATATCCCATGCATGAACATATCTGCCTAAGTGGATATGAACCCAGAACCTCTAAGTCCATTCTTGGAAATTGTAAGTGCACAGGAAGGCCATAAAGAGACTATGGGGTGGATACCCGTCATTACATCATTCTCCATGATGCCTTACCTCACTCACAGATATTTGGTACCAAACATTTTGTCTTAATAAATCATCACAGATACTAGTATTGGATTTATTAATACATGCTTACAGAGGACACCTAAGAGGTGTCCAATGAAAACCTACCAACCACTAGCGGGGTTACTGACTGGTCTGAGCCAGCCTGCCACCACTAGACATGTATCTGGCCTCCTTGGGTGAGTGCCTTCGCTCTCACTGGCCAGGAACAAAGCTGCTCTGAACGGGGTGTTTCACACCTCTTCCCAGCAGGATCTGCCGTCCAAGGTGCGAAGCTTCAAAGGTGGTGCGATCCAGGCCTCTCCAGTTAGTGAAGAAGGCCAACACTCCTGTCCAGACACCACGTTTGGAGGGAGGCTGGGCGAGAAATTTAGTTAGGTTAGGAGGAGTGCCCACATTCAACCAGTACCATCCCTAATGTGGGGCAGGTGATTTGGACCCCGCCTTTCCTATTCCTCCATCTTATCCTGCAGAGAATTAACCAACCAGGATCAGGGTTATGCCCACTTCCAAACAGAAGTGGTAATTTGAGGATGTAGTCACCCTAAAGGTAGGTAGCCCATTGGCTACTGCCTGTCACCCCCCTTAACGCCGCTAAAGTTAGTATTTAGGGGCACCCCTAGACCCTGAACTCTGGATGTAACTGACCTGAGACAAAAACGGACATAGAAGAGCTGCTGAACTCGACAACTGAGTGCCTGCTTCAGACTTTGGGTGCAAAACCTTGCCTGCCGCTGCAAAGACTCAACTGTCGTGGTGGTGGGTGGTGTACTGTTTCGTTCTGCCACTGTGAGAACTCTAAGGCCCCCATAGACTCTCCAGCCCTTCCCAAATCACCCAAGAACTCCCTTGGAATAGAGGTGCTACTCCCCTGCAGACCGCAGGCGCCAGACCCGCAAAGTCCAGCCTAACGACTTGCAGTCGCCCAAGAAGTGATACTTGAGCTCTGAAAGGTCAACTCGGTCTCTCCACTGAGTGTGAAGACACCAGGACCTACCAGAGCTGTAAGGTACCAATCCCCAGGGTACTAAACCACCTGCGGCCAACAATGACCGATAGAGTCCACTCCGGACTCCAACTGCCCAGGAAGTGAGCACCCATCGAGAGATATTGAGACCCCAGAAACCTACTTCGTAAGTAGCCCAGTTGTCTGGGTATCATTCCTGCAACCTGCCTGCTCCTGACCAAGAAGACCATCTTGATGCACAGAGCCTGGCTAACCAACCTGCTCTGCACCCAGCCTGGATACCAACGAATCAGCTATGTTCCGATGCTCCTGAGGCCTTTGCAACCCGGTCCCTCATTTAGAGTGTCTCTAACTTGCCTACAAGCCCCCCTGTGTAGCCTTTTTTAGGTGGCCCCTTTTCTTCGTAGCGTACCAGCTACCAACGTCTTCAGGGCCCTGCTCCTGGCCGAATCAGGTACAATTCCAATGATCCGCCGGTGCAACATTGGACCTTGAGCTGCTGCTACCCTAAACCTCGAAGGTGAACCCCTGGAACTGACTGTAAGATTTTATGTGTATTTTTAAATTTTCTCTCACAGGAAATCATTGTGCAGAATTGCTTTCAATAGTGAACTATTTTTCAAACTTTGATAAATCATATGAAATTATGTACTTTCCTGTGACCTAGGTTCTTGGTCTCAAAAATTATATAAAAATAAGTATTAATTTACCAAATTGGTCTTGAATGTATTCTCGAGTGTGTGTCTCATGTATTGCCTCTGTGAGTGCAACAAATGCTTAGCACTACCCTCTAATAAGCCTAACTGCTCACCCACACTATAACAAATATATAGTGTTAGTATTATCTACTTTTCCATCAGTATACCAATCTGGGTCTCTCTGGACTCTCTGCATAGAGTACTTCGTTTTAGTGCACTATATAGAGAGGCAGCTACCTACACAACTACAGTGGCAGAGGCAGCTTGGAGTGTAATGGGTTTCTGTCATTATTATCAGCATGTTTGGATACTTGTCTTCTGGTGGTGCGCTGCTGAGCGGAGAAATACGTTTGGAGTTCCATTTTTTTGATGCACTGTTTTCCTCCTGCTAATTGATCCTGCACCCATTTGAAACCCCTGTGAACAACAGTGCACAATGCTGTCAAATTGGTGAGTGGGACAGAGGTTGTGCTTCACATTATCCCACTTTGCCTGTCTATTTGTGAACGTTTCTCTTAGTCTTGTATTTGTGCTGCCCTGTTTTATAAATGAACTTCGAATATCACCTAGTAATACAAATGTGTTAGTGTAGTATGAAGGCTAATGCTTGGCATAACCTTTCCCTGTTGTGCCACCCAAACTGTTAAATGTGTGGACTATGCTGAGTACAGGATCTCCCCAGTTACTTGATGTCCTAAAGTGCCCTATTGCATCCAAGAACTTCAGCATTCCAAGCTTTATCTTCGCTTTGAATGGGATACTGTAGTGTGGGATATTTCAATACTGTCTAGGCCCTAAAGAGTGTGGGTCCATTAGGCTGCCTATGGAAGGAGAGATAAAATGGTTCTTCTCTGACATGAAGTGTGGATGTCACAGCAGAGGGATGATAGCGAGCCAGGTAAATTCAGGAACTGACAAATGAGAGAGTAAATCAGCCTTCTAGACTGTAAATAGTAGATATGCTCCTATAGGTACCCATTTCCATCCATTGTGGGCCAGCTAAGTGCACAGAAACAAATCCTAGAGTTCCTTGCAGGGTAGGAGTCAAAAGAAACTGGAAACACCAGCCAGTCCCCGTGCCCAGACTTATAGAACATTTCCACCACAGAACACATGCAGGCACCTTCAAAGCTAAACCAAAATGTAACCTAAATTGTGGAAACCTGACTAATCCTTCCATAAATGTATTGGAAGCATCAAAGGAAGCTCATGATATCCTAGTCCAAAATGAAATATCTGCAGTTAGTCCTGAGGAGAAGCATCAATCAATCAATCAATCAATCAATCAATCAATCAATCAATCAATCAATCAATCAGTCAAATCATGGCAAATCCCTTGTGAGGGTCTCAGGGGACTGGAGGGCTGGCTGCTGTGTGGTGATTTCCTCATTTGAACAGCCAAGTCTTGAGTTCTTTCCTGAATTTCTATAGTGATGGGGAGGTTCTGAGTAGCAGGGGGACGTTGTTTCAGGCTTTGGCCACCAGTTGAGAGAAGGAGCACCCTCCGTTGTTGGCTCCATCGATCCGGGGGGTGTTTGCGTGGAAGAGGGAGGCAGATCGTAGGTGTCTGGTAGGTTGGTGGGAGGTCATGCACTTGTTGATGTATGTTTGTCCAATGCTGTGCAGGGCTTTGTATGCATGAGTCAACATCTTAAACTGATGCCTTTTCTTGATTGGGAGTCAGCGTAGCTTCTTAAGGTGGGGTGTGATGTGGGTTCATCTGCGGAGGTCGAGAAAGAGTCTTTCTGCTGAGTTCTGTATTGTTTGCAGTCACTTCGCTAGACATATGGTGAGTCCTACATAGTGAATGTTCCCGTATACCAACCTGCTGGTGACAAGGGCATGTGTGACAGTCTTTCTGGTGTCATGTGGGAGCCACCTAAAAATCTTACGGAGCATGTCTAGGCTGTGGAAGCAAGCAGATGAGACTGTGTTTACTTGCAAGTTCAAAGATAACTTTCTGTCCAAGATGATGCCGAGGTTTTACAGCGGTACAAAAGGGGGTGGTGATGGACGGAGCATCTGAATCAATCAAACACTCACACCCAGTCAAAAGATCTGGGTTTAATCCATCACCGTTCTTTAGCCCACTCTGCCACCCCAGTTCAGACATGGCTATATGCAAATCAGTCTGACCCTGTGCCTCATGGGAACTGTCCAGCCCGAACTGCCAAGCCATGTCTTCCCTGGACCGGAAACAAGCTTCTGAGGACCGGTTTCTGGCATTCCAGCCGTCTTCAGCCCGGCTTTCTTGAATCCAGTTGCAAAGTGAGCAAGGGACTCACGTCTGAGCATACCCTGCCACACTTATGGCGGCCAAAAGCGGTACAAAAGGGGGTGGTGATGGACGGAGCATCTGAATCAATCAAACACTCACACCCAGTCAAAAGATCTGGGTTTAATCCATCACCGTTCTTTAGCCCACTCTGCCACCCCAGTTCAGACATGGCTATATGCAAATCAGTCTGACCCTGTGGAGGAGGTTGTTGTTTTACAGGTATTTGGTAAGTGGCTGGTTGATTGCCTTCTCGAGGACCTCCGCTCAAAATGGGAACAGGGAAATGGGTTGGTAGTTCTTGGGGTCTGTTGGGTTCGCGGATGGTTTCTTTAGGAGGGGCCTTACTTCAGCATGTTTCCGATTCTTAGTGAAAAGGATGAGTTGATGGAGGTGTTTAGGACAGGACTTTCTTGAGCTCCCTGCCAATCCTCTTGTTCCCAAGGTTTAGGATGTGATATGGGCAGGGATCAGTGGATGCTTGTGTTGAACAGAATTCATGGTGGCAATTGTGACTTGGTTTGTGAGGAATATATGACGTTACAATGCAAACAATTACAACACATGCTTTTACAACACAGTTTTTACATCGCAACTACCATTACATCACATGATTTTACAACGCATGCCATTACAACGCATTTGAAAAAACTACCATTACAACAGATTCCATTACAACGCATACCACTACAATGCATAATACTTTTATAGCAAAAGTAGGGTAAGTGTTGTATAGTGTAAGGGTAAAAATTACTATTCCCACTCCAGTGAGTGCAACAGTAGGGTAAGTGTTGGATAGTGTAGGGGTGAAAATTACTATTCCTACTCCAGTGAGTGCAACAGTAGGGAAAGTGTTGGGTAGTGTAGGGGTAAAATGACTATTCCCATCTGCGTTGTAATGGCATGCGTTGTAGTTACATGCGTTGTAATGGCATACGTTGTAATGGCATGCGATGCAAAGGCAGTTGCGTTGTAACAGTTGCGTTGTAACAGTTGCGTTGTAAAAGCAGTGCGGTGTAATGATTGTGTTGTAATGGATGTTTCCCGTTGTGAGAGGGTCCCAGTGGTTGAGCTGGTGATCAGGTTTTGTATTCCTGGGTGGTTACTGGCTGACACTGATGGTGGCTGTGGTTTCGAAGTTTGTATAGATGACAGAAATCTTGTCATGGAAGACATTTGCCAGGGTGTCACACAGTCCTTGGGAGGGTGTGATGTTGTTTACAGTGGCCGTGGGGTTGGAGAACTTCTTCATGAAAGGCGAAGATCTCCGTGTTGCTGTGAGTGCTAGCTGCTATGCAGTCTGTGAGTGCATTCTTCTTTGTTTCTTTTATCAGGCAGTGGTACTAGTTGAGGGCTGTTTTGAAGGTGTGAAATCTCCTGATTCTTTGCGGGTGCACCACTTCCTTTTCAGTTGCCTGCATTTACATTTGGTGGATTGCAGTTCTGGGGTGAACCAGTTGGCTCTTATGGTAGGTCTTTTGGACTTGGTTGGCTAGGCGGGTGTGATTTTGTCAGTGCATTCAGATATCTACTGGGAGAAATTCTTTGCAGCCTTGTTCGGGTCATATGTTATAATAATAATAATAATACTGGATTTTATACAGCGCGAACAGCTACCTCACAAGGAGGTGTCCCGGCGCTAGTAGTTCACAGATAACCTGGGCCAAAGATAGGGGAGCTAGCGTGGCTGGGTGAAAAGCCAGGTCTTTAGCAGTTTCTTAAAGCAGGGTTCGGTTGGTGCCTGTTGAATTGCTTGTGGTAGGGAGTTCCACAAAGCGGAAACATTCGCTGAAAAGGTCCGACCGCCTAGTCGGGCCCTCTTTGCACGTGGGACAGCCAGTAGAACACGGTCATTGGACCATAGTGCGCGGCTTTGGGAGTATCTTGGGAAACGGTTTTTCAGGTATTGTGGGCAGGAGCCATGCAAAGATCTGAATGCAAGCGTCAGCGCTTTGAATTTTGTTCTGTTGGCAACTGGTAGCCAATGCAGGGTTCGAAGATGCGGAGAGACTGACTGCTTAAACGGGATTCGCAGTAACAGTTATATCTGGGAATTGAGAGCGTTGTACCACTGGTTTTCTGTAACCTTTTTCCAGTCTCTGTGCGTGGAGTTGGGAGGCACGACGCCTGTGTAGTAGGCCCTGAGATGGTGAAGTGAACACTATAGTGGTTGGTCCAGGTTAGCTGTGTGACGTAGTTTTAAATGACTTTGTCGCTAGACGTAAAGATGGGGTTGAGGGTGTGTCCTGTGGGTGGGAATGGTAACCAGTTATTTGAGGCTGATGTTGTTCATGCTTTCTAGGAGGTCGGTTGTGTTGGTGTTGCTGGGGTCATTGAGGTGGAAGTTGAGATCCCCTAAAAGGATGTAGTGTTTGAAATTAATGGTGATCGGGCGGCAATGTTTGTGATGGTGTTGTAGAAGCTCGGCCACGGTCCTAGGGGTCTGTAGGCAAGGGTGCCTCTGATGGTGCTTTTTACATCTGTGTGGAGTTGGAAGTTGGAAGTTGAGGTGCTCCATTATCGGGGTTGGTTTGTCCTAGGAGGTTTTGCAGCATATAGTGTCCTTTTAGATGAAAGCAATACCTCCTCTGTGTTTGTTTGTTCACTCAATGTGTTTTATCTTATAGCCTTTAGGGGTGGCGATGGCGCTGTCCGATGTGGAGGTGGGGCTTAGCCAGCTTTCTATGAGGAAGATGAACTCCAGGTGAAGAATACGATCAAGTCCCATATCTCTGTGGCGTGCTTTCCAAGAGATCCTGCTTTGAGTAGAATGCAATGGAGTTGCGGCGTGGAGATCGCCGTCAGTGGGGTGGATTTCTTCATGTATACAGTGTCTCAGGAGTTGTTGGTTGCATCGGTACTGAATGTGAAGCTGCAGTACTGACAGGAGAACAGCCCTCTGGTGGTGCATGGCGATGTGGGACAGCAGTGGTGGTTGTCGATGCATCTGGGATCCAGTGCTTGGAGCTCATCAGCATAAAAACTGTGGGAGGTGTCAGAACCAGGGTACCTGGTGCTGGGCACAGTCCAGGAAAGGACGGGTGCAGACCAGCTTGCCTTAGGCGCACCTTTGGCACGTCAGAGACATGCCCACTGTGCATTCATGCAATCGACCTCCATAAGTAGCCTTGGGAATGTAAAAGGGGCTGGCAGAGAGGCAGGAGGGCAGGGGGTGGGAAAACAGCGGGAGCAGAGCAGCAAAAACCAGCAGGTAATGGAAACAGAAATATGAAGTTAGGCAAATTCCAATGGCGTGGAAAAATAATAAAGCGATACAAAAGGGGATGATGGACGGAGCGTTTGAGAAAATCAAACACTCACCCCCAGTCAACTGATCTGAGTTTAATCCATCACCATTCTTTAGCTCACTCCGCCACCCCAGTTCAGACATGGCCATATGCAAATCAGTCTGACCCTGTGCCTCACGGAAACAGTCCAGCCCGAACTGCCAAGCCATGTCTTCCCTGGACCGGAAACAAGCATCCTGGGACCGGATTCGGATTCATAATCCTCATCAGCCAGGCTATCTTGAATCCAGTGGCAAAGTGAGCAAGGGACTCATGTCTGAGCATACCCTGCCAATTTAGGGCGAACAAAGCGATACAAAAGGGGATGATGGACGGAGTGTTTGAGCAAATCAATTACTCACCCCCAGTCAACTGATCTGGGTTTAATCCATCACCATTCTTTAGCTCACTCCGCCACCCCAGTTCAGACATGGCCATACTTTTGGTCCCCGAGATGGTGGCCAGACGAAATGGGACCTCTCCCCGAGCCGGTGGACAAAGTGAAAAATCTCGGTATACTGGTGGACACCACCCTGACCTTTAAATCCCAGGTGAGTGCCCTCTCCTCCTCCCTCCACTTCACACTCAAAACCATCAGAAAAATTTTACCTTATTTTGAGAAGAAACACAGGAAAACAATAGTCACTGGTCTAGTGCTCTCACGCCTAGACTATTGCAACAGCCTGATGCTAAACGCCCAGCAGAGCGTACTCAATAAACTCCAACTTCTGCAAAATGCAGCCGCCCGCCTAATCACTGACACACCCAAATTTGCCTCGGTATCTCAGGAGCTGGTTAAGTTACATTGGCTACCCATCCGTAAAAGAATCACTTTCAAGGCAGTATGTATGGTCTTCAAGGCCCTCCACGATACGGGCCCTAGGCACTTGAAATCACTTTTCTGCTGGCATAAACCAGCAAGAACCCTGAGGTCAGGACAACTGGCTCTGGTTACGGTCCCCAGAATTAAAAAAGCTCGCTGGGGAGGCAAGAGCTTTTCTCTCGGGGCGGCTAAGGCCTGGAATAAACTTCCACTTGCGCTCAGACAAACCCAGAATCTGATGGCCTTTAGAAGAGGTCTAAAAACATTGCTCTTCACTCAGTAAGCATGCTCCATCACACCAGTCTATCCTTCTAGCGCCAGGACACCTCCGGGTATTAGAGCGCTCTATAAATATGTAAAAAATAAAAATAAAAAAAAAATATGCAAATCAGTCTGACCCTGTGCCTCATGGGAGCAGTCCAGCCCGAACTGCCAAGCCATGTCTTCCCTGGACCGGAAACAAGCATCCTGGGAAAGGTTTCGGATTCATAATCCTCATCAGCCAGGCTATCTTGAATCCAGTGACAAAGTGAGCAAGGGACTCATGTCTGAGCATACCCTGCCAACTTAGGGCGAATAAAGTGATACAAAAGGGGATGATGGACGGAGCGTTTGAGCAAATCCAACACTCACCCCCAGTCAACTGATCTGGGTTTAATCCATCACCATTCTTTAGCTCACTCCGCCACCCCAGTTCAGACATGGCCATATGCAAATCAGTCTGACCCTGTGCCTTCATGGGAACAGTCCAGCCCGAACTGCCAAGCCATGTATTCCCTGGACCGGAAACAAGCATCCTGGGACCGGTTTCGGATTCATAATCCTCATCAGCCAAGCTATCTTGAATCCAGTGGCAAAGTGAGCAAGGGACTCACGTCTGAGCTTACCCTGCCAACTTAGGGCGAACAAAGCGATACAAAAGGGGATGATGGACCGAGCGTTTGAGCAAATCAAACACTCACCCCCAGTCAACTGATCTGGGTTTAATCCCTCACCATTCTTTAGCTCATTGGACAGGAGTGGTAAAGTGCTCAGAGTCCTAAGATTAACAAATGTATGCATCAGAAAGTGGAGGTGAGCAGACAAAACGTTTGAGGGAAGACCACCCTAAGGATGACTGGTCTAGCAGGCAGTTTTCTTGGACTTTCAACTTGTGTTTCAGAATCATCCTGCAATCCAGAGTGTCCCTTTGGTTAGACCTTCTCACATTCAAGCAATTTGTCAGGACGAGTTCTAATGCATGCATGGCATGTATATCATATATTGACTTATGTGTTATTTTTTCACATGGTATGTGGGGACCCCAGGAAAGTTTTCACCCAGGTCCTGCAAGAAATGTCACACATGCCTAGGCTTGAATTCCAATTAAATTGTACAATTTTATTTTCTATTACAGTGCTGGCTACGATTAGCCTCAATACCTAATTAATTTTTGTTCTGAAGAAGGAAGCAATATAGCCCAACATGACTTCATGGAGGACTTAGAATCAATTCCTGTGTCAGCAAAGAATATAGATTGCCGAATTCACTTTTCTAGTGAAAAGAGTCATTGACTTGAACATTAAAACAGTTTCTGTACTCAAGTTATGGATTTCTTGTTGTTATGTGGTGATAAAGCATTACTATCTACTTCATAAATCCATAATGACTGCAGACAGAGACTTCACACATGAATAACTCAAACAAAGTGTGTCGCTCAAAGTGGGTATTCCGCAGGCCTTCTTGAAGGCGGATAGAAAGACTGAGGCGATGTTGTACATTATCTGACAGAAGATCTACATGAATGAGGTAAACATTTACCTGTAAGGTACTCTCCGAAATGGTGTTGTTTGTGAAAGAGGCAAGAGTGGGGAACAGGGGTCAGGGGATATCAAGATTTGAGCACCTTCCTCGCTGTTGCAGCTGTAGCCATTTAAAAGAGAAGCGCAAGAAACTGCCACCTACGTCAAAATTGAATAATGTTATACAAAGTGGCAGCAGGAATACGTGGTAAGGAGAACCAGTGGCAAAGTGAGGAACAGGAGAAATGTAAGCACATGTGCATTTCAACTCTATTACATATATGGCGAGATTAGAGAGGAAGCAATATTGTTAGTTTTTAAGATTGAGTGTGCTAATTTGTAAAGCTCAACTTCAATTATGTTCCTCGAATGTAACAAATTAAAAAAAAGTCATGCTTTTTGTAACAATGGAGACAGAGGCAGCACAATTTGTGTTTACCTTTTTCCTAGCCATGTAATTAATTCATATAAATGGTATCAAGCCTAATAGATTATTCAAAAATATTACAAGGGAAACTTTAGGAGTAATGTCAACATCGAATGAAATAATACAGACGGGTTCTAAAGAAAGAAAAGTATCTTATAACTTGCAGAATAGTGATTCTACATGTTAAAGAAATTGGACATCAGTAAGCAAGCCTGACAAGGCATGACATGTCCCTATCACAGTGTGTTCCTGTAACAGTCTACGCTTTGAGGCATATTACCAATGCTCATCATAACAAGTGGTGCAAGGAAGAGGCAGATCTAAATTATGATCCTAAGAACAATCAGCATGCCTAGAAAAAGATGTGGCATAACGCCCAGAGCTGACATCTTTGGCGCTGGGGAACCAGTTCTGAGTTTCAGTGTCGGCTCAACATCCTGTGATTCTGGGCAAATAACTTAATCTCCTTGTGCCTACCGAAAAATGAATGTATCCTTGTGTAACATAACTGGTGCTCATGTAAAGTGCCCCAATGTCTTCCATGGTCGAGTTTGTGCTGTATAAAACTGCAACAACAAAAAAGAGTGCCTTTCGGGTCAAAGTTTTGAAGCCAATGAATAGCGTGCTCATCTGTCCGCTTCTTCCATCATGAAGCTGTGTGTTTATGTATTTAGTAGAATTTACAGCAGAACGTCATACAGAACTACTTAAAGGCTTGGGTCTATTGAGTAAGACCTAATGAAACTATAGTAAACTAAAATGGAAGGGCCCGATTCACAAAATGAACTTAAGACTCAATCCTAAACTTACTACTAGTTTGGTATTCACAGAATGCACTTACTACTTTTGGCATTCACAGAATGAATTTACTACTTTTGGTATTCACAGAAGTTAGGATTTTGTCTTAAGACAGACTTAAGACAGACTTAAGACAAACTTAAGACAAAATCCTAACTTCTGTGAATACCAAAAGTAGTAAGTTCATTCTGTGGATGCCAAAAGTAGTAAGTGCATTCTGTGAATAGCAAAATAGTAGTAAGTTTAGGATTGAGTCTTAAGTTCATTCTGTGAATCGGGCCCGAAGAGTCTGATACTCAAGTGATCATGTTGAATTTAGTCATGTGCTATTACTGGGACAATATCATAGACATTCACTACTCTTGCAAAGCCTATAAGTATAGCCGGACAGAAATATTACCTTAAATATTATCCTGCACAAGTTAAAATGGTCCAATGTGAGTTTATTACACAATATACGAATTCGTCTGTACAGATCATGCAAACGATCCATTGACAAAAAGGCTAGTCTAAACATTCTAGTAAGAGTATTACAAGACAGCTCATTTTAGCCATGTATACATCTCAGCATAAGTATTGAAACCGTATTGTACTACCGGAGACATAAAAAAATCCCTTTACATACATTGCACCTTAAACATAATTTTTGGCCATCCCCTTATCAAACTATGGTTTATGTGTTTCAAAACATTCCTTTTTCATTTGCCTCCAAGTTTTCTTAGAGTCCAGGATGAAAGCTCTGGAACTCATGCAAATTCTAAAAGTAATTATATGAGTCAGAGACAAAAAAGGTTACATCTGAAGTTACAGGCACATTTAAATATGGAGAGCACATCTCCCAGGTTAATAAACAGCCTGATCACTGTAGGGGTAAAAAATTGCCTTCTCTTGTGTGCTGAGTAAACACATCGGGCCTCATTTATAAAAAGTGTTGAATCGCTGCGGTAAAACAGTGATGCAAGAATTTCCGTAGTGCCATCGTTGCAACACCATGGATGCGCTGTATTTACTGGACTGCGCTCCATGTCACAAGGATTTACACATATACGTCAGTATTCCTGGCGTATCTATAGGTGAAAAATTGGTGCATTGCTGGAGTGTGTCTGGAAACAGACGCAAATCCAGCAATATGTCACTTCACGTGGGGCAAGCGCCATGTGAAAGGCACTGCATCACCCGTTACGACTGCTTCAAGCAGGCGTAAAGATTTGACGCACTGATGCTGTAGAATTGTTACAGTGAAATCTCATGGATTTCAACGTGTCACTTCTAGGTGATTGTGAGAAGGGGAGCCACGGGAGACCGGGGGGACCGGGACTACAGCGACCAGGATCCTTTGCGAGGGGACGGACACAGGCGGAAACAGGGACACAGGCGGAAACAGGAGAATACACACGTACCTGGCGGTGAACGCGTACCTTTCCTCTCTCCTTGCAGCGCGACTCGGGATTGCAAGGAGGAGACGACGCTGACCCCGGAAACACTCAAGGGCCGCCAATAAAGGGAAAGCCAGGACCGGAAGAGGCGTCTTTGACCGGCGGGAAGGCGGGTCCAGAAACGCGGAGGGTGGAGCAGGAAGCCGAGACCGAAGAGCGGGACGAAGTACCGAGAGGAGAAATCATCCAGCGCAACCAGGAGACGGAGGAACCGGACGACCACTGGACGGAGGAGTGGTGGATTCCCACGGAGGACGCTGGAGAGCGGCCGTGACTCAGGAGAGTTACGGCGGGGCCATGTAAGTGCTCAATCACCGGAATGTATTGTTAAAGGAGGGTGGGGAGAAGGAACTTAGAAGGTGTTTATACGGAAATGACTTACTGTTTATTTATACGGTAAAACGCTGATGCTTAGAAGGAACACCTGAATGTTAAATGTTGTGCATTCCTGACCATTCTATTATAGCCCCATTTAGGTAGTGTGCATTCCTGACCATTCTATTATTGCCTTATTTGGGTAGTGTGCATTCCTGACCATTCTATTATTGCCTCATTTGGGTAGTGTGCATTCCTGACCATTCTATTATTGCCTCATTTGGTGGTATGTTAATTCCTGACAACTTGACAGTACCAAGATATTCCACTTCCCTAAACAACCCTTATTACCCTCACAGTCCATAGACCTTGAGCACTACTGGGTGTAGGTGACGGTCAGAATTCAATAACACAGTGACCTGATAGGCTTCCTTTCTTTTTTCTCTTGGGCGAACCTCCGGGAAAGTGACACCACGGACGACTACGAAGACCATCCCATCCACCTACCACCTGGAGAAGGAGGAATCACCTGAGCCACTGCGACCAGCCCTATTGATAGTGGAAAAGAGACTCTTACTAGCCCTATTAAACAGGAAACTGTGTTTACTGAAAATAAAAGCACCTTTGTTCGAGAATACATCCAGCCTCCACGTCTGTATATCCGCCCTGCCCTCCCACAGTGACTTTTCTGCATCCTCCATACATTATACCTGTCTTAGGTATAATGTAGTGCAGGGGTTTACAAAGGGATGCATCTGCCTTGATGCGTCACTTTGTGAATATGGCACATTTTTAAGCCGCAGCATAATCACAAAAAGAAACACAATGATGGTACAGGGGCCTCATAAATAAGGCCCACCGTGTTTACATCTGCTTAATGGTTACATTCCACTGGTACACAGTTGCAGACATCCTCCTTCCTTTCAATATGTTAGGATTCATGTTGCATTTACTTTTATGTGCCATAATATATTTATTTTTTTAGACAAACAGCTATTTAGCATTATTTAATTTGAACTGAGGCTTTCAAAACATATAACTAATTAGGAACATTCACATTTAAGGAACAGAAGACCCAAGGTTACATCATATTCATATCGAATTTACTTTGCAAGTTTTATACTTGTGTGCAAGCTCTGTGTTGTCCTGCTTCTATTCTTAGGCTACAATTTAATAGGGTCCACTCCCATGGTACCAAGAAAGCGAGCTACTATCAACAAACAGGTTACAATCACTTATAGGGCAAATGAATAAATAACTGGACCATTTACTCATTCACCACTGAATACAACTAAACATTTAACTAAAACGTGGCTCTGCGTCAGTCAAACGTTTATCCCCCTGAAATCACTTTCTGGAATTTCTGATTTCCTTTTCATCAACCAACCAAACTCTTTTTAGGAGCCTTTATATGCATTTAAACATGTCGGCTTTAAAATAATTTAGCACAAACACAATATACGCTCGGACAAAATGAAGACCCTGCATTTCTTTATAGGCAAATTAACATTTTGTGCACGTTGTGTTTATTGAGTTTCGAATTCTAAGAACATTATATTTGTAGCGTGGTGGAAAATCCCTCAGGTAAATTCATAAGTGATTTACTGAAAAATAAATATATATATATATATATTTTGGAGACATTCCGTTCTCTCTGCAAACGTTTAATTAGAGAAAGGTCCATGGTTGTTTTTCCATTATTTTGAGCTCTGACAAATTCCTTTTTACTGGTAACTTTTGAACATTCGCAGAACTTATCGATTCACAGGGCTGTGGGTAGAAAGGGGGAGAGGCTCGAGTTAGCACATGTACCCAGCCACCAACAAACAACAGGCTCACAAAAATAAAGGGCTTGATACGGAGCGGCAACATGCACCCGCTGGACTCTGCTACACTGGATTGCAAAGGGCGAATCACAGTGGTAATAAGGGCAGACGGTGATGCGAGTTGTTCACATCAGCTGTTTGTGTAGAAAGAAAACAAGACAAAGGTCCCGCGGGGTACTATTTACTGCACCCTTGGATTTTCCGACATGAGAAAAATCCTCTGGAAGATGTTGGACGCACGATAGACCAAAGGGTCCTTTATTTTGTCCAGATTAAGGGTCGTAGTATGAGTGTATGTACGCACCTTTATTTAATGTATTAATTGGGGGAATAACATGGGGTCCATTATGATATCGGGCGGATTGCCACCGCCAGTCTGGCGGAGGCTATCCGCCCGATATCATAACCAGATTTACCCCGCCATATTAGGATGGCGGGGGGGACCACGGCAGACGAAAAGACCATCCGCCGCTTTTCCGCCCTGGTTGCCTTGCGGCGGGGGCGGAAAAAGAATAATATGGTGGCGGTGTCTAATAGACAACGCCAGCCATATTATGATGTCTGGTTTTCAGTGCCTTTCAGCGGCGGCGATGCCGCCACGGAAAGGCATGCGGTCTTCACTCTGGGGGCCCCCTGCAAGGAAATCAGAGAGACCAGCAGGCCATCAAATGGAAAGTAATGGGCGGGCTATAAGCTCCTCTAAAGATTTTTTTTTTGTTATAAGAGATTTTGCAGGCGAAACCTAAAAGCTTATCTCTCTCTAATCGATAAAATGGACAGGATGCACAAAAATAGAAAGTCCTATGAATCAGAGATCCCCGAACATTATAGATACACATCTGCTCTGGGGACTCTGCAATCTAATAGTCATAAGTTATTTCATGTTTCAGAGCTGCAAAGGTTCTCTGTTAAAGTAACTAGACCAAAGGCTGAAAAAAAACTTATGCAACTCTCCTTTTCTTGCTATGTGTATATTGAGGTCTGGATTCTACGTCAGGGCTGGAGACTCGGATTCCAATGATTAGGACCACATATTGTCCACCAATCACAGCTCTTTCTGCTTGTCAAATATGATCTAGGAAAAAATGGAGTCAGGCACGAAGAGATGAGGATAGGGCAGGGCTGTTTTCAAAATGCAAGCAAAAAAATAATGCCACTATACCTCGATTTTTTTAACAGACACTAATAATTTCTGCTATAGAGACAAACACATTTATGTTTATCCCAGTAATTTTATTTTACCTTTTTCTTTTTTTGAAAATTATACTATTATTATTATATTCTCAAAGGAAGAATGAAAACATGGTCAATTCATATCCATATAGACAAACATATCAAAAATCATTTTCAATATACAAAAGAATAATCAATTAATTGTGCTATACAAAAAACATCACCACATTTTGCTTTACATATGTGACAACAAACAACAAGAAATTCACATCAATAAGTCATTTGACATATACAATGTCCTTTTGTTTATCAATAAAATGTATACAAAAAAAGGAATTCAATCCTGATTTTGGTGGTGGAATTACCCACAAATGCTCGAATTTTTCTAGAAATATATCTCTAGAAATATGCTGACGCATTTTGAGTTCAGACATCTCAATTCACTGGACTCTCATCAGGGCTTACATATTCATATCTGTAAAAGATTTGTGTGACATCAGGAGAATTGTTTTAAACTTTGCCTCTCTTTATTTAACTGACTACGATTGTTTTGTTTTTAAACTTCATACCTGGTTATAGTAGTTTTAATCACCCTGGGACCAGCTGGTAATTTCGAAAACGGTATATTTTGCGATTGGAAAACCTTCCGTCTTTCTAGAGGCAACCGTACATTTTACTTAGTATCTGGTAATACTGGAAAGACCAATATGAGCTAAGGATATTATCGGTGTTGGTGTTGTGCCCTATGTGGAAAGACACCAGGAGCCAGGATGTATATTCAAGACTTCTTTATTCAGTCTTCAGATCAAATTATATCAGTGATGACTCCAGCCAGCCTAGTGTGGCACCAGCCCCACCAGGAGCAGCCTCCCTAGCTGCTCAGCCCATCTCCAACTGCCACATTCAACCCACTCAGTCACCCAGGCATTCCACGCATCACAGACACACCAACATTCTAATACCAAAACACACTCTGGCTGAGCAGCTAGAGGCAGCAGGGCTAGAGTAGATATTAAACTAATATGTACAATACAACATTATCCCTTTTTCCTTAAACAAAACAAAAGGAAACTAGAGGACAATGTCCAATTCGATTAACATTTCAAATCACAAAGATACAGTGAATGAACAAAGCATCGTAGAAGATGGAATCATTAAAGCAGGAGAAAATCAATAATAGTATCAATCTCAAATCTCTTGAATGCAGCAATGACAACAAAACATCTCAAGAGGAAAACATTCTGTAAAGGAAGGATGGTTAAGATAAATACAATTTAAAAGCAAAATCCCCCATCCCCCATAAAATGAGAATTTTTTAACATAGCATTATGTTTCATATACACTGTAACGTAAAGCACTATGACCCAAAAGCATAACAAAGAATAGTACTAAAGATACAGTAACCTACGTCTCAATCCCAAGAGTAGGGAAACAAATACGAATGGGTCGTCACCCAAATGACCAACCATAAAGGTACGTACAAAAGTACTGTGCACAACTGTAACAGGGATTAAATCCCACAGCCAACCCTGTGTAGGAGTTCACCTAGTATATGACCAACCATAAAGGTACGTACAAAAGTACTATGCACAACTGTAACAGGGATTAAATCCCACAACCAACCCCGTGTAGGAGTTCACCTAGGTACAAACTTATGGGAACTAACCCCATGGTGGAAGTTACATACTCCAGACTAGGAGTTACACACAGTCCCATTGAAATTATAAACTAGGATCCAATATGTAAACTAACACATGCCCACACCACTAAAGGAAACTGCATACCGCCATAAAAGGGGTAACTAAACATACCGTGAACCAGGACTGTTATACACACCCATACTAATGGTACCGAACCAACTGTGATAACCACCCACAACCCATCCAAGAAAAGCGTAGACCTGTGGCATCACAACATTTATACTAGAGCATTTAAACACCATACAAAAAGCACTCTGGAACACACCGGTGAGCGACCTCCCACCCGAGTAGCCTGAAATAAATGCATAACTCCAAAGTTGAGAAAATAACGAAAACAGCAATGAGAAATGACCTCTGACATTCATGAAACGGAGGGTTTCCCTCAGGCAATGCCCAGACGACGGTGTTCTGACACGATAATAGGAACAACAATGAGAAAACACCTGCGATATGCATAAAGCGGAGGCCTATAACTTCCTGAAAAACTGACTGCATAATGCTACTCAAATGGCCAAACCCGAAAGTCAGTAAAAGACACCAGTTACAGAACAAACTCTAGTGTAGAAGTGTCATATCGAAATTCACAAATGAAGACGCTGATATATTCAGATTCGAGTCTTCTATGCAGATGAACTATGTGACTTGAAAAAAAAAATGAGGCAGTATCCTTCAAAAGTTACCAAAAACACCACCCTACTGCAGCGTTGATGTGATCACACAGAGAACTGTACAACAGACAAGGATAATTCTTGTTGGTTCCGGAAACAAAAGTTCACAGGGTGCGCAGACAGTTGCCAGAGTGCGGTCTGTTTCCTTGACTACCAGCGTTAGCTGACGGCTGAGGTGCTGGACCATAAGCACAACCAGCGGTCACTTGCAGAGTGCGCCGAAGGGAAACAGGAATCCAAAACGGCACACAGTGGAGACACGCTGCCGGACTGACGTTTCACAAGCTTTCTCTGCAGCAGGTAGTGACGGGTATTGTGACGCGTGCCTTTCGCCAAATCCCCCTGCAGGATTCGATTGCGTCATCACACCAGGCAGGCAGAGGAGGAGAAAGGAGCTCTTCACCAATGAACTTACTGGCCCGACTTTCCCGCTTACCCCCACACCACGCAATAAAAAAAGGATACCGCTCAGCCGCAGGAGAAGTCGACCGACTTCCCGTTGGAGATACGACACGACAGCCGCTGGAGGTGGTACGCAAGGAATGTTCCTATTTTCTTGTACACACTAGCATACTCACAAAGCAGCATGAATACAAGATACATTGCTGTCATGCTTTCTCATGGCCTGATCCTCCCTGTGCTAGGGGAACACTTGCGATTGTCTTAGTGCTTTCTCTTGTGCACCCAGATCTCTGCGTTGTAAGATCCAAATGGTGCCAAAGACTTTAAGGGGGCACATCACCACTAAAACAGTAATGCAGTGGTAGATAATTAAGGGGAGGAAACCCGTAACATTAAACCTTCTTCTGCTTCAATCTCCTTCTGTGCAGCGAATACACTTTGTACAGGAACTGTGCGCTATTCGTGCTGACCTCTTTTGACAAGGAATCCCAAATTGTGCCTTTAACTCAACAGACACTGTAGACTAAGTAGCATAAAAGGCACTCTTCTCACATTAGAGTGATGTGGCTGGTACACCAACACCTGGTTGTAGAGACGCTACCCAGCCAACTCACAGTCATTTTTGTACAATACCAAGTGGCTTTAACTCCAGATGAGGTTGTAGTTGAACTACTCCACCAACTCACTGTTGACCACTGTGGCTGGAACACCCAAAATCGGTTGTAGTTGTACTACTCCTCCAACTCACAGTTCCTATAGTATTTCCAGGCTGAAGTGTCAGTTGGTGGTGACACTGCTCATTGGGGCTGTCCAAAGGAAGGACACTGGTGTTTTTCTTGAAGTTGCTTGTAGGATCTCTTGGTTACTCTCTTAGGACCCGATGTAGGTAGCCCTTTACCGATCAGAATCGGCCGAAAATACCGATTTTCGGCCGTTTCCGATCGGTAAAGGGCTATCGAGATGTAGGGGCACAATTTCGGTAATTTTACCGAATCGTTATCATTACCGAATCGGTAAATTTACCGAATCGGTAATATTTACCGATTCGGTAATGATAACGATTCGGTAAAATTACCGAAAATGCAATGTAGGTAGCCAATGTTCCATCAGCACATGGCTTACAGAATCGGTATTTTACCATGGAATACAAATCCATGGTAAAATACCGATTCCTGTGTACATGCACATCTGTGCATGTACACATGTGCCATGTGACAGACAGACGTGCCCTTAGGGCATGTCTGTGTGCCACATTGCACACATGCCCATTTTGGGGGTGCTAGAGGGTGTCAAAGTGACACCCCCTGTACCCTTGCCAAATTCGGTATTTACCGATTCGGTAAATACCGATTCGGTATTTGACTTTAATCCTATGGGCTTCAAAGGCCCATAGGATTCAATAGCAAATACCGATTCGGTATTTACCGAATCGGTAAATACCGAATTTGTAAGGAATCGGTAACGATTCCAGATGTTGGGACCTACATCCCATTTACCGATTTTGAAATACCGAATCAGTAAAATTCGGTATTTCAAATTCGGTAAATGGGATTTACCTACATCGGGCCCTTAGTTCTTTAGTTTCTTAGTTACTTAGTTGCTTTGCTGTACCAAGAGTCACTGGGGTTCAAGACTGTCCTCGTCGCCAAAATTATGTTGTGTCCTATGTGGAAAGACACCAGGAGCCAGGATGTATATTCAAGACTTCTTTATTCAGTCTTCAGATCAAGTTACATCAGTGATGACTCCAGTCAGCCTAGTGTGGTACCAGCCCCACCAGGAGCAGCCTCCCTAGCTGCTCAGCCCATCTCCAACTGCCTCATTCAACCCACTCAGTCACCCAGGCATTCCACGCATCACAGGCACACCAACATTCTAATACCAAGACACACTCTGGCTGAGCAGCTAGAGGCAGCAGGACTAGAGTAGATATTAAACTAATATGTAGAATACAACAGTTGGCCTACCTTATTAATAGCTGTTTTTTGTGCAAGTTTTCCTTTTTGCGAGAGTATGAAGGTGCTCCTATGGAAATATATATCTTGTTTTAATCATCACTGCCTGTACATAATCTAATGGTTGTGACTATAATTGAGCAAAAAAGGAGACATGTACCTTAATACAAACGGGCGTTTTGGGCAAATGCTTCTCTTTATGTTGGAATCACTTGATTTTCCTCGTGGCTGTGGAAAAGAGTTAACCATCACCCCTAGCCTCAATCATTGCCACATTGTTGCCGATTTCGCCATAACTTTGTAACCAAACCGTACCTTCAGGTTTGCTGTACGTGAAAAGCGCCGCTTCTCGGTTGCTCCGTATTATGTATATCTACGCTCGTAATAATCTGTGAAAAGAACATGTAAATGTCATTTTGACCTTATTACCAATCATACCCCGCCTATATTTCATTAAGTTGAGTGCTCACCTCGGGCTCAGTGCTACTCGATTTTCATCTCCACTACCCTGCATACATCATGATGGCAGCCATTATCGACGTCGTGTTACTTCAAATGACTAAACAAGGACTAAAGGAACCTTTTCTGCTCAAACCGCCTATCATGGCTGGCTTTGATAGTAGTGTAATACCAATGCATTTTGGGTTTTGTAGTTATAAACGCACCCAATTTCTTTAAAGTGAAACCGGGTTATATTTTAAATTCTTCAACTCTCAATGAGACCTAAGGGGTTTTGTGGTTATGAACAAGCCCAATTTCTTACAAGTGAAACCAGATTTTATTATAAACTCTTCACCCCTTGGTGTGACGTAGTGGATTTTAGTGTACAGTTATAATAACCTCACTAGTTTAGGTCCTTCATGATGTTCGATATGCTGCGTTGTTAATACCAGTAATTCATGTTATTGTGATCACTTTCACTTGTATTGTTTCATATTTTATTTAGTTCGCTCATAGCGTTAAGGCCTCCAGAAATGCTATTAAATCTCATTATCAAATAGGCTTCTTTTCAGCATCAGAATCATCTTCACTACCTCTTTCTTTGCTTCTGCAGTAGTCAATATCAATATAAAGCTTTATTCGGTTGTAACAAACAGCCATAAAAGCACAGTAAACTTGCAAGTACATACAAATACAGTTTAAAAATAGAACCATCATAGTAAGATGTCATAGGAATGACAGGTTCATTGTAGCATCGTGCAATTTGCCAATTCTCCTAGTAACAGTAAAGAAATCATGGCAGTAATCTTTAAGGTGAGACTCCAAGGAACAGAGCTTCCACGTGGCGTACGTAAAGTGTGTGGTGCGTGCATGAAGAGATCATGCTAAAGTTAGGATCAATAATTAAAACAATAAAAAACAGCAATCATTCGCTGTGATGAGTTAAATACTGGTAAAATCAAGTCAAAGTTTAGCAGTTAAAAGAAGTCATGATAAAAGTAAGCATCCCATGTTAATCCAAGTCTCGCCTGTGCCTAACAGCTAAACTCAGAAATTTCGCTATCGGTTTAGCAAAACAATCAGCATCCAAACATTGCAGGGCGAGAAAAGCGGGACGGCACTTACGTAGGCCCATAATTTTTAGGATCGTGTGAGCCAGCGTCTCCTCGATTCGTAATAGAATTTTCAAAACAATATTGTATGATTCGTGGATTGAGGGGAGATATTGTCGCAAGGACAGGGTTGTAGGGACTTTGCCCAGTTGTTAGTTGTGGGACAAGTGACCAGATGGTGGAAAATATCTAGTCCGAACCTAATTAGTAAAAATCTTTCATAACCTGAGAAGTTGAAAGTTAAATACGGCTGTACCGTCATAGTTGTTTGGATTAATAGCGAGTGTTGCACTGTAACTTTACAAACCTCGCTAGAGAGCCTCAGAGATTCTAAGTGGGCCAAACAAACTTTTTTGAACAATTTTCTCGGTAAAACAGCAATTAGGGTGGGGGGATGATAATATTGTGACATGCCCAAGTCATTGAGGAATTTCCTGATGTATGCAATCCACCCAATCTTATGCGCATTGTCTAAGGAAAAACAGTCCTGTATGAACCTTTGGCAGAAAGCGGTTTCACTAGAAGACCAAATACGGTGCCATAGGAGAAGGGGTTGGATTTTAATTAAATCTGTTAAATAAGACAGGCCCACTTCCAGATGGCATGCATAGGTCGATGTGCCCCGTGGGACTGCAAGTAAAAATCTTTTACAACTATTTTCTACCCTTTGTACTGCTGCAACCTTCCCGTATCCCCACACACCAGCCCCGTATGTTGCAGTAGCTAAACATTTTGCCCTATAGATCTCTATGAGTTCGGCCGGAGACCGTCTGCCCAGTTTATTTGCAAAATTAACCAAGGCAACTGTCGCCCTTATAAAAAGCAGCTTCCTAGACTCAATGGCGTACTTCCAGGAGCATTTGTGATCGAAAATGATGCCCAAGTACGGGTACGTAGTTGTACTCTCAAGTTTTTGCTTATCAATATAGATGGCCTTAATATTCTTAATCCTGGAACCAGCGGACATGACAAACGTTTTTTTAATATTGATCTTCAGGTCCAGGTTAGCCATAAAGGTACAATATCTCACGAGAGCATGCTGTAATTCCATGGGGGTATGGGCTAGAATCACAGCGTCGTTTGCATAGAGTAACACCGGTATTGGGCGTTTGTTAATGGCGGGGAGGTCCTGGCACCCTGTTACCATGGCTTGTTCCAGGCCATTGGTGTAAAGATTGAATAAAAACAGGGCCAGGACGCAGCCCTGCCTTACTCCCCTCGCTACTCTGAACAACTTTGTTAACTCGCCCCCCACGCCATACCTGACTCTGGCTGTGGGGCGTCTGAGTATAATTCACGTAGGAATGTTACAAGGGACTCCTCTACTCCCATGTCCGCTAAAATAGTCCACAGCTTGATGTGACTGACGCAGTTGAAAGCTGCTGAGAGGTCGATGTACGCCATGTATAGAGCCCCCCCTTTCGCATTTACGTATTTGCCTTTTAGGAGAGACAAATTAAGGGCTTGTTCTGTGGTGCCCAGACCCTAACAAAACCCAAATTGCAGGTCAGATAGGACTTTGTTATCGGACGCCCACTGCTGCAGAAGCGCTAGGATAACACGTCCAACCACTTTCCCCAGCGAATCCATCAAGGGAATAGGCCGGTAACAAGAGGGTGATTGGCGGTCCCCTTTTTTGAAAATGGGGACAAGAATTGATTGAGACCAAGAGTCAAAGAGCCCAAAGGCTGATGATGCTTGAAGGACCCTAGTTAAGTTTGGGGACCATAGATCCATATTAAATTTGAAAAGGGCCTGGCGCCTACCCATTCCTGCTAGCCAACAGTGCGAGTTCCACCTCCACGTGAGATATGTGGATGGCTCACGGGAAGGTATTTAACTTTGGTCTAAAGCTAGTCAAAACTGGGGTCGTTTGCGATGCGATTAATGGGAGGCCGAATATCTGCTCAAAATATTCAACCCATAACTGTTCATCGATCACAACCTCAATACTGGGGTTAGCCCTTGGATCTGATAGAAATGGCGACTTAACGACCTTCCAGAAGGAGGCACTATCCCTCAGGGTAATTGTGCAGTTGATCCCAGAGACTGCATTTTAAGGCCCGGTTATAAATCGTCCTAAGTGTAGCAATTTCCTTTGAGTCTCTATCCTTTTTGTGTAAGGCTAATTTCAAGTTCTGATGGGCAGTTGTACAGCTACTATCGAACCATCCCTTAGTTCTGAACTTACTGGTTTTCAGGTTAACAAATAGAATTTCCTTTATTGATTTTAATAATGTTGCAGAGTTAGCCATAACTCCCTCATTAGTGATAGCAGGATCGAGACATTTATCGATCGCTGATCTTGAGTTTCTGAACAGTCTCGCAGTTATATCCAACGGGTCCACTTTTTCCCACTTGAGTGAATAACCATTTAACCTATCTAATATCAGGTTATTTTGACCAAGGGTCCTCATAATATCATACCTGTCGCATTTCTTTTTTTTTTGTTTAAGAAATTTTTATTAAGCATAAAAAGTGATACAAGAAACATGTCATGAAAAATTAGGAAAAAGTACATATGAGTGTAATAATAATTAAAAGACATCAATCTACAGGAATTTATATAGAGAAAAGAAAGGTATGAAAAGATAGAAAGGAGAAAGAAGAAAGGAAAGGATTGGAAAGGAGAAAAGAAAAGGAAGAAAGCAGAAGACAGGGAAAGAGGAGAGGAGAGAGAGAGGAGAAAAAGGAAGGAAAATTAAGGGATCATGAGGGACAAGGAGCACGCGGTAAGGGAGAAGGATTGGAGGAGAGATATGAAGTAAAGGGAAGCCATAATAAGTCAGATTTAATTTTCAAAGGAATAGAGGTAGAAGAGGCAATAGAAATTCTATGTTCGTCACATATATAATTCCACCATGTGTGGACCGAGAGTTTAGAATTATCTTTCCAGCACGATAAAATAACTTTAAATGCAAGTGCAATAAAAAGGTCTAACAACTTAGCAGAAGAGGGTGTACTAATATCAATATCATCAGATAAAGAACCTAAAAATATGTGTATAAAAGCCAATTGTGAAGAAAGAGATAACATTTTCATACATATATTCCAAACAGCAGTCCAAAAAGATAAAACTAGGGAACAATAGTAAAGTTGGTGTTGTAGAGTACCAGGATCTTTGGAACAGGACCAACATAAAGGAGAAGAGGTTGGAGAAAATTTATGTATAGTAACCGGTGTAATAACAACTCTGTGGTAAATAAAAAGTAGGGATTGGGTAATGCGTGCAGCAACAGAAACTTTAAAGATTCGAGACCATATACGATCCCACAATGCAGTGTCAAAGGAGACATCCAGATCAGTTTCCCAAGCAGTCTCCACTGTAGACTTAAATCGAACAGAACAATTAGACAATAAAAGTGAATATACAAGAGCAGCTTTAGGTTGTTGGGTAGAGAAAAGAGGGTAAAGTGGAGTGACAGGAGTGAAAGAGGAAAAAGAATCAGAGGAAGAGGATAACGAGGATAAATGAGATTGAATAGCAGAGATTATAATAGAATATTCAGCAAGAAAAGAGGAGGGTAAGTTAAACTTATTTTGTAGATCCACAAAAGAAAGAAGAGTAGAATCAAGAAAAAATTGATGTACAAACATTATATCCTTTTCCTTCCAGTGTTTAAAGTAAAATGATTTACCTTTATATCTAAGAAATTTGTTGTACCAAACTACAGATGATAAAAAACATTGAAGAGGGGAAAGGGAAGAGGAAAAAATATTTTGCAGTGTAGATTGGCAGTATTTCAAAATAGGATACTTGGATATAAAGGTACAATTTGACATGAAAGGAACATGTTGAAATGAGAAATCTTTTAAGAAAGAGCGTTCCAGGAGCACCCACTTAGGGACAGGGGTATCAAGGAAATCATATGCCAAGGAGAAGGATTGTTTGATAAGAAAGGCAGAATGGTAAGAGCCAAAATCAGGGAAACGAACACCACCTTCATTTTTTGGGCGAACCAGCTTATGCAATCCAATGCGGGGATGTTTATTATTCCACAAAAATTTTGTGCAGATTGAGTTGATACGGGAAAAATAGGATTTAGGGATTTTGAAGGGGAGCATAGAGACTGTATATAAAACATGAGGGGTAATCATCATTTTAATGGTATCTAATCTACCCCACCAAGAAAGAAATAGGGGAGACCAAATCTGTAGAAGCGATTGAATTTTCTTAATTAACGAATCAAATGTTATTTTAAGGGTATCTTTTAGAGAGGAAGAAAACCATATGCCGAGGTATTTAATTTTGGAAGGACACCATGCAAAATCAGTATTATTGAACATATATTGAAAACACAAAGAGTTAAGGGGAAGCACTTCTGTTTTGGATAAATTGAGCTTATATCCTGATATTGAGGAATATAACTGAACTTCATCTAAAAAGGGTGGGAGGGAGGATTCAGGATTAGACATGTAAATGAGGACATCATCAGCGTACGCTGAGAGTTTAGTTTCGACAGAGGAGAATTTTAAACCAGTGATATGAGGGTTAGAACGAATACGTTGTAAAAAGGGTTCAAGGCATAGGATAAATAATAAAGGAGAAAGGGGACAGCCTTGTCTTGTGCCTCTTGTTAAAGAAAAAAATCTGGAAAATTGATTGTTAACAAAAATACTGGCACGAGGGGAGGAATAGAGGAGTTGGACTAACGCTATAAACTTCGGGCCAAAACCAAACCAAGTAAGGGTTCGAAACATGTATTGCCAATTAATACGGTCAAAAGCTTTTTCAGCATCTAGGGAAAGGGCTGCTAATGGGGTTGTGACATTTTTACTGTGAGAGAGGACATTGGAAAAAAGACGGGCATTATCCGCAGCAAGTCTGCCCTTAACAAAACCCACCTGGTCTGTGTTGATTAAGCGAGGGATAATCGAATCAAGGCGAGAGGCAAGAATTTTAGCAAAAATTTTACAATCATAATTAATTAAGGATATGGGGCGGAAATTCTTACATTGGGAATGATCCTTATCGGGTTTCGGGATAATGACAATGAGGGCATCCAAGAATGACCCAGAGGCCTTAGCTTCAGAAATAAAAGAATTAAATAATTGAAGGAGTTTGGGAGCAAAAAACGAATGAAAGGAGGAGTAAAATTCAATCGGCAGGCCATCAGGACCAGGGGCTTTTGATTTCTTAAGGGAATGAATAGCTGAGGTAATCTCTTGGAGAGTAATTTCACGTTCTAGGTGTGAAAATTCAACAGGAAGGGCTGGGGGGGAGGGAAGGCCTTCAAAAAAAGTTGTTAAGTTAGCATCAGAAGGGTGAGTATCATCTGTATATAAGGCTTGATAGTAGTTGTGAAAAACTTCAGCAATGTCTTCATCGGAGGTGACCAGCTTGTTCAGTGAGTCATTAAAAATTGGGCCGACAGCTTTGCGTTCAGATTTTATTTTCAAGTAGTTGGCCAACATTTTACCTGCTTTGTTCTGACCCCCATGATATTTAGATTTTATTTTAAGGAGGGTATGACAAGCTTCATTAGTTACAATTTTATTGAGAACTGTTTTGGCATGTATCAGGTCCTGAAGGGCAGATGGGGATTTGGAGGAGAAATATGTATGTTCAAGGGTTTTAATATGATTAAGTTGATCTTCATATTTTTGCTTGTTAAGCTTCTTTTTGGCAGAAACATAGGAAATCGTAAAAGCACGAAAAGAAGCCTTAAAAGCATCCCAAGTGTTGGGAATGGAAGTATCAACAGGGTCATTAAAGGAAAAATATTCATTAAAAAACTCAGTAAATTTTTTCATAAAAGTGGCATCAGATAAAAGAAAAGAGTTACATTTCCAACGACTAAAATTGGAGGGACTAATGGATAAATCCAGGGTAGTGTAAACCGGTGCATGGTCAGAAATAAAAATAGAGCCAATAACAGATTTTTGAAGGGAGGGAAGGAGAGACTTACTGATCATAATGTAATCAATCCTTGAACGGGTATGGTGGACATTAGAAAAAAAAGTATATTCCAGTAAATCAGGGTTACACACTTTCCACGAGTCATACAGAGGACGAGAGGCAATGGCAGATTGAAAAGCCTTATGGGTTTTATCAGGTTGAAATTTACTCGAAGACAAGCGATCAGAAAAAGGGTCCAACCACTGGTTAAAATCACCAGCAACGATGAAATTAGGACAGTCAATGGATGCAATAAGCAATTTAATGTCTTTCCAAAATTTGGGGTCTGGACGAACAGGGCCATATATATTCAATAAGACCATCGTCTTGTTGTGAATAACAACCTTTGCCATTGCCCAACGGCCTTCATCATCATTTTGAGAGGAGATAATTTGTGCATTTAAAGCCTTGTGAAACAATATAGCAACCCCTCCTTTTTTGTTGACCGCAGGAGAAAACACAACCTGACCCACCCAATGTCTTTTCAATTTAAGGGAATCAGTGTCCGAGCAATGAGTTTCTTGAAGAAAGACAACCTGTGAATGAAATTTGGTTAAGTGAGACAATACCTTCTGACGCTTGACAGGATGACCAAGGCCACGAACATTCCAAGAGACAAAATTACACATGTCGGAAGGAGGAAGGAATGCGCGAAGAGTGGAGGTAACACACAGCAGGGAGATCACTATATAGGGGGAGACAAAAAATAACGGTTAAACATTGGAGTAGGAGATCGCTCATTTCAAGAAGGGAAAGAAAAATCAAATAGCATGGGAGGAAGAAACGGAGAAGTAAATAAAACAGGAGAGGTAGCTTGAGAAGAAGGAAGCAAGGAAAGAGAGAGAAGAGAAAGAAAGAGGGAAGATACATAAAGAAAGAGAGAGAATTAGAAAACAGGTCAAGGCACAAAGGCTTGATCTGAGAAGAGAACAGTAACCAAAACATGTGAGACGCGGGTACACCAGAGAGAGGACATGACCCACGAGCAAACCATATACGGACATATTAGAAAGGATAAACACAAGGATGTGAGAAGAGAATTTAGAACAAAATAGAAAGGGGAGATAAGGTAAGAGAAAATATATAGATTAAAGCAGTAGCGTTAGAAGAGGAAAAAACATTGAAAGACGAAAAGGCATTAGCTGGCAGTGTCCATGGTGGACGGAGTGATACTCATCAAATAGTCTCGAAGTTTCTGGGGATCATCATACGACTTGGTACGCCCATTGTGTGTGATCTTGCAGAAACAGGGATGAAGAATTCCATACTGAATGTTGAGTTGTCTCATCGTGGGACGAAGGTTCAGGAATTCCTTACGTCGAGCATTGGTAGCAGAAGAGAGGTCTTGGGAAATGAAGATGTTGTGACCAGACCACTGGAGACGACGTTTGGCCCTGGCGGCTTTTAGAACAGCCATGAGTTCTGTGAACTCCAAGAATAACATGATGATTCCACGTGGTTTGGTTGCGTTGGAATTAATACGGCCAAGACGATGCGCTCTCTGGATGTTGAGAGGATGAGTCGATGGGGAGAGTTCCAAAAGTTCCTGAAGAAGTTTCCGAATAAAAGAGACCATGTCGGACCCCTCCAAATTTTCCGGAACACCATAAACGCGTAGGTTGTTGCGTCTATTTCTATTTTCCAAATCTTCGGTGTGTAATTTGAGTTTGTGGATTTCTTGTTCCAAAAGTGGAATCCGGGTTGAGAGGTCTTGGACATCGCTGACACGTTGTTCTAAGTTCAAAACCTTATTTTCCATGACCACCCAGCGCTCCTCGATCTGCTGAAGCTTAGCGTTGGTAGAAGTCATAAAGGGTTGGAGACCACGCACCTCCTCAAGGATTGAGTCCAGAACAGGATTAGTCGAAGAGTTAATGGGGGAGGGTGGGTCATTCTTTGGTCTTTTAGGTTTTGTTCCTGTTTGCGATAACTTCGGCGAAGTAGAGACATTTGCCATGATGCTGGATGAGGAAAGGAAGCTATGCCCAATAATGCTGTTGAATATGAAATAGAGTGAGGATGCCCAAACGTGGTAGGGGCACACCTTGTGGCAAAAAAGAGGACACTGAGACACACTATTTATCAGTGTGCGAATGAAATAGCAGCCACACGAGGACAAACAAGAGGCATCCACTAACTCATAGGCTTGACATTGTGATGGGCCGTCATGGCATTATGGAGTGTCAGGTTAAATGAAATAGAGCACCAAGACATTCACAAGGAAGCATAGACAGTGCATTAAGGTATTGGAGGAGACCGATGGTCATTAGAGGTCAGAAGAACAAGAAACTTGTAGTAACGCTGAGGCATTCATCACATTCCTTGAGCAAAGCAATAGTAGAAGGTTAGGCATCCAGAGGCACAAAATGGCGGTCGTTTCACCACAGAGAAAAAACTGCGCTTTTAAATTGGAAAGCGGGAGTAGCGCCAAAAGTGAAAAATAGTCCACAGCAACTCATGAGTGACTTAGGATCAGAAGCGGTAACAGCGCCAAGCTAGCGCCAGAGCGAAGGGAGAAAGAGCAGGAACAGCGCAGAGAAAACACACGAACCGGCGGCATACAAAATGGCGGCTGTTCGTGTTGCGAAGTGAAGAGATAGTTACCAATACAAATTGTCCTTGAAACTGCGCTCTTTTCGGTCGGCAAAGTGCTGCATCGTGGAGTCCCCACCTTCCGACACTGAAATCCGGCAAGAAAACCGTCCGAAGGGCGGTTTTGACGATTTCTCACGGCATCCGCGGGTTGTCAGAAACGGAGCTCACGGGAGAGACGTCCTCTATCGCCGGCGCGCAAGCCACGCCCCCTACCTGTCGCATTTCTGTGGGATTTTTAATGTGATACTATTTGGATAGTGGTCACTGATAATAATGTCATGGGTCTTACAGTTCAATATTTGGGGTCCTGCTTTGGCGGAGATAAAGATAAAATCAATTATGCTTAACCTTCCTCTACCATTGAAGGTGGGAATGAGAGGTATAGAAGGATTCAGCATATCATTTACAAGGGCGAGGTCAAGGCCGCAAATAGTTTCATTCACGCAATCCCCAAGTAAAGTGTGAGGGAAATGAGTTACCGGATTATCATATTCATCCACAACTCCACAGACTATATTTACATTGTGATTGCATACAGTTTGATTGAAATCCCCTCCTTAGATTATAGCCACTTCTTTAGTGGCTTTGTTAAGTAGTTCATGGAGGGAGAAAAATATTTTTTTAATAACTTTTATTAGATCGTCTGTGGGGATATTATTGTAAAAATTCACCATTATAAGGGCGTTGGTTTTACTCTGGTGTAGAGTGAGTATTTGGAAATTTAATTCCAATATAATAGGGAATATATTGTGAACTGCAAGACATTGGACACGAAAATAGTCAGACCGCCCTTTGCTCTGCCGGAGGGTGATGGTAGGGCTGGAGAAAAATACGTTTTAAAGCCCTCTAGGTAAATCTCAGACGTCGCCCATGTTTCTTGCAAACACAAGATACTAAAATTATGGACAAAATCGAGCCAGGTGTCATTTACCACCTTAGCGCGTAGGCCAGCGACATTCCAGTATAATATTTTCAGGGACGGGTTTTCCTGATTAATTGCAATTTCGGGGTCTAAACCCGTGATTTCTTCATGATGACTAATCTGGGTCGTGGTAGGCAAAGTTTCTTCATTAGCAATAATGCTTTGGTTTCGGTTAACTAGATATTCAATAGAGGCATAGGTGTTAGACAATATGTTAGAAATCTGACCCTCGGACTCAAGTCAGTCCACCCTTTCCAGCTCAGAGAGCTTATCAAAATAGTTGAAACTCGGGATGTTATATCTAGTTCTAGTCCCCTCCATCAATTCCATATATAATACTCCCCTATGGCACATAGTTGCTGGTGGGGGGGGGAATTGGGGGTAGAAAAAACTCAAATCCCTGGTATGGATTCCACTGTCGCCAAACTGAATAGGCCAGTTACATATGTGATGGGCCACCCGTCTGTCCCTGAAGTTGATGATAATACAGTCCCCCGGGAAATCTTTTCTTCTGTGGCCCACCCAAATTAATCTCCTGGCAAATAAAATTTCTCCACACATATTTGGGGGGAGTGGCTTGTTCTTGTTTAACCAGCCGGCAGCTTTGTTTCTTAGCTCGGGGTAAGTTTCTGATTTTTCTTGGCCTAACTCCAGGACACCAGCTAGCACTACAGTGTACAGGGATGATTGTGGAAGTAGATCAAAATGTGGGAATATCCTCTTTGCTTTAGCAGCTATGGGTGAATCCTTGCCTGCACAAATATTTTTATTCTTCTGTCCCGTGGGTTCTGTAGCCTTAACCAAACCACCCTCTCCTGTTTGCACACCCTCGCCTTCAACCGCCCTCAACACCCTCAGAGAAAGCATACCCCTCTCATCAGTGTTATTCACTCGTTGGGCAGCTAAAGGCCTGGGGGTAGATGGTGACGGGATTATGTTGTTGGATCCACTGTTTTGGGCTCTGGGACATGTTTGGGGTTCCGCGGGCTTGCTGTGTGCACCATCCACAAGTTGCCTTAAAGTATTAGAACTAGATATCATTACTTGCTCTAGGTTATCAATATTTTCGCACATCTGCTTTACGCTTTCCAGGAGTGGAGCCATTAGGGATTTCATGAGATGTTCAACTTTGTCCAAGAGCCCCTCGTTATGTAAGGGGAATGATAAAGGGGAAACTGATTTTTCTACCATTAAAACATTAGGTAAAGGGGTATTAGTCGGTATGAGGGTTGGGGTTAAAGGATCTTGTAGTTGTTTAACAGCATTTTTGTATGCTTTAGGGATTTTAACTATTTTTGTGGTTTTTGGGCATCTTCCCTTCTGACTAGTCCCACCGCATTTCCTTTTGTTTGCGGGGCCTTGCCCTTGGGCTGTTACCACTAAATTTGCATTTTTTTAGGTTTTGTTGGAAGAAGCATTAGTGACTCGTTGGATGTAACATCTAAGTCTGAATCTGGGCTCGAGCCAGTATTGCTGTCCTCCCTGATTATGTTTAGGTTAGGTGACGCCTCGATTGAACGCTCAGTTCTGATTCCCCCTCTAGTCCTGGCATTTGGTGATTCACTCCCATCATTTGTTGGAGTGGTAGCTGTTGCTATGGGGCCCAAGGAGGAACGTCTGTTATAAAGAGGTTCCAATGACAGGCGACGCTCAGTGATGGCGATTTCTTTTTCCTAGACTGATCTAGCCCTGGTTATGAACTGTTCCATGGTGCCAGTAACACTCCCCCCTGTAGTTAAATTCCTCCCTTTACGTGATATTTTACCCCCGTCTAATGATAACAAGTACTTTCAATGCAACCTAGTATTAGCTGCGTATCTGAAACAAATGTCAAAGGTAAACATAAACATTTAATGGGGCAATGAACACAGTAAAATCTTTTGCTAAAGTCCAGGTTGCAAATGCAAGAGGGGTAGCCTGGCTCGGCCTGCTTCGGGGTGTGACGGGCTAGGACGGGCCCGCCCTTGGCCCGGGCTTCTCCCGGGACGCTCCAGCGCAGTGGTAGGGGAGGTTGGCTAAATAACAACGCAGGGGGCGGTGCTCAAAGCCCCGATTCAGGTGTGGGCGTTGAGGGGAATCCTGGGACTATGAGTCCAACAATGTCAGCACTCGTCCCCGAAAATCAGCCCTGGTGCAGTGACGATACAAAACTGGACAGGTATGTTCCTTCTCCCTTCAGCTCCGTAAGGGCAAACACAAGAGTTCCACACGTAGCACCGCCAACGCTGCAGCACTGCAGTAGTCAAGATGAGTGCTATCTTATTGGAGTTGTGATTCATAATATGTGTTGTAATTATTTAGTTATTTTTCTGATAATCAGTAGCGGCTCCTCGAGGGAGTGCTGCAGGGCGGCGGGGCAGGGGGCAGTAAACTCCGGAATTGGGCCGAACGGAGTTGAGTAAAGAAATAAAGAAATAAAACAAAATACATTGGGTGCTGCAACGCTGATTTGGCGTTGCAGCGCGCGCAATGTAATTAGTTTTATTTCTTTACTCAACTCTGTTCGGCCCAATTCCGGACTTTATTATTCCGCACCCTGCCCCTTCCCGGCCCACCGCCACACAGCACTCCCTCAAGGAGCCGCTACTGCTGCTAATGCATTCTGATCTACAAGAGCAGCCTCCTCTGCCCGATCATGCTCAAGTTCTGTTACAACACATGCGGCCCAGCTTGAAACACATGATTATTTGTTTTTTCTGGGGCACTCTGACCCATGTGTGAGTGTATTTTTTCATCCCTGCTGGGTCGTGCCTAATACCATCGCAGAGCTCATTTTTAGAGCGGGAGTCCTGGTGGGCTTCTCTCACTCGTTTGTAGGAGTGCAGTCCTCTTTCTATTACCAGCATTCAGTGTGCGCATACCAGAGTGCCAGCTCCATAGTTCTTGGAGTCCTACGTCTTTGTTCAGGACAGCAACAGTGCGACCTGAGGAACAGCGCTACCTAGTCTGCTCATCTATAGTGGGACGAAGTGGTTAATTATATTAACTATTTTCAGAGTATGTGAGAGTTGTTGGCTGACTCAGAAATTGCAGTTTTACTGCCTTGCCCCGTGGACACCCTTATCTTACTCAAGAAAGGGTTGCAATCATTCAGGTTAGGGCTTTTCCTAGAGTAGGGCCACTCCCTACACACCTTATTTACGGTACCTTATAATGATTGTCCATTTTGGGGATTTTCTCTTCTGGTTAATCCGTAAGGGTTGGTACCTTTTCTTAGCAGGGATCACACTCCCTTTTATATAGATGGGTATCAGTACTACTATGAGGGTGAGGGTGACCAGATACTTTCTTTACTGATTCCCTTGTTGACTCCCTGGACAATTCTGTCCAGCAAAAAGTGGATAAGGCACTAGCAAAGGCCCTCCAACCTATTTCAATACAACTGAGGGACTATGCATTGAGGCATAGAGAGCCAACTGGTGGCTCTGGAGGAGCCGAAAAGGTTACTGGTGAACAGAGGTGACAGGTATCTCTGGACTGCTTAAGAAATGGGCGCATGTTGACACAATGAGCAAATTAGCTAAAGCTTTCCAGAGAGGTCATGAATATATTACCCCTGGAAACCTCATTGAAGCACCAATGCCTAAACCAGTAGATAGACCTACTGACACAGATACTAACAGCTCACTTTCAAACTCTTCACAGGATTCTTTGGCTCCGGTAAAGGAAAACGCAAGAGTAAGTCCTCTAAGGAGCCCCATAAGATCCAAGCGTCTGTGTGCACCTTTACCCTGAATGACGGGCATCCATGAATTTCTGAATGGACTCCGATCAGGGAAGTGGTGGATTATGTGCAGGAATGCTTGCACAAATTCTTTGAGAAAGGAGGTACTCATTTCGATTGAGAGCTGAATGCCATTTCCAAGCACTAGTTTGTAAAATGGCAGGCATGCTGGAAGTGAACTCTATAATATGCCCACATTTATGAGTACATTTGCAAGAGAGCTAAGAAGGGTCTTGACAGATCCTGGAAAGCAATTCAGGATAAACTCCTGGACATTCCTGGCCCTCTAACAACATTTTAGAAATGGCGTATCAAGACAAGCAATCTAGAAAGACCGTCGACCCAGACGTGCTTATGGTTTGAGTGCCACAGGCCATAAGGCAGTTGGGCTACGTCAATAGTGCTATTTGTTCAGAACATCGGAAATCCATTCTGATAAAGATTGACTCAAAGTTGACGGAATTAGCAGCTGAGTGCCTCAAGTTTGGAGACCCTTTTGTGAAAGATCTGGGAAGGTTTGTAAATACCTTCGGACTTTGGATGAAGCCCAAATGTCTATGAAAATGTTATTTCAACTGGGCTTTTTGGTAGGGCCTGGCACCACCAGGGACTGTCTCCAGGCCAAGCCTCTTATGCAGGCCCCCAGAAAGGCTTTCACCCATGATGTTGTGGTGCATGGACAGATGATGCCAAAGGAGGCCCTTTCTTCCCCTCATGATATTGTGGAAGCAGGGGCAGAGCTTGCTACAGAGGTGGTGAAAGAGGAGGTCACACCAGTGAAGCCATTACTAACTTTACAGGAACAGGTCATTCCTGTATCTCAAACTATACGGGGGCAAAGTGAAATTATTCTTTGCAATCGTATACTATTGTCTCCAAATGCATGGGTCATAGATACCAAGCAGGGTTACAAACTGGAATATTTCAATACTCCATTACAAATGATCAAACCACGCCCTCTCAGCTTTTCTGAAGCAGAACAGAATATTATAGATGCAGAATTTCGAGCTCTATTTGGAAAAACAGCTATCTCTCTCTTTCTCTCCATTCTGATTTTGCAATACCATTTTCCTCGTTCTAAAGGAGGGTGAAGGCTACCGCTTAGTCTAGAACCTGCAAGTATTCAGTATTTCAAGATGGAAGGAATAGACCTGTTAATGGATCGTCTGCAAGCCAGAGATTGAATGGTCAGACTAGATTTAAAAGATGCTTATCTGACCATTTGAATATTTGCCCCTCATTGAAGGTTCTTCCAGTTTCAAAGGGGAGGTTTATTCTACAAGTTCACAGTTTTTCCCTTCTGACTCTCATCGGCTCCATTGTGCTTCAAGAAACTGATGAAGTCGATTGTGGATGACTTACGGGTGAAATGAGTGTGATTAATAGTATATCTCAACTGCATCATAATTCTAGATCAGGATAAGCAACTATGCTACTTCATTTGTCATATATGATTTTGCTGCAGCAGGTTCTGGGGTTTGTCATACACTCGGAGAAGTTGGAATTGATTCCAGTACAATCCATAGTTTCTGGGCTTTTGAGTGGATTCCTTGATGATGCAAATCTATCTTCCCAGCTGCAAAATGCAGTCTATCAAGTAATGGTGGTCTGCCTTGGGCAGAGAGACTGTCTCTCTTCACCTACTGGCCCGGATAGTGGGCCTGCTGGCCTCTTTGATTCAAGCAATATTATTGATTTCTTTTTTGTATAGTGCGTTGATTTCCAAAGGGTTTCCCAGCGCTGGGGACAGAATGGACCTTTAGGGGAAAGGACCTAGAACAAGTAGGTTTTGAGCGCCTTACTGAAAGTGGATACGGAGGGACATCATCTCATGGGCTCAGCGAGATCTTTCCAAAAGCTTGAGGCCAACGAAGGAGAGGCCACTCATCTGGGTGCATGTGACTCTGAGGGCTGAAAAATGAGAGCTGTTGCTCAAATACAGCAAGCTGGGAGGAAGATACAGCACCATTAGATTTTGCAGGTGCAGAGGTCCGGAACGTAAGCTGATTGTATACATAAGGTAGAGTGCCTTGAAGTTCATGCGTTTGTCAACTGTGAGCCATTGAAGGTCGCGAAGAAGACCAGATGCAGAGGAGCGTTTGGGAAGCCAGAACAAATGCCTTGCAGCTGAGTTCTGGACTACTTGGATGCATCTGGTCATGGCCTTATGGTCCTCCAGGTACAGGAAGTTGCCATAATCAAACCTTGACAGAATCATGGCTGGGATAACTGTCCTTTGTGCCAAGAAAGGGAGTATCCTTAAAATCATTTTAAACCACTTCATGATGGTGAAGCATGTTGAGGTAATATTGGTCACTTGTGCCTTCGCGTACAAGGAGGAGTCCAGCCAGAAACTAAGGTTCTTCACCTTGTTGGTGGGATTGGGTAGAGCTCCTAGCATGATAGGCCAATGCTTGGGCCCCCATATCTGGGGAATCTTGCCCAGTTTCATTACCCAGGCTGCTCCACTACAGGGCATTACAATGCCTGAAAAACCAATATCTTAACAACAGTCTGGCTCATGCATATAAGGTGCCATTGTCACTCAAAGCCTAGACGTATTTGAGGTGGTGGCAGGAGAACATGGAATTGATGGGGCTGAATTTTCACATTCTAGACCTGCTCTAGAACATCAAGTAATGATAGGTTTTCTCAGCATGAAATAGTGGGGGGAAGAGAAACTGTTAGCTGGTCAATCATTTCAATTGCAATTCGCTTGGACCCTTAAGAATCACAGACTACTAAATGAGGTTAATTAGTTTATTACAAAGCCAAATATAACGGAACATACATACAACTCAAGATAAGGGTGTAGAAAAACCTTGGGACTAATACGAAGCCACATGTACGAATAAACTTAAGGCGGTGCAACATGAACAAGATAATTAGCTCAAGAATCAGGTCACAGAAGATTAAGGAACACATGTCCAAGTATCCCTGCATCGAAGGTTCGTGGAAATAAAGCATTAATCTTTCCCTACAGTAGCACTAACGTGACATCCCTACTTAAGCCTTTTGTGGGGCAGAATTAATTAAGTGGTCATTGTGTCGAGTCTTCCTCAGAAGTCACCCACATTGGGCAAAGCTGCATGAAACTACTAAAACAGAGCTTGTTCTAAGATGCTCGCTCTCTCTTGAGGCAGAGAAGTGGTGCTGGGGCTCTTTCCCTAGTTACCATACATCAATAGCACAGGTGACTTCCCAGAATCCTTTACGGTTCACGCCATCTGGTCAGGCCACATCCTTAGAGGTACCTTTCCACTAGACAGTGATGCTCCCGAGCGGTGTTGAGATTACCTTGATTACTAGGCTCTCTCTGGTGAGAAAGTACAACAGTTTTCCATATCAATATCAATGCTCAATGTATCCCCTTCTCTCCTTGCCTAACTCCTAAAACAAAGACATTATTCTAGCTAACAAGGGTGCTTTTTAAACCGGTAACATAAACATGAGAAATAACAGAATCCAATGTGCACATGAAATTTATCTATTCATTCTAATGTGAGAACTTCCTGGGAAAATGCATTTCAGGCATACAAAATTCAGTTAACATAAGAGAACATGAACTTTACAAAATTATATAGGAATTGGATCATGTACAGTTAATAATTTCACCTACATATAAAATGACATGATTAATAAGCACATTCAATAATGAAATAATTGTCGATGGCACAAGACGCGTGTTTCAGTTAACATTCTCTGCAAGTTACATTAATTTTCCACATCAGTTCTTCACTTTTTCTGCATTTCTGCCTAAATACATCATGTTCATGTTATCCTGTTACAAGATTCTAACAGTTAGGTTAACACAGCAAAAGATTATATGCAGATGCAGTCTACACTTGTGATTATAATGCACCCCTAAAATTAAAAATGGATTTTGCGCTACATCACAACATCACAATTCCCTGTAGAGTAGACCAATCTAAACAGATATCGTAGCAAGTCTCTCCTGTCTGAACTCCTCCAAGCGCTTAAGATTCTCCTAGTGACTGTCCTGCAGTCTCTCCATTCTTCTGTCTCTCTATCTAGGGGAATTCTCCAATTGTCTACACTTGTGCCACCTGTACGGCCTCACTATGTGCAACAAAACAATGACACATACAATCACTATTGGTTTTAGGATGTACCCAAGAATTCCTCTTCCAATATTCACAAATCAACTTTGAACCTTTCCAAAACCTTTCACAACCTTGTCACAAATTCCCCCAGTTTCCAGATAATGTATTTCATGATGTATATCAGCAATTTTACTTATATATCTTCTCTGGTCCTTACCGTTGTCTAGTTTGTAGGTGCAACATTTTACAGACTATGCCCTCTTTTGCTAGTAGCACATCTAAAGCAAGACGATTTTTCATTAACATAGTTCTTATTGAAACCATCTCTCCATACACAAGTAACAATGACTGAGCTGTATTAACTGACAGCTGCATAAGAGGTACCATACCATTTGTAAGGAAGCCGAACATATGCATTTCCCTACATACAAAATACACACTTGGCACCACTTAAACAGCATCTTGCAAGAACTTCTTTGAAGAAGCATCTATCAGAAATGTGTGTTCACATGCACTCTGTCCTACAAAAATGGTATCTGGACAGGTCTGTACTTGTCAAATGCAAAGCTTGTCTCGTTGTTCCAAATCTAGAGCTATGGGACCATAACTTCCCTTAGCCTTGTGATATAATTCCTCTTTGGACCATTGAAAGACTTCCCCTCTACTTTCTAATTTAACTGTTAGCCCCCTATGTCTATCTTCTACTTGAGCAAAAAACATCTTCTCTATCTTTGTTAATGTACAAGTTAAGTTGTGTCTATGCATATAAACTGTTTCTAATGTAATTGTAGGTACAAAATACTTTCCCATTCTCTTTTCTTGCTTATAGTAATCATGTTTTTTTCAGATATTTGTAAACTGGAACTTCTGAAAGCACCAAATCATAATTTGAGAAATAGTACTCATAGTGATCCTTTCCATAAAACATACTAAGAAGCATACGTCAAGGGAAAGTGATGGTACCTTATGCCCACTTCAACGGAGGCAGGCAATTGCATGCACACATAACAGTCTCTCACATTCATAGTTTCCACATACTTGTACAACAATTTTGCATAAGCGTTCAGCGTATAATCACCTTTAGATAAATCTACGTGTAACAAGCAACTGGTTTGCTCTATTAAGCCTCTATCAGATCCCTATGTACCATCTTTTGTGCTAGAAGCGGTAGCTGTGAACGTCCCATGTACTCCCACCCTCCTAACCTCAGCTGCGTCTGAGCGTATAATGAACGTAATAATAACTACAGCTATTACTATAATTACTCCTACAATAAGTGTACCTATTATACATCTGCGCCTATGATTCAGATTTCCAGACTCCGTTTTCAAATTGGATTAAATTGTAGCTGTAATCGGATTAACACAATGGGCCTCGGTACAATGTTGGTCGGAAAACATTCTGACCGACTCCTTGTCAGAATGGTTTGCGACTGACTTGGTTTGCGGAGTCTGTCCGTCCTATTACGATGGTTCCAAACACTGTTTGGTTGGACTCCCTTTGACTTCAAAGGGAGCTTGTGTTCTGATCGATAGCATAGACTCCCATAGAAGAAAGAGGTGGTTGATAAAAACCTTGCAAACTATGTGGGGCCCCCATGGTGCCTGCCACACTGTGCATGGTTGCAAAGGGGAGCCCCCTAGGTAACCCAAGGGGGTCAAGCCATAGGGCTCTGGGTAAAGGGGGGGCCTGCTATATGCCCCCAAAGTCAGATTCCGACAGCCTCTAATGTCTGACAAACCAATTCGAAAAGGTTGTCCGAATCTGACATAGTAATGCCTCGGTCAGAAATGCAGTTCATAGAGCTGTACGATTCGGCTCTGGCTGACTCAAAATCTCCGAATGCTGGTCAGATCCGAGTCAGACAGACTGAACGGTTACCATCCATCATAATTAGTCAGTCAGAAATGTTTCCGAGTCAGTCAGAAACATGGCTTCCGACTCGTGTGTGGAAAATCTGAATGACGCTCGAAGCCTTTCTAACCAACATGGTAATGAGGTCCTATGTCTCTTTCTCTTGTCTCTTATTTCTTTACAAAAAAAGTCTTTGAGCAGTTTCTTGAGGTCTTTGAAAACCTTTTATCAGGCTCTGACACAATATTTACACAGCCTAAAAGACTTCCCTAGCCCACTTTCTTCTTCTATAGAAAGTCCCTATTTTTATCCTATTTCCACTCGCACCTAGGTTATCTTCTTTAAGGAAGAGTTTTTATTCACAGACCAATGTTGTGAGGTCAGAGCCAATGTTGTCGATGACTCATTGTAACAGTTCAATTCGGAATGCTGCAATCTCCTGAAGCGGTGGATGGTTTCCAAAACTCGTGAATTCAAGGTCTTCTAAGATCACACTCCATAAGCCACTCATGCTTTGGTGGATATGGTACAGTCAATGGCAAAACAGCATTACCCTCTATTCCAGGAACTCTCAACATTGTATCATTTATCAGTATCGATGTCCCAGACCTCACTCTCTCCAGCACTTGTAGCAAGGTAAGTCCACTCAGGAGAGGTGTATCTCTGGCACAGCACTTTTGCCCTCTTCAATCTCCTCATACTCCTCTGCAATTGTACTGGCTCACTTTGATCAGATTCAGATGATTCAGTTATTGGACCAAGATCCTTCTCAGATTAAAGTCTCAGGTTTTGCCGTCTCTGTCTCACTGGCCACGGTTCCTTTGTGACCTCTCTACTCCTTGGCAGCACATGACCACTTTCCATACCAGTCTTTTCTGCTCAGTCAGATTCTATACCACTCGCAACATTACCGTCTCCCTCAGAGTCTATACATGGGCCTTGTGTAGCTTGACCCCCCTCAGCTCAACTTGGTTGGTGTCCAGCCCCTTCAGGATCCCCCACGGCTTTGCCTCTCCGGTGATTTTGCAACCAGGGCGAGAGTTACTTCTGAGTGAGGATCTGTTTCTTCCGAGGGTCCTCTAAGACTAAACGGGTGGGTGAGCCATGTATCCAGTTCCGTAGACCCCCACTCTTCACAGCAGTGTTCTTCACTAAGACCACCTGGTGTTGTTATATTCCATATAGGTACTATAATATAGGCCTCAGTAACTTTATTACCCTTCACCTATATTCTTTCCTACATTACACTTTTCACAGTTTACAGGTATTGACCTTTTACCTAGATACAACACTACATTCAGAACGCAGGTTTTCTCTAGTTTGAAATCTCATAAATTATGCATGAGGATTCTTGAAGGCACAGCAGGGAGACCATCTCCTGTATAAAATCTATGTATAAAGTTCATGGCCGACGTCATCCTTAGGCTGACACAGTAATACAGCGAGGTAGGATCACTGGGGAGACCTATTGGTATAAATACATCACATCTTGCTAAGATAGATAGAGGTGACCAAGACTTCCCAGCCGACACACTGACCAGAGACGCTGAGGCTACTGTATGCAGACACTCCAGCTCGCAGTGATCTAAAACATCCCTTGTGGGGTGTCCAACTTGAGACCAGGAAGAGGTCCCACAGTCTTTCACTTCAGGTAATGGGGTTGACTAAATCCTTAGAGGGATTCTTGGCTTAACACCTACCTACATGCTAGGTACACTTAGGTACAACTAGTTGGGGAAGCATTGTAGGATTACGCATCTTTTTATCATGGGTTTTATATACTCAGATGTGTTCATGATTATTGTAAGATGGTAGAGCTATACCATCCATTTACCTTTATAGTACTGCTGATCATTTATATCTTATACTGCCTGATGGATGTTGCAGCTCATCTATTTCACACCAGAATAACAACTGTTCAATAAATCCTTATTGAAAACGCCCCGCCTGTTTATTCTGTGTATTTCTCTGAGACAGACTAAGTATGCACGAGTGACTGAGCGAAAGGTAGTACATTGTTTCCACGATCCTGAGGGATCAGGGTTGTCATGTTCGATGGTTGCTAGGAACTATTCTTTCCTTGGTGAGAGGAGATTACAGTGGCACTGTGAGCTAGTTGGTACAAAACACCAACACACCCGGTGGGGGTGATCAGAGTTTGTCTGAAACTAATCCTACAGTGCATGTTGTCTAAACGCTCAGATCATGTATACTTTTTGAAGGAACTACATAACAGTATGGCCCACGCCACTATCAGTCAAAACAGTTCTTTCTTACAGGCTTTCGAACCAGGGCCCAATCACCCAGGTGTAGGTCGTGGCAGAGGTCTTTCTAGGTCGTTGCAGTTGCAGCTTCAACCTGGCGAGACACATTATGAACCACATCAGTCAATCCTTTGCAGCAATCAAGGACCAAATCATCGCTGATCCTAATAAATGCTGTGGGTGGCCTGCAGATAAGCGCATTGCTCTTCCCATGATGATCTTGTGTGGAGGTAACTCGGCCCTCCTGTCAGGAATGCTGTGCAAACTCATTGAGACCAAAGGCTACACATAATGCGATTTCAAAGATGTTGAGGCACACACCTTTGCTATTCTCATCTTCAAAGTCCCATTAATTTGTTGCACCATTCCTGATGCTTCTGGCCTATAACTACAGTGCAGTCTCTGATCCACGTTTAAGGCAGTACACAGCAGCTTCATGATCTCACTATGGAAGTGAGTTCCTCTATCCAACTCCAATGTAGTTGGAAACTCAAAGAGTGGGATACGCTCCCTCAACAATAACTTTGCTACTGTGAGGTTATCATACCTTCTAGTCATATAAGCTTCCACCCATTGTGAAAAGATGCACAAACAACAATCACAATGTATCTCAATTCATTACACACAGGCATTTAAAAGAGGTCCAACTGTATTCGATTGAAAGGATCCCCGACCTCCTGATGTAACTCAATGCAACCAGTTTTCTTTGAAGCATTCAGACACACCGATGGCACACAGCGTCAACAATCTCACAGAATCTTGGGTTGTACCAGGGTTGCCTGAACAGCCTCACCATTGCATCTATCCCTGCTCTGTGAATCTGTCTCGCCATAGGACACAACAAGTAATCCAGTAACACTGCTCTACCATCTGTTGAAAATCAAATATCACCTACTCCTTTTTCACATCCTGCTCTGATCCAACTAACTTGTTCCTAATCTGATGGTTTCCCTTGTAGATGCTTGACCTCATCCCATGTATCTGCATTAGCTAGCATCATGCTCAGTTCGGTCTTCTCTCTGCTCTAGCCAGTGTATTCCCCATTAAAGATGCATGCATGTGTGTCATGGTTCCACTTACCCCTAGCACACATATCCTAAGACATGTGCTGATTTCCCCCTTATGAAAACCCACCCCTGTCCCGTGCTCCACGCACGCTTCTAGTCAGTGTGATTGGGTGCTTACATATACTTCTGCTGTATTACATGTTTATCACCTTCTTAAAGTTTTGCTAGCCATGTCTTTAATTGTGCCTTTTTGCTAGTGAACTATTGTATTGCCTTGTGTGGTTCTTGAAGTTTTGGAGCGCAATGTATTTGCATTGTGGCCTTCGCTTGTGGCTCTGTGAGAGACAATGCCCCTGCGAAGGTCTCACAGATCTCTCCTCGCATCCCTACACGCTACCTTTCGGTGCGCGCTAGAGCTGGGACTGCATGCAGCGTCCCCGCGCACGTTCACAGAGCGTGACTGGGAGCGGCTGGGTGCGGTCCGGTATTTAAACCGCACCCAGCCTTCTGGAAGGCGCTTTGCCTTCGGATTTCCCTCGGAGAAGGTCGCGTCTGATGGAGCAACTCACCTGAAGGAGAATTCTATCCTGGCAGGACTCCACGGCGGTGCTTCTTATTTCCTGGAGTTTGAAACCTCAAGAACTAAGTTTGAAAGCTAAGTACTTTTACTTGATTTAAGGCGCCCTTCGCAAGAAAGGTCAACAGAATTTTTGGAACAATTACTTTGTGAAAGCCTTCGCAAAGGAAGAGACTTGGGACATTTTATGCCTATTAATATTTTGAGGACTATTTGCCAGTTCATTATGAGTGTTGAATTGTGAAGAGATTTACAAGGAACTTTTAGATTTTATTTAAGAAAAGTGTGATAGAAGAAAGATACGTAGGATTTGGTGTGTCTTTGTTTTATGCTTCTTTTATAGCACTAATAACAGAACCAGAAACCCGAGACCAAGAAACAAATGTTAATGCCAAGTAAGTCTTAGGAAGAGATAGAAAGAATGCAAAGGGCCTCTTAAAAATAGTAAATTAATCCTTCCTTTCTTTTATGTAAACCTCCAGACGAACAAGCTGACATCACACCAGTTAACCAACTATCCTAGAGGACATCTGACGACTTCATCACAACTACCCTACATCCCTACAAAGACATACTGGGCGAAGGCCTACAACTTGCTGATTGCAGGTAGGGGGATCTCTGAAAAGTTTCACTTGATTTTAGGAGCTCTAATTAGAAAGAGATTGTAGTGGAGGGGCTAGGGAGGTTAGGAATTTTGACCCCTAAAACGGAATACTAAAATCTTGGTGCTTGTTGCTTCGCAGGTCGACAGCAAGAACCAAAGTCTTCTCTTCAACGCCCAGTACCGGCCCTCCTCCCTAATTTCTAGTTTAAACCTTGCTGTGAATATTTAAGTCAGTGAGTTTTAGTTAGTGATTAGGGAAGTTGGTCCCTTGCGTCCCTGCGAAATCATCCACGTCTTCCAAGAGAACTTCAGTCAAGACAAGGTAAGGGACGACGTGATTAGCTTTGACAGAAGGCAAAGCCCACGTAGATAATTTCGCCCGGACGCAATGGATCAAGTTAACATGCAGGATTTGGCAGCAGTTTTAGAAGCTATTAGGCAGGATAACGCAGCCTTACGTAGGGATTTATCCTCTCTTCAGGACTCAATTCAGCAAAAACCAACCACTTTCCAGAGTTCTTTATCCAGTACTGATACCAAGACTCAGATCCAAGTGGTAACTCCGTTCCCCACCCCCTTAGCCCCACCAGAAAGATTTTATGGGGATTGTAATAAGTTTTCTGTATTTTTAGAGCAATGTCACCTACATTTTATAGCTAAGACTACAGCCTTCCCAGACGATTCTTCCAAGGTAGCATTTATGTTATCTTATATGGGTGGAGATGCAGCTCTTTGGTCAGTTCCTTTAGTGGAAAATGACGATCGAATTTTGTATAATTTTAAGGATTTCGAGAGGGCTTTAAAGAAGATGTTTGCAAAACATCTTTTCGTTCAGTCTGCAGACAATGAGCTTTTAAGTTTAAAGCAAGGATCTTCGGATTTGATACATTACATATCCACCTTTAACCGTCTGGTTTTGGAGGCTGACTGGCCATACGACAAAAGAGTTTCCATCTTTTACAGAGGTCTAAGAGAGGAATTAAAGGACATGATAACTCAGATTCTTGAACTCTCAGAAGACATAAGTGAGTTCATTGATTTAGTGGTAAAACTTAATCATCGTATTTCTGAGAGAAAAGGAGAAAGAGGGAAAACTGAGCATAAGGTAGTTTTCTTTAAGGAAAAGTCAACCTCGAATCGAGAATCAGGTCCAAAGTCTGACTCTGTCGAACCCATGCAAATTGGTTCGATCCGTGGTCCTTTAACTAAGGAGGAGAAAGATAAAAGGCGACGTTTAAACCAGTGTTTATATTGCGGAAAGACAGGACACTTCGTAAAAGAATGCCCTACAAGACCTAACAAGTTTGAAACCAAAACTTCCGATTTGGCCATCACACAGGAAAAGTCGGAAAACTAGTACACTCGGTAAAGGGAGAGGTCAGTTTATCGGGTGGTCTTTCTAGTTTGGCCTCAACTCTTCCTCCTGCAGGTTTTAGACACTTTTCAATCCTAGTAGAACTCCGAGATCTGCTTCCTGAATCCCACACAAGAAAAGTGGAAGCCATTATAGATTCCGGGGCTACAGGTAATTTTATTGATTCCCAATTTTTCTTACAGTTAGGCTTTCAGTCTGTGTTTAAAGATCACCCAGAAACCGTCAGAGCAGTTGATGGTAAAGAGTTGACTTCAGGGTTGGTAAACAGACAAACCGAACTTTTAGAGATGGATTGTTCTCCCATACATCGAGAAAGAATACAATTCGACATAATTGATGCCCCTCAATTTAAAATGATTTTAGGGATACCTTGGTTAATAAAACATAACCCAATGATAGATTGGGTAACCAGGTTAATTACCTTTAAGTCATCCTTTTGTGCAGAGCAGTGCTTCCTAATCAATAGATCTAAAGACTTAGTTCAAGGTTTTGATTTCGGAATTGAATCACCCAATGTCCTGCTTTTGGAAGGGGTCCCATCGGTTTATAACGACTTATCTGATGTGTTTGACAAAAAAAAAGCCAATACTCTACCTCCACATAGAGATTTCGACTGCAGAATTGATCTCATGCCTGGAGCAACCTTGCCCTGCAGTCGCATTTATGCTCTTACTGAGGCAGAAAACACTCATCTGAGAGCATACCTTGACGAGTATCTTGCAAATGGCTTCATTAGGCACTCCAAATCTCCAGTATCTTCAGCTCTTTTTTTTATTCCAAAGAAGGGAGGGGAATTGCGCACGTGCATAGATTATAGGGCATTAAACAACGTCACCATTAAGAACAGGTACCCCTTACCCTTGATTCCCACACTTTTGGACCAAATTAAGAAAGCTAAGATTTATACAAAGCTGGACTTGCGAGGAGCTTACCATTTAGTCAGGGTAAGAAAAGGAGACGAATGGAAAACGGCCTTCCGCACTAAGTTTGGTCTCTTTGAATATCAAGTCATGCCTTTTGGACTGTGTAACGCTCCTGCCGCCTTCCAGTTTTTTATAAACGAAGTGTTGCATGAATTTATTGACATCTGTTGCGTAGTGTATATAGATGACATTCTCATCTACTCTGATACCGAGGAAGAACATGTACAACAGGTCCGCGCCATTCTTCAAAAACTACTCTCCAATTCTCTTTATGTTAAATTGGAAAAAAGTCTGTTTCATGCCTCCAAGGTGGACTTTCTGGGTTACATAATTAGTCCCGAAGGTATTGAAATGGATCCTAAAAAAGTTGAAGCTGTAACAACCTGGCCCAGTCCAACTTCCGTGAAGCAGATTCAAAGCTTCCTAGGCTTTGCAAACTTTTACCGTAGATTCATCCAGAACTTTTCTCAAATAATTACACCCATAACCAAGTTACTGAGAAAAGGAGTGAAATTCTTGTGGAACTCTGATGCTGAAGAAGCCTTTCTAAATTTAAAGAAGAGGTTTACCATGGCCCCAATCTTGTGTCATCCAGACCCCAATCAACCGTTCATTGTAGAAGCTGATGCATCTCAATATGCATTGGGAGGAATTCTTTCACAACGAAATTCTGATACAGGCCAAATGCACCCTATAGCTTACTTTTCTAGGAAGTTGTCAGAAGCAGAACAGAATTATGCCATTGCCGATAAGGAATTATTGGCAATTAAGGCGGTTTTTGAAGAATGGCGCCACTACCTGTTAGGGGCCCGTCATCCCGTAACAATTTATACAGATCACCGAAATCTTCAGGCTCTAAGATCTGTATAAGCTCTGACTGCTAGACAGTTACGTTGGTCTATGTTCTTCAATGACTACTCATTTGTGATAACTTATCGTCCTGGAAAAGAGAACTTGAAAGCGGACGCTTTGTCTAGAATAGGTGATAAAGACCCTGAAAAACCTGAAATTATCCATCCTGTAATCCCGACTTCTTGTTTTCAGGGAAGTTTATCCACTAGTAACATTATTAATGACATCAAGGAGGCCTTGAAAGATAAGGATGTTGAGATGTTGAAAAGAGATCATCCTTACCTTCAGGAGAAGAATGATTTGATGATGGTACATGGTTTGATTTACGTTCCTACTGAAAAGATTCAAAAATCCATAATCTAGCTTCACCACGATACTATGTTATCTGCTCATCCTAGCATTTTGAAAACTATGGAACTTATAAGACGAACCTTTTGGTGGCCTTTGATGTTCAAGGACATTCAGTTATTTGTAGAAACTTGCAGTGTTTGCATTCAACATAAGACTTCTCATCAAGCTCCTAGCGGTTTGTTAATGCCTCTGCCTATCCCACCTCAACCCTGGCATACAATATCGCTAGACTTCATAGTTGAACTACCTGAAACCAAGAAGGGATTTAATACAATTTTAACAGTAGTGGATCAGTTCACGAGAATGGCCCATTTCATTCCTTTAAAGAAACTTCCCACTGCTTTAGAGCTAGCTCATCTAATTATGTCACACGTGATTAGATTACACGGTATTCCGTCAGTGGTCATTTCGGACAGAGGCTCCCAGTTTATTTCTAAGGTTTGGCAAAAACTGGGTACATTGTTACAAATGGACGTTCGTTTGTCTTCTAGTTACCATCCCCAAACAGATGGTTTAACTGAACGAACTAATCAAACAATCAAACAATATCTCCGATGTATGTTACCCAATGTTCTTGAAGAATGGTCTGATCTTTTAAGCCCCTTAGAGTTCGCTTATAATAACTCCGAACATTCATCTATCAAAATGTCTCCGTTCTTTTGTAATTTTGGATTCCATCCCAAATGTATTCCTGAAAGTTCTACTAACTATGATTCTGTACCCGCAATTTCTGACTATGTATCCAAAGTATTTTCCATCCAAGAAGAGGCTAAATTCAACTTGGCAAAGGCAAAAGAATCTCAGAAAGAGACCAAGGACAGACATCGATCTGAACAACCTCAATACAAAGTAGGTGATAAAGTATGGCTGAGTACGAAAAATTTGAAACTTAGGGGAAACCGGAAATTCAATCCGAGGTTTATTGGTCCCTTTCCTATTGAGAAGGTAATTAACCCGGTTTGTGTAAGGCTGAGTCTCCCTCACAAGCACTTGATACACCCGGTTTTCCATGTCTCTCTGGTTAAGCCATTCCATCCCCAGACCCGTATCTCTAAATCTCCGTCTCCCATCATGATTGATGATCACCCTGAATTTGAGGTTAAAACTATCTTAGATTCCAAAAGAGTTCGAGGAAAACTGTTTTACCTCATAGATTGGAAAGGTTATGGCCCAGAGGAGAGGTCATGGGAACCTTTGGACCATCTAAAAAACTCTCCTAGATTGATCCGACTCTTCCATTTAAGACATCCTGAGAAACCAAAACCCATTTCAACTGTTCTAGGGGGGATCTTGAGGAGGGAGTACTGTCATGGTTCCACTTACCCCTAGCACACATATCCTAAGACATGTGCTGATTTCCCCCTTATGAAAACCCACCCCTGTCCCGTGCTCCACGCACGCTTCTAGTCAGTGTGATTGGGTGCTTACATATACTTCTGCTGTATTACATGTTTATCACCTTCTTAAAGTTTTGCTAGCCATGTCTTTAATTGTGCCTTTTTGCCAGTGAACTATTGTATTGCCTTGTGTGGTTCTTGAAGTTTTGGAGCGCAATGTATTTGCATTGTGGCCTTCGCTTGTGGCTCCGTGAGAGACAATGCCCCCGCGAAGGTCTCACAGATCTCTCCTCGCATCCCTACACGCTACCTTTCGGTGCGCGCTAGAGCTGAGACTGCATGCAGCGTCCCCGCGCACGTTCACAGATCGTGACTGGGAGCGGCTGGGTGCGGTCCGGTATTTAAACCGCACCCAGCCTTCTGGAAGGCGCTTTGCCTTCGGATTTCCCTCGGAGAAGGTCGCGTCTGATGGAGCAACTCACCTGAAGGAGAATTCTATCCTGGCAGGACTCCACGGCGGTGCTTCTTATTTCCTGGAGTTTGAAACCTCAAGAACTAAGTTTGAAAGCTAAGTACTTTTACTTGATTTAAGGTGCCCTTCGCAAGAAAGGTCAACAGAATTTTTGGAACAATTACTTTGTGAAAGCCTTCGCAAAGGAAGAGACTTGGGACATTTTATGCCTATTAATATTTTGAGGACTATTTGCCAGTTCATTATGAGTGTTGAATTGTGAAGAGATTTACAAGGAACTTTTAGATTTTATTTAAGAAAAGTGTGATAGAAGAAAGATACGTAGGATTTGGTGTGTCTTTGTTTTATGCTTCTTTTATAGCACTAATAACAGAACCAGAAACCCGAGACCAAGAAGCAAAGGTTAATGCCAAGTAAGTCTTAGGAAGAGATAGAAAGAATGCAAAGGGCCTCTAAAAATAGTAAATTAATCCTTCCTTTCTTTTATTTAAACCTCCAGACGAACAAGCTGACATCACACCAGTTAACCAACTATCCTAGAGGACATCTGACGACTTCATCACAACTACCCTACATCCCTACAAAGACATACTGGGCGAAGGCCTACAACTTGCTGATTGCAGGTAGGGGGATCTCTGAAAAGTTTCACTTGATTTTAGGAGCTCTAATTAGAAAGAGATTGTAGTGGAGGGGCTAGGGAGGTTAGGAATTTTGACCCCTAAAACGGAATACTAAAATCTTGGTGCTTGTTGCTTCGCAGGTCGACAGCAAGAACCAAAGTCTTCTCTTCAACGCCCAGTACCGGCCCTCCTCCCTAATTTCTAGTTTAAACCTTGCTGTGAATATTTAAGTCAGTGACTTTTAGTTAGTGATTAGGGAAGTTGGTCCCTTGCGTCCCTGCGAAATCATCCACGTCTTCCAAGAGAACTTCAGTCAAGACAAGGTAAGGGACGACGTGGTTAGCTTTGACAATGTGTTGCACAAAAGCGGGTAAATTTTTCCACATACCTGTTAGCCACTGTCACACAATCCCCCCCTTCCCATGTGCACCACATTTCACAACAGCCACTTATTTTGGTAATTGCAGTGCTTCCAGCAGTTGTCTCAAATACTCCCCATTTCTTACAGGAGATCATGATGATGTTAGGAAACCTCTATGTGACCATAGCTGTCCAAAGTCATGAAGTATGCCGAAACCGCACTGGCTATCAGTATAGATGGTGACTTGGATCTGCTCAGAAACAAGACATGCATGGGTCAAAGCAATGATTTCGGACTTGTGCGGAATATACTACCTGCAAACAAGCAACAGACAGCAAATGCTGCGCTCAGATAACCTTCATTGTCCCTTAGGCATGAACCATCAACAAAAGCGGCTTGCTCAGGATCAGACAATGGTTCATCGACAAATTTGGATCTTGGTTTGGTACAAAGTTCAGTAACATCCAGACAGTCATGGTCCTCACAATCTTCCCCATCACCATTTGGAACAGATAACAAAGCAGCAGGATTTAACATAGAAAATCGCTTCAATGTAATGTTCTCTGCTGCCAACAAGATTTGCTCATAACTTGTCAACCTGTTATTTGTCAAATGCTGTGTTTTGGTCCTCGTCAACTGTGTGTGGAGCATATACAGTAAGTGGAAGACCCATCACAATGCTTTCACACCTTTCAAAGCTGACACCCGTTGCAGCAACAGATTTGAGACATCCGGGCAACTCTGAAGCTACAGTATCTACTTTAGCTGAGAAATAGGCCACTGGTCTACGGACACCCCCATGGGTCCGGGTGAGTATAGAAAGAGCACAACCCTCCCGTTCACAACAGAATATCAAAAATGCTTTGTTGTAATCTAGCATTCCTAAAACTGGAGCACGACAAAGACACTCTCACAACTCCAGGAAGGCAATCAAGCAATCATTAACCCAGGGTACCAGATCACTCACATCCTCGTGAGTCAGCATCTGTAAGGGCTTCACCTTCAAGAAGAAACTTGGGATCCACTGTCAGCAGTAGCCAACCATTCTCAAAAACATACTGACTTCCTTTTGTGTGGTAGGTGGATTCGTTTTCATGATCGCCTCTATTTGGTCCTCTTTCCTTTCTCAATGCAATGACCCAAGTACTGCACTTCAGTTGCACAGTACTAAAGCTTGTTCGGCGACACCTTGTGTCTATTTTTAGCCAAATGATTCAGTAGGGCAATGGTATCATCCCTGCAAGCCTCTTGTGTCTCCGATGCAATTAGGAGATCATCTTTATACTGGACTAGCACTGAGTTCTGGAATAAAATCAAGTTTTCAAGATTATTTTTCAAAACGTAATTTAAGATAGATGGCCTTTCAGTATACCCTTGAGGGATACAACACCATGTTAAGACACAGTTCTCCAGGCAGAAAGCAAACTGGCTTTCCTCATGCAATGAGATTGAGAAAAATACTTGGCACAAATCAATCACAGTGAACCAAACAGCTTTGCAAGGGATCTGAAATAGGCTCACAGATACATTTGGTACCATGGGACAACATGGAATCACAATGATGTTTATATTCCTAAAATCCTGAACTATGCAATATTTTCTGCTTGGCTTCTGCAATCCCATGATAGGCGAATTGCACATACTTCCTATGATCTCCTTCAATATACCCTGCATAATAATGAAATCAATCAGAGGTGTAATACCTACCACTGTTTCCGGAGGCAGGTTGTGTTGAGGCATTCTTGGAAATTCTGCATTTAGCTTAATTTGTATGCGGACTGGCTCCACTCCTCGAAAAAGTCCTATTTCTTCTACATCAGCTCTAGAACATGATATTACTCACCAACAGTTGGTAGCAGACTGGGATGGTTCTCAGATCAAGCGGAAATCCAGAAAATGTAGAAAAGAAACCTAAAACCCTAGTGTAGAAATAGAGCTCCATGATCGAGAACGGAGAGTGACAGACTTTGGCGGTGACCAATGGAGTTTGACAGTGCGGCAAGAACAGCAGTGAATGGAGGAGTGAGTATCAATAGGGATGCGTTGTGTGATAGACTGCGTGACTAATGTGATTGTGTGATGTCTGGCAGAGTTTGTGTGAGAGTTGAGTGAATGTGCTTTCGGGCCGGACATGGGCCAAGGATTGAAATTTGAGTTTCAGGTCCCGAAGTTGCTGAGAATCCCGGATATATAAAGGGCCCGATGTAGGTAGGCAAATACCGGTCGGTAACGTCCGAAATTCGGTAATTTCGGCCGTTACCGACCGGTATTTGGAAAATGAGATGTAGGTGGGCATTTTACTGCTTCGGTACTTTACCGAATCGGTATTTTAAGGAATCGGTAAATTACCGATTTTGCTATGTAGGGAGCACTCAAATGAGTGCTTTTCCCCTTTTAGGATTCGTTATTTACCACCAACTTCAATCATCCTGTTATAGCAGACTTACTTTTTGCTGGCCTTAGAACTTTATGACTGCAAACCAGTACTAAATTACTTGGGCTCTGTCCTTTGAACGTGGTAAAATTGGAATACACCAAATTGGCTTATTTCATTTACTTGTAGGCCCCTAGTTAAGTGATATCACCCGTACTCAGGGCCTGAAATAAAATTATCGCCTGTGTGTGCAGTTTTAAACTGTCATTTCTACCTGCCAAGATAAACCTCTTGCCAGGCACAAGACTCCTTTTTTAATGCATGTGTCACCCCTAGTGTAGGCCCTAACGAGCCCAAAGGACAGGGTGCAGTGTATTTAAAAAGTTGAACATACACTTTTAAGTTTTATATTTCATGGTAGTGAAAAACACCAAAATTTAATTTTCACTGCTACAAACCCTACCTCTCCTATAGGATAGCAGTGAGTTACCTCATTATATTTAATAAGTAGTAATTTTAAATTGGAGCAGATAAGGCATTCGAGTTTGGTATCTAAAGAATTGCAATTTAAAATCTTCTTTAATGGTAAAGTCAGATTTTAAGTCACAATTCTAAAATGGAACTTTTAGAAAGTTGGCACTTACTTGTCTTAAACCTTTGGTGCCTGCAGCCTGTATCTTCAGTCCCATGAATAGTTATAGCTGGCAGTTGCCATTTGTGTATTGCTCTCAGACAGTGAGACAAAGGCTGAATAGCCGCAGGCAGTATACGCCATCACTGGCTTGATTTTGGGTGGAGCTGTCACCTACCACACTTGCACATCCCAAAGGCTCTGCCTGCACACGCTCACAAAGGGTTTGACCCTAGTCTTTTGTGACCCCATACAAACTGCGGTGAGGGCAGGAAAGCAGGAAATTCTGAGCAACTCTGTGGGTGGAAGCCTATAAAAACGTCTCCCTCTTCAAAGTGGGCACCAGGTATAAATAATCAACCCTCTAGACCTGTGGAAATCTCAGAAGGACTGCTATGCTGCTCGGCAAGCAGGACTGATACTCTGTCGCCCTGCTGCCCTACTGTCCTGCTGCCTGAGTGAGAAGGACTGGACCTGCATCTGGAATCCAGGACCACCAGAGTGACTCCAAGGGCTAGATAGCTGGCCACTTGATCAGAGGCTCAGGGACCTAAAAGGCTCCAACTACCTAGAACCCTGCACCTTGACTCTATTTGCCGCAAATGTTGCCCCCCAAGAGGTGCCACCCCGGTCCTGGACCCTTGATATTGGGCCTGAAGGTGCCCTACCAGCCCAGCTGTGGTTCTGTGAGCAGAACGATGTAACTTGATGCATCTCCTTGCAGCTGCATCAAAATGGCAACAGCACGATACATCCCCGATGCACAACTGCGCATCGTCGCCCACCACTTTGTCGGAACAACCAATGCATAATGCCTCCTCGATGCAGGTCTTCGCATTGCTGCCCCGGCATCCTCAATGACAACGCAGGACTTCACTTTGCTGTCCCTCAGCTTCTTCAGAGCCACAGCTGCGTGATGCATCCTCGACGCAGGACATTGCAAGGCCCTCGTCAATGGCATCCAGGATTTAAGGTACTTTGTTTAGCAGGCTTAACTTCGTCCCTGTATCTGGCCCATGTTATGTTATGTTATGTTATTAAAGCTTTTAAAGCACACTTATACCCAAGGGTTTCCTGGCGCTGAGCACTGTCTAACTGGTTTCAATGGATACATAGCGTTATTCAGAAAACAGCTACGCTTTTAACCCATTCCTGAAGGAAAGGAGCTCAGTGGAATTCCTGAGCTGCCCTGGCTGTTCCAAGCCTTTGTGGCACCGACTATGAAACTACTACCGCCCCAGTTCGCTCTTTTCACTCGGGGAATGGTGACTTGTTTTCCTACTGAGGAGCGCAACATTCTTCCAGGGACATACCATTTAACGTGTCTTCTCAGATATTCTTTGCCAGTGCCCATACTCCGTTGCAGTCGGCCTGAACTTGTGACTTTGACCCAGTCTGGCATGCCCGATAATTACAGTTGGCACTTTGTGCACTGTTTTCACTTAAATCTTTAAAACTGCATCTCTCCAGTTCTACTAATTGGATTTTTTGGTATTTCTGTCTCAAATAGTTTATCAAATTTTGCTCTAGTTTTCTAATTTGGTATGAGATTTTTCCTGTGTTTTCACTTAATGACTATTTGACGTGCAGGATAAATAATTTTCAAATTGCTTCTATGTTAAGCCTGACTGTTTTTGTGCCAAGCTACCATAGGTTGAAGCACAGTTAATTTGGAGTTGCTTATGACTTCACCCTGATAGTAAATGTCATTTCAGCTTAAGTAGGGTCTCACCCCCCTCAACCAGTAACCCAAGTTCCTAAACATGGTTGGCAAAGTACTGATGAACTGGTTTGCAGCCTGAGTATTTACCAGTAGCATAGATTCAAACTTTTACTGAATGCCAAGTCGCTATGGATTCATCTTTGACACCAAAAATTACCCTAAGGAACCCATTGACAAAGAAAATAAAAATGGCCTGGTTCAACTCGCCCTGCTAACAAAGATCAACTACCAGAAAATTACTTCAGAACTTCTGTTCCAGCCGTCATACTCTCACATTTTCAGATGTCTGACTCCATGGCCTCCCAGACTCCGAACTGGTGTCCCTTAGGGGCAACCTGAAGAAATATAATCACATCATCCCCATCCAGATGGATCTCCATTGGCTCGCCTTGGGAGCCCTCACCATCTTCAAAACCAGCGGCGTCATTTACAAAGTTATCATTACCAATACCCCCGCTTATCTTGAAGACAAGCTCACCATCTCTGGTCTTTCTCGGCACACCTGCATCCAGGACACTATTAGGCTGCAGACTAAGCAATGTAAAAAAAAAGTAAACATCAGGCCTTTTCTATCTATGCACCCAGGATCTGGAACAACGTCCTCGTATCTATCTGGAACATCCCAATGCTGCTCACACTTAGGAAAGAGTTGAAGACTACTTCTTTAAAGAACATAACATCACAATGCATTACCGTCTTCAACCCAACTTTCTCTCATATTACTCCTTGTTATGAATGCTTGTCTTTATCCATGTGTAGTGCTCCGCTAGCTTTTGGGTACGTTTATGCTATAGAAATACCATGCTCTTACATACTCAGTGCTGAGATGTTGTAGATGTTGTAGGAGGCCCTCCTCCTGTGCAATACAGTCTGCCCAGCAGTGAAGCACATTCCGTTGGGAGAGTCTTAACCCCAGGTTTGTGGCAGATGCTCCATTTTAACTGCCCCAGATGACATGTATGTCTGGTATACCCTTCTTAGCCCTTCTTTCTGGGCCTAGGGAGGTGTTTGTACACTACAACATTAGTGCTGCCACCTCCCTGACACAAAATACAGTATGTATCCTGAGTAAGTGGTATCAGTCCTGCTGCCCTTTTCCTTGTTTTGTACCTGCTTCTGATCAAAAGAAAATTAAAAATAAAAATATGTCAGAGTAGAAAAAATTAACACAAATCCATAAAAAGGATGAAATATAAAAATTCAGATCAGAAAGTTGGATTTGCAGCCATTAAGTAACTTTCCAAAACAAAAGTAAAGTGGCTGACTCTTGTATGAGGGTCGTGTTGCACTGTATTAGGGCTGTAAGTGGGCCAGATCCCCCCAGGCTCTCAGACCTGGTAGAAATGTAAAATGGACATTGAAACAGGTCCCTTTTTGGCCTGTATTCATGTCCTTCATTCAAAAACACTTGATTTCAAAACAACGGGTGTAAAAAGTTTTACGGTGATCCACGTAGTATCTGCTCATAATTCACATGCTTTACTAATTCTTGCATTCCCTGGGGGTGTTTGCCTTTTTCAGGATGTTGTTCCACTTTTTTTTCAGGCAATATATTACTCTTGTTTAGGGCCTAATTTGAGTCGCATCTAGCTGTTTATAACGTGACACAATCGAGTTGTAGCTGAAGCCAATGCAAGTTTCTCTAAATGCCTATCAGGAGCAAAAAGGTGTTCAGATACGTGGTCATCCAATCCTTGGCCTCTATGAAAAGTACATAGAGCAATGGTCACGTATGTCAGCTGTAGTTGTGATTTTATGCAAATGTGTGGGTAGGATGGCACTCTATGCAAGTTTTAGTGTGTATGTTTAAGACACATCCTTAATTATTGGCCTTACCCCTTTCAAGCACCCGACACTTATTTCATCCTACTTAGAGCCCAATGTGGTGCTATATCCACCAGCTTATTGTGAGCTTCCTCTGTGCGGGCATACGCCTTGCGGATGTTTGTCTTGCAACAGATAGGACAGTGGAAAGGATAGAAAGGAACATGAGAACACTTATTCCTAATAACACATGGGGAAATGGAGTGTTCGTTATAAAAAAAACTATATGAGCCTGGCCCCCCTTAGTTGCATTAATAAAACTTGTACATCTCACGAGTATTATGTGGCTACGCAAAGAAAATGGTGTCATTTCTCTCGTCCAATATAGGTGGTGGAAGCACAACACAAGAGGCAGCAAAGCTCTGTGCTTAGGCGCCAACGGTAAAAAGATTGAAATTCCATGCTCAAACCCATGCTCTGCTGGCAAGCTATCTGTGAGCTTCCTTTGAAACTTTTGACCCAATCGATGAAACATGAAAAAGGAAAACAGTGTCAAAGACTCAGCTTGCCTCTATAGCACCACCAACGGGTGCAATTTAAAGACTCAGTTTATCAATATTTTATTCCTCAGCAAATGTTGGCTGCTTTCTCGAGCACATTCATGCTACCGTACTTGTCTCTGAAAGTCCTTGTAGGAACATTTTAAAGGTGCTAACTCAGCTTTAATTGCTCAGGCTCAGATGAGCACAGGTGACATTTTGAAATACAAGTGGCATATGCTGGCTGTAGGAAATGGAAAGATAAGTGATCAGTTGAGAGATAAAATAACATTGATATTGTGAACATGCAAAAGATTCCCGCGTGGAAGCGAGGCCGAATGTTAAAAAAGCAATAGCCAGCCTCAGGGAAAAGGTGAACAAGGGAGCGCTTTGGAGAATTTAAAACAATTCTACAAGCCTGAAGGCTGAAGAATGGTTACATTATGATTAGTTCTGGAGCAGGCAATTTATGGGAGCTCTTTACCATAACATAGAACTGAGGAGAAGATAAAAATGCCTTCTCCAAGAGAGCTTTGATGGTATCCGTCCATCACCTATGCCACTTGCACTGTAGAAGATACCAGAACATTGTAGAAGAGACTAGAACAGCGGCCCCTTGAGCTCACAAAGTTCTGGAATGTAGAGGGAGGAGTCTGTGTGCTCCTGAACTATCAGTTGATATACTTGGGCTGAGGTGTATGGAATAAACCTGATGCTTCTCTTCATTCTCTGGTCTGCTTATTGTATAATCTTTGTATCTTGCATTGGACACTGGCGATGAGGACGGGATCCGTCCAGGTACAGCTCAGCACACACATGATGCAACAGGAAGATGGAGTGTGGCCACTCTCAGGAACTGAAGGTTATTAGGGAGGTACCCTGTTACACAACAGATTCCAGGATCATTGTGTCAAAATGACTCTTGTACACAGTGAGTACTTTTGCAGATGGCCACTGGCTGTGAACCTGGACAGCGAGTAATTGGCTACTGTCGGCAGTCGCTGTGGTGACTTAAGTGTCATCCCCCCTGTTCGCACTGCTTTGTTACTGACTCTGGGAAGAAAAATGCGTAAACAATTAGAAAGAGAGATGACTAGCTAGCACTGCTCTCTGCTTCCAAAGTCAGCATGAAGTGTGTGCTGGTTTCTGATGAAGGTGCACAGTATATATGAGGAATCTCCTCCTTTTGAACCCCCAAACTTAAGATGCTACGAACTGATGGGACTGTGTTTGACACTTCGTACCTGCAGCTTCAAAAGATAAAAATAGTTCATGGTGTGGGATTTTTATTTTGTGTTATGTCTTACTTATTTACTGTATTAGTGTTTTTAAATGCCTTGAGACCCTCCGGGGAAGTAGTGCGCTCTATAAATGTCTTTGATTGATTGATTGATTGATTGAAATGCTTTACATACCTGTTCTCTAAGTTAAGCCTGCCTGCTTGTTGCCAGCTACCAAGGAAATAATTTATTGAGACCTTGTCTTTGCTCTTTATTTGGTTGGTGGCCTTATTGCTGGTGGCAGGTGCATACGTATCTCTACTAATAAATCACCTTCTAACAATGGATATACACCTGGGAGGTTATGGTTGTGAGCCAATAAAGGAAAGATTGAGTATGAAAACAGATATACAGTATGCAAATGTTATGTTTCATGTAAAGGAGCTACATTTTTGGATAGTCAGCACAAAAAGACATTTGAGTTTATCTGAATCGCAATGCTGAACCTCAAATTCTGACCCGAATGTTAACAAGGATGTAGAGGTGGGATCTGATTTTTAGGTTTAAATCAGTTTTATTGTCACATTTGCATGTTAAATTAACAATACACATCATGAGGGGAGCCGCTCCGTGTCACATTGTTATAATGCAACTTTTAGACCCCTTTAAGGAAAGAAAGAGAGAAAGAAAGAAAACAAAACTCCCCCCCCATCCCGCCCAATCTTTCCTTCCCCCCACCCAGCCCCAGTACCACTTGGTATATAATATACGGTGTCAAGGTTATTGTGGAATTCTCATGGGTGCGCTCCGTGATTCAAGTTGTTTCTAAGTAAGCGAGACATGGTAAACAAAATTGCGGTGGCAGGTCACCTCTCTAAATTCCTTAGTTCATAATGCTATGAATGGGCGCCAAATGGCTCTGAATATTTCACCCCCTCGATGTGTGTGAAGGGTGAGTTTTTCCATCCCCAGAATGTCCCATATACTTCAGAGCCAGGTCGTGTGAGTTGGAGGAGTGGGCGTTCCCCATAATGCCAGGATGGTCTGATGGGTGGCCCCCAGCGCTATACTATTTTGGCACCCTCTGTGGGATGAGAGAGGGTTAAGGAGGCCTAGTAAAGTGTACAATGGAGCTCTGTGAAGCTGTGTAGAGAAGGGTGTGTCAATGTCGTCCAGTGCCGAAACCCAGAACGCTATGACCCCCGGGCAATCCCAGAGTAGACGTGTGAGCGTTCCTTTTGCCCCACACTGATGCCAGCAATTGTCACTGCTGGCCGGATTCCCCTGATGGATTCGAACCAGAGTAGGGTAACAATAGGAGGTACGTGTAACGGCCGTTTCAGTGCTCACTATGTTGTAGGTGGTGTGTCGAACTCAATGGTATATGTCGTGCCATTTCTTCGGGGAAAGTTGGCGGCCTATTTCAGACTCCCAGTGTTTATGGGAGGGGGATTTACCCCCGATTGGGTTAGGCTGCAGCAAGATGTATAACTCATAAATAAGGCGTTTTGTTTTTTTGTTTTCCTAAGAGCCATTTCTCGTAAGGTGTCAGCGACCTTTCTCCCCCCTGACACATTGACGGATGCATTAACCAATGTCTGATTTGGAAATATCGAAAGCATTCGGTTTCAGGGATAGCATGATCCATCCTTAGAGCGTCAAAGGAGACAAGACCTTCCTGATTGAAAAAGTGTCCTATCGCCTTGCATTATGACTATGGCCATACCTGAAAGGATGGTCCCAGTTCAGGTGTGAAGTCAGTGTTGTCGGCAATCAGTCAGGGGAGACGGCAGGGTGGTCAGTTTCTCTCTGCACATGCATCTGCCCCACACCCTTAATAAAGTGTGTTGTCAGCAAGATGTATAGGCTGGGTGCTCAGTGAGCTTGTGGCAGAAACAGTCCCTTTTCTAGCAAGCTTCCCGCCATGGCTCTATCCATAAACAGCCAGTGCTTCTCTGATTCAGCCCCGGACCACTCTACTATATAGCAAAGCTGGACGGCCTGGTAATACCTAAGAAGGCAGGACACCCCCAGACCACCCTCTGCCGGGGGAGCTAATGCCACTTGAACTCATTCTGGGCCACTTACCCGCCCATATGAAGTGATTCAGTGTGGTCTGGAGGGTCACAATCGTACCAGTCAAGTAGGGTTAGTGGTAGGGCCAGAAATAGAAAGAGGATCCTGGGCAAAGTGGTAATTTTTTTGGCGGCAACCCGGCCCAGTAGGGAAAGCCAATAGTGTCGCCATTTGTCTAATTCAAGTACGGATTCGTCCTATTAACACTCTGTAGTTTAGGACATTTGCCCTCTCTAGTGTCTGGCAGAGACTAAGTAAGGGATAGAGTCGGACACCCAGCATATCACGTGAGTATGCTTTAGTGTCTCCATCTCTAGAGGGGGATTGTGAGATTAAGAGCCTGAGACTTGTTGAAGGTTCATTCAAAATCCAGACACCTGTCCAAACTCTGCTAATTAATTTAAGAAGGGGGCAGGCTCTCAACTGGGTTAATAAGCATGACCATAGCATCATCTGCGTATAGGCTGATGCGATATTCTTCCCTCCCAAGGGAATCCCACCGATTAGTGGATGGTCTTGCACCCGCTGTGCAAAGGGCTCCATATAAAAAGCGAATATGAGGGGGGAGAGCAGTCAGCCCTGTTGTGTGCCTCAGAGCCTAGCCCATTGACTCTCACTGAAGCCGTTGGGACCCGTAGCCGCTAAGGATCCAGGATTGGAATCTCTCCCCGAATCCAAAGTGCACCAGTGACGCCCGTAGAAAGGGCCAATAGACTAGATCAAAGGCTTTCTCAGCATCTACTGAGAGTAGCATAATGAAGCCTTGCCTGCGGTGCACCTTATTTATGATGTGCAGGGGTCTTTTGGAATTGTCTGCACATTGCCTCTGTGGGACAAATCCCGCTTGGTCAAGGTGTATGAGACCCTGCAACAAAGGATTGAGGCGGGCTGCAAGAATACCTGTGACGAGATTTGCTTCTGCGTTTAACATCAATATAGGATGATAGTTAGCACAGGACCGTTTGTCCTTCCCAGGCTTGGGGATGACAACTATGGTTACCTCAAGTATCGACTCGGGGAGAGAGTCTGAGTCTGCAATGGTATTAAATAGCCGGGTGAGTACTGGGGTGTGCTCCGAGCATAAGGCTTAGTAGAACCCAAAGGAAAATCCATCTGGACCCAGGGATTCCATCGGTTTCTGCCTTGAAATAGCAGATATGATTTCATCAACACGTATGGGATCATTAAGGGAGGACGCTTGGGAGTCCATCAATTTGGTCACAGGAGAGTTGTGGAGATAGTGTGCTATAGCCTCGGAGAGGACAGATTGATCTGAATATAATGTTGCATATAAGTCCCTAAAACCGGTTGCTATGGAAGCACCACCCACCAACTCCTCTAGAGCCTCTGTCAGGAGGGAACTAACTCCATTGGCTTGTCGCTGGGCTGAGAGATTGGTGGCCAAAAGCCTGCCGCTCTTGTTCCCATTCAGATAAAATGAGTGTTCGAGGCGCAGCAGAGCGAATTCCACTCTGTTGAGGTCCAAACCAGCCAGTTGTTTCCTTCCGGCATCCAGCTAGCGCCAGACCCTGGGGGCACCAGTATAACGGTGAATAAATTCCAGTTCTCTAAACTTTTCCTGCAGCTTGGCCCGTTTGGGCTTGCGTTGCCTATTCTCAGCAGCCGAGATGGAAATCTGCTCCTCCCTAACAACCGCCTTCAATGCATCCCAGATAACAGGGAGAACCACCACTGAGTTCTCATTAAATTCCATAAAACCACGAATAGCTGTCTTAAGCCGCCTGACCACTTCTAGTTTCTGCAGCAGCGAATCACTGACCTGCCAATGTCTTCGCGCATTCCTCTGTTGGGGATTGTGAATATCGAGTATCAGCGCTGAGTGGTCGGATAGGGCTCTTGGCTCAATCTCAACGGAGCGGAGGAGTTGGTGTAGGTCTTGGGTTCCCAGAAAATATTCTAAGCGACATATGATTTATGAGCATGTAAATAAAATGTAAAGTCCTGAGTGTTGGGATTGGATGTTCTCCACAGATCTAATAGTCCAGCCTCCCTTAACTAGGCGAACCTGTCCACTGACAATGACCTAGTTACTATTGTCCATATTCCTATCAAAAACTATGTTGAGTTCACCCCCTATCAAGACCAGTCTGACCTGCGATGTCAGGGTCCCTGCTAAAGCCTCCTAAATTAAGTGCTCCTGCCCTTTGTTAGGTGCATAAAGAGTGCCCAGGGTTAGCATCTGTGAGCCCAGCTGTATTTGATAGACCAGGAGGAGACCCTTAAATTCCATCAATTTGGGGCCGATTGAGCCTCAGAACCTATGTGAAAATAGGATAGTCACCCCGGTCGTCTTGCACCCTAATGAGGAGAACAGTTGGTGCAGGAAGGATCTGGATTTAAGCCGCTGAGAGTCCCCTGCAAGGAGGTGAGTCTCCTGGAGGAGGCAGATATCTGCCCCTGTGTGCTCCAAATAGGAAAGGACAGCTTTACGTTTAACTGGGTTATTCAACCCTTTCACATTTTGGGAAATTACATTTGAAGTGTCACCTGCAGTCATTGCAGATGAATGCAGTCAAGCTATGAGGTAGTAGCCTGCCCTGTTATCCCTCTAACAGTACTGTGTTGTAATACGGGAGCCCAAAGTGTGAAAAGTAATGTAGCAACGTCCCTGTTGTACCTAGAATTACACCCCTCAACAGTGCAACACAGTGGTAAATTTTGAACAAAAATTCACAAATAAAAATGCATCGCTCCAGGATACTGAACAAAGTCTCTGGAAGGGAGAGGCCTATTGAAGCGGTCTCCGCCCTCCAACGAGAAAACCACAAGAACGGTTCTTTGTGATCTGAAGTCTTCTTTGGGATCCTCCCCTCACAGCCCGGTAAGCGTCTAATGTATGCTCCGGCAGTAGGCAAGGCGGACTGTGCGGTTTTAGTCAGCTACCCGGGTGCTCAGTCACCCCTAGGGTCTACAGGACCGATTTCCTCTCCTTGTGCCATCACTTTGAGTTTGGGTCTTAGGGGCGCCCTGCCCCGCGGCCTCCATCTTTATCACTCCCAGCATCCTGACCTAGTCCCTGCTCTTATCAATCCCCCTGCTGGTATCTCCGGCTGCTCGATCTGTAGGGGGGCACAGGCCGCACTGAAGGAGAGCATCTGGCGAGGTTTAAGCTGAAGGGGTGATCCTAACTGTACGAGATATTGTGCTCTCTGGGGAAGGTGGTCCCTGGACAAAATTCCTTTCTCTTCTGCAGCATAATTGCCGATAGGTCCTGACGAGAATAAGGACTCAAGGTAGGAGCAAGAAATGGGGGCCTCACCATCGACTGCACCCTCTGGGGGTAAAGAAGTTGTCCGGAGCCGGGGTTTGGTGAGCATGTCTTTTAGCGTGCAGTCTTTTTTTACTCAGGCAGCCTCTATCCTCCTCAGTAGTTGCTAGAAAAGCAGAAAGCAAGATTTGTCTGTGTGTTGACCTTAGGGCTCTTAACAAAGCGGTTGTTGCCATTAAGTTGCTTTTGCCAAACATAATAGAGAGATCACAACTGCAGCTAGAGAAAAATTCTTATCAACATTAGATCTAACACCCGCCTATTACCAGATCAGACTACACCAACTCTCATGAGCCCACTGCTTTCATCACACTCATGGTGGCATATACATTTAAATGTATGCTGTTCGGTCTGTTTGTGGCGTTGTTGGTCTTTCAGAGCACCATGTCTAATATACTCTCTGGAATGCTGGGGGGTGTTCTGTCATCAGAACGATGTGCTGACATAATGAAAGACTAGGGGCTAGATGTAGGTAATTTTATTTTACCACTTCTTAAATACCGAATTTTACTGATTCAGTATTTAAGAAGTGGTAAAATAGAGGGGGGGATGTAGGTATTACAGATTCGGTAAATACCGAATCATTAAGATTCGGTATTTACCGATTTTGTAAATACTGATTCGGTAATGCCCATTGATTCCTATGGGCATTGAAGCTCATAGGAATCAATGGGCATTACCGAATCGGTATTTACCAATTCGGTAAATACCGATTCCAGCAAGGGTGAAGGGGGTGTCACTTTGACACCCTCTAGCACCCCAAATACAGGCATGTGTGCCATGTGGCACACAGACATGCCCTAAGGGCATGTCTGTCTGTCACATGGCATAGGTGTGCATGCACACATGTGCATGCACACCTGGATTCGGTATTTTACCACCCAATTAGATTGGGTCGTAAAATACCGAATCTGAAAGGCCTTTGGGACTCAGAAGAGTCCCACCTACATCTAGAAGTTACCGAATCGGTAAAAATACTGATTCAGTATGTTACCGATTCGATAAATTTACCGTTTCGGTAAATGTACTGATTCGGTAAAATTTGCCCCCTACATCCCAAAAACCCATTTACCGGTCGGTAACGGCGGAAATCATCCGTTACCGGCCGGTAAATGGCCACCTACATCTGGCCTTAGACACGTTCTGGACAGATTCAAAGAGTATGGCCTTACAAAAAGGAAAGACAAATACTAACTTCAATATACTGAAGTAAACCATCTTGCACATACCATCCCTTTTGAAGGCGTAGAACACAACACAGATCTGGTTAACATCATAATGAAATTAGTGGAAATCAAAACAAAAAACAAGCTGACAACCTTTTTTGGAATGATGGAATTTTATAGTAAATTCATCAGCAACTTTGCCAGTCAAATGTGCCGTATGCACAAATGTTGAAAAATATGGTAACCGTTGAGTGGGATGGGCATTGTGAGACAGAATTTAAAGATGTTAAGAATGCTCTGACCGCTGCACAAGACTTGACATTGTTTGTAACATGAAACAAAAGTATAATAACAACAGATGCAAGATCAAAAGGGCTGGGGGGTTTTACTACCTTAAAAAAGTAGAAAAGATGAGGAAACCATTACATTTCCTCAAGAGCACTTAGGCAATCTGAGGTCAACTATCTATAATCGAAGAAGAAGTATTGGCAGTGTACTAGGCACTTATCAAATTCAAGAACTTTATTTGGGGGACTGTGTCCAAGTTAAAATCAGACCACAAGCCACTTAAGGAGGTATTTACAAAAAAAGGACTGGAGGCAATTTCCAGTAGAATTAAAAGACAGGTCATTAATCTACAAGAGTACACACTTGACGTAGAATATATCCCTGGTAAACTTAATTTTGCAGCAGATTGATTGTCCCATTGGTTGATAACACAGAAAAGGAAAAGAAAGTCTGTGATAACTAACGTGGGGATATAGAATTGCACAAAGAAAAAGTGTGTGTGATCACCAAAGGGGTGGCTGAGGAGGAAAATTGGAAAAAAGAGTTAGAAACAGATTCCATTCTAAGTAAAGTACACGATTTGTTAATCCGAAGGGTGTGGTAGTGAAGAAAAGAACGAAGAGCGGCTGAGGCCATATTGGATGATCAAAGAATCATCAGAAGTAGATGGATGCCTTTTCAGAGGTATAAAATTGATAGCTCCTGAACCCCTTAGGGAAAACTGATTGACATAGCACACAGAGGACATCTGGTGCTCAAAGCAAAGGTTAAAGTTAGGCTTTTGATGGCCAGGCATGGATATACTAGTTTTGAGTTATTAAAGAGTAGGAATCCCAATTCTAGATGGGTACCTGTGTGGATGAAGAGGCACACAGGTTGGGTGAGAGTTGATGTAGCCTAACAGTGGAGGAAAAAGGAGTTGGAGTTGCAGGCAGCCCGCGAAGAGAGATTTGACAAATTGCATAAGACAAAAGTTACAGAGTTATTACATTGTTCATTTCCCCTTAGATTTAGAAGTATAATGTGACACTCAAGTTCTAACTCTGTGAAGCCATGAATGAAAGGCCTTACTTAACATAGTTGTTTAATTTGATTGTCTTTCTTCAGAAGCGTAATTCAATGTTATGTGTTTCTATGCTTTCAAGGGTGGGAATCTGAGAAAAATATATTTTGTGAAAAAAAGGAGATGTGGCGTAACCGTTCGTCACCTATGTCACTTGCACTGTAGATAATACCAGAACATTGTAGAAGATACTAGAACATTGGAACATTGTTGTCACAAAGTTCTAGAATATAGAGTGAGGAGCTTGTGCGCTCCTTAACTGGCAGTTGGTGTGCTGTGGCTCAGGTGTATGGAATAAACCACATACGTATTTCCACTCTCTTATTGTGTAATCCTTTTATTTTGCATTGGACAGCATCTCATAGCTCACCATGCTCCTATAAAACCCTAGCACAGCAGGCATACCTAGGATCCTGTTATTCTTTTTTATGAAAATGAAATTAGTGTGTCTGTATTTGGGAGTCTTTCCATACTGGATCTATATCGAAATGGCTGGTAAGAGGAAATAACAAATCTTGCAGAGGTTGCAAAGAAGCCAACAAAACCATACTGCACATTATTTGTATCTACCCAGCACTCCGGAATGAGCGACGACAATGTCTGCACCATCTTTTTAATACTTTGGGATGCGAACAAGTCGGCAGGCAGTAATAGCATGTTTTAATGAGGGAAAAATAAGACTAAATGTACAGACATTTAGATTTCTAAAACAAGCTGCAAATAAACTGCAATAAAAAAAAGTCAGATAGCGAACTTCATGCCCTCTGTGCAAAATTGCTCATTAGCATTGGCACCAGGATTACTTTAATCACGAGACTTTCAGATTGATTTTATTGTGATTTTTCTGCACTGGGTTTTATTAACTAAGCATATATAATAGAATTTGAATTTGAGTAGAAAGAGCTTAGACATTAAACTTGTAGGTGACTCTGTCCCACGATTATCATTCTACACATGACTATGGGACTCATGAATATGGTAACTTGACAAATTGTCTTTTTACTGAACACAATTGCTCAAGATATCTTATTCTTCAGTCCCATTGGCATGTCACTGTGATCCTATTAGCTAAACTGAAATCTCCTTCTCCGGCTTTATCCAATCTCCCTCCAACTGCACCAACTTTGCGTGCCCCTTCATTCCAACATTATTTAATCATTTTAAATGTATTTTACTATTTTTCACAGGTGTAATTGTTTAATTTTGACATTTAATGCCGAACTTGAACTTTGCTCAATTAGTGAATTGTATTTTTCTCATTCTGACCACAACAAAAACCCCAGTGGTTACCATGCATAACTCCTTCCAAAGCACCAATTGTTTGCTTTAGGTACGGTCTGCTGAACTTAGCTGGTTTTATGACAAACTATATTTCATGTATTTTATGTCTGTACTACTGAAAGTATATGAAAAAAATTTGTCAGGGTTTATGTGAGTGAGCAGAAAATTGGTGCCAGTGAGACTCCTTTGTGTGGAAGTTCATGAAAGGGCAGATACTATGGAGCAAATGCATATGAGTTTGTAACTTCATGAGTGTGAGTGTTTGAATTGGTAGCCTTGTTAACAGAGTGGCTGAGTGATGCTGGAGATTGTAAGTGACTCATCTAGTCCTTACAGAGATCATAATTTGTCGATTGTGGAGCAAGAAACAATCATGCCATTGTCAGGCTTAAGTCTAACCACAGAGGTCATAAAGTACTTCCTGCCATAGTCTGTTATGTTTTGTTGTATATGTACTCTTTTTGATCATCCCTTGTGTACAAAACAAAGATTGTATATCATTTGTATCAGTATTGTCTATGATACAGGAGAGACACAGGTATTTATTTTGATTATTTGCTGGTCGTGGTACGTGTTTTCTCTTTAAGTGCCAGTTAAAATGCATTTCTTGCACTTTTCCTATATTTGGAGGTGTACCATTGATCGAAAATATGTTTGGTCCTTAGGAAGAAAATGTGAAAAAGGAATTGACTTATTATAGAAGCAAGAATTTGTATTATTACCCCATCCATGTTTTGTCGCTGGTCTCCTAAACTGAAAATTTCATGGGACCATAAAAGTAAAAGGAACATAAGTAGCAATGTAGCTGGTCATTTGTCAGCATTACTGCTGCAGCATTATGCCCAGGTTTACTGGATGGTCACATATTTTGGGTAGGACAGTGCAATGAACCAAAGACAGCTCTGTAAAATTTGGTCATGAGACTGTTGAGTGGGGGCTGGCATTCATCCCACTTTAAGAACTCTATGAAGCAAAGCTTCGCCTAAACATCCTCTACTGACTGCTGCCAGAACTGAAGATGTGTCAAGTGGTGTACCGCGCCTTGAGGTTTTGTAATTCTCGAGTCTGACTCCATTTTGTTCTGTGCCACCATTTTGTGTTGCCCTCGAGTAGGCCTGTGAAGGTAGCCTGGCGAATAAAGTGGCCTGGCATTCTTAGTTCATGTATACATTAACTAGGTTTCTTTTTGACTCTGAAATTAACTGTAAGAAACTGACCTCTTCACCTGAAACTGACCTTGCAAAGGCAATTTTCCTGATCAATCTTTGTCTGAGATTGCCAATCAATGTTCAGGACATCGTTAACTTTTAGTTTCCTTGCACATGCCTTATCTTGTTCAGCATCTGTTACCGTTTCTTTTTTATGTTTCTTCATTACATGGGTTATGCTTTCAATTATAGGTTTGTCCGGCTTGTGGAGATTGAATTTGGGACATTCCTAATAATTAACTTCTGGGTTGGGATACTGTAAATTGAGTTTTTGTTATGTGACACTTTGTTTGAAAATGTACCTTATTGGCTAGAATTTTGTGCAGTGGGTGTACATTTATAATGTGAATATTGGGTATAAAAGGAGACGTCTTGCCTTGGTAAAATTAGCAGTCTCATGAGAATTTACACAGTTACTAGCTGCAGCTAATAAACTTGGTCTCTGATGCCATCCAGAAGTATTCCGTGTCTCTGTATACCAAGACAGGTGAACTCGAAGATCTTAGGTGTGCCCCTGACGCCGCTGGGTTAAACCCCGGTTCTTCAACCTTTCTATGTCAGGTGCCATCCCCTCACATTTTATAATATTTATTACTCATTTATTAGTCATTTCCCAGCCTTTTCCCTTTTTCCCTCCCACATTAAGTACTAAAATGTAGGGTTACCAGTGTAGAGATTTCCACCACCATGATGGCGATATCCACACAGAAAAGATAGGAGAGGCGGAGATACAGGCCTCTGCCCATAATTTAGTGAATATGATTTTGTAGTATGTGAATAGTACTCCTGTAGTACTACTTCACATATTACAAAATGCAGTTTGTGAATAGGCCCCCTAGTGTCCTCATGCATGTGCACCTGTTTTCGTGGCTAATACAGCTCTGTGTCATGATCAGAGCAGCCCAGTCTCAGTGCTGATGGAAGAGGATCTGGTCTAATTCAGTGCCATGGCGTCCCTTCAGCCTCAGGCTGCATCCCAGTTGCTGTGCCTGATGAGACAGTGACTGTTCTTTAAAATGGAATTTCACGTGGATCCCCGGTTCACGGCTTTCCTGGCAGCCATTCGGACTGCTGCTGCTAGGCATCCTCCTCATCTCTCGATTCCTCTGACCAGAGCTGCAACACTTCTGCCTGACCGAGCAGTGGAAGGACCGTGAGAGGACTCCCATGCTGCCGGAAGCTCACGCTGGTCATCTTGTGTGCTTTGACTGACAGCTGCCAAACAAGCCACTGTGTGTGCTTAGGGCACACCCACCCAACCCTCAGGGCTGGCAGTGCCAGTAGTTACTAAAAATGACCTTGGCACAGGGCACAAAAACAGCAAAATAAAATTAACCCCTGTGTGCTAGAGAGGTTAGCCTCGGTAACAGGGTGGCAACATCAGGAATAACACTGACCTCATTTCTCCAGCTTACAGAGAAAATGCCAAGTGCCAACCCAGTACTGAGTTTGAACAGCTGACGGTAAGAAACAGCATCTTCAACACACTTCAAGAACCTTTGAGGGCAGTAGGAAGGCATGGTAGATAGGAGATTTTCTCAGTGCTGAGCTTGGAATGTTCTGTTAAGACACCAGTAAAGACACAGCCATGGATTATTTGCCATTCAATTTAGAAAGGAATGAATATGGCCACATGAAGTTGTCAGTAGCGAGAGGGTGAGAGGTAGCTATGCAATCACCAATCTTCGATGCTGAACACTGCCTCTACCTTTAACATCATCACTCCACAGAGAAATTATATCTGCACCGACTCTGTTTTTGTAACTAGCAACTCCATTAGCAACAACATCCTATGAAATTCCCCTATCCTCCACACTCTTAATCTTTGAATCATTAGATATTTTAATCATTCTCTTTTTATTCATCAGGCACACTGGCTCTACCTTAAGCAGTTCACTGTTAAGAACATTTTAACAGAGCTATGAAATTTAGACCTAATCCAGCTAAGATTCTAGTTGCATGCATTGAGCAATTTATGTTTTCCATCAAGAATTAAGTGTGGGAAAATGGACTAAGAAACGAATTCATATTTCATGAAGAACATTAAAGCAAAAGTCGATGAGAGCAGGAGGTGCTATTTACATAAATAAAAACTAAGGTACTAATTAGAAATGTGCATTCCCTGAGGTGGGGACAACAATGGACCCAGGAGTATGCTGTTTCTCTGTGCTAATTATACTATTTGGAGGATTCTATTTTATATACGGTTTACAGTTCTGTAAAAATGAATATTATGGCCATGACAATGGTGCATGGTAGTGTATGTATTGTTGCCGCAGCTCAGGAAGCATATTACATGTCCCTGAGAAGTTAATGCCTCAGGCCCCCACTTAGTTTCTTTCTGAAAAGGTGCGGTCAAGAAATTTGTGCATGTCTGCACTACCCCAGTGAATTTATAATTCAAAGCTAAGCTAAGAAACTGTAGAAATGATACAAAATACATAATGTTGCGAAAAGTGGATTGTCTGTTTTTACGATCTACTAATTCTTATTTTTTTCGAATAGAATTGGCCAACATTTTATAATTTATGAAAATTGAAAATAGCATTTGAATGATTTTATGAAATGCTCTTTTTTACCCAGAAAAAGTATTGAAAAGGCGTACATGAAATATGCTCCAGCTGTAGTCCAGCTACTTTCCTTTCTTTTTCTGACCATATTTCCTTATTTGGAGCACAATGTATTACAAGAATATAATGTCCGTTTAAAACAATAATACGAATAATACTATGTCCTATTCTTTTAGTGTTTTCTTCCACTCCACTACACTTTTTTACATTTATTTTTAATCACTATCACATCAAAGAGAACAAAAAATGAGCAAAGAGCATCGTATTGCATTTTTCTAGGAAATAACAGCATTTAGAAGCATTTTGAAAGTTATGTGTTTCTTTGTGGCCCAAAAGCTAGACAGCAAGACAGTTTGCAACCTCAGTAGCCTGAGCTGCAAGGGATAGGCCATGAACAGTTTACATTTGTTTTAATAGTTCTTTGTTAACATTTTTATACATGCCAACGTTTCAATTGAGACAATGGGCGTGCTTGTGTACATCGCAAATCTTCAATGGAAGAAATGCGACGGCAATTACAATCAGAATAAAAAGGGAAAGAGAAATCTACCTTCTCTGCAATAAACAAGTAGGACAAGTCGCCTAAAGTGGTTCTATGTTTTGAAGATAGTTATACAAATCTTAAGTACCTAACCTGCGCCGGTGGCTGTAGGTGTGCCCCAAGCACTCGTTATGGGAGACTGCAACTTATTTTTTATAATGAGACTATGACCCAGAGCAACAGAGAGAGAGAGAAAGAAAAGGGAGTAAAAAAAAGAAAAAGGAGAAGAAAACAATGACAGAAGAAGAAAGTAGAAATAAAATAGAACCAGCACTTAGTGCAGTGGTGGATAAAAGAGGATTGAGGAGGAATCAAGACTACATAGCCTTGGTAAATGGTAACTCTAACCTGCAGCATCGGCAGTGAGCTTGTGATAAACATTTTAGGCTCCTGATGCTTGATATTTTACAAATGAAGCACTGCATATTTTCAGTGCATAGATTACTAAACAATATTGGCAGATTGTTGCGGATTACAGCATGTCTAATTTTCAGCAACATAGATGTTTTACCTATGAAAATTTTAGGGGGAAGAGGTGAGGATACCAGAAATGGATTCCTGGTATTTAACAATTAAAAAAAAAAAAAAAAACAATGCTAGCCAAAGGCCAAGTGGTGTGAAACAAGAGAGGTGCAGCGGGGGATAGCCACCAATGTCAGGTTGTGCTCAGGATCTGGCCTATTGCCTAGCACTGGCCAGGGGCCAAGCCCTGAATCTAACTTGCCGATAGGCTAGAACCAACAGCCACCCCCTGCTTACATGGCCAAAGGCCTTATGCAGCTGGGATTGACAGCCAATCGTGGATTGACCGCAAGGTCTAGCCAAAGTCTAGACCCTGCGATCAACCCCAGCTGTGAGTGGTCAACAGCCGTGTGCAATTGTGACTTCCTGCTTGAGGCATGTTGGCAACAAGGCCTGACGGGAAGCCAGGCCTAGTGGCAAACTCCTATTGCGCAATCCTTACTATCATGCAATGTCTCACTCACTCTCTCATCCACTGTTTCCTTCACCCACCTCTCCTCTTCTCCTTCACTCTAACTCACTTGCACTTGCTCTCACTCACTTACAAAACAACATTTATTTTCACCCTTTTTAAAGCATCAAAGTTGTTTCTGAATATAATCTTTCATTGGGCAAACGTTCTTTTTTTTGTGATGTCACTTTTTGGAAGAAACAAAGCAAAAATTCAACTTGATTAATGTAAAAAATGGGGTAAAAAATTATATTTTAAGGTATCGTGTGATGGAAGAGCACTTTTTTTTTGTCAAGAGATAATTTTCTTACCCACCAAATAGTGCAAACCCACAGGTGCAAATCACGGAGCATGGATCCTCGCTCCATGAGGGATGGGGTGTGACATCGCTGAAGAAGACGTACTCATCTCTTCGGTGTCCCTCTTTCTCTTTTTGGCATAGCAGTGCTATTAATGGCAATCATTAAGATGCTTGTACACTGAAGAAATTCTGAAGCTGTATTTACCTCGGCTGCCTCTGCTCAGCATTTTGGACAAGTGAACATCACATACTTAGAATACCTTTTTCGTTTAGCTGGTGAATTGGTGAAAAATGTCCAGACCATGGATTCTGGTGGCAATCTTGAACGCTCAGTCTGAACATCTTCCAGTTCTTCATTTGTCTCCTCTTTATGTTGCTCTGAATTTTCTCCTCCTGTTTTTCAATCCAGAAGTCATTGCAAAGGAGCAAAAAAGAAGAGCACAGCAAAAAACTAAACAGTCTTCTTTGCTGTAAAGATTTCTTATGGGAAGGAGTGCAATGATCTGTGCAAGAAAGTTAACAACTATTTGGATGTGCAGTAATATATTCTCAGGAACAAATTAAGCCATTTAAGTGATCCATAAGGTTAAGTGGTTCCTCTGTGGTTTCCAGACAAGAGGTGTGCGGGGATCTGCCAGGCACCATAACTCTGGTTCCAGTATGCAGTACCACAAATTCAACAAGGCTTAAAACAATGATAAATTAAAATGTACCACTACAGGAGATTAAAATTGCATTTAGATAACCCTACCCTCAAACAATATATCATAATTTGTTTTCTCAGGAAAAAAAATTCTCTGTGTTCACGGAACTCGTTTTAAGATTGCAGCACTTGAAATGAAGTCCCATTTCTGAGTGCTGCGGTTCTGAGATTGGGAAGAAATCAAAGAATTGTAGTATTGTTCCTATTGGAGGAGCCACAGAAGATCTGCACATTCTGAAACACCAATAAAAAAAGGGTGTAATCCATTGATTAAACATGCCACATTGTGAAAAAACAAACCCTTGGACTGTAAAAGAAAAGAGCCAAAACAAACATCTTTTAAGAGAAAAATATAGCTTTTAGATATGTCAAATTGGAAGGGCTGAAATGTTTTAAATGTCGACAATGAAATTCATACTTTAAAAAAACAAATTGTATGACCGGAGGCTTTACACTTATAACTTCTATTGTTTTACATAATTTCTGTGATATATAACAATAACTGAGGTGACTTGATGTATAAACATTGGACCCAACAACTAGACATAACTCTGGTTGTAGTTCTACTTACTGCATGATTTAAAATATGGATGAAATAAAAATAAGGAATTTATAAAATTAAAAGCGTAAAGTAATATCTTTATTCTGCATAAATTAAATGTGCACTCAGTTGGGGAATTATAAAATAGAAAGTCCCAAGCTGTCCCAAACTTCCATACTTTCGTTTTTCTATAGGATAAGGAGTGCATGTGAAAAAGTTTAGAAATCAGGTAGATCAATTCATTACTATCAGAGTTATCAGTCAGACATATTTGCGGGTCAAATCTTGCTTATCCACAAGTGATAACATTCAGAAATAATTATTTGTAACTTTCGTTTTTTCTTATTATTCAGAATGTATTATTAAGTATACATTACAATACTATTGGCAGCAGAAAATGAACATTTTTGTAGTTCAGCAAATATACAACTTCCTTTCCTTGAGTTAAAAATGATTGAGACTTAAAAGGGTGTAGTTGACCACAGACAACAAATGTACAATTCCAGTATAACATACTCGGTAATCTACAAACACATTTTGAGCAATGTTTTTTCATTCAGCATCTATTGAATTAAGTCAGACACCTGAAGAGTCTTTAAATGTAATGTTGAACAAAATGCTTTGTGCCAAATAATATATACATATTTATTCTATTTGATCAACAATGATTTCTCCTGCGGTCACCTCTTGACATTACATTTTCGAATGGCTCCCTTCTTTTAAGCTACCACCACAGAGAGGGGCTATTGACTAGAAAGTCAACTGTGGACCTCACGTGCATGTGTTTTTCCCCAAAATAGCACTTAATATTTTGAATAATTGTAACTTTTGAAAAAAGTGACTCAGCCTTCTAAGTTTCTTCCAGATGCATATAACTTAGAAGACTTACACATTAAACTTCCAACTAAGTAAGCCTGAAATTAAGTTAAATTAGGTGTACTGATTAGAAATATACTAAAAATATTACGAAAACATGTTGTTAGCTCACATGATGGTATATATCTCTCCTATTGTTAGAGATTACCTTGATGAGAAATTGATGAACTTTGACATTTGTAACTGATTGTGACCCTCTGATGAAAAGTCATCACATTTGTTGCTTAACTATTTTGAGGACCGCATACTCTGCACCACTGCACTGTTGTTTAGCTTGTATTTTCACCAGCTGGGGATGTGCTGGCTGTGTTACTTGTTGGTTGGGGGGATTCAATTGGGAAATAAGTGGGTGGAGTCAGTTTGAGCTCCCCCCTTTATTACATTGGCGGCAGCACAGACGTGTGCAGGGTCCTAAACTGGTCTACTTGTCTGTGGAGCTTAGAAATCTATTTTTAGGAGGTAAATATCCTTTACAACAAATGTTTCATAACGAATACCTTTACCCCGCATACCATTTAAATGCATGGTCTTTAAGAACGCAGTTGTTTACCCCACATACCATTACAACGAATATACTATTACTACGCTTCATTTATAACGCATAGTCGTTGTAATGGTATGAGGTAGAGCAGGTTCACTACAAGCCCTGTGTCCCCAAAATACACGAGAATGGCAATCATGCCCGCAGCAACGACCGGAACTGCTCTGCACCCCACTCACTCATTAATACTGTCATGCAGTAATGATATGCAGAGGCAGTGTTCACCAGCACTATATCCTTTTTTGAAGTAACCTGTGTCCCCAAAATACATGAGAATGGCAATCATGCCCGCAGCAACGACCGGAACTGTTCTGCACCTCCACTCACTCATGAATACTGTTATGCAGTTACGGTATGCAGAGACAGTGTTCACCGGTGTGCAGAGGCAATCAATCAATCAATCAAGCATTTGTAAAGCACGCTACATACCTGTGAGGGTCTCAAGGCGCTGGGGGCGGGGCTGTCACTGATCGAAGAGCCAGGTCTCAGGTCTTGGCGGCGAGGTAGGAGAAGGATCTGCAGCCAGCGGTGGTTTTCTGGATACGAGGAACTGTGGCGAGGGCGAGGGTGGCAGAGCGGAGGTTGCGGGTGGGGGTGTGGAAGCTGAGTCGGTGATTGAGGTATGTTGGTCCGGTGTTGTGTAGCGCTTTGTGTGCGTGGATGAGGAGTTTGAAGGTGATCCTCTTTTTGACTGGGATCCAGAGCAGGCCTCTCAGGTGGAGTGTGATGTGGCTGCGTCGGGTGACGTTGAGGATCAGTCATGGCGAGGCGTTCTGGATTCGTTGTAGTCGTCTCAGGAGCTTGGTTGTTGTTCCTGAGTAGAGGGCGTTTCCGTAATCGAGTCTGTTGGTGATGAGGGCCTGGGTGACGGTTTTCCTCGTGTCGAGAGGGATCCATTTGAAGATCCTGCAGAGCATTGGAGGGTGTTGAAGCAGAACGTGGAGACGGCGTTGACTTGGATGAACCCTAGATTGCGTGCGTGGTCGGTGGGTTCCGGGGCTGTGCCTAGCGATGTGGGCCACCTGGAGTCGTCCCAGGCTGCTTGGGTGGGTCCGCGGATGAGGACCTCTGTTTTGTCATAATTCATCTTCAGTCTGCTGTCCTTCATCCAGTCGGTGACAGCCTTCATTCCTCTGTGGAGGTTGGCTTTGGCGGTGTGGGGTCTCCGGTGAGGGATATCATCAGCTGGGTGTCGTCGGCGTAGGAGATGATGTTGAGGTTGTGCTGTCGTGCGACGTGGGCGAGGGGTGCCATGTAGATGTTGAACAGCGTCTGGCTAAGGGAGGATCCCTGTGGGATGCCGCAGATGATCTTGGTGGTTTTTGAGCGAAAGGGTGGGAGGCGGATGCTCTGGGTTCTGCCGGAGAGGAAGGATGTGGTACAGGCCAGGGCCTTCTCTTGAATTCCAGTGTCATGGAGGCGCACTGATAGGGTGTGGTGGCAAACTGTGTCGAAGGCAGTAGACAGGTCTAGGAGGATGAGGGGGGCTATTTCTCCTTTGTCCATCAGAATCCTGATGTCGTCGGTGGCAGCGATGAAGGCGGTCTCGGTGCTGTGCTGATTGGTGGAGGATGTACCTAATTTTACCTTTGCACAGGACCCATGGTGATGCCTTTTCTTAGGGCAGAAGGATTGTATGGAGGACTCTTCTTGCTACACTGCACCCCCACTCACTGATGAATTATGGCATGCAGGAAACGCATTGTAACAGTATGTGGAGGTAGTTCTCAGCGGAAATATGTCCTTTTTTTATGTTTATGCCCGAAAATGACGAAAGCACTAACACGTATAATAATTTCATTAGAGAGCATCTCAATAAAGAGAGATCTGCTCAAAGGTAAGAAAAAAACTAATTTAGATAGTAAGAGAGTAAATGAATAATGCAAAAATGAAAGGAAATAAAGTGTATAGATTTAGCAACCCATGCCAGTAGGTAACGGACTAATTTATTTCAAATATATATATATATATATATATATATATATACACATTTATTTTTCGGAGTACTAGCATGCGTTGTTTAAGTATGCGTGGTAAATGTAGTTTCAATAATCTGGACTGAAAATGTGTTGTATATGCTTCATTATAATAATTTGTGGGGTTATTGCATTTGCGTTGATAAAAATTTGTGGTGACGGTATGCGGAGTGTTTATTTGCGGGGTAACGTCGTATATATTCACCAATGATTTTATCACCTAACCAGATCCTAAACACACACACAACAACTGATATCAAGCCCATCTTTGCCCTGTCAATAAGTCCTTGCCTGCACCTGACAATTGAAAGAAGCATCACCTCATAATTACCTAACTTAACATGCAGTCGCTGGTTAATCATCAACTTTAGATTTTCCATTTTTTCAACTCTGAATCTTCACATATACTACTCATGACAGAGTTGGTTGGTCTACTTATTACTGACCGGTCACAGAGAAAAAAAGGTGGAGAGGTTGCTGCAATTGTCAAAATACACCATATATTTGACATACTTACTCCAATATCGATTCCCATTGTGGATAATATTGTGATCAAACTAGATTCCCATACTTTAGAGAATTCAGAACATGGCAGCTAAGTTGGCTTTGTCATGTCCTCGACACTCCTCTTCTTCCCAGGCCCTTGTGGAGCTGCACTGGCTCCCCATAGTGCAGAGAATTCACTTTAAATCGCTCTGTGTTGTGTTCAAGGCGCTTCGAGGATTGGGCCCTATACCATTACAGAGTAAATTCAGCTGGTATGTTCCTCCCCGCTGCCTTCGATCCTGTTCAGCCTTCCTGGGGAAAATTCCCCGGGCCAGAAGAGCCAAGCTGGGAGGTCAGGCCTTCAGTGTTGCTGCTGCTAGACTCTGGAATAAGCTGTCCCCAGAGCTGCGACAGATGAATGATCTCTTACCATTTCGCAAAAAAATAAAAACTTGGCTCTTTCCTACAATCTAACTGTTAGCTGTTACGATCCCAGTGGCTCATTACTGCCTCCCTCTCTTAGCGCCAGGATGCCTGTTGGGTTACAGTGCGCTGTACAAATTCTGCTTACAATTACAATTACATTACTTCCTCACTGCTATTTATCCCCAAATACAGATCCCCAGGTCATTGCAGAAATTCTCCAACTTTTAGCTTAGTTAGTATCCTCTCTGGCCATTGATCACACAAAAATCTTTCTCCTTGGCGATTTCCACTATTGGGTGAATGAGGACATATGCAGTCAAACATCTTTCGACCTGACTTGTACATTAGCTAGCCTTCGTACTTTAGATCAGGTCTGTTCTTTCAATTTAGCCATAGCTAACCTAACTGTTTCCCCTTGCATTTGGTAGAACCATTACAATATTACATTTATTTGAAAACATCTACCTTTTTTAAAAACCCCTTCATGTCCGGGTACTCGTTCTAGAAACTGGAACTGCACAGATCTCAAATTACCTTGCAAATATACTGACTCTATTCTCACCAACTTCCACTGAGAACCTGGACAACTACAAGGAGGCAATATCGGACTGGCTAACTGTAGCCACAAATATCCATGCTCCTCTACCACCAACTAACCTACCACCATGAAGCATTTAATGTTTTTTGGATAAGTTAAAACTTATAAACAAAACTTGAACGCAAAACTTGAACTCTGGCAGGCAAAATGGAAAGGGCGCAGTACCTATCTGCCTGAAAGTAGAGAAAGACTTTACCCAATGACTAAAAATATATATTTTTTTCAAACATATTTGACAGGCTAAATCTACCTTCTTTGCAAATAAAATTTTGAACGCGGAAGATAAAACCAAGGTCATCCTTGAGATGTTCTGAAAACTATCCAATACAGACAGAGTAACCTTACCTGTGGTTCCCATTCTAAATTTATATAAGGAGTTGAATTTATTTGAGAAAATAAAAGTGAAAGTGATAAAAGACAGTATTCCTCCAACTCATTAACTTCAGCTGCTTTATTGGAAGACAGAAACCCTGTGACACTTCCCGCCGTTCCTGTTATTAGTAAAGAGAACCTTATGGAATTGATGGTTCCTCAAATGATGTTCAAAAAACAAATTTTCGTGTGTTCCTGATATAGCTATTTATTTTCTCAACATATCCCTCAGCCAGGGCAAGGTATCACATTACTTCAAGGAGCTGCTGCTCCTAAAAAACCCAGGGAGGACCCTGCTGTATTGAAAAACTATAGACTGATCTCACTGCTTCCATATTTAGCAAAACTATGAGCCCCATGTAGCTCAGCATCTATGCTCCTTTTTTGGAGGAGTATGGCGTTCTTAACCTCCATCAGGCAGGTTTTCGCTCTTCCCATTCAACAGAGACAGTTATTCTCTTTGTAATGTACGACATAAGGAAAGAAGCGAATAATGGTATCACACAGGTACTGATCCTATTTGATCTTTCAGCTACCTTTGATGTGGTTGATCATGCCATTTTGATTGACCGTGTCAGCACCGCAGGTTTTCAGGGCACTGCCCTCAAAAGGATGTCCTGTTTTCTTAAACACAGGCTTCAATCGGTCTATCTCTTCCCTTTTTGTTCAGCCAAGGGCCAACTAAATTGTGGTGTATCCCAAGGATCCTCCTTATTCCCTCATTTGTTTAATCTCTATATTTGCCCACTGATTCATTCCCTTCAGGAGCGGAAGGTGAAAATATACAACTATGCTGATGATATGCAGCTAATTTTCACCTTTGACAATAACATTGAATTTAAGGAATTCTTTTAAAATACCATGTTACATATTTGGGACTGGATGAATAGTCACCAGTTGAAGGTAAACTCTGACAAAACGAAAAATGTTGTTACAAAGAACAAACTTAATCAATTGAATCCCTCCTTCTGGCCCTCTGAGATGGATCCCTCTACACCTAGGAAAGCTGGGGAAATCCTTGAGATCCTTATTGATGAGGATTTTTCCTTAAAACATGAGATAGGAGTGGTGACTTCCTCTTGCTTTCTCCAACTCCAGAAAATATGGAAAATTAGGAGATACCTTTCGGTAGAAGCTGTCATCCAAATAATCATTGCCTTAGTGATGTCCTGGATCAATAATGCTAACGCTCTTTATCTAGGACTCCCTATTGTCCTAAACCTCAGCTTTCAATTAGCTCAAAATCAGTCAACCTAGACATTGCCACACTATACCTGTGATGAAAATGCTACAATGGCTTACTGTAGCTCAGAGGACCGTCTTCAAAACAGCCTACATTATTTTTAAATCTCTTACGGCAAAAGCCTGACTTTTATGTCCTCCATAATTCACCGATATACCACTAATCGCTATGTTAGATAAGCCCATCTCAATGTACTAGCTGATTCAGGAAGTAAAAGGAAGAGGCTGGGAGGTGTTAGGTTTTCAGCAATTATTTCCCACACCTGAAACACTGTTCCCCCTTACATTGGATCTGTAGCCAATTATGTTGGATGCAGGAAACTCCTAAAAACCTGGCTGTTTAGACAAGTGTGTGGCTAACTTTGCAGCTAGTAGCTGCCCCCACAATCTTAGCGCCAAGAGACCTTTTGGTGTACGCGTTCTCTATAGGTTCCCTATAAAATAACATAACATAGTATATCATAACTAAACATAACATGTTATATTGATGAGCTGCTATTTCTCTTAACACCTTAGCTGCGTGTAAACATGCCTCCCCAGTGCTGCGCTGTCCATTGGAACCAGTGCTGAATGGACGTCCAATGGTCGTGCGCAGCACTGGGGAGGTAGCGCTGCTGACGACCGTTGGCCGTCAGCAGCACTTAAGGGGTTAAGAGCATTCCAACAGAAAGTTAGACAGGAATTCCATCCAATTGGACTGAGCAACATAATAATAATATTATTAACCACTGAACTGCTGGGGCTTCCCCCATCCCCAGTGCAGTGCCCTATTTTGGTTATTTGGGGTAGTTCACTCTTAGGACTCCCCAATTTTTTTTAAACATAAGGTGCCCACTGCAAATGTGTGTCTTTTTTTCTAACATTTTGAAGATTCTAAAAGTACTCAATGTTTGTGGATTCCCCTACAGAGAACTGAGAAAATAGGCAAAATATAGCTAAATCATTTTGTATTTTGGGAAAAAAAGTGCTTTTGGATAAAAGTGCCTGATTTATTTTCTAAAAATGGCATCAACTAATGGTTTGCTGTTCTAAAGTCACCATCTTCCCAGCTTTCCGAAACATGCAGCGCTGAATAAAAAATATGCTTTTTACTGCGATTTTCATATTTTTCTGCTCTTAACCTACTTTCAATTTGTGGTGAAAACCAGTGTAAGTCCTGTGGATGATCAAGAAAAGCTGTTGATATCTGAAAAGTAGACACAATTCTAAATTTAGCAAGGATGTGTAGATCTCTCAAGGTTTTTCCTATGAACTAACAGTTGGAATAAAGAAAAATTGAAAATGAGTCGGAATAAATGGCTATTTGTGACAACGTCTACACTTGTAACTTTTAGGTAGAATGTACGATTTACCAAAAAAATAGACCATTACGTCCACTAGATACTTCTGGTAGCAGGGATATATAGGGTTTAAAGGTTCTCTAAGAATCCAAGTTCCCTAGAGCCAACAACTGCGCTGCATTGTACAATGTTTTTTCATTATGCACTGCATATAGACTAATTCATATGGCAAAAGCTAAATTGAAAGTTACTTGCGCAGTTCAGACTAATCATCAGCTGAACATTTAGAAGTTTTGGGGTTGCATACAGCTATTTACCTAAACACAAGGAGTAGGTACTCAGAAGTTGGAAAGCTTTCTATGGGTGGGCTTGAGTTCACAAGCTCCAACTTTTGTTCCAACTTGTTGAAGTTGATCCATAGGTTTGATCTGGCAATGTACAGCAACTTATATACAGATGACAGAGTGGTCAAAGAGGAGAAAAAAAAACGAGGATCCAAAAATATCATAGCCTCTTTCAGTCCATGTGTACTGTAGAAATGCACATAGCATGCATGCAAACTCAGAGTTAGTAAAACTAGTGGATATGGCTAACTTTACAACATATATAATGGATTCATGCATAAGTCAGAAGTGCTTGTGATTTAGTCAACCCCTTCCAATCCGGATTCCGCAGCAACCATAGCACAGAGATCCCCCTCCTCACTGCCGCAGACTACATCTGCACCCTCCTCGATCAAGGCCACACCGCAGCCCTGATCCTACTCGACTTCTCTGCATCCTTCAACACCGTCTCCCACTGCATCCTTGCCGCCAGACTCCATGACGCCGGCATATGGGGAACCGTCCTTGAATGGCTCAGCTCCTTCCTCACCGGCAGGACCCAAAGACTCAGACTGCCACTCTTCCTCTCAGAACCCACAGAGATCAACTGAGGAATGCCCCAAGGATCATCACTCAGCCCAACGCTCTTCAACATCTACATGGCGCCATCGTCAGACAGCATGGACTCAACATAGTCTTGTATGCTGATGAGACCCAGCTCATCCTCTCCTTCACCAAAGACCGCGTCACCACCAGACTCAGCTTTCAGGAAGGTATGAAAGATGTCACATCCTGGATGTGCTGCAGCTGCCTGAAGCTCAACTCAGAGAAGACAGAGGTCCTCGTCCTCGGACCCTCCCCCACCACCTGGGACAGCTCCTGGTGGGCCACAACCCTCGGCAGCCCTCCCACCCCCACCGACCACACCATCATACTCAACTCCTCCCTCTCCATGACCTGACAGGTCAACGCTGTCGCCTCCACCTGCCTCAACACCCTCCGCATCTTTGACAAGATTTTCAAATGGATCCCCCCGAATCAAGAAAAACTGTCATCCATGCACTCATAACCAGCAGAATAGACTATGGAAATGCCCTCTATGCCAGAATCAGCAAGTCACTACTCCGCAAACTGCAGACCATAGAGAACACCGCTGCCAGACTCGACCTCTGCATCCCTCGACAAGAGCACATCATCCAATGCCTGCGAGACCTCCCTTGGCTCAATGTCAGGAAGAGAATAACCTTCAAGATACTAACCCACGCCTTCAAATGCCTCCACAACACTGGACCCCAATACCTCCACGAGAGAAGCTCCTTCCACGCACCCAAGAGAAACCTCCGATCTGCCGACTTCGCCCTCGCCAAAATCCTACGCATCCGGAGAGCCCGAACGGGCAGCAGGGCCTTCTCTTACATCACTGCCAAGACCTGGAATGAGCTCCCGGTCGACATCAGACGTGCCCCCTCTCTGAAAATCTTCAGGAAGACACACAAGACCTGGCTCTTCGACTGAATGAAGCTGCTTACCCCTCCACCCCAGCGCCTTGAGACCCTATCGCGCTTACAATTTCCTGATTGATTGACTCACAAATAACAACTATGCATAAGGAAACGAAAGCACATTCATTTACATGCTCTCTTGAGGGCTTCTGAAGTCTTTTTTTCCCCTTATATAATGATTAATGTTGCGGTAGATCAAAGAACCCACAAGGGCAGAAAGTCAGAGTTACCCAGAAGACTAGAGTCAAAACATCTCTCTTTTGCATAGAACATGAGAAGAGAGACAGCTCAAAATTGGTTTACCGCAAAGAAAACAATTTTTTTCCAGACATAGAAATTAGGGGGTGGAGGCCTCTCCTCTTCCTGGCACTGACAGACGCAGGACAGGCCTGCCCTTAGATTCCCGTGCCGGGGGACAACAAGAAGTGTGTTATAGCACTGTGTCACGTCTCTCATCTGCTGGCAATCAAAGGCTCTGACACAGGGTCAACACCAGGGGCCCTAAGGATGATGAGACTTGCAGTCCCAGTGGAATTCCTCCATTGACATGTGTTCTCAATCGAGTTGCAGTGTGAGGAGTTGGAAAGACGTTTTGCATCAAACTTCATAAAAATCTTGTGAATTCTAAATTTATTTCCTGTATGCAGTAATGTTTTTTCACATTTGAGGTGTCACATGTGAGGTGTCACATAAAAATCAGAGGGTCACACTTCTTTTAACTTTGTTTGCAGGAAAACAATGATTTCAAAGTTTCAAACTTGCAAGAAACAGTTTTTAAAGTCATCATATGAGAAATGGCACTTTTATTTCTAACACAAAATTGGCACATCCATTTTCAATGCAAGCGAAAAAATATTGGCAGTTTGTGAAGTAAAACTTTGCAAGGGCACAGATGCAGGAAAAACTATACATTGTACGCAAATTACAGGTAAGTCCATAATTATGATGTGCTCTCATGTATTTAAAAACTTTGCCCACTCTAGGATCTTGCTCTCTTTGTTTTGAATAATTGAAACTTTAAAGCACTTTCTTATATATTTAGTTGAAAATTCATTTTGTACACTGCTTTCTCTTATGTTTTTGTGTAAGATATGCAATCTTTCTTTATCACAAATCCATTCCTTTTAGAAGTAAGTGAGAAATTCATTGTTTAATACTCGCTCATCCACTGGCTTAAATAGAAGTGAGGACATTCAAAGCAGATTGGATTATATACAAACAGATTTCGCTTAGACATTCACTTCAATACTATTTCCTAATGTACAGCTAGGATTTAGAAATTGCAAGCACCATTTTTTGCTTCCAGAACGCCTTAACACTCTAACTATTCTGTCAATGTGTTCAAGATTGGTGAAAACCACCAATTCCCCTGCACCATATGCAACCTCATTCAAATGCCTGATCAAAATCCTTTACCTTCATCTATTCACAAATGTATTATGACATATAGCACTGCAAACAGCTCTGGCAATTCTGCTAATAATTAGGAGTAGCAAAATCAAAGCTTTCGAGTTGTGCTGTACACCGAAAACTCATCACTATAGTTTTAAAGGGAAGCCAACAATGAATTGTGCAAATATTGTCTGGCATTATTTTTTAATGGAAGTCTGATTTGCTCAATAAGATAGATGATGACTTGAGAGGGCTTGGTAAACCATTACATTTAAGATGCAAGACTTAAAGTTTATTAACTATTGCAAAACGTATTTTTCATTTCTCAGGATTACACTATGTATTACCCAGACAGTGTTTCCAACTCTGAGTGCTCTCAGTGGTAAATAACACTGATTCACATGCCGTGAACTCTGTTTAGGACCTCATTGCCCTTAACCCAGACCCCTGAAATAAAAAAAGAGGTGGGACATCTGCAGCTCTATGCAAGGGGGAGGTTGCTTTTAATGCCAGAATCCAAGATCACATTGACCTTCCAAGCAGGTCCTTAGCAGTGCAGACCGGTTTCCCGCAACCTACATATTAACTTTATGCTTACTTTGATACATAGCTGACACCTGCACCGATTCCTTTTTTCAATGCCAGTTCCAGCTTAAGTAGGTTTCAGTGGTGTAAATTTACAGTCATTGCAATGTTACGGTTCTGCACAGATGTTTGAACAAACCACTGCAAAATATTTTTGCACAGCTCGGTTAGTGCAAGTGACATTTGGGCACTTGTCAGTCTGCGCAAGCGTTTGTGGAAAATGTCACCAGTAAATGAGAAATGTATGTAGTTATGTTCCAATAGTGTTGCAGTTTGGAACCACAAGATATTCGTCGCTCCCTGCACAAATAACATTACTTAATGCTAATGAATTACTAAGCCCTTGGTGCATGGGGAGTGGAAGATGATTTTGGTTCAGTTTTTGATCTCCGCTGTAATTGAATGAACGCTTTGCCGTAGATAGGCATCATTTGTTCTGCTATATTTCTTCAACGTTCCTACTTAAAATGTATGAGCAATCACTTTTCAGCTCAGGTTTAGTGCAACAGACTATACACTGCCAAAGGTGGATGTCCTACAGCATTGCCTTGGGCCATAAACTATTCCCATCAGAGGACCTATAGACAAAGCCCACTCCATCTGTCATTATTGCTAACCTTAGTAAGCTGTACTCTTCCTTAAAAGAAAAACAAATATTTCTACTGTTGCAGGAACAATTTTAACTAAACATTGACACTTCAGCTACCTATATCATTATCAGACCTGTTCTTGCTTACTTACGATCAATGGGTCTGAGAAAGAATAATTCATATACACAAAAATCACTGTTGTACACAATGCAGCATCTGGTGTGCTCTAATTTTTTCATTGTGTTTTTATGGACTACCAAAAGAACTACGACAAAAAGCTGCAACATTTAGAGACATTGCACGGATAACCATTCTATCTCCATGTTTATTGTGTGCTGGTTGTTTTGTTTAGTGAACATAATAAAAGCTTGGCAAGTTTTTCTTAATTTACTAAGAGCGTCTAACTAAAATACAGTAGTCATGTTTTATGGACACGTCTCAAAGACATGAAAAAGTAAGTAGAAGAGTGCAACAGTAGTAGTTTTTAACTTACTCATGCATTCCTGTGTGACTTGGTCCTTGTGATTTGTGCTGCTTTAAGATGTGCTAACTTACCCAGGCTAATATTCCTTCACCATCCCCACATCACCATCACTGTACAATGTATTGCACCGAAGACCCTGTGCAGTCGTGCTATATGTGCTCAATGATGCTCCAAGGATGTTTAGAGATGAGCAGTTAGACGTCACTGCTCGGTGACAGGTTGATTGCCAGTGACCTGCTCCAGAGAGTCCTAGAGCTAGCTTGAGTTGTTAAACAGCACCCAACGGCCCTTTTGCAATTGTTCTCAGGAAGATCAATAAGCTGTGTGAGCATAAGTATGGGATATAGGAGTAACTTCCGTGACTAAACAATCTTATATAAGATTCAGCAGCCAGTTGAAAACTCATTTAAGCACTTTATTTTCTTACTGGTAAACCCTCATACATTCTAGTGGCTTTCGTTATGTATAAAATGGCTGTATTGTTTGTTTCATTATTTTTTTACACTAGTTAATTGTTATTCTATTTATGTCATTGTATGCTATGTTCTGTCTGACAGGCTTTTTAAATAATTGAAAAATATAAAAGATATATTTCTATACTCTCAAGAATTTTTGTGGTGCGCACAAAAATAGTTTATTTGTGAATGGAAGTACTGTTGTAATACTTGTGCTCTACTAAAGAAATAATAGTTTCTGCCCAACTTAACCCACTTGTCGAACATACCAATATTACCCAGGTTCCGAGGGACACAGGGTAACCCCATTGACTCTCTTAGTAGAGTGATATTTACAAGCACATATAAAGCCACCCTGCATGACTTTACCTGTGCTTGTAACTATCACTCCTTTTCATGCAACACTTTGCGTGTTAGGGGTGTGACATGGGTGTTGCTGTGGGTGTTCCGACGCAACACCCATGTCCATGATGCATTTCCAGATTTACGAGGAATTGTAAATCTGGAATTGTGTAATAATGCTACGCGATCCTAGGGGTGGAGTAGCAAGGTGAAACGAGGAGAAATGCTTTCATTTTGATTCAAAACTCTCATTTGACGATCAAATCAGAAAAAGAACGGGACAGTATTTTGGCACTCTTAAGATGCTGAGGAATTTGTTTTTACCCAATTCCCACTACGTCATGGAAAACCATAGTTCATGCACTCATCACTTCCCAGGTGGACTACTGGAATGTACATTATTTGAGTGCTTCTAAAGGTAGTCTGAAAACATTGCAGCGAGTTCAAAATGCGACAGCAAGACTGATACAGAATCTCCCCAAAAGATAATCAACATTAGGTGCTCTTTACCAGCTACATTGGCTCCCGGTGCCCAAACAAATCAGTTTCAAAGCCTTGTGTTTCTGCCATCGCATACTCAATAAACAAGGCCCCAGATATCTCCATTCTTTGATTCAAGAAAACATCCCTGGTCAGAATCTCAGATCCTCAGAGGCTAAACTTGTTAAAATTCCCAAGATCAGGAAATCTAGAATAGGTGCAAGAACCTTCACCTATTTAGCTTCTAAAATATGGAACTTTCTGCCGTATGCCTTGAGAGCCTCTCCTACAGAAACCGATTTCAGAAAGAAACCAAAAACATGGCTGATTCCTAACCCTATTCACTACAAAGATAGGTCCTCTCATTGCTTCTGCTGCCTTTCGGTCTGACTATCTGAGCTTTTTGGTCCAGTGCTGGAACACACCGACTAGATGTAACCATGCGCTTTACAAATTATCCTATTATTTTTATTTTTTCAAGCATGAATTGATAATGATGAGGCATTTTTCCAATTAGTAGTTATTGTTTTTAAAGCTGCAGAAATTTAAAATTAAAAAGGTTTGCAATTAATAATAGTTAAGTTCGTAGAAAGTGCAGTGGATATACAGATAACAATAGTGTATGACAGATTATCTGTAACATTTAATATTTTAGTAATAATCTCCCAAACCTCTTTCAAGAATTTACGAATGAAGTGGCACTCATACAGCATATGTCTCAACAAACCTGTACCCAAGGAACATTTCCAACAATTCAACAAACTCAAAAGTTTGGCATGAAATAATCTTTTTGTGGTCCATAAACAGTTGAAAAGTATGAAGGAATTAGTTTGGTATAAAGAAACAGGTAACTATCCCGAAATACTATTTAACCAAATTTTCCTCCATATATCTAAGGATAATGAGAAATCTAATTCCTTATTTCAAAATGAAGAGAGACGGTAATTATTATCCCCAGCAGAAGTATTCAATTATTTTTTATAAAGCAATGACACAGCATGGGGTGTTGAAGTAATTGATAGTAAATACAATTGTAAATCAGAGGTAGCATTTAAAGGAAAATTATTTGGGAATGACAACTGTAACTTCCATTTTTTTTGTAATTCAGCAAAACTTAAAAAGGGATTGTTATGATAAGTATCTTTTAATTTAAAAATGCCATCTGTAATCCAGGAGAAACTAAATTTTGTGTGGCGAACCAATTTTAACAAAGGATTATGCCATGATGACAGATTTAATGTAAGTGACATAGGTTAATGGAAAAGCGAGTCTAAATCTTGCAAGATTAATTTTATAGATTTCAGTATTACTGATCTTTTTAACATCCTTCTTCCTTGCTATGAATTTAGGACACTTGCAGATTACCACACTAGTTTAGATACTGGTAAACTCAGTACTGTGCCTAACAATCAAGGACAGGGAAGGACATCATCATGCAAAGTACTATTTTGGAATGTGGCAGGCCTGCTTGCAAACCTTTCTAACCCCGCATGAATAGAATTTGTAGAGGTTTTTCATTTATTATGCTTTCAGGAATCCTGGGTAGAAAGCATGCTGCATATTAATGGTTATAACACATTTCATACCCCAGCGGTACCATCTCGTCATGGGAGGAAGAAGGGAGGTCTATGTATTTATGTTTCTCACAAGGGGACCATCCAATTCTTTTTTATTTACGGTCTCAAACACTTATTGTCAGATATTGAAATTGTATATCGACAACATACACTGTACTGTTCTTTTGAATTTTTACAACAACTTTCCAAAAGATCAGGCCAAGGTGGTTTTGAGGCACCTACAGATGGAAATGCATATTATGCAGAGGGAGATACAGAAGGATATCTGTGTAATCTGGAGAGGGGATTTTAACACCGTATTGTGCCCTCATGCATATAGAGGTTTATGTGGTCCAATGCCCGATGATGGGACTGATGCTACCCACATCTTACATTCTCTTTTTGGAGACCAACTAAATAAGTATTAAATACTCCACTGATATGGGTTTTGCTAACAAACTATGTTTGCCCCCAATACTGTTTAGCTGTACTTTTAATGGATGAGGGATGTGTTCTATTATCGATTATGTACTATTACCCAATACGGAATACATAAATTTAAAACTCACACCGCCGCTTATAGTGACCATTTCCCTATTAGTGTCATCATAGATTTTCCTTCCAATGCGAACACCTAGTACAGGACATCGCCCTGGAAAAAACGTAATGGATATTCAATTAAGTGGACCGGAATGGATCCATTGGCATTAACAAAGACAGTCCTAACCCACTGAGAACCTGAATTTGCAGTTTGTCTTGATGAGACTGCTGAAGATTATGATATTTTTGATTCCTTCTTGAGTATACTATTGGAGAGAAAGAGGAATCTATAAGTAGAACACAATAAACTTCATATTAACAAAACAGGTTGGTTTGATACTAAGGGGCCCATTAGGATGTCAGGGGGATCACCACCGCCATGCGGGCGGTGGCGATACACCCGACATCCTTTGCCGTCTGCCACCCATTTCCCCCGCCATATTAGTATGGCGGGGGGACCGCGGCGGACGGAAAGACTGTCTGCCGCTTTTCCGCCCCAGTCGCCTTTGGGCCAGGGCGGAAAATGTTTAATATGGTGGCGGTGTCTGTTAGACACCACCAGCCATATTATGATGGGCTTTGGGGAAAGCTGGGCCCCCTGGGACTCCGGGGGTGGGGATGTACATGGGGGTAACTATGGTACCCCCCGCATTTCAAAGTGCAACATGGCAAGCACCGCGCAGTACCTGTCATGTTGTGCTTTGAAATGCACAACGTGTATTATTACCGTTGCGGCGGGCGGCGCTTTGAGCACCGCCCGCCGCAATGGTAAAAATACAGGATGAACCCGCCAGTGTGGTGGGTGCATCCTAATGGCCAAGGCGGGACCACCGCTTCGATTGCCGGCGGTCCCATTTTGCACGGGGATGGCGGGCGGGCAAAGTCCGCCCGCCATCCAAATGGACCCCTAACTGTTCCAAAGCCCATGCAGCATTGAAAAATGCATTACATAAATCAACTAGAGATCAATCTGAAATCAAGATGGCCAGAAAGGCATGTAGATTTGCGCTTAAAGAGCGTAGGGAGGCTATTAGATCAGAAGCATGGCAAGCCCTCCAAGTAGCCTCTAAACTAAAGGATAACACAGGCTTCTGGAAATAAATGCCCCTCTTATGGCTTCCAATAACCAACCTAGCATTGAGATAAGCATCAGCAAGGATCAATGGGTGACTCACTATTCCAAATTATATAATGAAAGTGATAAAGATACTCCTTGTCATGACCTGGGAACTTAGCCAGTGAATTATCTCCCAATCAACATCGATTTTACTGTGGATGACGACATACTTCCAGGAGCTTTGCCTCCCACACAAGCAAGTGTGGGAGGCAAAGCCCCTGGACCTGACGGAGTTCTTGTGGATTTATAGAAATGCAATCCTTTTCTCTGGGGCCCGCTTCTAACGTCTGTTTTAAAAGCCTGCTGTAAGCAGGGCTTTATTTCTACATGGTCAGGGTCAATTCTTGCACCTATTTTTAAAAAGGGTGATCGTAACAATCGGTATGCTACATACCAATCTCACTTTTGGATTATTTTGTGAAAGTGGCTGGGTGAATTATACTAAATAGATTGCAGACATGGGCTGAGGACATGGGTGTAATCACGGAACTGCAATACGGATTCCGTTAAGGATTAGGCACCATCGGACAAGGGCTAAATTTAAATCTAATCTGGGGCAAATGCACGCAATCTAAAAGCGGGAACCTTTTTCTGGCATTTGTTGATCTGAGTTCGGTATTCAATTGTGTTAGCCACCTCAAACTCTGGAACATCTTAGAGACCCTGGGTGTGGAAATCCAACTTGTCAATTTCTTAAGGCAAATATATCAAGACGCATAGGCCAGTGTCCGATATGGAAGCTCAGGTGAGCATAGCTACACACTCTCTATCAGGAAGGGGGTAAGGCAGGGGTGTGTGCTATCCCCTTTTCTTTTTACCCTGTATATAAACAGATTAGGCACAATATTGTCTAGGGAATGTCAGGACTCCACTCGCATTGGCAACCATCCAATCGCAGCATTATTATACGCGGACGATGCTGTTTTACTAACTCGCACACAAATAGGACTGCCGAGAGTTGTTTCTAGCCTTGTAACCTTTATGTCGAATTTAGACCCTGTAAATATCACTAAAACATATGTTATGAAGTGTGGTAAGAACAGTGTAAACTGCCGGGATATTTTTAGCAAGAACAATAAGGTCAAATTTGCCAATAGCTTCTCAAATTTGGGAATTGTCTTTGAAAAAAAGGGCCCCTGGGCAAATGCCATACCAACAAGAATATTGCTATTCGCAGAAACTACAGCAGCATTGGTGAATTTCGCCAGAAAACTGGGAAAACTGCCTATTATTGATCTGATAACAATCTATAAAGCCAAATGTATCTCAACAGTCATGTATGGAGCAGGAATTTGGTGTTTCGCTGATGTGCAATCTCTAAAGTTCATTTTCTCTGTCTGGCCCATGGTGCTATCCATGGCTCAGGATCTGAAAGCATTAGATCTCTTCTGTGTGCCTACACCCCCACTAGAACGCTTCGTTCATTTTCAAAGAATAGGCTGGTAGTCCCTAGGTTTGCTAAGGTTAGATGGGGAGGCAGAGCCTTTTCCACCTTGGCTCCCAAACTGTGGAACTCCCTTTCCCTTGAGCTCACCAGTCAATCCTCCTTGATAATTTTCAAAAAACTTCTCAAAACCTGGCTTTTTTCTCAAGCATATTAGATTCTTGCTCTCCCAAAGGCCTTTGGTCTAGTTATCTGGAGTCTGGACTTTCCATGTCTGTTCGTATTGCGCCTTGATGCCCCTTCGGGCTAAGATTTGCGCGGTATAAAAACGCCATTCATTCATTCACAGTTAGTTGGGAATGTTTTCTTGAGATGTTTATTGGCGGTCCCCAATAGTACAGCGACATATATTTGCCACGCGGAACCCGGACATCCGTATATGTCAGATTTAATTAAAATACAGCCGGCCCTACTATGGCACAAGATTTGGTCTGGCTCAACCACAGGTTTTAACCGCAATGTGATACATGATTGTTTTACATTGCAACAGGTGTCTCGCATCCCATGGCTTAAATACCTCAAAAAAGTTATGACCGCCCTGTGTTGCCCAAAATACTTTTCCAACCCAGCCATCATTACTTTAATCTCGAGGACATCCCTGAAGATTGCTTGCATGGATTACCTAGAGACTATTAGATTCTCTACTAACATAATTAAACCATCCGTTAGAGAGAACCAATTGCTACTAATACAGCCAGGAGTGAAACCCTATCTCACAATCATAAAGGGAGGCTATGACAGGATGTTGTTGGCTTACTTTCACTTAGGCAATTTTTATAGTTTGATATCGTTCCCAAATATGAATAACTGGTCTTGTTTTTTATGCCCCTGTCCATGTGATGACATGACTACCCAGTCCACTATACATACCTTGTTCTTCTGTAAATGTTATACCTTATTACGGAATGGATAGATTCTGCCAATAGTAAAGGAGCTAGGCCTGAGACAATGTCATCCTGTCTTTTCCAAACTACAACTTTTAGAAGATGAAGGATTTATCATTAATTTAAGTAAATACATGAAGGGCATGACCAGAAGCAGAAAAACAATGTAATTTTAATTTATGATGTTTACTTTTATCCAGCATGATTGTATCTTCAGATTTAGCATGCTAACGGATGTGTAAGATATGATGCTTTCTTTTATGTATTGTGGTTTTATGATTTAATTGTTTAAATCGAATAAAGCTGATTTCAAATTTGAACAAAGCTGTAGAATTGGACATGGTGAGCAATGCAGTTGAAAGGAAAAGTATAAATCAAACTTTTTTTCAATATAAAGCCACAAAGGTAAATTATTCATTTCTGCATGCTGAAATCACAAGGCACTTTGTTTTAAAATAAATGCTTTGTGATAAGTAAGGACATTCAGCAAACTTACCCCAGCACTACTCTTAACCAATTTAATTTTTTATAAACGAATCTAGGATGGATACATTAAACACATATTTTTTCAGATTTTTATATACTTTAAGAGGTAATTGAATGATAAAATCGAATATGACATTCTTTACTCAATGGCGATCATTTTGAAGATAAAGAAAGAAGAATAAAGAATATTTCAACTGAAACATTGTTGCCGGATGTAGTGATTAAATGTTGTGCATTACTTCCGTTTGATCTACTCACAGTGCAAACTATTGAGGAATTTATGCCGGACTCCCAGTAATTTGGAAATATTGCTTATAGTTTTGTGTGTGCTGGACTGCTAGAGGATATGTTATTTTGAAAACTTGTTTTGAAATTGCAGTAGAGAGGGGTTGTACTTTGGGTTTGTTGCATCACATGTAGTTTCATAATCTGCCCAACCGACTTGGATGTTAGGTGCAGCAGTGCTTCACCTCGAACCCTCTGTTTTGTTTCCTTCCATAAGCAAGAACATAATCATAATTTAAGGTAAGGGATTGTTTTGTAGTTTTAGAAAATAATATACAAGGATATTTAAGTTTGTTTTTTTGCCAAATGATTTTTTTTTGTAGATGCGGATCAACTGTACAATGTACATTTATGGGGAAAAATCTGTTTTGTTAGTGTTTAAAGTACATCCTGAAATCTGAGAGTAAGTGCTAAATAAATGTAATAATGGAGGATTCTGGGTTACCATCAGCATATGCTGACGTTATAATAGAAACATTACGTATAATATGCCCTTACAATTTCTATAAAATTTCTAATGGCAATTAGGAAGGGTTCAATAGCCGGAAGAAAAATCAAAGGAGATTAGGGGCAACCCTGTCTTGTGCCCCTAAAAAGGGAAAAATAATTAGAAGTTTGACCATTAATATAAAGTTTGGTAGACCAGCCAGAAAATATAGCTGAAATCATGCGAATAAAGGAGGTGCCAAAATTTAATACATATAATGTACGGAAAAGATACTGGCAATGGACTTTATCAAAAGCCTTTTCCGCATCTAATGCCAAGACACCAGCTGGATGAGGTAGTGATGATCCAGCCTCAATCGCATGAAACAGTAATCTAACATTATTAACTGAGTGTCTATTTTTCATAAAACCAGATTGCTCAATGTTAAGAAGCACGAAGCACAGAAGTCAACCAGGTTGCAAGAATGTTTGCATGCATTTTACAATCTTGATTAATTAAAGAGATGGGCCGATAATTAGTAACTTAAAAGGGTTTTTTATCAGGTTTTGAGAGGACTATAATCAAAGCTTCAATTAAGGACTCAGAAGTAGATCCAGTAGTACTACAGTAGTTAAATAGTTTGAGCAAATGAGAAGAAAGGTGAGGAGAAAACTATTTATAAAATTCTGCAGGGATAATTCTGTACTTGGAGATTTAAGTAATTTATGTATTTAATAGCTGACTTTATTTAATCCAAAGTAATTAGTAAATCTAATTTACTTCTAATTGACGGCAAAACTTTAGGTAAACCACAGCTATCCAAAAAGTATTCAATATGTAAGATATCATACAGTGGAGTTTCACTATATAAATTTGAATAGTAATTCATAAATTTATTCATTATTTATTAATGAGATAAAGCTATTTGACCACTAGGTGTTTGAATAGCATTAATTTGATTATTATCCTTCCTAATATGAAGATAATTGGGCAAAAATCTTCCAGATCTGTTAGCGCTAAAACAAAATTTTGCTTTGTTATTAGAATTCTTTTACTTAGTATGGAGTTGAGTTCATAATTACGTTTTTGCAATTGTAATTTATATTGGATTTGAGTAGAAGTAATAAATAGATGTTCTTATTTAACTATTTGTTTATCTAATTTTTCAATTCTTAAATTAAATGATTCATTATCATTTGCCATAATAGATATCGTCTCTCCTCTAACATATGTCTTAGATGCACCCCATCAAGTAACAGCTGACGTAGAACCATCAGGATTGAATAAAATATAGTCATGAATTGCTTACAAAATTCTTGGCCTGTTTTTTAATTTAGGACAACATTGGGATTTATGCGCCATCTACCATGAGGTGGTTGAGAAGAGGTAGGACATAAATTGCAAGATATAAGCGCATGATCAGAAATATCCATATTCTAAATAATAGGATTAACAACAGAATGTATTAAATTATGGAAAAATAATAAATATTCAATTTAAGAATAGGAATTATGAGGATCAGAAAAGAAAGTAAATTGTTTCTCTGTTGAATGATGCAGACGCCAAACATCTATCAATTTAGTTGCTTTAAAAAAGATTTTAGAGTGAAAAAAGCTTTTGGAGAACGATATTTGGTCTGTGAAATTCTATCTAACAAGGGGTCACATATAAGATTAAAGTCTCCTCCAATAATAAGTGGTACATTACCGAATTTTAGTACTTTAGAAGTAAAAAAGAGACCAAAAATCAGGGTCATCATTGGTGGGACCATACACATTACTAGGTACAAAATAGTATTGTAATTTTAAATTCTAGCTATTGAAAACATTCTTTAGAATCAAAGTATTAGTGCAAAGAGAATAGCAACTTAATTTTTCCAAACATGCACAGGAGGAGAAATAATAGTGCTAAACATAAAGGAGCTCATTAGGATAGCAGGCAGATCGCCACCACCCGTATGGCGGTGGTGATCTGCCCGCTAAAATTCACCGCCCAATGACTTTTTCCCCTGCCATATTACGATGGCGGGGGCACCGTCTGCCGGTTTTCTGCTGGTAGGCAATCCGCCCAATTGCCTACTGGGCTGAAAAGCCCAGGAATATGGTGGCAGTGCCCTGCAGGCACCGCCATCCATAATATCATCATGACAGTGGAATGCCTTTTCATGGTGGAGACTCCGCCATAGAAAGGCTTACAGTTTTATCTTTGGTGGCACGTTTCGTGCCCCCAGGGTGTTCGTGGAGGTGGGGGGTGCACATGGGGGGTACCTATGGTACCCCCTGAATTTGCATGTACAATGTGGCAGGCACCGCACGGTGCCTGTCACGTTGTTCATTCAAATGCACAACTTGCATTTTTGGCATTGAGGCGAGCGGCAGCAATGTTAAAAATGCGGGATGTGCCCGCCAGTGTGGCAAGCGCATCCTAGTTGTATGTGCGGGACCGCCGCATACATTGCGGGCGGTCCCATTTCCCAGGGCTATGGTGGCTAATGATGCCCAAAGTATCCACTGGTCTGACGTGCTAGAAAAACACCATACAAAGACATGAGCAAAGAAAACTTGTCACTAATAAAGAAGTCTTCAAATTAGGACGAAATGCCATCACCCACCTAGGTGGCATGCTTCATCATCTGGGATTCTCCTCTTGGCACCGCCACCTAGCGCCTCCGGTTACAGTTCTTTAACCGCCTGGAATACAAACCGAGAGAGTGGTGCCTCCCGTACTGAGGTGTTGCCAGGCTGAGGTGAAGCCTCTTACTAGTAAACAACAGGTTTATACCAGTCTATCATTGTTCACCAAAAGTGAGACTACATGGTTTTGTATGTTGTATCTGTTTTGAATTTGTCAACACCTAATTTCGAACAGATTCTCAATAATTTTCACTGTATCACTTGTTGAAACGCAGTAGCATTTTACTTCTAGGTCATGAAGGCCACAACACCCTTGCAGGGTACACTGGCCGAACCATGTAGACTTGTTTACTTAGACATACAGTAAACATTTTTTATACTGCACATGCACTGTTTTTAATCCTGACACTAGCAGTGAGCCAATAAAGTTATTTTCACTCCTAGTAGGTAGTTTTAGTAGCACACACATCAATTGGTTAAGCAATTTCCTGCATTGCGCCCATTACCCAAACAGCTTAGTGTTTCACATCTAGAGGATCTTAGTATATCCTTTGTAGAGTAGGAATTAAAACATCCCTGAGCTCCTCCCTCACAGTGAGGGTTTTTGTAGCCCTTGGCAGCTCTAGGTGTCCCCGCCAAGAGGAGAATCCCAGATGATGAATCAGGTCACCTTAGTGGGTGATTGGATTTCAGCCTATTTAAAGGACTTCTTTATTAGTGACAAGTTTTCTTTGCTCGTGTCTTTGTGTGGTGTTTTTGTAGCACGTCAGACCCGTGGATACTTTGTGTTTGGCAGTAATTTACCTTGGAGAACTTATCCTCGCTGGTCTTAAAATCTCCCTTGAACCCTCCACTCCCAGTTGGATTTTTCAGTAGAAATAATAGTGTCTACCCATTTTTTGTTCATGTAAGATAAAACAGTATCATATATATGGGTCTCTTGAACTAAACATATATGAGCCTTATGTCTAGCTAAGTAATCTAAAACCTTAGTATGTTTAACAGGGTGTTGTAAACCTTTAACATCAAAAGAAACAATTTTACTATCTTTATTATTAGACATCATCATAAAATAAGAAAATGAACGGAAAAGAAAGCACCAGCTAGTCTGAAAGAAGAACAACTAACATTGTGAGAAAGAGAAAAATGAAGGTGCAGACAAAAACAAACAAAAACAACATAAAGATACATAAATAATACTTTGGATCGCACACATGCATGACAACAATGTCTTGACTCTACATGCCCTTACAAAGAACTCTACTAAAGAGGCTAGTTATGAGAAACTTAAATCAAATCTTCAAGTGACAGAGGCATGTTTTTCCATTAAAGCTGCAAATGCTGATCTAATATGGCTGAGATACCCGCCACCCCCTCTCAACACAATCCCCAAAAGGAAGGGAAACCGGAAACTGTTCTTAAAGTTTTTGGATGTGGGATGGAGTGACCATCCCGGCCGTATTTATTAAAACAAAAGATTAAAACATTAAACGTTTTCATGTTATGTACAATTTCATTATCACATTACGATGTTTGGCTAACCTTAACATAATCTCTAATACAGAGGTTCTCCTAGCCGAACTAGCATCCTACAAAACATTCTCTAAGAATACTGAAATTGTACATCCTAACGTTTAAGGGCCAACGGCAAGGTCATAACCGGTGTCAAGATCCCTAACCAGACTTACCCCTCCCACTTAGGAGGGGCGATGGCACAGGGGCTTACCACAAGTGCAACTACTAACAATTTCCCTTGACTTGACGGGGGCACTTAAGACTCGACGCCATTTAAAGGTCGTTCGAACACTTGTGTGTGGTATCTAGAAGGTATCGTTGACCTCTCCCCACCCCACACAACTTACCGCATCTGCCGTCGCAGATGACACTAGCCCCGGGAAATTCCCCAGGAGGGGGCTGTAACCCCTCCTACAAAGGAAGGGGCCTTGACCGCCTTTCCTTTACTTCCGGCGACCCGCCCTTAGACGGGACCGCCTCCCCACTGAGGGGCCAATGGCCACCTCTCCCGAGCGCTCCCATCCGTGTTGGGTGACGCCCACTCATAGGGATCTACCAATTAGTGCTCACCGATCATGACCTTACCGCCTACCAAAAAATAAATACGACAGTTCTTCAACCTATGAAAACATTGGTCGCTACGACCGAAGGAACATGCTAAAAATGCAACATCACATCAAATCACTTTAATCATAACAACCTAAACGATATTCACCATCTTTATTAACTACAAACTGCTACTGTTATAGCCTGTAAACGAAACGGAAAAACAAACTTATCAATTCACTTTATTGCACAACAACTTTGCTGTCCTCAGGGGCTGGTGGGTGGGTCAAAATTGGCTCTTCGTTCCGTCCCGAGCTCACGTGTAGCGAGGAGGTGCAGCTTCGGAGCACAAGAACAAGAGGACGTCTTCTGGTCTTGCGCCTTCTTTTATCCGTCTTCAGGGCGGGCGAAAACCCGCCCCTGCCCGCCCCGGGGGCGTGGCTGGCTGCGTCGGTGTCTAGGCCAGCCCACTCTAGGGCGGGAAAAGGCGCGCCCCGGCTACGCCGCTTCGGGCATACCAGCCGAGACGCGCCTCCCGCCCAAAAATGGCTTCCCGGGGGGATCGAGGCACTCATCCATACGTTCGGGGGGACCGAGTGGTCGCCCCTTTCCATATGGCTGAGATACCCGCCACCCCCTCTCAACACAATCCCCAAAAGGAAGGGAAACCGGAAACTGTTCTTAAAGTTTTTGGATGTGGGATGGAGTGACCATCCCGGCCGTATTTATTAAAACAAAAGATTAAAACATTAAACGTTTTCATGTTATGTACAATTTCATTATCACATTACGATGTTTGGCTAACCTTAACATAATCTCTAATACAGAGGTTCTCCTAGCCGAACTAGCATCCTACAAAACATTCTCTAAGAATACTGAAATTGTACATCCTAACGTTTAAGGGCCAACGGCAAGGTCATAACCGGTGTCAAGATCCCTAACCAGACTTACCCCTCCCACTTAGGAGGGGCGATGGCACAGGGGCTTACCACAAGTGCAACTACTAACAATTTCCCTTGACTTGACGGGGGCACTTAAGACTCGACGCCATTTAAAGGTCGTTCGAACACTTGTGTGTGGTATCTAGAAGGTATCGTTGACCTCTCCCCACCCCACACAACTTACCGCATCTGCCGTCGCAGATGACACTAGCCCCGGGAAATTCCCCAGGAGGGGGCTGTAACCCCTCCTACAAAGGAAGGGGCCTTGACCGCCTTTCCTTTACTTCCGGCGACCCGCCCTTAGACGGGACCGCCTCCCCACTGAGGGGCCAATGGCCACCTCTCCCGAGCGCTCCCATCCGTGTTGGGTGACGCCCACTCATAGGGATCTACCAATTAGTGCTCACCGATCATGACCTTACCGCCACAGGTCCGGATAGTTGACCGGCTATCCGGACCCCCCACAAAACTCCTACCTAAAGGTCATGTTCCAAAGATTTTAACCAGGCTAGGAAGTCTCCTATGAGTAACTCATTCCCCGCCCTCGACAAATGCACACCATCCCCCAGATACATACTGTCATCATTAATACAATTATGCGAGATCGAATGCAATGCCTTGGAACGGAACAACCTACTCACTTTGTTATTCAATTTTCTAACCGAATGATTCAAAGCAGGGATCGAGATAGCCCCCCGCCACACTTTTCGTGGGATCATATGAGACCATGCGATTAGGCACCCCGGAACTCTCCTCGCTAACCAACTTACCGTGGAAAGCATAGCCTCCAGGAGAAGTCGTCTACCGGTGGTGACCAAATCATTGCCCCCCAAATGCACTATGACTATGGACGGCGGTGACCTCATCCGCTCTAACAAGCCCTCAAAAAATTCCTGAAACTGGTCAATACAGAGACCGCCCCTTCCGTAGAAGGACACTCTGTACCCGTATTCCTCAGGTACGTGAACCATGTCACCTGCTTTGAATACGTCCGCAGCCCGTCTCACGTATGAGTGGCCCACGACCCAAACCTCCTTCCTCACAGCCGGTGACGTGCGACCGCTGACCTGGTGTCGGGTCGACTGCTCAGTCTGCCCTGCCGCGTAGGCTTGCGCAACTGAAAACAAACAAAAACAAGAGGCGTGAGTACATGATTACAGTTTCACAACATGTGCAATCGCACGTACCTCTTATAACAATTGGAGGACCAGCGCCCCACACGTTTCACTTGTTCTACATTAAGACCTCTGGCTGTAGCTTCAGTGGCAGCCCCTATACGAAAGGAGTGGGTCCCAAATTCGCCCGGGTCCAAGCCCGCTGCAGCAATGGCCATTGCAAGCACCCGTTGAAACTGAAACCTCGTCAGCGGGGTGGCGTCTGCATGCCTCAACAATGTCCCTCCCCATGATGCCACCCTTCGTGCTAGGTAATCTTCTAAGCACTGTACCGGACACATGGATGAGTCGAGGTTCCTGCGGATGATCGTGCAGTCCCCTCTCCCATCTTGGTCAGTCTTGGACCTGAGAAAGGAGACAATCATCGCATCACCCCTGATCTGGACATGCTCCCTGCACAAGCCCCCCGTCACGTCCCGTTTGTTCCTTGCAACCAGCTCACTAACTCTCATAGCCCCGTGAAATGCCAGCGTAAATGCAGTCCGGAACAAACAGGTCTCGAACGGGGACGAGCATGTGTTCGGGAGCGTGACCAGTAACTGGGACAACCTGTCTAGACCTATCGGTCGTCGTACATCTACTCTGCGACCCTCTAGACGTTGCCACCCACGTAGCGCTTTTTGTACCGTGAAAGACGCTGTTGGGTCCAGGATGCCATGGGCCCTGGCAACAAAGGAAATGGCGGCACGATGCCTTTGGGCCGTAGCCACCGATTTCCCAGCCCTACGTAAGGACATCAGAAAAAGTACTACCAACTCCTCCTGACCCCAAAGTCCTCCTCTCTCTGCCCCCAAAAAGGCTAAATAGGCCTGGAACGCCCCTTCATATGCCTTCCTTGTCCTGGGTGCTAGACTCTCTCCCACGAGGTGACGAAGTTCGGGGCACCGAGAGACCAGAGAGCTTCGGGGAAGGGTGCCGGCTCCGGGTCCGCTGAAGGAAGGAAACCCGAGAAAGCCTGCATGTGAAAACGAGACAGTGCATCAGCAGCCTGATTCATCACCCCTGGGACATGTTTTGCTCTGAATACTACGTTCAGTTGCATACACAGTAAGACAATTTCTTTGAGGAGCCTCAAAATCAACTTACAACGGGCTGCCTGACTATTGATGCATTCTACCACGGTCATATTGTCGGACCAGAACACAACAGAATGATCTCTGAACCCTTCTGGCCAGGTTCACAGGGCCACCAGAATGGGAAATAGTTCGAGGAAAGCGATGTTACTTGTCAGCCCCTTCTCGTGCCACCATAGGGGCCACTTTTGTGCCGACCATTTTGTGCCGAAGATGGCGCCAAAACCTACGCTTCCTGCTGAGTCTGTCCATAGCCCAAGCTCTTCAGAGGAGACGGCTGGCTTGTTCCAGACGACCCGGCCATTGAAGTCCGCCAAGAATGCTAACCAAATCCGCATGTCCTGGCGGACCTCGGCCGATAACCTTGTGCGATGATGACCCTCCTTTAAGCCAACCATCGCTTGGGCAATTGAGCGGGAAAAGGGGCGAGCCATTGGTATCACCCTCAAGGCAAAGTTCAACTTTCCCACTAACTGTTGCAACTGATGCAGTGTAACTTTGGATGCCTTTAAACATACTTGGAGGGCTGCCCTGAATTTCGACACTTTGCTAGCTGGTAAACGGAAGCACCCCTCCCTTGAGTCCAACTCGATCCCCAAAAACTCGAGGCAAGTCGTGGGACCCATAGTTTTACCTGGTGCCAATGGCACGCCAAGATGATCCATTAACACACAGAATTCAGCTAAGGCCCGGGCACATTCGGAAGTACCGGCGGGGCCAAGGAACAGAAAATCGTCAAGGTAGTGCATTACATTTCGGAAACCCGTTTTCTTAGTGAACACCCATTGCAGGAAAGTACTGAATTGCTCAAAGTAAGCACATGATATAGAGCATCCCATTGGCATACACCTATCCATGTAAAATGACCCCTGAAACCCGAATCCCAGAAGACGCTGATCGTCTGGGTGTACCGGAAGCAACCGGAACGCTGACTCGATATCAGATTTCGCCATCAACGTCCCGTGCCCCAGGCGATTCAAGATGGCTACCGCCTCATCAAAAGATGCGTATCGCACCGAACAAACTTCTGGCTCAATTGCGTCGTTCACCGAAAGACCATATGGAGAAGATAGATTATGAATCAAACGAAACTCACCCGGGTCCTTCTTGGGGACCACCCCTAACGGAGAACAAACGAAATCCGGTACCGGGGGCTCACTAAACGGGCCGGCGACCCGTCCCCGGCTAACCTCTTTCTGAATTTTTTCTTGCACTACAGATGCATGTTGTAAAACGGAAAGTTGATTTTTGCACATCCCTACACCCTGAAAGTCCCCTACCGGGATGCGGAAACCATGTGTAAAACCGTTCCGCAGCACCCCGGCAGAAGTGCGATCCGGGTATTCGCTGAGCCAGGGAATCATTGCCAAGGTATCAATCGGGGTTGGTAAAGGCGCCCCTCGGCCTAGCTTAGACCTGTTTGGCGCCTCCCTTACCCCCATTCTCACTCGTTCTGGCTCTGCACGATGACTCAGGATGGGACGACCCACACGTACTACACTCATGTTTGAATTTACACGATCCCGGAGGCCTGGTACACTTCCCCTTGTTAAAATTAAAACAGAAACCCTTTCTCCCTGTATTGCCCGCGGGCCTCGACTGGTCGTCGGTGCTCGTACTTGGTCGAAAGGGCGTCCCCACATTTTGGCGGGAGTAATCAACAACAGTGCTCCCGACCAATGGCATTCTTAACATTCCCGATTCTTTCATCTTATCCCATGTTAAAGAATCGTAACAATCCCAAGTCAAACCCTTGTTATGTTCCTTTTCTTTCCTGAACAAATTGTCATAACAAAACCAATGGTTACCTTGATACGCTGTCGAGTAACCCATAATTCGTGATTGATAAACGGGAAACTCAGGAAGCAACTCGGGCCTACGTTCCCCCAAAATTGATGTGAAAATACCCCATGCATTGCCCCAGTTGCCAATGTTCTCATTTACCTTAAAGGCGGCCATCTTTGCGCGCCAAACACTCGGATGCATTAAGTCCTTCTGACTTTTTACATGTTCCACATCATAATGATCAACAAGCAGGGAAAAAATATTCACGTACTCCCCCGCCCAGATCTTTTCCTTTATAGCTAAAGGCACATGTTGTCCTAATCTCTCTCTACGAGAGGGTGCTGACTCGTCCCTTGCAATCGGCAATGGCCGCTTACCTGCACCGGACGCAGCTTCTGCCGCTTGCGGCTTGTCTATCCCCGCCAACGGCGTAGCCACTCTAGCTGCCTCTTTCTTCTCACGAAGCCCTTTTATCAGCGCCTGTGCTTCGGCAGCCGTGGCGCCATCACTACTATCCCCCAACCATGCTGCTAGCTGTGCTGCCAGCTCGGGGGGCATGTCTTCCTTGGATGTCGGGGTGACGACAACGGGGATTGGATTCCCCTCCATCGGTACTGGGGTCGGCGCCTCGAGCGGGGCAGAGGGAACCGGGACGGCCCCACCGGCTGGAACCTTTCTCGGCCTCTTAGGTCTCCCTCCAGCCGGCGGGGTGCCCGAACCCTCCTCCCCATCTCGCTCCGCCAACCGTTTCTTTATGTCGGACACTTCTTTGCAAAGGGCCCGCACCATCTGATCGGTCGTCATTCTTTTTGCGCCTTTCTTGGGCATCTCTCCGAGGAAGTATCTAGAAGACAAAGAAAAAGATCAAAACGCTCAAAATTGGCTCTTCGTTCCGTCCCGAGCTCACGTGTAGCGAGGAGGTGCAGCTTCGGAGCACAAGAACAAGAGGACGTCTTCTGGTCTTGCGCCTTCTTTTATCCGTCTTCAGGGCGGGCGAAAACCCGCCCCTGCCCGCCCCGGGGGCGTGGCTGGCTGCGTCGGTGTCTAGGCCAGCCCACTCTAGGGCGGGAAAAGGCGCGCCCCGGCTACGCCGCTTCGGGCATACCAGCCGAGACGCGCCTCCCGCCCAAAAATGGCTTCCCGGGGGGATCGAGGCACTCATCCATACGTTCGGGGGGACCGAGTGGTCGCCCCTTTCCAGAAGACTCGAAGATCCTCTGGATGCTGAAAGGACTTTTGAAAAAACATCTTTCCAAATTCGCATAGTTGATGGGTCAAACAGTTCATTTTTAAAACCAGAGTTTCTCAATCTTGGTCGAAGATTAGCAAACTCTTTGTGAATGTTAACAGTTTCCTTGGCAAAGTCTTGATAAATAAAATGTTTATTCTCATTAACCATCAAGGATGGAATATCTCTTGGTGCCTTCCTTATCAGCACTGGATGGTGATTACATAAAACTTTAAATATCATTTGACATGTTTTTTTCTGGTTAGGACTGCGATGAGAAGGAATACTGTGCAGCTTATCAATGTAAATGTAAATGTAAATGTAAATGTAAATGTAAATGTATAGGCATTTATATAGCGCACTACTTACCCGTAGGGTCCCAAGGCGCTTCGACCGCTGCGAAACCCTTCCTGGCTTCCCTGAGAGATGGTCCCTTAATGGGTATCTCCAGGGTGAGACCAGGCATCCCCGGCGGTCTGGTGGGGCCGTTAGTGAAGATGAGGCAAGCTAATGCCCAGAGTTGCCGAGTGTGAACGCTGATCAGAGTGGGCACCGAGGCGAGAGAATTATCGAGTCCGCTGACCCTGGTCCAGAAACCTGCCGCGCCGGGAATCGAACCCTGGTCCCGGCCCGTCCTCTGCTCTCGGGTCTGCCGCCTCTAACCAGTGAGCCACACTACTCAATCTCAAATGTTTACGGAATGTTTTTTTTTTTTTTTTTTTTTTTTTGGAAAACCTTTATTTGTAGAAAAAGTACACCGCTATTTAGCCGTACATCCCGGAGGCCAGGCAGCATTAAGGTGGCAGGTAGACTCATGTACAAAACAGTGCGCAAAAGCAGTCAGGTTTAATTTTCAATAACAAACAACTTAAAAGAAAAAACCATAGAGAATAAGAGGGCCCCGAAAGGCCACCAAAGAACGAAGTGCCTAGGCACGGAAAAAATAGGAGAAAGATAGAGAAGAGAGAGAATTGGCCGAGGGCAGTGCATAAGTAGTAAAGGGGCACAGCGGGAGGGGGCCGGGGGCCGCACATCCATCACAACTCAGAATAGCAAGTGCAACACGAAGGTATGGGGGGGGTTATCGTTCCAGGATGTTCTGTCTGGAATCACGGGAAGGGTAGCATTCTATGGGGAGGACTGGACGTCCAGTTCCGGCTCAGGTGGGGGTACGCATAAATCGCCCCGATACGAATTCCAGGCACCCCATACTGATCTCCACATTCTGGGCTTGCCCCTAGCCACATACACCGTTTTCTCCCGCAGCATGCACCAGTCCATGTTGTTCTCCCAGAGGCTAATGGAAGGGGGAGCGGGCGCACCCCACTTCTGGGCAATGTCCCTCTTGGCCACCATGTTGCCTAAGGTGACCCATCTGGTCTGGGCCACACTGTAATCATTCGGACACCACACATTGAGGAGGCAACGTCGAGCCTCGGCCGGCAGGGCCACTCCAGTCACCTCCTCCATCACCTCATGCACTCGCATCCAGAACCGGGCCACACCAGGACATTCCCAGATGATGTGTAGGAAGGTAGCGAGCATACCACAACCCCGCCGACACAGGCCATCCGTGGAGAGCCCCATATGGATGAGCCTGGGGCCGGTGACATACACCCTATGCAGGATTTTCAACTGGACCAGACGTAATCGCGCCGATATGGCCACCTCTCTGGGGGAGGAGGCCGCTGACTGCCATTCCTCATCGTCCATTTCTATGCCATCATTCACCCAGTGCATCCGCAGTCGTTCAAGCAAGTCCACCCTCACGTTGATCAGTTTTTTGTAGGTCAGGGAAATGGCGCTGTCCGGCATATGGCCGTCCAGCACCCGGTCCTCCAGGGGTGAAGACTCAGGGATAGCACCACCGTCAGAGACGTGGGGGGAGAGGGCGTGGCTAATCTGGGCGTGTCGGAAGTATTCCGTCGGCGCCAGCTGGTACTCGAGTTGCAGCGAGGCAAACGACTTGATCCTCCCCCGCGCAACCATGTCACCAACTTTAGATATGCCGATGGTATCCCACCGGTCAAAACCTTTGGTCTTCCACAGTTTCCCCAGCACGTCAGAGTCATACAGGGGGGTGGCCAAAGTGATCTTATCTTTCCAGCCCAGGGTGTCCGTAACCGTGCGCCATGTACGTACCATCGTTCTGGTGGGGCCCGTCAACCTACGATCCAACGACCTGGAGTAAAGAGCTCTGTAGTAGTTACCATCGTGAACTAGCCACCGATCCATAGCGTAGCCCGGGCTTACCGCAGGGCCATAAAGGCCATGGTTAACCGCCGCAAGTTGGGATGCCCAATAATACCGCCGCATATCCGGTAGTGCGATACCACCGTCATAGCAGGGAATAGTCAGCTTAGGCAGTGATATTCTCGGCCGTCCATCCCATAGCAGTGCCCGCTGCAGGGACTCGATCTCGCCAAAGTACTTGGTAGGGACTGGGTCCTGCGAGTTCTGCAAAGCGTATAGGAAGCGGGGCAACGCCATCATCTTAAACAGTGCGGCCCTGCCCATCAAGGAGATAGGCAGTTTCTTCCAAAACTCGACATCCCTCCGTAAGCGCTCTAGCGGTGGCAGGAGATTGCGTGTGTATCGGGCCCGGAGGTCGCGCGACACGTAGATGCCCAAGTACCGGAAGCCCTGTTGGGCCACCTGAATCGAGCACCCACGGGGGAGGCGCGGAGTATCCCCACACACCGTGTATAGGGAGGAATTGGACCAATTGATCACCAGCCCCGAGAACGATCCAAAGGCACCCAGCAGGTCAAAAACCACGATGAGCGAGCGACAAGGAGAGGTAAGGTAAAGGAGGATGTCGTCCGCGTAAAGCGACACTCGGTCCTCGAAACCAGGCGACCACGTGATCCCCGAAACATCAGGGTGCGTTCTAATTCTCGCCGCCAGGGGCTCCAGCGCTAGTGCAAACAAGAGCGGCGAAAGCGGGCAGCCCTGCCTGGTGCCTCTGTGCAGCGCAAAGGGGGCCGATAGTCTACCGTTAACAGCCACATTAGCCAGCGGTGCGGAATATAACAGTCGGACCCATCCAATGTAGGAGGGCCCGAAGCCCAGCTTGGCTAAAACTGCCCATAAATAATTCCACTCTAGGGAATCGAAAGCCATAGTAGCGTCAAGTGAGGCCAGGACCGCCGGGTCGCGAAGCAAGTGAGCGCGTGCAAGAACTGCGTGGAGTCTCCTTAAGTTAAGCGCCGTGTTCCGGTGCGGTATGAACCCGGACTGGTCCGGATGTACCAGGTCTGTGATCACACCCACCAGCCGGTTAGCTAATAGTTTTGCTAAGATCTTGGGTTCAGCATTCAACAGTGAAATGGGCCTGTAAGACCGGGACAAATTCCGCGGCTTCCCTTCTTTATGGATCACCACAATGGTGGCAAGTCTCTGGTCTGGGGGGAGTTCCCCCCGCTCGCGGGCCTCGAGGAACATTTTGCGCAACGGCGCGGCCAGCGCATCAGCCTTTAGCTTGTACAATTCCACCGGGATACCATTAGGACCCGGCGCTTTACCAGATCGTAATGAGCGGATCGCCAGGGCAACCTCGTCATCAGACAGGTCTCGATCCATGTCCTCACGGTCAAGATCAGATAGGCAGGGGAGGTCAATATCTTCCAGATAGGAGGCCGATGCGGACTCCGGGAGGGAGGTTGCGGAGGTATAAACCCCCTCGAAATATTCAGCGAAGGAACCGGCTATAGCCGCCGGGTCCGTCATGGTCAAACCGTCCTCACCCACCAGTTCCGGGACTACCCGGGACGCTAATTCCCGCTTGTCCAACCAGGCCAAGAGCTTACCAGCTTTATCACCGGAATCATAAATCCTTCCCTGCTGTTCCCTGCTCAAGGCCTTCGCTGCGTCAGTAGCGGTGGCCCGGAGTTCGGATTGTTTAAGCGAGATGGCATGGAGCAGGTCAGGTGACGGGCCCAGCTCCAGCTGAGCGTCCAAGTCTGCAAGGTCTGACTCCAGCCGCACCACGTTTGCATCGCGGCGGCGGCGTGCCTCCGCGATCAGGGAGAAGGCCTCGCCACGAAGGACAGTCTTAAAGGCCTCCCATAGGGAGACGGCGGAGTCTACGGAGCCGGTATTCTCAGCAAAGTACCGGTCCATAGCCTTGGTCAGGAGAGACCGGGTCTTCGGATCGCGAAAGTACCACGGGTTAATGGGGGCAACTCGCGAGGATGCAGGGACCTGGAAGTCAAACGAGATCCAGACCGGAGAGTGGTCCGAGATGCCTCGGGCCAGGAGGCGCGCGGTGGTAACAGACTGCGCCTGGGCCGCCGGGGCCAGGACGTAGTCCAGCCTAGAGAAGCTACCGTGAGCACCCGAGAGAAAGGAATACTGTCGCTGTGTAGGGTGTAGCAGACGCCAACAATCAATCATCCCCATGGAACATACAAAGTCAGACATCCAAGACTGAGAAGGGCGAAGATCCCTGGGAGGAAAACGGTCCAGTTCCCCTGAGACAACCGAGTTGAAGTCTCCACCCACCAATAACAATCCCTCGGGAAGACCTAAAATGGCGCCACCCAGGTCCCTGAATGTGGTCTCCTGCAACCCCGGGGGAACATAAACCGAAACCAAAACTAGCGTGCGGCCCTCCCATCTGCCCACCAGCGCCACGTATCTGCCTCTATCATCAGCCAGCACAGACTCCACCTCCAACGGAAGGGACGCGCGCACCATTATACCCACCCCCCTGGAGCCCGAAGAGAAGCCTGCGTGAGCCACCATTTTGTAACCCCGTCTATTCAAGGCCTTGCATGCATGGCCCACCAAGTGGGTCTCCTGTAGAAAAACTACATCTGGCGAGCATCGCTTAATCATTTGTAACACAACACCCCTCTTGATACGATCCCCCAACCCGTTTACATTCCAGCTCAGCAAATGAAGCAGTTTACCCCCCATCGTCAAGGACGTTCCGCGTCCCCCTCCCCACCACCCACATCAGCGCCCAGTGCAACGAAGTAACATACCAAAAGTTCCTCAGCCAAAATAAGAGACTAAACAAAGAGAAAGTACAAAAACACCCACCCCAACTACCCACCACCCTGCACCCCTGCATCAGACTAAAATCCACCCCAACTAGCAGTGTGCCTGTCGCCCCTAACTAACCTACAGAAAGCCCACGAAGGAGAAAGGAGGCATCCCATCCCCTCCCGTCATCCCCCATATCAATTACAAAATGAGTCAATTGAAGCAGCAATGTCAAAAGTCGAAGCACCTCACGGCTTCCCAGTTCTCGGAAGACAAGTAGCCAAGAAATCATTCCTGTGCAGCCGCGCCTCCGGTGGCTCCCTCCGTCCGGTCGGTCGATTCAGGTCGTTCCTGGGGCAGGGTGTCGAGCCAGTGTCCCGCGTCGTCAGGAAAGTCGAAGAAGAAAGTCCGGTGGTCTCGCTCGATGCGAAGCTTAGCAGGATAGAGCATAGAGTACCGCAGGCCCATTTCCCTGAGTCTCCGCTTCACCCCGGTGAAACTCTGCCGCTGTTTCTGAACGGCCTGGGTGAAGTCCGGGAAAAAGTTCACTTCCGAGTTCTGAAAATGGAGAGGGCCCGCGGTCCTCGAAGCCTGTAGGATAGCATCCCTATCCCTATAATTGAACAGCCTCGCGATGATAGGGCGCGGGGTTGCTCCCGATTTTGGCGGCCCACCAGGAATCCTGTGGGCCCTTTCTACCGAGAAGAACTTGCTCAGGCCCCCCGGTTGCAGGTTCTTCACCACCAGTTCTTCCACAAAGAGTTCAGTCGAATCCTCCTCGGCCTTTTCCGGTACACCGGTGATGCGGACGTTTTGGCGCCGCGCGCGGCCTTCGAACTCATCCAGCCGACGTGCCAGCACGCCATTAGCCAGTTTCAAAGTGCGCACCTCCGTCTGGATGTCCGAAACATCCGTGACCAGGCTGGATGTCTTAAGGTCCAAAGATTTCACCCGGTCATTAGTTTTCCCAAGGTCCGTCCTGATGAGATTCAGTTCGATTTTCAGGGAGTCGACCTTGCTGGACAGCTCCTCGCGAAGTGTGTGCACCTCCGTCCTCACCCCCGATATCGCGCCCATGACGTCCCTGAGCGTTATCTCGGAGTCGTCCGGCGACTCATCTCTCCTCGGGTCTTTTGTTCGGACCACCTGCACCGGTGATCCCTTAGACTGGGAGAAGCGCTCGGGAATAGTAGACTGGGACTGGGACGGCTTCCTGTTGATCCGTTGAGTCTTGCCCGCATCCGAGCCGCCCTTGCCCGCCATGTTGGCAATCACGGGACAGGGGGGACACCGGGGGCGAAAAGTCCAGCGGGGTATATCCAATGCACACAACTAGGATTTCTAGGTCCAGAATCAGGATCGGCCAGCAAGGCGATCGAAGCTCAGGTGCACCCCTCGGGCCGGAGAAGCACTGGCAGGGAGGAACTCCGCAGGGACACCGCCACGTTCCGCCCTGGCACAAGCGGTGCGGGAGGAGCCTCCGGAATCGTCGACACAACTAAGGCTAGGAATGTCCAATTTTCAATCCGAAAGCGGGAGCCGCATCAGGCCCGGCTTAGCGACCGATTCCCACCGTCGTGGGACAGGATGGAGAGCAGGATTAATTCGGAAGATCGGGAGGTCTTCGGAGCTCCGAGCTCACGCGGCCATCTTGGTTGGCAGCGAAGCTCCTCCCCCCGTTTACGGAATGTTTATGTGTAAAAGAACAGGTGAAAGATTTTCCAAATACAACTACAGTCATTACCTTCCACATCTTTGCTTTTTTGGGGGATGTCTAATGCAATAGTATCAGTGTTAAAGCGAACAAGAGAGAACAACTTGTATTTCCTTAAGTAATATGGATAATGAAGGTTCATTACATCTACTTATTTAGATTCCACAGGCAGAGGATAAGTATTTTGCTTATGTTTTTATGCATAACATGAATATTTTTGGCTTCCATACAAAACATAATAATAATAATTAATGTAAACGCAAGGCACAAGAATAAACAAAAACATCATCAGCCAGAAAAAGAATACTTTGGTATTGAGCTGTGCAGCAGCTAAAACTAGCTGTGGGAGTGGTCAAGTCTAGAGTAGGCTTTGCTAATATTTTTGTAGAACTGTTTTAATGAAATATACTGATTGTAACTAGTTTTCTTTCTTAAGAATCATGTGTTTTATCGGTAACAATGTGAACACTTTTGTATATGTGTTAAAATACCAAAATAACTAGATAATAAAATGCCCTATAATTTACCTTTAGTTACAGGATAAAGTGATTTTCCTTTGACACATAATTGAGTCAAATTTTCTCCCTAGCTTTATCATCCATTGAAGCATAATGCCAGTGGTCTTGACTCAGGAGAAACAGTGGGAGTAAACTGAGACTTTAAATAGTACAAAGACTGTGACATTGTCAGCTGCATGGATTTACTACACACCGCTCCCCTGAAGGGGTTGTTGCAGACCAGTTCCCAAAACTTTTCAAAGTTATATCAATCGTCAAACATGTCATACTTAGTTCTGCAGTGCACAGCCCTCCAAGAAAGAGTACTGGAGTGCGACAACCCAGATGTCTTCTCAGTTCATTCCATCCACCCACATGTCTGCATGGATTGTTTTTATGATAACAGCAGTCATCTTACCTCCATAAGCTTCTTCATTTCCAAACTCACTAGTTCTAAAGCATTAAAACATTTACTTGCTATTTGTTAGGACATGCAGTGCCCAATCTCAGCACTTCCTCCTGCTGAATTACAAGGAACTGCAATGCAAGTCACAGACATTTGCGACTCATTTATTTTATATAGAATGACATATTGTTTTTGTGGGCATATTTTTTTTAATGATGTTGCAAATTGCAGTGTTTACAACCACATCTGTCCTAACATGTCTTCCTTCTGTCCATAAAACCATGTTGAACGATCAGCCTGAGAAGTGTAATGAAGCAAAACAGTCTACCTGTTATTATTCAACCCAAGCCTCTAACCTAATGTACATAACTCTGCTGCTTTGAAGCTAGATATGCAAAATTTGAGTTTGAAGACTGTTAGACTTGGACCCCTCTGCAGGGTCTCTACAAACATTTTGCCTTCTTCTGTCCTGCATATTACCACTGCTAACCAGTGCTAACAGTGGTGTACTCACTCCCTAAAACATGTTAAAATTGCTTACACCTGAATGGCATATTTGATTTACTTAGGAGTTCCTACTAAAATGGTTCACCAGATACCCATGAAAGGGAAATTATATGCTACTAGTGGGCCTGCAACATTCATTGAGCCACCCACTTAAGCAGCCTCTTAAAACATGTTGCAGGCCAGCCATTGCAGCTTGGCAACAGTTTTAAACTGCCAATTCAACTTGGCTAAATAAACCTTTTGACAAGCCTAAAACTCAATATATATCAAGTCACCTTTAGGGTAGGCTCTGAACAGCCCATTGTGTAGTATACATTGCAGTTAAAAAGGTGGGCATGCACTTTTAATTTTTACATGTCCTGGTAGTGAAAAACTCACAAATTCGTTTTTCACTACTGTGAGGCCTACATCTTCCATAGGATAACATTGGGTTACCTTATTACATTTAATAAGTGATAACTTTTGTTTAGGAGCAGGTGAAAATATCATGTTTGGTGTCTAGGGCATTATAATTTAAAACCCTCTCTAATGGTAAAGTCACAATTCTGAAACTGCCGCGTTTAGAAAATTGGCATTTTATTATCCTAACTTTTTGGTGCCTGCATCCAGTTTCCTGGGTCACATGAGTAGGTATAGTTGGCAGTTGGCCTTTGTGTATTCCTCCCAGACAGCCACACAATAAAGAGCCTGGGTGTTGGCAAGATAGGCCATCCAAGGCAGGATGGGGATGAAGCTGTGCACAGCCACACTTGCACTTCAAAGACACTACTTCATTTCACACTCAAAGACCTTCACTCTAGCTTATTGTGCCTGCAGACGGACTGAGACCAGGGCAGGGATGGAGGAAACATTCCAGACACTTCTCTAGGGGAAAAATTCTAGAAGTTTCTTTCACTTCAAATGGGGCACCAGATATACAAAGGGAGCCCTCATACCTACTCTTTAGTTTACTTCTGGACCTGTAGAATAACTCTCAGAGAACTGCCCTTCTTCCCTGTGGACTATGTGTACTTCAGAGAACAGCCCTCCTGCACCAAGAGAACTGCCCTGCTGCCTAATGCCTGCCCTGAGCCATCAGAGGACTGACCTGCTATTAGAGTCCTAATTTCATCCTTGAACCCTAGACTTCCAGAGTGATTCCAAGGGCTAGTTAGCTGGCCTCCTTATTAGAGCATCAGAGACAGAAAATGACCCAACAATCTTGAAACCGCACCTGGATCCAACATTTTTTTTTTGTAAGATGCATGAGATGGTCGGATTGAGTCACTGTAGTAGAAGAACATACATAATGAATACATTCATATCAATCAGGAGAATACAGGCATAAAGTCAAAACAAAGATAATGATACTGTCATATCCTCAATACCAAAGACAAAAACCATAAAAAGGACACTAATTCAGGCAGTCCCAAATCCTATCGTACATTGTGGAACATTGAGGGTTAAACACTTGAGTCATAAAAGGATCCAATATCACATATCACACGCGGTACTGGGGTTCATATTTCAGGCTCAAGATACTGTGAAACTGTTCCCCATATCTGTTCACCGAGCTTCTTCTTTCGAGGACCTTTGAGAGTATACAAACTATACTCCATGTTATAGACTGAGAAAAACCGTGCCCTCCATACCTCGAAAGAGGCCGGCTCTTGTTGTAACCAGAAGGAAGCTATACATAATCTATACACCGCAGTCACTAAAAATAATAAATTAGCCTGTTGCATTGATATTCCTGTCCCCGCCAATCCCATTTCAACACCAGAAGAATCTGTGTTGCGGATAACTGAATTGGTTGGCCCATAATCTCTGAAATACATTTTTCTATCTGTATCAATAGGCGAGCTAGAGCTGGACAGGTAAAGAAGATATGAACATCATCTGCCGATATAGCTCGACAGCTAAAGCATTTCCCATTCAGATCACCTGGACAGTTTGAAACCTTGTCTGGTGTATAATATAAATTAAAGAGAGATTTAAAATGATGTGCGGACAGTTTTGCAGAAAGGAATACATTTTTTGCCATCCCCAGAGAAGTTTCTATTTGTATGTCATGCCTACCCAATCTAGTCCCCCATTTGACATTTTGTTGTTCGATATCACTCCCCCAGTACTTAACATATGTCCATATAATATACCTATTCTTGCATTTTTCAAATTGTCTTCAACCAAGGGGTTTGACCGAAAAATGACTCCACTATTAACCAGATATTTCCTAATCTGCAAATACCTAGCAAAGTTCTCCCTAGGTAGATGATACTGTTCTCGTAATTGTTCAAAAGATGTAAGTCCTCCATTAAAATAGAGGTTTCCCACCACCTTTATTCCCTTCGACCTCCAGCTATACACCACCCGGTCCCACAGATCTACTGGCAGGAATATTGAAGATGTCAATGGTGTATACCATGAGATTTTCTTAATGTCAAACATGCCCCTTAATGTTCTCCAGACCTTATATGCAGCTTCTAATATCTTGAACCTCGTACATTTGAAGTAACTCCACTCTAGGTACAGAAACAGACAGTTTTTGGTTTTACCCCCAATAACATCTGATATATGGATGGACACTCGGCAATATCCTTCGGGCCTGCCCCTGTTAGTAAAATGTTCATACCTTGAATCATACAGGCATAATAGCGAAAAATATGGCACTGCCCAGCCACCTAAGTTTCTTGATAATGTCATATATCGTCCTGCGCGTCGGGCCTTGCGCCCAGCCCACATGAAACGCATACAAATTGCTTGGAGCTGTGCCAGACTTGCCTTAGGAACTTCCAAAGGAACACATCTGAAAAAATACAGAATTTTCGGGAGTATCAGCATTTTTAATAAACTGCATCGGCCTACCAAAGAGAGATGTAAACATTCCGCCGTAGCTACCTGTTTCTTTACTCCTACCAAGAGAGAGTCCCAATTTGATTTAACCAAGGCAGTTGTAGAGGACCTGATCTTAACCCCCAGGTATGTGACTTCTTGCCAAACCCTTACATCAGTATACTTTGGTATATTGGCGCATAGCAGCTGTGTTTTAGCCGTATTCAATTTGTACCCAGAGGCCACGCCAAACTTTGAGGCAAGATGTTCAATCGCTTCCATCGCAGTAGCCCGCTTCGGGGTAACGACGGCCACATCGTCTGCGTAAGCTAGAACCTTAAACTGGTAGGTTTGAATAACAAATGGGTAGATTGTGGTGCTGGGTCCCAACATTCTTAAAAATGGTTCAATACATATTGAAAATAAAAGAGGCGAGCAGGGGCAACCTTGCCTGGTGCCCCGTTCTATACGAACTGCCGCCAACTCGAGTCCCATGGTGCTTATCCGAGCTATTGGTTGACTATATAATGACTGCAGAGCTTTAATGAATTTGGGCCCAAAGCCCTGATGCTTCATGACATCCCATAAAAAGCACCATGACACCCAGTCAAAAGCCTTCTCGGCGTCTAATAAAATTAAACATAGTGGCTCCCTAGTTACATTAGCGTAATCAAAAAAAGTTATCACACGGTTGACGTGATTCGCCGTACCGCGCTGTGGAATGATCCCATGTTGTATCGTAGAGACAAGTCCAGAAATAACAGAAGACAACCTGTTGGCCATGATCTTTGAATAAATCTTCCCATCCGCATTTAAAAGTGAGATGGGATGATAAGAGCCGGGTAAGTTCGCCGGTTTATCCTTTTTATGAAAAACAACTATACATGCTTCATTCCACGTTTTTGGAGGAGTACCTTTCTGATCCATTCTCATTGTTGCTAACAGATCTATTTTAAAACGGAAAAAAAGGTTTTATAAATTTCTAAAGGTAGCTTATCTGGACCTGCTGCCTTGCCCCTTGCCAGCCCATTCACTGCTAATTCCAATTCCTCAATTGAAATAGGAGTCTCCAACCCTTCAATCTCTTCTGCAGGAAGATCCGGCGTACAGTATCAGTTGATGAGGGTAGCAGCACTAACCTCATTATACTCGTCACTTTGGTATAATGCCTCATAAAATTAACGAAACACCTCCAATATACCACTTTCGTTTTCAACAGGATCCCCCTTCAAGTCTAAAATGTTATCTATCCGTTGGGCTGCCTCCTTCAATCGTAATTTTTGGGCGAGGCATCTGCCACATGCCTCACCATATTCATAGTGTATTTGTTGTTTAATGAAGAATTTCTTTGCATTTTCCTGGGACCAAAGCAAATTTAACCTTGCTTTAAGCCGAGCCACCACCGTGAGTAAATCAGTTAAATCAATGCCAACCTGAATGCCGTGCATAAGTGCTCCCTCTGCCTTTATCAGCTCCTGGTATAGCTCCTGGAATTTAGCTGTCTGTTTTTTTGACTATATAAACCAAAACTCAGGGCTTCCCCACGGAAGGCGGCCTTGAAGCTATCCCAAACACATCCCACTGCTACTCCCCTATTAATATCAAAAAAGGAAGTAATCCATTGTTGCATATGCTCAATAAATTGCTGTTCCAATAATAATTTGCGATCGAAGGAAAAACCCCTTGGCCTTATGACTGCTACTATATCATTTACAGAAATGACTACCGGCCCATGATCAGATGTAACTCTCGGGTAAACCTGTATCACAGCCTGATTTAATAGTAATTGAGGAGTAAAAAAATAATCCAACCGAACCAATTTCTTGTGGGGAAAAGAAAAGAAAGTAAATCCAGGAGCCACCCCCCTTAAGAAAGGCCAAGCATCCACTAACCCATGTGTGGTCGTTGATGCCGGGTCTGGTGGCTCAGTGGACTAATGCGTCTACTGCAGGGGCCTGTGTTCGACCTCATGGTCACAGGTTCAAATCCCGGCGGGTCCACTCAGCCTTTCATCCATTTGGGGTCGATAAAATGAGTACCATTGAGTTGGGTAACAACAAACATCTGTTATTTCAGCGCCAAGAGGCCCGTAGTGGTGAACGTGCGCTTTACAAATACTCATGTTATGTTATGTTATGTTATGCCTGTAATGCTTTAAATACTCGTGGTTTCCTACCACTGTATCTTAACTGTTCATTACTAAGGATGTTAGGTACTAAATGTATATTAAAATCCCTGCACAGGATCAGTGGTGTAGGCCACAACGATAACTCCACATTTAAGAGCTCAAGTGTGGAAGCTTCATCTAGGTTTGCCCCATAGACTACAGAAATCGTAAATATTGTAGAACCTGGATCCAACATGGATGAGTCATGACCCTCCAAGTGGTGTCTCTTCAGTCCTGGACTTTTGGAAGTGATTCTAAATGTGGGCAAATAGCTCATATCCAAAACTAGGGACTTAAAAAAAATCTTATAAGAAATGCTCTGAGAACTAGGATGAGCCAGGGACTTACCTGCTTGCCAATCCCCCAAGGTGCATTGGCACTCTACGTGACTTCGCAGCAGCTTCTGCTGCATTCTTCTTCAGGAAATCCTGTTCAGCTGCTCCCCATGGAAGGGAGCTGCTCGTGGAGCCCTCATAGGCTACAGCTTGCAGCTTTGTCCCACAGGACATTTGCGACTTCAAAAAAAAAAGGTTAATTCCTAACTTAGAAATCTTCACTGTTTGTTCATCAGCTCCCGACGACGATGCCTCCTACTCCTCCTCCTCGTACACCACTGGTTGCCTTGACCCACTGATGTTTATCAACTCAGACATTTTTCCATTAAATTAAAAGTCCAAAGGTAAGCACCACCGGGCCTAGTCAATTTTTTGTATCTGATCCGCACTCCATTGTAGTCAGCTATATTTTTGGACTTTGACCCTGTGTTGCATGTCAAGATGTCTGCAGTTGGTGGTTTGATCTTGTAGATGCAAATTCTTACCATAAACTTTAAAAATTCATACTTCTGGTTCTACTGAACATATTTTTGCATATTTTGATGTCAAATAATTTATTAAAATTTACTCTTAATTTCTAAATTAGTCTGATAGTTTTTTTGTCTTGTGTTTCACCTTTTGTGTTGCTGCATACATATTTTACATATTGCCTCTAAATTAAGCCTGACTGCTTTTGTGCCAAGCTACCATAGGGTTGAACACAGGTCAATTTTTGTGACTTTTGTGGATCCTCCTGACAGGTATAGTGGCTGTTGGTTGTGCATGGTGAACAACCCACTCAGCCAACAATCCAATTTTTGACAGCCCCCCAAACAATTGTCAAAAAAGTTACAAATGTGTGGAAATGAGAGAAATGTTAAAGAAAGGCAACAAATAACTAATTTCTAATGTTTTATCCCAGTAGCAATAGCCTGCCATTGTGGATATGAGCATATTTTCACCCTAGTTTTGTTTGTAAAAAAACTTCAACTTTATCTAACCAAGTGTGCAACGTATGTATAACTGCAGTAATCAGCCGCAATTGATTTTGGCCTAAGCAAGACTTGATTGTGCCGCACTGTGCACACCATGCCAGATGCATGCTATCTTAGAAGTGCAGCTCCAGGGGATTATGCATGTGGCAGATGTGTGCATACATTATGTCAGGAGTCTGCAGCTGATAACTGGAAGAATTGTGTTTCAACACTGCACTGTTGGATACAGTCAGTAGACAAGCGAATTCTTTAATCAGTTGGGGGAAGGATTTATATTCAGCAGGTCTCTAGTGGAGAGCTCCAATTCGAGCTGAAAATATGTATAAGTAAAGAGAGAGAAAAGTAAGCTTTTACTGAAGAACTTTTTATAAAATATAATGTGTGATGGCTTGCTTTGTTACATGTTTTCACCACAAGGCGTGGGTTTTTAGAATACTGTAGAAACCATGTTAAGATGTCCACAAGTTTGACACCTGTAGGTTCAATATAAACTGATGCTTAATTTGTTTTAGATGTTTATATATATATATTAATTTAATGCAGTGTATACTATAACTTAACTCACAGGAGGACTAGAGGACTTAATCACCCGGTAGTAAAATATATTTTATTACACAGCCAAATAATACATTTTACTATAGTACATATTGAAAACGTTACATATCATATCAGAGTGGAGTTCCAGAGGTATGCAGTTGTGGTGAGGTCGACATAGTGCTGCTCTGCAGTATAAAATAGAGGATCTAAAGGGAAACGTTACAACATTCAGGGGTATTGACATTGCTGAAAATCAAACGTATGGAAAAGAGGAATAATCACATATTTTTTGAACATACAACCAAAATATAGCTACACATTTACTTCCAACAGTGGAACAGCAAGTAGTATGAGAGAGTATTGAAAATCAAAACAATCTCTTATTCAAACTTGTAAATATCCTGTGGAGCAATATTTATCGTCAAGCCATGTATTTTTGGTAAAACTGTCACCACACATCTTTTTGGTAACTAAAAGCTTCTCTGAAAGTACCAATGCTTCAAGATTCCAGCAGGGCACTACCTGTCCCAAAACACCAGCACTAATGGGGATCAGGAGGGGTAGACTTGGTGAGTATCCCCCTAATGGCGGCTCCTCAGCTAAGGCGGAGGAGCATTGCCCCACTGCTATTTCAGCAGTGCAAAAAATAAAATTAAAATCCCTGAATCACAGCCTGAGTGTCCAAACAGGATGCTCAGATCAATCACGATGCTGCTCCTGCAGTGTCGTGATTGGCAAGGAGAGCCAGGAAGCCGGGGTGCTTCAAGTGCTTCCAGCAGACTGAGGACAGAGGAGAGGCATGCAGCAGCGCAGCAGAGAAGGTATGTTTAATTTTTTTTATTTTTTTAATCCATCTCCCCACCTCACCACCCCGTTCCCAGTCAGCCGCCACTTTCCCTGCCTAATTGTACAGCTGCAGTGCTTAAAACTGATCCTGTGGCTTTGAATGCCTTCACCTTCAAGACATCCTACAGCAGGGGTCTCCAAACCGGTCCTGGAGGGCCGGATCCATGCCAGATTTTTAAAATTACTACATGTATCTCAAAGGGGATATCCAAAAAATCTGGCATGGATACGGCCCTCCAGGACCGGTTTGGAGACAGACCCCTGTCCTACAGTGTCATAGCAGTGCGCATAGAGCTGGACAGTCCTTTTATTCCACTGGGCATTTCCCCAGTGGCTGAAACCCCTCTAGGGTTTTAGGGCAGGGGCCCACTCCTTGTACCTCTGTTGCTTTACCAAGTTCACTACGGTAAATTGTAGCAGGCATTGGAAGGCTTCAAGTGAAAGAGAACTAGAGAGAGATGAGAAAGTGGTAATATAGAGAGAAATAGATCAGAGAGGAACAGGAGAGAGAGAGAGTGGAGAGAATGAGAGACAACCAGGGCCAGACTGGCCGTAGCGGGCACCGGGCAATCCCCCGGTGTGCCGCATGGGTGGGGGCCAGTTATGGGCCCCTGGGGGCCGTTTTTGTTGCAGGGCCGTTTATGCAGAATAGCTGCAAAATCATCCCTGTAACAAAATCGGCAGAAAACCGGCCCTGGCAAAGAGCTTGGCGGCACCCCCAACCCCGCGGGGGATTGGGGGGCGGCCGAGCACTTTGCCAGGGCCGGTTTTCGTTCCCAGTCCGGCCCTGGAGACAACATAGATGGATAGAAAGAGAGAGATTGTGCGAGGAGAAAAAGGGAGTGGGGTTGGTTTGATCATTTATGAGAGCACTAGGGTTGGCTCCCCAGTCCGGCCCTGAGTGTGCAGTAACATCTACAGCTACTTTTATTGCTCGCCCTGGGGTCAGATTACATAAACTTGAGCGCAGAAAGTAGTGAAAACTGGATTAGTCAGTACAAATATTTGTGAGCCAGAGGAAAAAATAAGCAAACTGAGTTCACTCTTTTTTTGTACTAATTATAAAATAAAGCTTGGAGCAAATGCAAGATGAAATAAGTTAATGGCAAAATCGTTTTTTTCTCTTTCGTATTACCAAAGAAGCAAAACTATTGGAAAACCGGTTTGATTTTCTTGCTTAGCAAGTGGATTTCCTGGATCAGTTTTTTTAAACTGTATCATAAACATACTATCGTCGAAGATATTTTATTTATTTTTGGAACGGTCTAACCTCCTAGGCTACTCAGGGGTTCTGCAACTTCTTAGAAAACTAAATAATATCAACAGATTGTGTATGCAAAAAAAGAAGCAACAAATTCCTGTGATAATGTTAAATGCCCTGTAAATGGGAATGATTGAATCATGAGAATGAGAGCAGTGCAAGGGCATTAAACAGAAAATACTGTGGACAATAGGTGGCCTACTATGAGTGACCTCAATTGAATTTACAAACTTTCTGTTACAATTAAAATGTTGATTTTTTATATGTGTTTGTGAATAGTTTGTAAATTAAATAAAATAGTTATCAATGTGTGCATTTGTTTGATGAATACTTGTTTCTGTATTTTTTATATTGTTTTGCTGTTCAAGACTGTGAAACTGCTTAGCCTGGGGTCCTCGGCTCCCAGTAATGACACAGGGAGGGGGCTCATTCCAATAATGATTTAGTGGCAGTCTCCAGATTTCAGTAATGATTATTTGGGGTTCCACTGAAGTCCAAAGGTTAAAATCCACTGAACTAGGGCCATATTATAATTGGCTTTTCTGGCTGGGCGCATAACCAAGCTCTTTTTCTGTGCACCCTTCAGAGAGTAAAAGGAATTTAACCATTTTTTTTACAGAATTACTGCCTTATTTTACTAAGCTAAGCCCAGAAACAGAAAGAAGCAAACATTGCTCATTGTTTCCAAGTCTTACTGTCTGAAAATATACTTTTAACTCAAAGAAATGTTGTGTTATGTCAAGGCGGGCCCCCTGTTTGATTCTTTTCTGCCCTTTTACAAAACTTTTTAATGTTAACTTGATCGATTCTCTTTGCTCCTTTCACTAGTACTTAAGCAATGCTCGTGGTGCCAAAGAGAACTTGCTGAATTATTGCACAATTGCACCGTTTTTGTGATCTGTTTGGTGAGTTGCACACGTATGTGAGAAATTGATTACTTCCATGATTAAAAATTATAGTATAAGTAGAGAGAAAATATTTCTCTTAAGAGAGTTACCTTTATCTTCATTCATTGATAATCCCCACGATAAAGAACGGGCAGAAGACACGATGAAACTTCCAGATCAACTGCTCTGATAAACTGAATTTGGTAATCCGCGTGTCATTCATGTTGAATTTTTTTATCCTCTTTCTTTATAGCATGAAGCTCTTCCATATAATTAGAAATATAGCATTTACCACAATCGTTGGCATTTACATTCATTAGGCTTCAGTCCCAAAAAATATCTTTAGTCTCATTGAACACAAAGGTGCTCAGAACTCTACATGGAAAGGCGATTTAAGATTGCATTGTTAGTAGAATTTCAATTCCTTCTCTTGTCAAAGCTCCAATGGGAATTCATTAAAATGTTGATACAATTCACAGCATTTTCAAAATCAACAAGTATTGGGAAAGACAGTAAATCTGGTGTAATGTGCCAGACTTTGGGATTTGCTAAATCATTTTGTTAAAGGCATTCTAAAACTTTTTTTTAAAATCATTAAAAAAATAAAAGGAGATAAGTTTTTCTTTTTTTTTTTTTAAAGAAAAACACGTTGGCCCATCAGTCCTGAGCAGTGAAATGGATTAATACAATGTTGTCACCAACACAAATAGGAACCAGTAGCTGAAGTGGTGTGACCTCCTGCTCCATGAAGTATCTTGTACTGGGAAAAAGAAAATTGTGCATGACACTGCTGCAGACCAATGAATAAAGAGGGCTGACTTAAAAGTCCCTCTATGTCAGCATTACATATGTATTTTTTGTAAAATCAAAAAGCCTTGGCTAATTCCAGACCTACAAATATAGTTTAAATAAAGACAGTAAATGTACAGATCCCAAGTGGTTAAAACTAAAATCAAAATGTACATATTTAAATCAATTAATTTAAAATGCTACAAAACATGAGGCTCCCGATGGCCTTGTGTTCGGTTGAGATCAATGTAAAACCGCTGTAATGGGTATGGCCTTCAAATGGTCAATGTTGGGCAACTTGCAATTACCTGCACCATTCCCCACTGACATTTAAAATTCCAGTGCAGTGGTGCAGTCAATGTACACCATTAAAGTGTTGCAATGATTGCAACAGCATTGCTTTTCTTCATTTCCTTGAAGCCCATAAATACCAAAGACATGCATTTTAGCATTTATTCAAGGGATTAATAAACAGAGATCCATGCTGTATAGGAAACCCATTGTCTGTGCCTTTACATTCTTGTACACTTTATTGAAAACAAAATGTGATAAGCACTGACTTACATTCTGCAGGCTGCTTCATCTAGCCAGCCCATCAGAGGGTCATTGAAATGGCCGATGTGAGTGTAAAATGGCGTCCTCATATCAACACCCCCGTTCAATGTAATAACCTGTTCCTTTGAGCTACATTGCTAAAGATGCTATTGCCTTCGAAGCATGAATGAATAATAAATAGGACCGAGCAGCCATTACTGAACCAGAACTGTGGTTAGGAATATATATCAATTGTTAGAAATTACCCTGTAACACTTGCTGACTACTTGCGGCATCGTAATATGTCAGACAAATTGGTGCCCAGGAGTCTGACATTTCAAATGTCGGAAAGTGCACTGCGTTTTCTGATAGGCCTTTGTGTAACTCTAGCAGCTATTTTCCTTTCCCAAGCAGCAATTCTTCTGTGTCCAGGCAGTTCAATTAGAGTGTTGTAAAACTTGTCAGAATGACTCAAACATAAGTGCCCCTGAGCAATGGGTATAATTTCAAAACGAGTCGTGCTCCCCTGTCTATAATAATTGTACTCAATGTTTTGGCCAATTGTTTGATCCTGTTTGCTGACGGGCATGCTCAATATTACTGGGCAAGAGAGGTCGCTGCGTTGAAATGAAAATGCATGGAAATATGAAGTTGTGAGTAATTATACCCCTCAGTCGCAGCTTCCAGCACTGGGGTCATGTCAGGTTTTTCACAGAATTCACCGACTATTCTTATGGCTTTCTTTAACTAATTATAATTTCCGGCCGGAAAGTTAACATTAATGATATTGATCTGCACAAAACAGGTCCACTTTAATATCACAGGGCTGGCTAGCTATTTCCGTCTCTCAGAAATGACAGCAGAGCAGCTCACATATTGTAATTCCTCTAACTATCATGTTCTCTGTGCTAGACAGAGTTGTTTGTCCATTGGCCCTTTTATTGGCTGTACATGCACTGAAGCTGTCCTAGGATAAATTGAGAAGGAAACCCTGCAGCCAAGGGATAAGCCAGTGAATGAGCCGCAGATAAAACTGGCAGTCCATGTGGAAAATATAGTTTTATTTTTTACAAAATAACGCCTTTCTAAAGATAGGCAGGGTGCATTGTATTTAAAAGGTGGGGACATGAACTGTTACGTTTTACATGTCCTGGAAGTGAAATACTGCTAATTTAGTTTTCCACTACAGCAAGGCCTATCTCTCTCATAGGTACACATTGGAGCTGCCTTTTAACATCTTACAAGTGTATCTGCCAATGCTGAGCTGATAGAAAATTGGAATTTGGTATCTCTTGACTTACAATTAAAAAACACCTTGTTTAGTAAAGTTGGTTTTAATTGCCGGTCTGAAAATGCCACTTTAGGAAGTTGAAATGTTCTTACTTTAGCTATTCTGTCTGTGCCTGTCTCTGAATACACGTCTGGGTCAGGATGACAGTTGGGCTGTTTGCGCATTCTCTCTAGTCAGTCACACAAAGTGAGTGGAGGAGTGCCCTGTATATCATGTTGGCCTATCACCAGGGTGATAGGTCTTATTGGGCTAGAGCGGTGGGAGATATTGAAGTTGAGACCCTAAAAGGGCTGTGCCTGTCCTCACACTAAGAAGATTCCACCTCCTGTAGTGAGCCAGGGCAGGGAAAGGAAGGGTCTTGTACACTATGAAGACTTTCCTTCAAAGTTTGCCTACTTCATAGGGTGAAATGAAAACAAGTACTGTACGTCTGACACCATATACTGAAAACCTTTCTGGGTTGAGACCATTCTGCCAGGAAGAAGAGCTGGATACCTGTCAGGAGGGACTGCCAATTTGCTGTTTGCGTTGCTAGCCTGCTGCTTTTGCTTCTGTCCTGGCAGTGAAAGTACTGGACTTTGCTTTCTACATTCCACCTCTAAGCTTCTCCAAGTGCTTGAATTGGGCTTGCCTCCTGTAAAGAAGTCTCAGGACCATCAAAGACTTATTTATTTATTTATTTATTATTTATTTTGAAAGTTTTATATAGCGCGGACAAGATCCTTGCGGATATCAGAGCGCTTTACAAGAGAAGTACATGGGGGAGCATAGTCAGACAGGTAGATCAATAGGTCACATAGTAAAACTGGTACAAATAAGTGGCTACAAAGCCAACCTGTGTATGAAATAGCGCAGGTAAAAGGCTACAAAGTCCAACATGTGAATAATCAGGGAATTAATAACAGTAATGAAAGGCTGAGTGAGAGAGTTCGGGCGGGGAGGTGTAGTTGAGTGAGGTGTTGCAAGGGAGACAAGGGGGGCATATGCTGCTTCTAAGAGTGGGGATTGGCGCTAGGCTTGTGACGTGTTAAGTGAGTGAGTCAACCAGATGGGTAGGGGATAGGTTTGGAGGGGAGGTGGGTGAGGGATGAATGGGGTGTGCGGCGAGTAGTTCCTTGGTGTTGCGTATGTCATCTTTGATCAGAGCGAGGGTGTCCATGGTGTTGCCCATCGTGGGGTAGATGGTGGAGGTGGGGGGCGGCCGACCGAGGAGAATGGCTGACCAGGGAGTTCGTTTGCAGGTGGGAGAGTGGGCTGGTGTTCGAGGAGGTGTGCGCTGTATTGATGTACGGGAAGGTGATAGGGAGAAGGGATCTTTTGGGCGGGAGGGGTGTGTATGAGGTGGGGAGGGGGTGGGTGGAGTGAGTGATGGCACAGAAGGTAGGTGGGTGGGTCAGGGTGTGTGCTGGGAAACTGATAGTCGAGATGGGGGTGCAGGAAGGATAGTGGGGGCTGAGAGTAGGATGGGAAATGGGATTGGGAGTGGACATGTTGTGGGGAGGGGGAATTATACCTGTGCATTACGAATGTTCAGAGTAAAGCTAGGAGTGAACTGCAATAGTAGGCAGACATTCTTTCATATATGAGGTAGCATTCTGTGCATTACACATGTTCAGAATATAGTTAAAAGTAAAATGATACAATAATAGGCAGGCATTCTATCACAAGAAGGTGTAGATACGTAACTGAGCCAAGTGCTCAGTAGTTGTGATTATTCTAGAATGTAAAATTCTTAGCGAGTGTTCAGATAAGGCAGAGAATGACTAATCCAGGAAGTCCGTCCCTGAGAGAGACTAGTCAAACATGTCCGCCAAGTAGGTGGGATAGAGACATCAGTCCTTTGTTTGTTGCAGTTTCCCTTTTCCTTCATGCATGCAGGGGAGGTGGAAATATTAGTCCTCTGTCTGTTGTTATTGCTTTCAGCATAGGGGGAGGAATTTCACTTTCCATCAGAGCCCGCAATGCTCCAGCTATCTGGGAGGAATGCTGTGTGGGGGAGTTAAAGTGAGGAGCCTCGTGGACAGAGGTACGGGGGGAGGGTGGGGGGATTTATTGCTACAGGTTTATGGCTCCAGCCATTTTGAACAAAGGAGGTAGATTAAAGTGAGCAGGCGGGAAGGAGACAAACAAATACCTCAAGTCTCTGTGTGTCCCCTGAGTCCGTCCGTAGAGTCTTTCAGCAGCCCTGCATTAATCCACAATGTGCCTCAGTCCCTTACGATCTGCTAAAACTTGTGAATTGCGTGTGGTTGAACTCCTTAGCTTAGATCCGATCAGCTCCAAACCCGTCACACCGTGAGACACAGCGTAGGTAAACACCCGGTCTCCAACGGATCCGATGGGGGCAGACACTAGCCTTCTGTCACCGAGCCGCTCCCGTTGTTGTTGGTCTCAGGGCTCTCCTCAGTCGCTCCCCTGGTCAGCGGCGGTGTCATACCCACCGGGCGCATCCCTCTCCTGAGCCCGTGACCTGTCTCCGGTGCTGCGGTGCGGGGGGGGGGACTACTCCTTTTTAGCAGCCGGCGTCCTGCACCGCGGAGCGGATGGTGGGGGGGCACTCTCAGTCCTCTGGCGTCGCTTGCTGCAGCTCGCGGGCGGGCGGTTCCAGCACAGCAGGCTCTCGGGGGGCGCCCTCGTATGTTGCCGGGGGCGCCCTCCGATGCTGCCGTGTAGTCCTTTTGGCTTCCTTAGCAGCCGCTCTCCAGTGCCTTCCTCCGCCGTGTAGCGGGGGACCTCTTCCAGCTCTCCAAAGTCGTCAAGCTGTCGGGAACAGGCTCTTGGCGTTTCAGCCGCAGTTTCAGCCGCAGTTTAGGGATGAGACAGCAATCGAGCTCCAGTGCCTTCCTCCGCTGTGTAGCGGGGGACCTCTTCCAGCCCTCCGAAGTCGTCGAGCTGTCGGGACTAGGCTCCTGGAATTTCAGCTGCCCCTTTGATGCGAAGTTCTTATGCCGCCTTGGATCCGGTGCCGGGCTGGTGGCAGGGTGGTCCGCGATGTCGGCAGGGTGTTCCGCCGTGTCGGCTCAGCAGGCTCCCGCGTCAGTGATGAGGGTGTCTGAGTCGATAGTCCGATCGCGGGGCATTTCAGGGGTCAGATATCAATCCAGTTGTCAATCCAATTACTCAATCGTTCCGATCTTCTTTTCTACTTTCGTTCCGTCGTACTGGTAGGCGCTAACAGGGATAATGCCCACATGGGATCCCCTGCACTGGGAGCTCCTCACAGGAGCTCCTACCAGGCGGCCATCTTGGGATCTTGTCTCCTACTGATCACTACACTGTATGCTGCAACCACCATGCTTGTGCTGCTTCCTCTGAAACCACTGGGCCCCTCTGCTGAGGAGTCCAACTTGCCAAGTGGATCAACTTCGATCGACTTTGGAACCAGTGCCAATCTGCAACTCTCTCTTTTTAATGTGTATATTGGGTTTTTATACAGGAAGAGCCCTGTCAACAACATCATAACCTGAAGCACGTCACACAGAGGTACCGTAGGGTGTATCAGGGTGCAAGGTACACCATCATGAACACAACATAGTCAGGAGTACAACAACATCAACATCAACATATACATTGTATACATAGACATGAAAGAGGATCACCACATTGCAGATAAGAGCATTGGACGCAAAATGGAAGGGAGGAGGCAGTAAGGAGAGTAGGGTGGTGGTAGTGATCAATCTGAAGCGGTGAGTTCTATGTAAGTGAATGCAGCTGTGCGTAGCCGCCGCAGACACAATCGCGATGTGTCATCATTTTGAGCCACGCTGCAGCAGTAGGGATCTGACCACTGCCTCAATTTACTGCGATTTTGCATTTAGCAAGCAAAAGTGCCAGGAACACATGCCGGCGAGTGCACGTAGGAATATTGCCGGTGATCATAGGAGTCCATGAGGGGGTCCGGTGCAACTGCTACTTCGGTCTTGGCTGACATGTGAGAAGAGATGGAAGTCCAGTAGAGGCAAATCTGTGGGCATGTCCATGTTAGGTGCGCAACATCTGCATATGGAGCTGAACATTTGGGGCACTGGTCAGATCGATTAGGGTCGAATTTTGCAATGTCAGAAGAGGAGTGGTATGCTCAGTGAAGACATTTGAAATGCAGCAGTGTGTTTGTAGTTGATCGAATTACCTTGGGTCTGTCAACAACAGTAGGACTTCACTTTGTCAATGCTTGGGGAGAGCAGGTTCACACCTTGAGTCTCACTGACTCTAGCTGTGGTGTCAAGTTTCATGGTAGTGCAGAGTCGGTATATCCTGGGGACCAACAGCTCTCCAATCAGTGTCGAAAATTACAAGTGTCAGTGGGGGGAAATCGGCCAGGTCCAGGGGGTAGAAGGGCATAAGGGAGCGCAGGGTACTGTGTAGTCGTTGAAGCATGAAGTGATCCCTGTATGAGGTGTCCTGAAAGCGGCTATCATCGGCGTGTGTCAGGACATGCCCATCATGGAAAGTATCACCCAAGGTGTGGAGGCTACCATGTTGGAGGGTGCCTTGCACCAGCTTTTTATGTGTAAGTGATAATCAAGGGTTCTCAGCTATAGAAAGGGCAGGGGAATTAAGGGGGCCTTTACCCAGTACCTGACAGAGCTTCTACCAGGCCCAACACGTTTTGGAGATGGTTTGAACTTCTGTGGGGTTGATTGGGAGGCCCTTAGGCAGAATAGAGGAGTGAGGAAAGTCCCCCAGCTGGTTCCTCTCGGGTTTTAGGCAAGGGAGGCGTGCAACTCGGTGGTACCAATGATGTATGTAGGGCACTTGGCTGCAAGATAGTAGAGGTGTAGATCTGAGACCTTGAACCCACCACGGTCATAAGGAAGGGTTAGGGCATCCCACAAAATGTGGGGGCGGCGCCTAGCCCATATAATGCACATCAAGAGACTCTGTAAGGTGATGAAAACCTTCTGTGTGAGCAGTATAGGGATATTCAAAAAAAGATACAAGAATGCTGGAGAACCACCATTTTGATTATAGCTACATGTCCCTCCATGGATAAAGGGAGTTTAATACAACGCTCCACTTGAGTCGTAAGAGTATCAACATCTGGGCTATAGTTGAGCCAGATTACTTAGTCACTATCTTAATGGAGATGGATACTAAGGTATTTAGTAGTATCTGCAGCCCAAGTTAGAGGATAGTCCACAGAGATGGAGCGGGCGATGTCCGTAAGAGGAAAAAGTTCAGATTTAGTCCAGTTAATCTGGAGCCCAGAAAGGTTCCCGAAATATATTATTTCCTGATTAAGAGGAGGAAAGTTATCTGAAGGATGACACAAAATATGTTTTTTGCATACTGGGGAATGAGGAGCGGGCCATGGGTGAGCTGGAGGCCTCGGTGGCTATGACATTCCTAGAGGTTATGGACTAAGTCAATTGTAATGATAAATAGGAGGGGAGATAGGGGACAGCCCTGCCTGGTCCTCCTTGTGATATGGAATGCATCAGTGATGGAACCGTTAATGCAGGTGTACCACCGGACTAGAATATAATAGCATGACCAGGGAGATTAACCCAGTGGGATATCCCAGTTTTGCAGAAGTTATGACCAAGCATGGACGGGTGTTGAGCGTGACAAATATCTTGTGGGGGGTATGTATCAACAATGTGTTGGAACAGATCTGCCGATCAGGGCTTACCACTTGGCTTGGCACTAGTGGTGTCAATGTTGGGGTGCTGCACCATGTAAAATTCTCCTCTGGAATAACGACAGCAGATTCGGCATGTTCCATATGAGTATAAAGCTCCTGGAAAAATTCTGGAGCGGCGATGTTGGGGGCGTATTTGTTAATTAGTATGACGCGTTTGTCAGTAAGAGCACCTTGAAAGATCAAATAGCTGCCATTCGGGGCCGAGTAGCACTTGTGAAGCGAGAAGGGGATGCTTTTATGTACGAGGGTGGAAATTCCAAGCGAGTAAGAACTGTAACAGGAGAAGTAGCGATGGGCTCCCCAGCCAGTTACATAAGATTGGGTGCTGCGACCAAGGCGACTGACACCGGAGGCTGGGGCTAACGGGTCGATCCCCGGCACTGGTGGCAGGTCAGCCCAGCACCATGTGAGTCTGGGCAATAGCTCGCTTAATCTTCCAGACGGCCCCCAGCACAGGGACGCCGCCGGGTAGCTATGCGCTTTACAAATACTGGATTTACATTTTATATTTATCATGAGGTGGGAGATGCGTTTTCTGAAGCGAGGCTATTGTAGCCCCGTGACGGGACAGATATAAAAGGACTTGTTTGGCCTTGTGAGGATTATTGATAACACAGATGTTCCATGTGAGGAAGGTAATTTCCGAGTGAGAGCCCTGGCACCTCGCTGGTTTAGCCTAGTCAAAGAGCGGCTTGTGCTGCTTAGTGTCAGTGCGGCCCATTACTAAAAATGAGGAGCGAGGGTGGTATAAAGTGAGGTAGGAGCAGGCTATGGAGCATGACGGCAGGAGTGAAACTACACAAGTGGGGATCTCCAGTAATATTCGGCTACCCAGGGCCTTGGCTCGGTGTAGGTACAGCCAAGGAGGAATAAAGTGAGATACCTGGCTGGGGCTATATGTGCAAGAAGGAGATACCCACAGAAGGGGCTACAAGACGGCGGTCAGGGCAGGGGCCCAGGGCAGCAGGAGCATGGACCCCAAGGCTCCAAGATGAAGTAAGACTCCACATAGACGATGTGCAGGAGGTGGTACAGGCGTGGATTTGTAGATGCTATAGTAAATAGGTCCCAGTGCCTCTCCTGGCAGTTACAGTGCATTGTGTTGGGGTCAATAGTGCACAAAAAACTATTAAAGAGGAGTGAGGTCGCATGTTTTTGAGGCATACCTTTTAGAAAAATCTGTGAGACCCTCAACAGCTGTTTTCGGTCGGTGGTATATTCTTTGCCAATTACTTACTAGTAACTGATGGCATCATCATCGGGTCTTTTCCTCTACAAGGATCAAAGAGATTTTCTGGGATCCGCATCAGAATAAAAGATTTAAAATTACCTCTTCTCTAGAAAAAGTTGATTTATCAGGAACCTAAATAGGGGCCAGGTTAAAAATCGAAGATGGATGTAAATTGGCGTGGATATGTAGATGCTATAGTAAATAGGTCCCAGTGCCTCTCCTGGCAGTTACAGTGCATTGTGTTGGGGTCAATAGTGCACCAAAAACTATTAAAGAGGAGTGAGGTCGCATGTTTTTGAGGCATACCTTTTAGAAAAATCTGTGAGACCCACAACAGCTGTTTTTGGTCGGTGGTATATTCTTTGCCACTTACTTACTAGTAACTGATGGCATCATCATCGGGTCTTTTCCTCCACAAGGATCGAAGAGATTTTCTGGGATCCGCATCAGAATAAAAGATCTAAAATGATCTCTTCTCTAGAAAAAGTTGATTTATTAGGAACCTAAATAGGGGCCAGGTTAAAAGTGAAGATGGATGTAAATTGGGATGTATAATGTGTCCCCCACATCACTTAATAAAAACAGGACTAAAAGTTTCAGCCTACTTGCGCCCCAATGGTTCGATGGCTTTCATCAGGACCGATAAGGATAGAAGGATCCCTTTGTTTTCCAAGCCATTTGGAACAGTGTCCCTGGTTTTTTTGTGGTCGGGGTCAATTTGCTGCGGATATGGAGAAAACACTTCTCCTTTGAATTGAGAAAAGCCAGAGAACATACAATATACACAAAACTGTCTTTATATGGTGCTTTATGTACACATAAATCATGCACTGTACCACGGCTGAGTACCATTCAGCACTTTAAATGTATTGCTGTCATATTGGTACATTGTGTACACATTCATTCCATTGAGAGATGTGGCACCAATTAAGTGCATTGCACTGTTTTGCTCTGTATCCCTGTCCCCTTTGATTTTCATAAGTAAGACATCTTTTCTAGACTTTTCACTGAGTAGGAGGTAACTGTTATTCAAGGCGAGAATATAGGAGTAACTCGCCCACTTTCAAGATTGCAGTGGCCCGCCTCTCAATAGTACATGCTTGCGTACTGTGCCGGGCATGCGGGAACACATTGTGTGTGCATCCAAGCACCCATATTTATGCTGTTATGTATGACAACAAAGCAATGTAAGGTTCAGGGAAGTAATGTGGTATGTACAGGAGAGACTCGTCCGTTGGAGAAGAGGAGCGTCGCCCCACTTAAAATCCCCCCAAAGCCCCAGATATGCAGCAGGGAGGAGGGTGGGCTGTCTAATGCACTGTTTAAAGTGCCCATGTTTTTTTGGCCGGCCATCCAACAGCCAGCCACACGTGCACTTTAAACCTCTCGACCCAGCTGTCTTAAGACAGCTGGGCTGAAAGTAAATGCATGCCTCCAGTGCACTGTGGAGCTCCAAGTGAGGCTGCTCCCTCCAATCAGGGTGCTGCTCACATGCTGCATGTGGGCAGTGCCAGGATTGGGCAAAGTGGTTCCAGTATCCGGTTCCAGTATCTGCAAAGAAGAGGTCTAAAGTGAGAAGATCGCTTTAGGAAAGTTTTTTCTTTTTTGATATATTTTATATTATTTTGCGCCTGAGTGCCCCCACCCTTCCCTTCTCATCGATGCCAGCTGCAAATGGATGTGTAGGCAAACATGGTATTGGTTTTTGATTGCCCATGTGCTCACTGTTTAGCAATAACACCATAGTGCAAGACTAACGAATATGCTGCGGTTCGCAGTCCCCATGATTTAAAATGGCAAAAAAAACAAAAAAACTGCGAACAACAGTGAGTAACATTAAATTAAGTAATTTGAGATGCACAATAAAGATACCTCTTTTTATGGTCGCTTTGGCCCCATAGGCTCTGAGGGAGAACAGTGTAACTGCCCTCCTTGAGGGAAAGGGGGGTAAATACAGAGCAATGTTAACCCCTTCGCTGCGGCGGGAATTCCGCCGCAGCGCTAAGGGGGCGGGGGGGCCGAGCGGCACTCGCATGCTCGTGACGGAGCAGCTCCGTCACAAGCCGCTGTTGAGCTGTGCTCATGATGGAGCGGTTCCGTCATGGCCCGCCCCACTCAATGGAACGTCCAGCGCAGGCGCAAAATTCGCGCCGCACAGGCGCGCCATGCGGGCCATGACGGAACCCCTCCGTCATGAGCACAGCTCAACCGAGGCTCATGATGGAGTGGCTCCATCATGAACATAGACGGGGTTAAAAATAAACCAGAGAGGTCAACATGGATATGGTATTGTACATCTGTGCAAGGGTGCCCTGCATTGTCTGAAATTTGGTCTTTTTTTTACCTTGTAGTTTTAACTTACTTGAGGTGCATCAATTCCATATCGATGCAGTCCCTCCTGTCCTGAATGCTACCTGAGTGGACTGCTGGCACATTTTTAAAGAATGCATGTGCTGATTGGGTTGGTCGTGCCTCATCATCAACAGTGATGACAGACTTTAATAGATCTGTTGAGTCCTTTGCTTATCATCAAAGATCTTTATTTACACATAAAAGGACCGGTTGTGTCCTATTGTGACAGATTCAATATTTTAACTGGATGGTATCATGTTTAGGATTAGTACACCCATTTAACGATTTTACTGGCTCGCTTTTGTTCTTCGGTAATTTCCCAATCTTTGTACATCTGGTGACTCTAATCAGATTAATACCGGCATCGGGGCGATCAGTTTCACATCCCCCAGTTCATAATTAGGTGACCCTCTAATTTTGTGTTACTTCTTAGAGAGACTTCTCGAATTTCTCAAAAGTGTGTTCTAGAATATAGATCTGTGTTTCATTAGATCTTGGTCAATACTCATCTAGTGACTCGATTCCATGGAAATGTTGTCATTAAGCCCACTGTGAAAGGTACCCAAATGGTAAATCCATCATTGTTCCTTTTGCAGTAGGTTCCTTTCAGCATTTGTGTCGATGCAGTCCAGAGTCTCCAAAACTACCCATTGGATATTGTTTGCACAGTGTCCGACAGACAGAAAGAGGCTGCTCATTTTTGTGGCAGACTTCTTACACCTAATGTTACTTCTGTGCTCGCAGTTTCGGGTTTCAACCATTCTTCAGGTCATTCCGATGTCTCACAAGTTGCAGGGGCACATGATCATATACACTACATGGGAGTTGTTACAATTGGTGTGTCTCCACAGTGTCCACTTGAGATCCATCTTTAGATCTGTCATTTTAGTGGCTGTCAGGTGGCATACTGAACAGTTTCTACATGGATAAGGGCCTATGATGGGAGGGAGGCCTCACGTGGTGTTGATGGTCTCCTGTATGGCCTCGCCCTTCTTGAGAAGAGTGTGAACCAGGATGTCTTTCAAGTTTCTCTCTCTTTTGTAGGCAACCCATGGTTTGAGCCAGTCAACAATTCCTGTCTTAATAATTCTCCAATTTTGATAGAAGACCTTCTTCACATGACTGGATGCTGCACTAAATGTTGTAACACAGGTGAGTAGCTCTTGATTTTGAGTTCTTTCTTTTGTAGGAGGATGTCCCTATGTTGGTTTATGCTCGTGTATAGCATTTATCCACAACGTACGCTGGGTAGTTTCTGGTTTCAAGTCTTTGGTTAAAGCTTTTACTTGTGTTTTGTAGTCATCTTTATTGCTTCAGTTGGGTCTGAGACATAGGTATTAACTGTAGGGTAGATTCTTTTTTAATGGGTGTGGGTAAAAGCTTTCAAATAGGAGTAAGTTGTTCTTATTATAATAGCTTCTGGTACCTAGATGAGTACCCTTGGCAAAAATCATGATGTCTAAGAAGACTAATGTGGTCTTGCTCACATTGCTGATGAACTTGGGGTTTCTGTCCAGTATATTGATCCATGCCAGGAACTGTTGTACGGCATCTTCTGCACCCCTCCATATGATTAGAAGGTCGCCAATGAAACATTTCCATAGTACAATGTATTAAAAAAAGGTGTTGTTACCATGCAGAATGTGTTTCTCTTCAAAGTCACTGACATATAATACGACCAGTCTAGGGGCAAAAGTACTCCCCATAGATGTTCCGTGGACTTGGAGATATATTTTTTCCTCGTATCTAAAGTAATTTTCTGTCAGTGCCAAAGTGTCATGGTGTACGAAATTGCCAATTAGTTCTGAAGAGTATTTGTTCAATGGTGTTTTGAGTTGCATCTTGTGGTAGACTTGTATTAAGCCTCTCTATATCGAGACCAATGAGTAGGTTCTCTTCTGAATCATACGTCAAATCTTTCAACAATCTCAAGACATCTTGTGTATCTTTTAGTGATATGAGCGTCTTTTGGTCCAACAGTCTCAGGAAAAAGACAGCGAGTTGTGACAAATGCTCAAGGATAGAGCCTAAACCAGACACAATTGGACGGCAAAGGGTTGGAACCCTTTCTTTGCAAACTTTCCGAAGGGAGTAAACGTTTGATACTCTGGGCTCTTTGGTAAAAAGTAAATTTGCTTCCTTTTTGGAGATCCAGTTTTGTACTTCTGCTGCTTCTCCCATGATAATAATTGCTCTCTTTTGTCCCACAGTTGGGTATTCAGTGTTTACTTGGTAGTATCTTGTGTCATTTACCAGGCCTATACACTGTTTCTTAATTTTGTTCAGTAGCATTATACCCCCACCTTTATCTACTAGTTTCACCACTAAGGGTAAATGTCCATAGAGCCTTGCGTTGCTTATTGGTCATGTTGTTAAATGTTTTCATTTTATATCTAGTGCTTCAATTTCTTTAAAGATAGCTTGTTCAAATGTTAGGATCTCCATAGGAACCATTGCAGTTGGTGGGCAGCATGTTTATTTTGGCCTAAAGTTAGCCCTTCTACGGCTGTGTTTTCCTTGTTGTTTAAGAGTGTCTTCCACTTTAATGTGCAGCAGAATTCAGCTATCTCCCCATGCAGGTCAAATTTGACGAAGGTCGGGGTAGGCACAATCCTAATCCCTTATTCAAGACTGGGATTTGAACATCGTCTAGAGAAATATTGATCAAATTGAAGATCTGAGGCAGATCCCAGGTGATATCTTCTATCAGAAATATTTCCTCCTGGTGGACATACCACTGACCAAAACTAGCTGGTGAGGGTCCCACAGAGTTTTCTAAAAGGGATCCCTTCAGGACACATGATCCCACTCCTTTTTTTTGGTATATACATTTGGAGGCTGAGTGGGTTCCGACACCTTTTCTTTCCATCCGATGATATTTGCAGCCAATAGTACACCACCATGGGCCCAAGATGCCCAAGCCATGATGGTTGTGGCTCTGCGTCTTACAGTAGCCAGAAAAGGGCAGGCACCATACCTGCAGGGTCCACCATTAATGAGAAAAGGGAGGAGAACCTGCCCAAATGCCACCCAGCAGCCCCTTGCCACCGCCCGGGAACCAGGACATCCAGAGGGCAGAGATGCAGTGAAGGGGGAGGCCCCAGATGGCCCAGGCTCCTCAGCGGCAGGTGCGGCAGGTTGGGCGGTGATACCAAGCAGTAAGGATAATCAGCACCTCCGCTGGAGCATTTATCATTGGCAAGCCCGCAGTGATGAGGGAGGGCCATGGCTGTAGTGTGCTGTGGATGCTGGCCCACTACCATGGGGCCAGAGGTGCTGATGAGCAGCAGCAGTGCAGTATGGAGCCTGCAGGGGACCCAACCCCAGCTATGAAACGCAACCTGGGTGACAACGGGATAATGTGGGCAGCCTATGGCACCGGTGGATCCTGGGGTCCCTACCTAAGGCTCACCTGCAGACACAGTTCGGAAGGGGCTGCATTCAGGGGGAGCACCGTATTTGGCATCCCAATGCAATCAGGAGCAACCCTGGCTAAAGAGTGATAATGGCGGTGATTCATAGCTGGCAGAGGCCAGAACTGCCGGAGTCTCACAAGATAGCTACCATCTTGGAGGCTGCCATGGCCACGTCCCTCAGCTGTCTGCAAGTCTGCCGCTGTGCCGCTGACTACACTAGAGCCGTGGTACCGCTCAATGCACCGACCTCAGCTTACACCGCAGGCTCTGATGACTGTGCAGTGCCTCCAATGCTCTGGCACTGCATGAATCTCGAGAACCACACCATCGAAGTCCGTGGCGTACTGCTCCAATGCCCGTAGCCTGCTCCAACATCAATACTGCAAAAACTGAAGCCCCGAGGTTTGACTCTCAAGACCTCATTTCACACTCCTCCACAGAACTGAGGTATCGCATCTGCAACCACACCGTCACCTCTCCTGCAGCAATGAGGAACTGACACATCAGCTCCCCTGACTGGCAGTAAGCGGCGAACACATCACTTCCCCTGCAACTATAAAGAATTGCTGCTGTGGCACCTTCAACAGCGCAATGCCTTACCGCCTCTGTGTTTTGCATCGTCTTTGTTTTTCACGACACATCGAAGGTACTGTACTGGGGTCTGCCCGTCTCCATAACTGACAAATGTTCCATCGAGGCCAGATTAACTTTGTGGAATAGTTGACATCAACTGCTACCAAATAACTCAGGTTGGAGGTATTTTTGATTTCTAAGTGCTATACTTGATTTAATATCTAAGAAGTGATATCTTGATTTTTGTATGTTCGAGTTTTGTCGTTTTGATCTTGTTTTATTCAGATAAATTTTGGCTACTTTTCTAATTTGGTTTGGAGTCCTTTTGTAGTGTTTTCACTGTGTTACTGTGTGTGTTTGTGCAAATTCTTTACACATTGCCTCTGGGATAAGCCTGACTGCTCTGTGACGAGCTACCAAGGGGGTGAGCAGGAGTTATCTTAGGCGTGTAACTTACTAACCCTGATTAGAGCGGTGGGTTCTACCTGGCTTAGATACATACTCTAGCCAACCAGAACTACCATTTCTAACTTTAGTGAGCAGCACTGAGGATAGTACTTGTATTTGCACATTATATACTGTGATTGTGAAGTAATTTTGGGGTGCTATTAAGAAGAACCCAAGGCATCGACGCCGATAGACTTTAGAACCGGTGCCTGACTGCAACTCTGACTCATTCCCCTGTCTGCACTGGTGCCGTGGTCCTGTGCAATGCACTGACTGCGACTTACATCGCAAGCTCCACTGCCGCAGTGCCTCCGAAGCTCCACCGCTAGATGAGTAACGAGCACTGCACCACCACAATCCATGATGCACTGCTCCGACGCCTGTGGCACTGTCTGACATCAGTGCCACGGAAACCGAAGCCTCGCAACTTGACTCTAGGCACCTCATCAACGTTGCTCCACAGTAAGGAACCGTAGTACCACACATCAACTGCAGTGTTACCTCCCCTGCAGCAGTAAGGAACCAAAGCACCACCTCCCCTGCTCGGCTGTAAGGAACCGACACATCACCTCACCTGCAACAGTAAAGATCTGACGGGGCCACAGCCTCCGCGATGCCTCACCTCCTCTGTGTTTTTCATTGTCTTTGTTTTTCACGACGCCTCCAAGGTACTGTACTGGGGTCTGTCTGACTCCATAACTGGCACTTGCCCATCGACATCTAGCGGACTTTGAGGAGTTGTCAACGTCGACCGCAACCAAATAGCATGTGTTGGAGATATTTCTGATTTCTAAGAGCTATACATAATTTAATCTTTAAAAAGTGATATCTTGATTTGTATAGGTTGGATTTGTGTTGGTTTGGTCTTGTTTTATTCAGATAAATATTGGCTATTTTCCTAAACCAGTGTGGATCCCATGTGTAGTATTTCTACTGTGTGTGTGTGTGTGTGTGTGTGGGTGTGTGTGTGTGTGTGTGTGCGCGCACGTGTGCGGGTGTGCACGTGTGTGTGGGTGTGTGTGTGTGTGTGTGTGTGGGTGTGTGCACAAATACTTTACACATTTCCTCTGGGATAAACCTGACTGCTCTGTGCCAAGCTACCAAGGGGGTGAGCATGGATTATTTTAGGTGTGTAGCTTACTTAGCCTGACTAGAGGGTGAGCTCTGCCTAGCTTAGGTGTGAACCCTAACCAACCAGAAACTCACTTTCTAGCAATAGCTATATATAATTTTCTCGTTATTCTTAGAGGGGGCCAACAAACTGAACACAGAGAGTATATTAATGAGCATGACACAGAAGTTAGAAATTGCAGTTGACTTATTATACCATGATTTGGTCACGTTGACACTTTGAAGATGATGGTACACTCTGTTTCATCCTTGGAATACCTGTTCCTTTTCTATTAATATTCATCGAAGAAGGCCACAGAATGATGTCAACATTTATAAGGGGAGGCAAAAGGACTAATGGACCATAGGCTACACAGACGAAACTCAGGGAAAAGGAGTGTTTACATCTCTTTATGTGTTCTAAATAGCAATATTGAAGAAACAAGCTTGTTTGACTCAGCAGTTTGTAAGATATAGACGAAAATGCATGACTGACTTCAGAAACATTCTTACTGAGCCCTTTCCCTTTGATTGTGATTCAATTTAAGAAGAGAGAGATTACGAGGAAGAATTTTAATAGAAAAGGCATATAACACAAAACCAAAATGAATGTGCCCATCTGTAACGAAACTGGCACTCATGTAAAGCGCTCTCATACCTAATATCTTCAGGTCTAGTTTGTGCTATATAATACTCTAAAAAAATAATAAAAGAAAAAAATATATATATATATCCGAAGTCTCAAAATGGTGGGAATCTAAGTCTCTGCAAAGGTATCTAGAAGTACAACGCATACCCCGAGGTCTCCGTGTGATGGTAGCGCCGAGCTATGAAGACCCAAACCCTGAAATGTTGAAGGAATGGGCAGCGAACAATAATGACTCTTCACGAAGAATGTTAGGCATTCTTATTAAATACGCCGACATTGATAGGAAGACGATTTTGGAGGAAATAGAAAAAATCATGAATGATTTAAGTAAAGAGGAAGATCAAGCCACTATCTCCAAATTCAAAGCCGAAAGCAAAGAAAGAATAAAAAAATTGGAACTATCGATAAAAGATCGTAAAACCCATAAATTCCAGCGGGATAAGCAGGACTACGATTGAGGCCAAATATATACCTTTGCAAAAAAGTTCGACGCTATCAGACAACAAAAGCAAACTCAACCGGCCAACCTATCCAAAACGGGAACTGAGCCTGCATCTGATTTAAGCAGTGTCACAAGCTCTGATTATGACACGGAAGGAGAAATCAACAGACCAACACCAGGCGTAATACCATCTGTAATAGATGAACTTGGCTATTTAAACATGGAGCGACGCTACAATCTGCGTCAAAGGCCACCAACACAGAGTGCAAACTCAGAGCCACCAGGAGGAAGAGGCAGAGAGCAAACCGGCGGAAGGGGTCGAAACGCCGGGCGCGGATATCAAAAGCAGAAGAAGAAATTGACGAAGCAATAGAGAATTCCACCAAAGAAATGACTATCATCAATTTAACAAACATCCAATTGACAAATGGGGAGCAGAAGATTTTGGAACTAGGCTTATCTTTTTGCCCAGAGGCAGATATGGACTTTGTGCAAACTCGCATTGACCTTTTTAAGTTTATACGATTACTTAAACTTAAAAAACATTTCCTAGTTAACCCAAGCCGCAAGACAACTGTGACCCCCGTGGCTGGAACTGCTATTGAGGATAACCTAAGGGTGGATGATATGGATTTAATGATGGAGCTAAGAGCAACAAATATGGAAGTTCTAAACATGGAACCTGATGAGATTGCGGATAGAATTGCCCAGGAGGAAGACATCAATATCCACCAAGATGCCCCAACACCTTTTAGACCAAGATCACGTTTCACACCGTCACCAGCTAAAGACACTGTTGATGTTTATAATGAATTGGTCTTAAATGAACTAAAGAAGTTGGGAAAGGACACGAATCCAAATAAAGCAAACACTAAGCAGCAACAAGAGTATTATGCTTTAATCAGAAAATTGTTAGAGTGTAATAATTGCATAGTGCGCAATGCTGATAAGGGGGGCAATGTAGTCCTTTGGGATAGAACAAAATACTTATCTGAAGCATACCAGCAACTCAACAACAAAAAATGCTATACACGCATTGAAGAAAAAATAATGATAGCGAGTCATGAACATTTCAATGTAGAGCTAAAGCAATGGTATGACTCTTCACTTTTGGCACATGACGAATACATGTATCTTAAAATTGATTTTCCAACCACTCCAGTATTTTATTTAATTCCAAAGGTGCACAAAGATCTATTAAACCCCTCGGGCCGCCCTATAATCTCAGCAATAGGCAGCGCACTAGAACACACTTCCAAATTTGTTGACTCCTTTTTGAATCCTTTGGCAAAAACACTTCCTTCGTTTTTGCTAGACACTGGTGATTTTCTGAAAAAAATTTACGACACACCATGGGAAGATGACTACCTATTGATCACTATCGATGTGGCCAGTTTGTACACGAGTATTAGGCACGCGGATGGAATTCGTGCTGTTAAACATTTCTTGGGTACAAGAGCAATTAGCTTGTGGTCACATACACAAATGCTCCTGAGAATGGTGGAAAAGTGTTTAACCGGCAAATTCTTCCTATTCTATGGTCAACTATTCCATCAAATCTGTGGCACTGCCATGGGCACCTGCTTCGCCCCCAGCTATGCTAATTTGCATATGGGCTGGTGGGAGGAGCAGGTGGTCCGGACGCAGTACCAGAAAGAGTGGGAAGAAAACATTGTTCACTGGAGTCGTTTTATCGATGATCTATTTTTGGTCTGGAAAGGTACTGAACTTGAGGCTAACACATTCATATCAAATCTTCAGAAGAATGAGTTAAACTTATCCTTTACCAGTACCATAAGCAAAAACAGTGTCAACTTCTTAGATCTGACAGTGTATGTTGAAAATGGGAAAATACAAACTAAACTTTACAGAAAACCTACCAGTGGCAACACTTTGTTGCATGCAAAAAGTTTTCACCCTAAAGCCCTCAAGAGCAGTATACCCTATGGGGAAGTCTCAGAGTCATGCGTAACTGCAGTACTCCTATGGAAACTGAAAAAGAACTAGAAATACTGAGTACAAGATTTAAAGAACGGGGCTATCCTGCCACTTGGATAGCAGAGGGAATAAACAAAGCCTCAAAACTGAAGAGAGAGCAAATCCTCTTCAGCAATACAAAAGTCACTAATGATGAAAACCAATGCAGATTCATAACAGGTTTCTGTAACCAACATGTTGAGGTGAGAAGAATACTCAACAAGCATTGGCACATCATTAAGAATGATCCCGTGCTAGGGAAAGAAGTCCCCAAGAGACCTCAAATCACTTTTAAGAAAGCGAAATTCTTCAAAGACTGTTTAGTGAGCAACACCTTAAAGAAACCCCAACCCAAAAAGACTTGGCTTGACAAAAAATGCTTCGTAAAATGTACAAAGTGCTAGGCGTGTAATCATGGCATAAACTGTAGCAAGTACAGATTAGGCCTTTCCAATAGAAAGGAAAAGATAAAAAACAAATACACATGCAAGACTGATTATGCTATCTACATTCTCGAGTGCCCTTGCGGGCTTCGATATGTGGGCAGCACAATCAACGAAGCCTACAAAAGGATACTACAACACCTGCGAGCAATAAAAAATGCAGACAGGGCTTATCCTGTAGCCAGGCATTTTGAATTAATGCACAATAAGGACGCGAAAGGATTGACATATTGTGTAATTGACTCTATTCCAGCTAGTCAAAGAGGGGGTAATAGACTGAACAAGCTAACGAAACTTGAATCACGATACATAATCAAGTTAAACACTAAGCAACCTAACGGTCTGAATATTGAAGAAGATTTACATAGACACTTATGATATCAGTTAGTCGGTAAATAACGAGTTGCATCTGCTGTAAATACAGTTGACATTTATTTTGATCTGGTATAATTTTGTGGACAGTACTTCTGATAATGTGAATTACACTTGGCAGTCAACAATTGTTTAAAAATGATCATAATGCCAGCTTGTTTATAAAGTCATAACTTGTGTGTTTGCTCACTGGAGCTTTATTAGATTCACATATAAAGTACAACGGGTGCGAGTGTGTACAACAACTCATCACGTAATATTTAGAACAAGTTTCCTTTGTTCATGCCGATATGGTAAATTGATAATGGGGAGTATAAAACCCCAACTGTTGGAACCATCATGGTCTACACTATGATGGGGCTATAACCACAGTATGACTCGGCAAGCCCACTTGGGCAGAATTTGTTGGTATGCGACATGGCCAGAAAATGAGTGTAACTTATCTATGCACAGTGTGCAGCTTTAGAGTTGCTTGTCAATGTTGATAAAGTTTTGTTGACATTTGAGTTGAACCTCAGCAACACTTGCACCAAGAATTTAACAAACATTCAGTTATGCTTAAAATAATGAACTGACACACTCAATGCATTTTTTTAAATGTATTTATTTATGTCGAGGCAAATGTGTAAGAACGACATTTTACGAACAAAGCAAATTGAAAGTCTGTCTTTCCTGTCGATTGGCAGGTAGTTCCGATGACGTTGCATAAATGTTTTTTTCTTTAAATAATGGCCGCGTGCTTTTTAAACCGTAACCAGTGATCAAGGCTACTGTGTAGTCAAAACGCGTTTGGCAGCGGCTAAATAAAGAAATCTTGAAAAATCTCACACGGCGTGGTCGTTCAATGGTGGTGTAAGCGAGACTCAGTCCAAGGAGTCTTATGGTGAAGACGCAACTCTCGGTATGGTGGAGGCAGTGAATGCTTGGATAATCGTAGCATATATATATATATATATATATATATATATATATATATATATATATATATATATATATATATATATATATATATATATATATATATATATATATATATATATATATATATATATATAAAACATCTATTAAGTACATAGAATCACAAGTTTCTACAGATGAGAACACAAACAATACCTTTATTTGGTTTAACAACTCAATAAATTATAATCAAGGTTTTTCACCTAGCAGAATTGACAAAAGAATGAGAAACGATGGTCAAGCACATTTGGAATGAGCATGATCTAAATACTTTTCTCTTTTAGTAATTTAGTTTAAAACTGAACCTCAGGATATTTTCACACTATAAAAAAAGTAAGAAATATCTGTAGTTGTGGCACTTCACTCTGTTGATGCCGCAATTTCTGAGGCATCCAGGATGGAGAGTGATTTCGCCTCCTGTGACTTTAAGTTAATTTGGGGTGCAGGTCTGCCTCCTGTTGCCTGCGTCTCTTTGCAATGACAAATAACAATGTGGCTAACCCTCCTCTTGGGATCATTGAATATCTTCTTGATGTCTTCAACTTTATATGCAAATGCACTTACAGCATTACCTTTATGGGTTATCTGATGCCACTGTGGATTGCATGTCATTGTTGGTGTCTTCATGATGAGATGATCTGCTAAAACTCATCCTTCAGGATTTTTGCTGTCAGCTGGTGTTCATCTCAACGAGGTTTGAAAGGTGTGTCAATTCCTTTTCAGATATGGTATTTTGGCTGACAATTTATTTATGCAAATTAATGAGGCATATAGCTGTAACTGATGAATTCATGATATTGCACTTGAAGCAATTTCATTATTTTGCTCAGAAGTGTGATTCATAAAGTAGAATAGCTAGTTATACCTCACTTTTGTACGTAACACAATTTTTTAAAATGTACGCAGTTTCCCATATTCTGGTCATCTTGCTCCTGCACATTACCCCTCCCAATAAGTAACCCAATGCAAGTCTTCTCTCCCTATGGCAAATAATGTTATGACATAGAAGTGGATAATTGTATTAGAAAGCAGATACTGTGAATGAAGCAGTGCATCTTGGATCTAATGTATCATTTTGTAGGATTTCCACTGGAGGTTCTGATGACGACATGGAAAGAACATAATTCTTTGAGCTATTGTTTGAGAAAATGTTTTATATTATGTTGTACATCTATTATTTGAGAAAATGTTTCATATTATGTTCTACATCTCCGAAATGCAGTTGCAGAGGGAACAAGCAGAGGATTTATCTTACTTTAAGAAATGGTCTAGTGCTAAGAAACTTTAAAAATTGCGTAGTTGTTTTTGATTTGCCAGTGCGACCAAACCATGTTCATACCATGCTGAATTTCCAGTTTTATTAATTGTTATGCATAAATTGCACATAAAAACCCCTGATTTTAAGGGTTCGTAAGATCTTCCATTTTTCTCCTCAGACTCTGTATATGTTTCACTCTTAGGATGCTGTCAGTAATCTTCATGAGTTTGACACTTAGAATTAATTTGATTTATTTGCCAAAGTAGGGATTTACTATGTTTTGTAACACTAACATTTTGTAACATTTTAAATACAGAATTGCTTGATACTTCTAAGAAAACACAGGAATTCTTCTTTCTTTGTAACACAAAGACTTTTCAGCATCAAATAGGAACCCATCATACTTACCTTATAATGATACCAAACTCCAGTTTCGAAGGAGCTCCAATTTTTAAGCTATTAAAAAATTGACAATACTGGAGAGCCTTGAGAAAGCTTAGTCCTGCGTGCCTTGATAGGGCAAAACATGTTTTGGCAGAACAACTAAACTTGAAATTGGTGATTAGTGATTGCTGTAATTAAATATAGTTTACAAACTTCAATTTTGCTTGTATTTTCTCTCCAATGTTCACTTAATTGAGTCTCGTACACTATGACAATTCATCATGCACTATCGTGGTATGTGCTATCTCCCTATCATAAATACCATTGAGTCTGTGTATACAGTTCACCTGAAGTGCTCTTATAGTAAAGATGAACTTGCAGTGGCCTGAGCGATATCTTGGCTCAACTTTAACTTCTGCAGATTCTGATGGAAGAGGACTGAATATTGAGAAACAATTGAATGTGAAAAATAATGCAAATGGGCTGAATTAAAGTGTATTGTTGCCCATGCTAATATCTCAGTGCAAGACATTGAGTTATTGATTGAGAGTAGTGGAAGCCCTACTCAAGCAACAACCACAATTTTTTTGTCATGGGGGACCATGAAAGTTACCTAATTAAAAGGTGCCTAATCCTCTGGTAGTTTGACACAAAGCAGTCAGGCTTAACTTAGAGGCAATGTGTGAAGAATTGATGCAGCACAAAAACACAAATAAAGTGAAAACACAGCAGAAGAAAGATCCTAAACCAATTTAGGAAAATAAAGTAAATTTTTAATAAATAAAATGATACCAGAATACCAAATAATCCAATCAGCAATGCTGGAGATATTGAATGTTTAATGTTTGGGTGAAAATAGCATCAAAAACAAAAGGGGGAGAGGGAGAAAATAAATCGAAATGGATTTGTTCTCCCTGAACATATGCAAATAAACAAACAGAATTCACTTCTCCGGTATGGGGTGTATCCTCCACAGTTGGGGAACACCTTCTTGTTTTTGGGTCCCCTCACACACCAACAGGCCCCTTGGTGTCATGCTTCATCATCGGGGTCATCGTACCCCTCTCCGGGGTACGGCGTGCTGCGACCTACGGATACGCGGGAGCACTTGATAGACTATGTGTGGTGTGGATGGGGGATTTTTATGTGAGTGTATGGTGGGGTTTTAATCTAGGTGAGGGTTAAAAAAGGACCTGCCTCGTGGGGTGACAAAAAAATATTTAATAAGCCCCCGGGCTGGTGCTATTAAAATTAAAGTGTGGGAGGTTGTCATGCAGCCGGAGGGGTCGATCGGGAGGAATTTCCTCGTTGAAATCGTGCTAAATAGCATACTAGACCCGGACGTTTGGCTCATGAAGCTTTTCAATCACATCAAAACAGTTGACTAAAAAGCAACGTTTTTGTTAGGTACATTGTTTTACCTGCACTGTAGTTCTCACTTTTTATTGGAGATTCTAATACAAGTTAGAGAAACGTGAGTGAGGTGGGGATTTGTGTACCCCATCCTGAAGAAGGTGTCTTTACACCGAAACATGTTGACGCACACAGAGAGGAAGTAATGCACATTGTCTGCAACCTGCATGTGATGGTGCATAGAACAAGAAGGACCTTGCAGGCCCAGTAATGTTTTCATCCATGCCAAAAATTATAAGTGATAGGGTGAATGGTATTGTTTTTTTAAGGATCGAATCCAAAGTACCCTTTACTTCATCCCAGAAGACTTTAATGGGGGGACAGTCCAGAAACATGTGAATGTCGGAGGCTGCAGGGTAGAGACACTTGTTACAACACTTCCCTGATTGAAATTTAGTTAACCTAAGGGTGGAAAGATATGCGCGATGTAGCGTAAACAAATGGTTGCGCCTCAACCAAGCAGGATTAACTGTTTTGAACAAGAGAGTAAACGATCTTGTCCATATCTCCTCACATTGGACACCCAGGACCTCTCCCCACAGTTCGACCGGGAGAGTGAACTCCCTGTCTACCTCCTCTAAAATAGACCAGTACCAAAAGGCTACCTCTTTTCCCCCCACTTGCCTCTCTACCAGTTGTTGTTCCAAAAAGTACTCCTTCCAACTGGGGTCTTTTTCCTAATCAGCTCTCTGGACCAGCTAGCAAGTTGTATATATATTTGAATTTGGATAAGGCTGGATGTATCCTCTCTTATAAATCTTCCCAATTAACCAGTGATCCTTCTACTAGCAGCTCCCCCCATGTTAGAATCCTGAATCCTTTATGGGAATTGCGAGCCTATCTTTTAAGTACATCGGAAGCCCTGGGGAGTCCCAAATTTGGGCAAGAGCTGAGTGATACGCTAACCCTACTCTTCTTTGGATTTGTGTCCAAGCCTTCGCCAAGGATTGTAGGGTCTTCAACTTCACCTTCCTGAAGTATCTCTGATCTCCGAATTTAAATAGAAATCCTTCAAACGGCAATTTCGCCCCAGATAACATAGCCTTGAACATGATCCCTTTTGCGGAGCCTGATGGAGTTTTCAACAGCATCCTTGAATGAGACAACAAAAATGCCCAAGCATAATATTCTAGGTCTGGCAGAGCAAGACCTCCCTTCTCCCTCCTCCTCCTTAGTTTCTTCTATGCCAGCCTAGTTGACTTGTAGCACCAAATAAAGGAATTAATTTCCTGCTGACATTTATACAGTTGTTTGGAGTCGAAAGCTACTGGGATGGAGTTGAAAAGAAACGTAAACTTGGGGAGAATGGACATTTTCACTAGGTTTATTCCCCCAAGAATCGTCAGAGGGAGAAAAGACCTGGGGGCATATTATCAAGGGGGTTTATCTCTGCTTTTTTGGCTTTAAAAGCCAAGAAAGCGGAGATAAAATTATCTCCCTATTACCTAGCTGCCGCTAACACCAGTTAGCGACAGCTAGTAGGAGATAACGACCTTCTTGGGCCCCACTTTGCATGTCAGTGATATTTACGACTAATGGGATGCAAAGTGGGTGTGCCAAGATGTTAGCGACTGAAAACAGTTGCTAATATCGCTATCTCCTATTACCAACTTTTGGAGATATTCGCGCTAAGCGGGAATATCTCCAAAAGCTAACACCTACCCTGAGCAGTTCTTAGCCATGTTATCCAATGGGAGGTGGATAACATGGTTAAGAGCATTAGCTCGCTAATGCATGAATATCGCTGACTTTTCAGCGATATTCATGCTTTGCGGCGATTTTTACCGCATTTGCGTTAAACCTTGGTAATACCAAGGTTTAGTTGCGGTACAAATCGCCGCAGCGCTGCGGTAAATTTTTGTCTCTAACCAAGCAATAGCGATAATTATCGCTATTGCTTGGTAATATGCCCCCAAGATTTTAACAGTGCCCTACATTCTCTATATACCCTGTCCAGGTTAGTCTGTGCCAGGGTATTAATGTCCTGAGTGATTTTAATTCCCAGGTAGCGCATAGAGGGAGTCGCTATAAGTTGTGGGTTATCAATGTTCCAGGTCATGATCTCGTTTTTTTCCACATTGATTTCATACCCCGAGATACTTCCAAAGTCTTCCGCCCTTTTTACTACTACAGAAAAGGCTCGAACTGGATCGGTTGTATAAACCAGGATATCATCCGCATAGAGTCCTACCTGCTTTTCCCAGCCTCCAAATTCAAATGGAGGGATGTTTTGATCTTCTCTCAATGTTTGCACGAAGGGTTCAATATATATATTGAATAGGAGCGGGGAGAGAGGGCAGCCCTGCCTCGTACCTCTCATAATTTGGAAGGGTTCAGTAAGGGCACCATTGACCAACAGTCTGGCTCTAGGGTCCCGATATAAAAGGTTGATGACTCGTAAAAACTTATTTCCAAAATGAAATTTCCTCATCACAGCGGCCAGATAGGACCAGTTGACCCTATCGAATGCTTTGGTAGCATCTAAGGTTAAGGTAGCCAGGCGGGGACTAAAAGCTGAAGCAATATCTATTGCGCCTACCAAATCCTGCGTAAGTTCAGACAAATGGCGTCCGCTTATAAATCCCTTCTGGTCTTGATGGATAATCGAACCTATCTCTCTCCCAAGCCGTGCCGACAATATTGCAGCGAAGATCTTATAATCATTGTTTAGGAGAGAGATAGGCAGATACGAATCGCAATTCGTTAGGTCCTTAAAAAGTTTGGGTATCAAGACAATAGTTGCTTCATTCCATGTCTCAGGGTGTGCCCCCCGTTTACAAAGATGTCATTAAAAAGGGCAGTCAAGATTGGAATGATAACAGGGCCCAGTACTCGGTAGAGCTCCCGACGCAGGCCATCTGGCCCTGCAGCCTTCCCCTGCTTCAATTTGCTGATAACCGTGTTAACTTCTGCCTCAGTTATTGCCTCATCCAAACGATTTTTCTGCGTTACTGAGAGGGTAGGCAGTCTAACTGTGTCTAACCACAAGTCCCTGGCGGTTTGGTTTTCTATAATCTTCTCCTTATAAATATTCTGAAAGAATTCCTGAAAAGCGCTTCCAATTCCTGGGTTTGAGGTCCTAGTTGTGATCTCCCCTTCCACTCTTATTTCCCTGATGTAATTTTTGGCTTGGTCTGATTTGACTTTCCATGCCAAAATCTTGCCTGCTGCTTCACCGTACTCGAAGTGTGAAAGCTTACTTGCCTCCCACTTCTTAGCTACCCTTTCTTGAAGTAAGTTTTCCAATTTTAGTTTTAGTTCTGTTCGCCTTTCTAACTTATCTGAGGGTCCAGTGGCCGAGTCATTCCCCCAATCCAAGAGAGTCAATTCCCTTTCTATATTTAAGATCGCTTCTCTATAAACCCTCACTCTATAAGAGGCACGGTTGGTTATGCACCCTCTTAAGTAGGAATTGAAAGCTTTCCACACCATCACTGTCTTGGCCGAATTCAGATGAATTTCTAAAAATTGGGCTGACTCTACCATAAGAAGATGAGAATTCATCTCAGATCCGTTTAGATGAAAATCCCGACGCTCTCTGTAGTAATCTAGAGGAGAGACTTCGAAGTGCGGTTGACCATGTGGCGCCAGCACGCAGGGTTAATCTAGTAAATAGAGGCCAGAGGTCCCCTTGGTACAACGACTCTTTAAGGGAAAAAAAGAGAGCTTTACGCAAGATGGAGAGAGCTTGGCGCAGAGCCTACGATACTAAGGCGAGAAGTCTTTATATGCTAGAATTAGCGAACTACAAGCGGGCAATAATAGCTAGGAAGGCGGACTTCTATGAGGATAGGATCACCACAGCTATAGATCCTCAAAAGGAAATCTTCCGAGTCCTAAATGAACTCAAGAAAGTAAAAGAACAAAGGCCGGAGTTCACTTTAGAGGACTGTCAGAGATTTCAGAACTTCTTCACTAGCAAAATTAAAGATCTTACTTCGGAAATTGCCGCCACTCCAATACATGCTTGCCCCCCACTGACTACGTCGGCTAAAAAGCTGGTGGACAGACCTCTGGATTGTCTTCCTCCCATTACGAAAGAGGAACTGTCCCTGCTCATTGGGAGAGTTAAGTCTGGCTCCCAGGCCGATCCTTGTCCCCCTGATGTCTTCAAACTGGCTATGCCAGGAATAGAAGAGGAGGTTCTGACTCTTTTGAATTCATCCTTAGCATTAGGAAAGGTCCCTACTGCCTTCAAGGAAGCAAGGTTGATCCCTCTGCTAAAAAAGACTGGGGCAGACGTGAAATGCCTAAAAAACTTTAGGCCTATTTCCCAGATCCCTTTCCTGGCCAAAGTGCTGGAACAGCATGTCTTGGCCGACCTTTCTGACCACCTAGAAAGGAACGGTCTGTTGGAACCAAATCAATCGGGGTTCCGTGCAAATCTTAGCACGGAACTGGTCATGCTGTCTATCATAGATGAGCTCCGGAATAGGGCAGACAAGAAGATACCCGGCGCCCTGGTGCTGTTAGACCTCTCTGCGGCGTTTGACACCGTTTGTCACAAACAACTCTTGTCGCGGATGAGGGACTACGACATCCAGGGCACAGCCCACGCCTGGTTTGCTTCTTTTCTACAAGGGAGGACACAAAGAGTTCAGCTGGGAGAATTGCTCTCTACTGCAATACCAATCTCATGTGGAGTGCCACAGGGGTCGGCTTTGTCGCCCTTGTTATTCAATCTATATCTCCAACCATTGATTGCACTCCTGAATCAAATGGATTGTCAGGTATACAACTATGCTGACGACACCCAAATCATTATCCAAATGGATAATGCTCCTGGGGCGCCAGCAAATCTGCAAACCATCTTGAAGCATACAGCTAATTGGATGTCGCTGAACTCCCTAAAAATTAACCCGGACAAGACGGAGGTTCTACCTATTACCATCGCTGGCAATCCATGGCATGATGGATTCTGGCCTAGGGAACTTGGACCGCCCCCGGAGCCGGCTGAGGCAGTAAAAAGCCTAGGCATCCATGTGGATGACAAACTTTCTATGCGGAAACAAGTCACCACGGTGGTAGGAACTTGTGTTGGCCTGCTCCGTCAACTCAGAAAACTTGCGCCATTACTGTCCTATTCCACATTGAGACGGGCGGTTTCCGCAATGATTCTGGCAAGATTGGACTACGGCAACTCGCACTATTTGGGTTTACCCCAAAAACTCCTGGATAAACTTCAAATGGTGATGAATGATGCCGCCAGGCTCATTCATAAGAAACCCAGGAGCACGCATGTGTCCCCTCTTATGCGTGAGCTACACTGGCTCCCAGTAAGGCAGAGGGTGCTCTTCAAAGGGTTATGTATTGCACATAAATCTCTCTATGGTAAGGCACCAAGGTACATTAAGACCCGCCTGACTCCATATAAACCAGCCAGGGTGCTAAGATCTGCTGAGGCAACCCTTCTCACGCAACCACGTTTTAGATTGGCGACAGTGGGCGGTCGTGCCATCTCGAACACCCTCCCAGCAGTTTGGAATAGTCTACCGGCGGACTTGCGCAAAGAACCTAATTTGCTGTCCTTTCGGAAGAGGTTGAAGACTGTTCTTTTCCAGAAGGCCTGGGGTGGGCTATAAATTTCTGGGAAGTGTCTTGTTCAGGTTTCCTGCGGTGTTTATCGGACTAGCGCTTAGAGACCCCTGGGTTATAACGCGCTATACAAATCGAAATAAATAAATAAATAAATAAATAAATAAATAAGAAAGCCTGTCTCCTCTTCCTCCAGCAGGATCGTTCGGTAAAATGACCAGGAAGGGTGCTTAGACCGCTGAAAAAGATTTAAACTGAAAAGGATAGCTGAATGGTCGGACATATGCGAGGGGATATAATATATCTCTTTCAAAGCATCTTTGAGACAGTAGCTCAAAAGGGCGTAGTCAATTCTTGACCTATGTTTGTATTTGTGGTTGTGAAATGAGACTCCTAGAACATTCCCCGCTCTCTCTCTCTCCAAAAGTCCGCCAGACCCAGAGTATACATTATTGCTAATAGTGTTTGACTGGAGTTTGAGTGCTTCATTGCTCGGGAATTAGGTGACTTATCCAACTTTGGATTTAAACAATGTTGAAATCTCCCACCCATATTACCGGATCTGTGGAAGAAATCAAATGGTTCTCGATCTTATTCAGGTATGAGGGGTCGTCACAGTTCAGGCCATAGTACCCTATTAAAGTGTGGGGACAGCCATCTAATCGAATATTTAGGAGAAGCCATCTACCGCTATGGTCCTCCTTATAATCCATGATTTGCGCTTTAGCCTGCTTTTTGAATATAATAAGAATTCCCCGTGTGTTAGAGTTATGATCCATACATAAATGACTGTCTACCCACTTCATCTTCTTCAACATATCATTGACCTCAGTTTTAAGTAGGTGTGTCTCCTGGATAATGATGACCTGCGCGGGAGAGTCTCTCAAATACTGTAGAATTCTAAGTCTCCTACTCCTCACACGCAAGCCATTAACATTCCAGGATAGGAACTGCAGCCCTATCATTCCCTTTTTCCCTTTCGTTTTCCCCACCCACCTGTAGAAGCATCCTCTCTTATATACTCAATATGTCGTGTATTACCCTGTCTTGCCCTATTGATGGATCGCTTAAGGTAGTTAGGGATCGAAATATTAGAAATGAGGACCGGCATACAAGGACTTTTTTAGCTCCCCCCCACCCCTTGGAAAACCCCCCCTACTTACGCTGACCAGATGAATAGCCAGCTTTACGTCTATGAACAGATCCTCTCCTCTTGCTCTGCCGACCCTATGTCTAAATAAGAAAAAGGCTGTACACAGACATTTTGATTGCATATTTGTTTAGCAGGCGTTAGTTTAACAGGATGGAGTACCCACCACCTTCCCCATTTGTGACAAAATTCAAGACCTCATATAGCCAGCGTGTAAGCATGAACAGGCTATTTTGTTGATGCTTTTTTATGTTCCCCTTTTTTTTCCAAGCAATTTTCCTGTCATCTATTTTTTTTTTTATACGTTAAAGTACGCTGCTCTCTTTTTTTTTATTTATTTTTTTTACTTTTAGTTATGACCTTTTCCAAGCCCTCTGTATCAGTTTAATTTAGGAGTAGAGGGCCTTAGTGACCCCCCCCTTGAGTGGTCACTGATAGATGCTAGAAACTCATCAGCTACTAAAGGGGAACGGATGTTGTGCATTTTATTATTGTACATTACCCTTAGGAAGGCAGGGAATCTCATCTGTACAGTAGCCCCCAAGGCCCTAAAACTCTCCATTTTCTAGCCCAGCTCCCACTGTCTATCTAGTGTAACTTTTGACAGGTCTGAGCGGACTTCAAAGGAAAAATCAGGAGCCTTTAGAGATTTTGCTTTTACTGCGATATTCAAGATTTTTTCTTTTATAGTATAAGTGAGAAAGTTCACCAAGATCTTCCTCGGTTTCACTCTCCCTGGGTTGAGACAGAAAGGGTCTCTGTGGATCCTCTGAATGTCTTTTTCCAGATCCTCCGTTGTTTCTTCTAGGCTGAGGGCTTTCTTCAATAATGACACCATGTATGGCTTGATGTCGGCCCCCTCTTTCCCCTCTGGGATCTTTAAGAGTCTAAGGTTATTCCTTTGTGAGTAATTTTCCAGAGACTCAACCCTGTCCTTCATTGCGTCTCCTTCTCTCCGAAGGCCTTGAATTTTGGTCTCTGCAGACTCCAAGCTGGCTTTTAGCTCTTCCACTGACCCTTCCAAGCTCTCTGTTCTCTCAAAAAGGCTGTCCACTTTTTTTTCCAGGGTCTCACACGCTGCTCTAATCTCGGTTTGGTTCATTTTAGATTCAGCAAAGCCATTTTTGATCTCCTCCCTCATAGCTGTTAGAAGAGCCTCTACCGAATTGCCCCCACTTTCTATGCTAATGGTAGGAACAACAGAGATGGGCCCCCCAGGATCTACTACTGTCGCTGACTTGAGTGCCACATCAGTGCTGGCTGGGGCGAGGGACTCTCCCTCCTGCGCGTTAGTGTTAGTGCTAGTGGCACTCATATTCCCTTCACGACTATCCCCAACCACCTCTATGTTATGTCGTATGTCAATGACTTGGGGCAACACTTTAAAATAGGAATGCAGTGATGGGGTAATCCGTGCCGCACTCTTGCATACACCTTTGGATTTACTTTCCCTTAGCTGGGTTCCTGAACTGGCGCAGGTGTTTACTGTAAGGTTGGCAGAGCCCTCCCTTATGTCGGACCTTTTAATTTTACCCGCGGAAGCCACTGGCTCACCCCCTGCCTTGCTCTCTGTCTCACCTTCCCCCTCCGAGCCTAGTTCGTGCTCAGAACCTTGCTCAGGTGTATGCTCAGATGTGAGCTTTGAGGCTATAGAAGGTGTGTCTGCTTTGATGCTTTTCCCTCGTCTTTTTCCTTTTACTTTTCCCCCACGCCTGTCAATAGTGCTGCAAGTTTTCTTAGGACAGCTCAGTGGTTCACCCCCTCCCTGCACCCTCTCCTTACTTTGAAAAGGGTTGTCCACTGGCGCTGGGGAAAATCCGTAGGCTGCCGTTGCTGTGCCCCTCTGCTCCTTCTCGTTCTTGTTTGATATTTCTGGCACAGCCCCGGACTCGCCCTCACCTCTAAAAGCGCGAATACTCCCTCTAAGAAGTCCGCGAACTGCCGCCCTGCGACCCCGTCGTAGCTCCACGGCGGCTTTCCTCCACCGCAGGAGAGAGGCGGGGGGGCGGTGTCAGGCACGGGCTCGGGATCACGCACATCGGCGCTGGGCTGATTCTGTCGAAAAAAGAGCTCGGAGCTGCTTCGAAATACGGAGTGCCGAGTTTACAAACATGGCCAAGAAAAGCAACAATACAGGAGTCCCCCGGGAATAAGCTTACGGTAGGATCCAAGTGCAGAGATGCCGGTGAGAAGCCATTGTTTTACGAGGGTAGAGGAGAAGTCCGTACAGACGTGCGCACCACCCTAACCAGCGGCCGCCATGTTTTCCCCGCCTATAATCATGTACTAAAGCCTGTAATTGCGCAATCTAAACAATCTAGCCCTTAAGGCATTTAGGAAAGACTTAAGGGCTAGATTGTTTAGATTGCGCAATTACAGGCTTTAGTACATGATTATAGGTAGTTTAGGTTGTGTAGATACTACAGAATTGTTTTTTCAGTTAGACCTTACAGTGCTTTGCCCATTCTGGCTTAGACCTGACAATGATGTATGTACACTCACAACAGGGTGGTAAACCTTACTGTTGAGCCTCTCAGGTTTGGTCCCAAGTCTGATCCTATCCCAGTGATCCCAAATCCTTCCCATGGTCTTTGATCCCCTGTGAGCTATAAGAGCCCCCTAACTTGTAATTTTCCTAACAGCTTCTAGAGTGTCCTTCTTCCATGATTTCATACTCACCCTGTGGCTCTTTATGTGAAATATATTGTTCCAGTCAATCAGGATCCCTAGGCACTCTTGCTTTAGTATTTTCTACTGAGGTCTTGTCTGGATTGAATCTGTTGTAAGAACAAGGAAGATGAGTCCTGTCCTGCTCCAACCCATTTTCTTAAGAATAAAGATGTGTGCATTTCTACAAGAAATTATATCACAGTTAGCAGATAGAGTGATTGTTGACATCCTCTGCTGCTAAGAGACATCCTTATTAAATGGCGTTGGTATTTGCATCTATTGCATCTTCAGGGAAGATCCGAGTCATCTGTGGTGAGGGATGGAGGCAGGAGCACTACTTTTTATTTACGTAAGGTAACAAAATGGAACATCTACCTCCATTTACCTCCCTCTCAAAGCAGTTTTCCACAGCCCAGGAATGACTCTATTTGGGACTCCATTGGTAACACCAGATCACACTACGACGCAAGCCTATAAGTCCAAATCTGAGCATCTCGCAAAAAGTCAGCATACATGAGTACGTAGCCAGCTGTGATTACATCCCCAGCAAAAAATCCATTCAGATTGAGGAGATGGTTCTCTAAAAACAAGTCTCTTATTTTTAAGGTGGAAAAGATAGACAAAAGCAGAAAAATTCCTGAGGAATTCCCAAATGATTTGATGATGTTATCGGAGAGATCGACAAACTCATGCAAGTCAAGATTTAGGGACATATTTAGAGTTTGGCGGGTGGGATATTCTATTTAAACATGACAAATATCCTTTCCGCCCATTTAAACATGCTATAGGCTACAATATACTCGTAACACTGTGGACTGGGTGTCTGCCACTTTTTGACAGACTATCCTGCCTGCCAAACTCTAAATACGCTCTTAGACTTAAGTCTCAACCAAACCTTAAAACTGTGAAACATTGTCTCATTGTCAACAAAACGTCCCTCAGTTAATCAATTCCACTAGTATTATCATGTCCCCAAAAGAATTCATTTACATAGTGATGATTAAAGAATCTCATATGGCGTACCCCTGTCTACTTTTAACTCAGTTAGAATTAGTTCCTGGTGAATGTAATTTCAAAGTTTTTGGTTACCACACTCAGGGGGGGTCATTTAGATTTTGGATTAGCATGAGCACAACTGTAAGTAGGCCAGTACCTCCACTCTGCTAAAATTGTGGTTCACCCATCCCTTGTAGAGATGAACCACTAGGTTTCTACCTGTGAAATCTTGACTGGCTCCACTGGCTAAAACACTTGGTATGGCAGTCAGTCCCCCGCTGGGCAGTCAGGTCATATTTACAGTTGCCTCAAGCTATTAGGGCTGATTGACCATTTCTCTGTTGTGATGCCTAGGAATACCATTCGAGGGAAGGTAATCTGTGAGAAGAAAGCAAGCAATCAACCCAATGTGCAGGAGGAAAACCAATACAGCCCCTGCAGAAGGGCTCGTTCATTAAAATTTTCCTGAGGTGTATTCCTTGTCCTATATTTCAACCTCACATTTGCACCTACCGATTGAATACACCAATCTACATACAGACCCCCATATGTACACTTCACCAAATGGCTTATGAAAAGATCTCTGGCAAAGATTCCCCATTGAGGGTGCCCATTGGGCATTGCAAAGCCGGCTCGACATAGAGCAAAAGCCAATGATGTAACATGACAGCTATCTAGGTGTGTGAGGGCATTTGTTCCTCTAGATTAACTTTCCCAGCATACTCCATGGAAAAAGACTGACCTGAGTAGACAAACATGTATCATTAGAAACAGCATACTTTTCTGACCTTGTCTAGTAAATTAGAGCATGTATGCTGGACCTTTATGCGCTCCGAATCCCTCCCTCAATCCCTCCCTCTTTATACATAGACCCTAAAAAGCCTATAGGGAAGGGTGCAGTATATCTAAAAATGTGAACATGTACTTTTAAATTTAAATTTGACATGTCCTAATAGAGAAAAACTCTTAAATTCAATTTTCACTGCTACAAGGCCGATTACTCCCATAGAATAACATTGGGTACATTTATTACATTTAATAAGTGATGACTTTCAATTGGGAGCAGGTAGGAATGCTGAGCTGGTGTCTAAGAACTTAACCCCATTAAAGGTAAAATAGGGGGGCGGAGCTTGCTCGTGACCAAGATGGCCGCTTGAGCCCTGAGCTCCGTATCGCTGTTTAACTGTCCCTAAATTATCCACTAGCACTTTGCTAAATATATTCTTCCACCCTGAGATTTGGCTGTCGGAGTACGCCCGAGAGCCGAGGAGTGGACTTTAGCCCTTCTCTGACCAACCGTTCCGGAGATATTAACATTGGAAGCTGGTTTGCTCCTAGGCCTGCAATCCCGAGGCCGAATGAAGTTGAGGGCGGGGTTACGTCTGCTGGCATGCGGCGAGACTACCCGCGACCCTGCTGGCACTGTGGAAGCCCAGAGACCCATCTGTGACCGTCGCCCAAGGCGGGCTCTCCTACTCGGTGCGACGCTGGAAAGAGCATCGCAGCTGAATACTGGTGGAGCAGAGAAGCATCGACAGAGACACAGCCGGCGTGAAAGGTCACCACAGAAACCCCCCACCGCACAAATACGAGTGCAGGCAGCAGCATAGTGGAGCATGTCTGCGGACACGGTAGAGCCCAAGTGAGTCTGCCTGCAACCTTGTCTGTAGAGTTCTGGCGCGAGGGGCATTGGGCGAGACCCGCCACAACGAGGACCTGTCATCTTTGCAACGTGGCACCTGGAGCACAGTACCCCTGGGCAGATGACGAAGCGCTGCAGCGAACAGTGGCGTGTCCCTAGAACCTGACCAGGAGAATAATCGGCGGTGAGACGCCCGCTACCGAGCGCTGAGCTTGACTGGGATGTCCCCTCTGGTGGCGCTGGGGGTCTGAGAACGGCGTGGAGACTGGAGAATAAGCTTGACTGGGACATCTGAGATTAGCTTGACTAGGCGATCTACTCTGGTGGCACTGGAGGTCTGAGATCGGCATGGAGACTGGAGAATAAGCGGCAGTGAGACGCCCGCAATGGAGCACTGATCAGAGCTTTGCCTGGGATATCTCCTTTGGTGGCACTGGCGTTCCGAGACTGGCGTGGAGTCATGCCCGTGGTCAGTGCTGAACTGGGGCCTGCACCCTTCATGAGGATACAGCGCTGCAGACCGAGGGCTTAGCCTGGTAAAGGAGGGGGCATAACCGGGACCAGATTAGAGTTCAATTGCGGAATGTGAACTCAGAGGTGCCCACAGGATGGGACAAAGAGCGGAGAGAGCGCCTTGGAGAGAAAAAAAAATACCCTGTAGATGCTCAAACCCTGACTAGGGTAGGCAACTTGGGGCATCACACGCGAACACACTGACCTGAGGCCCTGGAGGCTGGGACTGGAGGGAGGAACGGTCCCATGAGGACGGACCTGCTAAACTATCCATTGATAGACACCCGCACGGCCAGCTGGAGAGCATGCACGGAGATCAACAGACGTACATAGCGAATGCCCTGAATACACCAAAGACAGGACATTGGTGTAGTGAGGTTGAGGATTCTTGACTTGTGAACCTGCCCAGATTCCAACATGGGCAAAGTGGATAGAGCACAATCCAAACTCTCCTTCAAGCAGAAACACTCAAAATCGCATGACGCCACCACAGACGAAACCTTCAGGACACACACCTCCACAGATGACGACCCTGGCCTGGATATTCGTAGCATGCTCCTGTCCATGTAAAAGAGCTTGCAAAGTGGCATCACCTCCCTGGGCACAAAAATGGGCACTCTCTCCTACAGGATGACAGAATGGTGGAACGTCTGGACAAACATGCGGAAAGTTTGGACATGTCTGAAAGGAGACTTACGAGGTCGAAGAGGCGCACACCACGTTGGACTCAGATCACAAGCAACTCGGGAGGGATCTACGCATCCTACAAGATAAAACAGAGAATTTGGAGGCCCGCTCGCGTCGCTGTAATTTAAGAATTATTGGACTGCCGGAGACGACTTCAACTGGTAATATGGAACAATCTATTGAGAAGCTGCTTGTCACTTTTCTGGGGGAAGGTGCTTACTCTAATATGTTTGTGTTGGAAAGAGCGCATCGTTCCCTGGGTCCTCGAACACCCCTGGGAGCTCCGCCGCATCGAATTATTGCAAAACTACTCAATTACTGGGACAGAGACACTGCTCTACGGCTTGCATGTGAAAAGCAAGCACTGTTGTACGAAGGCTCAACTATATTGCTCTATCCGGACTTCCCAATCATGTGCAGGAGGCACGCAGACAATTTGTTCCTATGAAAAAGCAACTGCGGGACTTGGGCTTAGACTACGCCATGCTGTATACTGCCAAACTGCGAGTTAATAGACAAGGAGGATCCCACATCTTTACAGACCCGAAGGTCCTATAGAAGGCCCTAATGGGATGCTCCAACGAGCAGCATGGGAGCCCGGAGCGACACCTGCTCGACAAAGCGGCTGGAGGATCGATGGAAGAACAGGACTGAAACGGATGAGTTTAACAGGGGTGAGTCAAGCAAGGGAGATTGGGCGGGCCGGAGGGTGGAATGCTTGTTGATTGATGATGTCAGGTCTGCTTGACTTCTGGCGGACAATGTTAGTGCCTTACCTGTGACATTATGGAAATGGTTGCACTACACGGGCAGGGTTGGTCTCTACGGATGACACGAGACTCCTGGCCCAGTATGCATGAATGCTCCAGTGATAGTAACTTGGGGCGCTGGGCACAGGTAGGGAAGAGGTAAAACATGTGTGGCTTGGCACTAGCTTAAGTAGAGGGGATTGTTTAGTCGAAGATGCTGTATATCTGATTAAGACGGCGTACGTGAAGCAGAGCAGAAGAGTGTTTGCATTTTTCTCCTGTACATTGAGCGATCTCCGCCCACGAGTGCTACACACTAGAGTTGTAATTGTTGTTTTGCGGAGGGTAGCGGGGGGTTGTGTTGAGATATAAATCATATATAATCATGATTGTCCCACTATGCACCATATAACCACATATACGCATTCATAATCATAAAGAAATAAACATTGTATGTTAACTTAATGGTAGGTTTATGATGGTCAGTTCAGACCTATTGGTATATTCAGGGCCACTTTGTTTTGTTTCCCTTCGTTCATGTACTATTTTCTAGAAGTCACATGGTATAGCTCAGGGTACGAATCCAAGCTAAATTTCTCAGTCTGCTTCTCTCCTCTTTTGTGTATGGCTCAGGAAAACCCAAGGTCACACCTGCCCTTCTTGTGGGATGCACACATTCTAGCAGGGTCTGTTCCTGTACTCCCCGGGTCTAAGATAGACGAAAAGGGCACCTCACTGACCTACCCCCGGAATAGCTTTTAGCTTAGCCACTGACAAATAGTAAGAACCTTAAATGGGTTTTCCTGTTGGCTAACAGATAACTTGTGTACTTCCTTGTAGGTGTTAACCTGAATATGTAAAACGTATATATGCTTTGTATCATGTGTGTTTCGTCAGTCTCCCCTGCGCACCTCCATGGGTCGTGTAGACCAAGGCTCCCCTGTCAGGGCTTGTATTTGATTCAATAAACGATTCGACCTTCTCCATTGCCGACTGCCTTATTATTCCTTGGACTATTGGTAAGTATAGTCCGGCCTATTAAAATTTGGATCCTTCAGTTGAGTGTTTTTTGGGATTCTGCATGACCAAGTTGGGGGAGGTCTGCTGGTGGTGGGGGGAGGGAGGGGAAGGGAAGCTGTTAGATTGTATTGGTTGTTTGCGGTTTTACTTTGGTCTTTACCGGATGTACACATTGCACCACAGGTCAGGAGGCATTATGGGAATTGAAACACAGGATGACGACACCTAGCGAGGTTAGCTCTCCGAAGCAGATAGACTCCCTCCACGCACTGTCGTGGAATGTTAGAGGGCTTAACGATTACCGTAACCTACGAAAGGTGTTGAGCTATTTGAATAGGCAGAACATAGATATAGCCTTACTCCAAGAGACACATCTCCCACAGACTAGTGCGATGCTGCATAGTAGGGGCCTGCTGGGTAATATCAATAACTCAGGGTTTACAACACATGCCCGGGGAGTGCTGATCTGGGTTACCCCTAGATCTGACTACACGATAGAGCAGTTGATCGCAGATAGTGAAGGATGTTTTGTGATCTCTAGATGTCAGGGTAGGGGCCTAGACTTTATCATAGTGAATGTATATGGTCCAAATTATGGCTGCCCCGAGTTTTTCATGACAATAGCAACTACGACGAACTGATACCAGAGTGTGCAATTTCTCTGGGCTGGAGATTTTAATTTGGTTAGGAATCCCGATCTGGATAGGTCTACAGGACCGGCAAGGAGGCCCATGGCAGCTGCGCGAATGTTGGAGAGCGTCATGGTTAACATGGACCTTAGCGACGTATGGTGTATATGCCATCCAGACAAGGGAGGTTTCACTCATTATTCTGCCTACCATAATTTACACACTCGCGTAGATTACTGGTTTGCCACTACGTCACTAATGGAGCAGGTTTGTAAACTGTCTGGTACTCCTGCGAACACTCTCGGATCACTCTTTACTACTGCTGATTCTGGCCACACCTAAGAAATGTATAGCGCCGTTCACATGACGCTTTCCCCCTTACTCATTACTAGACCCCCTTTTCAAAGAAGAACTTGCAGAAGCCATTGATACGTTTTTTGCTGCCCACATTGGATCGGTGGATAGCTTCCAGACCGCTTGGGAGGCTTTCAAAGCGTATATACGAGGTGTAGCAATGGCTAAACACTCGGGGTTCTACGGTCTATACGTCAGAGGCTAGCAGATCTAGAACAGAATTGGGGGACCTGGAATCACGTGAAGTGGCTGATGGGGGCGAAGAGCTCCCAAAGGTAGTAAAAGATATGCTAGGCGAATACCAGGAAGCCTCAGGTAGCAAAGTCAAACATATGTGCAAGTATGCCACAGCCCATACTTACGGGGAGGGGGACAGGCATGGCTAGGTATTATCATAGCTGATAACTGAACTTAGGTCGGCAGAGGGGGTAATGCTGACTGAAGAAACAAACATTGCGGATAGGTTTAAACAATTTTATTCGGAATTATATACTTCCCGCTCTCGGACACAGACGAGGAAATGCTTAATTATCTAGAACATATCAAATTGCCATTCCTCACCAATTCGCATAGAGAGTTCCTCATGAACCCCATTGAAAAGGACGAAATCATAGAGGCACTGGCAGGAATGAAAACTACTAGCGTCCCAGGGGCGGACGGCCTTACGGTCGGCTGTAATAAAACCTTTATTGACTTACTGATCCCCCACCTTTCTGAGGTATTCGATGATATGTGCGTATCAGACACAATGCCTCGGACTGTGAGAGAGGCGATTATAGTCGCCATCCCTAAACCCGTTAAACTCCCAGAGAAATGCAGTTCTTATCACCCCCTTTCACTGTTAAATGTTGATACAAAGATATTCGCTAAAATATTAGCTGACCGCCTCGCCTAGCCCCCCTATCCTCAGTGTTGGTAGCTCTGGAGCAGGCAGGGTTCATCCCTGATAGGAACCTTACTTATAACCTACACACGGTGTTCGGAACCATGCAGCACGTTAAACAAGATACTAAGGCGGTTGCGGTCTTCCTTGATATGGAGAAGGCCTTTGACTGTCGAGTGGGCTTTCATGCAGCAACTGTTGAATAGGATGGGACTGGGGTCAGACTTCCTCCAGCTGATTGCCATTTATTTATTTATTTAGTATTTTGTAGAGCGCACAGCTACCTCCAACGGAGGTGTCCCGGCGCTGAAGACATTATCTCAGAAGGGTCGGGGGAGAAGGAATAAGGAGGGTTTAGATCTGGGAAAAGAACCAAGTCTTTAATTTTTTCCGGAAAAGGGGTTCTGAAGTCATAAATCTTAGCTCTGTGGGCAGCTGATTCCAGAGTTTGGAAGTGACAACGGCAAGATCCCTTCCTCCCGTACGCGCAAGACGAAAACGGGGGGATATCATGAGGCGTAGATGATTGGATCTGAGGTTACATTGTGACTGTGAGAACTTCATTCTGCGCCATAGGTAAGTGGGGCCTCGGTCATTAAGGGCTCTGAAAGCCAAGGTTAAGGCTTTGAATTGGATCCGCAGTCTTATTGGGAGCCAGTGGAGTTTGATGAGATGGGGTGAGATGGAGTGACGATACGGAATATTGTTAATCAGCCTGGCTGCAGCGTTCTGAACTCTCTGTAGCTGGTTAATGATAATGAGGTAGGATGGAGCACCTACATACAGGCTATTCGCGTAGTCTAGATGGGAGGTTATCAGGGCATGAACTACTGTTTTTCGAGAGTCTAGCGGTAAGTAGGGAATGATTTTTTTTAACATTCGGAGCTTCCCGAAGCAGGCAGAGGTGACTTTGCTGATTTGGGTTTTACAGGAAAGGGAAGTGTCAAATTAAAATCCTAGGTTTCGGGCTGCTAGGACAGGTACTGGGGGAGGGTATAGTTCGGTCGGCCACCAGATATTAGGGGGTAAGGGTGATTTCTGATTAAAAAATAAGACTTCAGTCTTATCTGTGTTGAGCTTTAAATTGTTCTCAGACATCCATGAGGCGATCTTTAGCATGCAATGGCGAAAGTTGTCGAAAGATTTTTCAGAATGGTCTTTGAAGGAGAACACCAATTGGGTGTCGTCGCCGTAGAAGGTCACTTTGGGGCCACATGATTCGACAATCTTCGCCAAAGGTTTAAGGTACACGTTGAAGAGGAGTGGGCTTAGGGTGGAGCCCTGCGGGACTCCCCAAATCAGCGTTTTTTTGGCAGAGAGAAAGGATCCCAGCATCACTTGTTGGGTTCTATTTTTTAGAAATGATTTTACCCATAGGAGGGGAGGACCGCCGATCCCTGTCTCTTGTAAGCGAGTAATTAGTTTGCCGTGCGAGATGGTATTGAATGCAGCGGATAGGTCGAGGAGGACCTACATGGCCTCCTCTCCCCTGTCCGTGCATTCCCTAATTGACTTGGAGACTTCAAGTAGCGCTGACTCGGTGCTATAGTCCGGTCTGAAGCCAGACTGGGTGTCATGAAACAAGGAGTTTGATTCCAGGTAACTCGATAGTTGTAGTTGAACAGCTTTCTCTAGTACTTTGGCAGGTTTGGGTAGAAGTGAAATCGGACGGTAATTGCTTAGACAAAGAGGGTCTATGCCTACTTTTTTTTGAATTGGGATTAGTAATGCGTGTTTCCAGGCAGCAGGGACAACACTGGTAGATAGGGAGGAGTTCCAGATTTCGAGTAGGGGTTGATGATTAAGGGGCAATTTCATCCAGGATTAAGGCTGGGGCAGGGTCTAAAGGCGAGCCTGATTTGCAATCCAGAAATAATTTCGTAGCTTGTTCCTTAGTGAGAGGTTGAAATGCAGTAAAGGCAAAGTTGTAGTACGTGTCAGGGACTTCAGTACTGATGGGGCCGCTCTGACGGATGGTTGCTGCAATGTTAATAATTTTCTCTTCAAAAACATTTGATAGATTATCACTCAGTGTTTGAGACATGGGAACTGGGGCAGTAAGTGCCTTGGGCTGAGTGAAATCTTTCACTATATTGAAAAGGGTCTTGGTGGAATTTTTAGCTTTGGCAATGGTGTCAGAGAAGTAAGTGCTCATGAAGTGATGTTTGAGTTTACGGAACTCTTTAAGGCCTAGTCTGTAGAGTGCCTTGACTACTGGGTCATAGTTCTGTCTCCAAAGTCGTTCCAGTTTTTTGCACTTGCTTCTATTTGCCCTGAGTTCTTGTGTGAACCATGGAGCAGAAGGTTTTTGTCTGTGGGAGGTAAGGGTATGTAATCGGGCAATTTTCTCTATTGCGGATGTAAGGTCATTGTTCAGAGTATGTACGGCTGCGTCCAGGTCGTCCGGAAACGGGTTGAGACTGTTGAGGTATGTTTGCTCTAAGGCAGTTAGAGAGAGTTTGTGCCATTTTCTGCCTTGAGTTCTTATGGCGGATTCCTGTTTATTGATATGGGATAGAGAAACCTCAAAAGGTATTAAATAGTGGTCAGACCATGTCAGAGGTAAAGGGGAAAGGATTTTAAGTTTCTCATGGTTTGAAAATGTAAGGTCAAGAGTATGCCCGGCGGTATGAGTGGGGCCTTTTACCCTTTGTGATAGATTTAGATTTTGCATTGATTCCAGGAGTTGAGCAGCGCGGTTGCAGTTGCTAACATCTACATGATGGTTGAAGTCCCCCAGTACCATGAAGTGAGGGTGTTTAAGGGAGAGATCTGCGGTAACTGCCAGTAGCTCTAGAATGGCAGGTTGGGGAGTGTTAGGGGGAACGTAGGCCAACATCCCGGAGGAGATGGCATTGGTGGAATCTGTGATAGAGAAGTATAAAGCTTCTATAGGTTTGATGTTATCAATTTTCCTGGTGGTAATTTTTAGGTGATTCTTTAAAATCACCGCGATTCCTCCACCTGGTTTGGAGCCTTCGCGGGTGAGACTGGTAAATCTGTAACCAGTAGGAATAGCTAGGGCAATGTCAGGGTTGGAAGAGTCTTTGATCCAGGTCTCAGTTAAAAATAGTGTGTCCCAGGGTGTAGAGGACAGTAAAAGCCAGATGTCATTGGCGTGGCCGGGTAGTGAGCCGCAGTTCACTAGTCCCATAGAGTAGGTTTTGGTGGGGGGGGGGTTTGATGTCAGCGGATTTGCGTGGACAAGTCCAGGCGGGGTAAAGCGAGAAAGAGCAGTTAGGGCATTTGTGAAAGAAAGGGCTGGGTAAGGGAAAGCAGCAGGGCGTGGGGGACGAGCAGGATGTCTTACCTATGTCCAGGAGCTGAGTTCTGGTCCAAGTTAGTAGCTGGGCAGAAGGAAAACTAACAGCATGGCTGGCCCTAGGCACGGAGCTGGCGCAGACGGGCGCAGACGGGCTTGCCTTAGGCACGCAAACGGCGCGCCCGCTGCGCTCGTCCGCTGCGCGGCCGGGAAGTGCACATGATTGTAGTGTTTAGGGGGCGTGGCCTCGGGGTGCCGGGCAAATGGCGGCAAGCCTGAATGGTGATCCACGTCAGCGCTAGAGTCCGCTGGGCGTGAGTGCACGAAAGAGCAGCAGGTAGGCTTTTAAAAACACAGTATGCAATACATTTTTAAAAGAATTTTCGCAACAATACAAACACTTCTCCCGGCTTCCGCCTCAGGAGATTAGTAGTCTTCTGGTCGAGCTAGCAATCAGCGCGCCTAAAGTTCTCGGTGCGGGGGGCGTGGCCTGAGGGTGGTGGGCCTGGCCTCGGGGTGCCGGGCAAATGGCGGCAAGCCTGAATGGTGATCCACGTCAGCGCTAGAGTCTGCTGGGCGTGAGTGCACGAAAGAGCAGCAGGTAGGCATATTATACAATGCGCCCACAGCGCGGATCCGGCTGGGCAATTTGGTTACGGATTCCTTCGTCATATCCAGAGGGACTAGACAGGGCTGTCCACTGTCTCCCATATTGTATGCCTTGGTTGCTGAGCCACTGGTGTGTGCACTCATGGAATATCATGGACATAAAGGTATCAGTTTCCTGACCTATAGGATGCTTATGACACTTTATTATATGTCTGTGACTCGGAAAACAATCTTTCTTCTGTCCTCAGAGACTGTGTTTAGAGAGAACTATGGCATTGCAATAGATAAATTGGAGGACGACGTTGAGACCTAGATCCGGCTGCCTCTGTCTCTAATTGGTCGAGTCTCCATCCCTATAGTTTTACCGCACTCCTTCTTTGACAGACTCAATAAATCAACGATAAAATTGGCTTGGGCGGGGAAACAAGCACAAGTGCAATGGCGGGTACTCACAATACCATATTGTATGGGGGGACTGGGTGAGCCAGATTCTGATTTATATTACAGAGCAGCACAAGGACCACAAGCACATTGTTGGATCCATGGCACCCCAGACATACCGTTTCTCTGTATGGAAAAACTATTTGCTGAACCACTCCCAGAAGGCCACGTAGGTAAAACCATGAATTTTACCTTTCATACATCTCCACAGGTCAGGATATGCCTTAGCGTGCGTATACTGCCGTGGAGTTTTGGTCCTGAAGAATGCTTAGCATAACTGCACTCAAAAGCAGAAACATGTCGACCAAAATTCACTACTTACACTAAATCGGACAAGCCTGGGCAACCTAACCAGCCTGCTCACGCCCGTCTCACCTGTTTTTAACGATTTCTGGTTTTCCACCATTAAAATCACTTTTGGAGAAAACCAGCCATCTTTTAATTTGCACCACTCTTGCACTGACACAGTCTCCTGAAAAAAAAACTCTGCTGTAAATCAGGCATCGTAGCACACCACGGTTGGCACTCTGCATCTCTGGTGGGAACCCAATGATGAAGCATGTCACCAACTAGGTTGGTGAGTGAGGGTTCTTTTAAATAAAGAGTTTTTTTCTCGTGCTGTGCTATTCTATAGTTATTTATTTTTCTTATTCTTTATTTACTCTTCTGTTGCTACCTAGTATCTTTCTTAAATTGGCATTTTTTTAAATTAATATTATTATTGATTTCAGTGACATGTTTACAAGTAAAACACTGAGCATTTATCATTGGGTTAACCATATCTATACAGTTCTTACAAGGGTCATTGTCAGATATACATCAATCATTTCCTTCTTGGTCTGCATTTCTGCGCATCTCCAACTCTACCGCAGGGACACACATATTTCTCCGCGATAGACATTCCATTTGGACCATTCTTATCCCATTTTTTGGGGCATACCCTGGCTACAAAGACCTCCGTTTCCACCAGCATGCTTCTGACTAGTTCTTTCGCCCACACTGATGTGGAAGGTGGACTGCCCCCAACACTTCGCCAATTCCCGCTTAACCAGTGTGTATCCTAGTGTTGCCATCCGTATTGGTAAGGTCCCAAATGTTCAATAACCCCAGCTGTGGTGTCAGGGTTATTTCCTTCCCTAATGCAGTCTGCATGTGATTTGTGGCTTCATCCCAGCGGTGGCATATGGCAGGACAGCCCCATATCGTATGGTAGAAGGTGGCTTGTTGTTGACAGCCCCTCAGGCAAAGATTGTCAGGTCTGGATCCTAGTTTTGCCAGAAGTTTCCCAGTCATATATGATCTATGGAGAATCCTAAGCTGTATCAGCATATATCGTTATGTGATGGCTGCTTCCCTTGGGGACATAAGAGCCAATTGCCGGTCCTCATCTTCAATCTGCCCAGGTCTCCCTGCCACTGCTCCCTGAGTTTTACCACACGCATCTAGGAGATTATTGCATAGTACTTTATATGTTAAGGATATGGCTTTGGAGGGTAGTAACCCATCCAGCAGGCTTTCCTCCAGAGGCGACGAGTCTGGTATGTCTTCTAAGTTTGAGAGGGCCGATTGCAATGCATTTTGTATTTGCAGGTACCCGAAGACCTCTCCCTTATTCAGTTAATATTGTTGTTGGAGTTCCCCAAACTTGAGAATTGAGCACTTTTTAACCAGATCCCCTACCACTGAAATGCCAATCATGTCCCACTTATCGAACCCAGGTTGGAAGCACAGCATGCCTAGTTTCTGGCCATACCACAATAGCGTCACCTTGGTGAGAGTAGCTGCCCAGCCTAGACGAGAGTTTGCTTTGTGCCAGATATCTAGTGTGTGAGAGGTGGGCCCAAAATATTTCTTTTTCCTATCCCTGGTGTATAAGGCCCCCAAATACCCCAAGCGATTCATTTGGTACCTGTCCAGAACATATGCTTGTTCAGTAGGGGGCGATACACCCAGTGATTTACAGCCACCAGCTGTGCTGCCCAATAGTAGAGCTGTAGGTCCGGCAGCGCTATACCTCCATCGTACCAGCCTTTTGTTAGTTTCCTCAGTGCCACCTTAGGTGCCCTACCTTTCCACAGCAATGTTCATACCACACTTTCCACTTCTTTTAAGTATTATTCCAGGACTTTCTGCGGACTATTCTGGAGGATATATAGAAACCTTGGGAGAGCCAGCATTTTGAAAAGTGCCGTACGTCCTACTAGGGATAGCGGCAAGGACCTCCAGTGTTTCACATCCCTTTGTAGCCTAATAAGCTTGGGAGCCAGGTTAGAGTTATGAAAAAAAACCTGGTCCAAAGTGACAAAGACACACAAAGACTTGTAGTCTTCCTCTGCTACTGATAGCATACAGTTTGCTGGGAGTCACAGTATCCGGAGCACAAATAGTACTGACTAATTTCAATTTATCGCATACCCAGAGTATTTGCCAAAATTTGTGAATATGTTGAGCACTGCGTGTGTTGACTTGTATGGAGAGGCGAGGTATAATAGTATGTCGTCAGAATACAAGGATATGCGATCCTCCAAGTCCTCCGTCCATCGTAGTCCCCCACCATCACATCCCGATGCACCCATGCCGCCAGAGCATCCAGTATGAGGGAAAATATCAGTGGAGCCAGGGGACATTCCTGTCTGGTACCCCCCTTCTCAGACTGAACGCCCGGGATGTGTAGTTATTCATTCTCACCTGTCCCTGTATGTCGGTGTATAATATTTTAACCCATCCTATAAATTTGGGCCCCAATCCCACCTTTTCAAGGACTGCAAATAAGTATGACCATTCTATTGAGTCAAATGCCATTGAGGCTTCCAAGGACAATACCACTGCGTCCTCCTCTAAAAATTCCCTAGGCGCCATAACATTGTGTAGACGGCATATGTTAAAGGGCCATGTTTCTCCCTGGCATAAAGCCAGATTAATCAAGGTGGACCAGGGAAGAAATGACTGCCACCAGTCGATTGACAAGGGCTTTTGCTAGACTTTAGCTTCCGCGTTCATCAGCGAAATAGGCTTATACGAGCCACAGCTAATCACCGGTTTCCCAGACGTATGGATCACTACCACTGTGGCCAGGCATTGATCTGCCGGCAGCCGTCCCCTCTCGTTACTTTCTTCATACATAGCCCGCAGATGTGGCACAATCTGAGAGGCCATGACCTTTACAAACTCAATGTGGGTTCTATTTGGCCCTATCGCTTTCCCCAAGTTTATCTGACCTATAGCCTTACCAATCTCCTCGTCAGAAAGGTCATCCTCTTGAGTGTCTCTATCTGATTCAGAGAGGGTCGGCATATCACTATCGATTAGAAGTTGGCGCAAGTCTTCCGCCGTGTAGTTGGTGGAAGGGGTGTAGATCTTTTCAAAATGATTCGCAAAGGCCTCCGCTATGTCCCTGGGGTGACTAAGTATTTCACCTCCGGGTAGTGTCAGACTGGGTACCCATCTCGACCCCTGCTCCCCACTCTACGCCATCCCTCCATCCAGTCCCAAGCTTCCTCCGGTGATGCAAAGAACCATACTTTACCGTTTGATTCCACTCTTAGCTTCGCCAGGAATAACATTGCATATTTTATTTCATGATCGTGAAGCTCTTTTTTCACTGCTTGAAAACTATGACGATGTGCCTGAACTTTAGCCGTGAAGTCCAGGAAGAATGTAATTTCACTACTGTCAGTTTTTAACTGGGGCTTGGACCTCGCAGTCTGGAGTATAATGTCTCTGTCTCGATAATTAAAGACCCAGGCTTGGGGGGACCCTGGGTTTCGGCCTACCTCCCGGTACTCTGTGAGCTCTCTCGATCAAGAAGTATCTGGACAAGGTCATGGGCTGTAGGTGTGTAGTTATTAATTCCTCCACGTATAGATCGGCAGCTGGCCCCTCAGATCTTTCCGGAACCCCCAAAATACGCATGTTGTTGCGATCTGCATGTCCTTAATAATCATCCAGCTGCTGTGCCATTTGCTCCTGCTGTTTCTGCAAACCCTCCACCTGTGTTTGGAGCTGGGAGGTATCCATTTGTAGTGCCGTAGTGACAATTTTGAGTTCCTTCACCCTCTCCTCCATTTTGCGGAAGTCTGCCCTGATGAGGGACACTTCCACTGTGACCGAGTCCTGCAAGGTACGCACCCCATTGATAACCGCCATTACGTCGTGCAGCGTCGGCTCCGATCCCTGCTTGGGCCAGTCTGTGTCTCGTCCTTCTCAATTTGGTGTGCCACACTGTCTACTGCTGCTTTATTCCAGGCAAATGTGGCCAGTTTATTCTGGGCGTTAGCCTTAGGTCCTCTGCCTGTTGCCATGTGTGTATTATTTCTTTTTTGGGGATCTCTGAAAAAGGTCCGGGACTGTCATGGGGATTTCCCGCCGTCGCCCAGTGAGTGTAGTTATCTCACCGTCGGCCTGTCAGGGTTCCCTCGGGACTGTCTCTCTGATGTTCCCGGTATAGAGCCTCGTTTTATCCGGGGGCTTTCGGTGGGCGCAGCCTCCACTTACCAAGCGAAGGCCCAGGGGGGTTCTCTGCTGTTGCCCGTTGCGACCACTTCTCTGGTGTGTCAAGTTGTGTGTGTCAGTCACTGCTCCCACCACTTTGAGTGCACCTGCTGCTGACTTGGATAAGGGCAGGTCATCCTATCATTTGAGGAGCGATGTTGCCTCCCATGAAGGCAGGGGTGGGGCGAAGTCAAAACACAATCAAGTGTTGATACAGGCACTGCTACTTATGATGGGCTGGGTGTCTCACCTCCACTCCCCCAGGCGCCCATTAGTCTTTCAGCGCCTTGTGCTTGTGGTAGGAGTCCTTGCAGCCACTACCAGCCTCTATTAGCCCCAGTGCACCGCCTTTTTGCTATTTTGACCCTTCAGAGGTGAGTGCACACTGGGGTAGTCATTCGAAACACCCTCACCTTACGTTACGGCCTCTTCTCTCAAACCGGATGGTTTATGTAAGCAAGCCTCAGGTAATCTATATGTCCAGGTCACCCGTTCTCCAAGTAGGGGAGGGCCTTGTATCCTCCATGTAGCCCGCTGTGCTCGCGCCAGCTGCTCCCAGTGGCATCCGATCCCTCCTTGCCCTTATTTCGGACTGCATGCAGTCAATACCACTTTGGGCCTATCCAGCTCTCCAGACTGGGGACTAGATTTTTAAATTGCCATTTTTAAAATTGTGATCATAAATTCAACTTTACCATTAAAGTGGATTTATCATTGCAATTCCATAGGACCTAAAAATTACAGCTCTACCTCCTTCCAATTAGGAACTATAGTTATTAGATGTAACAAGAAATCTCCATTGTTAACCTATGTGAGGATGTAGATCTCACAGTAGTGAAAACACATTTGTGAGTTTTTCAATACCAGGACATGTACAAGTACATGTCCTAATATGTACAAGTACATGTCCTACCTTTTAATTATACAGCACCCCACCCTACGGGCTATCCCGGCCTACCTTAGGGTGACCTATATGAAATAAAAGGGGAGCTTAAAGTTTGACAAGGGGTTTTAAATGCCAAGTCGACATGCCAGTCCAACTGCCCACTCAGTGGCAGACCTGAGACATGTGTAGGTGGCATAATCTGTGCCATAGGCCTACTAGTAGAAATTAATTTGCAGTAAGTACATTAAATATGCCAATTGTGGATAAGTCAATCAAACCATGTTTAGGGGAAGAGCGCATGCACTTTAGCACTGGTTAGCAGTGGTAAAATGCCCAGAGTTCGAAAACCAATAAGACAACATCAGCAAAGTTGGATGCAAACAGGCAAAGCAATTGGGGGAAGAGCACCCTAAGACTGTCAGGTCTAACACAGTTTTCACTTTAATCTTTAAAATTATTAAATTTTACTCAATTTTTCTGAATTGGTGTGGGCTTCTTCTTGTGTTATGTTTTCACTTTATCACTGTTTGAAGTGATTTATAAATACTTTACACGTTGCCTATCAGTTAAGCCTGCTCCTTTGTGTCAAGCTACCATAGGATTGAGCACAGCTTAATTTGGGGTTTGCATCTGTTTCAGCCTGACCAGAATTGTGGTTGCTGCTTGAATAGTGTTTTCCTCGCTTAACAAGTAACCCAATTTCGTACAGGGAATTTTTGCACATGTTCTGTCTCCCGATTTTGGGTTACCCATATTTTGTATTTTGAAGGCGAGAATGAAAGTGTCAAGGAGTGAAGAGGCACTCTGCTTGGCCATTCCTCAGTAAATGCCATCTTAATTATACAATATTTGAACCGATAAGAATCAATTCAGTAGTCCATAAACATTGCTCTGTTTGAAAACTTAATGCTGGATATCCCAGGCCCTTTCAATAGACATATTTATTGTCCATATGGGTAGTTTTTTTTTCTTCTGAATGGAATGGAATTTTATATCAGTTATTATTAAATGAGTTTAAAGCTTTTGGTTCCATGAGTCGTTAGAAATCTGCTTAGAACATTGCTGCAAAGAATGTATGGACATATTACGCTATATGAATATACACTGGTTACATTTGCTGGACATAAACTTTTTGCTGGGACTGAAAATACCATCTTGAGCTGTCACTACATGATAGATGGCTTAAAGCACACATTCAGGGATATAAACTTCCAGGTCCATAAAAGATGAATGATACATTGTGACATTCTTCAGGGATTGGTTGGGGGCACTGGATATATGGTTAGCAGCTCTCATACAGTTTTTGCGAAACAGGGTCCAGCTGTCAGTGTGGAGGTCAAACGAGGTGGGACACATACTGTCCACTTGTGCTACGACCATTTATTTTAATAGGCAATCCAAAAGGTAAGATTTATGAGGTTTTCACGATCAGGTACCTAAAATGAGGTGCACCGCAAAAATAGCATGATGCTTGCAAATTTGCAGGAGCCCATTCTCTCGGCAATTATATGGAAATGGGGAATTTTACAAGAACAGAGCATATTATTTCCCATACCCGTGCATACAATTCCTCCTTCCTGTACGCAAAACAGCACATTTGTACTGCATGCTTCCACGATATTTTCAACGATTTCCCAGCTACAAATCTTGGGAGGAAAGACATGTAATTTGTGCACAGAACCAGGGCTTTAAGTGGGCTGGGTCTCACTGGTGCTGAACACCGGCAGTTTTTTTAAAGTAGGCCTCGAAACGGGTCTCTATCGGGCTCTGTTTTGTGAACTGGCGGTCCTTTTTTTCCACACTGCAGTGACAACAAGCACATCATTATCCGCGTGCGCTCACAATGTTCACTTCTCACAAGTGAAGGTATGGCATGAAGCCATGCCAGGTGAGCGTTGTAGGGGAAAGTAAATCCAAGCCATATTGTTAAGCCATAGTTGCTGCTTATTTATCTTATGCAACAAACTACCATTGACAAAGCCAATAGTCCTGACTTGTTGTAGGTATGATGTTACTTGTGGTATCATCTATCTGGATCCAGTGACAGAAACAGCAAAATACAAGTCGGGTGGCACACTATGCTAACCACAGATTTTTTGCTTACCTGTTTTTAAGCCACGCCCTTAATTATAGAGGCCGCACCCTTTTGAGAGACCACCCAGATTTTTTGTCCCACTTAAAACCCTTTACATAACATGATCCTGTTTTGGGCTCGAATGCGAGTGTGTACCCAAAACAGTGTTTTCGGCCCTATCGTGATTAGGTCAAAGTTTTTGCCTTCTACGAAAGCATGGTATCTACTGGCCAATGTGCTTTGCATACATCACTATCCAACTTTAATGTGTTCTGTAAAGGGTTATATACATATCAAGTTGTAGGTTATCTTTGATCTGTTGCTGTAGATGTGTATACAATATGGCACTTTTCTACAGGAAACCTAACACAAGGTAAACACACTGTAAACGATTCTAAGGTTGAATATGTTATATTATAATATACTAGATCAGTGCTTAATTTGAGCCGGTGTTGCAGGTGCGGCCCACAGGGATCTCATTTTGGGAGTTTACTTTTAATTATTAAAAAATTTTCCCAGGACCAGAGAAAGAAAAATACACAAGGAAGACAGAAGGAGGACGAGAAAGGCAGAAAAACAGTGACAAAGGAAGAAATAAAGGATGAAAAAGAACGTGCAAAAGTGAGACAAGTGGACAGGGCGTGTAGGGTGGCAAATGATGATGTGGAATGAAGGAACACAGCCTTAGTATTCCGCATCCCTGACTTTGTGGTAGTACCGGCCTCGGGCTTCTGAACAAACATTTGGGCTCCAAAACTTGCACTGTGTAAAGCGATTTGTGAACATGCACTCTACCATTAGCACGACCTTGCAGCATGCAGGTCTTTTTGGGGTTGTTGTACCTTCACATCAAGTTCTTCATGATTCTGGTTCAGCTACGAGCTGTTGTTTAAGGTAAAACTTAATTAGTGTAGGTGTGTTTATTGTGCTGCTTCTGTGTTTATGATCTAGCTGCATCTGTGTTACAGTAGGTTGTGAAACGAGGTACATGCCATCTGGGTATACTTCTGTTTTCCTTCAAGGATTTCAAAGTGGGTATTACTTAACGTTTGTGATAGCAGGCAGTGTGCTATGTTGCTCCTTAGCAGAGCTGCACCTCAATTATCTTTAGGGAAGTGTGAAGCTGTGTTGGATGTATGGGAGCATTTAGATAAAAGTGTTATGTTGGATGCTTTGTGAGTTGTTTCAACGTGGCTTGTGCTTTTGTGGGTACAGTGATATCTAATGCTTGGTGTGCAAGATGTGTTGTGTGTACTGTGTTTGGTCTAATGTGTTTTGTTAGCTGTTATGTGTATTGTGCATTATGATAAGTCCTGTTGTGATCACGGTGATAACCACATATAGTTGATCTCATCTGTGTTTTGAAGTGTTGTCAGTTTTCTGTCTAATACATGCTGTATGTTTTTTAGTGGTTGGTGATGTGTGGGTGTAATGATATCCACATTTATCAGTCTAGTGTGTGTGCAGTGTTCTGCCTCAAATGTTCTGATGAATGCTGTGAGTTGTTTATTATGGTTATTACTGTTGTGGTGTCATTGAGTCTCAGCTACACGGAGTATCATATCTAATATGTTAGCCTGAACCTAATAAGTAGCATTGATCCAGGTTGAGTTATAACGCCATTACAGACTTTCACTTTCACTGTGCTACCAGAAGGAGGGAATGGCTGCTGCTGCTTAAGGCAAGGATTCTCAACCAGCACCTCGCGGAACCCGCTTCGCGGGTCCCGCATCGCTGTCCTCTGCCCATCCAAAGCTTGGCCCCTGCAGGGTGAGTGCGCGAGCGACAGGGCTGCGAGCGTGGGACCGGGACTCACTCTCCCAGGAGTCCCGGCAACCCAGAGGCCAAGTCACCTGGCCCGCTCTCCCTGACCGCCCCGCCCTGCATTTCTCCAGAAAAGGACTCCGCCTCTGCTGCTGTTTGGGACGCCATTACAGACTTTCACTGTGCTACCAGAAGGAGGGAACGGCTGCTGCTGCTTAAGGCAAGGATTCTCAACCAGCACCTCGCGGAACCCGCTTCGCGGGTCCCGCATCGCTGTCCTCTGCCCATCCAAAGCTTGGCCCCTGCAGGGTGAGTGCGCGAGCGACAGGGCTGCGAGCGTGGGACCGGGACTCACTCTCCCAGGAGTCCCGGCAACCTAGAGGCCAAGTCACCTGGCCCGCTCTCCCTGACCGCCCCGCCCTGCATTTCTCCAGAAAAGGACTCCGCCTCTGCTGCTGTTTGGGACGCCATTACAGACTTTCACTGTGCTACCAGAAGGAGGGAACGGCTGCTGCTGCTTAAGGCAAGGATTCTCAACCAGCACCTCGCGGAACCCGCTTCGCGGGTCCCGCATCGCTGTCCTCTGCCCATCCAAAGCTTGGCCCCTGCAGGGTGAGTGCGCGAGCGACAGGGCTGCGAGCGTGGGACCGGGACTCACTCTCCCAGGAGTCCCGGCAACCCAGAGGCCAAGTCACCTGGCCCGCTCTCCCTGACCGCCCCGCCCTGCATTTCTCCAGAAAAGGACTCCGCCTCTGCTGCTGTTTGGGACGCCATTACAGACTTTCACTGTGCTACCAGAAGGAGGGAACGGCTGCTGCTGCTTAAGGCAAGGATTCTCAACCAGCACCTCGCGGGCCCGCTTCGCGGGTCCCGCATCGCTGTCCTCTGCCCATCCAAAGCTTGGCCCCTGCAGGGTGAGTGCGCGAGCGACAGGGCTGCGAGCGTGGGACCGGGACTCACTCTCCCAGGAGTCCCGGCAACCCAGAGGCCAAGTCACCTGGCCCGCTCTCCCTGACCGCCCCGCCCTGCAATACCATCATCTCCATTGACGCCTATAAAAAGCGACGTACACCGCAGCGCGGGAGCGCCCGGGGCTAAGCCCGGGAAAAGGGCGGGCCCTCTGTGGCCCTCAGAGGCCAGAAGAGGCCGGGCTGGGCCACAGACTCTGGTCGAGTACTACTATCCCATCTCTGCCTAGATTCCCTGGGTACACGGGTTATGTCCACTCGTAAAACTAGAAGTATGGCTGTGGCTGTTGCCGGCGCCAAAAAACTGACCGGGACCCTGGACGACTTTATTACCCGCACTCATGCATTAATCGATGAGGGAATCATACTCATGGACAGGAGAGTTTCACAAGACCTGGCCATGGCCAAGCGCTCATCACTGGGCCTGATAGCACAGGCTCAGACACCCAGCACTGACTCTCGGCCACAAATTCAGGCCCTAGTACATAGTCATGGGGAAAACGGGGACATGGATGCCACAAATACTGTCCTGGACCTGGAGGCTTCACCCAATCTAAACCTCCTAATAGAGAGTGGAACACAACCTCTAGTGTCAAATACTTGTGATACTACTGCCGCTATTAATGAGAGGGGCAGGATCGAAGGGGCTGTCCCTAAGCAAAATCATAAGGGCAATAAACAAACTACTTCCAAACGAAAGAAGGCCCAGACTCCCCCCAACCCCCCTAATGGTGATAAGCTCCCAGACGCTCCATCCTGCCCAACAGGAGGGTTACTTTCAAATAAGATCAGTCTACCCTTGAATCTTCTTGATGACACTTTAATTGACCAAAGTCTGGAGGAAATTTTAGAGTTTAGTGTTGATGTTGGAAATCCACCCACAGCGCCTCCACAGGAGGAGGTTGGTGCAATCACTACTAACTCCGCGATTTTTAACATGCTTAAAATAATGTTAGAACCCATAGAGGCTAGACTACGTTGCCTGGAAACTGTCCTAAAAAATATACACAAGGACATAAGTGCACCCAGTTTTACTTTAAATCACAAAACCGCCCAGGCCACTAATCAGACTAAATCATATAAACCCCAGGCGACCGTTAATAAAACCTTGGAATCCAATAAAGTGGCGAAGAATCGCTGTAATTCTTCAAATCAGACTGTCCCTAATACTAAGCCTCCTGTAGCAGAGAGAACTAAGAAAACCGATCCCGCCCAAACACCCTCCAATAATAACCCAACTCCCCAGGTTGCACCCAGGGATGGCCTATCCCAGCCTGTTAACCCTGAAGCACCTAAAGTGAAATGTAGGGCTCGGAAAAATATTCACCTTCCTCCTGATGCTTCTCCCTATGTGGTGATTCTCACTGGGGTCACTGAAATCCCTGCAACAGAACAAGAGTCGTATCAGGCTTTAAAAAATAAAGTATGCCATTGGTTAGCCAACAACTATCCCCTTCCGCCAAACATTCCTTGTAACATCCTGATGATAGAGAGAGCTCCATGGGTAGGAGATAATAGGAAAAATCTCCCAGGGGATTGTGTAGTGGTTACCTTCGAGAACACAGAGGTCGTAGACTTTATTTGTAGTAGTAGGGCTCCGAGATATCAGGCGAGCACGGTGACTGCTAGACCACTTTCATATTTCTATCTCCCACAAAATCAAGTCGACAATCGATGGAGCTGGTTTAAGGGACCTAACGGCCGTAAACCCAGACAGAAATCCAACTTTCCCTGGGAGTCACAAACCCCTGGTCGAGAGGAGGGTTGGGACGGGGGATGGAATTTGGTTAGGAACAGAGGAGGCAGACCACCGCATGGTGGACCTTTTTTTGGCCCGCATTCCATTCAACCCTATCATTACCCCCAACAGCTGAATGGTCCTGTTAATCCCCTGTATCTCCCTATGGCGAATCGCTTTGAATGTCTCTCAAACACAGACTGGGTTGACTGACATATACAGGGCTCCCCAAAGGGAAGGGGACCTCAGACCATCTTAACTTCTCCCTGTGAGGTAGTGACAACAATAGATCCACCCATAGGTAATCTTCCTTTTACCCCTGATAAGAGTCTGGCGGAGCTTGAGAGCCAGAGTATACCTATTCCCCCCACCAATCCTATGGCGCCCTGTAAAATTCTCACCTGGAATGTGGCAGGTTTAAGCTCAAAGGCTCTAGACCCTATATGGCAAGGGTTTGTAAAACAATACGACATTATGGGATTTCAAGAAACATGGGATACCACAACAAACTTTGCACTGGATGGCTTCTGCAGTTTTTTCATTCCCGCAGTTTCTGGTGCAAGAGGAAGAGCAAAAGGCGGTCTATTAACACTGTGTTCCTTGGATCTGGTAGGAGCATTTAGACAAATAGAAACCGCATCCGCAAACACACTAGTCGTGGAGTGGACCCTACCTGATTCCCAAACTTTTTTATTGGTTAACTTTTACAACTCAAAGGAGTCCCCCTGTGTGAATGAACATTTGACTTTGTTATTAAATTTCTTGTCAGCCTATAGATATGATTGCACCCCTGCCCCAGAGATGATAATCCTGGGCGATTTTAACATCCACCCCTGCGAGGGAGATTGTCTTAATGATAGATATGGGGGCCTACCAACAGAAGCCATTCCCCATTTCGAGCACACAATGGAGGGTGAGTGTCTCGAGTCTCTCTTAGCGAATCTAAACTTATTTGAACTTGATCAAAGTAAGAAGGATCCCAGAGCCCCAACTTTTGTGGGCAAAGATGCTAACACCATCATAGATTTTATTTTTGTATCTTCTGGGGTTTTGGCAAAGGCACGCGAGTACATGGTGGTCACCGCTAGTTTCAGTGATCACAATCCTGTTCTCTTGTTGCTGGATCTAGATTGCTTTCGGACCCGTATATCGACAGACGTGGTAGCCCCAAAGGATTTGAAGACTAAAGACCAGGGAAGGCGACTAAAATGGGAGCAAGTAGTTCCCGAACAATTCTTTCAGTTACTCGCCCAAGAGTCCGAAGCCAACATGGCAGTGTGTCTGGATCCAACTGCCCGGGGATCTGAGGTCGTGGCTGCCTATGAGGAGATTTGTGCAAGGATCTCCAAGAATCTGGAGTTAAGGTCTGCTGGGCAAAGGAACAAGAAAACTCATAAATGGTTTAATAAAGAATGCTCGCAGAAACACACTGCCCTGCTCAAAGCCCTAAAACAAAAACCTAGGGACAGGCTTTTAGTGGCTAATCTAAGGAAGGACTATAAAATCGCAGTCCTCAATCGTAAATCTCAAATTAAGGAGGAAGCGTGGGAAAACCTATTATCTTTGGATGTTTTGCGAGATAGCAAAAAGTTCTGGGCCACTGTTAACCAGCCTTTTTTTTCCGAAGATGGAAAAACTAACTTGGATTGTGTGATAGAAGATGGCAGATGGTTAGGCCACTTCGAAAATATTTATGAATCCACAGCATCTGGTTCACCTGATAGTGCCCATGACTCTCCCAACTTGGTAATGGAATTCAGCACTTTGGAGGTCGAAAGGGCGATTAAAGACACAAGTAAACACAAAGCCCCGGGCCCTGACGGGGTCCCTGCAGATCTCTATATCCAATACCCTCAATTTTGGTCAAAGATATTAACGAACGTTTTTAACGCTATACCCACAGGTGGCTTCCCTTCCTCTTGGTTCACCTCCATCATTGTGCCTATATTCAAGAAGGGGAACAGGGGGGATCCAGCCTGCTACAGGCCAATCTCCTTGCTGGACTCTGCCGTCAAGATCTTGGGCAGAGTCATCTTGCAAAGGCTCAGGGGTTGGCTTGAGGAGAGCGGGATCCTGTCGGACCTACAATATGGCTTCAGGGCACACAGAGGGACTATGGACCAGTGTCTTAACCTTCACCTTATTATTAGTAAGTACACTGTGGTGAAGGGGGGGCTTCTTTACTTAGGTTTTATGGATCTATCATCCGCCTTTGATTTGGTCAACCGCTCAAAACTGTGGATTATTTTGCATAATATGGGTTTGGATACAACTCTGGTCAATTTTTTACACGATCTTCATTTAAATTTGTATGCTTCTGTTAGGGTGAACAGGGATGGGAGGTGCACAGCGAAGTTTAAGTCCGGGAGAGGTGTTAGACAAGGTTGTATCCTGGCACCTCTCCTTTTCACACTGTACATCAACTCCCTGGGGAAATCATTGAACTCAGTCACCCCGGATATCCACGTATGGGGGGGGTACCTATCCCGGTCCTCCTCTACGCGGACGACGCTGTCCTCTTAGCTCGGACTGGCACAGGCCTCCAAAAACTATTAGATCATTTTGGCCTCTTTATGGAAGCACTGGACCTTAAGATCAACACTGCCAAATCCCATGTCATGGTTACTGGTTCACGAAAGAAACACACGAAGATCAGGTCCTTTAGCTGTAACAGCTCACCAATCTCCAGGGTCCCTTTCTTTTGCTACTTGGGCGTCACTTTTGACGAGAAAGGCACGTGGGGCGCACAAATGAGGCTAAAACAGAACGGAGTTACCAGATCCACCACAGCCCTTCTGCATTTCGCCAAAAGATTGGGCTCAAGACCTATGGAAGCCATGACGCGTATCTACAAAGCTAAATGTCTGGCAATTGCTTCCTATGGAGCCGCCATATGGGGCTATGTTGCAAGCCCAGGTATTCAAATCGCAGAAAACAACTTCATACGAGCCTTGCTATCTCTCCCAAAATCATCCCCTATACATACAATTCACAATGAAATAGACCTGGGTCACGTCACTGACCTCCTAAAAATGTCCCCAGTGTTATGCTGGGTTAAAACCTGGACAAATGAGGAAATCAGCCTAAATCATTGTATTCTGAAAGACTGTATGTCTCTGGACAAAGCCGATAACATCCCGTGGCTGGCGTATGTTAGAGCGGCATGCGCGAGGCTAGGACGTCCAGAAATGTACTCTCTGCCACATAATTTAAAAAAAGAGGATATAAAATGGGTCAAACTGCATTTCCAAAATTTGTTGGAGGGTGAAAGGGAAATGGTTGAACTTGGCAAACCGATGGTACGTTCACTCTTCCAACTTTCTTCAACTACAGCCATGGAACCTTATCTGAAATATGTCACCAAGCCCTATCATCGCTTTTTACTTATACGGTTCAGGTTCAACCTAATACACCTTGTGCTTGGCTCGCAGTCAAAGTGGGGCTCACCAGAAAACTTACCCCCCTGTTCCTGTGATTGTTTTTCTATACAGGACACCCTTCACTTAGTTATGCTCTGCGAACATTACCTGGTGGCTCGGAAAAAATTCCTGGTCCCTATCCTGAAAGATCTGAACTTTGTCCAGGTTCGGCCAGCTCTACTATACTTACAGATGCTGAGCTCGGTACAGGTCACATATGGGGTTGCCTGTTTTCTGGTAGCAGCTGCCAGACAAAATAAGATCTGCTGCTACTATGAATCACCTAAATTGATATTTGCTGAAACGGACACCTACCACACCTATCTTTCTTTTTTAAACTTTGTAAATTTTTAACAAAAAATCTTTACTGTGTTTTTATGAAGGAGTTGCAATCTTTTTTTCATACATGTTTAATTGTATTTTAACTTGGTATCATGTACGATGTTCTGCTTTTATGGTTTTAATTAACCGAATAAAGTTTCTTTGACTGACTGACTGACTGAGTTATAACACCAAAATAGACGTTTTACTTTTTGTTGATTTCAGTTGTATTGGCTGTACACTAAGATTCTACTTAAGATGTACGATTTTTGTCACATATTAAATTCGACGTCGGTCACATAGGCAACTCTTCTGTTAACTTGCTTTAGCTACTCTTATTAGATTAAATTATACCACTTCAATCACTGACATCGAGTTAATAACTTCCTCTTCTCTGCCAATGTATTTTGCAATGCCTGCTCTCACTTCATAATGTATGCATATTCCTTATAACCGAGTATCAATGACATCACAACAGTAATAACCATAATAACGTGCCAATGATGCGTCCGCAAGCATTTCTATCCCTTCTCCCTGTGGACATATTCTAGCAAATTGCTTCGGTTTGCCACAACTGGAACACACTTGCTTGCACTGGGCATTGTGCTGACAAATGTTGTTCTATGCCGAAATATCTGCAGCTGCATCACTGTTCGTTTGAACTTGCCCTTGGAGCACACACCACCTCGCAGAGGTCTTCTGCCTCTGATTGCTTCCAGAGTCTTTGTTTTGATCAGGAATGTGTCTTCTGGGCCTTTGGTTATGGATATTTTGTCAAGAGCCAACTTCATTTGTTCTGCTGTAAACATTTGAGAGTTTGTGTTACCTTCCTATATTAAGTATTGCATCTAGCATCATTCCTTATTGGCTAATATCCATAACATAGCAGACCTACATGCTTGTATGAGTTTTGAGAGCACTTCTTTAAGGGGATATCCTCCATGAATATGCTGACTGGCTTGCACAACTGACATGGTTAACGGACTCATGTTCACGTTCTTTAGTTCTCAGCAGTTTGAACCTTTTTTAATCTGGGTTCAACCTAAAGACTGATAGACCTACAAGAGACGCGATAGTGTGATAGACTTAGGTGGGTCCACTTACATTAGGTACCTTTCGATACGCGATCTACCTCTGCTCTGAGTGCTTGGGCATCCGCACTGTGAGGCAGGGTCGGATTGGGATCACAATTTGGCGCGGGCACTGACGAAAAAAGTGGCCCACATTCAAGGGGCGTGGCCCACAATAAAGGGGCGTGGCCCACATTCAAGGGGCGTGCCCTTTCATGAAACACCATTTGGTTACACACATCAATGTCCTTGAATATTAGATGAATATTAGATGTAAAGAATTTGGACAAGTATGGTAGTGCACTGTCCAGTGACCAGCTGAACGAGGGCATCAAAGAGCAGAAATCGGATTATAAATTCAAATCTGTTCTGAACAGGGGCCCAAAAATATGTTTGACCCAGGGCCCCCAAAATCCTTAAGTTGTTTGGCACAGACAAGGAATGAAAGTGAGAGGATACTGTTTTTGCACAGGACACAGGGCCAAGGTGACAATGGCGCAATGCTGAGTAACTGAAAAAACAGCAAGGCCCCTTTCTGTCACAAAATTATTCGAGCCCTCCAGGGAAGGAGCACCTAATAAGCAGTGAAGCCCCTGCTATTACTAAACTACTCAGCCCTCCCCAGACCTTCAGCTCAGGAGCACATGAACAGCAGTGAGGCCCCTGCAATTAGTAAATTAATCAGCCCTCCCCAGCCCTCCAGGCCTCAGGGCAATGTCCTGGCAGGGGAGCACAAAACACAGCTGCTGGGTCATCCATGGTAGACAGGGGGAGGCTGAGGTGAAGATGGTGCAAGTTGCAAAGATCACCTGGCCCCCACAGCGAGACCCATTCTTCCTTGCCCACTATGCCCTGAATGTGAAGGGCTGTGGGCGAGGTGTTAACTCCATGCGCGCTAGCGGAATTCCGCTCCTCCGCTGAGTTTTTCTAAATCGCACTTTGCGTGACGAGCTGGGCTCGTCATCAGCGTGCGAGGAGGCTACGCCATGACGAGCCCAGCTCGTCATCAGCGTCGAAGGGGTTAAAACTAACACTGTTTATGTGCTGCGTGGGCCCCAGGGGGGGCCCAAGGTGAAAAGGGCTCAACGGCCTGCGCAACACCTGGCCCCCAGGGAGGCTGATTTTTTTCAAACAATCACCCCCTCCCCAGCCACCCTCAGTGTGATTGCTTTGCAGGGCAGGGGGTGAAGGAGAGGCCACAGCAGGTAATCACTGCGGCCGCACAGTGAAGTTGCATTCATTTCTCTGTCTCTGTCTCCGTGCCCATTGTGGGCCGTTTTCTTTTCCTCCCCTTTCCTAGTCCACAGAGGGCATGGAGACAGAGACAGAGAAATGAATGCAGCTTCACTGTGCAGCTGGGAAAGGGGAGAAAAAAAACGGCCCACAGAGGGCACGGAGACACCGGCCCTTCGGCCAATGCCCGAATGTCTGCATTGCCAATCCGCCCCTGCTGTGAGGATAAGGCTGTACAATGCTCTTTCACAAGCTGACGCTGGAAAGAGTGTTTATCTGCCTATGTATCCTACCATGAAAGTGGTTTGCAGCATATGGTCCCTTCTTACGAACACAGTGAGGCGAGACTCAAATCTGTAACATGGTGTGCAGCACTATATTGTGGGACCAACACACTATACTCAGTTTTATGGTGAGCACTGGTGCACGGGTGCACGAGCTTTATCTTTTAGCTCCTCCTGCATGCCCAGCTCCAGAGTGTGTAGTAATGAGTGTCACCTGATGCAGATGCTGGGTGATACACTACATCTTCCTCATAAGCCACATTGTGCCAGCACAAGTATTTTTGTGGGACTATGCATAGTACCAATAGAAATACCCTAACTTGTGCTGAACTCCCGTACAAGTCAGGAAATGCTCCCTTTTAAATGCAGTGGGTGCATCAACAGCGGCGTCATGTCTTGCCAATACAGAAGGGGTCTTGCAGGGGGCGACTGGCACGGTTCGCAGGGTGGGGCCAGGCGCGGGGCAGAGGCTCACTGGCTGTTTGAAAAAAATAAAAATAAAAAATAAAACTTACCTTGTTGCCGGGTCCCGCGTCTTCTCTCTTGCTCGCCGGTGTCTGACTCCAGGTTGGAAGAGGAAGCAGGCAGCCAGGGTCCCACCCCTAAGCCAATCACAACGCTCCAATGGAGCATTGTGATTGGTCTGAGCAGCCTGACACGGATCTCAGGCAGAGGCTGTAGGTGTGGGCATGTTCTCTATGCAGGCTGAAATGCAGCCTGCATGGAGAACAGGGGAAAGTGCGCATGACTGTTTTGGGCGGCCCGAGAAACAGTCATTGAGCACAGGAGTGTCTACCACTCCTCCCCTGGAGCTCCGCCCGCCACCTCACACACTGCCGCAGCAGGATGAAAAAGTAAAATGATAATAACATTCCGTTATTATCATTTTATGTTTTACTTTCTTTGCTGCTCCTGGCAGTGGGGCGATGCTCCTCTGCCTTAGCGGAGGAGATGCCGCTGGAGTTTAGTGATCTATTTTGTTTTGACTGTGCAACGGGTAGCAATAGAGGATGAGGGCAATTTGTGCGGTCCATTCCTCTTTTATTGCATGCCTTAAAAAACTAACGAACTGCTGACAGTGAAGCAAACACACCCTGTCCTAAATAGAAGGTTCATTCCTGTAGTGATATATGTGCTAAAAAAACACACACTTAGCCAATGTGAGGAAAGTGGCCCTGAAGAAGCTCTTTCTCCGTTTCAGTGCACATTTATTAAAAAGGAAATTCAGCATGCCACTGCACGTCACCCGCATCACAAGCGTAGGTTGCTGTCTAAACATTCTTAACATCTAGGCACTATTGTGGTAGCCTATAATCACATGGCGTTCTTACACACGTAGGTTGCTGATTAAACATTCTCAAAATGTATAGGCCCTATTTTGGTATTCTTAAAATGTATGAGCACTGTTATGGTACTTTATAACAAGGCGTTCTCACACATGTAGGTTGCTGTCTAGACAATCTTAAAATGTATAGATACTGTTGTGGTAGCATATGCCTTCTTACACATGTAGGTTACTGTCTACACAATCTTAAAATGTATATGCACAATTGTGCTATTCTTGAAATGTATGGGCACTATTATGGTTGTCTATAATCACAAGGCGTTCTTACACATGTAGGTTGCCGTCTAAACATTCTTAACATTTATAGTCACTTTTGTGGTTACCTATAATCACAAGGCGTTCTTACACATGTAGGCTGCCGTCTAAACATTCTTAACATTTATAGTCACTTTTGTGGTTACCTATAATCACAAGGCGTTCTTACACATGTAGGTTGCCGTCTAAACATTCTTAACATTTATAGTCACTTTTGTGGTTACCTATAATCACAAGGCGTTCTTACACATGTAGGTTGCCGTCTAAACATTCTTAACATTTATAGTCACTTTAGTGGTTACCTATAATCACAAGGCGTTCTTACACATGTAGGCTGCCGTCTAAACATTCTTAACATTTATAGTCACTTTTGTGGTTACCTATAATCACAAGGCGTTCTTACACATGTAGGTTGCCGTCTAAACATTCTTACCATTTATAGTCACTTTTGTGGTTACCTATAATCACAAAGCGTTCTTACACATGTAGGTTACTGTCTACACAGTCTTAACATTTATAGTCACCATTGTGGTTACCTATAATCACTTGTCCACATTTTCAATAATATCTTTGCATCAAATCGTGTCTGGGATTCACTCAATTTCACTTTGCTTAGTATCACAGTTCTAGTGTAAGATCAATTACCTGGTAGGCTTTGGCTCTGTACATTTGGTTATTTCATCATTAGACTATGATGGTCACACTTTTCTCTCTGCAGAAAACAAACAAACAGGAGCGCTACGACCCAGTGGACTGACATACCTTATTCACAGCTTTCTTGGACTAGAGTGACATTGTTGTTATCTGCAGCCTGTCAGATACTCACAGGCGCCTGCTTACCTTCACTAAAAGAGTAACAAAATGATCAAGTTGCAAAATCGGTACACTTAGATATCTGATCATGTCTCGCCAAGGCCTGGCTCCATCCTCTTAAAGGCAGCAGTCAAAACCTCAGAATCATTCATTTGATATGCTACTGTTTTGAAGATGTTGAACATTAATGTCGCCTCCCACTGCCCCGAGTGCCAGTCCATCTGCATTTATTATTATCCGCTATTAAATTTTCAGTCTCTTTGTTCCTGCCTGATAATGAACAAATAAATGAATCCATCTAGGGTCAATAACTGCGGAGGTATTTTTTGAAAGACAGAAGAAAAAATCTAAATAAATTATATGAAACGGGAAATGCATAAAAATATGCACCAACCCACACACCAGCCTAATCTACTTTAATTAAGAAGCGCCCAAAGTTAATAGATGTACACGTATGGTTCAGAAATTGAAAAGGGGTTTTCAAAGAATGCAATAAAAAACGATTGGGAGGCTGGTGTAGTAAAATTGCTTCTGAATGTTTGGTGACTATTTGCATCAGAAAGAGACTGCCACATATTATAGGGGTGAGAGAAGATACCAAGATGTACCCTGCTTAGTAATTAAAAGGATCTAGGGTTCTCCACCTCACAGTGCACATTTAGGAGCTCCTAAACCTGCAGCAAACTGGAGGAGATTTACAGAAACTGCCTAAGTGTCCAAATCTGCACCTACTACCGAAAATCATATTACATATGGTAAATGTGAGATTTTTGAAAAAATGTTTTGCATTGATTGTGCTATTTTGTGGCAATAAAAATAAATATTTGTATGTTGTCTACATAAATAAAACAAGAACATTTATTTTTGGTACCCAAAACACCACTGACAGAAGCAAAAGAATGCATACATTTCCCAAATGTATAATATGCAATATGATGCAAAATAGTAGGTATGTGATTTTTTTTATCAAATCCATTTTTTCTCTGTGACATGTGCTCTGGCGTGGCTGAAAAAACAATGTTTGTATTCTATATACATAGACACAAAAACAAAATAGTAATTTAGCAACAAAGCACATTTTTACAATATGGTCCTCGGTTCTATATACTAACTCTTGGGTAGTTAACATAACTTATGCCCTACTGTATTAAAGTAATAGCTCACATATTCTAAGGTAAAGTTCGCATTCTGTAATTGTCAGCCTTTTTGTGTGTAATTTCCCCCTAATGGGTGATTGAAAGGGATTTACTTCATAATGCCGGTATGGTTCCTTTAGGTTTTGGGTGGTTGGGTTTGTGGTGATCAGCCACTTCATATTAAGTTTCGCTCATACGCTGGTCAATTGGGGTTAAGCATCAGAGACAGGGAACTATTGGATTTTATATGATACTTTCCCAGTGATCGCTGTTGTCAGGCCCCGAAGGATTTACTCTCAGATCGTTAAACTCATTTCAAAGAGTAGGAGAGTGACTGAGAAGGGGAAGTGGACGGTGCAAAGCAATTGTTTGTGCACCCAGTGCCTGTCCACAGCTACAGCCTATCGTTCACATAGCACTTGCTTGTCCAGGGAGGGCTCCAGTCAACGAGGAAATTATATATTGCACATTATAAATCTCTGCTTGGCTAAAAGTCTCCGATTGTATATGTGATGCCCTCCGGATCGAAACGATCTCCTGAGCAAAGTCTTTGAGATATATCGAAGTCTTAGCGAGGATTATTGCTGTCCACGGCCTTTAAAACCATCTTTCTTGGATGCAATGAAAAACTTCAATAAACCTGTATGAATTATAAATGAGGCGCAGAGCTTTTGTTTAAATAGGCGAGGGTTTGTAACTATATACCTAGGGCTATTAAGCACTGTTATGCTTATTCGGAAAAGGCAATGCCATTAGCATAGGAAAAACACTTTAAGCACGCAGCAACTTCTCAGAATTTATAGAAAATAGGAGCAATAATCAATATGTTTTTCGAACTGCAAATACGTGGCGATTTAAACATTTTTGATACTTGAAACGTTATATTTCAGGCCCGCCTTTCTTATGAACAATGTAACCACTGAAATAAGCATGAATACATACCTGAAATAACGCTTTTCAGGGATTTGCATACCGCAAAATCTGTTAATTTGTTCATATTATTTTTCTTTGCATGTCAGTTGCAAATATCAATATTGACTTATGGGGCCCCGGTGCAACATGCATTGGCAAAGCCAATGGTCTGTCTATTTTCTATGTAAACGTGTTTATCCATTGATTGGCCAGTTTGAATGCTTTGCTATGGGGTACTTTGAGTGGAATGAGTGTGAAAACGATGTTTAACCCCTTAAGCGCTGCCATCGGCCAACGGTCGTCGCGAGCGCTACCTCTCCAATGCTGCGCACGACCATTGGCCGACGGGCCAGCGCTCGTTATTCGAACGTTCAGCACTGAGTGCTGAACGTTCGAAGCAGCTAAGATGTTAATACAAGTATGAGTATACGGATGAGTGCCTGACCCAGTGAGTCCATGGATACTTAATAACCTGATAACTTACTGGTAAACTTCAATAATGGTCTATGGCACTGCATCTCTGTTCATCTACTGACGGTGTCAGGCACAGAAGATGCAAATTCAGCTCAGTTAAAACTGGCTCCTGATCACGTGTTCCTTTATAAGGCTGCGTAGTTGGGACTGGAGTGCGCCTTTGAAATATTGAATAAAGAAGAGAGAGATGTTATGCCTTCAAAACTAAAGGTTGTGAGAAGTTAGCCTGGTATATGATGTCCACTAGTTCCAGTGGGCACCTTGCACCAGTCTAATCAACCCTAATTGATGGTGGATGTAAAGTCAACCTTATAGAAAGCTATCCTAGTGGTAGCATGAACCAGCAGTCTTCAAGCTAAGACTTCAGTAGGCGAGTTAAGCAAGTTGTTTTGCCATATATAATCCCTTGAATAACAAATGAAAGGACACCACACAAGGTATATATCAGATATATATGTATTTATTCTAAACACAACCCCTCTGCACTCTTTATGAGGTCAGAGGTCAAAATACAATACAAGTCACACAGTTAATATACAATAAGTTGCACAGTATACGTCGTGACCTAGGGGCCTCACGAACCATATGCTAAGAAAGTGGTATAAGTACCATGTGAGAGTTAGAAAGCAGACCTAGGGCCTGTGGAATCGTTGGGGCTACACTAAACAACCAGAGGTTAGGAAGTAGGAGGCCCACGGGAGACGCGTGCAGTGTCTAAACACAGACACGGGTTACCATTGACTTTCCATGGGAAACAAAGAAGTTACAAATATGCAATTTAAAGATACTTCTGGATGGACTAGGATAGAACCCTTTTAAACTAGGACACTTTGAGAGTCAAGACCCACGGGAGCACCGGAGTACTCATGTTACCTCACCCAGGTAAGCCGGGTGCATAGGTGTCTTTTCGTGTCGGGTTTCGTCGTCTTTTTCTATGGGGAGCTGCAAAGAAGTGCTGCAGGCGACCAGAGGAAAAGTGTCCGGGTGGATCCAACGGTGGATCAGTGATGTGAAGAACCTGAAAGCAGAGGGGAGACAGTCTGGGTCACTAGCCAGTGACCAGGAAGGTACCAGGAAGGAACCAGGCGATGTCGGGTGCTTGAAGGTGAAGAAGGTGAGTTTGTCTCTTTAGCCACGAGGTCCAGGAGGCATCGACGATGACCAGGCACTGGATTCGAGCTGTCCCACAATGGATCTAGATGACTGCGGTATCGGTATCCGGGTTGGACCCAACAAGCCTTGGCAACCGCAACCCACGCAGGATGTCAAGATTGGCCCTGTTGCAAACCAGCAAGGTCTGGGACACTTCTCCTTTTCAGGGAAGCTGAAGCAAGCCTGGAGAAACCAGGAAAGCAAGTTAGATTCAAGATGGCATCTTCAGGGGGCTCACTAGACAATGGGCAAGGAACCGGGAATTCGCATCAAGCTCAAATGCAAATGCGGGGCCCACGGGACACTCGTGAAGTGTGGGGGCCTGGGCTTCAGTGCAAATGGTGCTCGGGGCTGGGGCTTCTTGTACGATAAGGAGATGGTTCCGAAAGCTGCAGAGGGGCTCAGCTCATGCTAGGGCACCCTTCTCACATAAAACTAAGCACTCTGCCTCCAGGATTGTCGAGTCCTACCATAGGAGTGGCTTATAGGTGTATATGTGTCTATATATAGAGGTAGATATAGGTATACTTTATCTAAGTAAGGGGTGATTAAGCATGGGCGAATGTTGCGAATCTCGCGTTCGCGAATTTTGCGGATTTGCGAACTCGCAATCCGCAAAATCCACGAATTTTCGCGAATTTGCAGCTTTTTTTTTGTGTTCGCGCGGGTTTCTGCCAGTTCGAGAGGGTTTTGTACAATTTCGCAAATGCAAACTTACCTGTCGGGTCGCAAGTTTTGCGAACTTGTTGTTTCTACGTGTCCAGCCTGTTTGGGACACTCTTCTTCATCACTGCCACTCTCTGTCACCACTGCCACTCTCTGACTACTCATGCCACCCTCTGGCCCACCCATGCCAACCTCTGTTTCATCACAGCACCCTCTGGTTGTCCAGTCAGTGTACATTATTGTGGCAAAGCAAAGCACACCTTCCCTGCCTCAAGTGACCTGAATTAATTTGGGGCTGATTAATGTGTCACAGAATATTTTTTTAGCTGGCACCTGCTTCCTTAGTGCTTCCTGATTAGTGATCTTTTGCACTTGCTAAGTGCTTTCATTGTTGCAAAATTAGTTACAACACCTGCCCTGCCCCAACTGACAATAATGAATTAGGGGCTGATTAATGGATTTGAACTTCCAGCCTGGCTCCTGCTTGTCTCCCTTAGCTGTAATTCAGGACCTTTGTGGCATATGTGTAACTATTCTGAGGTTCAGAGCAGGGTCACATAATAGTTGCAAGTAGGCAACTGAACTCTGGAGGGGCCCCTCAGGAAGCACTACAGGATATGGCTACTAATGATGAGCCTGAACTTTTGAACCTGGTAAGTAGTTTCAGTTTTGCTAAGATCGTATTTCTGCAATTTAGCGCTTATTCGTGGGGCGCGAAGTTGTACTGGGAAGCCGCAAACTCACGCGAACAGTGCGAGCAAGCCATAAAATCCGCTGCTCGCGGATTTGCGGATTTTGCGGGAGATTCGCGAATCTCGCGGATTGCGAATTTACCGAAAATCCGCAAAATACGCGAGCAAAACGGATTTTCCGCCCATACTTAGGGGTGATTACACCACCTTACCCAGGATGTGAGAACAGATCTGTGGTGTCAGTTTGGATGGCAAACCAGGGGTGGCACAATCCATGCTGCAGCCCCTGGTAGGCCTAAGGTGCACCTATTCCCTGGGTACTTAGGGTACACTATACAGGGGCTCATAAGGGTGCCCCAGTAACCAATCTGGTATGTTCCTAAAGTACATGGTAACAATTTAGAGAGAGAACATCTGGGCTGTGGGTCTGATTATCAGGCCCATAGCCACACTAAAGTCGAAAAACCAGAGAATCACAGCAAAAGGTGAGGGTGACCATAGGAAGCAGACCCTACTCTCCTACAAAAGTGATATAACCTTCTAATATTTTTTGATTTCTTGATGGAAAATGCCAAACATCTTCTAGCCAGAGATAAAAATGTCAAAACAGCAGCAGTGAATCTTTTGATGGAGTCAATGAGCTGGCAGGAAAGATGTGGGGTGCAAAGAGTGACCGAACTTTTGTTCTTGGGTCTTGCCATTCCAACTCTAATTTGCAAAATTGCACTTGCTGAAGATTGTCAGACTGAAGGGAAGTGGGGATCTGCTCCAGGTCAGTTCTGCAGCAAAGTATGCTCTATGAATGCCAGCTAGTAACAAGCCTGTGGAAGAGCCATCACTGAACCCAGCTGTTATTCCAGACTGTAGAACATCACTTAGCAATGGAAAGTGGTGCAATCCAATTATACTGCAAAATGACCCTGAGTAGCGAGGACCTATTGTGGTGCACGCTTGTAATTTAATAATGCAAAACACCACCTAGTGATAGCTGGTGGGAATGCATCACATTTTACCTAGTTATAATGCCAGAATGAAAAGATAGAATTCGGCTCAGAGAAAACGAGTAGATTGTGTTAGGCAGAGGATAGGGACAGGAGTGCACCCTTTCAACTATTGAATATCACATGCCTCAGGAATTTAAACTGACATGGCCTTTCAAGACTTGATTTTCTGATGGATAGTGCCCAGAATGTTCTACCCAGTGGCTTACATCTGAAAGAAGCAGCAGATGAAATATTGACAGGGTATTACTGGAAGGAAGAGAAAGTTGGGGGGGGAGGTTGGAATGGTAGGTGTATTGTTTTTTTAAGCATGCCATCCCAAATCTCGTAAAAATAGCACTGGTTGGACATTGAACATATAAAAAAACAGCAGGAAAGTATGGAAGTGCACTGGATCAGTTATACTTTAGTACTACCATCATTGAAATGCAGCAATGATATCAGCTGCAGAGCATCACATAGTGATGATATGTAGTACTATACCTTGTATACACCAGGGTCCAGTAGCTGCTGCCTGGGAGACTGCTTATTCGGTACAAGGAACTGGCTGAAGAGGTCATCTAATTTAAAGGCCACTGGTCCCCTGCTACCCTTCCCCTCCATCATTATATGCTAAGCATTAGACCATTAGCGCTTGTGCTTACCCTGGTTTCTTTTTCCAAGTTCTGCAACCCATCCACGTTGTTCATTGGGTAACCCTCAACCTTCTAGGGCACACAGGGAAACATCTTTTACATGGCAACGCGTAGCCGAAGTACTCTGCCATTTTACATCATTATGAGCCAGTGCAATTTACTACTGGCCTATTGTTTGTGCTGTTACTGAACACTGCTTCTTTTCATGCAGTGAATTTGTATTGTATCTGTATGTTGCTCCCTTTTTTTGTTCTTATACTGCTACAATTGTTAATATTTAAAAAAGAATGACACCCATTTGTCGATCTCATTCTGCACGTTTCAAAAGTTGATAAACCTCAATACAAATTGTTTAAGCATACTATATCTGGATATTCAGAAGTGTCCTCAGCCACATTTCCGGCTACCAATGGTCTGTAGCGCTGCATCTTTGTATTCCAGCGATGTTACTGAATGCTTCCTAGTAGTGGCCTGTTGTAATGCACCCTTTGATGCACCCATTGGTGGCTATATTGTTGATTATCCTTTTGTAGGCTGAAAGTTTGTGGAGCCTGCTCTATCTATCCAGAAGTTGAAACGAAGGAAGCTACACTGGAAATATTGAGGGAGTGGGGAATAAAGGGCGGGGTCTAGAACAGCACAAGTATTTTTCTTTAGGTATGCCATCCTAAAAACAGCACTAACCTTAAAGTAAAAGACTGCAGAGATGTGGAGATCTGCAGAAAAATAACATGAGTGAGCAAGAACCGAACAGGTGCTGGGAGATTTTGCAGCATTGCTGACATGTTTGTTAATCTTGTTTTCTCTCTGTTGAGTCGTGAACTCAATGTACCAATTAAATAACAGGATGGCTGTGAAAGAAAAAAAAAAGTGTTGAATGATCTGAAACTTGGATGACAGGTTTAGGAAGCGTTAGCTGACCCAAAGCACCCAGTAGCTAAAAGGAGCAAATGGGATAACCTCACACCCTTCCCCGCATTATGTGTTTGTTCTGTTTACCTACACGACTGCTGGCAGACATTTGCTGGTGTCTTCAGAAAGACCTAACACTTTAAGACTGGATACATCCTGAGTTTTCCTTGTTTGTGTTCAGATGAGTGTTATTATAATAGAAGATAAAATGTCCAGCTATAACAGCAAATGGTTTCATATGCTTTGTAAACACAAGGCGATGATGGACGGAGTGCGAAAACGTTTCAGACACTCACCCCCAGTCACACATCTGGGTTGAATCCATCATCATTCTTTAGCTCACTTAGCCACCCCAGGTCGGACCCAGCCATATGCAAATCAGTCTTGGCCCTGTTCCTCATTTTTTTTTCTTTTTTTGTTTTTTAAAAATATATTTTTATTGCAGGAATCAGTAAATCGTTACATAATCGACCAGCATTATAGCACAAGCAAAATCAATGAGACACAACCCTCCGTCCCCCCGCCGTAAGTTTCTTACACAGCCATTCAGCCCACAACCCTGGGGTCGGGCGGCGAAATTCAATGGGGGCTCAGAAGGATGTCGAAGCTGGTCCGGATGATCCACTGTCCGTCATCTGCTTTTCCAAACAAGCCTATAAACCCCAAAAAGAAAACCCCACCCTCAAAAACACTTCGAACCAAAGAAAACCCTACCCAACCCCGCCATCAGCGCACGGTAACAACCGCAACAGGATCTGCCAAGGGACCCATGGGGAAAACAACAGATCTGAAAAGTGCAATCATTTATCGGGACATGGGGCGAGCTGCTTCCTCATCTTCAGAGTCGCTGGGGGCGCAATAATCCCTGAGGGCCTGCACTAACGTGTCCCACTCCAGCGCCGCCTCCTGCGCCTTCTCATTACGCTGCCTCCAAGCTAGCTGGTATCTCAGCGTGCTCTCCCCCGCCGCCCACTTCAAAAGTTCGCTGTGCCACCGGCTTCCTGTCGGACCAACTCGTGCCTTCCAGTTCCTGGTCACCTCTCGTTTAGCCAGGAGTAGCCCTAAATCGATGAACTTGCTGGATATTTTATTCTTGGGGGTATGAGGGAACCAGTGTAGGAGTCCCACCGCCGCGTCAAACGATAAGGATCTCCCCGTCACTTCCTCCAGGGTCTTCCCCACTTCTACCCAATAGGATGACAATCCCGGGCAGGCCCACAGCATGTGGAGAAGGTCCGCCTCCTGGGCCGGGCACCTGGGGCAGTCCGCCGAATTCGTAGCGAAATATCGCCGGATTTTCACCGGGGTCAGATATGCTCTATGGAGCACGTAATAGTGGACCAGTTGAAAGCGGGCGTGGCGTGTGCCCTTCCAGGCTCGCCGCACCAGCTGGGACCAGGTCGTCTCCGGGATCTCCTTGCCAATGTCCTCCTCCCAACGGTTTCTCACAGTAGTGAGGGGAGCCAGCCCCTCATTGATCAGTCTGCCGTAAAGGCAAGTGACCGCCTTCACCGTGCCCGCAGACATCATCACGTATTGGCACACCGGAGATAAAGTGGGTTCCTCCTGCCCGCGTCTCCAGTGCGCCTGGATCGCTCGGACTAGGGCCGAGTGCAGCAGAAAGTCGCCGCGAGGGATCTCGAAGCGATCAATGAGCTCCTGAAAGGGCAAGAGCGTCCCGTCCTCGTATAGGTCCCCCACAAGCTGTAAGCCGGCGTCCTCCCACTTCACTAACCGTGACCAATCGCCACCATGGGGCAAAGCCGTCAGCATCCCCAGAGGTATTTCGGGCGCATACGGTGTTCTCAGGGGGCCCCGGGCGTGAGATCGGTTCCAACACAGGCGAACGGTCCGCTCCTCCATCGACAGATCCTGCAAGGCCAAACGTTGTCGCAGCGCTATGAAGGAGAGAACATGCCTGGCCATACCCGTTCCCCTTCTGTCTTCCGGGCCCCGGAATTCCCGGGCGATCTCCTGGGTGAAGGTCTGGAGCTGCGCCGCTAAATAATACTTTTCAAAGTCCGGCACCGCAAGCCCACCTTCATCCTTCGGCCTCATCAGGGTCTTGAGGGCCACCCGCCCGCGGCCCGAGCCCCAGAGGAATCCGACTATCATAGATCGTAATAGTCGAAACGTAGCCGGCGGGACCCAGATCGGGAGTGTCCGGAAATAATATAACAACCGGGGAAGCGCCACCATTTTAAGCAAAGCGATCCGCCCTGCTACCGAGAGCGGTAGCGTGGCCCAGAAGTCCATACAGCCTCGAAGTGCTCGAGTGCCACGGGCAATGTTCCCATCCAGGAGGTCAGATGGCTCATGATAGACGTACACCCCCAGGTACTTAAAGCAGTCGGGTTCCCATCTAATCTCCCTACTTAGAGTAGGGGTAGGAGTGCCCCTGCGAACCGGGAAAAGACAGGTCTTAGTCCAATTCACCCGGAGGCCCGAGACCTCCCCAAACTCCGTGAGCGCCGCCGCAGCGCCATGCAGGGCGGCGAGCGGGTCCTCTAGGAAGAGCAGCAGGTCGTCTGCATACAGCGAAATGTAGTGCGGGCCCGAAGGAGTCCATAGGCCCGTATAATGGGCTCCCGACCGGAGATGCAGCGCAAGGGGCTCCACCGCCAGCGCAAAGAGAAGTGGGGATAACGAACATCCCTGCCTCGTGCCCCGTTCCACCGGATATTGTGAGGAAATCATCGGTCCCGCCCGTACTCTGGCCGATGCAGAGGCATACAGGACCGTGGTCCATCTGATGAAGCCCTCACCGAGGCCGAACCTCCGTAGCACAGTGCAAAGGTAGTCCCATTCCAGGCTATCAAAAGCCTTCTCTAGGTCTACCGATAAGACAACCGGGCACGGGGCGTCCACAAGCGGCTCCCCTAGCAAGCGGAACAACCTGCGAATGTTCATGGTCGTGTTACGCCTGGGGATAAAGCCAGCCTGGTCCTCATGCACCAGGGAGCTCATGTGTCCCAGCAGCCTCGAGGCCAAGATGCTGCTCAGTATTTTATAGTCAACCGTCAGCATTGATAAGGGACGGTAAGACCCCAGGTCGGATGAGTCCCTTCCGGGCTTGAGGAGTGGAACCACCAACGCCTCGCACATCGAGCCCGGGAGTCGCCCGAGCCTCTTCGCCTCTCTGTATACTATCAATAACCTAGGGGCTAGGAGGTCAGCATAAGCTGCATAGAACTCCACAGGAAGGCCGTCCAGGCCCGGGGTCTTATTCCTCGCCATCTTTTTAATGGCGCTACGGATCTCTCCCAGTTCTATGTCGGACCCCAGGGCTTTCGCCACGTCCTGCTCCACTGTTCGGAGCTCCAGAGGCCGTAGATAATTATCAAGCAGGTCAGGGTCTCAGGCAGAGCGACTGCGATACAAACGTTCGTAATATTGCCGGTAGCAGCTCAGAATCTCAGGCTGAGTGTACACCTCGGTTCCGTCTGCCTTGCGCATGGATGTCGTCAATGAGGACTGCCGCGTAGGGTTGGCCAGCCATGCCAGCAACGCGCTCGACCTATCCCCCTCTGCGATGGACCGAACCGTATAGGCCTTGTAGTCAAAACAGCGAAGCCGTTCGACCTCCGCCGCCACCGCCTCCTTCGCCTCTGCCGTGCGTACCTGTAATTCAGGGCGCCCGGGGCGGCGAATTTCCAGCTCGCGGAGTTTCCGGTCCGCTGCATCTAGGTCGGCGAGGATAATTCGCCTCATGCCGACCTTTTTAGAAATACAGTATCCCCTCACCACCACCTTAAAAGCATCCCACTCTAACGCTCTCGAGCTCGCGGTGCCGCCGTTGGACGCAAAGTACTCTGAGATCTTATCACCTAGGTCCGCCCTGAAAACACTGTCCTCAAGGATCTCGGGCCGTAATTTCCAGGTGGGCACCGCAGGCGCCCCGGGAAACCAACGAAGGTCCAGCAGGAGGGGGTTGTGGTCCGATATGGTCCTGGTCAAATATTCAGACCGGACCGCTGCCGAAACCAGTTCGGGCGAGCCAAGAAATCCGTCCAGTCTAACGTGCAACTCATGGAGGCTCGAAAAGTAGGAATAGTCCCTAGACGTGGGGTGTTGCGCCCTCCAGATATCCGTTAGACCCCAGTGAGTCTGCCAGTCCCTACGACCCTTAGCCATGCGACGAACCGGAGAATCGGGAAGGGGTGGATGCGAGCGGTCAGCATCTACATCCACCACTGAGTTGAAATCTCCACCGAGCAGGAGGGGCCCGGAGAAGAAGTGGGCCAACGAGCCCGACAACCTGGAAAGGAAGGCAGTCTGGTCTATATTAGGAGCGTACACACAGCAAACGTTTAGGTCTCTCCCTCCCAAAGTGCCCGAAATGGCCACATAACGCCCCTCTGGATCTATCACTGTTTTCGTGACCTGGAAGGGAACCCCAGCTCTAACCCAAATCAGCTCCCCTCTGGCATACGCGGAGTATGAAGTGCAAAAGACCTGCCCCCTCCATCTACGCTGTAGCGCCGCCCCTTCCGCCTTGTTCAGATGAGTCTCCTGCAGCAGCGCCATTTGTACCCCCCTACGCACTAAATAAGCGTGGACTTTGTGACGCCTGGACATAGTATGAAGCCCCCGCACGTTCCAAGTAACACATTTCAGGTTAGCAACATCAGCCATTGTCCCATATCGTACTCGCAAAGTCTCCCCATCTGGGTCCCAACAAAGAAAGGACATCAATCATCCCAGCACTGATGGCGGCCATTTTCCCCAACCAAAACTTAACAACCCAAGTATGAACCAAACCCCCATCCACCCTCCCCAGAACAGGACCCAAATAGCACCATCTAGTTCCCATCCAAACCATACCCTCCAACAACCCACTATCCCCTACTAATCCTGCGGTCGCCACCGTAGGAAGGCCTTAAGGGCCAGGTGCGGGCTGGGCGGAGGCAGTGGGCCCTCGACGCTCAGGCCACCAGGACTAAAGCAAGGCCAAAACAGTGCCAAAAACCCTCGGGGCAAAAACAGGGCACCCCACCCTCCCTACCCCGGGAGTCAGCATCAATTGTCGGCACCCGCCACCCCCCTGCCGGGCCCCCTCCCAAAATGAAGTAGCTCACCCCGTTACCCCTGTCCATACAGAAGGTCATCCACCGATTTCGGTGTGATCACCGGTGCATGGACGCTATCAGTCACCGATTCCTCGGAGTCCGTTGGTGCCCCCTCGTCACCAGGGTCCGCTTCCTCCTCAATGGCATCGTCCCGTGAGCCAGACAGCGCAGATAACACCTCCAGCACTCCCTTCTGCTCCGTCGAAGTCTCTGCAGTTGAGGGCCCCCCTGAGCGGCCACGGCGACTCCGAATCCTCTTGGACCGCCGTCTCTGCTCCGGCTCCGCCGCCTGCTGAGATGAGGAGCCGAAGCCATCTTTCCCTGCTCTATAGAGTTCCAGCCAGTTACAGACATCCTCTGGGGTATCGAAGAATTGAGTTTTGTCATCGACAATTATGCGGAGCCTTGCAGGATATAGGAGCGAGTACTGGATGCCCTCGCTCCTGAGCTCGCGCTTGACCGCCAGGAAGGAAAACTGTCTGCGTTGAGTTTCATAGGTGTAATCCGGGAAGATGTTCACCTGGCTGTTCGCCACTTTGAAGGGACCATTATGTCTGGCGGCATTGAGGATAAGGTCTCTGTCCCTAAAGTGCAATAACCGTGCCACCACCGGCCTCGGGGCACGTCCCTGCTGTGGTGGCCTCGCCGGGACTCTATGGGCACGCTCCAGGGTGTAGAAGGAGGATAGACCCTCCGGGGCCACCGTGTCACGGAGCCAGACCTCCAAGTATGCCACCATGTCGCCATCCTCAATCTTTTCCGGCAGGCCCACCACACGAATGTTGTTCCTCCTGTTACGGCCTTCCGCATCCTCCGCTCTCTGCTCCAGGGCCGTAATCCGGGATAGAGCATCCTTCATAGTCGCAGCCAAGGTTCGCTGCGCCGGCTCCAAGGTTTTCACCGAGCTCTCTACTTCCTTGACCCGGTCCGAAAGTTTGCCGTGGTCCGCTCTAAGGAGACCTAGGCTCGTCGCTACCTGGGCAATGTCCTGCTGGAGGGCCGAGCGCGTGGTCGCTATCGCCTCTAAGACGCGGTCAAATTGCTGTTGCATCGATGCACCACCAGAACTCTCTGGGTCCCCACGTTCCTCTTTGTCCTGGGTCTCCGAGTCTGATGCGGCTGGGGTTGTCCCCTTGGCTCCTCTAGGTTTCCCCATGTCGCCGGGAGCACTCCGTGTGGGCCCAGGAGCAGGCGTCTCCGAGTGCCGGCGCCGATTATGACTCTCCCGATTGCTGGGCCTCAGGTCGAGTGCCAGAGATCCCCGTCTCCAGGGCCTGTTGGATCTTCTCAGCTTCGGCTCGCGCCACCACCCCGTCGTCCGAGGGCACCGAGGAGGAGGCGGAGACAATCGTCGCCAGGTCGGGCAGGCCCGCACGGCCGATAAAGTCCCGGGGTGAGGGTCACCAACTCCACCGGACGATTTGCGGCGCCAGAGGGTTGCGCCTCCCATGGAAGTGGGTCTGCCAGGAAAAGGTAGCCAAGTGCGGTGTAGGGAGTGGGGTCACCGCCGGGACCTCCAGACGTCCGTGTGCGGGATCCACTATAGCGTGGGCATCCACCCATCCGCCCATCCGAGTACAATCCTCGTTGAAAGAGACCGATCTGACCGATGTCCAGATCGCATATCACTGGGAGATGGCAGAGCAGGGGTGTGCCACCGCTGGTGATGTTCCTCCAGTCTAATGGATCCGGCCAAGGGGACAATGAAGTCCGGGCGCCATGTTGGGTCGCACTCCGCAACTCCGCAAACTTCGATTTTCCGCCGGGTCACCACTCGTGCAGACCGCGCCTAGGGCCCCGGCAGGTCTCCGTCGGGCCGATCAGCAGAATGCGGGGGCTGGGGTGCCCCGCAGCCTCCGATTTACAGGATAATCACGGGCTCAGTCCCGGAGCCGAGCTCTCAGGCGACCATCGCCATCGGCGCCCAAGCCACGCCCCCCTTGGCCCTGTTCCTCATGGGAACAGTCAAGCCTGAACTGGGAAGCCAGGTCTTCCCTTGTCCAGAAACAAGCATCCTGGTGACTGGTTTCAGTGTAACACTCCTTATCAGCCAGGCTAACTTGAATCCACTGGCAAAGTGAGCAAGGGGCCCATGTCTGGGCATACCCTTCCAACTTAGGGTGAATAAAGCAATCACAAGGAAATGATGGACAGAACGCTGAAACTATTCAGACACTCATCCCCAATCACAGATCTGGGTTGAATCCATCATCATTCTTTAGCTCTCTTTGCCATCCCAGTTAAGACCCACCCAACCCTATGCTAACCAGTCTTGAACCTGTTCCTCATGGGAACAGTCCAGCCCAAACTGCCAAGCCAGGTCTTTCCTGGACCAGAAACAAGCATCCTGGGACCGGTTTCATGGTAACACCCCTCATCAGCCAGACTACCTTGAATCCAGTGACAAAGTGAGCAAGGGACCTACGGCTGGGCATACCCTGCTAACTTGGGGTGAACAAAGCAAACACAAGGAGATGATGGACGGAGTGCTGAAACTTTTCTAACACTCACCCCCAGTTACAGATCTGGGTTGAATCCATCATCATTCTTTAGCTCACTTTGCCACCCCAGTTCAGGCACAGCTATATGCAAATCAGGCTTGACCCTGTGCCTCATGGGAGCAGTCCAGCCCGAACTGCCAAGCCATGTCTTCCCTTGACCGGAAACAAGCATCCTGGGACTAGTTCTGGGCTAATATCCCTTATCAGCTAGGCTAGCTAGAAACCAGTGGCAAAGTAAGCAAGGGACCCACATTTGGGTGTACTCTGGTAACTTACGGCGAACAAAACAAACACAAGGAGATGATGGACGGAGCATTGAAACTTTTCAGACACTCACCCCGGCAAGCATCCTGCTCACTTTGCCACTGAATTCAAGCTAGCCTGGCGAATGAAAGGTGTTACCCGGAAACGGTCCCAGGATTCCGGCTTGGAAGTTCGAGCTGGACTGTTTCCATTAGGAATAGCATAAAGCCTGATTTGCATATAGCTGGGTTTGAACTGGAGTGGCGAATTGAGCTAAAGAATGATGATGGATTCAACCCAGTTCTGTGTCTGGGGGTGAGTGTCTGAAAAGTTTCAGCGCTCTGTCCATCATCTCCTTGTGTTTGCTACATATGTTTTGGACCACATTATCAACAGGCTGCAGGGCCCCTGTTTGTATGTGTGCATGTGTGCTGTGTGTAAGGGAACTGTGTACCTTATCGATAAATGTGCATTCTTTTCCACTGTATTCACTGAGCCGGCGAGCTCTTGCACAAGGTACGCCACAGTTGATACTTAAGTAAAGGTCAGTTAACTGACCATCCTATTAGTGTGTGAATTGCTCCCTGACCTTGAGGTGGACCCTGAAGGGTCCTACGAGTGTTAGCACAGCTTAGGACTTCACATCATTTTCATGAATCCTTTGACGTCCCATGGTCTGAAATCCAGAGTGTTCCTACTCAAGTTCTGGCACAGTGCCCACTGCTAATCTGATAATGTCTGTAAATGTACACACCCTGTCTGTCTTTGGAAAGGTGCCACAACTACCATTCCACCTTCTATGGGGAGGGGGCACAAGGATCCCTGGGATATTCCATGCCTCCTTCTTTAAGATGAACTTGGGGACATGTAAAATGTCTGTCTCTGTAACACAGGTAACCATTTTGAATGCTCCATGGATGCATCATTCCCTGTGTGATAGCTTTACTAATAAAGCAAATGGAAAATACATCGGGATCCTCTTTATTTGCATGTGGATACAAACACCGTGTCAATGAGAAAACACATTGCATTGTCGTTTGCTACAAGAACTGGCACACAGTTTATATTACAGGAGGGTACATATAGCTACATTTGTATCAAACATCTGTACCCTTTCCTAGCTAGAAACTCATAGAGCCATTTGCAAAGGCACGCAGACAAGATAAAATAAACCATGGTTCATTGGCACTTTTCTTTACAAAGACAATTCAGCATGCAGATGGCCTCTTCCTCATGGTTTCCAGAGCATTTGGCCAGAACACCACTCCATGGTGTAGTATAAAAATTGGGAAAACCCCGAAGGATACATTTCAATAGCGTCACAACAAAAGCTGGACAAGACAAAAACCTTTTAAACATCTGTCAAATTAATTTCAGTCTTCTGCCTTGCAGAAAGGAGACATTGCTTAGTATGTGGAGATTGTGCAGCCTGCTCAACACAATAGATTTAGAGCATCAAGGCTATTATGTAGCAGAGATGCACTGGAACTGTGCATTCAGATACAGCACAGATATACAAACTACAGTTTCTAGTAAATTAAAAGTACTTCAGCAGTACTACTAATGGACTACAAAATGTAATTCACAAACCTACAGGTGTAAATCTCCACCTCCTATCTTTTCTATGAGGACATTCTCCCACATGTAAGTTTACTATTTAGGGCCAATTATGATGTCGTCCGGAAAGCAGTCCAACCGAATCGGTTCCGGAATGCTTTCCGGACACCTCCGGGTGAAGGGGGGCCTGCAACGGGCCCTCAAAGACAGGTTCCAACAGCTGTTTCGTGTTGGGTAGACCAAATCGGAACGGCTGTCTGAATCAGTCATCGTACTCTGGACACCATGTCCATAGAGCTGTACGATTCAGTTCCGAAAGACAAGGGCTATCAGAATGCCTTTTGGAACCGATTAGGACTGCACAAATGGTTTTCAGGCATCGTAATCGGTATCTGGGAAATGTGTACGATTCGTTCGATAACAAGGGATCCGAATCGGATTTTGAAATACTGAACTCCATCTGGACCCCTTCTGGATGACACCATAATCGGGCCCTTAGTAGTAAATGTGGGGGTGGTTGGAAAGAGGAATATACTTTCTACTGAGTTTTAGGTAGGAGCAAGGAGGGATTTATGAAGAGTTAAGGAGGGAAATAGGAAGGACGTGCACCCGCCCAAAAAGAAGTAAACCCATTACTATTCACAAACTGCACTTCTAAATTGACGAGTCAAAAGAAGAACCCAAGATGGTAGCTAATTACTCCAGCTCACATCTGCAATTAGTACGGCACCACACTGGGCCAGCCACAAGTACTGCAACACAGTCTCATAGAAAATAATCGAGGTAGGAAATTCAAATAACGCCCCATAGGAAATAATGTTCAATTACAAATGATTATTCAAAATAGTTCAATATACAAATATAACTTTAAAGTAAACATATTTAAACATGAACCTATTTATTTTTAAATAATTCAATATTTTAACATTCTTTTTGGAATTAAAAATTAATGTAAGATCAAATGTGACTAAAATATAATGAACGTACTTTTAATTAATCCTGTACACCACTTTTAATAATTATTCATGCATAGTAACTTATTTTTTTACTTTAGGAGAAATCTCCCTTTTAATTTAAACTTCAGATAATTGTTTTAATTTAAAATATTGTAATGAATTCAAGAACTAATTCAAAATTAAGTTAATAATAATCACCATGGAAATGTTCTAGATTTCTGAAAAATTAATGAAAGGCGGGAGGGAGATATGGACTCTAGTTGACACAGGCAATGGAAAAAACAGACAGTGAGAGTCATGGACACTGAGAGACACTGACGTGTGACAATGTGTAGATTGTAAGAGTACTCATAATAGCAACATAGAGGAAACCTATAGTTTTATTGGACCGTATTAAGGGTAGAAGTGGATTAACCAGAAAAAAGTAACATATCCAATTGTATGGAGAGTTAAAAATGGCTAACAGCATGGAATATCTGTTGTTCACTTCTTTTCAGTCAGTCCTGCCAAGTTCTGGATCATTTCGTTATTGTAAATGCAGAAGACCTTTGTATAGTCAAAACTATACAAAGGTTTCAGGAGACCCTATGGCTGCAATACTAATTGATGCTGAGAAAGCGTTCGATAGGGTCTATTATGGGAAGGAAAGGCCTGGGTAAATGCTTAATTGGAGCCATCAGTTGTATGTGTCAGGAACCTGTGGCTAGAATAGCCATAATGGGTGCTACATCTGATGTAATTAAAATTACCCGTGGCACACAGCAAGGGTGCCCCTGCTCCCTGTTATTATTCGTGCTGTATAGAGATCCCTAAATTAGAAAAATTACAGAGAATAATATGATACAGGCTGTTCAGTCTATTGGCAGAGATACCAAGATCCTAGCATATGCTGATGAGTTTGCGATAATAGCAGCTAATCCATTCGAGGCTATTAAGGAGGTAGAAAGAGAGGCCAAAAACTTTGGTAAAATATCAGGGTATCATCATAATGAGAACAAGACGGTGATTGTGAAAAACTCCAGAGCAGACCTGAATGATACACTGGTGGTGGGAAAGGCCTGATATTTAGGGGTTGAGATCTCCGCCAATACCGACGAAATTGTACAAATTAACTACATTAGATTTTAATAGAATGAATTGTTTACACCTTACACTTCTAGGAAGGTGTAACGTTATTAAGGTGTTATTTTTACCTAAAATTCTATACTTTTTCAGAGCTATCCCAGTCGAAATAAATAAGGCTTGGTTTTCTGCTTTTAATCAGATAATACCAAAATTCCTGTGGGCCGAGAAGCGCTTCCGCAGAGCACTAAAATATATGACCCTACTCAGAGATCGGGGGTGATGTGTCCCCAATCTTCAGATTTACTATTGGGCTTCGGCTCTCCAACAGATGGCTGAACTACTCGGAAACGAGACAGCGGCAACAGAGGAAACATCCTACACCTTAATTTATAGGTTAGTATTAGGGGCGGAGGCCCATGGCTGTCTCATGCGGCATACCGATTTTGCTTACTTCAAAAGAGTGAAATTCGAAATTATGCTGGGAGCATTTAAGGTTTGGACGGCCGTTAGGAAGAAACTTAAAATAAACAGGACTCATAGATACACCCCTCTGGCGGATAACGATCTTCTGCCGGAAATCTTTCGAGACGGATATATGAGAACATGGATAGATAGGGGCATATGGCATGTTGGTGATCTTATGGTGGATAATGCAATGCACTCGTTTGACATGTTTAGGAGGAAACTTGGGATTGGAAATAACCATTTCTTTACATTTTTACTAGTGAGGGGCTATTTATCGAAGAAGGCAATCCGGGGCCATAAAGTTCCCTTACTGAATTTGGCATTAGGGGCTCCATCACCAATATCCAAATTCTGTAAACTACTTAGCGATTTGCTGGAGGATGATCATATAAAACATACGAATCGCTGGCAAAATGGGGTACAAGCAGGGGTTGGGGAATGTGAGGATTCTTTAGTATTGAGCCAGATTGCATTTTTATCAGCAAATTTACAAAAACAATGCTTTGATACTTGGTTGAATGTGTACATTACCCAAGCACGGATTTCTAAATGGGGTGGTCCACAGGTATACACTGCTCTGGGTACGGTTTATTTGCAGCCGACAGTGTGCATATGTTCACAACTTGCCTTCGATTATCAACTCTGGTCAGTTAGATGGGTAACTATATTAAGCTTATGTTCGTGCTTGAGGTGGATCTCACGCCTCGAGTAATTTTGCTGGGAGTAAGTAATCAAGCATTGACAAACCCTAATTGGGCCTTGCTATTTGCAGCTATGGCGGTGTTTAGGCTATGCTTGGCTACTGTCTGGCTAGACAAAGATCCTGCGCTTGTCAAGGCCTGGGAATACCCAGGTCTGCAAGGCGCTCTACTGCTGTCCCTAAGGTTTCAAAACATAAACATTTCATGTATAACCATGTTCTTGTGAAATAAAACAAATTCAAAGAGTTTCTTGGATACTTTCAGAGTTAAAGTATATTGAAATCCATGTGTAAATGATATATGTTAAACCAGTACATTAATAGCAGTTAAAACTCACTGCTTTTAGTCTTTGGTATACTAAGTTTCAAATGCATAGCTTTTTCACGTTGTCAAAAATACAAAATAAAATGTCACACTTTTTTTTAAAAGACCCAATGTATTTCGGGTTCCGAAGAACCCTTCTTCAGGGGTTAAATTTCCTTGCATCTTACAAACGTGTAATACTTATTTAGAGACGTGCCACTTGTGTTTATACATTCACAAACATAAGATTTGCACAAAAGCAAAAGTGAAAAAGAGTGCCAGTGCTCTGGAGTCATCCGAAAAAGTAAAGTAACCTTCAACCAAACAAATTAAGTATTTCTCCCATATCAAGTGCCTCACTGGGTGACCATAAGTGCTGCTCAAGAGAATAAATGAGAAGTGCTCCACTCTAACGCTATATGTTAAGATGTTATCCGTGCCAGATTACGTTCAAATGGCTCAAACTATACTCACGGACGCTGTATGCCCAAGAAGAAGCCTAAACACATATTATAAAATATAAAAAAAATATTGAGAAACAACCTCTCTTATCAATGTGGAGTCCACTAGTAACGATGTAAATCACATCTTACCATTATACCAATCGGACTCTGCTACGCTGTCCACTCCATGAAATCCAGCATAACAATCTAATTCTACCACGTGGACAATAAATTGGGCAAGCTTCCTGAGGAAGGAAATTATATTTGCATACGATTAATACTGACCTTCTGAGTACATTACGTGATAGTCAGTGTTTCTTACCGATGATATTGATTACGAGGTAGCCTGCGATACAGACTCCGGTATTTTATTTAACTTTGCAGGGAAACTGCTTCCGTAATTGTCACCGTGTCTAAACTTTCTCCACGAAAATCTGAAACATGCATAGTAAAGAACCTCGCATTAGTCACTGTGCACTAAAAAAAGCCCTGTCTCCTAAACTAATATCTAAACTAATATCTATTCCTTCTTGTTGTTACCTCGCGAAATAGCATCCCTCTGACTCCTCGCTTCCGTGTACGCGCCGTTTCCACCTTCTGACATGTCACCGGTGACCGGGAGATATTCGGTCCACGCATTTGAGTTTACCTTACTTTCAATAACAACTTTATTAATTGTCTTAAAGAGGCCGTGTCCGCACCATGCCAAGCAGCCTTAATAATACGAAGAGAGCATCTCGTCATGTCTCTAATGCTAAACAAAGCATGTTCTCCATTCAAGTTACCCAAAACAACCAAAGTAACCTTCTGTATTACCTGAAAGTGTATAGGAAAAGAAACATAGATGGAAGGTGAAGTGTGCAAATCTTTTACAAATCTTAGTATTCAAATGAACTAGGGTTGCATTAAAAAAATATATTTTGCATGTTTGGAAAATATATCACCATTACTTGATGTTTTCAACCCTCATATCTAAACAGCACACATAACAGTTCTTTGCTTCTGAAGTGGCTATTTCAGAGAAAACACAACATTTCATACTGATCATTCAAACCCCCTGGGTTCATGGTACACAGAAAGTTTATCCAAAAGGTTTCTCTGCCCGACAGAGATGTTTGAAAATCTTTACCCATTGTGTCATCAAATTTCTCTAGTATGGTGAATCTAATCTGCGGGATGGTGTGTGGTGTCTGAACCCAGTGAGTCGCTAAACTGGATGTCAGATTCTTGCTGGGTATAGTACTCTTGTGCTCTATTATGCGAGTTTTTACTTTTATAGCAGTCCTGCCCACTTAGACCAATCCACATGGACAACGGAGTGCATATATTAAGCCTGCTGTGTTGCAGTCTGACGTGTGCTTTAGAGTTATGTTGCGTCCTGTTTTTGGGTGTGCAAATGTCTTTCCTGTAATTACATTACTACACTGGCCACAGTTATAACATTTACCCATCCCTTTATATACAGTGTTTGGAAGTGCATTCCTGCTCTTCAGCATTTCTCTTAAATTTTTTGAGCGGTTATGAGCAAATAACGGCATCCCCTCAAAAATTCCATGAAAATCCGGTTGCTGTGTGATTATCTCCCAACGGTTTCTGATAATCCCTTTAATTTTTCCAGCCTGAGAGGACTATTTCAAAACGAATACCATACGTTGATTGGTTCTGTTGGATGATTTTTGCAATAGGGAAGGTCGTTCTTTTTGTTCCACTATCTCTTTAGCATTTAACAGTACTTCATCAGGGTAACCCCGTGCTTTGAATCTTTCAATGTGATTATTTATGAGATTTGTGCATACTGTTTTGTCCAATGTTATTCTTTTTATGCGAATCAACTGTGAAACAGGTAGATGATCTTTGAGTGATTTAGAATAAGTACTGGAGTAATGTAAGGCATTATTTACATCAGTTGGTTTTCGATACACTGTAGTGGAAAGTCCTTGCTGTGTTTTGTACATCTCAATATCAAGAAATTGGATTTTATCCTGCTGAACATTTTTTGTAAACTTGATTCTCGGATTCTTAGAGTTGATGTCATGTATGTCGTTTATAAACCTGAGGTACAGTATTATGAGGTTACACCATCTTAAGTCCTTCACGATGTGCGTGTTTTCAAAATGCGCCATGAACCTGTTGGCATACGAAGGGGCTCCTGGAAATCCCATTGATGTTCCTGTCCCCTGCAGATAGTATTTGCCGTTCCAAAAGAAATAACTGTGGAATAGGGAAAAGTGGAGCAATTCCAACAGGAATACTCCAAGGTCCCTGTCAATTTTCGATTCAAGTAATCTCCATTCCACTGCTTCCACGCCCTCATCATGGGCAATCGATGTATATAACGCCCCTACATCAATAGTGCAAAACAGTGTATCATGATTTATGAGTTGACTCACTCCATCAAATTTTATTAAACAGTCAGTTGTGTCTCTCACGTAAGTTGGACAACTTTATACCAGTGGCTGAAGGTGGTGATCTATAAAGCATCCAACAGGTTCATGTATCGATCCACATCCTGCCACGATGGGACGAAAAGGTGGATCTGTGGCACATTCATGTATTTTAGGCAGCATGTAAATGTGCAGTGTTTTTGGAGTTTTCCTTTGTAAATACTTAGATGTGTTTGTGTTTATTAAGCCCTCAGTTTCAGCTTTGTGCACCAGATTATCCAATAGTTCTATGAACTGTTTGGTCGGATCGCAATCCAGTTGAATGTACGTGTCCTCATCCTGTACATGTGAATTTACTTTATGTTCATAGAATGAAGAGTCCATCATGACTAGGGCACCCCCTTTGTCGGCTGGTTGGAATGTGATTCCTGTGTCTTGTTTCAAATTATTCAATAGGTGCGCCTCTTTGGTTGTTAAATTGGACTGAGTTAGTTGGGCATATTTAATCTGTTCCAAATCCTTCTTTCCTAATGTCTCAAAGTTATCCAAACTTTTATGTGACTGTGGTGCCATGATTTTACTTTTGGGTCTGAAAATATCTGGTGTTGTTGTTTTACTTCCTGCATTCATCATGGAAAAAAGCCATCTTAATTGTACCTTCCGGGTGAATCTGAAAAGTGCGATCTTCGTTTATAGTGTATTAGATGAATATGTTGGGACAAATAATGTTCCTTTGTTTAAAACATTTTGTTCTTCTTGTGTTAAAATTCTTCTTGATATGTTGACCACTAAGGTACTCGTTTGGGATTGAGTTGGGGTCTGCCCCCCTCTGTTGGTTTTTTGGGGGGATTTTTTTCCCCTCCGGGTACGTTTTCTCTTGATTGCGTTGGTTTGTCCGGTGGAACATTCGATGTATGGCCTTCCGCTAAAAAAGGCGGTTTATCGGTAGAAGTTGCCGCTGCCTCCTCTGTAGATGTTCCTGCTTGAGGACTTCTTACCGGTGGTGGGGGTCTATGTAAAGACAATTCTTGGTCCGGAAACACGCTTTCGTCAGACGAAGTCTGCTCTGTTCTCTTGAAAAATCTCTTCTGGGCATACGCCTCTGCTCACGTTTAGACTTCGTCTAACTTATAGTCTATAGTATAGCGTCAGAATTTCCTAATTTTACGTTCATGTACTTCAAATCTCATACCACTGGGTCATGAATGTTTTATTACATTTGAAAAGCATGGGTTTTAGTGCTATTCTCAATCCCCGGGGGATCCTTTGAACCTTATGGTATTCAACAAGGGTTGTGGCATGTAGCCTCTGGTTCACTTGCTTTCTCATTGTATATTCCAGTTGTCTCAGAAGTTGGGTTGTAGTAACGGCTGAGGAGCTAAAAGTACGTGCTTCACCAATCAGAGAGTAAATTGACTCAGCTTCATCTGATGTATATGCTTTTGTTTCTGCTTGATTCAGAGTTAAATCCACTATGTCTCTAAATGATGTCATGTTTTTGTCCTAGAATTAATTTTTCAAAGAGTGGGTGCGGGTCTACTGGAGTGGGTTCCAATAGACAATGCTCTGTAAATGTGTAGACCTGCACTCCTAATGTTTAAATCAATTTAAATTCTTACTAAACTAATTGTACTCAGTTTTGTGAGCAGCCTCGCTAAGGGGTGTAGGGGTTTGGGCTACTAATCATCACTAATCACTAATCACTAATCACTAATCATACAAACATCCACACCATCCTCAAAGTCATCACCACCAAAATAGTCACCCTCTGGAGTCTCCTCATTAACCCCAGCCAATCTAGACAAGCAGTCTGCCAAGATATTACTAACACCTGGCACATATGAGACGACAAACATAAATTCTTGCAAGGCAACCACCCATTTACGAATTCGGTGTGACACAACCACTCTGTTAAAATTCCACACTTTATGATCAATTGTATTGGATTGGATTGAGAGGACAGCAAAGAGACAAAACTACATGGGTCTTCACACAAAATATGTTCCACAGTATATATTGAATTCCACATAAAAAATAAAGTTTTCTTAGTTTAGTGTCAGCAATACCTTAATAGAAACATACTAGTCAACTGTCAACAACGATCTGCACACCTTCCAAAGCACTTGTGAAATTGAGCTAATTTCGTATCATTCACATTCTGAAGTCATTTTAATGGCTATTTGGGAGACGCTCTGCCAGAACTCTTTTGTTCTTATTGCACAGTTTAGATTTGACTAAAGACCAAAGGCTGATTAACATATTCAGTAAGGAATGCTTGGAGGAGAAAAGTAGTGAATATAAATATGGTTCAAGAAATCTGGACATAAATGAGATGATTCAGCATTGTAGCTACTAATTGTGTAGGTACAGCAGAAGTGAAAATAATGATATTTAGATTTGATGCCCACTGCCCCATGAGGTTAGGAGCAGACTTGGGCCCCTTGCCATCTATGCTGCTATCCCTCCTAGCTCTAAAGCCCATGTTGAGTTTAAGAGTATCAGCAGTGCAAGGTGGATCCATAGAACCTTTGTTATTGGGACCTGCAGATATTTGTTTCATCACTTGTGGAAAGGGGGTAAGTGTGTCAAAGTGCTAAGTATTCTAAACCGCCAGGAAAATATTGGCATGAGGACTTGCCAAACCTTGGTTCTCTTTCCTTCCTTTAAACCAATCAGACCTATTAATCTGGTATAACTTTTCCTAATTAACCAGTCAGGCCTACTGGATAAGCATCGGCTTATCATCATAAACAAATCAGGTATAGAATCTTGCAAAAAGTAGAACAAACACTTTTTTCAGTGAAAGCCCCCACAATCTGGCTAGTCAATAGTGTTAAAGAAATAGCAATTCCTAAGAGGTGTGAAAAAAGTTGTTGGTCACTGGTAGGCTCACGGCATGAAGGATATTTTGACAGTCAAAAGTGTAAAATTGTAGATTTAGAGATGTTATTGCGTCTACAGGTTCTGGTGATGATTCTGAAAGCTGAGCGGTATCAGAAATCTGAGATAACAAAACAGCATTATATTACTCGTTACCCTTTATGCATTCTGCATATTACTTGTTTATTTTGGGGTAGTTAGCTCGACTTACTGCATGACTATAGATTTAATTTGTAAAATATGCATGTTTTAATAACCTGTTTCAAGGTGAAATAGATCAGAATTATACTGCTTCCTGCCAGAGTATGTGCTGTATAATTCCCCATAATTTGCCTTTTCTTGCTGCATAATTTGGATAACCTTGCCTTTTAATTTAATCCTCCATTAGTAGCCCTGACGATAGTAAAGGTCTGCAGTGTGTTACAGGGGTTGTCAATGTGATGACTGAAACTCATATCTCACAGGAAACTGAAATATTCTCCTTATTTTACAGTTCTTAAAGACTGCAAATTTTTATATATTGTAAATCTCATCATTCATTATTCAAATCCTTATGAAAATCAAAACTAGTGTCAATAACAGTATCATGGATGATGTCTTAAGTGGAGTCATCAATGTTGTCATTTTAAATGTCTTCAGTGATATTTTTATGTATGTTTTTTGGACAAATTATCACATTATTTAATATCGAGATTCCAGAATATAATCGGAAGACTTTTGTGATGTAGGAAATATAATTGACAGGAAATCGCAAATACATTCTAGTTATATGTTTAATATCGTTGTGATTATTATTGTTTTTTTATATTTTAGTTGTTTTTTAAAGTATATTTTTATGTTTGTTTTATATGATGCATGTTAAAATAATGTTGAGATGGATATTTGTTTTAATTTTTTGTTTAAGTTTACATTTATTACAAATATTTTACAATAAAATAGGTAGCAAATTATGTTACAAATTGTTTAAATGTTTTTCCTCTCTTTTTAATGGTTTGTTTAAAAATGCACTTTAAAGATTTATTTTTCACTGTTTGTAGGTGTGAATAAGTTTTAGTTACATATAAGGCTCCCTGTTTTCCATTTTTACAAATTTTTACAGATATACACAGGAGTAGCGGCTCCTGGAGGGAGTGCTGTGGGGCGGTGGTGCGTGGTGGGCGGGGGAGGGGCAGGTTGGGGGTAGTAAACTACCGCGTAGGCCGCACAGAGATATGTAACTAAATAAAATGAATTACATTCTGCGCGTTGAAATGCCAGTGGCGTTAAAAATAAAATTTTAAATAATAGATATATTTTATTTCATATTTATTATGTATTAAATGTGTGTTTCTAAAACAAATATAGATATAGATTATTTTGTCTGATATTGATTATGATTAAAAAATTTTAATGTTTCTAATTTTTTTAAGTTTTATAAATTAATTGATACAGTAAAAAAAGTCATTTAGGTAATATGTTATGTCTAATTGTATTAAAGTGGTTTTCATCTATCTCATATTTATTAAGTTATAGGTTAATATTACTGTGAAATGATTTTACATCATAATATATATTATACTACAATATATATGTCTCTAACATCTACCCCAAAAAAAGTTTAAATTGGGGTGAGGATAATAAATTAACCCATTTACAGTCTAGCACCTTCCCCACCATGGTTTGGATTAGAGTGGGAAAGTTAAATGTGATCTTTTCAGCATCCAGCACCTTACCCAATTTGGCTTAGTTTGGAGTGGAATTAGTTTATTTAATTTCTTTACAGTCCAACACCATCCCCAACATGCTTTAGATAGTAGTGATTTTAGTAAATATGACTCTTTACTGGCCAACACCTTCCCCAAAATGGTTTAGATTAAAGTGGGATTAGAAAATGTGACCCCTTTACTGGCGTGTGAACAGTACATTTGACGTTTTTAATGCCCAACACCTTCCTCGAAACAGTTTAGATTTGAGTGTGAATAGTAGACCTGATTGTTTGTTAGTTCAGCATCTTCCCCAACACGATTTAGATTGGAGTGGGCATTGTAAATATGATCTACTTAGTGTCCAGCACCTTTCTCAACATGACTTGGATTAGAGTTGGAATAGTAAACTTCACCCTTTTAATGAGCAGCACCTTTCCTGACATAATTGGACTTGGAATAGTATATCTGATTCTTTTACTGTCCAGCACTTTACCTAACATGGTTTAGACTGGGGTAGGAATAATATTTATGAACATTTTAGTGTCCAACAACATCCTAGGGAAGGTTTACAATGAAGGAAATAAGTGTGTGTTATATTTATGTAGTGTGTTTGTGTTTTTAGTAAATATATTGTAGTCCAAGGTTTTAAGTGTATTACATTGACTTAGTGTTTTCTTGTGGTTGTTGAGTTGTGTGTGTGGGGGGGGGTATGTGTAAGAAAAGTGTTTTTGTTTTTATTGTACTAGTTGTAGTTGAGTGTGGTTTGGTTTTTTTGTTTGTAGGTAAGAAAGATTAAAAGTTGTTTGTTAATTATATGTTTTCTTAATATATTTTTAAATATTGCGTGCATATACTTTTTCATCAATGATTAAACACAAATATATGTGTTATAAAAAAAGTACAGTATGCATGTATGTACATTTTGTCATATTAATAAACATTTTGTGCAATACCTTTTATGCTTTTGCATACTGCTTCCAATTTCACCTACGCATGTTACACATTTGTTTCTTCATATATGCATTTTGCTTTACAAGTACATTCATTGTAAACATTTTGCCATTAGGATTCACTTTTGCATGCATATATCTATATCTCTATATATATATATAGCCATATGAAAACCTCCATCCAGGGGGGTCCCCCAGCCTGTTGGGCTGCCTCTGCTAAACAGGAATGTAGATTCCTGTCACTCAAAAGATATGAGAGAAGGTGCAACGGCTAAGTTCCAGATAGGATTGAATCTTTGTAGAAAAGTTCCAGATAAATAACAACATTTAATCACAGACAAACGTGGCTCCCTGCAGGGTCGGTGACCCCCATAGATGGACATTTTTGTATGGGTTGCTTAAAGAAAGGGGGGCATGACCCAGTTCCCTCTGAATGGATCAACGGATTGTCCAAACACTTTCCATTACGGAGTTGAGAAAGGGAGACAAGAGTGGCACTCACCTCGTCTTGGTGAGAGACAGATTCCAGCATTAACAACGTATTGTGTATGGCAGCAACAATGAGAGTTATTTGCACCATGAGGCCTTTCAAACGGAATATTTTATACCCGTGCAAATACAAAATATAATTTAATATGACACTGAAGTAAGGGATGCTATGCAGCAATATATACAATTACTTCAGTTTGCAAAAGGATTATGGGATATTTAGTATTCACTACTGAGCATGTGACATTACATTCAAATAAGTGCTTGTGGCCTGTGGAGTTGACTCACCTGCGATCAAGGCAGTTATCCTGAAACCTGTCAGGGTACAATACTGCTTGCATGCAGCCACATTTATCCATGAATAAATGATGTTATTTGCACCTTCTCTCATTTGATGTGTATATATATATATATATATATATATATATATATATATATATATATATATATATATATATATTTATATATATATTCACTGAAAAAAACATAGGTTTCACACACGTTATAGTTAGGAATTAGCATTTAAAAAATCTTGCAAATTCATTGAAAAAACCATAGGTTTCACACATGTTATAGTTAGCTGGATATTTCACTCATACAAAACCTTTGAAATTTCCCTGTTATAGTTAGTTCAGCTAACTATAACTCGCGCAATCGCAATGCACTGCTGATGACGTCACATATTACATCACTCATGACATGGTCAGTGACATCACTCATGACATCACTTTTCTGTATCTATTTTTATATTTAATATATATTTATTTTTCCACAAACTGCCTTTGTATATTCTAATACATTGACTGTATCCTGTAATATGCAACGGCACAGCTAGTTTTTATGATTTGGATAAAGTTGAACAGTATAGTCTACATCTTCATTTTGCCATTAGGATTCACTTTTGCATGCATATATCTATATCTCTATATATATATATAGCCATATGAAAACCTCCATCCAGGGGGGTCCCCCAGCCTGTTGGGCTGCCTCTGCTAAACAGGAATGTAGATTCCTGTCACTCAAAAGATATGAGAGAAGGTGCAACGGCTAAGTTCCAGATAGGATTGAATCTTTGTAGAAAAGTTCCAGATAAATAACAACATTTAATCACAGACAAACGTGGCTCCCTGCAGGGTCGGTGACCCCCATAGATGGACATTTTTGTATGGGTTGCTTAAAGAAAGAGGGGCATGACCCAGTTCCCTCTGAATGGATCAACGGATTGTCCAAACACTTTCCATTACGGAGTTGAGAAAGGGAGACAAGAGTGGCACTCACCTCGTCTTGGTGAGAGACAGATTCCAGCATTAACAACGTATTGTGTATGGCAGCAACAATGAGAGTTATTTGCACCATCAGGCCTTTCAAACGGAATATTTTATACCCGTGCAAATACAAAATATAATTTAATATGACACTGAAGTAAGGGATGCTATGCAGCAATATATACAATTACTTCAGTTTGCAAAAGGATTATGGGATATTTAGTATTCACTACTGAGCATGTGACATTACATTCAAATAAGTGCTTGTGGCCTGTGGAGTTGACTCACCTGCGATCAAGGCAGTTATCCTGAAACCTGTCAGGGTACAATACTGCTTGCATGCAGCCACATTTATCCATGAATAAATGATGTTATTTGCACCTTCTCTCATTTGATGTGTATATATATATATATATATATATATATATATATATATATTCACTGAAAAAAACATAGGTTTCACACACGTTATAGTTAGGAATTAGCATTTAAAAAATCTTGCAAATTCATTGAAAAAACCATAGGTTTCACACATGTTATAGTTAGCTGGATATTTCACTCATACAAAACCTTTGAAATTTCCCTGTTATAGTTAGTTCAGCTAACTATAACTCGCGCAATCGCAATGCACTGCTGATGACGTCACATATTACATCACTCATGACATGGTCAGTGACATCACTCATGACATCACTTTTCTGTATCTATTTTTATATTTAATATATATTTATTTTTCCACAAACTGCCTTTGTATATTGTAATACATTGACTGTATCCTGTAATATGCAACGGCACAGCTAGTTTTTATGATTTGGATAAAGTTGAACAGTATAGTCTACATCTTCAATCAACATATAAACAATCAAACTTGTTATTTAACTATTTTTTTGTGTGATTTTTTTCCGACGTGCGCGCACCTCGCGTTTATAAAAAAAAAAAAAATGTTGTTGCCCTTCAGGATCCTTCAGGGAGAAGTCTCTACCCTGCCCCCTTTTCACGTTCTCCACTTTTGTTTTTGGCTCTCTTCTGCCTCGGAGACACAAAATGGCGGCCAACACCTCCTGGTTTCCACAGATTAGAATGATGACAGACGTTTAACAGCAAATCAGATTTCCGCTCGTGCACACCCGATTAGCGCACGGTGTGCGCAAGGGTGTGCGCACGGTGCGCGCTTATAGATATATATATATGTTTTCTTTTGATTTTCTCAGGAACTACTGGATGGATTTACACCATTTGAGCAAAAGCGTGATCTGCAAATCAGACTCTACCATTTTTCCAAATTTCTTGTAATTCCGTTCAGCTGTTCGGGCTGTAGCCGTGTCTAATCGTCCTATAGAAAAAAACATGGGATAAACACGTTTTGGGACCCCACTTTTTTCTCAGCCCCCACTTGACGAATCCCCCCAAAACTTTCAGGGAAGGAGCAGAGCGGAGCGGGCCATCTTCTTTGAGAAATTCGCGAAGAGTCAACAACCGGCGCCAAAGTTATTTCCAAAAGAATGTTGCGGATTTCCTATGGAAACTAGGTGCAAAGGCGAAACGTGTCTGTTTGGGGTGAGGGGGGTTTGGTATAATAAATTCTTGAAACGGATACCAGTGTGCCAGCCGCATTCTTTCCTAAACAACGGATGAGAGGAGGAACGTGCAGCGTTATATATTTAAATATATATATATATATATCTCGCTCAAGGTTTCCAATCTCTCACTCCGATAGAAAGCACGCACTCCGGGGATAATTCTCCAAGTGAAGCTTTATTTCTGACGCGTTTCGGCGCTCCGCCTTCCTCAATGTTACAAACATTGTGAGGGGACGCCATGTTTTATTGCTCACGTCCACCTAACTTGCATAATGAAAACAAACAAGGGACTCGATTCTACCACCATATTGGTTGTATGTTCATATAGATATATACATTTAAGTAATTCTTTACATTTGAACACTTTAACTATGTTTTATTAAAAGCGTTGTTATCCGAAGTATTGTCCTTCGCTTCAAAACAATTTTAAATACAATGTTTTTACCTTACTTTAAAGTGTCCACAAAATACATGGTGTTGCCGTATATCGGCTGAAAGTATAATGATAAAAGGCTGCCAAAGTATGGCGATGCTAAGGTCAGTTTCTCCGAAGACCTTATTCTGACATTCCACAATCAATCAATAGTTCCGTGTATCGGTTTGTTTATGCTGATTGCGGCTACTGACATTATCGGCGCCATTTTGGTAGTCTTTACCTCACTTCCCATCACTTTCTATTAGAAATATACTTTGGCATATTTAATGCGCACAAAGAACAAAATTATACAGCCGTGTATCGGCCCCACCAGATTTACATATCAATGTACATCTCTTTTGATTCATTAAGCCGTGGATCGGCCATTCTCCCTTGTCAAAATTTGTTTTCACATAATGCATTCATTGGAATATGCAATTAATTTGGGGTTTGCTCTAAATCAGATCTCGTAATTAATGCTCATAATTATTACAATCCAAAATTTCATTAGCATTTTGGTCAACGAAATACTGAAAGTAACAAAGAATTCCAAAAGGTTCATAATTTTCTGCTAAAATTCCTAAAGTACAATTCAAACCTACATAAGTAAACTAAACAGATCAACATCATTGTAATTAATTTCTCTTTCGTGCTACACAGTGTCAAGTTGCTCATATTATTAACAAGACATCTTAGGGAACGGTCTCAATATTATGATCAATATTTTGTAGTTCTTGTTCAGAAACCAATATGGGATGCTAATTCTTCTCCTGCATTGAGTCCCTTGGGATGTTTAGTCATCAGGTCTATTATATACCGGGATTCTAACCTCCTTAGTTTGTGTAACCTGTCTCCCCCTCTAATACTGTCTACAATATGATCCAATCCAAAATACTGCAGTTTATTTCTATTGCTGGAATGTTTATCTTGGAAATGGCGCACCACAGGGTACGCTTGATCATTATTATCAATTGCTCTTAGATGCTCCAAGATTCTTAATTTCAGTGGTTTGATGGTACTTCCAATATATGAAAGTCCACATGGGCATTTAAGACAATATACAGCATATGCGGTGCTGCAAGTGAGGTATTTGTTAATGGTTTTCGTTATTCCTGTTCCTGGTATCTCATAGCTTTTAACTCTTTTACTGTGTGCACAGGCTTTGCATTTGTAACATGGATAAAAGCCTTTTAGATCAGCCAGGACATTGGGTTTCTTTTCAAGTTTCGTTAAATGACTTTGCACCAACATATCCTTAAGGGATCTTAATTTTTTAAAAGTCACTAATGGAAAAGCTGGAATATCATCCTTGATAATACCATCAGTTTGTAGTATGTGCCAGTTTTTTCTAAGCATATGTTTTAAGTGGTTGGCTTCTGCTGAGTAGGGGGTTACCAGCCGGAACTTCCCTGTCTCTGCTTTGCCATCATCAGCAGTTTTCTCTTTTACTTGTAACAGAGTTTGCCTCAGTATCGCTCTTACTTTCTTTAGTGCACTATCAAGACTGTTTACAACAGGGAGTGAGCGCGAATATATATATATATATATATATATATATATATATATATATTTTCACTGAAAAAACATAGGTTTTAGGAGTGTTATAGTTAGCTGGACATTGCACTCGTACAAAACCATTGAAATTCCTCCGTTATAGTTAGTTGTATTAAGTATAACTCGCGCGCCCGCAATCCACTGCTGATGATGTCAAATATTACACCATTCATGACATGGTCAGTGACATCACTGATGACATCTCAAATGACATCATCCAGTGAATGTGGTTTGGTTCGATATTTAAATAAGTATTATATATATAGCAATCTGCATTGATGACTGAGTGGATGTATAAGTGTCTGGATAGAGGATTTAGTAGCAGTGTGATTGACTGTCTAAGTGACTAATTTAAAGTGTCTCACGAAATATATGGGATAGTGATTAAACTGTGTGAATATCTGTATCAATCTATCTCTTGTTGTGCAAACTACTACATACGTTGGTTACCAGCTCTGTGAAAGTCTATATTAGTTATTAGTGTGATTGAGTGGGAGGTGTGTGACTGTTCAAAGATGTGCAAAGATTTAGTAGGTATATGAGGTTAAGACTGTAAGTGGTTGTTTGCGTGAGTGAATCTCTTTATGGGTGTGGTGATGAGTAAATAGATTTCACAATGATACATGTCCAACAATGTAGAAATGTAAAAGCCAGTGTATGTGACCGTTGTTGTATATAATTAGGTATACATAAGACTCAGTGATTGTATGAGTGACTGTATTGAAAACCATATACTTGTAATAGTGATTTTATAACACACTAATTATGAGTTACTATCTATATGAATAAATAAAGTGTTGTTTGTATAAGTGTGTAGCTTAGTAAATGTAAGTATGATCAATTGTTTGCATAAGTGAATAGGATGTATGCTGGTGTGTAATATCAATGTAGGTGTATAAGTATATTTAATAGTGTTCTATTGATCTTTGTTAGCATGTATGAGTGAATCTATAGGTAAGTGTTTAGATGTGTGTGTAGATGTAGGAATCACTGAGTGGGTTTTTAGAAACTTGAATTGGTGTGTCAATGGTTTCAAATATGGTACTCCATATTTTATAATGAGTGTTGAAAGGTTATACTAGTGTATGATGAGATGTATCAGATGGTCATATGGATGATGTCATCAGTGATGTCATTTGAGATGTCATCAGTGATGTCACTGACCATGTCATGAATGATGTAAAATGTGACATCATCAGCAGTGGATTGCGGGTGCGCGAGTTATACTTAGTACAACTAACTATAACGGAGGAATTTCAATGGTTTTGTATGAGTAAAATGTCCAGCTAACTATAACACCCCTAAAACCCATGTTTTTTTCTGTGAATTTCTAAAGTTTTTTTAAATGCTAATTCCTAACTATAACATGTCTGAAACCATCGGTTTTTTCAGAGACTTTCAAAAGTTTTTTAAATGACAATTTTTAAATGTATTAATTGTTATATTAATTTTTTTGATATTGATTTACTACATTTTATTAAACTATTTTTTTATTTTTTTTATTTTTTTAAATTACATTATAATTACATTATACATTACTTTACAAAATATACTTTCTCAGAATGAATTGCTTTAGTTTAAATACTTTGCAAATAGGCAATAGACTTTTAAGTACAGTAGTTAGAGTTGTTGCAATGGGCAACACAATTTCAAACGCAATGCAACATTGAGCTCAATAGGAATTTCTAGTTAAATGCAATTAGTTACTTTATGGATTACTTTTCTAACCACAGTACTGGATCCTAGATTCAGTCCTGGGACATCTCCTGTAAATAGTTGAGTAAAATCGTTTTGGTTACAGTAGTGATTTTTAAGGAATAATATTGTATTTTAAAACTTGACACAGAAACTTTTTCACATAGAATCAGCCATGTTATCCTATGTGAGGAAATTCACTTAGCAGGTAAGTAGTGTTATCGTTACTTTTTCTTACTCAGTGGTGGATCCTGGATCCAGCACTGGTGCATCTACTTTAAACAGTTGAAAGAATGGTTTTAAATCATACAGGCGATTTTTAAGGAATATTTGTAGTTTGTGAAAATAGACAGAAACTTTTCTGGTGAAAACCAGACAATGGATTCCTATGGAAAGAAATACAAGTTACTGGTAAGTACGGTTAGAATTACTTTTCAGGGTCAGTGCTGGGCTAAAAGATGCAGCTCTAAGTTCTCTCCTGATAACAGGTGAGTAAATCGGAATTTGTTGTTCGGGTGATTTTAGGTGAAAATTTTAAAGTTCCAAAACTCCACACTTAGAAGAATTTCCAAGTGAAACCAGTCAATGTTAGCCTATGGAAGGAAATTCAAGTTACTGGTAAGTATGGTTAGAATTACTTTTAAGGATCAGTACTGGGCTCAAAGATGCAGCACTGAGGTCGCTTCTGATAACAGGTGAGTAAATCAGAATTCGTAGTTTAGCTGATTTTAGAAGAATAAAATGCTACTCCCCCTGTGGAAAAGCAATTTGCTTTGCTATTTGGAAGAGAGAGCATGTTTCCCGCTCTCTCTTCCAAATAGCAAAGCAGTTTGCAATGACAGGGTGGGAGCCTTGAGGCTCCCGCTCTGTCATTGAAAACTACAGTGTCCCAGGGTGGGCACCCGGGACACTGCAGGAGCCAGCCCTGGGGGGTGGCGACCCCAGGGCACTCGAGGGCTCCAGGAGGGTGGCCGTGTGGCCCCTCTCACCATTTTAAAAACCCTGGGGGTGGTGGTCCCCGGGGCTGGGGGATCGTCACCCCCAATTCACATATTTAGAGCCCCGGGGAGGTGGCCGTCCCTGGGGCGTGTGGGGGGCTTGAGCCCCCCCACAAAGGGTATTTTATTTTTTAAAAGCCCCCAGGGCAGTGGCCCCCGGACCTGGGGGGTCTGAGAGCCCCCACAACAAATTTAAAAAAGCCCTGGGGTGGCGGTCCCTGGGGCTGGGGGGGCCTGAGAGCCCCCCACCAAATTCAAGAAGCTCCGGGGGTGGCAGTCCTCTGGGCTTGGGGGGCCTGAGAGCCCCCGGCACATAATTTAAAAAAAGCCCTAGGCTGGTGGCCCCGGGGTTGGGGGACCCCTCTGGGCCCCCCTTTACATAAGTATTGCCCCCGGGATTTGTCTGCCAGGGAGCCAATTACCAAAGAAGCACAGGGCTTTTTTTATGGGCAAGATCCGCGCTGTCTCTGTGGATTTTGACAATTTAAAAAAAAATGTTTTTGGGGTCTTGGGGGTCCTTGTGGTCCTTGTGGGACCCCCTGAACAGGCCAAGGGGGTCAGGGTGTTTCTACCCTGCCCCCTTTCCGTGTTTTGCTCATTTTTTTTAGGTTTCTTGTGCATCGGTTCTACCAAAAAACACAGTTGATGGACAGAATGTAGAACAATGTCATACATTCAACCCAGTACAAGGATCTGGGCCTAAATCCATCGTTTTTTTGCACTCCACACCACCCTGGGTTAGACACTGGCTATATGCAAATCAGCCCTGACCCTGTGCCTCATGGGAACAGTCCAGTCCGAACTACCAAGCCATGTCTTTCCCAGACCGGAATCAAGCATCCAAGGACCGGTTTCTGGCTATCGGTTCTACCAAGGCACAAATTGGCTGCCAACACTTCCTGATTTGGAGTGTTGACAGCCAAGTACAATACAGCTCGTGCTCGGCAGGGTGCGCGGACCCTGCGCAGCCCTAGATATATATGCACTTTTAATTGTGATTTTCTCAGGAACTACTGAACGGATTTACACCATTTAAGCAAAAGGCATGAGTCTGAATCAAGGACTACCTCTTTGCCAAATTTGGTGTAATTCCGTTCAGCAGTTCGGGCTGTCATTTACTGATGTCATTTGAGATGTCATCAGTAAAGTCATCAGTGATGTCACTGAAAATGTCATGAGTGATGTAATATGTGACGTCATCACCAGTGCATCGCGGGCGCGCAAGTTATAGTTATCTCCACTAACTATAACAGACGCATTTCTCTGGTTCTATATGAGTCAAATGTTCAACTAACTATAATGTCTCTGAAACCTATGTTTTTTTGTAAATTTCTAAGGTTTTGCAAATGCTAATTCCTAACTATAACGTCTGTAAAACCCATGTTTTTTTAAAGTGAATTTCAAAGGTTTTTTTAAATGTTAATTTCATATTTTATGGTTGAAATCTTTTTATTGAAAATATAGCAGATATATATTCAAGACCCTCAGCTCCCGTACAGTAAGCGAGACAATAACAAGTATCTAATTTGGCTTTGGAGCGGGTCCGCCAGCGAGATGCGATAGCAACCTTTAAGAAGAAACTACCCTCCCCCCCAAAACCCCCTCCCCAACCCCACCCCCGCCCGCCCCCTCCCTCCCTAACCTACCCACCCCTCGTCCACTAGGAAATCAGGGGAAGGAAAACAAAAAGTGGGAGAATGAGTGTGATGGTCAGCTGCGAGGTCCCCGGGCTTTCCTGGGAGCTACAGTGGGAATCAGAGTGTCAGGGAGGCGCAGCAAGCGTAAATAACGGGGGCACGTTAGTTCCCTGAACTCCAGTGTCAATAGTGTCAAGAATGGTCGCCATAACTCTGGGAATTCCGACCCTCTACCCGCCAGAGTCAACGTGAGTTTCTCCATGCCCAGCACCATCCAAAGTCTTTGGAGGCAGCCCGTGAGTGAGGGGAGTTGATCAGACCGCCAAAGAGCCAGGATGTTTTCCGTAGCTGCCCCAGGGGCGATGGCGATCATCCTGCCTCTCCGGGCTTTAAGAGGGTAAGTCAGGGGATTGGGCAACCCAAGTAGGATGTAGGAAGGAAAGCGTGGAAGCTGTGTGTCAATCTATTTCATCCAATACCTGCTTCCAGTAGTGCTGCAGGTGACTGCAGCCCCACAGAACATGCACCAGAATGCCCACCTCCCCACACCCTCTCCAGCAAAGATCGCTCCTGCGTGAGTCGAACTGGTGCAGGAGCTCAGGAGTGTAGTACCAATATGTTGTGACTTTTGTTAGTGTTTCCGTGAGACCTGCATGGTAAGCAGAGTGTCATGCCCTGTAGTAGATGCCTTCCCACTCCTTGTGTGTAAGAGACCTCCCCAGGTCCCGCTCCCATCTTACTCGCCCCGCCTTATAGGTGTGTGTGGTATGCGCAAGCAGTTGCTTATACAGGTCAGAGATAATTTTTTTGTCTGAGGTACGGGTAATTGGGCGTTCCTTCTCTTGGAATGCCGCAAAGGCATGGAACTCTCTGCCCACTCTCCTTCGTAGTGAACCCAGCCTTCTAAAATTTCGGAAGGATCTGAAAACTTATCTGTTCATTTAACTCTCTTCCCCTTACACTAGTCTGACTATACACAGCGCTACGAGGCCTCCGGGTTGTTTGCGCTTTACAAAACCCGATTAATAATAATAATAATAATAATAATTAGCCATTTTTCGTAGGGGGACAGGAAACGCTGTGCCTGCGGTCTGATCGAGAGGTGCAAGGCCCAATGGCGGAGCTGCAAATACTCCAGGCGGCTCTTTTCCAGAATGTCGTAGTGTTCTCTGATCTGTGGAAAGGGGATGATACCATTGAGGTCAAAAAGGTGCCCTACCGATCTACAGGGGAGACTCGCCATGGCCTGAAATGCACAGGCTTCCATGCCCGGCGAGAATTCTGGGTTGACAAATAGCTGGGTCATTGGAGAAGGAAAGGTGGTAAGCTTCGCTGAGACGGCAGTGCGATGCCATGCCTCCAGGTTGGTACCGGTGATGTCAGAAGCATACAAGTTAGGGGGGGCGATGAAACTTACTTAGGAAGGGAATGCTCTGTAAGGGTCTGCCCGCCACCGCCTGATCCTGGAAAAGCCAATGCTTCTCGGACTCCAGCCTATGCCATTTACCAGATAGCGCAGTTGGGCAGCATGAAAGTAGGTTTGGAGGTCGGGCACCCCCACCTCGCCCTGCTCAGGTGGCAGAATCGCAATCTGGTGTCGCAACTGAGGTTTACGACCATTCCAGATGAAGCATGAGAGCTCCGCCTGGGTCTGTTGAATCCAACCCGCTGGGGGCCGGAGAGGGAGAGTCTGGAAAAGATACAAAACTTGCGGGAGGATCGTCATTTTGACAGCAGCGATCCTCCCCAACCACGACAGCATGCAGTGCTTCCATCGTCGAAGCTCCGTGCGGATGCGCGTGCGGAGGAGAAAGTAGTTAGTGTTCACCACCCCCCGAAGAGTCGGTGCCAGGTGAACGCCCAAGTAGGGGATTGTCGAGGACGCCCAGTGCAATGGAGACTCCTCTCTCAAAAAGGCCAATGTCTGCCCGGAAAGGGAGAGATCTAGCGCCATAGATTTTTCCACGTTGATCTTAAACCAGGAGCCCCTTGTGAACGCGTCCAGTTCAATTAGAAGGGCACGGAGAGCCGTAATAGGCTCGGACAAGGAGAGAAGAATGTCGTCGGCATATAGATTAATAGTGTGGACATCATCGCCAAACTTAATTCCGCTAATAAGAGGGTGTTTCCGGATTAGGAGCGCGAGGGGCACCATATAGAGTGCGTAGAGGAGGGGCGACATGGGGCAGCCCTGCCGGGTGCCCCTGCCGATAATGAAGCGGGAGGAGGAGCAACCATTTACTCTAACCGTCGCCATGGGTAGCCGGTAGCAATTAAGTGTTCGGGTCCTGAGTTTCTCCCCAAACCCGGCAGCCATCATAACCATTTCTAGATAGGGCCAGTGTACCCTATCAAAGGCCTTTTCGGCGTCTATAGCCAAGAGCATGAATTCGCCCTGAGTTCGGGATGCCTTCTCTATTAAATGGAGGACGCGTTTGGTGTTGTCACTGGTCTGCCTCTGTGTAATAAATCCCGCTTGATCGGGCTCAACCAGCTGAGCCATATATGGGGTCAACAGGGTCGCCAGAATACTAGTGTACAATTTAAGGTCTATGTTCAGAAGGGATATCGGTCGATATGTCTCACAGGTCGACGCGTCCTTCCCCCGCTTTGGGATGACCACTACCTCTGCCTCCAGCATCTCCCCCTGGATAGTGCCCACGTGCTCGAATGTGTTGAAAAGGTTTGTTAGAATAGGGGCTAATTGAGAACAAAATGATTTATAAAAAGCGGCCGTGTAGCCATCTGGGCCAGGCGACTTACCCAGTTTAAGGCGGGAGATCGCTGAAATAACCTCCTCTGTTTGGATGGGCCTGTCAAGGAAGGCGGCCTGTGAGTCATTAAGGGTGGGCATCCTGGCCACCGCAAGATATTCGGCGCTACAGTGAACCTCCAAGCTATCTCCCTCGTATAGCTCCGCGTAAAAAATCCCTAAATCTTTCAGCGATGGCGGCATCGTCCGTGAACATTCCACCTCCAGCCTCGCGGATGCCCTGCACTCTCTGCTGTTGCCTTTTCTCCCTCAGTTTGTTGGCTAGGATGCGACTGCACTTGTCACCCCCGGTATAAAAGGAATGGCGGAGGGGGAGGGCCGCATATTCAGCCCTGTCTTGATCAATCGCTGCCAGATGTTTCCGCTCAGTGCATTACTGCCGCCATGCACGATGAGCCCCGGTACGCTGGTGCAACTGCTCAAGCTCCCTCACTTTCTGCGTGAGTTCCGCTCTTTTCAAGTTTTGGTCCCGGTTCTGGGCAGAAGAAATGGCGATGAAGTCGCCTCGCAACACCACCTTCAAAGCCATCCACTGAACCCCCAAGGAAGTGTCAGTGTTGGCGTTGTGGGATAGGAAGTTAGATATCGCTTTCTTAATCTGCGCGACTACCGAATGTTGATGTAACATGGTGTCCTGGAGGCGCCACTGTCTCGAGGAGCAGGAAGAGCGCAGGAAACGGAAGGTAGCCACGACCGGGGAGTGGTCAGATCGGGACGCTGTCAAAATTTCAGCAGCAGTGGCAGATGCTTGAAGGGAGGTGGAACAAAGGAAATAATAGAGCCGGGGGTAAGTCTTGTGGGCTCCTGAGAAGCAGGTGTAGCTGCAAGAATGTGGGTGAAAGTGGCGCCACATGTCAAAAAGCCCCAGGTCTCTCATGCTTGTGTGATCCGCAACCGGGAGGACCCCGACCTGTGTCCTCCGCTGGCAAGAGCGATCTAAATCATTATCGAAAACTAGGTTAAGGTCCCTCCCAATCAGCAGGTGGCGGGCCGACACAGCTGTTGCCTCGCTCAGGGCAGTACGCAAAAACTTGATTTGCCCCTCATTGGGAGCGTAAACAGAGCCAATAACCAGGATCGTGTCTCCCAGGGAGAATCGGTACACAAGAAGGTGACCTTTAATCTCTGCCTCCCTCTGAACCACCCTACCGGGAAAGGAGCGGGAAACCAAAATAGCCACTCCAGCTGTTTTAGAAGTACTGGATGAGAACAGCTGTGTGGGGAAATGTTTTGATCGCAACCTGTGATGGTCTTTAGTGAGATGTGTCTCCTGAAGGAGACAGATATCTGCCTTGGAGTGTTCAAGGTAATTGATCACTGCCCTCCGTTTAATTGGGTTATCCAACCCTTCACATTGAGGGTCAGGACCTGGAGTGTGTCACACGTCTGTGAGTGGGGGAAGAGGCGGCCTGGGAGCCATATCCACCAACCCAAATGGCGTACTCGGGAAAAGGGGACCATATCTCGGGATCAAGACGGAGGAGCCAGGGGAAAGGGCCAAGGGAGAGTGGACGAGGAACCCCTACCCCAAAATAAACCCCCCCAAACCCCACAACCAAGTCTGAATACAAAACTGAGAACAAAATAACCAAACCAATCAGGAAAGCATAAAATCCATCATAAAGTTTGTCGTTCCCGGAACCCCGGGACGCTGTCAAAGTGGGGTACAGAGTGCGGTCAAGAATGGCAGTTTGGAACCGCCCACCATCCACCGCAGATCAGCCAGCCGCCAACCAGAGGACAGTCTGAAGGCCCCACAGTACTTATTCATTTCACCTCCGAGGTGTGCCCTGCTAGGGCGTCAGTGACGACGGTCAGAGCTGCTTGTTGTCCCTGCTCTATGACGCGTTGAGTCGGCTTCCGAATCCTATGCCTCCTTCGGAGTTTCTGCCAACCCAACGGTGAAGTCGCAGGCTCCGAGTCGCGGTCCTCCAGTTCACAGCCATCCCGGGGCACCGCTAGGCCCAGCAGTTGACAAGTCTCAGTAAAGGAGCGCATCTGGTGCAGCTTGTCCCGGAAGCAAAAGATGAGCCGAAATGGATGACCCCATGAGTATGTGATGTTCTGTGGTCGGAGATGCTCCGTGACCGGGCGGAACTGCCGTCTACGCTGCAACGTGATTAGGGAAAGATCTTGGTACAGCACTGGAGAGGTGCCTCGATAGGATATTGGGTTCATTGTACGAGCCTTGGCCAGAATCGCTTCCTTCTTTTTAAAGTCTTGTAGGCAGACCAGAATGTCTGCAGGCAGGGCATTGGGGAGCCTGGCGGACCGGCCCTATGTGCTCTGTCTAGGACAAGGGGGGGTCCGCCGGGGCACCCAGGATGTGCCGGAACAGGCCCTCAGTAAAAGCGAAGAGATCCCTGGTCTCATCCGAGGCCTTCACCCCCCCGGATCCTGATATTATGTCTGCGGGACCTGTTTTCAAGGTCCTCGAGGTGTACCTACATGCCGAGGTGCTGATCCTGCAGACGTATCACCTCCTGCTGCAGAGTGTTTATCTCCAACGTCGCCGCATCTCTCCGTCCCTCCAGCGTGGCTACCCGCTCCCCCACACTATCCACGTCCCTACGATCTCTCGCATTTCCGCGGCCAGCTCAGTTTTGACCGATTGTATGTCGGACCGGAGGGTGTTGAAAAGTGACTCCATAAACGATTTCATGATGGGGGCTTCTCCCACCTCCGCGCAGGGTGCTGTAGTCGTCATGGCGGCCACCGGATTCAGGGCCTTGGTGGTGGAGGAGGAACGTTCAAAAAGTTCCTTGACTGACTTCTGTTTCCGCATCCTGGCTGCGGACATAATCAATGCGGGATCATCAGGTCGCCAGCGCACGTGCAGGAGCGAGACAACAACTGCTCCACCCCCTTCACCTTAAACCATGCAACCAGCAGCCAGTCAAGTCCAAACCCACAAGAGGACTCCCCCACCACACCCACTCTCACCACTCCGGTCCTCCGCTTCTCTCAGGGGGTGCTGTCAGCTCCGAGCGCGGACCACGGAGCAGTCAGGAAGTACTGCGTCCACCCGCTCCCGGCTCCTCCCACGGGAGCTACACCCGGGATGCTCAAGCTCTGTCATTCACTCCTGATGACACCCCACAGCCGCTGCCAGTCGCGCCTCCAGCTCCGATTCCCCTGCTCGGACCAGCACCACAGTCGTGCGTCACCTTCTCTGACTCCTGTCCCGGCTCCCGCCTCTCCAAAAGTCTCTGGGCCCCAGGCGCTGTCCCCACGCTCCTCACCTCACAGCACTCAGCCACTGAGGGGCCCAGCCATCCACCTGCCTTCCTTCGTCTGTCTGGTATTGGCTGGTCATGGGCAGTCGATCCACCAGGCACTGCTCCAGCCTGGCGCAGTGTGCTTCTTCACCGGGCCCCAGGGAAGGCCCCAGCTCCCCCGCTGTCCGCTCCCGGGCTTGGGGCGATGGACGATGGGCAGCCCCCACTCGGGGCCGCCGCCAAAGGTCAGGCACTTCTCCCAAGGCTTAGCCTCCCCCCACACCAGGCGCTCTCTTCTCTGCTCCTCCCCAGGCGTCCAGGGCCACCGGGTTCAGGCCGCTCCCACGGGCATGGCGGGCCCCCTCGAAGGTGAGCAGTAGCGGCAGTCAGGCCGGCTCCTCCCCAGCCGCCGCCGCAGTCGGTGGTCACGGCGAGAACTCCCACTCGGTCTGACCCCCGGGGGGGCCATTCTCTGTCTGCTGTATGCGGCACCGCCGCAGGCCCGCCGCACCTCGGTGCTTGCGTAACCACGAGGCCCGCTCGCCAGCCGCGGTCCTCGGCAGGCCTCTCCACTGTCTCCCCCTGTCTGCGAGGCCTGTTCCGGAACTCGGCGGTCGGCCGCCTCCAGCGCGCTCTGCAAGCAAGCGGCGGGGCTCCCGGCGCCAGCGGGGCCACAGTAGCTTCGGGGCACTCTCCGCCTTGGATCGCGGTGGTCGGCGGGGCACTCAGCTGCTAATAGGCGCTATTTCAGTGGACGGCAGGCGCGAGCTCCGATATTTGCGTCCTACCGTGCCGCCATCTTGGCCACGCCCCTAATTCCATATTTTAATGTTTACAAAACCGATATTTTTTCTATTTTATTTCTAAATAGTTTGGAACTCTATTATACTTCTTTTTTTAACTTTAAAAATTATTTAATAATTTATATCTGCCCCAAAAAATATTTATCTTTTTTTGTTGTTGTTGGGAAAACTGCACTCCCATAACGACGACGCCACATGTCCCAGTTCTTCCACACTGCCTCAGGTGATATGGCCGCATCCACCTTGCATATCACAATGCGCAATAAAAAAAATGGATCCATGAGGTGTACACCATCCTGATAATCAACACTGGTTCTGAATTGTGAACCCTACTCCTCGTCGTGTTTCAAAAGGGATTCATGAGGTGTACACCATCCCTGTAATCAACACTACAACTGAATTGTGAACACTGCTGCCTGTAGTGTTTGCACACACAACAATGACAGCAGGTGAGCAGGGGGGCCTGGGTGCACAGCTGCTCCAATTAAGCACGGTGCTGCGGGAGGGGTGGGCTGCATACAAAATATGTATCTCTTTTTTTTGGGTAGAAAACTGCACTCCCATACCGGTAGCAAGCCAATCTCCATCACCACGTGAATCCGATCCACCATATTGCTAAACTCGTAAATGATGCGCATTTCATATCCGACGAGTTTGTGGCACCGCGTCCCACGTAACATCATATACGCATGAAGTCGCCCCAGCTGCTACTTTGGTATTTGACGGGTATGCATTACCAAGCCACTCGTTAAGTCATGTACATTTAGGGTCGCGCCCTCTTTTTTTGTTGTCTCAAAAGTATATCTAACTAACTTTATCAGTATATAACAGCAAGCTATAATCTAAAATATTTTAAACATTTATATATTTCTAACTGTAATATACTTGATAAATATATTTTCTCAAAATCACGTCGGGTGCGGCTATCTTTCACGCTCGGTGCGCGATTGCCATGTAACCTTAAAAAAAAGCATTTGTTCGGTTCATAACATTTCCTATTGTAATAGTTGGACGACCTCACCCATTTTAGTCATTCTCTCTATAGCATTTGATGAGAGACACCACTTCACCTTAAACAGCTTTTTTGAAACGTTTTTTTTCTGTGTACACATATCATATACTACACACAACGTGCAACGATCATCTTGGTCAATATTCATGGTCTGTACATTAAACCTTCCACATGTGATGCCATGCATCTCAACTGTTACATCGAAAACCACATGTGTGTTACACGATGTCCCCTGGTGTGTGTGTGTGCATATTATTGTGCTGCATTTCGGCCTGGGTATTGGTGGCTCTAAGGACTATCAGCAGCCACGGGCAGAGTGCACATCCTAGATCACATGTGACAAACAGTAAACAGTAATATGCAGATTTGTATTGCTGTACGCCCTGTTGTCAGGCTTTACCAATATAGTAGTGTTTCATATGTGAGACTTTTAGATTCAAGTTTGACATACATTGCTTGACTGTAATGAGCGTTTTCACTGTGCATGATGTAGCCTCACTGCTGATCCTACCTCCATCCAAGCCCATTCACATTTGTACACTTCGTGATAGCAACACTTTCATTAATACCGCACACCATTGACATGCATGTCTGTGCATATCCACAACCTTGACAACGACATGTAATGTTCGCCATTCAATCTTTTTGAATAGCATCTCATTAGCGATAGTTGCCGCCCTTCCGATACATGCTACATTAATATAAATTGCGCATTCTGCAATGTCAAAACTGCAAAAGAAACTCACATAACTACACCCTCCTGGCCAGGCAGGAACTGAATAATGCCCAGATCCCCGGAACAATTATTCACACCCCTACGCTGGCCTGGCATACGCAAACCCAGCCCACTTTGGGTACGTATAAATAGGATAACGACAACACCACATGTCCCAGTTCTTTCACACTGCCTCAGGTGATATGGCTGCATCCACCTCGCATATCACAATGCGCAATAAAAAAGAAGGGATCCATGACGTGTACACCATCCTGCAATCAACACTGCAACTGAATTGTGAACACTGCTGCCCATAGTGTTTGCACACATAACAATGACAGCAGGTGAGAAGTGGGGCCTGGGTGCACAGTGGATCCAATTGAGTACAGTGCTGCGGGAGGGGTGGGTTGCATCAGCCTGAGTGCGCCGGTGCGAACAAGCGAAGTTCCCTGTGTAATGATGTGATCTCTGACCTCATTCAGTCACATCTCTGTCTCATTTTAAAGACCTGCTGGACCGTACTGTAGGCCTGAGCAAGCAGGCACCGCTGCTCTACAGACATGTGTTGAGCACAGTGCTGCGGGAGAGGTGGGCTGCATCAGCCTGGGTGCGCAGGTGTGAAAAAGCGATGTTGCCGTGCGTAATGATGTGATCTCTCACCTCATTCAGTCACAAGTCTGTCTCATTTTGAGGATCTGCTGGACCGTACTGTAGGCCTCAGCCAGCGTGCAGCGCTGCCCTACAGACACGTGGCATTGGCTTTTACGGCGTTTACGGCACTGTATTGAGCTCATTACTGAGTGTACATGGACACACGTGTCCGCCACTGCATTACACGCACACATTACGCTTCTAGCATGCGCTCTGTTCCTTTGTTTGTGAATCCTTGTTATAACATATTATTATTTAACCTTGTGTATTGTTGTGCACTCCAACTCCTCTTTGAACCACGAATACCACTAACAGTTGGTAGATCAAACTTTAAAAACCAAGGCTGCACTCAACTGATGTTTTCTATTAGGCTTGAAATAAACCTTCATTTACCTCCAGATGGTTCCACCATTAAATTATTTCTCCCTTTTCAGACACTGAATTGACCAAAAATGGGTGGAGCAGGTGCTCACCCCATGATGATGCCCTCGGCATTCTGATGCCTTCCATCGTGGTATCAAGACACCGTCTCCGACCGAAGACCTGCTCTTCCACCCTATAAATGTACCCCAGACTCGGAGCTTGCACCGACACGTCGTTGGACACACCGATGGTGGCAGATGAGCAGTGAAGCCTTCGTGCGCAGGACCTACAATTGAGCATAGTACGGGGGAAGGGGCTGGGGTGCATCATCCTGGGTGCGCAAGTACGAACAAGCAATGTGGCCGTCCGTAATGATGTGATCTGACCTCATTCAGTCACATCTCTGTCTCATTTTAACGACCTGCTGGATCGTACTGTAGGCCTGAACCAGCGGGCAGCGCTACCCTACACACACGTGTAGAGCGTGGTGCTGCGGGAGGGGTAGGGTGCATCAGCCTGGGTGCACAGCCCCAAACAAGTGATGTTGCCGTGTGTAATGATGTGATCTCTCACCTGATTCAGTCTCATATTTTAAGGACCTGCTGGACCGTACTGTAGTCCTGAGCCAGCGGTAGGCGCTGCCCTACAGACCTGTGGCATTGGCTTTTAGGGCACTGTAGTGAGCTCATTACTAAGTGTACATGCACACAAGCTTCCGACACTGCATTACACGTGCACATTATGCTTCTAGCATGCGCTCTGTTCCTTTGTATGTAAACGTTAGCATAACATATTATTATTTAACCTTGTGTATTCTCGTGCACTCCAACTCCTCTTTGAACCACGATTACCACTAAAAGTTGGTAGATTGTACTTAAAAAATGAAGAATGCACTCAACTGGTGTTTTCTATTAAGCTTGAAATAAACCTTCATTTACCTCCAGACGTTTCCACCATTAAATTATTTCTCCCTTTTCAGAAACTGAATTGATTGAGCCAAAATGGGCAGAGCGGGTGCTCAGCCCATCATGATGCCCTCAACATTCTGATGCCTTCAATCGTGGTATCAAGAGACCTTCCCCGTCCAGAGACTTGCTCTCACACCCTACAAAGGAACCCCGGACTTGAAGCTTGTACCAACACGTCCTTGGACACACCGATAGTGGCACGTGAGCAGTGAAGCCTCAGTGTGCTGGACCTACAATTGAGCACAGTGCGGGGGAAGGGGCTGGGGTGTGGCACCCTGGGTGCACAGGTGCAGGCAAGCGATGCTTTCTTAGCTAATAATGTAATCTCTGGCCTCATTCATATGTTTCAGTTTAAGAACTTGCTCGACCACACTCTTTCTCGCCGGACCCCAGCATCCTAGACAAACGGGTGACGGGACGTAAACACTGAGGGCTTGGTGCAATAGGCCGATGCTCTGTCTCCTCCTCCCTCTGTTCTTTTGACTCTCCCGCCCCTTCTCCCTTCCACCACTCCCTCTCCCTCCCTTTCTCACTATCTTCCTTTCATTCGGACTTCCTTTCTTTTCCTCTTCGACATGGCACACATACTAATGTTAAATTTTTGTCTCTCAGATTTTGTACGCTGCTTCCGGAGGAGTCCTACCCACGTAGTGCATGTCATACTGTTGTTTGTTCCAACAAACTTGCGTTTCCATTTATTTTTGTTGTTTTAATAAAGATTTTTTTTTCATATAAATAAGTGAGTGTGAAGGTTTTCTTTTTCTGACAACACTTGTCTGTAGTTTATTGTGAAAATCGTCTGTTTATAGGAGGTTTCGAGACAAAACATTTGCAATTTTGCGGTGCACCTACCAAATATAAACCAATAGACTATTACATAAATGAAGTCTGCGTAATTCTACAACTGCAAAGGTTATATGCGTGTATCACTTTATAACACTACTAGCAGCCTGTCCCGACGTTGTCCGGGTATGAATTGCTGCCGGCCAGTAGTGTATTGTTTTGTAGGATTTCGTTTTGATAGCATTTCTTATCTTTGACAGCCCTGTGAAACGCTCCGATTCACAGTGCACTGCTGATGCACTTGAGAGTGCGCGTTCAGTAGTGTGTGAACTCGAGTTTCCCTACTTTATTTTTCCTTGCAATATTATATAGCGCAAACTCGACAACATTGCATGAGCACAATTTACATTACAGAAGAACACATTCATTTTTGTTAGGCACGGGGAGACAAAGCGATTTGCCTGGAATCACAGGATGTTGAGCTGATGCCGAGATTAGAACGTAGCTCCCCAGCTCTAAAGTTCGCAATTCCAGAACTTGTGGCGGGAGGTGTGTCTAAAAGTGTATGTCGGTGCTGGCCATCAATGAGAGAGACCTGTGCATTTTTCAAATCGGTGGTGAAAAAATAGGAGTATGTTGCTGGAGATGTGGGCCGCCGTGCCACCAATGTACTTACCAGGGGAGGGTAAAAAACACCCATTATTCCGCAACTTTCTTTCCGCCTACCATCACTCCACATACTTTCATTACGAAAGTACCATGACTCCGCAATGCCATTATAACGCAGGGCATTACATTTTATATGCTTTTACCACGCATACATTTACAACAAAATTTGTTGTAAATGCATGAATGGTAAAAGCATGTTTTTTTTAATGTTTGGATAAGGTAAGTATGGGTATAGGGGTATATGTTTTGGGGTACTGAGGTATATGTTTTGGGGGGTTAGGGTATTTTAAGGGTTCAGATATAGTTTTGGGTTATGGGGTACAGGGGGAGTTTTAGGGTTTAGGGATTGGTATGGGTTTTGGGGTACAGTGGTATTTTTAGGGATCAGTACTAGGTTTGGGTTTTGGAGTATAGGGGTATTTTTAGGGTTCAGGGCTAGGTTTGGGTTTTGGGGTACAGAGGTATTTTTAGGGTTCAGGGCTAGGTTTGGTTTTTAGGCTACAGGGGTATTTTAGGGTTCAGGGGTAGGTTTGGGTTTTGGGGTACAGGGTTATTTTTATGGTTCAGGGCTAGGTTTGGGCTTTGTAGTACAGGGGTAGTTTTAGGGTTCAGGGGTAGGTTTGGGTTTTGGGGTACAGGGGTATTTTAAGGGTTCAGGGCTAGGTTTGGGTTTTGGGGTACAGGGGTATTTTTGGGTTTAGTGATAGGTTTGGGTTTTGGGGTACATGGTATATTAATAGGGTTAAGATGGGTTAATGTTTAAGGGTGGGTTATGATTATGGGGTGCAGGGGTATTTAAAGGGAGCAGGGTAGACACCCGGATCTGGAATGTACAGAACCTGGGAAGAAAAAATAATAAAATTTTGGGCACAAAGCTCGCTTTTTTTTCCTTAATCCCGCGCCCCGCACACGCCCACGCCCCCAGCACACGCCCACAGCACACGATATGAGACATGGCATGAAGGACGGAACGTACCACATGCCCCCAGCGTTTGCACACCCCCAGCACATGCCCACAGCACAACGCAGACAAAACCACAAGGGACTACTTTGCTGGCACGGTTCTTTTACCTTTTAAATGTATATGGTGGGCGTCTGCATAGCCTATGTCCTTCTTCTGCAACTGCCCTTTCCAACGCTATATTGGGTGTTGTGATTAGTGCTGTGGTTCCTGAGATTACCCGCCTTAAAAGTTTGGGCTCTCTCTTTATTATATAAGTATAGATGAGTGCTGCCCGTGTGATAACAGAACCAATAAGGCACTGCCTAGGACTACCGCGACTTCAGGGACTGCTGAGGCCCACCCTGCATATTTAAGTAAAGCCCCAGAGGGTGGCGATTCCCGGACTACAGTTGGCCTCGAAGCCCCCGAACAATTATTAAACAATACCCAAGAAGGTGGCGATCCCCTAGGCTATGAAACGTCTCTGTGCCCTTCCGTGCCTAATTTATATGTGACATTAAGATCCCCAGTCCTACAGAGACACTGCAATATAATATTAGGATTGGCCACGGAACATTACCCAACAGGGGCCTCATTTAAATGAACGGGTGAGACCCCGCTTCTCTTTTTTTTTTCATTTTTACCATCCTGATCGGCTCTATTAAAGTGATACAAGGTTTTCCTCCCCTCGCTTCAACCAGTCAAACAAGGATTTGCTATCACAGGGTGGAAGCCATGCACCCGCCCTGTAATAGCAAACATAAATGTCCTTTGATGTCATTTGAGATGTCACTGACCATGTCATGAATGATGTAATATGTGACGTCATCAGCAGTGAATTGCGGGGCGCGAGTTATAGCTAGCTCAACTAACTATAACAGCGGAATTTCAATGGTTTTGTATGACTGAAATGTCCAACTAGCTATAACGTCCATGTAACCTATGCTTTTTTCAGTGAATTTCAAAGGATTTTTAAATGCTAATTTGTAACTAAAACTACCCTGAATCCTATGGTTCTTTTCAGTGAATTTCAATGTTTTTTTAGATGCTAATTTCTAATTATAATCTTCTTTAAACCTATACTTTTTCAGTGATTTTAAATTAACACTCCATTCTCAACCTAGTGAAAACAGACGATATCCCCAGTTTTCCAGCAATAGCTTCCACAATTTTTTTTTGCCACAAATCAGAGCAACAACTAACGGTAATAATATGCAGAGCAGACATTCCCGTGCAAAAATAACACAAAAACACTACTTCCCGATATTTTCAACGAGCAGCCAAATCTGGGGTGCGATCCAAAAAAAGGCAATAAGCTGCGTTAGCGTAGGAATCTAATATTTGCCTTTTACTGGTGTAAACCAGGATGACTACCTACAATGTGAAAAGGAGCCCAGCCCAGAATCACATCTGAAGACCAACACATGTCATAGAGTTACTGTTCATGCAGCTCAGACACCCATGAAGGCCATAACACCCACTGCCACCAGCCTCAGGAGGTTCCCCCCGGACCACCCCCTCCCTACTACCACCAAGGCAGCGCTGAACTAAGCATGAGCGAATTTTGCGGATCTCGCGTTCGCGAATTTTGCGGATTTGCGGATTCGCAATCCGCAAAATCCGCGAATTCCCGCGAATTTGCGGATTTTTTTTTTTTTGTGTTCGCCCGTGTTTCTGCCAGTTCGCGAGGGTTTTGTACACTTTCGCAAATTGCGAACTTACCTGTCGGGTCGCAAGTTTCGCGAACTTGTTGTTTCTACGTGTCCAGCCTGTTTGGGACACTCTTCTTCATCACTGCCACTCTCTGTCACCACTGCCACTCTCTGACTACTCATGCCACCCTCTGGCCCACCCATGCCACCCTCTGTTTCATCACCACACCCTCTGGTTGTCCAGTGTACATTATTTTCGGCAAAGCAAAGCACACCTTCCCTGCCTCAAGTGACCTGAATTAATTTGGGGCTGATTCATGTGTCACAGAATATTTTTTTAGCTGGCACCTGCTTCCTTAGTGCGCCCTGATTAGTGATCTTTTGCACTTGCTAAGTGCTTTCATTGTTGCAAAATTAGTTACAACACCTGCCCTGCCCCAACTGACAATAATGAATTAGGGGCTGATTAATGGATTTTAACTTCCAGCCTGGCTCCTGCTTGTCTCCCTTAGCTGTAATTCAGGACCTTTGTGGCATATGTGTAACTATTCTGAGGTTCAGAGCAGGGTCACATACTAGTTTCAACTGGCAACTGAACTCTGGAGGGGCCCCTCAGGAAGCACTCCAGGAAATGGCTACTAATGATGAGCCTGAACTTTTGAACCTGGTAAGTAGTTACTTTCAGTTTTGCTAAGATCGTATTTCTGCAATTTTGCACTTATTCGCGGGGCGCGAACTCACGCGAACAGTGCGAGCAGTGCGAGCAAAATCCGCTGCTCGCGGATTTGCGGATTTTGCGGGAAATTCGCAAATCTCGCGGATTGCGGATTTCCCGAAAATCCGCAAAATCCGCGAGCGGAACGGATTTTCCGCCCACGCCTACGCTGAACAGGACAGCGGACCTTCCAAAGACGGCATGGTCCTTCAGCCACACAATACTTGAATGTTGGCAGACATGGCAACCAAGTATTTGTGAAGGACGCAAGTCACCCAATTAATAATAATAATGCACACAATACCAAGTGTAGCAGTGATGTGCTGGACAGACCTCACTATGCAGACCACAGACCTCTCCATGTGTATGTATACTGCTGCTGCTTGTAGTGTTGTAGACAATTGATGCAACCATATTACTTCAGGCAGTGGGGAAGATCTCGGTCATGTAGCTGTGTTGTCCCCCCCTGGAAGCGGAAGCGTAGTGGGCTGGTCCAACATACGCCACTCCAGCATAGGAGTATGAATAAATAAGATGGGGCTCTGGGTGTGGTTCACTTGTGTGAAGGCCAACGAGTCTGCCAGAGCGGCGGGCCTCACCCTGCCACGTGGCTGCCGCCATGACCATGGGCCTCCTCAACACAGGCCCCCTGCAAACCCAGCGGCACAGTACAGCAGACTTATGTCTATACAGACTACTGCCTTCGATCTACCCTGCGAACAGCAGGGCTCACTATTCAGATGGAGTGGTGATTGCAGAAGAAGCAGTCCAGTACGCAAGACACATTGCTCTCAGTGCGGCCCCCCCAGACCACGCATCATCGCAGGGTTCACACACGCTGAGTGCTTCAGGTGCCACTAACTCACAGCACCATAAGTCATCGCCACGTGGCCTTATTAAGGAAGAATTCAATAGACAAAAGATATTGCTCTCAGTGCAGCCCCCCGAACCACGCATCTTTGCAGAGTACGTAAACGCGTAGCGCCAAAGGTACTACTAACTCAGTGCACCATAAGCCATCACCAGGTGGCCTTATTAAGGCAGAATTCTATATACAAAAGACATGGGTCCGAGTGCGGCACCCCCGGACCACGCATCATCGCAGGGTAGGTACACACTGAACGCCAAAAGTACTACCGTACTCACTGCACCATAAGTCATCGCCACATGGCCTTATTAAGGCAGAATTCAATAGGGCGCCCCCCCCGGACCACGCATCATCACAGGGTACGTACATGCTGAGCGCCAAAGGTACTTCTAACTCAGTGCACCAAAAGCCATTGCCACGTGGACTTATTAAGGCAAAATTCAAAAGACAAAAGACATTGCTCCCAGTGCAAACGCCCCCGGACCACGCATCATCGCAGGGTACGTACACGCTGAGCGCCAAAGGTACTACTAACTCAGTGCACCATAAGTCATCGCCACGTGGCCTTATTAAGGCAGAATTCAATAGACAAAAGACATTGCTCCCAGTGCAGCGCGCCCGGACAACACATCATCGCAGGGTGCCCATACGCTGGTTGCTTCAGGTGCAACTAACGCAGTGCACCGCTTATCATCGCTGGTTGCACACATGCTGAATTGCCAATACTGTGCAGCTCTACTCAATGCCATGTGGCTGTGCGACCTTGCTCACCACTGCTTCCTGTCTCCACTGCGGTCATCAGAGCTCACAATTAAAATGTAATTTTCAGTCAGTAATTACAGAGTGGAGTAGGCAACTAACTACAACGCCCCTAAAACCTACATAATATCCTTTTAGTATCCTTGCTTCAAGAACTTTTTTATATCAATTATAGCATCATCGCAGGGTGCACACACACACTGAGTGCTTCAGGAGCCACTAACTCAGTGCAGCACACCTCATGGACCCTTTATGGTACACTATTTTGTTATTTTCAACAAATTAGATTACTGCATGCAGTTCATACCTGTGGTCTTTCTTATGAAGTGTAAAGTTTCTCTCCAGTTGAAAAAGAAAAGATAGTTCCTAGAAATGTTGAACAAGTAATAGCTGAAGAACTTCAAGGGAGATATACCCAGGCTCCAGTGTTTACATGGGACTGTAGTAGTATTTGTAGTATACGTCAACAATCTATTGATATTTTACTAAATTTCCTAAGACAATATAGAAAAAAACCGTGAAACAGAAGATATTACAAGAACTAGATCCTTCCAAAGTGGGAAAAAATACAGGGTTGCAAGGTCATTCTCTGGCTTGTCTTTCTAGGAAAGTGTGTCAAAGTCGTTTCATCCTTTAGCAGTGCATCATTCCGAAATGAGAAAGTTAGTTCAAAGATTCTACTACCTGAAAACTACTGCATAAAGTCTAAATGTAATTACTACAGCTCTTTTGCATGGTTCAGTGTTGGATGTAAAACAAGTTTGTGATAATATAGAGTTATGTTTCTTTGCTAGTCAAGAGGAGTGTACAGAAAAAAAGAGTTTGAGAAGTGTAGGTGTTGAAGAAGAGATGGAAGATAGTACTGATGTGAAGTTTGAAAAAACAAATAACAAAGTTAAAAGTAGTTTCTAGTGAAAATCCCAACTCAGGTGCTCATTATGATCGCGGATGGACTTGAGTCCGTCCGCGACCATCGAGGAGGAGGGAACCTCCGCATAGCCTGCGGAGTTCCCTCCTGTCCAATTAGGATGTGACCGCCACCCTGGCGGTCACATCCTCTATTTTTTACATTGCGGTGGGTGCGGCTTCAAGCTGCACCCGCCGCAATGTTAAAAATGCATACATTGCATTTGTATGCAGAAAGCGGCAGGCACCGCGCGGTGCCTGCCGATTACTGCATACAAATGCAGGGGGGTACCACAGGTACCCCCCATGTGCACCCCCTACCTCCCCTTCACCCAGGGGGCCCGCAACGGGCCCCCGCAGTGAAGCTCCATATGCTTTTTCACGGCGGAAAATCCGCCGTGGAAAAGCATTTCTTTTTGGGCATCCTAATATGGCTGGCGGTGTCTGAGAGACACCGCCACCATATTAGGGCTTTTCCGCTGCGGTTGTAAGCCAACCGCAGCGGAAAAGCTGCGGACAGAAACCAGGACCCACCAGCCATCCTAATGTGGCGGTGGGTCTTTGGTGGGTCCGCTGCGGTTTTTCCGCATCCTCCGGGCCGGCGGTGGCTTCCGCCGGCCCAGAGGATGCGGAAAAACCGCAATCCTAATCTGCCCCTTAGTTTGTATTTGTTCTTGACGTACTCATTATAAAATTCAAACTAGGAATGTAGATGAGTTTTGAAAAAGTGAAAAGGATAACAATGATAAATAGAAAGAATTTGCTGCTTATCCGTTTGTGGAAGGTTGTTTTGAGTTACGTACTGTACAATGTATTTGGAAATATTGTTACAATAAATTAGATGAAAACATAATGCCAGCTAGAGCTGTCCATAATGACTTAGAATTAGTTGCTATACCTCCTAAACTTACAGATTTAAATACATGTGAGGCTATCCTTATACTGTGCACCCTTTTCAGGCTATAATTTGTATGCAGCCTAAAACAGGTAAGCTGCCTCCAACAGATCTACCAAGAGGTTTAAAAGGAAGAGTTGTGTATTTACCTTTAGATTTTAGGAAAAATGTTGGAACTGTTGGTGTAGAAAGAGAGGATACTGAACCTGTAGTCATTCTTGTTAATGGCGCACCCACAAAGAGTCGGAAAATATGGCAGGAGTTAGTACATGTCACGAAAGTCCAAAAGGCTACATTATATCTGGTGCAAAATAATATATACTATAAAATTGTAAATGTAGAAAAAAAAGAAATGACTTTAGAAGATGAAACACATATTTCAATTTGACAAATAGAAAAAGTGGACAATTCAAGAAAAGAAGAAATGTATGAACATTATACTACACACCCTCTATATTCAAAAGAACTGATAGGATATACTATTGAATTGTTGCGAAATTCACAATTTAAGAAATCGCAAATCCGGGAATCTGCAATACAGGTGTTCTTGTTCTTGTTATCTCAGACCCTCTGATACTTTTTGTCTTTCAGCAATGTTGAGGAGCACACTCTCTTTGCAGGACTGGAGCGGAACATACTTCAAGTGCAGCGCCTGCAACACAAGGCACTGCGTTCAATAAACAGGCAGCTGAACACATTAAATAAAAATCAGAGGCACATGGGTGAGGGCAAGGGCATGATGGCCGTGGCAGGTGCCATTGAGAAGCTATAAGCTACACTTGAACGCACTGAAAGTGCCAGGAACAGGGCTGCAGAACTTGCCAATGCATGTATGCACAATTACACCAAGGCTGTGAATCGGCTCTGCTCAACGACCAGCAACCTAACTCGTCGCAGCATCACGATGCAGATGACAGACTGCTGCCAAGACATTGCCAGAGGGCTAGAACAAGTTACAAATGCTGTTGAACAGATGCAAACTGCTAACTCTGTTGGCAGCACACTAATGGTCTCTGGGGAGAGTGAAGAGACCTCCAGTAGGAGCAGCATCACTCCTACATTGCCACTTACACAACTTCGCAGTGGCAGACATGGTGCTGCACCTAGCCATACAATGGAGGGCTCACAGGCAGAACACCACCCTGCATCAAGCCGTCACCGGAGGAGGTGAAGTAGACAATTGCACTATTGTCAAAACTGGTGAAGCAAACAACCAAAACTGATTTTCTGACATTAATCAACAGTGCTATCACTGTGTTGAAACATGTGTTTGGTACTGCTAACATTATTATGTGTGAAGTGCGAATAAACACATCACATTTTACAAAAATTATTCTTGATCATTATATTTATTTCTTAGCTAAAAGTAGTTGTGTGTGATCTCAGACCATCTCTGACGTCCAGCGGCTTCCCCTACTCCTGCTGCTGCCCTGCCAGGGCGAAGTGTGCAGTCATCATCCGATGTGTCTGAGTCGCTCACATCAATTTCGGTGCCTTTCCTCATTGCAATGTTGTGGAGCACTGCGCAGCTTGTCACTATTTTACAACATGTTTCAGGGCTGTACTGCAGTGCCCCTCCACTTTTATGTAGGCATCGGAAACAGCTTTTCAAGATGCCAAATGTGCATTTTATGACGCTGAGTGTTGATCTGTGTGCTCTGTTATACCTCCTCTCACTTGCATTTGCTGGATTCAGATATGGTGTTAGGATGAAGTCTCGCACTGCGTAGGCACTGTCACCTGCATGGATGAAAAGGAAAGGTAAGTCAATGTTCCCCCCCAAAATGAGAAATGGATGTATGTATGTGTGCTATTCCTTTACGTAGCAGGTATCCCTCTCCAAACTCTCCAGCACTCAGACATCTATGTATCCCACTATGTCGGAAGATGAAAGAATCATGTGCGCTGCCAGTGTATTTTGCCACAATGTCGTTGATGATGTATTTGGCATTGCACACAATCTGTATATTCAGGGAATGGTAGCATTTTCGGTTCCTGAACACATATTCTGTTGCTGCTGGCGGTGTGTGAGGGCGACATGGGTCCCATCAATGCAGCCAATGACATGGGGGAAATGTACAATTTGATAGAAGTCAAGTTTGGTTTGCTGTAATGCCTGTTGGGTGCTGGGGAAGTATAAATGATGTGCTAGCCTGTTCATCATTGCATCCAAAAAGGCATAGAAAAAGCGAGATAGAGCACTCTGTGACACCCCACCAACCTCTGCTATGACTCCTTGAAAACTGCCTGAGGCCAGAAGGTGCAGTGAGCACAATACCTGCACATGGGTGGGAATTGGTGGTGTCCTGCGTGTTGGGTGTTCCAAAAAGGGTTTCAGCTCCTCAATCAGGTCCAAGATGGTGTGTGGGTGCAGCCTGTACATCTCATGAATGTCCTCTTCAGTCTGCTGGAACAGAGTGATGCGCAGGTGGAATATGCGCTCCTGTCTCAGTCTCCCCTGTGCAAGGGCATTGATACGCAGCCTCCTGGCTATCACATATAGTGCTGCCATTGTGGAAGTTTCAGTTGCATTGTGGGCAGCTTTTTATAACTTCCACCTGGTTACCACCTGCATGCACTTGGCGGTAATAGCGATTTCTTAATTTGCGATTTTCTCAAATTCAGAATTTGCGAATTTTTGTGCTACATGTCACTGCGATTTCTTATTTTGCGATATCCAGTTTGCGATTTCGCAAATGGAGGACATCGCAAATTAAGAAATCGCAAAAAAGTTTGCAGATTTCATGTTCTCGCAACGTAAGAAATCGCATTTTTTGCGATTTCTTATTTTGTGATGCAATTTGTGTCATACATACCTTTTTCCGATTTTTAAGTCACAAACGCGGATTTTTAGCGAATCGTAGCGTTTGCGACAAAAAAAGGTTGATACATATGCCCCTATGATTCGTATTTGTCCAACCTTATGAGCATCTTCTATTTAATGGTTTGCAGCGGGATACTTGCGGGCCCAAGAAGGTTGTTGGGGGTATGCTGGTGATGTGGGAAGAGGGTGTGTTACCTGCTAATGTGGAGAGACTCAGCGTAAAAGGGGCATTTCTCACAGAAAGAGCTCCGGTATGTTTTCAGAAATGCCTCGGACAGATGCCAGCTGACGGACTGAATCACAAAATGGCTTTTCAATGCTCATATAGTGTGACTTATGAACAGTTCGCACCCAGGCTCGCAGAGGGACAACTGCGGCCCGTGGGCTCGATTCACAGAGGCAAAACTACGGGCTGTCTGCTCCCAAAGGAACAGCAGGGTAGCAGCTCGCAGACGTAGAGGCACAGCAGCGTACTAGCTTGCAAAGGTAGAGAGCTGCGTGCCGAGGGACTGGCTTCTAAAGGCATAGCTACGAAGTGGTGTTGTTGGGCAGAGGGAGCGTGAAAGGGTTATCTTCCTACTGGTGTCCTGGAGTGGAAGTCGTGCTGCCTGGTGCTCACCTGTTTCTCCTTTATTGTTAATAAATCTTAAACCTTCACTGCGTCCATATCATCATTACACAGAAATTGCCCCCGGGACCTTTCTTTTATATTTGCACTCGATGCGAGGCACAATATGGCTGCTAACAGTTCCTGGTTTGAAGTGTTAGCAGCCAATCAGAGGACACTTCCTGCTTTGAAGTGTTACCAGCCAATCAGAGGCAAGCTCGTGCTCTGGAGTTAGGCACCGACCATATATATATATATATATTTTTTCCTTTAATATCTTTACACCATTTTTACAAAATCACGCTTTATGGACCAAGACCTTTCTCCCTGTCAAATTTGGCGTAATTCCGTTCAGCAGTTTGACCTGTAGCCTTGTCTAAAGTTTCCTATGGAAAATGCATTGAGAAAACATGACACTCCCCTTTTTTCTCAGCCACCTTGACCAATCACCCCTAAACTTTCAGGATAAGAGGAACTTTTTGGGAAAATTTCATAAAGATTTGTCAAACGTCGCCTAAGCTATAAGCACATGGAGGGCTCCAGCAGAGGGGCCGCGCAACACCCCTCCCAACATGAGTGAAGCCCCGGGACTGCGGGGACCCCAGCGGGCCCCCGCAGCCCCAGCGAGCCCCAGGTTTTTTTAAAATTCCAATGAGACCTAACCCAACCCGGGGCCTCATTAAAATAATACCCGGGAACCCGCGACCCCAGCGCGAATGATGCCAATTTCTTTTTAATAAAAATGCTTTATTTTGCCCTGGGGTCCTTCTGAGACACCCTAAGCATGCCTAGGGGGTCAGGGTGTTTCTACCCTACCCCCCTTCTCTTGTTTTGTACCTTTGTTTCTCCATTTTCTGGTGACTCGCTTCTAACGAGTCACAAGATGGCTGCCAACACTTCCTGGTTTGGAGTGTTGGCAGCCAATCACAGTGAAGCTCGTGCATGGGACTTAGGCTCTGCCAGATATCGAAACTTTTATTTTTCTAATTTCTCAGCAACTACTGAATGGATTTACACCACTTCAAAAAAAAGGTCGCTTTCTGATCCAAGCACTACCTTTTTGCCTAATTTGGGGTAATTCCGTTCATTAGTTTCGACTGTAGCCTTGCACAAAGATTCCTATGGGAAATTGATTTTTTCACTCTTATTTTTTCAATTTCTCAAAAAAAACTGAACGTATTTACACCATTTAAAAAAAAGTTGCTTTCCTAACCAAGCTCTGCCTTTCTGCTAAATTTGGGGTCATTCCGTTTAGCAGTTCAGGCTGTAGCTCGTCGCAAAATTTCCTATAGAAATTAACATGGGGAAAACGCATTTTGGGACACCCTTTTTTCTCAGCCCCGTTTGGCGAATTACCCCCAAACTTTCAGGATAGGAGCTGACCTGGATATACTTTTTTGGGGGAGAATTTGGCAAAGATTTGTCAAATGACGCCAAAGTTATTAGCAAATCAAAAAATTATTTTCCTATGGAAACTAGGTTGTAACTATAACTACCTACTGGCGACCGTCAGTAGGTAATGTTTTTCATATTGGTAATATTTTAATATTTAACATTTCTTTTATGGGATTTTTTATGTGCTATCTTATTTACGTGTAAAGGTTTTAGTGTTTATAACATTATTTGTAGGCTTTATGGTGGTATCTGTGGTTAAACTATCATTATTTTAACATAGGTTTAACAAAATGCAATTTAGTGTAAATTTTCAAATTGTATTCAGTTGTCTGGGTTAATATTAATTATTTTTATGGTGTTACAACATATATATTCTCAGGCAATATTATTGCTGGCAATATTTTGCTTTCAATATTTACTTTTTATTTATCTAATTAATTGAATGATATTGTGCTTATCAATTTTGCTTTAAATAGTACTTTATTGTATATATTTTTACAACAATATTTTTGTTATCAATATTTTTGTTTTTCTTGGTTATGTATGGGATGACTATATTTTGATAAACAATATTTGTTTGAAATATTTTGTGATTCGATATTCTGTTCACTGATTTGATGTCATGTAACACCATTATTAATGTAATTAAACATGTTGTGGGATGTTATATGTAGGTCATAAGCATTAAGAGAGTGAGCTAAACATGGTAAAGGTCTGCCATGTGTTGTGCAAATTGGTAAAACTTTGCCAAAGATATTGGCAGGTAACACTTTTAACCCCACTTTAACCTAGCTCCTTTACACCGTCAGATCTGCATGAAACCTAAGATTCTATGTCAGGACCGGAGGCTTCAGATTATGCTATATCTTCCTTCGCTTTATTAACATAAAGAAACCACAGCAGCTTAGGAAAAGATATAATAAGAACAAAAAATGCTTTAAACATAAAGCATTAACGTAATGTTCAACAAAAAATCAACAACAACTCCCAAGAGTCTCTTTGTTATAATCATAGTCCACAGTCCTTTGTCACTGTTCATCATCCCTATATAACCGGACTTCCCATCATCTTCCTCCTCTTTCTTCGCTGCTCCCGCAGCCAGATAAGTGCTTTTCTATTTGTCTTCTTTTATTGTGATTGATTGTCTTGCGGTCTTTGGGGACTCCTTGCATGGTTTATTTCCTTTCAGAGTCCCCTAGTTGCGGGAACGTTCTTCCGTTCCTACGCGACTTTTTTCCCACTTGTGTGCGGTGTGTACATAGACCGCAAGGGGGCGGCCTGTCGCCTCGCCGACCCTCTGGCGCGCCTCCGCGGTACGAGGAGCCACGCCGTGGGGTCTGCTTGCGCGGGGGCCGACCCTCGCGTACCCCTCTGACACCTGGTGATCCGGGTCTGTACTTTCACAAACGTGACGCCCTTTGGGGTCTGTATGGCGGTTTTGACCGCGTGAATCGCCTTCGGGCGAGATCTGTGCACCTCTTTATTCGTGTGTGGCCTAGCGCGCTTGAGGGGTACGTAGACCCGGTCCCGGCGAGGAGGGTCTGCGCGCTTGGGGGTTGGTGCAGCCCACCTGCCACGTCAGCTGGCCCAAAACGTGATCGCAGCCGCTGGGCCTGCCCACATTCGAGAACTTTCTCGGTTGCCGCCCTCCTGGGTGCCCCGCATTTGCCCTTGGTTCCGAGATGGAAGGGGAGTATGAGGAGGAGGCCTGCCCCTATCTGCAGGATGATGAGTTTTATCAGGCGGTGGACAACTCCATCTATCGTTGTGTGACGGAGGTGGTAGGGCCCATGGAGGACCGCCTTTCGGCCCGCATCGTGGAGGAGGGTGCCAAGCTGGCAGCGGCGCAGGTGCCGCCGTCCCCCGAGCTCCCGGGGACGTCCGGCGAGTTGCCGCCCGCTCCGAAGAGACCCCGGGGTGAGGGGCCCTCATCGGAGGCCCAAGGCGTGGATAAGGGCGCCTTCGAGCGTCTTCGTGACGCCTTCCTGGCCAAGGCGACGGCGGTGCCTCCGACACCCTTGGTGGACCCTGGCACTTCGGACGGCCTGTCGACGGCGCCCGCCTCCCCGATCTACGACTCTCCGGACACGGATGACGACGGGGAGTCGACCCGGTCTTGGCTCCCGGCGCCTTCGGGAAAGGAGATGCCCCGAGATGAGTCGGGCATGCTGGACCCGGACGAGATCGTCCACCCCCGATCCGCGGCCTGGGCCCCGGGGGAGACGGTGGCAAAGTTTGTCGCGGGCCGGCTGCGCAAGCCCCTGGAGAAGGAGAAGGAGGCGAGGGGTTGCCTGCGCGGGGAATGCCCTCGGCCTACTTTGGAGGGGAAGGTGGCCATGACACCAGAATTGGACCCCAAGATGGCCACCTTCCTGGCGAAATTCATGAAGGACCCCAGGAAGGGGATCGATCGGTCCTGGCGGGCCTGCCAGGACAAGCTGTTGGATGCGGTCGGGCCCGCCACGAAGATCCTCGATATGGCGGAGGAGGCTCGAGCGAATGGCACCTCTCCAACTGGGCCCAGAGGGTGATCGTCTTCTTGGGCAACGCCAACTGTGCCCTGTCCACGGAGCGGCGGCGGTCGCTCCTTATTAAGCTGGACCCGAAGCTGGGGGACCTGGCCTCGTCGGAGGCAGGTGCCGTGGCCCAGGGTGGCCTCTTTGGTGAACCTTTCATCCGCGAGCTTGGGAAGTTCGTGAACACGTTCACGTCGCTGGACAAGGCACAGTCCAGCATCAAGAGGGTGTTCCACCAGCGTTTTTCTGGAGGGGCCGGTCGCGACAGGGGCCGCGCGATCGGCCGTGGTCAGCAGACCAACAACCGTGGACAAGGCTCCGGAAGAGGTCAGTACCAGACCTCGGCCAACTACACCAATTTCTACCCCACCAGGGGACAACGCTATGGTGGAAGAGGATTCCAAAAGAGGTCCGGACAAGGAAATGCCCCCGGTAAGTGTACTTTGCTTGGATCAAGTTCCGATTGGGGGGCGGCTGGCAAGCTTTTACGGGGAGTGGGAGTTGCTCACTGCCGATGCTTGGGTTTTGCAAACTGTGAGAGGTTTCCATATAGAGTTTCACGACCAGCCAACTCAGGTGAGGCCCCCGCGCCCGATGGTTTTCTCAGATTCCGACGCGCGATTGATAGACGGGGAGGTCTCGGACTTGCTGCGCAAGGGAGCCATCCGCCTATCAACACGCCACCCGCATGGGTTCCTCAGCAACGTCTTCTTGGTAGACAAGACGGATGGGGGCAAGAGGCCTGTGATCAATCTCAAGGAGTTCAATGGGTGGTTGGTCTACCGTCACTTCAAGATGGAGGGGATCCACCTCCTTCGGGACGTGCTCCTCCCTCGGGATTGGATGGTGCGACTGGACCTCAAAGATGCCTACTTGGTCGTTCCCATCCACCCCCCTCATCGTCGTTTCCTACAGTTCCTGTGGGACGGCCAGGTGTTCGAATTCACCGCCCTGCCGTTCGGCCTTTTTTCGGCCCCGTGGTGCTTCACGAAGGTCCTTCACCCGGTAGTGGAGTTTCTCAGAAGCCAAGGGGTCCGTATGATAGTATACTTGGACGACATCCTCCTCATGGGGCAGTGCCCGGAGGTGCTGGCAGGACAGCTGCGTCAAGCGGTCGGCCTGCTTCAGAGACTGGGGTTCGTCGTCAACGGCTCCAAGTCAGTCTTGGTTCCCACTCAGCTGATCACCTTTTTAGGTTTCGTGGTGGACTCGGTGCAGGCGGTTTTGAGCCTGCCGAGCCGGAAGGTCGCAAAGATACGACACCTGCTTCGGCAGACGATCGCGAGGGATCGTACGTCACTGCGCCATGTCGCCAAGGTGGTGGGTCTTCTGTCGTCCTCCATCCAGGCGATTTTCCCAGGCCCACTGCACTACAGGGCTCTTCAGCGCCTGAAAGCGCAGCATTTGTGCCGTGGGATGTGTTACGATCAGTGGGTTCCCCTCACGGACGAAGTGAAGGAGGAGATGTCATGGTGGCTGTCTCACATGGAGGCATGGAATGGGCGAGCGATCTTCGGGTCGGCCCCGGACTTAATAATAGAGTCCGACGCCAGCAGGCTGGGCTGGGGCGCCCGGTGCGGGGATTTTTCCACCGGCGGCGCCTGGTCGTCAGAAGAACAACAATTGCATATCAATTGTTTGGAGCTCCTTGCGGGCTCCTTCGCGGTTCGCTGCTGGACCAAAGATTCGGTCAAGGCTTGTGTCCTGCTACGGATGGACAATGTCTCGGCGGTCCGATATGTGAACCACCTGGGAGGTCCTCGGTCCCGCGCATTGGCGGATTTAGCGAAGGACTTCTGGGATTATTGCCTGTCTCGTCACATTGCGGTGACGGCGGAGTATCTACCAGGCCAGTCCAATCAGGTGGCGGATTGGCACTCTCGACATCTCAGGGATGCCAGCCAGTGGAAACTGGATCCGGGAGTCTTCCGGTGGCTACACTCCCTTTGGGGCCCCTTCTCGGTGGACCTCTTCGCGTCCCGTCTCGACCACCAGCTGCCGCGGTTTTACAGCTGGAGGCCGGACCCTCTGACGGAGGCCACGGACGCGTTCTTGCAGGATTGGAGTCGGGAACAGCCGTTTGCGTTTCCCCCGTTCTCCATGATCATGCGAACGGCGGCTCAAATACGCCGCCAGGGTGCGGACCTGGTGTTGGTTACACCGCTGTGGAGGTCTCAGGTTTGGTTTCCGGTTCTTCTGGAACTTTCCTGGGATTTTCCAATCCTACTCCCCCTGTTTCCTCTGCTCCTGACGAGCCCGGATCGGGAACCTCACCCTCTCGTCATGCAGAACACTCTCCGCCTCGTGGCGTGGAGGCTCTCAGGAGACGCTGGACGCTCCCGGGCCTTTCGGGGTCAGCTGAGCACTTGCTCTCCAAAGCATGGGCCGATAGTACGACGAAGCGTTACAGATCCGCTTGGCTTAAGTGGATGCGTTGGTGTTTACGAAGGGATTTGGATCCCATGGTCGCCGGCCTTGTTCCCGTGCTGAATTTCCTGGCTCATTTGGCCGACAAGGGCTTGGCGTATAGAACGATCAATGCTATCCGGTCGGCGATTTCTGCGGGCCATGATAACATCGATGGCCATCCGGTAGGGGAACACCCTTTTGTGTGCCTGCTTCTGCGTGCGGTTCGCCTCGCACTGCCGCCTGAGCCCAGGTACTCCGTCCTTTGGGACGTCAATTTGGTTCTGAACCTGTTCCTATCGTGGCCAGCGAATTCTTATCTGTCTCTAAAGGAGCTTTCGGCGAAATTAGCCATGTTGTTATGTCTGGTCTCTTGTAGGCGCGTCTCGGACATGCGCGCGCTGGATGTTTCTGCACGCATTTTTTCCCCGGAGGGGGTTACTTTTACGGTGGGTCGACGCACTAAGACGTCGTCGCGTTCCATTTCTTATCCAGCCTTTACTGACACTCCTAAGTTGTGTGTCGTGCAATGCCTCAAAGCATATGAGGACCTGACCTTGGATCTGCGCCCTCCGGGCGAGCGTCAGTTGTTGATTGCCCTGCGGAAGCCACACAAAGCTGTCTCCTCCCCCACTATTGCTCGGTGGGTGCGTTGGGTCATGCAGGAAGCGGGCATCAATACTTCTCTCTTTGGAGCACACTCCGCCAGGGGAGCCATGGCCTCTAAGGCATTCTCGGTGGGTGCTCGTCTGGAGGACCTTATGCGAGCGGCGGACTGGTCCTCTGATTCCACCTTCAAGAGGTTTTATTTTAAGCCGGTGGTGGATTTAGCTCAGTTGGTGGTAAGTAAGCTTTAAACTAGCATAATCTGAAGCCTCCGGTCCTGACATAGAATCGAAATTTGCCTAGCTTACGTAACGGTAAGTTTCAATTCTATTAAGGACACGGAGGCGAGGATTATCCCACCCGGACTACGGTGGTGTCTCTACCCGCCCGTATGGCAGTAAGTAAAGCGTTTTCCTTTACGTTGTCAGTACTGTGTTGTTCACTGAATGCTCCTCGCCTTGTTGTCGCCTTTTCCTGGGCCACCTCGCTGACGCTGTTCCTTTTTTTGACAGGCAACGACGGTGCTAAACAGGACCAATGAGGCTTAAGCGTGATCTGCGCGAAGAAAGAGGAGGAAGATGATGGGAAGTCCGGTTATATAGGGATGATGAACAGTGACAAAGGACTGTGGACTATGATTATAACAAAGAGACTCTTGGGAGTTGTTGTTGATTTTTTGTTGAACATTACGTTAATGCTTTATGTTTAAAGCATTTTTTGTTCTTATTATATCTTTTCCTAAGCTGCTGTGGTTTCTTTATGTTAATAAAGCGAAGGAAGATATAGCATAATCCTCGCCTCCGTGTCCTTAATAGAATTGAAACTTACCGTTACGTAAGCTAGGCAAATTTCGATTCCTGCAAAGCAACTTGCTAACTTTGTGCCAAATTTCAAGCAGTTTTATTCGTGAGGACCACAATTATAAGAACATGAAATTGTTTTCCCACCCCCTTTTAATATTGTTCCTGTTGATGGATCTGCACAAGACTTGCCGTAGCCATAGAAGACCTAGGGGCATATTATCAAGACCGGCGAAACAAAATTTTCGCCGCTTTAGCGGACGTTTTTGACCGCTAAGCGCCGATCATTTCATCGCCCTATTAGCAAGCTGTCGCTAACATCAGTTAGCGACAGCTTTTAGGTGATAGCGAGCGGTTTGGTACCCGCTTTGCATGTCAGCGATATTTATTGCTAATGACATACAAAGTGGGCGTACCCAACCTGTTAGCGACTAAAAACAGTCGCTAACATCGCTATCGCCTATTATCAACACAGGCGTAGCAATGGAAATATTCGCGCTAAGCATGAATATCTCCAAAAGCTAAGACCTGCTCAGACCAGTTCTTAGCCATTATATCCAATGGGAGGCGGATATTATGGCTAAGACCCTATTGGTGTTACTGCGTGAATATCGCTGTATTCTCAGCGATATTCACGCATTTCGCCGCTATCTCCGGATATTTTATCGCTTCAGAGATAAACGTTGCTAATAGCACGTTATCTCTGCGATAAAATCCGGCGATGCTTGGCGATAAAAAAAAAACTCGCTAAGCCCGTTTACCAATAAATATAGCTAGTTGTTGGTAATATGCCCCTTAATTTGTTAAATGCTTTCCAAATTGCATGTGGATTTGACAACGTATGCCACAGTTATAAACAAATGAATGCATTTACAAATAGGTACAAACTTAAAAATATCAGGAGTGAGTTAAAACATGCTAGGCATCTGTCAAATTCTGAGCTGTCAAATGGCGCTTATTAAGAGAAAACAAAAAAAAATCAATAGAAACTGACCTAACCATAACTACATAGATGCTACTACCGCTTTTGTAATATAAATTTAAATATTCCAGTATTTAAGGATCCAGCAAAGGACCCTAGAGCATTATTTATTCTAAACAGCAATTTCTGTATGTCCCTTCAAGAGAATTGTTTCAGTAGGGCGATCTTAATGGATGGATGAGCTAAGAATACTTAAAGCCATCAATACCAGTGAGCAGTCCATCCTCTCCATCTTACTCTGAGGTATTCCCTCTTTTTCAGTGTGGACAGTGGAGCCATTTGTCCCATGGTGGATTATAACAGGCACTTCTGTGAAACTAGGCAAATCAAAGTGCAGATAAAGTGAGAGTTGCATAGAATCTCTTTCCTCTTACTTTAAACCTGGATCTCTCATCGACAGCGGTGCAAAACATCTGACATTGGCTTATATGTATGTATATGTTGATGTTTTCAATACTTTGCACCACAAGTTGAATTTACATGTGGCCTGACCGGTGCACAATGTTGTTTATCACTGATCAGGCTGTGCAAATGTCGTTATAAAATTACACAACTGCAGGGTAACCTATGCCATCCAGAAATATGATGAAAAATTGCTGTGTGGCTTAATAAATGGCTTAATAAGTCTATGCAAATAGTTGAACACTGACAAGATGTGGAGCTTCTGAGGCAGGTCAAGAGTTTACAATGAGAAAATAGAACAACGTGTGCCAATAACAGGTTTATGGGGCGACACTGCTGAGAGGTAAATGTGTCAATAGGAATTCGATTATGAATTTTATCCTCAAAAGTTGCTTTTATCAATTTTCCCTAAGTACTTAGGAAAACCTTGTCTATGCAGTGTTTGTTTATTCTTTCCTACGCCAAAAGTAGTGAACTTTCTAGATGAAACTATGTCGTGTTGACAGTGATGCTAATAAAAAAAACATTTCCAAGACAGACTGCTGAAAGAGAATGTTCTGTTTGTTCCTTTACTCAGAACATAAATAATATGACAGCATTTTGATGGAGTAACTTTACGGGTCTGTTGTGGATAATTTACCGTGGTTATTCTTTTTCCCCGTGGTTATGGGCATTGTATACCTTCAAGAGACCTTGAATTTTTAAAATATATTGCTTCGTTTCCTCTCAAAATGTGTGTTCATTTGACAGGGATATATATTGCTACCCTGTCTAAATAAAATGTAGGAGTTCCACTTGCAACCAATTTTAAACTTTTTGATTGCAAATTATCTGGCCGCAGGCAACGCTCTTCTCGTCAATTTTATTTCATTTGACTCTGCCTTATATTTTATTATCGGCTTCTTGTGTTTTTTACAGGCGAGGTCAGTCAGTCCTGCCTTCCAATCCTGATTGGCGTTGTTTGTCGGGGAAGAGGGCAATATCTCAGTGTGATTTTCTGAAAGTAGTCAAAGTGTACACCCCACCGTCTCGTCGAACAGCAGTGGAAATGATATATCATTCATATGTCATTCATAACACACAGTAGGATGAAACCCATGTGATGTATGGAGGCTCGGCATGGGACCTGCCCTGTCAGCTGTGTACAGCTAGATACAGTATAAGAACTGTTGCTGCAGTATCCATTTGTGCAGGTCAGAAAGAAAATATGTTTTGTGAGTGACAGTATCTTGAACAAATGAACTTTACAAACTATACATTAAAGTATTATTTTCACCTTGTTATACTTTCTTAACTCATAATGCTCATCCTCATTCCTTAATGTTTTTTAGCAACGCCTTGAAGATGTTTTCTTTTGACAAATGCTTTTGAACACGTTTATAACATATTTGATTATATTTAAGGTTGAGTTGCTGATCTTGTACTGTATGATTGGAAAGGGGCGACCATTCGGTCCCCCCGAACGTATGGCGGAGTACCACGATCCCCCCGGGAAGCCATCTTGGGCGGGAGGCGAGTCTCGGCTGGTATGCCCGAAGCGGCGTAGCCGGGGCGCGCCTTTTTCCCGCCCTGGAGTGGGCTGGCCTAGACACTGACGCGGCCGGGCCACGCCCTCGGGGTTTACGCCCACCCTGAAGACGGATAAAAGGAGCAACAAGCCAAGGAAGCATCCTCTTGTTCCAGTGCTCTGAAGCTGCACCACCTCGCTGCACGTGAGCTCGAGACGGAACGAAGAGCCAATTTTGAGCGTTGTAATCTTTCTTGTTTATTTTACAGATACTCTGTCGGAGAATGCCTAAGAAAGCGGGAAAGCGAATGACTACCGACCAGATGCTGCGTGTTCTCATGAAGGAGGTAACCGACCTAAAGAAGCGAATGGCGGAGAAGGACGAGGAAGGGGGGCCTAAACGTCCTCTGGCAGGAGCAGCTCCGGGAGGAAAAGGCAAGAGGCCCAGAAGGGGAGCTGCTGGGGGAGACGTCCCAGTACCCTCTACCCCACTCGAAGCACCCACTCCGGGGCCTGAGGAGGGGAATCCGATTCCCGTGGTGGTCACCCCCGTGTCCGGGGAGGATATGCCGCCCGAGCTGGCAGCGCAACTTGCAGCGTGGTTGGGTAAAGGTAGCAAGGGCGCCACGGCTGACGACGCGCAAGTATTGATGAAGCAGCTGCGGGAAACAAGGGAAGCGACGAAGGCACCATCGCCGGCTGCGACAGTAGAGATACCACCCGGCTCAGGTCCAGTCGCAGATACAGCTTCCGGTTCAGGTAAGCGGCCATTGCCGATTGCGAGGGATGAGTCGGCACCCTCTCGAAGGGAAAAGTTGGGTCAACACGTCCCTCTGGCTATCAAAGAGAAGATATGGGCAGGGGAGTATATAAACATCTTCTCGTTGCTTACTGATCATTATGAGATGGAGCATGTTAAGAGCCAGAAGGAGCTCATGCATCCGAGTGTTTGGCGCGCAAAGATGGCCGCCTTTAAGGTAAACGAAAACATTGGTAATTGGGGCAAGGCATGGGGGGTTTTTACATCCATCTTGGGTGAACGTAGGCCCGAATTGCTGCCCGAATTGCCGATTTATCAGTCACGGATCATGGGGTATTCGGTGTCTCACGAAGGCAATCATTGGTTTTGTTACGACAATATTTTCAGAAAAGCGAAAGAGCATGATAAATACTTAACTTGGGATTGTTATGATTCTGTGTCCTGGTCAAAAATGGAGGATTCTGGTATGTTGAAGGTGCCTTTGGTAGGGAGTAACATTGGTGAAACTTCCCGCCAATATGCGGGGACGCCCTTTCGATCAAGTACGAGTAACGACAATCACGCGAGGCCAACCGGCAACGCGGGTAAAAGGGGGGTTTGTTGGAACTTTAACAGGGGGAAATGTACGAGGCCCCAGGGGTCATGCAAATTTAGGCACGAATGTGGGGGGTGTGGGCAATCATCCCATCCTGAGTCCATGTGCAGAGCCAAAACGGGTGATAACGGGGGTAGAGGAGGCGCCAAACAGGTCTGACATAGTCCGAGGGGCGCCTTTACCTACTCCGATTGATACCATGGCAATGATTCCTTGGCTCAACGAATACCCGGATCACGCTTCCGCTGGGGTGTTGCGGAACGGATTTTCAGATGGTTTCCGCATCCCAGTGGGGGAGTTTCAGGGTATAGCAAAATGTAAAAACCAGATATCAGTCTTACAGCATACGACTGTGGTACAGGAAAAGATCGGGAAGGAGGTGGCTCGAGGTCGAGTCGCCGGTCCATTTAAGGTGCCACCAGTTGCTAACTTTGTTTGTTCCCCTTTAGGGGTGGTCCCCAAGAAGGACCCGGGTGAGTTTCGGCTGATACATAATTTATCAGCCCCACGTGGTCTTTCCGTAAACGATGCGATAGACCCGGAAGTTTGTTCGGTGCGGTACGCATCCTTCGATGAGGCCGTAGCCATTTTGAATCGCCTGGGGCCCGGTGCGCTGATGGCAAAATCCGATATCGAGTCAGCGTTCTGGTTGCTCCCGGTACACCCCGACGATCAGCGTCTCCTTGGTTTCATTTTTCAGGGTCACTATTACATGGATAGGTGTATGCCGATGGGGTGCTCTATATCTTGTGCCTATTTCGAAAAGTTCAGTTGCTTCCTGCAATGGGTCTTCACAAGGAAGACGGGGTTTCAACATGTTATGCATTATCTCGATGACTTTTTGTTTCTGGGGCCAGCCGGGGATCCGGAATGTGGACAGGCTTTGACTGCTTTTTGTGTCTTGATGAATCAGTTTGGCGTGCCATTGGCACCAGGTAAGACTGTGGGTCCCTCGACTTGCCTCGAGTTTCTGGGGATCGAGCTCGACTCCAAAGAAGGTTGTTTTCGGTTACCAGGTGACAAGGTGTTAAAATTCAGGGCATCCCTGCAAATGTGTATTAGTGAGTCTAAGGTTAAGCTACATCAATTGCAGCAATTGGTGGGACAGTTGAATTTTGCCCTAAGAGTTATACCGATGGCCCGCCCCTTTTCCCGCTCGATCGCTCAAGCCATGGTCGGCCTGAAGGAGGGTCATCATCGCACAAGGCTCTCGGCAGAGGTTCGCCAGGACATGCGCATTTGGTTGGCATTTCTGGCGGATTTCAATGGTCGAATTGTCTGGAACAAACCGGCGGTGTCCTCTGAGGAGCTGGGGCTGTGGACAGATTCGGCAGGGAGCGTTGGTTTTGGGGCCATATTCGGCACTCAGTGGTCGGCACAAAAATGGCCGTCTTGGTGGCATGATAGTGGACTGACAAGTAACATTGCTTTTCTGGAACTTTTCCCCATTCTGGTGGCCCTGAGAACTTGGCCCGGGGGGTTCAGAGACCACTCTGTGGTATTCTGGTCTGACAACATGACCGTGGTTGAATGTATCAATAGCCAGGCAGCACGATGCAAATGGATTCTGAGATTGCTCAAGGAAATTGTATTACTGTGTATGCAATTGAATGTGCTATTTAAGGCACGACATGTGCCGGGGGTGCTGAACCATGCGGCTGATGCACTTTCTCGTTTTCGTATGCAGGCCTTCTGGGGTTTCCTGCCCACAGCGGACCCGGTGGCGGCACCCTTCCCCGAAGCTCTCTGGTCTCTCGGTGCCCCGAACTACAAAACCTCGTGGGAGAGAGTTTAGCACCCAGGACGAGGAAGGCATATGAAGGGGCGTTCCGTTCCTATTGGGCCTTTTTGGGGGCTGCTAGGGGGGAGCTTTGGGGTCAGGAAGAGTCTGTAGTAGGATTTCTGCTGTCTTTACATCAGGCAGGCAAATCGGTGGCTACGGCCCAGAGGCATCGGGCCGCCATTTCCTTGGTGGCTAGGGCTCATGGGATCCAGGACCCGACAGCGTCTTTCGTTGTGCAAAAAGCGCTACGTGGGTGGCAACGCCTTGAGGGTCGCAGAGTAGATGAAAGGCGCCTGATAGGTTTGGATAGGTTGGCCCTGTTATTATCCATACTCCCTGCAACGTGTTCATCCCAGTATGAAACAGTGTTATTCCGAGCCGCTTTTACGCTGGCATTCCATGGGGCTATGCGGGTAAGCGAACTAGTGGCAAAGAACAAGCAGGACATGATGGGGGGACTGTGCCGAGAGCACGTTCAGGTCAGAGGGGGGACAATGACTGTCTCGTTTGTCAGGTCCAAGACCGATCAGGGTGCGATGGGAGATTGCATAATCATACAAAGGATTCCCGGGTCCTCCATGTGCCCGGTGAGTTGTGTAGAGGAATATTTGGCACTAAGGGTGGCATCATGGGGGGGGACCTTGTTGAGACACGCTGACGCCACCCCACTGACGAGGTTTCAGTTTCAGCGGGTGCTTGCGATGTCAATTGCCGCTGCGGGCTTGAACCCGGGCGAGTTTGGGACCCATTCCTTTCGGATAGGGGCTGCTACGGAGGCTACAGCCAGGGGTCTGAATGTAGAACAAGTTAAACGTGTGGGGCGTTGGTCCTCCAATTGTTATAAAAGGTATGTGCGGTTGCACATGTTGTGAAGCTGTAATGATGTACTCACGCTTCTTGTTTTTGTTTGGTTTCAGTTGCGCAAGCCTACGAGGCGGGGCGGACTATGCAGTCGACCCAACACCAGGCCAGCGGTCAGACATCACCGGCTGTGAAAAAGGAGGTGTGGGTCGTGGGCCACTCATACGTGAGGCGTGCCGCGGACGTATTCAAAGCAGGTGACATGATTCACGTGGCTGGGGAATACGGGTACAGTGTGTCCTTCTACGGAAAGGGCGGGCTCTGTATTGACCAGTTTCAATCATTTTTTGAGGGTTTGCTAGGGCGGACGAGGTCACCGCCGTGTATAGTCATAGTACATCTTGGGGGCAATGATTTGGTCACCACTGGTAGACGACTTCTTCTTGAGGCGATGCTTTCCACTGTAAGTTGGTTAGCGAGGAGAGTTCCAGGGTGCACGATTGCATGGTCCCATAGGATCCCACGGAAAGTATGGCGGGGGGCGATGTCTGTTTCTGCTCTGAATCATTCAGTAAGAAAAATTAATAACAAAGTGGGTAGATTGTTCCGTTCCAATACACTGCATTCTATTTCGCATGGTTGCATTACTGGTGACAGCATGTATTTGGGGGATGGTGTTCATTTGTCCCGGGTGGGGAACGAGTTACTCATAGGAGACTTTATAGCTTGGCTGAAGACCTTAAGACATGACCTTTAGGTAGGAGTGTTGTGGGGGGTCCGGATAGCCGGTCAACTATCTGGCCTGTGGCGGTAAGGTCATGATCGGTGAGCACTAATTGGAAGATCCCTATGAGTGGGCGTCACCCATTACGGTTGGGAGCGCTCGAGGGAGGTGGCCATTGGCCCCTCAACGGGGAAGGCGGTCCCTTCTAAGGATGGGCCGCCGAAAAGAAAGGAAAGGCGGTCAAGGCCCCTTCCTGGGTAGGAGGGGCTACAGCCCCTCCTGGAGAATTTCCCGGGGCCAGGACATCTGCGACGGCAGATGCGGTAAGTTGTGTGGGGTTTGGGGGGGGGTCTACGCTACCTTCTAGATTCCTCACACGAGTCCTCGGACGACCTCTAAGTGGCGTCGAGTTTATTGGGGCCCCCGTCAAGTCAAGGGAAATTGGTAGTTGCACTCGAGGTACGCCTCTGTGCGGTCGCCCCTCACAAGTGAGGGGGATATTTATGGTTAGGGATCTTGACACCGGTTACGACCTTGCCGTTGGCCCTTAAACGTTAGGATGTACAATTTCAAAATTTCAAGTTAAATGTTTTGTAGGATGTTAGTTCGGCTAGGAGAACCTTTGTATTAGAGAATATGTTAAGGTTAGCCAAACATCGCAATGTGGTAATGAAATTGTACATAATATGAAACTGTTATTTTAATGTTTTAATTTTGTTTCATATTTTAATAAATACGGCCGGGAGGGTCACTCCCTCCCGTCTTCCAAAAGTTCAGAACCGTTTCCAGTTTCCCATCCTTGGGGATTGTGTTGAGAGGGGGTGGCGGGTATCTCAGCCATATAACTCATGTGGTCATGCTCTAGTAACAGATTAAAGGTGTACATTATAATTTGAGTCTAACCAGGAACTCTCAACTTTTAGGCTCCGACAAAAGAATTCAAATATTTGAATTAACTAGTATATTTGAGAACACTGATGATAAAACGTCTGTTCGGCCATGCGCAGTCAATATGTGTATTCTAAGACATAGATTTAGTATGCATAGATTTAGTATGCGGGTACTGGTTTTCCAGTGGTTAGACCTCCTATAACACTGCCTTTGTTAAGCTTCTCACTTAAATTGCAAGTTAACTATGGAAAGGAAGTTTAGTTTCTTTTCCATGTATTTAAATAGTCGTCCTGCATATGTATCTTGATGTGCACCTCTGTTGAGAGTATCTTCATCCTTGATGATGGTCATTAAAAACATTCCAGATGATCATGACAAACTTGGGCTTGCATCATTTCTACAGAAAAATGGTCACAACTCCTGATTTTAATCATCAGGATATTCTTTGGCCCTGATCTGGAGACTGTCAGAATAAAGATGCTTTTATTTATCACACCTGATAAATATGATGCTGTGTTTGTTATTTATTGTGTGCAATAAATAACACTATCATTAGATTTCGGGAAATAACATGCAGATTATGGTGCTTTCCACACCACAAAGTAAAGAAAGAAGTGTACACTATTTCCTGTTAAATTCTGGCAGATTAACACACCCGGCAATTACTGGATGTGGTATATAGCAATACACGCAGAATTCCAATCTCTGTTTAAAGAGGGCTTTACCCAGGAGTCAGAAAATTTTGAATAACTTGTAATCAGAGCCTTAACATGTTATTGACCATCCATGTTTGTAATAGTATTATTAACACAGCTCGGAACAGAGATGTAACAGAGAAAAAAAAGTGCCATATTAAACACTTCTGGTGGAAAAAATGTATGTTACAAATTCCTATGCACAAGTTTTTGTGAATTTGCAGGAACATTACTGCATACCTACGATTCATGAGAAATCAGGTAACACTCAACTATTCACCCGTCAATAAGTGAAATGACAGCAGAACACTCCAGGTTTCTCGTTTTTATTATTGTTTAATGAGGATCGATTGCCCAGCCAACATGTGTTTCGTCAGGGTGTGTACCCACGACTTCTTCAGGGTTCTGTGGCAAATGAAATGCAATGAATCGATCACTCCACCGGTTGTACTTCCTTCCCGGCTGGCGTAGGAATGGAACAAATTCCCAAAGTAAAATCAAATGAATAAGGAACTATCAAATCGAACGGTCCACTGTCACTTCAAGTAGAGTAATTCTGAGTTATGGCACTTGAAAGAAAACCGAGCCAAGTGGGCTCTATCAAGGCTCCGTTATCCTCTTAGAGATCCATGTGACCGCAGCCGAGTGCGCTGCTTAATCTTGTGACCCAAGGCGAAAACCGGAAAAAGTTGATGTAATCCCAGTAAAGCTTGATTTAATCAAATAAATGTATTGGACTGTGTTTGAGAACTAAGAAAACAAACCTAGGATCTTTCCTAGGGCAAAGGTGTCAGGATTGCTCATTCATGATCCTGGATTGTTAGGTTCAAGATTTGCTGATGGAGGTGTGATTGAGGTTTATTATCATAGATAGACTTGGGATAAAATTCCCTTGTGAGTATTCCTATTTCTCCTGTTACCAAGCCAAAGTACCAATGTATTTTTGTGTAGCTATTGCACTCAAAGCATGTACTTATTTAGGTGCAGATGTACTGCTCTCAAAACATTTCAGAAGAGTCGATACAATTTCAACAAGGGATAGACCTCAAATGTATTTTGCATGTAATGAGGAGCGACAGTGGCTTAGCTAGACCTTTGGCCACCCGTGGCATGTAAGAGCGGGGGAAGGGTGCTGGCGATTCCTGTGTTTGCTGTCCCATGACGGCGGCAGGTAAGAGGGGGCGAGGCTGCTGCCCCAATATTCTTGCCACCCGGGTTGACCGCCGCCCCGCCCCCCTCCTGCTACACCACTGTTGAGCCAAAATAGAGATCATGTTGCTTACAGGTAATGACCCCATAGGATTTCTGTCAATCTACTTCCTCTTGTGGGTCACCTCACCAACACCAGCTAGCTTGGTGCATCACTGCCTGGAAGCGGTGCCAATCATTTCTAGATATCTTTGTGAATACCGAGAAAGTAAGGACATTTCTTCCAAACATAAGAGTAAACAAATACAGCCTAATTACAAGTGAAGGTGCTATTTATCGCACCTCATAAATAATGATACCCTATTTACTGGGTGTGATAAATAGCACCTATTTTTTATTATTCAATGGTTTTCCAATCTCCTTTTGTGTTCGTCTCATCTGAAGCATAGACTTCTTATCATGATTTTGATTGAATTGCTTGTATTGTTCCATACGTAATATCAGGTAACTAATTTTTGTCTTTTTCTTTGAGCACTCCACAGGTAATGTCTGTGTTTTCTTGCTATTTCCTCCATGTCCTGTTTCCCTCTCACACTCCCACCCCCTGTGCTGTGTTGTTTCCAAGCCATCCAAGCTCATTCCTAAGAGTGCAGCAGCGGGTTGACATTTTTCTGGTTTGACTAAAGAGCAGACTTTTTTGGACTGGTTTTAAATAAGGAATGAATTAATGGCCTGCAGGAGAGGCAGGCTTCAGCATTCACTCAGCCTACATTTGAGGTGCAAGATGTAATTAGGGTGACTCTACCCTCAATCTGATTCTGCAAAGCATCAAACGGCTGGGGCATGTGTTCCCTTTCTGAAGTTTGTGGAAAGTAAATGGCAAGTATTTTTCTTTAAATTCTGACAATTACTTAGACAGCTGTTATCCTCTTTCAAGTACATGCAGCTATTTCACTGTGTTATTTTTATTGTATCTCATGCAATAGGCTTTTTACCGTCTTACTGATGCCCTGAACAAAATTTTCTAAATAATCCATGCCGTTTATAGGGACTGAAAAGTTTGAATTCAATGGTCATTTTCAAGATAACTTAAGATATGTGTTTGATGTTTTTCTTTTACTTTTCTTTTTACCAGTGCTTTATAAACAAATATTGGCAAAGACAATAGCTGATCAACAGAATTATGTCATTAATCCAGAAAGCAAATTCTTTAATAGCCCCTCATGCAAAGCACCTAGTACTCTTGAGTGCACCTAGTTAATCCCTAATCTTGGGGAAGCTTGTAATTTCTGATTTTGGTTTGGGAATAATGGCCAGATTTAGAGATTCCACCCCCAGGTATCATGACATCAACATTTTAGAAAACCATAACCAGTGCCTAAGTGTCTACTGTCTCTCAACATAGTTAACGATTGTTTGACAACAAATGGTTATCGTTAAAGAAGCATCATGTTGAGGACTACTCAACTTGAGCTTGATCTTGTTGTTGCAGAAGTGATGTGGATCCCATCAACTATTCGCCTGGCCACTGGCAATGGTCAAAGTCAGAATTTGATCTGTGCATTGCACCCTGCAAGGACAGGGGTTGTGAAGAAAAGAGATACTATTGGAATTCTTCCCAGATCAGTTGCTCACTGAGGAAATACTTTTGGCTGATCTTGTGACATATACTTCTTTTCTCTTAAGTTCTGCTTAAACCATTTTTTTAAATATAAATACACATCATATTAGTACAAGCACTTTATATTAACACACAATACCAAGATTTGATTTTTCAAACAATGATCTTCACTCAAATGTTTAATATATTGAGGTCCTTGAATCTCTTGAGGTTAATATTTTTCCTTCCGTGTACCACAGTGTACAAATGTTAAGTGCACATTAGTAATCAAGTCTCTCATGTGCCAGGGATTTGCCTTATTCATCAATTATATACACACTGATTACAGGTTCATCCTAGTTTCTATAAGCCTTTCTTTAAGAAAATTAGCTTTTTCTCACAAAATGAACTTTGAGGGGCTAATTAGGATGACGGGCAGTGGCACCACCGCAGTGCTGGTGGGGCGGAAAATGCCTTTTTCTGCCCGCAAGCAGTGGTACTCACGTCCGCCATATTAGTATAGAAAAACATAGGTCATTTCCGGGCCTATGTTTATATCTCAACTAGGAGGAGGCCTAATCTCATACGTCACCTGACAGTGCTGGAGGACATGGAGGATATAGCGATCATTCGCAAATTCCGCCTTGACAGACCGACACTGAAGACCCTTTGTGATCTGTTGGAGCCCCAACTGCAGCCTCATCACCACTACCCAACAGCATTCACACCCACATATAAAGTGATGGCAGCCCTCCACTTTTTTGCAACTGGTTCCTTCCAGGAGACCGTGGCCAGCATTGCAGGGATATTGCAACCAATGTTCAGCCTGGTGCTGAGGTATGTTCTTGCAGCCATGATGTTCTATAAGGATCGATACATACATTTCCCCAGGGAAGCAGAATTGGCCATTGTGAAGGGTGACTTCTATCCCCTTGGGCACATCCCGCATGTTGTTGGTGTCATCGATTGCACCTATGTAGGTCTGCTGCCACCACAGGCAAGTGAGCACATTTTTAGAAATTGTAAACATTATCATTCAATCAATGTGCAGGTGGTGTGCCTTGCAAGCATGACCATATCACATGTGTGTGCAAGATTCCCCGGTTCAGCCTGGGGCACCACAGCATGGTGCCCCAGATGATGGCAAATCTGCTTCCCGAGCGTGGTTGGATTGTGGGTGAGTATGCCTAGTGCTATGGTGTGCTGTGTGTGTGACCTGCTGCCCTCTGCCTGTGCAACATTGCAATGTGTGTTTGTCATTCACAGGTGACTCTGCATATCCCAGACGGCCATGGCTGCTGAGCCTACTACGGAATCCCAGGACCCCGGCTGACATCAGGTACAATGAGGCCCATGGCAGGACCCAACGTGTCATTGAGCGGACTGTTGGCCTGCTCAAATCAAGATTCCGCTGCCTTGACAGGACTGGAGGTGCACTGTCATACTCACCTGGGAAGGTCTGCAAGATCATTGTGGCATGCTGTATGCTGAACAGCATGGCCATTCACAAGGGGATTCCCCTACTCCTGGATGATGGTGAGGACCCAAGTCCCCCGCCTGTTCAGGGCCCTGAGTCCAGTGTTGAGGACAGTGGAGAGGAGGAAGCAGTTGATATGCGTCAGCAGTTCATCACCCGCTACTTCATTTGAAGGTGGGTGACGAGGTACAACTTGTACATTGTCTGGTGTAATTGCTGTTGTTGTGAAGGGCTATGCGCGGATGTTACAGACAGGCACATGTTTAGTCACCTGTGTGTGGAAATGTGGCAGTGACATTTCACATGTGAACATATACAGAACTCTGCAGAGCGTGGCTGGGTTATGTTTTGCGCAAACCAATATTAGTAGTGGAATAGCAAATCGACAATGATAAATGCTCCAGCGAACAAAAGAGGCAACGGCCACCAACATGCCAAACAATCTACTGTGAAACACAGAGAAATAGCTACAAACAATATTTCGTCCCCGAGCAACCAGAATTTAATATCCAGAAATGATCGTATTAATATTTTCTCTCCAAAAAATACTCTACCTGTTTGGCTACATCTGATGATACCAACTACACAGGATCATCTTTGAGAACATGTTACTTCAAATCTCTACATAAAAAAAATAAAGAAATCATTTTGAGAATAACTAATTCTGGAGGTTTTTTGGACTGAAAAATATTAATACGATCATTTCTGAATATTACATTCTGGTTGCTCGGGGATGAAATATTGTTTGTATACAGAACTCTGTTTGGTGACACTTGCTGCACATTGTGTTGTCTGCCTGTAGACTTATGTGGATGTTTTGTATAGTGTTATGTCTGAGATGCCACACTAACGCCAATGACAGTTGTTCTGTTGTGTCTCCCTAGGTGCCTCGAAAATCTCCAGGCCTACCTACTGTACATCTTTTGGATACATCATGGACCTTTTCAAAACTGTAGATGTTGCAGTAAAAACAAACTGCACAAATTCAAGTGTGTAAGGTATTTTATTTACGAAGTTGACATGTGAGGGGTGCTGGGCATATTTACATGTTGGTGGTGATGGAGCAGTGAGTTGACAGTCATGGTAGATGAGATGCAAGAGTAGACACCACATGGATGTGGTGACCTAGTCCAACAGACAGGTGCCATTCACAAGGCAGTGTGGGGAAGGACAGTCCAAACAGTCAATGCAGTGGGGAAGAGGGTTGCCATCAAGGCTGGGTCAGTGACTGGCGTGTGGCTGGTGCTTTGCCTCCAGAGACTCCCAGGCTCTTCTTTGGACGCCCCCTTGATCGCTTTGGCGGGGCGGCCTGCTACATGACTAGCGGTGTCTGAGGACTCACCCCTCTCTGTGGCCGCAGGGGATGATGGTGCACTGTCTTCCTGCAGCACAACAGAGGGGGCGGAGGTGTTGTTTGGGACATAGACCTGTCCCTCAGTAACACCACTTGCTGGGCCATGATGCCCACCATTTGTCAAATGCGTGTGTCGATGGAACTCATCAGCAGGATGAGCTCGCGCAATAGTTCGTCAGACCGGCCACTTTGTCCCTGGACCTGTTCATATGCCTTGATGACTCTGATGAAGTGGTCCAGGGATGGTGTGCCAACCTCCTGAGGTCTGGGGGTGACCCTGGCCCTCCCACCTGCCCTACTGCCACGGACCCCTTGCCTTGCCACTTTGGGTCCACGCACACTCTCCCAGCCCTCCACAGTTGTTGTTGTGTCCTGGTCATTCCATGGGACAGGGAGGGTGCTGCAGGTGGTACTGATGGTGGTGGCGGAGGTGGCAGCGGTGGAGGCACAGGCCGTGACTGCAGGTGTCTGCTGTGCTGTTGTTGTTGCAGCAGCTATGGTGGTGGGGAGGATGGGGCCTGGGACCTGTTGGTCCCTGGCACACCAGATGGGCCGGCCTGGAGCTCATTGTCCAAACTATCCTGGGAGTCAACATCTGAGAGTCCCTGTACCGGGGGTGGGGACTTGCTCTGCTGGTCGTTGTTGTCATCGGAAGTGAGTTCTTCATCACCTGTGGATTAGATGGGGAATGTTCAGTGTTGGGCACTGTGTAAGTATTCTGTTAGCTGCATGTCATCGACTGTCTGTATACTACAAAATTGAGAGATCTTCACTATTATCATTAAGTGCAATACTGGGCATAATTACATGGTGCAGAGGAATATCAATTACTCATACATGTATCAATGCATTCCATGCAATTGGTGCTGTGTGTAGTGATGCAGGTCTCCCACTCCCAAACAGCCAGCCCACTGAAGATGTCTACCTACCTGTAAGTTTGTCTGGTGAACAGTGCAATGGCTTCCAGGAGCTACTGGGTGGGAGGGAGTGCTCAATGCTGCTGGGGTGTGAGACAGGGGGCATGGTGGGAGTCGTGGTACAGGTCTCCCACCCCAAACAGGCCTCCAAAGCAAGATGGCTACCTACCTGTTAGGTGAGGGTGAACAGTGCAATGGCTGACACGTGCTCTTGGGGGGGGGAGGGCTCTATCCTGGTATGCTGTGGGACAGGGGGCATGGTGGGAGTCGTGGTACAGGCCTCCCACCCCCAAATAGGCCTCCCAAGCAAGATGGCTGCCTACCTGTTAGGTGAGGGGAACAGTGCAATGGCTGACACATGCTTCTGGGTGGTGTTGGGGGAGGGCTCCATCTTGGTAGGCTGTGGGACAGGGGGCATGGTGGGAGTCGTGGTACAGGCCTCCCAAGCAAGAAGGCTGCCTACCTGTTAGGTGAGGGTGAACAGTGCAATGGCTGACACATACTCCTGGGTGGTGTTGGGGGAGGGCTCCATCTGGTAGGCTGTGGGACAGGGGCATGGTGGTAGTCGTGTTACAGGCCTCCCGCTCCCAAACAGGCCTACCAAGCAAGATGGCTACCTACCTGTTAGGTGAGGGTGAACAGTGCAATGGCTGACACATGCTTCTGGGTGGTTTTGGGGGAGGGCTCCATCTTGGTAGGCTGTGGGACAGGGGGCATGGTGGGAGTTGTGGTACAGGCCTCCCACCCCCAAACAGGCCTCCCAAGCAAGATGGCTACCTACGTGTTAGGTGAGGGTGAACAGTGCAATGGCTGACACATGCTCCTGGGTGGGGGAGGGCTCTATCCTGCTCAGCTGTGGGACAGGGGGCATGGTCGGAGTCGTGGTACAGGCCTCCCACCCCCAAACAGACCTCCCAAGCAAGATGGCTACCTACTTGTTCGGTGAGGGTAAACAGTGCAATGGCTGACACATGCTCCTGGCTGGGGGAGGGCTCCATCTTGGTAGGCTGTGGGACTGGGGGCAGGGTGAAAAAAAGCAATGGTGTTTGGGTTGAGCAAGGAAGCACTTATCTGTGTGTTGGTTAACATTTGTTTGTACTTTCCAGCCTCCACTCCCCCGGATACTCCTGTGAGACTCTCAGGATGCAGTATGGCAAGCACCTTCTCCTGCCATGGTGTGAATGGTTTCGGAGGGATGGGAGGGCCGCCACCAGTCTTGTTGGCCAGTTCCCTGTTCTTGCTTCTCCTCTCTTTCACAACCCTCTTGAGATCATGCCACCACTTTATGATCTCCTTCTTGGATCGCGGGGTGGTCCCTACTGCATTGACCCTTTGTACTATCCTTTACCACATTTGGGTCCTTGTGGCTAATGGTGTCTGTTGGATCAGGCTACCAAAAAGTTGTGGTTCCCCTCTCACTATCTCACTTACCATGACTGTCAGCTCACTCTCTGTGAATTTGGGCATTTTCTGTGCTGCCATTGTGCGTGGTGTTTGGAGTGTTTGTGGGTGCAGGGGTGTGTGTGGTGTTGATGTGTGAGGTGTGTTGTGTGCTGGGGATAGTTGGTGCTGGTGTGATGGTGGTAGTGGTGGTGTGTGTGCTGTGCTCTTTTGCCTCGTCTGTCAGATCTGTTGTATGCCCTTCTCTGGAGTGTTGCAAAGGATTGTGGTCAGTAAAGGGGCTGGTTTTATACTCAGCTGTGTGGGTGTGTCCAAATGGGATTTTGAGGTCAGGTGTGTTGTGGGTGTTGTCCATGGAATTGTACTTTTTTTTGGGCATTTGTTTTTTCATTGGTAAGTATTTTGTGTATTTGGAGGGCATGGCTACTTTGATTTGTGCTAAGTTTGGCATTGTTGCAGTGTTTTGCCATCGTCCGCCATGTTTTTCATTTACCGTCGGCTGCAGTGGCCATGTGCAGCTCTTCGGCTGTCTCTACCATTCACTCCTGTGTGCCACCGCGGATCGTACCGCGGTACTATAGGGGATATCCTAATTTCCGGTGCGGTGTCTCCGATTTGCTTGCGGCGGGTTGTAGATTTTCTGCTGCGTTTCCGACCGCCGCGGTCAGTTTTTGGACGTCACCGCCCACGTCGGGCGGTTTTGGTTTGCCCGCTACTGCCACTGTAGGTATTTTTTGACGGTTGATCCTAATTTGATCGCTGGTTTATCTGCGGTACCGGCGGGCGGTTCGTTCCCGCCTCCATGGCGGTCGGGTGGTTTTCCGCCCACTATCCTAATGGGGCCCTGAGTGTCCAACACAACTTCAAAAAAGATTTAAAACCTTGAGTCTAACTATTTTTTTTATTTCACTTGAAGTAGCAGTTCTAGATTGTTCTAAATATAACAGGTAATTATGTTGCAGTGGGACTTACAAATGCAGGCATCCCATTTGAACAACAGTAAATCCTTTTGGGCTGTTGTTTCAGAGCCGCAGCGAAAAAATTACTGTGAGCTCCAACACATGCCAAATTGTTAGTAAGACCTGGGAGGAGTACTTTGGTAAAATATACACTAAAGATATCTTTGTTATGAATAACTCGCAAATATTACACATTCAGATGTCCCTCACAGAAGTAGAGGATACCATTAACCAAAGTGTTGTGGAGAAGTGTGGCTCAGGGGTTAGAGGCGGCAGACCCGGAAGCTGAGATCGGCCGTGGACCAGGGTTCAATTCCCCGCCTCGGCGGGTCTTGGGCTAAAAATTCCACGGACTCGATAATTCTTGCTCCGGTGCCTTCTCGACTCACGGGTTCACACTCTGTGACTCTGGGCAATAGCTTGCTTAATCTACACAACGGCCCGTCGCGGCGGGATGCCTGGCTAACACCTTGTGGATACCCTGTTGGGTTATCTCACAGGGGAATACCAGGACGGGTTCCCTAAGCAAGCGCCGGGAAACCCTCTGCGGGTAGCTGTGCGCTATATAAGCTCAAATACATTACATTACAAGGCACCAGGTTCCAATCGATTAAATAAAAAGTAATGTCATTTTTTGGGCACCTCTTCTTTCCAATATTTTCAACACTCTTGCCTGCTCCACATTACCTGTTACTTGGGGTACATCTCTCATCGTACCCATATGTAAAAAAGGAAATCACTTTCTCCCGGGACGGTATAGGCCTGTTTCGTTAATATATACTTCGGGTAAAATCTTTGGGAGTGATCTACAATAGAATCAAAGAATGAACCTGGCTGAGTTAGTTCTGTACCCCTATCAACATGTGTTGAGGAACGAAGTGGGGACGGTTGGGGACGGTTGAGCAGGGCTGAAATCTAATTTTGGTTTTGGGCAAATGCATGGTAGCCAAACAAACTCCTCTCTATATCGTATTCATGGCCTTATCATCAGCATTTGATTGAGTAAATCAATCCAAACTATTGCATTTGCTTAATGCATGTGGTTTGGACATAACATTAGTGCACTTTCTTGCGTATTTTCACAAGGATATGAGGCAAGGGTTCATATCAGCACACAAGGAGAGGTCTCTGGAAGCATAGCTATTCACTGGGGAGTGAGACAGAGGTGTGTGCTGGCTTCTCTTGTATTCATTTTATATATCAACAGCTTCACCCCTTTTTAATGTGCATCTCCCCTGATGTGCCCAAAAATAGAGGCAATCTGTTACCTACACTTCTTTATGCGGACAACGCAATGCTCATGGCACATACCCCTAGGACACTGCTTCGGTTGGTGCTTGGCTTTGTGGATTTTATGGCTGCAGTGGACTTGCAGACAAATTTTACAAAATTACATATTATGGCATGTGGCCGAAGGTGCAAACTATTTCCACTTTTGACAATTGGTTCTTACTGGTTGAGTAGCACAAGCCCCCTTACATCTCATGGTGTTATCTTTTTTGCTCGAGGGCCGTGGCACCTAACATTGTGCAGCTGAAAACCAAATTGTCCAAGGCAATTGGATCTTTATGCAGCCTCCTGCAACCAGCAAGGGGTGATTCTCTTGCCTCCTTGTTGCAAATATATACGTCACAATGTATTCCTATTGCTATGTTTGGGGCTGAGGTATGGGGCCTCTTGCAATCCGTGGCTATTCAGCTTGAAGGGAACAGATTCTATAGGAAACTCCTGTCAGTCTCCATATCATCCTCACATTTTATCTATCATAAAGAGCTTGGGATTCCATATGTAGAAGTTCGGATTAAAGCCCAGACTGCGTTACTGTGGCTTGCAATCTGGAGGAACGACAAGGTTGCTTTATCGAAAGATATTCTATTGGATTGCCTTTCCCTACAGTTTTCCTTTATGAACCCAATAACTAGTAACAGCCTAACTAAAAGAAATGTTGAACAAGCACTTTAATTTTGAGTACTCCCACCGCCTAAGGGAAGCGAAAGGGAAAACCAATGTTTCTTCCTACTTAAATCTGATTGTCCTACAGACTATCTCTGGTGTACATGTGGCCACTGGGAATGTTCTTTAGTATCTTAATTTAATTCTGCCACAATAAAATATCTGTTATGTTTCCCACTGGGTTTCATGAAGGACCTATATATTAGGCCTTGCCCCTGTGACCAAGTGTCAGGGCATTCAATGTTACACTTTTCTGTACATTTTATGCAATGCACACCAGACTTTTTTAATGATGTTTCTCGAAAATAATTGTCACGCTATTATACAATGTAGGCCAGCTTTTAGTTTTTTACTTCAACTATCTGATGATGAAGCTATTTTGCACATTGTGGCCTTTTTAAGATCTGCTGTACTAGCTTGTAGAACAATGTTGGTGTAAACCATGTTCCCAATATTGCTGCATTGTATCTGTTTTTATCGCTGTTATCTTATTTTAATAGATTTTATGTTTTTTATATGTTTCATTGTTTGTGCTGTATGATGCTTTTATGGATGCTGCTTACATCCAAATAAAGGCTTTTGACTTGAATTGAACAATTTCTATTTTGCTGGATTGGCTCTGTCTCTTATTTGCAACCACAAGATTGAGGGCCAGATGTACAACCCACCAATTTGCAAGTCACATATTGCCTCACATTTGCGACTCGCAATTTGTGACTTGCAATTTGCGACTCGCAAATTGGGATGCACAACAGTGCCTGAGACACTGTTTGCAATTCCCAAAAGGGTTGGAAATTGCATGCCTCATGCATATTAATGAGGCTGTCACAATTTGGACCCCATTATAAATGGCTGCCACTCCCAGGGATGGTGGCCTGCTGGAGTCAACAGACCACCATGTCTGGAACTGCTTTTATATAAAGCAGTTTAAAAAAAATGCAGGCCGTTTTCCTTAACACCTTGGCTGCTTGAGATAGTCCCCTGCTGTGCTAGACCATAATAGAAATGGGTGTGGTCATGACGAGCACAGCTCGTCATGAGCACACGAGCACTGTGCCTCATGACGAGCTGAGCTCATCATGAGCACCGAAGGGGTTAAAGGAAAATGGGATGCATTTAAAAAATAAAAAATAAACTTCCTGTTTACAAGTGGTTTACTACCCTTCTGTGAAGGGTGGCAAACTGTGACTGTTTTGCAACCACAATTACAGTAACAAAACAGTCATACATAGCTTCAGGAGTCTCTATTAGGAAGGGACGCCCCTTCCTAATGGCGAGTCGCTAATTCTATTTTGCGAGCTGCAAATTGATTTGCAACTAGCAAAATAGCATTAGTACATGGGCCGCACATTTTTTGCAGTCGCAAACGGGTCTAAAACCCATTTGCGCCCACAGAAAACATTAGTACATCTGGCCCTTATTGTGCTAATTTTTGTATTGAGTTCTGCCCTTTATTTTCCTTTTCAAGTTCTTGAAGGGATAATCTGCCAGACTGCTGTCAGGGGCACCTTGCGGCTCGATTTCAGGGAAGGATACAAGGTCTGGAGTCTGGATTCTGGATCTCAATGAGAGCTCCTCTCACATGGATGGAAACAAGGCCAAGCAACTGGCAGTTGCACTGAGTGCAATTTAAATAGATTGCAACCAAAGTTGAATGCCATACTATGTGACTTCTGAAATCTTGTTTACAATCTCATGAGATTTAACAGCATGTTTTTTTAGAATGAATGCGGTCAGGTGGGCTACCAACATGGAGGTGGTGCTTCTGACGTCTGGATCAATACCTGATGTTAGTCCCTGGTATGGGAATTCCAAGGGGGTTCTTAATTTGGGGTGCAACAGCGAAATAACTGGTAGTAGGCCATTGAAGTGGGACATAGGTTAGAGTTTTCCCTATGCACCGAGAACAGACCCTTACACAAGATGCAGACTCCTGAGAGCAACCCCATATGGCATGTCATGATTTTAGTAAGCAATCAATAATGAAAAGAGTTCTCTATTTCCATACGTCTCCTGATGACATTTTGGGCATGTTTTTTTGGGTAAGTAGTGCATTATCTGAATATATCATAAAAATTGGTAGCTTCCACCAATATATCCATATCTTCTGGCTTGCTTTAGGTATTTCATGTCTATGTGACATTGTTCCATCACCAGGAACAATTAGTTGTCTGGTTTGAGGCATCCTTGTATTTTCCACTTTGTACAGAAAATAGTTATACAATGTGACATTACAGTTTTGTTCAACATTTTACACTGTTTTAATCTGGACATTACCTTCAATGGGAATTTCCATTTAACTATATCGAACACAATTTCGGCCGCAATCACATTGTTCCTTCATAATTTAGAGTAATTTATTAAACCCTTTGAGGAAGGAAATCTACCCTTATGCATCTGGAAATACTGTGGGCAAGGAAGGATTAACGAGGATATGCAGGCCCTGTAAAATTCTAATGAGATCCTTTATCACTTGGGGACGTCACAGACAAAATAGTTTTGAGCACATGTCCTACTTCCTAGTCTCAACTTGCAATGATGATGTACTATTTGTAATATGTATTTTTTGAATGATAATTTAACACAGTTTTTTTTCTTTGTCTGATCCAGCTATTAAAGCATGCATAAAGGTGCCAGTGATTTCTGAAGGTTTAGTTGTAACTCTAAGCATCATTTAGTATTTTGTGTTTATCAGTTTGACCGTTTTATGTAGCATTTTGTCATTAAAAAGTATACAGATGCTTATACTTCAGTAACTTGTATAATAGTATCTTTAGACCTTTGAACATTTGAAAAGGAAACATAACTGATAGAAGGTGTGAGAAAGGAGTACCAAAGTCTGTGGCACTGAAAAGACACCAATCCTGGATTAGGGTAAGGTTCTCAATGATATGACAATAGCTAGAGGCTCTAATAAGACTATGAAGCCAGACTTTATGTGATCAACAGAATAGGAGTGTAAGAAGCAGTATTGAGAGAATGGTTTTGTCTCTGGTCTCATGTTGAGCTTCCTCCCTACTGAATTTGATTGTGCAGAATATGTGTATTTCCACCAAAAATACTTGTATTGCACAGATTATGATCAACACAGTAGGCCTGAGATGGTTATGACCTACAAGATATCTACCCTCTAAACATCAGTGCCTTCTTGCTGTCCTGAGAGCATGCACCTAAGCTTTAGCAACAGACCTTTTTCAATCTCAGTGGCAAAGATATGGAACTCCCTCCCTGCTTGTCTTCATTGCATTACCCAAGTGCTGCCTTTCAGTAAGGAGTTAAAGACCTATATTTTCTATTTGTAAATCACTATTTCTTTAGTTAAACCAGCATCAAGATACCTTTGTCAACATGTGCCTTACAAATACAAATACAAATACAAATGTCAAAACACTATGGGAAGGGGCTTTATATTGTGATCCCCCTGATTGATGCAAAAGAACAGGGTAATGGATTGTGAACTCTGATAAATCCAATAGCAACAGATTTTCCACTGTTAACTCTCTGTTCAAAACAGTAGGAAGGGGTTTTACATTGTGAAGGCCATTGCAAACACACTAGGAAGGGGTTGTACATTTTGAAGTGTTTGACAACTACAATAGAAAGGGGTTTTACATTGTGAACTCCCTTAAAAATGCAATAAAAAAGGTTTTTTTACGGACGTCCTTTTTAGGTCTGCCACAGTAAATTGTTTCTTGAGAGATCACTGAATGGTCATATATTTTTATACTTTGAGTCTGCTAAACTGTTCAAACTAGTTTCTGAAGGGAGAATCACTAGGTCATGTTCTTGCTAATATTTTTAAATGTAGAGACTAAGGGCCATATGTATCAAACCTTTTGGGAATCGCAAAGGCCGAAATTCGGCGAATTTTGGCCTTTGCGAATCGCAAAAGGCTATTTTGCATGATTTGAAATGTATGAAACATTCGCATCTTAAGGAATCGCAAATACTTGTGATTCCTTAATTTGCCATAGCATTTAAGGAATCGCAATTTTGCGATTCCTTAAATGCTATGTATGAAGCTTTTAAGAATTGCGATTTGAGGTTAAGAAATCGCAAATTACCACCAACTTGTAGTTGGTGGTAATTTGCGATTTCTTGTAAATATGCACAATTGTGCATTTGTGAGGGTGGCATATGACGCACATACATGCCCATTGGACATGTATGTGCGCCATATGCACACACATGTAATTTACAGGGGTGCAGCAGGGTGTCCTTGAGACACCCCTGCACCCTTGCAATAATTCTCAAATTGGGATTAGCAAATTGCGAATTCGCAATTTGAGAATTATTTGGAAATCATTCCTACGGGCCTCCTGGCCCATAGGAATGCATTGGAAATTATTCCTTAATTGCGAATTCGCAATTAAGGAAGCTTAAGGAATCGCTAAAAAAATTGCGATTTTCTTCATACATACCATTTTGCGATTCCTAAATAGCGATTCTTTAAAAATCGCTATTTAGGAATCACAAAACGGAACTATGATACATATGGCCCCAAGGCCCTAGGCTTCTCATTTGATATTGTGAAAGACTTTCAAAGCCTGCAGGCTTACAATTTTTGATTGTAAAAAACCTGACATTTACCAGAAGGGTCCTATATGACCATTGCTCTCTTTTACCATTAAAGTCTGCTTTCTACAAACTGTTGCAGATCATAAGAGCAGACTAAATTTACAGGGTTACTTACTCCTGTAACATATTTAACACCATCACTGCTGCAGCAATCCCCCCTCTGTGCTGCAGATCCATGGAATACATTGTTTCATGACGAGCACAGCTCGTCATAAGCACACAACCAGTGTACTGCATGACGCATCGAAGGGGTTAAGAGTGTTTGATTTGCACTCTGGCTAATCTGCAATGCTCTTTTTAAAGAGATGTGACGTGAAATTCCATCTGAAATCTTTGATTATAGGATTTAGCTGTGTGTGCATTAATGATTCTTGGTAGAGGCAAACGCAATCCTTGTCTCTTGATGCCCTCAGACACCCAGAAGGATGTCATGCTTCATCATCAGGCGTTTGCTCCTCGGCCGGCGCTACAATGCCCTAAGGGTCCCCCGAAGGAGCTCTTTAGTGGAGATCTTTTGTTTGTAATGCCGTATGATGAGTGTGAGTGTGAGAAAGAGGGTTCTAAGAGAACAGTGAGTGGCTGAGTGAATGGTAAAACTGACTAAGGGATATAAGGGTGAGTAAAATGTTATGAAAAGGTTTCCTTGTCAGGTTAAAAAAACGGTAGGTCATGAGTTACTGATAGGGCGTAATGTGCCTTAGTTAGTAAAGGTCGACATGTTTTGCGCCGTCTAGGTGGACAGAATTATCCCTGGCGCTTCTTCAGGACCAAATAGCGTGAATAAAAAAGTAAGTGGAAGTGGTTGGGTCTAGAACCCTGATAAATCAGAACGATCCAACCTTGTGTGCAACTACAAAGTGACAATAACTTTATTGAATGGCTGCTCCTGTCGTAACCTTGTCTAGGATAGTTGGTTGCTTCATAGGCTAGTGCGTGTGGATGCCCCCATTGTAACAGAGGTTTCCTGCCAGGTGCACTTTCTATCAACACCTACAGGTGCTGACAGACGGTGCACATTACATTATGTTACGTTACGGTGCGGGCGTCCACACAAACAATGCAAACAAAAATTGTAGAATCCTACAAAAAATAATACAAACACTGTCAGCACATATGATGAAGGAGAACATTTATTATAATACGTGCAGCACAGGGACAGTCAGCCATCCGCCAACTGTCCAAAAAGGAGAAGTCTCCCCCAATATTTTATTGTCTAAAACCACAAAAGGGCATTGCAGTACATGCCCAGTAAAAACACAAGAATAAGACAGTTTCTCAGAAATGATGGACCAAGGTGACACATGCCCATCACCAGACTCTGCAAGTTACACAATTATTGGATACCAGGCCAATCAGAAGAGGCCAACACTGCGTGTCACCTGCATGGTGTAAGATGGTGGGGTTTTTGCTACCCATATGTCCTTTGATTGTGACAGTTGGGACATTCCAAGCTAGTGCAATGTGTGAGTAATGGTAACTGCTGTCAAAGAGACTTGTAATATGTGTCTAGTTAGGGACACCTTGGCATGGCTACTTCGAGATATAGTTTGGCCAAATTCCTGTTGCTAAACTAGCATCATGTGCCATGTGGATGATGTCCTTGAGCAAGCCTTGCATTGCAATACTAGCTTACTTTCAGTAAAAGTAAACATGTTCACCCCAGGTCCCTTCTCTTATGTGCACGTTCTACAGGCCTTCTGTAGTCATTTAGTACCATAGAGCATGTCAGCCTGTTCGCATTAGCGAGCAGGGGAAAAATATCTTCCACATTCCGGCTCTCTGATACTCAATCACTGCTCCCTACTCTCAATCTTTCCCCATTATAATTTCTATATCTTCTTCTTAAGTGCAGTTCCTACAGAGGCATGTATGTGGTGTAACACTCCTTGCCATGCAGTGCCCACAACTACTCATCAGTGCAGGCAGGCAAGCAGGGCATAGCTGGATCATGATGCACATCGTAACCAACAGTGCTATCCTATTAATATTGCTTCCAGTATCCATGACCCCCCATCCCTTGAACCATGTCAGTGCTTGTTCCCATATACCCCATGTGTGTATGTTATGAGCCTCATCTTTCACTTCTTTTATCTTATTTATCACTTTGTTTATGTTGTAGCTATTATCTTCAATGTAGGACCAACAAGTCTGGTAGATGACCTGGCATACCCCTCCGTTCTTGGCAAGAATGATGTCTGAAGCAATGCAATTTTTAATAACTACCACCATCATGTTAGTAAGCTCTTCTTTAATGTTACCCAAAGCTGCAGCTGTTGATCTTGTCAAATCTTCAATTATCCTTGCCAACTGATACATCCTCTAGGTTGTCTATACCACCTCAACATCGGGCATCATTTCTCCAAAGCCTGTCATCACATTGTCTTCCCGTTCCGCTGTCCTTTTGCTCCTCACTGGGTGGTGACCTTAGTTTTGTGCTCGTAATAGGTTAGTGAAATGGGTCATCCATGGCGGGATGGAGGCGCGGTAGCAACTGTCATACCATCCTGGGGGCAAATAGAAATATGCACACTGACCATAGACAGACACCAATTCCTAGCTGCTGTATTTTACATCGGGGCTTTAGGTATCATAGTGATCTGTTGTTCTATTCGAACCTTGGTATTTTGTTCTCCTCACCTTTCTGCTTCCCTAAAGGGTTCCATCCTGCCTGTACTCCATCTCTTTCCTCCTCCTGTCTTGGGCTTTTGTCGAATGCATCTACAAATATGTGCTCTTTTCTAGTTGGCTGCATGTTCATGCAGGGTAGTTTCCTTGACTTAGGAGTGGTATTGGGTTGCACTTGTTACCTTTCCTGGTGTGTCCTACCATTACTGACATGTTGTGTTGTCTGATAAGCACATCCCTCACTAGATCACAGCCTACATATTTTGAAAGCAGTATGACATTGTAACATATTCTGCCCCATGTGCCTGTTGGCAGATGTGTACAGATGTAACATATGGATATGTTCATTATACACACATACATTTTCAACATGTCTTCATATTTGTTGCCTTTGTAATCTTCCACATTCTTTTTTCTCCTCTCCTCCTCCATCCCCAGCTTTCCACATTCCCTCATCCTTAGTCAAGTTAAGTTGGGGCTCTTTGTAAATTATATCAGTATTGTTCACATCATTCTCTGGTCCATTAAGGAATAGCATGGCGATTTGGTCAGAAAACACTATCAGGAGTGTTGTTATTATAATGCCAGGTATAGGGGTGCGTACTGCAGCCAGCACCCATGGCTATTTCCTACCGTTCTTCTGCATCAGCCATGGCATTGTTCCAGGAGTTGGTACGTGTGGTGTTTGGTAAGGAGCAATAACTTTTGCACTATAGGTGCCGGTGGTTTCTGATCCTGTGGCTCGAGAGATTACCAGCACTTCGGCCACTCATATACTTATCAAATGATAAAACTACAATGGTGGTGTCCTGTTGCTGCTGCTCTGGGCAGGGAATTAGACCAGGTGTTTTTGTTATCGATGATCACGGCCTGCTTGTACACTCTGCTTTCCTGGTGATGTGCAGCATGAGCAGCACTCTTAAGCTCCTACTTGGTGGAGTGGAGGTTGTATCTGCAGAATGCCGCTGGAGCTGCTAGTGGCACCGTTGGTTCTTGATATTCTTGTTCTGGTCCTGATGCTTTCTTAGTGTGGGAGCTGTGAATCCAGGAGGTCAGCGCTTTGCACTTGACAGTGGCGACAGTTGTCAGGAGTACCTAGTAGGGGCCCTTCCACCTTGGTTGGAGGCAATGTCGTCTGGTGTGGGCTTTTAACCAGACCCAGTCTCCGGGCTGGAGCCCATGGGCTGGTGGTTTGTCTGCTTCCAGGAGATCCTGCAGAACCTGATGATGAAGATAACACAATGTCTCTGCTAGTTTCTTACAGTAGTATAACAGCAAATCTTCTGATATGCACAATGGAGCAATAGACTTGTGGCCTGGAATGTTCATAGGTCAGCCAAACAGAATCTTGTTTGGGCTCAGTTTGTTCACTCTGTCAGGGGTGCTTCTCATTGCCAACAGGCCTAGTGGTAGGGCATCTACACAGCATAGTTCAGCGGACACACAAATCTTCCCTATTTTGTTTTAAAGCACACCATTCTTCCTCTCCACCACTCCTGCTGCTGGGGGGGGGGTGATGTGCACAATGCAACTTCTGTGTGACCCCAAGCCCTTTGCATATTCCCCCATCACATAGGAAATTAATGCAGGTCCATTGTCAGAGCTCAGGAGTGCTGGTACCAAAACGTGGGAATCAGTTATTTCAAAAGACATTTGGCAATGGTTTGTGCATCACAGTTGTTTGTTGGGTCTGCCTAAGCCCACTTACTGAACATAGACACAATGACAAACACATACTTGTACTTGTGTTTCGGAGGCATATAAATGAAGTCCATCTTCAAACTTTCAAAAGTCCCATGTGCAGGTCTGTTAGCTTGTCTAACAACATTGTAGATACAATTGCATCTGTGCTCGTGAGCAAATGTATTGGACTAGAATTTCGAAGTTAATTCTGGTTCCGTTAATTGTCCATATTCATTTTCAGAATTTTCAATAAACCATACTTGCATGTGCGCCATTGTTGCCTTTTAGCAGCCATTACCAAGATCAGACTATTAAGTGTAGAGGCTGTGATTGTGGGTAGGAGACATCGGTCATCGAATCTTTGAGGTCAGGAAATGCTATGTGTCGCGAAGAAGGAACCTCTTCCCCTTCCTGCGAGCACTGGCGAATGACATCATGTAGAGCGTGATATGCGTTTGTCAAGTCTCCTCGGGCAGTCCAAAGCAGGTTCTACAGTGTATCTTTGTACAGTAAAAACTGAAAATCATATGTGGCCAGCTTCTTATGCATTAATTGAGTATTTATATTTAAATGTGGCACACTTGCACAAATCGGGTGTAGTCGGTGTATCTTCCACTCCACCAATTGGACTCCCTTTTAGACTCCTGAGTAATAAGGATCAAGAATACTTATTATGGAAAAGCTCAGTCTCTCATATGGCTACAGCATGGAAAAATGATTTACATTATCCCTATATCGACAGGTTACCTAGTTTCCATTTAAGGCGCGAAGTGCTATGACTGAGAATTGGGATAAACCTGTTTTATATGAATAAAGGAGTAATAAACTTTATGCTAAACAGCGATGGAAGATGCACTTGCACTTTAGGCACTACCTGTGATATCTTACATATATTGCTGGAGGACATTAGATATTGGAAGAAAGATTTTAGGCCCGATTAAAAAAAAATATGATATTAAAAATAGGATGCAAGCTGCAAATCTCCTAGTGGGAATGAAGAATTTAGATATAGCCTGTGCCATTGGCAAATATCTAAATAAAGTTAAAGAGTTCCTTAAAAGTAAAGAGTACTGAGGAAATATAGATCTTTTAAGCGATAGGGAGTATGAGGGATTCGTGGTTAAGAGTATGGTGTAAAACATATTTGAAGGGCGATGTGACCCAAGAAAGGACAGCTTGTTTTAAAAGTAAAATTTTTAAAGTTATTTATTTTTTTATTTTAAGGATATGTGAACTATACGTTTAAGAAATGTATCGTATATTCTATTGCTCTAATTGCTCATTTTAAATATTTGAGATGCTACTTTGTGTATACTTTTATGGTTGTAAAAAAACTAATAAAGTTATTATTGACTGACTGACTCCTGAGTACTGTACACTTAAAATTAGGAGAGGAAAACTGATCGGTATAGCTGATTCCTCCCCTTTGCCTTTTATGCATGTGTTCAGATATTTCAGTTGCTTTCAGTGCAGTGTTTCTCACTTCCTCATTTGTCAGCCACAGTGTCAAAACCTCTCCTGCACCAGTTAGCTGCATCAGTTCGGTGGCTGAGGTTTAGCATAAAAAAATTTGATCTGAAGAGGTTGCCATTGGTATACTTCTACCTTTAATTATATTCCCTAGCACTAGGTCCTCTACCTGTCCTTCGTCCTGTGACTGTGCATTTGCCAAGGGTAGAGTTCCTTTTCCCAACAGCTGTTTGAGTACACAGATCCTCCAATGTTGGGTCTCGCGTCCAGAAGGCCTCTCAGTACCCTGGTCTAATGTTCTTCCCTTCTAAAACCAATACCTGTCACAAATATGACAGCAGTACCATACTATATTCATCAATCGATTAAAACTGTAAGTCCTGTCCTTTGGCTGTCAAACCACATCATTTCATGCTAAGGCCACAGACAATGGCTAGTGAGTAGGCAGCAGAATTTTTGGTGGAGCCAGGTGACTACTGTTCAAGCCACTTTTATCTCAGCGGACTTCCATGATGTGGTGTTTTAGCAGCTGACCCCATAGCAGCTGCAACGTTCAGACGTACGCCATTACAGGGCCATGGAAGGAAGGTTGGTAGACTAACTCCACCATTCATAACCCAGGAGACACGGGGAAGGAGAAGAAACAACACATTCAGTATCATACCTGGCGTTCAATCAGTCAGCTGTGTCTGTTAATTAAAGCAGAGAGCATTGCATCAGGCAAAATGACAGTTCAGTCACTACAAGTTCACCATAGAGCATTCACAAGTGAAAATGGTATAGAAAAAAAGGCTAAAGGTCCTGGTTGGGCATAACCAGAGCCCTTATGCAGCCAGAAAAGAGGAGACAGTAGTAGTGAGGCTGGTGTTTGCACCCCCTTGCTTTTCTCCCAAGATATCATCAGGCGCCTTTTGCCAGTGCCTGCCAAGGTGGAGCGCCACCCGCTACTACCCCTCTATCCAAGAAGGAGCGCCCCCTGCAGCAAACTCTTGGTGGTGCCCCGCCGACCCACACTCACTGACCCCCTTCTACTCATGAACTGAATGTTCAGCCCTCGGCTGGAGCGTCTCCACTGGCAAAGCAGGGTAACTCGGATGCAGAAACTCAGTGTCTAAGGTCCTCCAACAGAGAGTTGCCGCTGGCAAGCAAGGAGGCCGAAGGTCACCCTCTTCAGTACCCAGGGGTGAAGGCAGCAAAACGTAAGCTAAAACCCACATTTAGATGAACATGAGCAGACAGAGGATACTTTTGTCAGACAACATAGTGAAAATAACAGTGCATACTTTTTTTTACATGAAAGAGCCAAGATCAACTCCCTCCCTCTGGTAACCAGGGCGTTCAGCACCTGGATACCATGGGAGACCCCCTAGGGACCAGGTGTCTGTAACAGTGTGAAAGCAGAAAGTGAGGGGGCACCCCTCCGACGAAGTCAATCCCACGGTCGACGGCGGGGACAAGGCAAGTCAGAAGGACCCGAGCCTTCTCCAGAAGGATCACTACCTTCTTCCACTGGCCAATATAAACATGAAACTTGTGGTATATCTAACCCAAGCACCGCAAAGATATGCACTCACCTGTGCCTTTAACAGCCCCCAGCGCAAACACTAAAGTCAATCACCTGGGACACATACCAGCTCGAAATTAAAAACACGCCCTTTCCGAGGACAGTGGCTTCCTAGACATCCAAATGAAGGTCCTCTGACTGCTTGCTTGCATGCTTAAGCACAGAATGTGTCAGAGGAGATATAGCAAAGTGAGTGTACAACCAGCCACCAAAATACATCTTGGCACAGATCTCAGCCCGTGGAGCCTGGGGGACAGTATGCCAGGGATGAGCAAATAACCACAGCCAGGGAAATGTTCGAGAAAACACCCAGGAAAATATTTGTCAAAAGAGAAATATCACAGCATCAATAACCTTACTTATGCAAAGAGGCGGCAAGACGGGGCACCTCTCACCCAAGGTCAAAACCAAAGGGTCACAATCTGCAACCAAGTGCAAGCACTACTCAAACATTGCACAATAAATGGACAAAGTATCAAAGCACAAACAAAAGAGAGAAAACATTATACAGGGGATCCAACCCCATCTCTCTGTGCTGAGAGGAGGCTGAGGAAAGGTGGGTCAAAAGCAACAAGAGCTGAGACAACTAATCACGGATGGTGGAAGCATTTAGCCCTAGAACGGTGGAAGAGAGAGAGACATCAAGTGGGGGGCGTTGTATTCAGAACTCAGACTTCCACAAGAGGGTGAAGGCAGCAGGACGCAGCAGCAGTCAGCAATTCCAGAGTCACATTCTTCACCAAATATAGAATCCTACTAAAAATTAATACAAACACTGTCAGCACATATAATGAAAGAGAATATTTACTATAATACGTGCAGCAAGGGGGCAGTCAGCCAGCCACCAGGTGTCCGAAAAGGAGAAGTCTCACTCAATCTTTTAGTTTCTAAAACCACAAAAGGGTGTTGCAGTACATGCCCAGTAAAATCACAAGAATAAGTCAGTTTTTCAGGGATGATGGACCGAGGTGTCATATGTCCATCACCAGACTCTGCAGGTTACACAAATATTGAACACCAGGCCAATCTGAAGAGGCCAACACTGTGTGACACCTGCATAGTGTGAGATGGTGGGGCTTTGCTACCCACGTATCCTTTGATTACGACGGTTGGGACTTTCCAAGCTAATGCAATTTATTAGTATGGGTAACTTTTGTCAAATAGAGGGTCTATTTATCTTAGCCTGAATGAAATGTGATTTCCAGATATATCTTTTTATTGTTTTTAACTTTTTTTTATCTGTGACGAGTCTTGTGTGAGCTTTAATACATCTTTATAAGGAATTTTTATTGATTTTTTTGTCCAATAAGGGACACATAAGTTATTATCATATGTTGTGTGGGTGATGTCATTGAGCAAGCCTTGCATTGCAATACCAACTTACTTACAGTTAAGCATGGGCGAATTTTGCGGATCTCGCGTTCGCGAATTTTGCGGATTTGCGAACTCGCAATCCGCAAAATCCGCGAATTCCCGCGAATTTGCGGAATTTTTTTTTGTGTGTTCGCAATTGTTTCTGCCAGTTCGCGAGGATTTGGTACTAGTTCGCAATTGCGAACTTACTTGTCGGCTCGCAACGGTCGCGACTATGTTGTTTCTACGTCTGGTTCATCATCACAGCCTCCCAGCACCCTCTGTTTCACCACTGGCACCCTCTCTTTGACCCATGCCACCCTCTGTTACATCAATGCCACCCTCTGGTTCATCATCACTGTAGAAGATGGGGGGGAAAAGCAAGCCCACCTGCCCTGCTTGAACTGACATGAATTAATTTGGGGTTAGCTTATTAACAACACCTGCCCTGCCCCAACTGACAATAATGAATTAGGGGCTAATTAATGTGTCACTGAAAGAATTTCAAGTTCCAGCCTGGCACCTGCTTGTCTGCTCCTTTAGGTGTAAATCAGGACCTTTGTGGCATACAGTTAAGGTCAGAGCAGGGTCACACAATAGTTGCAAGCAGGCAACCGAATTCTGGAGGGCCCCCTCAGGAAGCACTACAAAGAATCGTTACAAATCATGAGGTTGACCTTTTGCACCTGCTCATTGCTTTTGCTTTTGCTGAAATCGTTTTTCGGTTTTTTCGCGCTATTCGCGGGGCGCGGCGTCGTGCGAAACCGACCGCGGAAGCCGCCAATTCGTGCGAATGAGCATTTTATTTTTTTGCGGCTTGTTGTTTCGTGAGTTTTTTTGCAGTATTCGCGAGCCGCTTGCAGCGCAACACGCGAATTTACCCCAAGGTCGAGTACGGGCGCGGCCATTTTGTTTGCGTGACGTATTTCCGTTTCCGCCCGCTATGTATAATCTCGCGCAGTAAGCGCATTGCGAGTAGAGGTTCGCACGAGATCGCGCGGGAAATCTAGAGGTTCGCACGAGATCGCAAGGAAAATCTCGTGCGAACTTACTTTCGCGCTCGTGAACGGGCGCCGGCCATCTTGTTTTTCATTCATTTCCTGTGTCTGGGCATGGTGTTTAATCCTCTTGGTATCTTTGCCATCCTTTGCTTGTTTTCAGTTTTTTTTTTACGATTTTGCTTCTTATCTATCCCTCTCTTTTCCTAGCTGTATATTTTTGTCTTTTCTGCTATTTTTCTTTACTTTTAAACTACTTTTTAAACCTCTTTTCTTTTCTTCTTCCCTATCCTATTCTTTCTCAATTTTCTACTTCTTCCTACCTTACCTGCCCAGACCATGGTCAAGCCAGGCGCCGTGAAGCTGCCCAGGCACTTGAGGGCCGCAGCGGCGGCGGGGAGTAGTGCTGGACCCAGTGCCAGGACAGCATGCGGGAGATTGAGGGGGGAGCAGGTGACGCGACGGGAGATATTCAGCCTGGAGGAAGTGGGCGCGCTGGTCTACTTCGTCCAGCGCCGCCTGCCCAGGACCATCGCGGGAGGCGGCAGGATCGCGGCCGGCGGCTACAACATGCGGGAGCGCCGGAAGCGGTGGGAGCAGGTGTGCTGGGCCATATCCCACCTCTACGGGGTCCAGCGCACCTACAGCCAGGTCACCCATCGCTGGACGGACCTCCTGGACCGCGAGCGCGACCTGCTGGACCAGCTCGGCTTGGAGATCCCCGGGCTTGGTGAGTAGTAGTAGCCATTTAATCACTCACTACTATGATGTTTTCTCCTGCTCTGTGTTGTTGTATTGCAAATATTTGTTTTTTACATGGAGCAAGCCAATAATGCCGCTGATGACGATTACATTGTAGTTAAATTATATTTCAAAATCTTCTGTGCATTTCAGGTGCACTGCTCTCCTTCTCAGTGGCGTTGCTACTATGCTTATTTGTTTTCTATTTCGTGGTCTCATTGGCCTGAGTAACTATTATGTATGAGTGTACTTTACAGAACTGCGTAATGCTAGACACTAGGGGGCAGATTACATTTACAAGCCCCTTGCGCCACGTTTACGTTGCCTTGCGTGACGCAACAGCGGCGTAAACGTGCCGCATCCCTGCGAGTCATTTACAGCATGACGCATCTAGGGAGATGCGTCACGTTATAAAGCCATGGGCCTGCACCACAATGGGTGCGTTCCTAGTACGCAGGGTGGGCGGTCCGGCGGCTGTGCGCCTCGCAAAATTGCCTGAGTGAAATCTACAAGATTTTAACGCAGGCACTTCTGCGACGCTGCTACGTCAATTCAATTCCTTATGTCTGCTCGAAGCAGGCTAAAGGACTGACACAGCATGTTAAGTATTGGGTGGCCCTGAGCATTACTGGAGTTGCATTGCGTTGGCGACGGGACTCCAGCGATGCGCCGCTCTTACGTGACGAGATGCGTCACGCAAGTGCCTACCCTTGCACCAGGGCGCGCCGCATTGTAAATGAGGCGCATCTGCCGTGTCGCAAGGGTAGTTTTGCGTGACGCATTTGATCTGGCGCATCTCTGGAGATGCGCCAGAACGCGTAAGCAAGTATGCCCCTAAGGGGCAGAATTGCAATTACCGTCGCATCCCTGCAAAGTAGCAGGGATGCGCCATTAATTGTGCGGCCGGCTACCACCACCAAACATGGTGCGCCGTATTTGCAATGCGGCGCACCATGGGCCCAAAACGTCACCGAAGCTTTACTGCTGGAGTTGCGTCACAACGATGGCGCAGCTCCAGCAATGCTCTGGGGTACCCTATCTCCCCAATGCTGGGTCAAGCCGTACGTCTGCTTCAAGCAGGTGCAGGGTTTGTGTGACGCATCATTGTCCTAAAGGTGACTGATTGAAATTTTGTAGATTTCCCTCAGCCACTATTAGGATGTGTTCCAGCGCAGGAATGCCCTCCCTTGCGCCGGAACGCCCCCTGATGGCGCAGGGCTTTATAACGGGATGCATCTCCCAAATGCGTCACGTTGTTATAATATTATACGCCGCACCATGGCGCCCTTTTTTGTTTAGCTGCTGCGTCACAAAAGTCACGCAAGAACGGCGCAAAAGAGCCGCAAGGGGCTTAAATCTGCCCCTTCCTTTGTACCCCTGACAATAAGAAAAATAGTGGCGGTGGATTGATAGTTTGACTATTTAAATGACTGGTAATGTAGCAGGCAACTGTTAGTGTTGTCACTGATCTGACTGAAATCACAATGGAGTTTGTCTGTCACTTTGCGTCTTGCCTGCGGACTGCTGCCTGCCAGTCCTAGGTGAACGTTTCAGTACTTTGTTTAGTGAGTTACGTGACTTTCGAAGTCACAGGTCCGCAAATAAATGAAAACTAACCCTAATCAATATAATTTCGCGGAAATATTTTGTTATTGTTCTTTTGAAATGTTTGATTTGGTTGACATTGACAAGCAACAATCATCCATGTTTTCTGTTCTTTCTTTCATGTTGTACGTCAGCTCCCCCCAGGGGCGAGAGGAGGACACAGGAGCAGCAGGCGGCGGATGCTGTTCAACATGGCCAGGATCGGGCAGGCGAGGGCTCCTCTGCTGGCCCCAGTAAGTTTTCATTTTAGACTAGTACCTATTTTTCCTAGCGTTCCTCATTTGACTTTTTTCAAAATTGTCTTTGCTCTTCTTGTAGACTGTATCTAAATTCTTATCCTGCCTCTACTATGACTCCCTGTGGTATTACTAGATTATTCTTATTAGTCTGTCTGTGTAGCTAACTAAGATTGCACGGTTGGCGAAACTCCCATGATTCTAGTCAGCAATAGCTCTATCAACTTAGTGCAGTCCTCTGGGATTGTCCATAATGTCTTTTGAAGTGTTCTATCTGGACTCATGCTTGCAAAAATTGCAAAACCTTTCGCTCAGTCACTCTAGTCTGGACCAAAAAACACAGATTGTATTTAAGTTTAAAAGCTTTATTAAAAGTAAACACATTTATTAAAATGAAGTCATAATAAAACTAAACGTTTAACTGATAATGGAAAAGTGGTTAGTGCTGACGATTAATTGAAGACATTTCTTGTGGTCGAGCCGAGCTCTCACCTCGTTTCAACTTGATCTTGTTGTTAGAAGTCCATCTTCTGTCTGTGTGGAGAAAAATGGTGCGTGTTAAAAAAACAGCCTTCATCAGTTGTGCCAAAAAGTGCAGCAAGACAACCTTCCCTGGAAAAAGGGACATTTTTTTTAACTTTAACGTAGACAGTCACAAATTACATTGTTTTCACATGTCTTCATTCCTAGACCAAAGACTAGTGAGTGCTTTATTCTAACATTCTTAAATGTACTTTGTAGGTGGAACATCTGGTGGCGGGGCCAGTGTGGAGGTGGTGGTGCTCGACAAGGAGGCGGAGGGCGATTCTTCAGGGGAGGAGGCGGCGTCTGTGAGAGTTGAGACGGTGGTGGTGGCGGCCAGAGGTAAGCTCTTATATATTCCTTACTTATTGAGATTGAAGACTAGCTGGGAAGGCAAGAATATGAGATGCATGGCTGGGTGAATGATGAAGCAATGATGGGTGGAAGGACAACAGCCTGGGTGGGTGACACAGAAACTGTATGTGTCCATATACCTGGATCATGCTACTATCTGACTCTTAGATAGCATATGTGTATCTAGAGCAGGGGCACTCATAGTATGGCCCGCGGGCCGGTGGTGGCCCGGCAAGCCTTCCTTGGTGGTGCGCAGACCTTGCAGACAATCACTGCTCCCCCGGCCCCCACAGAGCAGAGGCTTTTTTGTATTTCACCTGTTAGCGCCCCTGCATCTCCACTCTGACAATCACTGCTCCCCCGGCCCCCACAGAGCAGAGTGGAGATGCAAGGCCACAAAGAGGTGAAATAGAACAAAGCCTCTGCTCTGTGGGGCCGGGCAAGCAGTGATTGTCAGGGTGGAGAAGCAGGGGCGCTACAACAAACAAAGCCTCAATAATATGTTAATGGTCTTTTAAAGACCTGTTAAGTACTTTGGTGTTGTTGTCTGTGTGTGCGCGTTGAGGAAGCGGTCTCAACCCGGGCTGAAGGCTGACACAGATAGACCCACACACAGTGACATGACGGAGGGGGAGGGAGAGGGAGGGCAGAAGGGAGAGCAGGAGGGAGAGAGATGTATGTAAATGCTGGGTCTGGTGGCTCAGTGGATGAGGGCATCTGCTGCAGGGACCTGTGTGCAACCTCATGGTCACAAGTTATCGTTTTGCTTTAGCCCCGCCCCCTCTGACTCCGCCCCCACCAGTGCGGCCCTCGGCCCCAAACTACACTGTAAATGTAGCCCCTGAGAGAAAGTTTGTGAGTACCCATGATCTAGAGAGAGTAGACGGTCAGTGGATGAACTAAGTGTAACTTTGAAGAGCATGTAACACTGCACCCGCACGTCCGTTCCAGTGTAGGAAAGGCAAGGAAAAGAACTTTTAATTTTGTCCAAATACTACCATCAATAGTAGCAGTAGTTTGTATTGCAAGCACTGCATAGATCCGGTTATTACGGTGGCCACTCCCTACCTCTCTTAATAAGTTTAGTAGTACTCAGTCATTCATGTGTGGATGTATCACTGTTCACTCAATAAAAAGCAAAGCACCTAAAGTCATCCCATATATAAGCAAAAACATCCCATGTGAAGTGATAGATAATCAGATTATTTATCTTCTTCAATTTTCCATTTCTAGTACTCATTTCCACTGTAGGGTGAAAGTTAAATTAATTAAGCAGTAGCCCTTGAGTTGTAACAGAGTATTCTCAGTGCCACCCGTAATAGAAAAGTAAGAGCTTCACCACCTGCATGTACTGGACGGGTACAGTAACGCAACGTAAGTCTAGGTCACTCCTCATGGCGTGCGTCTCTTTTTCTCGGGTGCAAGTTTACTGCGCTGCCATTATGCCGGCTTGCAGAAGATAACGTACCAATTTTCCAAAACAAGAGACAAGAAGAAGAATAAGACTGGTGTACTTTCATAGTCGACTCCAATGGAAGTCCATAGTGCTCGTAGAATGTGTTCCTTAAACTCCCACTAATGTTAGAGCAAGGATGAAGAAGTGTGAGGTTAGATAGATACTGGCCTCAATAGTTATGTAATGCGTTTGCAAGTTGCTAGTTGTAGTGCAACACAAATTTCTGCTGAATGATTGAGTTAATCTTAAAGAGCATTGGTTACAGACTATGTCTTTCTTTCTTCATATAGGTTCTCCTTCCAAACGAACAAGGAGGAAGGAGCTGGCTAGAGCGGCCCGGCAACAGCGGATCGATGCCACTGTGGCCGAATATCGGCGGCTGGTGGCCCTGGAGGACGAAGAAAGTGTGCAGTCGACCACAACAACTACGTCGTCTGCATCGGCCTCCGTTCCCCCACGGGCTGCCAGTGCCACCCAGCACAGTGGTCCACCCAGACTGAGCCGGGCTGCCAAAGCCAAACGCCACCGCCGAGTAGCAAGGACAACAGCTACAGCTTCCTCTCACAGCCGTTGCACCTACAAGGCATTGAAGGCACGCCTGCGCCGCAGTACCCTGATGGTGTCCCGCCTCCAGCATGAGCTCCACCACTTTTCCAACCAGTTGGAGGGGCTCCGCGTAGAGCACGCCTTGCTCCGCCAGGAGCATGATGCCCTGGCCCAAAAAGTTGACAGCATCCACCCATAGTGTCCCTTTCCCCTTTTTTAGAGACTTTTGGGGGGTGGGAATTGGGAGTTGGGTTTTTGGGGACTTTTGAAGGACAATCGTTGGAGTTAGGGAGGGTCTTGCGGGAGATTATTTTGTTAGGGATATAAATATACTTTTTCAAACTTTATCTGAGCATACCCGTTTCTTACTGCTTGCCTGGCGGGTGGGGGTTTAACAGTGACTTTGTTTTCCTGAAAGTTTAGTTCCATTTTCTTCCTTTAAGTGTAAATGCCCAAATGTTTTCAACACTAAGTGCCTCTCACAGACTAAGTGAAGTGAATCCAAGAGTCCTAGGACTTTAGTAGTACTACCTTCAGTCTCTTGTCTCTCGTACTAATACTCCATTATACCCCCAAACCACCAAACGCTTATCTTACCTGTAATTTGTGTTTGAAAGTAGGGCTAGACCCAGGGCTGGCTCCACGGGAAACAGCGAATAAGGTTGGCAATCTTGGTCGGATAAAATTTCCTCATAGCGGTGGTACTAGTGGTGTGACACAGTGGCAGTTGCATGCCTATGAAAAAAAAGAAAATGAAATCTGGTTTGTCCTCCTGAGCAATTCAACGGTACAACTGAGAATATAGCAGGTGACAGAAGTACAGTAGAACAGTGCCACATTGTTGCCTAACAAATGGTAATGTATAACTACTAATTCGGTTGAAGTTCTTTCACATTAGCAATGGTTCTTTGTCAAGCAGAGTAAGAATATATCCTCGGATTTCTTCACCAGCCTGTTGCTATCACCTTATCCTCCCCAGCAAGTGTGTGGATTTATTGCTGTAATTTAGTCACACATCAATCAAAACCACACAGTCCGGGGGAAGAGGGTTAGGGTTTGAAAAATGGATGGGTACGGGGGGTTTTGGGAAAGGTTTTGGGAGACAAGAAAAAATAGCACAGCATAGACAAAGAATTGTGAACATAAACAAATCTTTGGGTACAAACCTATCCATCAATCTTTGAAAGTGCATGCACTACTGCATGCATGTCAGTGAAAAGTAAGTAGTACATTCGACAACTGTGGAAGAAAGAATGCGACAGTACAGGGCCTGTGTGGAATTATTGATAACGATATTCAACATAAGGTCTCTGTAGCCAGATACCCGAGAGCCTTGCTGGTCACTATAAATCCATTCACAACAACACTCAGTGGGGTTGGTCTGGAAGGTATAGTAGATAGAAAAGGAGAAATTGCTTTTTTTCTAGGTGTCCCCTCACTCACCAGGGTTGCCCCTTGGTGACATGCTTCATCATTGGGGCCATCCCAGTCCTCTACGGCCTGGGGCGTGCTGCGACTTGCGAATTACGTAGGAGCACTTACAAATGACTATGTGTGGTGCAGATGTGATAGTGGAGTGGACTAAGTGATGTGTTAAGGGATCAATTTAGAAGCAGAGAGAGATCCAAGAAATGCAGTCACAGTCAGAGAAAAAGGCAAGGGATACTGTATCTATGTGGTTGTAGTGGTCCTGTTGGAAGTGGTAAGTCAGTTGCCTGCAGAAAAAAAATCCTCCTATTAGCGGCACTCCTCCATTGCAGCCGACGCTTCGTCCATCGATGTTGGTCACCAGAAGACACCCTGTAAAAAAAAGCACAGCATAGACAAACAATTGAACATAAACAAATCTTTGGGTACAAACCTATCCATCAATCTTTGAAAGTGCATGCACTACTGCATGCATGTCAGTGAAAAGTAAGTAGTACATTCGACAACTGTGGAAGAAAGAATGCGACAGTACAGGGCCTGTGTGGAATTATTGATAACGATATTCAACATAAGGTCTCTGTAGCCAGATACCCGAGAGCCTTGCTGGTCACTATAAATCCATTCACAACAACACTCAGTGGGGTTGGTCTGGAAGGTATAGTAGATAGAAAAGGAGAAATTGCTTTTTTTCTAGGTGTCCCCTCACTCACCAGGGTTGCCCCTTGGTGACATGCTTCATCATTGGGGCCATCCCAGTCCTCTACGGCCTGGGGCGTGCTGCGACTTGCGAATTACGTAGGAGCACTTACAAATGACTATGTGTGGTGCAGATGTGATAGTGGAGTGGACTAAGTGATGTGTTAAGGGATCAATTTAGAAGCAGAGAGAGAACCAAGAAATGCAGTCACAGTCAGAGAAAAAGGCAAGGGATACTGTATCTATGTGGTTGTAGTGGTCCTGTTGGAAGTGGTAAGTCAGTTGCCTGCAGAAAAAAAATCCTCCTATTAGCGGCACTCCTCCATTGCAGCCGACGCTTCGTCCATCGATGTTGGTCACCAGAAGACACCCTGTAAAAAAAAGCACAGCATAGACAAACAATTGAACATAAACAAATCTTTGGGTACAAACCTATCCATCAATATTTGAAAGTGCATGCACTACTGCATGCATGTCAGTGAAAAGTAAGTAGTACATTCGACAACTGTGGAAGAAAGAATGCGACAGTACAGGGCCTGTGTGGAATTATTGATAACGATATTCAACATAAGGTCTCTGTAGCCAGATACCCGAGAGCCTTGCTGGTCACTATAAATCCATTCACAACAACACTCAGTGGGGTTGGTCTGGAAGGTATAGTAGATAGAAAAGGAGAAATTGCTTTTTTTCTAGGTGTCCCCTCACTCACCAGGGTTGCCCCTTGGTGACATGCTTCATCATTGGGGCCATCCCAGTCCTCTACGGCCTGGGGCGTGCTGCGACTTGCGAATTACGTAGGAGCACTTACAAATGACTATGTGTGGTGCAGATGTGATAGTGGAGTGGACTAAGTGATGTGTTAAGGGATCAATTTAGAAGCAGAGAGAGATCCAAGAAATGCAGTCACAGTCAGAGAAAAAGGCAAGGGATACTGTATCTATGTGGTTGTAGTGGTCCTGTTGGAAGTGGTAAGTCAGTTGCCTGCAGAAAAAAAATCCTCCTATTAGCGGCACTCCTCCATTGCAGCCGACGCTTCGTCCATCGATGTTGGTCACCAGAAGACACCCTGTAAAAAAAAGCACAGCATAGACAAACAATTGAACATAAACAAATCTTTGGGTACAAACCTATCCATCAATCTTTGAAAGTGCATGCACTACTGCATGCATGTCAGTGAAAAGTAAGTAGTACATTCGACAACTGTGGAAGAAAGAATGCGACAGTACAGGGCCTGTGTGGAATTATTGATAACGATATTCAACATAAGGTCTCTGTAGCCAGATACCCGAGAGCCTTGCTGGTCACTATAAATCCATTCACAACAACACTCAGTGGGGTTGGTCTGGAAGGTATAGTAGATAGAAAAGGAGAAATTGCTTTTTTTCTAGGTGTCCCCTCACTCACCAGGGTTGCCCCTTGGTGACATGCTTCATCATTGGGGCCATCCCAGTCCTCTACGGCCTGGGGCGTGCTGCGACTTGCGAATTACGTAGGAGCACTTACAAATGACTATGTGTGGTGCAGATGTGATAGTGGAGTGGACTAAGTGATGTGTTAAGGGATCAATTTAGAAGCAGAGAGAGAACCAAGAAATGCAGTCACAGTCAGAGAAAAAGGCAAGGGATACTGTATCTATGTGGTTGTAGTGGTCCTGTTGGAAGTGGTAAGTCAGTTGCCTGCAGAAAAAAAATCCTCCTATTAGCGGCACTCCTCCATTGCAGCCGACGCTTCGTCCATCGATGTTGGTCACCAGAAGACACCCTGTAAAAAAAAGCACAGCATAGACAAACAATTGAACATAAACAAATCTTTGGGTACAAACCTATCCATCAATATTTGAAAGTGCATGCACTACTGCATGCATGTCAGTGAAAAGTAAGTAGTACATTCGACAACTGTGGAAGAAAGAATGCGACAGTACAGGGCCTGTGTGGAATTATTGATAACGATATTCAACATAAGGTCTCTGTAGCCAGATACCCGAGAGCCTTGCTGGTCACTATAAATCCATTCACAACAACACTCAGTGGGGTTGGTCTGGAAGGTATAGTAGATAGAAAAGGAGAAATTGCTTTTTTTCTAGGTGTCCCCTCACTCACCATGGTTGCCCCTTGGTGACATGCTTCATCATTGGGGCCATCCCAGTCCTCTACGGCCTGGGGCGTGCTGCGACTTGCGAATTACGTAGGAGCACTTACAAATGACTATGTGTGGTGCAGATGTGATAGTGGAGTGGACTAAGTGATGTGTTAAGGGATCAATTTAGAAGCAGAGAGAGATCCAAGAAATGCAGTCACAGTCAGAGAAAAAGGCAAGGGATACTGTATCTATGTGGTTGTAGTGGTCCTGTTGGAAGTGGTAAGTCAGTTGCCTGCAGAAAAAAAATCCTCCTATTAGCGGCACTCCTCCATTGCAGCCGACGCTTCGTCCATCGATGTTGGTCACCAGAAGACACCCTGTAAAAAAAAGCACAGCATAGACAAACAATTGAACATAAACAAATCTTTGGGTACAAACCTATCCATCAATCTTTGAAAGTGCATGCACTACTGCATGCATGTCAGTGAAAAGTAAGTAGTACATTCGACAACTGTGGAAGAAAGAATGCGACAGTACAGGGCCTGTGTGGAATTATTGATAACGATATTCAACATAAGGTCTCTGTAGCCAGATACCCGAGAGCCTTGCTGGTCACTATAAATCCATTCACAACAACACTCAGTGGGGTTGGTCTGGAAGGTATAGTAGATAGAAAAGGAGAAATTGCTTTTTTTCTAGGTGTCCCCTCACTCACCAGGGTTGCCCCTTGGTGACATGCTTCATCATTGGGGCCATCCCAGTCCTCTACGGCCTGGGGCGTGCTGCGACTTGCGAATTACGTAGGAGCACTTACAAATGACTATGTGTGGTGCAGATGTGATAGTGGAGTGGACTAAGTGATGTGTTAAGGGATCAATTTAGAAGCAGAGAGAGAACCAAGAAATGCAGTCACAGTCAGAGAAAAAGGCAAGGGATACTGTATCTATGTGGTTGTAGTGGTCCTGTTGGAAGTGGTAAGTCAGTTGCCTGCAGAAAAAAAATCCTCCTATTAGCGGCACTCCTCCATTGCAGCCGACGCTTCGTCCATCGATGTTGGTCACCAGAAGACACCCTGTAAAAAAAAGCACAGCATAGACAAACAATTGAACATAAACAAATCTTTGGGTACAAACCTATCCATCAATCTTTGAAAGTGCATGCACTACTGCATGCATGTCAGTGAAAAGTAAGTAGTACATTCGACAACTGTGGAAGAAAGAATGCGACAGTACAGGGCCTGTGTGGAATTATTGATAACGATATTCAACATAAGGTCTCTGTAGCCAGATACCCGAGAGCCTTGCTGGTCACTATAAATCCATTCACAACAACACTCAGTGGGGTTGGTCTGGAAGGTATAGTAGATAGAAAAGGAGAAATTGCTTTTTTTCTAGGTGTCCCCTCACTCACCAGGGTTGCCCCTTGGTGACATGCTTCATCATTGGGGCCATCCCAGTCCTCTACGGCCTGGGGCATGCTGCGACTTGCGAATTACGTAGGAGCACTTACAAATGACTATGTGTGGTGCAGATGTGATAGTGGAGTGGACTAAGTGATGTGTTAAGGGATCAATTTAGAAGCAGAGAGAGATCCAAGAAATGCAGTCACAGTCAGAGAAAAAGGCAAGGGATACTGTATCTATGTGGTTGTAGTGGTCCTGTTGGAAGTGGTAAGTCAGTTGCCAGCAGAAAAAAAATCCTCCTATTAGCGGCACTCCTCCCTTGCAGCCGACGCCTCGTCCATCGATGTTGGTCATCAGAAGACACCCTGTCCACTGCCTGCCTGATGCTGAATTGTGGCTCGCTACTGTGAAGCCTGACTCCATCCTTTTTTCCCCATTACAGAGACTGAAACCCGGCCTGTAATTATTCAACGAAAAACAGGAAGTGATATAATATTACAACACCACTGATAAATAAATATAAGGTATGTAGGCTGTGGAGTGCAAAAAGTCACAATTTGATTTTCCTAGTAGACAGTACAATATTTTTGAAAGTGCGTACTCTGTCTGAGTCACCTTTTGAAGGATAAATAAGTATGGGCAAATTAATGTAGCGGATCTTTACCCTCAAGCTAGGTGTACTGTAAAGTGTTTTTTAGAACAAAATTAGATCTTCCTAGCAGTGCTCCCACCCAGACCCTTACTAAAGCCAGTCGCAAAAATGTAGAAGACCCCCAATCCAATCTCAAAAAACGAGGCCTAGCAGAAAACTGGTGACAAAACTTACTTTGAAAGTAACAGTAGGCCGAAGTACCCCCTTCCTAATTACCCCTTACCCACCGTGGATTGCATTCAAACCACTTGCAAGCAACCAAGCAAAAGTAACCATAGCCAGCATCGCTCCAAGACTCGAAATCCCCCCCACTCAAACACATGCAATAGAAATACTGCTAACCCTAACGAACCCTAAGTTAAGAATAGTGGCAAAGGCTTTCTTTAACTATGCCAAATCCCCCCTTTCCCACCATGGATTTTCTTCAAATGACTTGCAACCAAAATTACACATTCTCACGAGTGCTCTAAGACCCCAGAACTCAGTTGCAAAAATCTAGAACACCCCGAAACACATGCAATCCTGCTGCTAGGGCTAACCCTAACGAACCCTAAGTTACAAAAAGTGCCAAATGGCTTTTCCGCCTGGATTTTGTCCCAACCACTTCTACCCGGTATTAGACCTTCCCAGGAATGCCCCAAGACCCGCCAACCCACCCGCCAAGAAGCATAACACCCCCAAACAGGCCAAAAGCAAAATCTCATACTTGCAATATTTCTCGGCCTTCGGTCCAAACGCGCTGCGTAGCTAGGCCATAAGTCGGGGTTGCCACGACGGATTTCCTGAAAAGCACATGCAATCAAGATTAGAGTGTCCCAGCAGTGCTTCCAGAGCACGAAACTCACCCACAAACACCAGGAAGCCCCCCAAACAGGCCCCCGAAAAGGCTACATTGAGCAAAATGTTAGAAATAGCCAAAAAAAAAATCGGCCTGGAGTTTGTCCCAACCACTTCTACCCGGTATTAGACCTTCCCAGGAATGCCCCAAGACCCGCCAACCCACCTGCCAAGAAGCATAACACCCCCAAACAGGCCAAAAGCAAAATCTCATACTTGCAATATTTCTCGGTCTTCGGTCCAAACGCGCTGCGTAGCTAGGCCATAAGTTGGGGTTGCCACGACGGATTTCCTGAAAAGCAAATGCAATCAAGATTAGAGTGTCCCAGCAGTGCTTCCAGAGCACGAAACTCACCCACAAACACCAGGAAGCCCCCCAAACAGGCCCCCGAAAAGGCTACATTGAGCAAAATGTCAGAAATAGCCAAAAAAAAATCGGCCTGGAGTTTGTCCCAACCACTTCTACCCGGTATTAGACCTTCCCAGGAATGCCCCAAGACCCGCCAACCCACCCGCCAAGAAGCATAACACCCCCAAGCAGGCCAAAAGCAAAATCTCATACTTGCAATATTTCTCGGCCTTCGGTCCAAACGCGCTGCGTAGCTAGGCCATAAGTCGGGGTTGCCACGACGGATTTCCTGAAAAGCAAATGCAATCAAGATTAGAGTGTCCCAGCAGTGCTTCCAGAGCACGAAACTCACCCACAAACACCAGGAAGCCCCCCAAACAGGCCCCCGAAAAGGCTACATTGAGCAAAATGTCAGAAATAGCCAAAAAAAAATCGGCCTGGATTTTGTCCCAACCACTTCTACCCGGTATTAGACCTTCCCAGGAATGCCCCAAGACCCGCCAACCCACCCGCCAAGAAGCATAACACCCCCAAACAGGCCAAAAGCAAAATCTCATACTTGCAATATTTCTCGGCCTTCGGTCCAAACGCGCTGCGTAGCTAGGCCATAAGTCGGGGTTGCCACGACGGATTTCCTGAAAAGCAAATGCAATCAAGATTAGAGTGTCCCAGCAGTGCTCCCAGACCACGAAACCCACCCGCAAACACCAGGAAGCCCCCCTAAGAGCACCTCAAAGGCAAGCAAGTCATCAAAAACACAAATAATTTTCCGCCTGGGATTTGGTCCAAAACACTTTTATCCGGTATTAGAGCTTCCCAGCAATGGCCCCAGAGCCGTCAACTCACCTGCAAAGAGGTACAACAACACCCCCACAAGTGCTGAGTCTTTCTTCATTGGGCGTAAACCAGCCCTCTGGTTTGATGGAAATAGGAGTCTGGAGGAGGAGGATAGAGGAGCATGTTCTTCTGAAATTGTGAACCTGAGGAATGCAGACTGCGGCAACTTCAAATCAATTAGCAAACCAGTGAAGACAGTTCTGCTGATGGGCTTGATTTTGTGATTATCTGATTAAAGTTTGTAATATATTAACTGTGCACAACAAAGAAAGACAGACAGACAGGAATAAAAGTGAATAGGGACGAAAAAGAAAGTTATTGATTCGTTGTCTCATTTTCAGGGCTCGGTATCACGGTCCAGGAATAAGAATAAGGCTTCGTCATCATACTCTGCGAATTCAGGCAGGGTGAGCTCAGTGTCACCTGACAGAGTAGAAATTCCCTCATCTATGTTGCTGGCCACCTCCTCTTCATCCGGCACGCTTTCTCGTACTCTGAAATCTGGTGGTATGAGGTGCTGATTCATCTTGATCATTGTTAACCTCTCCACATTTTTGGGCGAGAGGCGGCTCCGTTTGGGAGTTACAATGCCACCAGCAGCACTGAAAACCCGTTCAGAAGACATGCTTGCGAGTGGGCAAGACAAGTAGTTTAAAGCCAGGTTGGTGAGCTGTGGCCACAATTCTTTTTTCCCATGCCAATACGCCAATGGGTCAGAATTAACATAGACCTCTGTTGAGTCATTCAGATAGTCCTTCACCATCGACTCAAGGTCCTCTTCCAAGGTTCCTGCACTTTGCTTAGCTCTTGCTGTGCCTCTGACCTTTTGAGAACCAAACCCACGCAGAGCTAGCCAATCCTCTTCAGCCTCCAATGTTTCTGTTGTGTCTCGTGCAGATGATCCGGTTGCCGGTGTCTTTAACGGCTGAGAGGTCACTTGTGCCACAGCCACAGGTGCAGAAGTGGATTGTTTTGACTGGGGATGGCCTGCTGATGTACTGCCATTTCCTTCAATTTTCAGCCGTTCTGTTTCAAACTTCTTGGCTGACAAGGCTAGCCACGTTTGTACTTTGGAACATGTTCATCATCAAAAGGAAAGAATGCTTGGCCTGCCAGCGCCTTTTTGTAGCGTGGATCCAGAATAGTAGCACAAATGTAATGCTGTTCTGAGTGGATCTTTTTAAGACGTTCATCACCTTGTAGGAGCTCTAATAATTGCTCAGCCAGAAGCAAAGAGTCTTGGTTTTTGTCATCTTTTTCAAACACAGAACACACCTCCTTCAGTTGGTCCTCCAGCATGTACAACAATGGGATAGCTTTTCCCAAATTAGAGTCCTCCTTGCTGACTGCACGCGTGAAGAACTCAAAAGGACGAAGCATGCGTGTCAGGCCTTGAACTATGTTCCATTGCGGCCCACCCATCCTCAGCTCCTCTGTACCCTCTGAAAGGAAATATTGATCGAGTTCCATATACTGCTCATACAGACGCTCAAGCATGTAGAAGGTTGAGTTCCAACGTGTTACCACCTCCTGGATGAGTGCTTTCACTGGCATTTTACGTTGATATAGCAGGCTCCTCAGCTGCTTCCGGGCCTTAAAAGAATGGCTGAAATGCTTGCACATTTTTCGGCAGGTGTCCAATACACTGTACGCTGCACTGGCTTTATTAGCCAAGAATTTTTGGACAACCAGGTTTATACAGTGCGCCAAACACGGCACTCTGAAATAGTAACCGTCCCTCATGGCCTTAACTATATTGGCGCCATTGTCCGTGGAAACATAACCAACCTGGCGTTTTAGTGGGGACAGCCAGTTAAGGACCTTTGTGTTAAAGACATCCAAAATGTTTTCTGCTGTGTGACGTTTCTCCAAACCAAACATGGCTAGTGTTGCATGTTTCCGAGCAGCTTTAAAAACAATGTCCGTGTCAACACCTGCGTTTAGCTTTGCTTTAGCCCCTGAAAAAGAGACCCAGTGTGCAGTGATGCACATGTAATCAGCGCCTGCGCCACTGGTCCACATGTCTGTCGTCAGATGTATAGTGTGAACAGCACTCTTCTGCAAAGCTGCCCCAATCACCTTCAGAACATCTTCATGTAGTGCTGGAACCGCAACTCGGGCAAAATAGAACCGGCTAGGAACCTTCCATTTAGGGCAGAGCGCTGCCACTAATTCTAGAAAACCAACCCCTTCTACAAAAGAAAAAGGGAGAAGGTCCAGAGCTAGCATTTTAGCCAGCTTAGTGTTATACAGACGCGTCATTGGGTGGTTGCGTTCATATTGCGCTTCTGTAAACAACATCTTTTTAATGTTGCCCTGGACCAAGGATTTACGGGATGATGATGATCTCTTCGACCCAGTTACGCTCGCTGATGAACTTTTCCGCATTGATGTCTCACTCTCTCCCACATTCTTAGTGTGCCTCACATGGGGTGTGCTGCTGACAGGGGTACTGGGTGTAAGTGAAGTGTTTGAAAAGTCAAGTTACCTGGAATGAAATAATCATGTTATTGTTGAGTACATCCCTAAATCTGTGTGACTCCAGCATTCTAGTTAACCGATGAATATTCCAGGAGAAAATCTACAGGCTAATTGGTGGGTACTCTTCCTAATCTAACTCACTGATATTCACCCTTGTGTCTTCACAGCCCCAGTCCAGACACACATAGTGGTTTCTGACTCCTGAATAATGTCATTCTGAGAATCGTCCATTTGTGGAAAGGTCACTTTGAGGGCATGTCGTGTAGTCCCTATAAAACCTATACAGGATCTGCGCGTTTAGACAACATACACTGCGGGCTTGGTGTCCAAACTGATTCCGGACACCCCACACGGAGTATGTCAGCCTGCTCACTTTGTCTCTCAGAGAGATACAAAGAATAAATGATGGGGACGTTTTCCAATAGGTATTTATTGAACCAGAGTCATTCTAGTGTAAAATAGATGTGCGGAAACAATCATTAGAGAGTAACAGAAATAGATGATTATAAGCACTAACAGAGTAAAGAGATTGGGAGATTTCTACCATAATGCTAAAACGATAAATACAGGCAAGTATAAAAATACCTGACAGTAATAAAAGCCTACTTCTACGATGCAACCCTAACTAGATGTACGTAAGTGGACCTAGCATGTATGTAGGTGCTGAAGACAAGAATCCCTTTAGGATAAAGTCAACCCCATTACCTCGATTGAGAGGCTGTGGGACCACATTCTGGTCTTGAGGTGGACACCCGGAAGGGATGTCAGACCACTGCAAGCTGGAGTATCTGCATGCAGGATCCTCTGCATCTCGCATCAGTGTGTCGGCATGAAGTTCTTTTCTCCTCTATCTACCTTAGCAAGATATGGTGTATATATACCCAAAGTGATATCACCTGGGGATATACCTCGCTGTGTCATGTCAAACTAGTATGACAGAAGGAATGAACCGTGTACATAGTTTTTATGCTGGAGATGTTCGGCCTGCTGTTCAGCCATGATTTCAAGAATCCTCATGCATAATAGTCCTTACTTCAACTAGGTAAAATGTCAGTCCTAAGAACCGTAATGTAGTGCAATATGAGGGCCATGTATGTGAAAGGTACAATTACTACCTGAGCCTATCATGGGTTACCTATATGGAATATAACAACCCCTTGACTTAATTCGGCTATTCATTTTCGAGCCTCCCACTTGTCATTATTCAGGGACAAATTTATTTGATTAAAAATCAGTCCAGCATGATTGACTAAAAATTGCTTTTTAAGACGTTCTTCCACTTCACCTGCTTCTCCCTCCAAAACTTCTGTTAACTCTGCAACTGATTTCAAGACCAAATTGTTCTCACCGCTAAGGAAAAACCTTTCCTACTTTGTCTAAAATAAAGCCAACTTGTTTTAAAATTTCTGAAGAAATAGCATTAAGAGACAGTTTTTACATGAATACTGAACTGAGATCTATTTAAAGGCTAAAATAAAGCCAACTTGTTTTAAACCTTCTGAAGAGATGGCATTAAGAGACAGTTTTAAATGAATACTGAACTGGGATCTATTTAAAGGCCTAATTTTCCTTTATTTTTTTACCAGCTTGCTGAACTTCAAAATACAGGGATAAGCTGTTGCTCTCCAGGACGTCCTCCCTCCTTGTGGCTCTATTTGCTTCCTGCTTAGAAGCCCACTTTGCACTGGAGTAAAGAGGGTCATCCTTGCTTCCTCTCATTTTCACCTTTCTCTTTAGACTGACTATAGTGCACAGCACTTCTGGTACTGGTTTGGCCGACTTGAACAGCTTGGCCAGCTTGAGTCTCTATATAACGACTATTGTATTTCTCATTATTTTAACTAGCCTTTGTTTACATACTGTATGACCATACACAGGGGTGGTTTGAACCTTAATTCCGTCACTCTTTCAATAAAACGTCCTGAGTTTAGAGGAGGTTGGGGAGTTGTTTTTTTACTTTCTCAGCTGTATCTACACCTTCCCTTTTCCTATTTACCATCCTTTTTACCTACTTCTTTCAACTTACTTCCTACTAGAAACAGACCTCTTCTTGGTCCTTCTTTTTTACCGACATAGACCTTTTAGATATATATACTGAATGAGTGACCCAGGTAGACTGGTCATGATCCTTTGACTCAGTGGCTGTACTCACAACAGGTATTACAATGGCAGGCATACAGCAATTATTATTTTTTAATTCCTGAGCTATTGATCTAAGCAGACAGGTGTGTATCTATAATATATTGTTGTTCTGAACATTTGATTCTAGTATACCAGTGGCGTTTTTTGCGAAAGAAGCAAAACGTCCAGCATTGATGTCGAAGCAGTGGCTGATGTCCTCAAATTGAGTAGCAAGTTTGTTTTTGTTGCAGCGCAAACATGGTAACATGTTATTAAATGCTTTATTATATGCTTACTACTCTAACTGTACTGGGTCCTTTACAATTAGACAATTAGCAGCATTTTCATTTACCAAAGAGGCAATGATCTTTTGATAATTCTTTCTCCACCGATAGGAGGGGTGGAAATTTGGGTGGAAAAACACCTCGTTAGCTGTCCAATGTGGACAATTAATTGACAGCCAACTCACAAATTTGAGACCAGATTTAGGTATACCACGCTTGAACTCATACTGTAGAAATAAAGAATAGCAACTGGAAGACCCAACCTCCTGAAGAAGTTAAGTCGAGTTAGGATTATGCAGATCAAAAGCTCTGCAACAGCAATTGAAAACAAAAGAAGTAACACCTGATGTTTTGACAGAACTCGCTGTTTCTTTCTACTACACATTTAAGTCCTTAACAAACAGCACAGTTTAAATGGAAGAACCAACAGTACTCCATAATAGACTCAGACAGATATTACAATAATTTTGTTATTGTATTAAAGATTAAAAGTTCATAGCCATGAGCAATTACTTGAGAATGTCAGTTTAGAATATGACAGCTGTATAAAAGAACCAAACATTTAGGCAGGCTTTATCGAATGGTCATTATAAAATCAGTCTACAGAGTTACAAACTTCCACCAAAACTTAGGCAGAAGTATAGTTCTTTGTCTAACAGCTCAAATCCTGTGTAGAAGGGTAAAGGGTTCAAATTTAAAATCCTTTGAGGGCAAATCCATTAGAAAAGAACAAAGGAAATAGAGGAAAATTACATGTAGAACTATTCCACAAAGAAGGTTTCAATCCATCAGCCTGTAGCCTCAGCAAAGCAGTCCAAGTAAAACGATAGTTCTTAAAAATCGATCAGCATAACGTTCTTTCGCAAGGAGAAAATAAAAAGTATGGCGGTTGTCAAGAAGCAAAAATCAATGGCGCTGCCCCTCCTTCGGGGTATATAAAGTCTCTAACAATATAGCATCACACCACCATCGAAAGAATATCATATGTTCAGATTCATATAATGTCAGAGAGGGCACGCGTAACAATGAGATGCTTTCCCATGCTGGTCAAGAGAAATGAGAGATTTGGAACTCCACATAGGCCTATCATTGATGAAAAAGAGATACAAACTAATCATCTATAGCAACAGCTGAAATCCTGTTCCCACAGGAATTTTTCACTGTGAACATTGAAGAAAAATTCAGGAATGTCGAGATTTATACATTTACTGGACAAATAAAGCAACATTTGCCTAGTTTTAAATGGAGCATTGTATTAGGTCAGGGAAAAGGTCAGCTTTAGAGAAAAAAACATTTTTGAAAGACCCTTTAAGTTGCCCTTACACATTTTACATTAAATACATTTTAAACCAACATCAAATATAAACTAATTAAATCAATTCAAATAGAGAATATATTGAGCTTTCACCAAACATTGTTGCATGTAAATATCTAACTTTATAATTACCCTACTACCACAGATCTTCTCAACATTCATATGTGTATTATTTACTAAATACACATCGCAAAATGTGTTTCCTACTTTTCATAGAATATAGAGTCTCTAGTATTATGCAAAATTTCAAGATCATACATAGATTCTGCACGTTTTTGCACCGACTTTTCAAAATTGTACATTCTAACATAAAGCATTAGAAACACTAGACCACTTCATTAACAGCATAATTGTATCAGTAAACGGTAATAAACCACATGAATGTAAGAATTGTATTAGTGCAACTCATTTTTATTTATTAGTATTTGTATGTATGTTTTCTTCATTTTATTTTTATTAACATGCTTTTACGGTGCTTCTACTACACTTGTCTCAGTTTGATGTGTCACTGTGTCTAACGTGTGCAAGGTGTACTTTCAGCTTTTCGTGTCTTCAGTCAGTAATTGTGTTTTTTATTGTGATTTTTAACATCTTGCATCCTCATCACTGCCCCTGGCCGTGCCCTAGATCTTGTCCTTGCTCGCCATTCAGATGCAACCCATCTTGCTCACATCTTGCATCACCCCTTAATCCCCTCATGTCCCCCTTCTTCTCCCTGCTAAACCCTCTCTTCCCTGTTTGACACTTATAATTCTAGTTTGTTCTGTCTCTCATTTAACCCTCATTGGTCTGGTGCTGACTTAAGTGAGGTATTCTTTACTTTTACCTTTCTTAAAGTGTTCCCTATTAATCTTTGTCAACATCCACATCCACCTGGGATCTCTGCTCCTTTGGGGTGGTACCATAAAAGATTGAGGAATACAACAAGACCTATAGTCTTTCCTACACTCTTTCCCCCCAGCAACGTTTATTTTGTTAGCATTAGCAAACCAGGTTCCTCTCTGTGTTTTTTTCTTATATAGGGGCATTGAGGACTTGTGGGCCCTTTCAGCTGTGCAACTCTAAAGGACGACCATTTCCTCTCAGTTTTTCCTTCTGTCACCTCACTTGAGAACTGACATTTTCCATCTTCCCCTTTGGATTGTGCAGGCTAAAGCCACTGCCAGTGCCCTGTTGCCTGGCTGAGCCACCATCTCTTTTCTAACCGCCGTCTAGCTCTAGCAGCTAACCAGCTCCAAGCAGTCTCTAGATAAACTGTAGTTGCTAAAATCGTAGTCTGAGCTGAAGGGTATCCCCCCACCACCCAGAAACCGTACTGCAGCAGGTTGTCCATAAAGCAGGCACTACACTCTGCCGCATACCTGCAGTTCCCAGCTCTCCAGGCGATGTGACTCAGTAGGGAGACCCTCTCGAGTACACCATGTTCAACAGTAGGGGAGCACATCAAAGGACCAACCTCCGGCTCAAGAAATAGTCTTAAGCAGAAATCTGGGAGGCACACTCTGAAAATTAAATCGGTGACTTCGTATGCTCCACTGAACTCTGGGATAGAGGCTGAAGCTGTGAAGCAAGACGCAAAACAAGATGTGCTGAAGCCAGAGCTCAGGTGTGGAGAGCAAGTAGGTGGGCACGAGCACGGCGTGCAATGGGGGAGGAGACCAAAACAAACAGACCACAACCACAGTAATGGCATCATAATGGCCAGCAGAGGCCCATATCATGAATGTGTTCTGTGCCATGCAGGAAAGAAATGGAGCCACAAAACGTTTGTTTTGAAAACATGCTGTCCACAGTGCATGCACTAACTCTGGAACTCTGGAAGTTAGAGAGGTAACCACGGCTTTATTTCTGAGATATGGTGCATTGCAGTGAATGAGCTTACTAAGAGAATACCCAGCTAGGACATTCACTGTAGACAGCTAAATTATTTAAAAAATTGGAATATGGTTCCTTTTAACAAGTTTATGATAGTGGATTGCTGACTTTTCTAGAAGCATTCACCTTCAGGATGTGACTTGTCATGTGACTTGTGAGCATCTGTGTGGGGTGAGGTTGGCATGTCCAGGGTGAACCACCATCCATTGAAAGTGGCGAACAAGAAGGCACCTAGGTCCATTTACAACTCACCTATGCTGTTGGTTGTCAGCACACGTGTTGTGATGGTGGTTGCAGAATCATGAATGACAGTTATGTAATGTGGAGTGATCAACCAGTGGCTGAGGGGGGCTGGCCTATTCACCTGAATATCGATGGTAGAAGCTTTGCAAGACAGCAAAAAATGCCTCTGCATCATATAAATCACAACTATGAGACGAAGCCTTGACATTCATGATAAACCTGACTAGTATACATGTAAGCTGCTTGGAAATAGAATTGCCCCCTTCCCTAAGTGTACAACTTACATGATAATAAGAATATTCTGTGAACTTTTGTGTCTATTCCGAACAGTCTTGCAGAAATTCGTCAAATCCATAATTTCTGCATTTTCAAAAACAGTGATGGAGTGGTTGAGTCAATGACATTACATCCAATGACATTACATCCTTAAACTTCTAAAAGATTCATGAATACAAGTCCCAAATCTCCAATGTAATGCAAGAGCAAACACAGAAGCACAGTGGTCAATTTTCTGACGTTGAGTGAACCGTTAGTGGGGTCTCTTTGCGGAAAAGAGGGGTAGCTGTTCCTGTCTACGGCACCTCTGGATGAACCCTGTTTGGCCCAGATATCAGGCTCTGGCCCTCAGATACCGAGGTATGAGTACCCAGCACCACAAGGGATGTGCCCCCCCCCCCCCCACTGAATATGCAGGAGACAGTCACTAACCTGGATCCTGCACATATATTAGGGGCTTTTCTAACACCCTCGAAACTGTTGTGTCCTCTTTGAGAAATTAGGAAATTTGCATCAATTTGTGCCACGTGTATATATGTTTTGCATACTTGTGCACATCTGAGTGAATCAGCTACTTTGTTACTTTCCTTCTATGCTTGTTGAGCATAGTTATATTGACGACCTGAGAGTAAATGCGCTGTTTCTTGGTGCCTCTTTGGGAATACCCTGAAGTGATTTTTAAGTGCAGTTAAATGGTGCAGGATACAGACATAGTCTTGATTTCACATTCTGCACAGTGATAACCATCAGTGCTATCTATCACCTTTGGCTGCTCTCGCTGACTTAAAATGTTTAGCAGTGCATTAAACATTCAGTCCATACTCTTATCATAGAATGTCATTCACTGTAGAGCAGCAGTTAAAGCGTCGCATGCATGAGTAATGGTGATGCTTCAAATAAGTCTGCCTCCAGAAGCACTGTGGTGTAATCAGCCTGGCGTTTTTTAGTTACAACTAACATGTAATAAATGTCTGCTGACTGATACTAGATTTTTTATTTGAAGTTATTTTCTGTGTTTGCACTCATGATACATTTCTCAAGATGTGCTCCCACAATGTATGCATTTTGTAGTTGGATGTTTGCGGACATATTGCATTTTGTTTCAAATCAAAACAATACATACTGAAAACCTATTTTCAAAGGACCTATTACACCTCTTTTTGTCTCCATCAACATTCTTTTTTTCTGATGAGTTTCTTGTTCTGCTCTCTTTGTGGTAGATTTGAGTTTTCCACTTTTACTGAAATTAAAATGGAATGTGATCGGTGCTTATGAAATTAGGAGAGTTTCATTCTACTGGATTAACTAGAAACAATTTATAATATGTCCTCATAGAAAAGTAGCATATCTGAAACTCAGGCTCGTGATTTAATTGTAGGGGAAATCCCTCAATAACATACACAAAGTATGAGTGGGTTGTGTGTGGTGTAAGTAGTTATGGGAAATTCAACTTACAATGTTTCTTTTTCATGAGATCAATGTTTCAGTTATGACAGCTAGGCACACTCTGGAAATGGCCCATGTAACTATTAAAGTGAAGGAGTTGAGGGCAGAGCTATGCTTCCCAACATCCGGTGCAGCAGAGTTAAACACAGTGTACAGCTGGTACATTGTTCAGTACACTTTACTGTAGCAATGCAACAACGCCATTTGGATATGCATTGTCCTCTATGAGGATGCCTTGTTTTTATCTATTTGAAAATATATTCTTGTAGGAAGGTGGGTTATTAGTAGATTATTAGTAGATGCAGGCAGTTACCCACAGAAAGCAATAATACCACAATCACTAATAAGATCCAGTCAAGTCTAAAAAAATGAATCCTCGCTCAACCCTTGTTAGCTTGGCAGACGAGAACCCAGGCTTAATTTAGGAGACAGGTGTGTAAAGCATTTAATATCACCAAAACAGTGAATAAGTAAAAGACACAACACAATACAAATGCAACCCCAAATAATAAACATAGAGAATAATTGTTTTTTCAAATGACACCAAAATGATAAAATTCCAAATTAGGGAAATGGAGCTATGAATTTTTAAAGACTAAATTAAAAGATGTGTTTTCTAGTACCTAAAAACGTAAAGCCCTCTCCCAGGTATCTGGTTGTGCTAGAATGGGACGAAGTCAACATTTTAGGCCAACCGCGATAGAGTACAAGTCGGATAGGTTAAGCGGTAGGTACCAGTCAAGATTTTATCTTCGTGCTTAGTCCCTTTTTGGGAGCTTTTTCTCTCAATGTCCAGAAATTGCATCAATGACGGCAGCCTGCTGAAGCATGATACCTCAGTGAGCACTGGAAGTTTTGTCCTTGTCATCAACTGTGTAGAGCTCTGGAGTTTCCAGCGGGACAAACCAACATGGTCGTGGTTCGACGTTGGCGGATTGACTCTTGTTGTCGATGCCAGTCTTCTGGAACTTTTCACAAAACTTTCCCAAACTTTCAGATATTCCTCCAGAATGTTTCCATAGGGCCAAAAAGTGCTCACTAGCACCAGCCAAGGGTTCAGAAGCTCTGATTTGCCTCTTGGGGTCAGGGGCTCAATCTCCCGCATGCACCTGGTCAGTCCAGGAAAATATCGGTCAGCTGGAGTAGTCCTTCAGTGGATGTTGCTGGTGCTTCTTCCAGCACTTTACTGCCTGTTGCTTCTCAGGGAGTCCACTCCTTATCCCTTAGGACAGGCAAGGCCTTCTTGTGTGGAGCCTTGAGAGTGCAGCAGGTGCAGTGCTTCTAAAGTAGCAGTTTTCTGTGGTGCAGTCCAAGGGTGCAGAAGGCAGTCCTTCTTCTCCAGATGTTCCAGGCAGAGATCTGAGGGGCTCCTGCAGATCTTCCATATTTAGTCCTCATTCTGGGCTGGAAGAGGGGCACACCCTCAACCAATGGGGTTCAATTTGCCAGCCTCTGCTATGACCACTTTCTGGGAAGTGTGTCATATTTTTGACTCAGAATGCAGAGTTCTAAAAGAATCCAAATGGGGACATTCTCTCCTCGGAGTTTCTGTTTAACTACCCCAACCCACAAGTGTGGATAACCTTTCCCTACACTCCCCTTCCAGCCCCTCTCCTAATCTATTTAGGGGGGCTCCCATCCGGCTGGGTTCATGGAAGTGGGGGCTGGCCTGGGTCCTGTGACATCTGTGCCTCTCCAGGAACCAAATCTACTCTCACCAAATGGCTCTATTGTTTTAGCCCCAGGCCTCTTCACACCTACTCAGGGAGCAGCTTGGCTCAGGCTGTCAGAGGCCCGCTGTCAGAGGAGGCTGCTACTGGACTGTTTTTGGTAACTTCAGGATTACAAGTTCTAAAACTACTTTCATGAAATAGTTATAATAAATCTGATTGTGGCAATTTATATTATATATATATTAACTATTATTTTGATACTTTAAATTATGTACATTAATAACTTGGATCAGGCGTTAGGGTTATTGAAAGTAGACTCTCCCAGAGTAGGCTCCCAGTGCTGCTGTACGCAGACGATGCGGTCCTTTTAGCCCGAACCCCTAAGGGTCTCCAAGTTCTGATAGATGGGTTTGTCAGTTTTATGGACACTCTAGATTTATCGGCCAACCTAACAAAGTCCTATGTTATGCTGGCCGGATCTAAATCCTGCAAGAAGTTTTCTTATATCATAGGCACTCACAAAATAGAGCAGGTACAGACCTTCTTCTACCTTGGTATGCTATTTGATGGGTTTTTAAATTCCAAAATTTTAATTGAAGAGAGGTGTTCCAAACTGGTGGCCTCAACTAGGGCCATAATGAACTTTGGACGTAGGCTGGGTCGGTGGTCCCCAGAACAGGTTATGAATTTGTACAGCTCAATCTGTTGCTCCAAAGTGGTATATGGATCTGAAGTCTGGGGTTTTATATGCACCCATCAGGTACAGATAGAGGAGAACAAATATCTGGGAAAGGGTACTCAAAACCCCACAAAGTATACCCGCCTATATCATTCATGAGGAACCAGGGAGGGTATATATAGAGGACTTGAATAAGGTCAGACCCTTGATGGCCTGGTTAAAAATTTGGACCAACACGGAACCAGGCCTGAGCAGACAAATCATCAGAGACTGCTTAGATAGGGACAAAGGAATGAGTATTCCGTTGCTGAAATACGTGAAGATGGCCCTTGAGGGAATTGGGAGCAAGGATCTTTTTATAACCCCTACGGCAATTATCCCTCAAGATATACAGAGAATCAAAAGAATTTTCTTGAATACTGCAGTATCACGGAGAGCGGCCTTGGAAGCTAGTAAGACCACAGTCTGCGCTCACAGAATGGTAAAGACAGGAGAAGGAATGGAACCTTACCTCGCTCTTATGCACAATGCGCAGGAAAGGTTTTTAATCACTCGTTTTAGGCTCAACCTTTTACATCATTTACTGGCTGATCCACCAGGTTTTACTTCAACTGTTGAGCAGAAGGGTCCATGCGGCTGCGACAATAGGTCTCCGCAGGATACCCTTCATTTTTTACTATTATGTCCGTTATATGTTTTACCTAGGCGTAGTTTTTTAGTAAGGATTTTAAAACTGGCGAAGTTTAGACATGCTAAGGTTGCCCTTTTATTCTTGCACAGGGCTAATGATCCCCTCACACTGCTATGTATTATGAATTTTATAAAGGTCGATTTAAGACTCAGGAACTCAAGAGGGTTGTGCTGAATGAATTGCTTGTTAACTCTCTCCAATGTATCTTTTCATGAATTGTATTTTATCGTATTTTAACTGTATAATTTGTACTTTTATGGTATTTTCTAAATACAGAATAAAGGAATAATGAATGAATGAATTATGTAGTATTCGTGGACCTATGGTCGGCTTTCGACCTGGTCCCCAGACATTTACTCTGGCAAGTGCTGGCATACATGGGTGTCCCCTCCTATCTCATGACCATTATAATAAGGCTGCATGAACATAATTATGTACAGGTGTGATGTGGCCAACTGGGTGAGATGACACACAAGCTCCCAGTCGCTAAACGGGTTAGGCAGGGATGTGTACTTGCCTCTACCCTCTTCACCCTTTATGTAAACAGGCTCTTAGCCCAACTGAATCAATGAGAGGGTTCTTGCCCTGATTTTTACGGATGACACTATACTACTGTCAAAGTCTCCCACAGGGCTGCAGAGGGCCTTGGATTGCTTTGAAATCTTTTGTAGATGGCGGGGATTGGAAATCAATGTGGCAAAAACAAAACATTTGGTTTTCAAACCCTGCTGTTCTAACAGACATCATTCCAGGCTCAAGGGTGTGCCCCGGTAGCAAGTGCACAACTTTGAGTATCTTGGGTTGATTCTCACAGAGAACTTGGACTGGCATCACCACATCAACAGATGTAGGCTTAAATTGGAGCAACACACTGGGGGGTCTGGGTAAAATGCATCACAGATCCCAATTTTGCCCAATTCTTCTAGCGCTACATATCTACAAACAGCAGACAGAGAGAGTTGCCTTACATGGTGCAAAGCTCTAAGGTTACAAGGATTCTGCGGCCTTAGTATTTGTAAAAAATTGCACCTCTTTACTACCCCTTAGACTTGATCTGGGGCTGAGGCCAATTTCCAAAGGGATAGGTACGAGACCAGTCCTCAATTGGAGGAGGATTTGGGCCACTCCTGACCTTTTATCTTATCACCAGAGTTTGGAAGAGATACTGGGCCTACCTGGTTCTAAAAATATTCAGTGGATCACATATGTCAGGGAAACCCACAAAAAGTCAGGAACCTGGATATTGTGAGATGACCCATCATCAGGCCTGTTGAATAACAAACTAACAATCCAGGGGAACTAGGTTAGTTTCGACAAACCCTAATGCAGGCAAATCCCTCTTGTGGGACCCTGACAGACACCTTCCTTTAGGTGAAGGATGTCTTCCGGGTGGAGCAATTTCTAGATGAAATCGAGCCTGTGGCTGCATGGAAGTTTTACCGTCAATTCCGCTATGGCACTTTACCCCTCTTTTCATTTACTCATAGGTGGGCTCGGACAGGCAATCTAGCCAGGTGGGCTTACCCTTCTTGTGTTGATATCTAGGAAACAGAGGAGATTGCCCTGTTCTTCTGCCCAACTTACTTTTAAGGGAGAGAAGGTAGTTGGTGCTGCTCTGCCTGAATTTGCCAATATTTTGAGGCACTCCGACTACTGAAAAAAAAAAGAGGCAAAACATTGTCTTTACAGTTTCATGATATCTGCAATCAATGACGAGGATCAGGCAGAAAATATGCCAGTTAAATACTGCCTCTGTTTGTCAAGAAGCTGGGTCCCTCAACTGATTCTGCCTTTGGCAGCACCTGCTCTTTATTGCCTTGTGCTAGATAGCTGATAGATGTATATTTTCTGACACTTAATTTGCTCCATGAAAGTTTTGGTTGTACCAATTTTTATCTAAACTTTTATTGATGGTAACTGATTGTTTTATGTTTGTACTGCTTGCTGGAATCTCATAGTAGCACCTACACTTTACTGCCATGGGCAAGAAAGCTAATACATGAATATCCTTTCTTGCTTCGAATTGCCTAAGAAAGCCCTAGCTGCACTGATTTTTATCAAACATTTTATTGGTGGTAATTAATTGTTTTATGATAGTATTGTTTGTATTAAACTATATATCAACTCGCACTGTTGGCAATTGACCCCTCCGATGCCAATTGGATGAATTACATTTTATGTGTTTTTATTCTGTATGTATATTGTTCATTTTTTGCTTTTAGATGAAATATAGATGATGATGATGATGATATTGGTAGCTACTTCCAATCAAAAGTTGAACCTTATTAACTTTTAATAAATCATTCCCATGTTATCCTATGGAACTAGCTGCATTACAATGGGAAAAACGACTTTGGCTGTTTTCCCTCACCAGAGCATATAAACAATTTATAAGTCCCTGCTTTTTTATAATAAGGCACCCTACCCTAAGAGCATCTACGGCAGACCTTAGGGGTGACATATCTATACTAATATAATAAAGAGAGAGCCCAAACCTTTGAGGCGGGTAATCTCAGGAACCACAGTACAAATCACAACATCCAATACAGCGTTGGAAAGGGCAGTTGCAGCAGAAGAACATAGGCTATGCAGACGCCCTCCATATACATTTAAAAGGTAAAAGAACTGTGCCAGCAAAGTAGTCCCTTGTGGGCGTGTCTGCGTTGTGCTGTGGGCGTGTGCTGGGGGTGTGACAAATTCTGGGGGTGTGTGGTACGATCTGCCCTTCATGCCATGTCTCTTATTGTGTGCTGTTGGCGTGTGCTGGGGGCATGGGCGTGTGCGGGGCTCGGGATTACGGGAAAAAAAAGTGAGCGTTGTGCCCAATATTTCATTGTTTTTTCTTTCCAGGTTCTGTACATTCCAGCTCCGGGTGTCCACCCTGCTCCCTTTAAATACCCCTGCACCCCATAATCATAACCCACCCGTACTCCTTAAAATACCACAACACCCTTAAACACTAACCCATCTTAACCCTATAAATATATACCCTTTACCCCAAAACCCAAGCCTATCCCTAAACCCTAAAAATACCCCTGTACCCCAAACCCTAACCTAGCCCTTAACCCTATAAATACCCCTGTTCCTCAAAACCCAAACCTACCCCTGAACCATAAAAATACCCCTGTACCCCAAAACCCAAACCTATCCTTGAACCCTAAAAATACCCATGTACCCCAAAAACCAAACCTACCCCTGAACCCTAAAATACCCCTGTACCCCAAAACCCAAACCTAGCCCTGAACCCTTAAAATACTCCTGTACCCCAAAACCCAAACCTAGCCCTGAACCCTAAAAATACCCCTATACCCAAAAACTCAAACCTAGCCCTGAACCCTAAAAATACCCCTGTACCCCAAAACCTATACCTATCCTTAAACCCTAAAACTACCCCTGTACCCCATAACCAAAAACTATATCTGAACCCTTAACATACCCAAACACCCCAAAACATATACCTCAGTACCCAAAACATATACCCCTATACCCATACTTACCGTATCCAAACATTAAAAAAACATGCTTTTGCCATTCATGCATTTACGACGAATTTCGTTGTAAATGTATGCGTGGTAAAAGCGTATCAAATGTAATGCCATGCGTTATAATGGCATTGCGGAGTCATGGTACTTTCATAATGAAAGTATGCAGAGTGTTGGTATGCGGAAAGAAAGTTGTGGAATAATGGGTGGTTACCCATCCCCGGTAAGTACATTGGTGGCACGGCGGCCCACATCTCCAGCAACATACTCATATTTTTTCACCACCGATTTCAAAAATGCACAGGTCTCTCTCATTGATGGCCAGCAACGACATACACTTTTAGACACACCTCCCGCCACAAGTTCTAGAATTGCGAACTTTAGAGCTGAGGTGCTACGTTCAAAACTCGGCATCAGCTCAACATCCTATGATTCCAGGCAAATCGCTTTGTCTCCCTGTGCCTACCACAAATGAATGTGTTCTTCTGTAATGTAAATTGGTGCTCATGCCATGTTGTCGAGTTTGCGCTATATAATATTGCAAGGAAAAATAAAGTAGGGAAACTCGAGTTCACACACTACTGAACGCGCACTCTTAAGTGCATCAGCAGTGCACTGTGAATCGGAGCGTTTCACAGGCCTGTCACAGATAAGAAATGCTCTCAAAACGAAATCCTACAAAACAATATACTACTGGCCGGCAGCAATTCATACCCGGACAACGTCGGGACGGGCTGCTAGTATTGAATAAAAAGGTAGTTTTGAACTCTGGAAGTACTTTTAATGCCACAGTCGAATTTGGAATCAGTTTTCTTTTAAGACCAGCCTAAAAGGCAGGCCTGGCTTTAAAATGACATGAGACACCACATCAGGGCACTCTTAAGTGCATACATTCCACTGGGGTCCCTACACCTACATGCCCTACCATATACCAGGGGCTTACAGGTAGGTTGTTTTTGCCAATTACAATTACACCAATTACCATACACCTTTTAAGGACAGAGCTCTGGCCTTGGGCCTGTTTAGCAGAACCAATGGCAGAGTCAGGAACCACTAGTATCAGTCAAAAAATGGGGGGTATCAGGGCAAAAAGGATGACGTTACTACAATTCTGTTCTGAAAGGGCCTTCTCACTTCCTTCAATGTTGGTAACATAAAAATACTCAGCAATGCCTTGAAGTAGATTACTTATATTCAGTAGGATTGAAAAAAATAAAATGTCTGCAATAAGCTACAAAGTCTGCCCTCATCCTAAGGGCCTGCATTCGTATCGTGTTAGGATGCTTCGACATGAATTTTAATGACATGAAAAATATTCTAGTGCCATTTGAATCCTGAATTCTCCTGACTGGGCTATAAACATAGAAACAGTGTATATCACTGTGGAGTTGTGGCTTCCACCAATGAGACTTAAAAAAATGAAAACGCCTTACTATAATGATTGCCTGCCCTTTCCGAAAGGATTTTCAATATAAAAAGTGCATAACTGCTTGTGGAGGTTGCACTCCCTGAGCGTTTTCATAGTTTAAACATTTGCAATACATTGTAGGGGCTAGTGTTAGCCCTTCTTTTGCAAAGTTTGAAGAATAACAAAAAATGCTTACTCCACTGGGGGATTTCGACTTACAGAAAAGTCTGAAAGGGAAACCTTGATCTATGCGAATTGCCTAGCTAGTAATATCTGGACCCGGGAGTCATTATCATGCAACTTGTAACTCCTATTACTAGCTCCTTTGAGTCAATTGGGCTATTGAAAAGTTATAAGTATTGAAGGATATCTTTCATTCATATTATAACCCATAAAGTAGAGAGGGATGGAAAGGTGAACACTGTAAGGCACTGGGCAAGATTTTTTAATGGGTATGGTTCTCATCAGATACACCTCAGGACCAAAGGACTTAATGGGAAGCTCCTCCCAATAATCCCATCCCATCGGGACCCTGTTCCTGTGAAAATCCTAAAACTGCTGGACCTCGAGCCACGGAGAGTCCTAATGAGACTCCTAAATACATCTCTTACAGAGTCTCTGGTGGCGCAGGAGTGGAAGCATGCCATGGTTGTTCCCTTGCTGAAAAAGACCGGCGCGGACACCTCTAACTTAACCAATTTCAGGCCCATATCCCTGCTGCCTGTATGTTCTAAAATCTTGGAACGACATGTGAACACTCAGCTTAATTAATTTGTCGAGAACGTGGGATATCTTCATCCGTCCCAATCTGGGTTTCGCGCTAACTACTCCACTGAATCCGCACTCCTCGGGGTGACGGAGAGGCTTCGGTCGCGGGGAGACCTTTGCACTCATCCTTTTGCATTTGAGTGCAGCGTTCGAAACCGTGTCTCATTCCATTCTTCTTGACTCTCTCCGCTCCCTTGGTGTTGCTGGATCTACGCTGGCCTGGATTGCCTCCTTTTTAGGTGAGCGCACCTTTCAGGTGTTATCGACAGAAGCTGAATCTGCTGTCTATCCATCAGCATACGGCGTCCCCCAGGGGTCGATTCTCAGCCCTCTGCTGTTTAATATCTATATCAGACCCCTTGCTACCATCGTGGAGGACGCCGGGTTGACAATCTATTCGTATGCCGACAACACGCAGATTGTGTTCTCTCTTTCCAGCAGTGAGGGCCATGAGGTCTCTGCCTTGAAATCTGGCCTGTCACGCGTTGCTGCTTGGATGCACGACCATCTGCTCAAGCTCAACGGTGACAAGACCGAGGTTGTTATCCTGGGCAAGAATAAAGATCTGTGGGGCCCTCGGCATTGGCCCAGTGATATGGGTCCTTTGTCGAATCCAGCCCCCGTCGCCCTCAACCTAGGTTTCCTCATAGACGATAGGCTCTCTATGAGACAGCAGGTAACAAAGGTCGCTGCAATCTGTTTTTCCACCTTAAGATGGTTGCAGAAGATCCTATGGATGCTGCCTTGCTCTACTCGGAGGACTGTCGTCCAGGCTCTTGTGATTTCTCGCATTGACTATGGGAATGTGCTCTATCTTGGGGCCGATAAGGCCACTATAAATAAGCTTCAAGTGGTGCAAAACCCGTCAGCTCGTTTATTGTGCAATGTACCCCGGAGATCCTCCGCAGTTCAGGCTCTGCGTGACCTTCATTGGCTTAAAGTCCCGAACCGTGTAAAATGTAAGACTTTATGCCTCCTCTTTAAAATCAGGCAGGGTTCTGCCCCTAAATACCTGCAGAACCTTGTCCAAGTCTATAAGCCTGGTCGGACTTTAAGATCTTCCAGTAGAGGCGATTTCTCTGTTCCCAGAATTAAACTGGCCAAAATGGGCGGCCGCTCGTTTGCTTATCTTGGCCCAAAGATGTGGAACGCTCTTCCGCCGGCTTTGAAAGCCGAGACTGATCTTCTCCTTTTTCGTAAAAAAGTGAAGACCCTTTTGTTCAACTAATTTCCCTGCACTGTTTGTTCCGTTTTTTGGCCTTATGCTTGTTTTTCTTTCTTTTATCTATCTCTGGTGCCGGGAAACCCATTGAGGGTAGCTGCGCGCAATATAAGTTCAAATAAATAAAATAAATAAATAATCATGTGTGTGTTCCAATTTGGTCACCATAGACGATCCTATAAGTAACAATTTGGATATAAGAATTTGAAGGAATGTTTTCGAGGGTATGAAAATCTACACCTGCTAAGGCTGCTTGCCTTCTGCATGAACCCCGGGCCAGTTGGAGGGGAGAATTGGACAACTTTCAAAATGATGTTTGAACCTGCTTACAACCCCTTTCCCTTCCCCAATAAATTACAAGCCATCCTATGTTTGGCAATACATGCACTGAGCTAAACAAAAGATTAGAACTATGCAACTTTTTTAAATAATGAAGCTTGATATATAAAACTTAAAGAACTGTTGAAGAAGGGCAACAAGAAAATGGAATTTATAGATTATTAGAGAGTTGTGCACTTTAAAGGAAAATAAGTCGCATTTCCCTTGTGACAAAAATAAAATTCAAAGATAATGCAAACGAGGGGTGTGGTGTACGTATTTCAAAACGTTCTAAAGTTCTATCTTAAAAAAATGAAAACATTGGGCAGAACTGGCCATTGTGGAACCATTCAAAATAGCACTACACAGTACAATAGGAATATATTGCCAAAAAGCTTCTTATGTAATAATCCATGGTTTGCCCCATAGCAAAAAGCAGGGGAGTAGATAGACAGAATGGGTGGGTGCTCCTCATAAAAGTAGCCTAAGCTGACGGAATAGCTCAGTGATTTGAACATTTGACTCTGAAACATCTGCTGTTTACAGCGCTAAGAAACAGAAGTATGCTATGAAGCACTATGTAAAACCAAATTATAAATATTATTGTTCAGTTACTCTCGGACGGTGGAATTACATATTTTTTGGGTAGTACTAACTTTAGGTTTTAAGGACTGCTGCAGCCTTCAGTTGACAGGTGGAAGGTCCCCAAATTACACGTTCACACGATGCTCACCCAGTCCAGACTTAAGTGTTTGTTAACATATCAGACTTACTTACTTCTGCTGGCTGTTGTACCACGACAGACTCTGATCTCGATGACTAACAGAATATGTCCTTGAATTCCATTCTCTTCTTTTACTTTAGACACAAAAACAATTAAACTGCATTAGGGCATCATCACTTCTTCAAAGAGCATGCCGCTTCATAATCAGTTCTATAATTATAGAATTTATTTTAATTTAAAATTTCAGCAATCACCTATATTCTGATGAGCTGGTGAACATTTATAACAATTATAATGATGCAGTTATTGGCTATTGAAAGGTCATAGATTCAATTTTCATTTACTTGGAGATAGAAAGCCTTGAAAATGCAATTTGTCCTGGAAGCATATCCTCTCCAATATCAAATTTTGCTTCCAGGGAGATGATGAACTAGAACTGCTTAACTAACTCGTGCCCTTTCATTCATGCGCATTGTGCTCTCTTTTGCACCGCCCAGGAGTGGTCGCATTCCCTAACCTTCAGCAATAGAACATCTCTTAATTAATAACAAATGCAGGCAAAGACAATAGGTCTTACTTTAATGTGCTAACGAGTATAAACAGACATTCACAAATGCTCTTCCCATGTATTGCATGCTCAAATGCTGGTTATATATAGTATTAAATCCAGCCATGCTGGCTTTGCCAGTACTGGGAAAGAGCAGCAAATAAGGATTGCTTTCTGTACACAATGCCTACTCTAGATAAGGAATTGAATTGGACAAAAAGTTTCATGTATTTTATTCTGATTTGTATAACGCACTAATCACCCGAGAGGGTATCCAGGCCCGTGGACAAACAAAGGAAAGGTGTGCGGCCCTAAGGGGCTTATATGACGAGCCAGGCCTCAGCTTCCTGCGTATCTCTAGAAGTGAGGAGGCTTTGGTGTGTTAAAGGAGGGTTCTCCATGTCTTGGTGTGCTTTCAAGATGTAAAACAGTCTATCATCTATTCTAATGGAAGCACTTCCTGGAAGATGGGATGATATACCAAATAGCCAATAGAATGAGGTGAGAAAGCAAAACTCCTCTTGGTGCAGTTTAAGTATATTTTAAAGCATTGCTAACAATATATAATGTAGGCAGCTGTTCTGTCAAGCCAAACCTTAAAATAAGCATCATAATATATAATAAAAAAAATTGTGAAAGCGGTTGAGATTTTAAAATCCTATTTATTCACTAGGATCACTAGAACTGGAAAACGTATTTCCATGTTTTTAATAGCGGTGCAGTACTGTGGTATGAATCCTGTCTTATTTTACCCGGTGTTGTTTGCATTATGATGTCGCTGTCAAGTAAAGCCAGCCATGGTGCAATATGCTCCCGTCATTGAATTATTAATCAGCCAGAAGGCAGGGGCAGTGCAAGCTTGTTTACATTTCCAACAGAAGGTTAGGTGAGCAGCAGCCAGGATTCACATTGTATGATAACAAGTGGTTATAGTGCAAAAAAATAAAATATGGGAACTGTGCTTTTGAGTGCAACTGAAGGGGGAGGGCAAATACGTGACTGTAGCAAATAAAATATTCTGTAACTATTTTGTTGCCCTTTCATTGTCAGGGAACTGCATATAAAATGATGCACACACTTTAAATAAAAAATAAATGCAAGTTAAAGCTATCTGTGGTAAAGGATTTCGTTTATGCTACGCAACTTCAATTTGTCAATGCTATCACTTCAGATGCCTGTGTCTGTAACGAGAGGGTTATAGAGTTGAATGCTGTTTGACACAGTGAGAAATAGTGCTTTTGTATTTATACTTCAAAGAGATCCCAGCCTCTGACAGAAAGCACTGTATCACTACTTTACTAAGGAAAATAAAGAAAATATTCGGCACCCATTGTTAAAATTCATTTTGAAGAAAATGGCCTTTTCAAGGTAGCACCTCAAAATAAATATGTAGAGTAAAATTAAATAACAGATACCATGCATAATATGGTCATAAGTTGCGATCTTGTGGTTCTGGTGACATTCATAAAAACTCGGCTTTCGGCCTTGTGGTCTATTATGTCACAAGAACCCAATGTTGGCACTATTAGACCATATTACAAACTTACATGTTATGTATTATATTTATACATAGTGCATATTTCCTTGAAATATGGAAATTATTTCATAGGTTCCTGTGAAATATAGGTTTCATCAACATACTGACAGACCTCAAATTACTTTATAGAACATTACTAGTGAGAGGGCCACTAAGATTATGTGGTAATGGGACACCAAATTATGGATCATGTGAAATATTTACTGTCTGCGGGACCTACAATGGGTGGTCACCCCTAGAATCCAGCTAAGTAGTAGGATCGAAGCACTCTCCTCAATCAGTGAGCCAGATTGACCTCTGGAGATAGTTGGGGTAGGGATAGTCAATAAATGAGCCTGTGAGCCTCCTCCCTTAAGCCAACCTAGTTTAGTCAGATGGAATGTGTCAGAGATAAGCTCTGTTCTTGATAATGAGGTTAAAATGTTGGGTTCCTCTCATATTATTTGTCTCTGGGAATGCTTGTCTTGATGAATTGGCTGGCTTCGTTGTACATGCTTCACCAGCGTCGCATGGTAGACCAAAGGGTGGGCGGGCTACTTTTCTGAGGCTAACCTTAGTTTTCAACTTTGAGACGGTTCCTTCCACGTCTCTAAATATATTGGGCATCCTCCTATCATGTACCCGTAATACAAGGTTTTAATAACTAACATTTGTAATTTACCCTCTTCAAGAGAAGCTCTAGAAGACAAACTACTTGAGTTTTTGAATGATTTTTTTCCGGGAACATTCCTTTACCCATATGATAGTACTAGCGGGAGATATTACTCCACAAAGCAAACACACGTGGCAGTTCATTGTGGACTGTTCCCATGAGGAACAGGATCAAGACTGATTTGCATATGGCTGGGTCTGAACTAAGGTGACAAACTGAGCTAAAGAATGATGAAGAATTTAACCCAGATCTGTGACTGGGGGTGAGTGTCTGAAACATTTCAGCACTTTGTTCATCATCTCCTTGTGGTTGCTTTCTTCGCCCTAAGTTGGCAGGGTATGCCCAGACTTGGGTCCCCTACTCACTTTGCCACTTGATTGAAGCTAGCCAGGCTGGTGAGGGGTGTTACCCCGAAACCAGTCCCAGGACACTTGTTTCTGGTCCAGTGTAGACCTGGCTTGGCAGTTCAGGCTGGACTGTTCCCATGACGAACAGGGTCAAGGCTGATTTCCATATGGCTTGGTCTGAACTGGGGTGGCAAAGTGAGCTAAAGAACGATGATGGAGTCAACCCACATCTGTGACTGGAGATGAGTTTCTGAAAACTTTCCGTGCTCCGCCCATCATCTCCTTGTGTTTGCGATATTACTCTACAATCATGCATGTGTGGTGTTCTTCTAAGAGAATAGGGAAGGTGGAAGCCTGGGAGGAGACTGAACAGATCTACTTCTCCCATTCCTGTCAAGGGGACTTGTTTAATGGCTTGGTGGATGAATTTAGTGTTGTCAACTTATTATCAAAAGTTAGTTACTCCTCTCCTGACTTAGTACATACATTTACAGAGAGGGGCTGTCGCTCAGTCATTGATGCTATTCTGGTTTTGGCCAGAATGTTATGCTTGCTTCTTAATTTCTTTGGGGAATTGAATGGCAGAAATGACCATAGCCCATTAGTTGTACTGTTTGGCTGGTTTGTCGTGGGGGTAAGCCAAATACTATTTGTCTATAAGGAGCCCCTAAATTTGCAGGTCCACTTTCGCAGGCTTGGCCGGGACAAAATTGTCCCAGATGATTTTCAAAGGGTTCAGAACCAGCGGGCAGACTTTGAGATAGACTCCTCGGAGCAGTCCATTATGGATTATTTCAATGGTATTGGCACGGCAGTGCAAATGGCTTGTACGATAACAAGAAGAAGGGAAGGGAACCCAGGCCCCAAGTGGTTTGACAGGAGTTGCTCATTGACACACAGGGTGCTGTTGAAGGACTTAAAGCAAATGCCTAGGGAGAAGACATTTATAAAACAGGCCAGAAAGAGTTAGACCAGGAAAGAGGCATGTGGAGAGTTGGTGGCCTTTTTGTGAAGGTCCACCTTCTGTAAAGTAATTAACCAGCCTGTTTTTAATTAAACCGTTTCCAGAACAGTCTCAATTTATTCTGCTCCCCCAGGCCTGGGTTAATCATTTTGAACTTAAATATAAGTCGGCCAACACTATACTACTTGATCAACAGCTGAGAACCCCTACAAGCAGGTACTCTACTTATAGCTCGCACTGACAATAGTTCATAGCTTTTAACTGAGCGTTTCAATGATTTTATGGGAGGCCTAGAGATGAAAATACATTCTTCTAAATCTTACACCTTGGTGGTAGGGCCAAAAAGAATTTGAAATCCCAAACCCACATTATCAGAGACCAGCATATTGGTAGGATGGATGACGTTTGCTATTTGGTATCTAGAGAGATGCAAAATTAAAATGGGACACATTAATTAAGGTTCAGGTGCAATCTATTAACAGAGTGGCACATGGCATTGATGCTTTTGCAAGAAGGCTCGGACATCCATATTTCAAATCTATATTTGATCTATAATGAGCAAAGTTCATTCTCACTGTTTCCTCTGACACAGCCATCTGGAGATGTAAGCCTTGCCACCCTGTGCAGATGGCAGAGAACAAAAGTTCCCAGGTGGCTACTGAGGTTATCACAGTTCGTAAATGCAGATTTAAATCATGAAGGACTGGGTGTGGGCTTTATTTGAGACTCAATTAAAATCAATCAATCAATCAATCAAGGCATTTATATAGCGCACTACTCACCCATAGGGTCTCAAGGCGCTAGATCACCTCTGTTCTAATATGTTTGTGTAAAAAAAATCTGGAATTTAATTGAATAATCATAAAAGACTGTTTAGGGTTGGAATACAGCCATTTAATTCCATGGATTCAGTACTGCAAAGATGTTTGAAGAGTCCTAGACAGGTCAGAGCTGTTCTCTTACCCTGAGACAATTCGAAAAACTGATGTGAGCTGGGTTAAAGAGTCATACCAGCAATATCAGCTTGAAAGAAGGCTTTCCAGGAACCTGTCTAAGACAGGCTATCGGCATTGTGCTATGGTGAAACTTTCAAGAGAGTGTGAATGGTATTTTACATTTGATATAACAATTTTTCACAGTCTCCTTTCATCAGATTTTTGCCTAAATGTATTCCTGCAGCTGCTAGTTGGATGGCACAGAGCCTCAGAACCTACTGTATCTGCAATTGTAGAGAGTTGCACAGTTTACTTTTTTTATGCCTCATGGTTTTTAGTGGGTGTCTTATACTCCTCCCATTGATTGGAATACATTTGATCTGTGTTATTTTTAAGGACTATTGATTGTATTTGGTTTAAGAATGTATTATGAAGAATTGAATGAGGTGATTTGAACTTGAACTTGACTCAGGTGTGAGCCTTGGCCAAGCAGTAAATACAATCCATCTCAGGGTAAGCCACAAGCAAACCTCAAATTAACCTGTGCTCAACCCCCTGGGAGCATGGCACAGAGCAGTCTGGCTTATCTTAGAGGTCATGCGTAAAGTAGTTGTGCAAACTTCAAACGTAAAACAATGAAAACACCACTCAAAGAGATCCCACAGCAAGTAACAAAAATAAAGCAAACTTTAAAAAATAAAACAAGACCAAAACAACAAAATTCCAATCAATAGAACCGAAGGTATTAATAAAAAAAAAAAAAAGTGGTAAATAGCACCTTAAAGCACAACGCACCAAATGTCGATATCGAGTCACAGTGAACCAGGTCACAGTCAAAGATTATGGCCCAATGCAAGCGGGCGCACATCAAATACAGTCACCAGGTTAGGGCCACTAAAGTTTACCTTCTCACGTTAGTGCCAAGAGCGTCGCTGGAGGGACTAGCAGGCATCATCGGTGGGTGTTGCTGGAGCTTTGCGTTGGTTGTCCCCATGAGCAGTCAATGCTGCTTTGGGAAGTGATGGGCTGTCACAGCTCAGCGCTGATTTGCGTTGCAAGCAACAAGGTCTCTGTGACACACACCAACAGTCCAGGACTTGAGAGGCACCATTTGGCATTCAGGAACTCACTGCAGCTGGGGAGTGACTCTGGAGTCGTGGGTTCAGGATGAAATAGCAGGACCCCTAAATCTGCCCCAGGCAAGAGGACAGCAGGCCATCACAGCAGGGCAGCAGCTCATTTAGAGCAGCAGTCCAGCTGAGTGGCAGTCCTTGTAGCAGCAAAGTAGTCCTTCCTCCTAACAAAGTATCCACAGGTCCAGAAGTGTACTGAATTATTGGTGCCTGGGGTCCAGTGTTTATACAATGCTGTGCCTTTAAAGTTGGGAGAAGCTTCTAGAGGCAGGCCTTTAAAGTGCACTGATGCCCTGCCTTCCTGGTCCTGGCTCCAGAGTAACTACTCTCCCGGTGTTCCCTTGGTGTTATGTATTGTTTTGTATTCAGCACTTTGGACTATATTTGGCTCCTTTCACAGTGATTTACATTATTCACATGGTGCATCATATATGCTCAAACATGCATGATTACACCCATATAGTGTGCGGACCTTCCATGGTTTTATTCACTACCCATGCTTTTTTGTTTATTTTTTCACTGATAAATTTCTTTCTTTTGAAATCAGAGATATTATACAGATCTTATCACACTTTTAAATACAATTAGTATTTTTTGAAGTATCATACTAGCCAAAATAACATAATGTTCTTTAAATTCCATATGTTTAGGTAATTTCTTACAACAAAAAAAGATCATAATGCTTCTATAATTAAACATATCTACCCAACCCCTTGCCGCACCTTTTTATCCATCCATGTTGTAAGAGTCTCCCATATACTCTCACCTCACCTTTCCTCCTAGCATTTACCCCTTTACATTTATACAGAGCAATTTCTTGTCGGCCAAGATATAATAACGCACAGAGCCATTGAAAATATGTAGGTGGCTCACTGTCCTTCTATACCGTGGCAATCAATAAACGTGCGATCACCATTGTTAAGAACTCAAAATCCCTCTCCTTCGAAATTAAATTTAGTTGAACATCGAAGCCTAGAAGCATCACTGTTGAGGTAATTTTGATCTCTTTATTTAGTATCTGAAGCCAACATTTTTCAATACCCTCTTTTAGCAAGTTCCGCTTTTCTCATGAAAAAACATGTGTATGCTAGATGCCAGGACATTTTGCCTCTTCCCCCACCCAAATAATTTAGCCTGCGTATAATAAAGATCATATATAGTTTTATATTGCTGGGCTTTGAGGTTGGCAGCCGTAAGTACTTTAGTCCCAGTCTCTAACACCATATCTATATCTATTTTCCCATCCTTAAGCTTAAAAGCCCACTTAGATTCTGTTTTGCCTATATCATCCAGTATCTTTGCCATTAATTCTTGATAAAAATCCTTTATTTTACTATCTGGGTTTTTCATAATTTTTAATATAGGGAGCGGATCCATATTGATGAGGTCGATAGAAAGCCCTTTAATTCGATTTTGAATTTGTGAATATTTAAAACAAGAGTTTTTGTGTATGCCAAATCCTTTAACTAATTCTAAAAAAGACTTCCTTTCCGCATTAGAATATAAATCTGCCAATAGTATAATCCCTGACTGTTCCCATTTCTTGGTCATCCCATCATGCAATGCTGCTGTCAAGAGATCAGAATGCCAGAGTGAAGTGTATTTATTATACCTTCTAATGTGGCAGTTTTTCCCTACTTTTTTCCGGATCTTTAGCACAGTCTGAATGCATTTATATCGAGGGTTTTTATGCCTTGGGTCTGTTTTTCGCTGCAACAGTCCCACGGCGTCGTCGCCCACAGCCAGTTGATATACAGTAGGTATTTGGGATTGCTCCATCTCATCCATTTGAAAATGATAGAGTGTTCCAAATTGTTGTAGGGCCGTAGTACAGTAGTGCAGCTGTACGCTAGAGCCTCCCCGATCTCTAGGTAACATCAGATAAATTATAGGCTCGACGTACCTTTTGGTACCCCCAGATAAATTTAGAGAACATTGCATCAATTCTGTGTATTTTAGTAGCAATTAGCTCCAGTGGTATTGCCCTTATTAAATACAACATTTTGGGGAAAATCTTCATCTTTATTACATTTATTCTACCAATTATTGTAACATGTAAATTATTAATGCATCTCAAATCATTATTTATTATTTGCAATACTGGGTCAATATTAATCGCCCAAAGTTGATTGATTTCTGCTGTGGTTGAAGAGTCTCCCTGGCATACATCGAGCTGAGCCAGTCTGAACACTGGCCCGCCGCCTCCTCTGACTTCTTCTCTTCCCTTCAGGTAGGTAGTAGTCGAACCGCAAACAAGAAACAAAGTTGCCGCTGCCAAAGCCGCTGAAAACTGCTGCCTTTCAGTATCGTCGAGATTAAGATTTAGCTCAAAGGGGGTCCTTTTCTAAGCTTTTCCTGCAAACCTACAGTAGTTTTGTGCAATAGCTCTTCTGCAACGACGAAAGGGAGCTCAGTGAATAGCTCATCTCTTGAATATTCGACTTGCGGCCGCCATCTTTGCCCCTGTAACTAGCTTTTCACTAATACATTTCTAAATCAAATATGGAATACATGGCTCGGATTCATTCCCTTATGGTTCGGCTTGTACCATGTACATTTCACATAGGTACATATAATCTGATGGATTCAGAACGACCATGCCCTTTATTCTCCATACAGAAGAGATAAGGTTATCCCTACTCATAGTCTCCTATGAGGTTTTAGAATTGTGATGTATCACCAATTAAGACCATATATGTGCTTTGTTATAGGTGTCTACTTGTTTTATTTATATTTGTACTATTTGTAAATGTGTATACCCTATGTCTGTACAAGATTGTACTCATGTGATGTTGTGGGTATCCATCAAACAGTTAGTCCATTTCCAGCACTTTTGTTAGCACGTGCATTTCTTCAGTTTAGGAAGCTAAGGCCTAAGCTTCCGCTGAAGAAACCTATTTATTTGTTAAACTTTGTAAAAGTGTAATTTTCAAAACTGTAATTAAAATCCAACCTCACAGTAAGTTAGGATTTTAAATTCCAATTCCATAGACACCATACCTGAACAGGTAACCCTTTTCCATCTGAAAATTAATTTTATAAAAATGTATTAAGGTAACTCAAATGTTATCCTATGGGAGAGGTAGACCTTGCAGTAGTGAAAAATAAATGTAAGAGTTTTTTTGCTACCAGGACATGCAAAACATAAACGTGCATGTCCTACATTTTAAATAATTTGCACCCTGCCATCTGGGCTGTCCAGGGCCTACCCTAGGGGTGACATATGAGTTTAAAAGGAAGGTTTGAACTGGCAAAAGGTTTATTTTGCCATGTGAAAATGGTAGTTTAAAAAACTGAACACACTATAGGATAGGAGCATGCATTTTGGCTGGAATGCATGCTGCCATAGTAAAAATGTAGGAATGCGACTGAACACTGTTCGGTCGCATCCTAATGAGGCGGTCGGGTCGTAATGATCTCCTAAATATATAAAATACATAACCTGTAGCATTAGTAACTGGATCTCCTATTTCTGTCAAACCACTATAAAACATGTTATTTGGAGCAAGTATGATATTACACAGGTTAAGACATATACTACTAAAGTACAAAGGTCACATGCAATGTTTTTGCATTATGTTCTTAATCAGTGTTAAGAATAATGCAACTTAAATTAGTTTATAAATAATTAGATTAATTGGAACTAATTATAAACAATTCTGTAGGTCATTTTCACTACATAGTAAACAAATATAAATGTTATACTTTAGATGGGTTATTATTAACATCCCCATAAAACTGATTTTAATGTAATATATTGAAAATAAATGAATATATCATTAAGGTTTAAATAATTACTAATGCTGGAGCATGTATTTATTATGACATACAGTTAAAAACTATTTTAAATTGTTGTTTCATTAATATTTAACATTCATATAAATATAAACAAACCTTACAATTTTCCCTATATTTTACCACAGTGAGATATCTGTCCTAGTGGCAGAGACCTTCACCAGCGTTTAAAACTTTACATGTAGTAACTTTACACTGGCAATTTAGGCCCAACCCCTGAGTTCAGGTGTTGTGGACATGTAAGTCTACACTTTTGAGTAAATATACGCATTTAAATGGTGAATAGCCAAAAGTAGTAAACTTACCTAAATGTGTAAGACCAAACATAAGTGTAAGCTTAAACTGTAAGTATTTTATAGTGAGATCACTCCATGTATTTCAGCCCATTCTACATGACCTGTCTGTTGAATATTCTTTCCTACTTCTCTAAAACATTTTTTTTATATTAAAATTGGAAAAAACATCTTCTATTCACCAGCTTTTCCTAATTTCACAGAAGTTGATATTAATTAGGAGGGCCAGTTTGCATTCCTTAATATTTCAATACACATATATTATTACCACTGTATGATCTCACAGCCTGCTCGCGCTGAGAAGTACATATTGATGTTGATTCATTAACTAATAACACAGATCAGTATGTATAACAGCCTCTACATTTGTTCATTAATGTCTTTGTTCTTTAAGGTAAACAATGTGTAATGTTTTAGGGTGAAATCTAGCCGCAGAAAAGCGCCAGGGCGAACTTAACATAATGCAAATGGCATGCTTTAGCTTTTATGTTGAATTTTGAAAATAAAACTAAGTCTCAGATCTGCTATTCATAGGAGCGGAGGCATGCACCTGCACTCGCTTGTCAGCTGCAGTTATTCACTGGATGCCACGCGGCTATCATCACCATTTGAGCTGGGAGTCACAGCAGCATTTACGGACATTTCTATGCCTCGCAATTCCAAATAGCAATTTTTCTCCTCTTGCCGGATCCCCCAGGAAAGGGGATTCTGAAAGAGAAACAGCACTAAATGGCCTAGCATTTTTTAAACAGCATGCACATCTGGTGCATACTGAAGGTGACTGCTGGCGGAGGGGCTGTTGTACAGCAGCTCTATAATCATGTAGGGTAATAAAGTGTAAATAAAAAAGAGCAGACGGGGATTCATACTACTGAAAATAAATGAGAAGATACACACTGATGTAAGCTGTTAATCTGTTCCCTGTGTTGATCAAATATTTATGAGATCTTCCACAATTAATTAAAATAAAGCATGTAACACTGCTTAAAACAAATTGAAAATGTAATAAAGTTCCTTCGGAATTTGTTGTGAAGACAGAAACTCATTATTGAATGGTCTATAATTATAAACTCCACTTATATTCTGATGAAAAACTTGCAGAATGTAAAAACAATGCTCAGAGAAAATGTAGCCCTGAGTTAAGCTATACTGTAGAATACTTTAAAAGACGAAATATGAAATATAATTTGTCTGGAACTAAATTTGTTTTTACGATTTCAAATCATTATCAACATTTTGGCTGATGGCCCATGGGGGAAGGAGGGATAGGCATAACCCGATCACTTTCCAGCTTACACTCGAAGAATCATTATTTAAACAAGCTGACATACTGGAGTTAGGCCCACAGTTTACCTACTAAATCCATTGCACATGCACCCTCCAGGTAGACATAAAGCAGCTGAACACATACCATTCACCTACAAGCATTTTGCATGTTAAAAAAACTCAACATAGCTTTTCCTGAGTGAATGGTAGTGCAAGCACCAGGCAGAGTCCTAAGACCCCACTCATCCCTACTCTTCTGTTTGGCAAAGGAGATATGGACATGATCAGATTTGGTCTGCCTCAGTAAAGAAGCAGAAAGCCCAGAGGCCCACAGGTAACACCACGTGTGCTAGGAAGAAAAACTGGGAGTCAGTTGAGAACCCTTGTGTATAGATGTGTTTGTATATTTCTGTGAGTGTGTACTTGTGTGAGGGGATTCCCATGTGAGTGTGTGTATGCGTATGTTGGATGAGAGGTTCTGGGAGTGGGATTTTGGTTAGTGGCTCACCCTGATATAATACATCCTTATCATCTTGACACTTTTCACAATGACATTCTGACTAATATTAGTTAACTATCTGTGACACATCATGGTCTTTCCTGGTGAAATCGGGCTACTCTGGCAAAATAGTGGTTCGTTATTTCCATATTAAGGGCATTCTTTGAGATTCTTCAGCCAATTTCATGCCTTCACTTCTAGTATTTGCAAACAAAACAAGTGATGGACCGAATGTGGATCAATGTCACACATTCATCCCAGTCCAAAGATCTGGGCCCAAATCCATCGTTTTTTTGCACTCCACACCACCCTGGGTTAGACAATGGCGATATGCAAATCAGCTCTGACCCTGTGCCCTATGGGAACAGTCCAGTCCGAACTACAAAAGCCATGTCCTTCCCAGAACGGAATCAAGCATCCGAGGACCGGACCACACCACTGGAGTCAAGCTAGCCGGGCTGATGAGAGGTGTTACCTCGAAACCGGTCCGGTCCTCGGATGCTTGATTCCGTTCTGGGAAGGACATGGCTTTTGTAGTTCGGACTGGACTGTTCCCATGGGGCACAGGGTCAGAGCTGATTTGCATATCGCCATTGTCTAACCCAGGGTGGTGTGGAGTGCAAAAAAACGATGGATTTGGGCCCAGATCCTTGGACTGGGTTGAGTGTGTGACATTGATCCACATTCGGTCCATCACCTGTTGTTTTTGCATATTCCGCCCTAAGTGCGCTGGGGATGCCCAGACGTGGGTCCCAGGCACTCCACACCACTGGAGTCAAGCTAGCCGGGCTAATGAGAGGTGTTACCTCGAAACCGGTCCGGTCCTCGGATGCTTGATTCCGTTCTGGGAAGGACATGGCTTTTGTAGTTCGGACTGGACTGTTCCCATGGGGCACAGGGTCAGAGCTGATTTGCATATCGCCATTGTCTAACCCAGGGTGGTATGGAGTGCAAAAAAACGATGGATTTGGGCCCAGATCCTTGGACTGGGTTGAGTGTGTGACATTGATCCACATTCGGTCCATCACCTGTTGTTTTTGCATATTCCGCCCTAAGTGCGCTGGGGATGCCCAGACGTGGGTCCCAGGCACTCCACACCACTGGAGTCGAGCTAGCCGGGCTGATGAGAGGTGTTACCTCGAAACCGGTCCGGTCCTCGGATGCTTTATTCCGTTCTGGGAAGGACATGGCTTTTGTAGTTCGGACTGGACTGTTCCCATGGGGCACAGGGTCAGAGCTGATTTGCATATCGCCATTGTCTAACCCAGGGTGGTGTGGAGTGCAAAAAAACGATGGATTTGGGCCCAGATCCTTGGACTGGGTTGAGTGTGTGACATTGATCCACATTCGGTCCATCACCTGTTGTTTTTTAATATTCCGCCCTAAGTGCGCTGGGGATGCCCAGACGTGGGTCCCAGGCACTCCACACCACTGGAGTCAAGCTAGCCGGGCTGATGAGAGGTGTTACCTCGAAACCGGTCCGGTCCTCGGATGCTTGATTCCGTTCTGGGGAGGACATGGCTTTTGTAGTTCGGACTGGACTGTTCCCATGGGGCACAGGGTCAGAGCTGATTTGCATATCGCCATTGTCTAACCCAGGGTGGTGTGTAGTGCAAAAAAATGATGGATTTGGGCCCAGATCCTTGGACTGGGTTGAGTGTGTGACATTGATCCACATTCGGTCCATCACCTGTTGTTTTTTCACTTCTAGTATTGTCACATGAATGAGTGTCTTTTATATAGCGTGCAGTTATTCAGAGAGTGTCCCAGCACTAGAACAGGTGATGAGGAACAGACTACCCAAAGGTGTGTTCCAAAGCTTAAAAAGATATATTTTCAGAGCCTTCTTAAAGGGTGCTTCCTCGGTTATTAATCTTAGGTGATGAGGCAAATTGTTCAACATACTTGCTGCTCTGACCATAAAGGAGGCCCCCCCCCTCTACGAAGTTTTCCGAAACGGGGGATTGTTAACAGGCCAGTGCTACTATAGAGTAGTGGTCTTCCTGGCCTGTACTCCTTTATCCTCTCATTTAAGTAAGCAGGACCGCTGTTGTAGAGGGTCTGGTGGGCCAGGGTCATAGTTTTGAACATTATGCGTTTGGGCACTGGAAGCCAATGATAGCTCTCACGGAAATGAGATACTGAGACCTACCTAGGTATCTTATTGATGGGGCATTCTGCCATGTGTATTTCTTGTAGATGCAGGACTACGTAGTTTGGTATACCCAGATGCAGAACATTGACATAATCCACTTGAGACAAGATCAGGGCCCTGACCATTGTTGCTTGAGATTCGTGGCGAAGAAGATACAGAAATTTCCTGAGCATACGGAGGATCCAGAGAAAAGATCTAACCACTGGCTTCAAGGAGAGTTGTGAGTCTAACTTCACACCCAGGTTTATGGCCACTGCCATGGGGAGCAACCTCACTAGGCCAAGCTCTAAACCACCCTAAAGAAGTATTCAACACAAATGAAAGAATGTCTATTTTGTTTTAGTTGCAAAGTAGTTTATTACACTGGAGACAGTTTAACAATGCCTTCATAAGGAGGGCAAAGGATTCTTTGGCGCTCACTGAATCTCCTTTATAAGAGAGCAGGAGCTGTGTATCATCTGCATTTGATGCGATCTTAATGTCAAACACTTCGACCATTTAGGCCAGTGGACTCATATATACATTGAAAAGGATTTGGCTCAAAGAGGAACCCTGTGGGTCACCCGATTTCAATGATTTGGCTTTGGACAAGCAGGGGTACATTCAAACAGCCTATTCTAAATACACCAGAAAGGAGCTAAGCCAGCCAGGGGCTGGCCCTGACACTCCTAGATGTTCCAGCCTTTGTAATAGAATAGTGTGGTCCACTGCACTGAGTGCTGCTGACAGATCCAACAGCACCAGTGTCAAATTGAGGCCGGAAATCAGACTACATTTGATAGATTCAGAGGCCTCAAGGAGCATGGTTTCCATACTATGATGGGTTCTGAAGCCGGATTGAGATGGTTGTAAGAGATTATTGTCTGTCAGAAAGGTGGTGAGATGATGATTCACCACCTTTTACAGAACCTTTGCTGCTGCTCGCAATAAGGAGTCTGGTCTAAAGATTGCTTAAGAAGGTCTTAAGAAGGGGAACCACATTCACGCTCTTCCAGAAATCAGGTATGACACCTGAGTGGAGAGAAATGATAAACAACTCCTGATAAATCGGGTCAATGTTGTCAGCTATGGTCTTCAGAACTTTACATCCCCACTTTTACTTTGACCTGCAATTACATCTTACACCTATCCATAACACTGAAATCAACTTTACTTTGTGCTTCCTTTGCTTTTTCTCTTTAGCTAATTCTAAACATCATCCTAGTGACAACCTTTTGGAAAGCGGGCTATTGACAGGGGTAAGTATGCACTTATCACTGGCAATAAGACCACCAACCCAGTATAAGGTCCAGTAAAGGTCTCAGTAAATTAATACCTTGCTCAATTCTTGGTAGCAGACAATGAGCAGGCAGGCCTAACTTAGGAGACAGGTATTTAAAGCATTCAAAAACACCAATACATCAAATAAGTAAGACACAATACACAATAAAATCCCACACCAATTTATAAAAAAAGGAAATATTTATATCTTTAAAATGACACCATAACGACAAAAATCCAATTTAGGGAACCGGAAATACAAATTTTTAAAGATTAACCACTTTATAATGCTTAAAAGCATATAGAGTTACTCTGGGACATATGGTTGCGCTTGACCGGGAAAAAGTCAAACATTGAGGCTGACCACAATGGAGCCCTGGTTGGATACACTAAACGGGAGGCCTCTGTAAAACTTTTACCTTCATACTTAGAACCGTTTCTGCAGCTTTTTCTTCTGAAGTCGCTCGACCCTCCACAACAGGCCAGATTCGGTGAGGGTTCGCCAGCTTGACTTTCTGCAACATCCCCAGTCAAATCCTGAACGTCTGGAGCTACAGAGCTTTCAGTGGGACAAACCTGAAACTCTGGCCGGGTCGCCGTTGAAGGTAGTCAGCTTGACTGTCGACTCTCCAAGGTTCTCCAAACATCAGGAGGTTCTCCCTGAAGGTCTCCATGTAGGTTCAAATTGTCCAAATCGCCAGTCCAAAGGTTTGGAATCTCCTATAAGACTCCGGGATGTGTGGACTATAATACCCACAATGCACCTGGCCCAATCCTTACAAGTCCACTAAACGCACTTCAGGATAGAGACTCTTAGTGGAGATAATACAGGTGGGCTCTGCTAACCTTTAGCTTGCAGGAAGTTCACTCAGGCAGAATACCCAGAGCTATGTTACCATATTGTGCAGCAGGCGCAGGCATTCAGAGTGCAGGCCTTTTGGTGCAGATCCAGATTACAGCAGGGTAGTCCTTCTTTTCCTTGCAGGTTCAGGCTGCTCTCAAATATTTATTCAATGTTCTGGGGTGCAAAGCAGGATGTCCAACAACATGCTGGTTGCCGCCCAAAAGCATGACAACTTCCTCTAAAGTGTGGCATCTTCTTGTCCAATAAAGGACTGCACTTCCAAAAATCCAACATCAGTGATTTCTCTCCAGTGGAGTAAGAGCTGGCCAAACTAACCCACAGTGTGGCTCATCACCATTAGCTCTCCTCCCCTTGACCTCTGCAAATTCCTGTCCTAAGCCTGCAATCTGGCTGGGGCACAGGATTGAGGGTAGGTATGCCTGGCATTCCTTACTGATCTGCTCTCTCTTCAAGCTCAGCTAGGTTTAGACAGCCCTCTCTGCAGGACCCATCCTCATCAGCTTCAGAGTTCTCTCCATCAGATAACCGCTGCTCCAGCCAGGCCACTTATCACCTAATCAAAGCAGCCTGGCAAATCAGCAGAGTCCACTAGAAGGCTGGATGTTGGCTTACAGAAGAGAACGTTCTATACTTTTCCTCTGTAGTAGTTATGATAAATTCATCAGTGGCAAGTTGTTGACTTCATCAATTCCAATCTTTGAAATCCTTGAATGACATGTCTCTCTTTTCCTAGCAATAGTTATACCTAAATAAAATACTGCAATGTTAGCCTATGAAGCGAAGTTTCTACAATGGGGAAAAATTAATGGGCAGTTTTTTACTTACCAGCACATATAAAGCATATTTTATAAGGTTCTTGATTATAGTTACATGCCCCCCATACCTAGGACACCTAGGGAAGATTTGATTTTGGCGGTGCCTAATATGTGTGCCCTTACAACCAAAGTCGAATTTGCACACAATTTACTTTTAAAGACAGTCGTCAAAGCCAGGTTGCCTTTAATATATCGCTTTGTTCGCCCTAAGTTGGCAGGGTATGCCCAGACGTGGGTCCCTTGCTCACTTTGCCACTGGATTCAAGCTAGCCTGGCTGATGACGGCTGATTACCCAGAAACGGGTCCTAGGATGCTTGTTTCCGGTCCAGGAAAGACATGGCTTGGCATTTTGGGCTGGACTGTTCCCATGAGGCACAGGGTCAGACTGATTTGCATATGGCCATGTCTGAACTGGGGTGGTGCAGTGAGCTAAAGAATGATGATGGATTAAACCCAGATCAGTTGACTGGGGGTGAGTGTTTGATTTGCTCCAATACTCAGTACATCATCCCCTTTGGTATCGCTTTGTTCGCCCTAAGTTGGCAGGGTATGCCCAGACGTGGGTCCCTTGCTCACTTTGCCACTGGATTCAAGCTAGCCTGGCTGATGACGGCTGATTAACCAAAAACTGGTCCCAGGATGCTTGTTTCTGGTCCAGGGAAAACATGGCTTGGCAGTTCGGGCTGAACTGTTCCCATGAGGCACAGGGTCAGACTGATTTGCATATGGCCATGTCTGAACTGGGGTGGTGGAGTGAGCTAAAGAATGACGATGGATTAAACCCAGATCAGTTGACTGGGGGTGAGTGTTTGATTTGCTCCAACGCTCCATCCATCATCCCCTTTGGTATTGCTTTAATATGACAGCAGGCCCTCAGCAATACACACATGCAAGTGCAAGAAATCTGCTGGGCCTATAAACTTCCATGCCCTATTATATACTAGGGACTTATAGGTAGTTTATACCCCCAGCCCCATTATATACTAGGGACTTATAGAGTGGCAATAACAATTGTGAGAATGTACTTTTAAAGACAGGCTGCAAGGCAGGACTACCTTTAAGAGATAGCAGACACAGAGCAGCCCACACATGCAAGTGCAGGCCTCTGAACCTCCTTGTGCGATTATATACTAGGTTCTAGGTAGGTTATACCCCTGGCCCTATTATCTACTGGGTACTTGTAGAGTGTGCTATTGCCAATTGTAAGTGTACCCTAGTAGATGTACCTTTTTAAACATAGCACTGGCCCTGGACCTGGTTAGCAGTGCCCAGGGTACAGTCAGTCAATCCAGCACATAGAAACAAGTTTGTGGAAGGAGAACTTAGCTGCTTCGGCAAAGATAAACAGCCAGGTTTTCAGTAAAACTGCAAAACATGTTACAACTGGTCAGGGAGTTCAAATGTGTGTCTGTAACGTTCCTGCATTCCAGTCTAGCACAATGTATAGCGGGGATTTTCAGCTGGTGATCGAAGATGAAAGCTAATGCCCAGGGTTATGTCTCTAAAAATGTGGGGTAAAAAAGAATTTTATTTACATTCATCTGATTAAATTAATTTGTGTTTTACTTTATTAAATTCTTATGCCATCCATTAATCAAATAAAATAAAATAATAATTAAAACCCTCATGTTATTGCTATCCCTCATCATACATTTTATTAAAGACATTTAATTTGAATGTCATTTTTTAGAAATATTTCAATAATTGCCTTAGCGAACGCTATTGATTTATTTTAAATGAAATGTAATTAGACAAATTAACTCTAGTAAAACTAATACTAACACGAATCCGAAAACAAAAAAATACACTAATATGCATCATCTAATAACAATTTTGCGAGTTTGCCGACCCTAACATTACATTATAATTTCCTAATAAGTCTTTCCTGAACGTTTTTGCCGAATACATTATGTAAATGCAAACGAAGTACAGGTACTCTCTCATTAATTGTAGTTAAATGCTGGCCGTCTCTTGTATAAACGTGACCCATTGTTCTTGCCGTTAGCATTCCTATCCCACTGCATGAGATTACTGATGACATTCTCATTTCCTTAGCTTAATAGCTGCCTGCATTTGTCAGACTATGAACATTCATGGACCTGTTATGGCTATTCCTGGAATTACTGTTGCACCTTAGGAAATGTTGTAGGCAGTCTTGACATTCAGGCTATCCTGGGGTTGATAGTGACGCAAACTTGACATATTGTGCATAGTCTTGACAAATTTCTGGGTACATTTGGCAAAACAGTGTTACCTTCATGACATCTCAAATTTTTTTAAATTTTTTATTGAGCAGAGCAGATGGGCAATTAATACAATATACAATGATCAATAATCGGGATCTAGAGAAAAAAAAATTCTTAAAGAAAAAGACAAACAGAGTCCAATAAGATCCTTTGGTCGTAAACATTATCAGGAAACAGCAAAAGAAAGCGAAGTTCCTACTACCATGATTTCTAAAGTGCAACAGTGCTAGATGATAAAATACAGCAGGGTTGATCAAAAGTACAATCAATCAATCAATCAACCATTTGTAAAGCACACTACATACCCGCGAGGGTCTCAAGGCGATGGGGGGGGGGGCGCTACTGATCGAACAGCCAGGTCTTGAGTATCCTCCTGAAGGTCAGCAGGTCTTGGGTCTGTCGTAGGCTCAGTGTGAGGGTGTTCCATGTCTTGGCGGCGAGGTGGGAGAAGGATCATCCATCAGTGAGGTAGGCTGGGCCGGTCTTTTTGAGTGCCTTGTGTGTGTGGGTGAGGAGCTTGAAGGATATCCTCCTGTTGACGGGGAGCTAGTGCAGGTTTCTCAGGTGGGGGGTGAGGTGGCCGTGGCGTGGTACGTCGAGGATCAGACGTGCCGGGGCATTTTGGATGCGTTGTAGTCGTTTGATGAGCTTGGTCGGGGCTCCCGTGTAGAGGGCATTTCCGTAGTTGAGTCCGCTGCTGACGAGGGCCTGGGTGACTGTCTTTCTTGTATCTATGGGGATCCATCTGTAGATCTTGCGAAGCATGCTGAAGGTGTTGAAGCAGGAGGAGGAGACGGCGTTGACTTGCTTGGTCATTGAGAGCGTTGAGTCGAGGATGATTCCCAGGTTGCGTGTATGGTTGGTGGGTGTCGGGCCACCCCAGTGCTGTCGGCCACCAGGAGTCGTCCCAGGCTGAAGGGTTGAAGCCGAGGATGAGGACCTCTGTCTTTTCCAAGTTCAGCTTCAGATGGCTGGTCTTCATCCAGTCGGTGACGGCCTTCATTCCTTTGTGGAGGTTGGCTTTGGCAGTGATGGGGTCCTTGGTGAGGGAGAGGATCAGTTGAGTGTCGTCAGCATAGGAGATTATGTTGAGGTCATGCTGTCGGGCTACGTGTGCGAGCGGGGCCATGTAAATGTTGAACAGCGTCGGGCTGAGGGAGGATCCCTGGGGTACGCTGCAGATGATCTTGGAGGCTTTGGAACGGGATGGGGGAGGCAGACGCTCTGCATTCAGCCTGAGAATAAGGAGGTGGTCCAATCCAGAGTCTTGTCTCGGATCCCTGCAGCATGGAGGCGTGTGCGTAGTGTGCGGTGGCAGACGGTGTCGAAGGCGGCAGAGAGGTCTAGGAGGATGAGTGCTGCGGTCTCGCCGTTGTCCAGCAGGGTCCTGATGTCATTGGTGGCAGCGATGAGGGCAGTCTTGGTGCTGTAGTTGCTGCGGAACCCTGACTGGGAAGGGTCCAGGATTCTGTTTTCTTCGAGGTATTGGGTTAGCTGTCTGTTGACGGTTTTCGCGATGACCTTGGCTGGGAAGGGGAGCAGAGAGATGGGCCGGAAGTTCTTGAGGTCTCTTGGGTCTGCCTTAGGTTTTTTGAGTAAGGCGTTGATCTCGGTGTGTTTCCAGATCTCTGGGAAGGTCGCGGTCTCGAGGGAGAGATTGATAACATTGCACAGGTGGGGTGCGATGGAGCTGCTTGCTCTGTTGAAGACGTGATGCGGGAATGGGTCTGACGGAGAGTCGGAGTGGATTGTGCGCATGGTCTTGATGGTGTCTTCGATGCTCACGCCGGCCCAGGCTAGCAAGGGGTCGTGGTCCATGGTGGGCGGAGGGTCTGTTGTGTTGCTGTCTGTTGGGACTGTCTGGGTGTTGAAGCTGTCGTGGATGTCTGATATCTTGCGGTGGAAGAAGGTGGCGAGGGAGTCGCACAGGGCTTGCGACGGCGGGATGTCGCTGGTGTTGGAGCTGGGGTTGGAGAGTTCCTTCACGATGTTGAAGAGCTCCTTGCTATTGTGTGCGTTGTTGTCGAGGCAGTCTTTGAAGGAGGTCCTCCTGGCCGCCCTGATGAGGTGGTGGTGGTTGCATATGGCGTCCTTGTGTGCTGCGTGGCTGTCTGGAGTTTGTTCTCTGTGCCATTTTTTTCTCTAGTTTCCGGCAGGCTTGCTTGGAGGCTAGAAGTTCTGGGGTGAACCAGCTGGTCCTCTTGCTGGTGTCTTTGTGGGGGGGTTACTTCAGCAGGGCGAGGGTGTTGGCGCAGTCCTCATTCCAGGGTCTGAGGCTGTGGGCAGCATCGTCGGTGTTGGAGGGTTCGGTGGATGGGCTGAGAGAGAGGTTTGCGCGTAGTTGGACTTCGATGATTTTGCTCCAGCAGTGGCGGGGGATCTGTTGGGTGCGGTGGTGTGTGGTGGGCTTCTGGAAGGCAAAGTGGATGCAGCAGTGGTTGGTCCAGAGGAGTTTGGTAGTGTGGCTGACGGAGACATGCGGGCTTGAGGAGAAGACGGGGTCGAGCGTGTGGCCGGCAGAGCGCATGGACGTTGTGACGAGTTGCTTCAGTCTGAGGTTGGCGAGTTTATCGATCAGGGTTGTGGAGTTGTTGTTGTTCTCAAGGTGAAAATTCAGGTCTCCGAGGAGGATGTAGTCGGTGGAGGTCAGGGCGTGCGTGCTGATCAAGTCAGCGATGGAGTCGCTGAACTGGGGGCGGGGTCCGGGGGTCCGTAGATAAGGGTGCCTCTGAGGGTCTGTGTGGATCTGGAAATGCATGTGTTCGGCGGTGCTGAGCGCATCGGCGGTGCTAGTCGAGACCCTGATGCTGTTCTTGTGGACGATGACAATTCCTCCTCCGACCCGATTGGTGCGTTCTCTGTGGGTAATCTTGTAGCCGTCTGGAATGGCTATGGCAATGTCAGGTGTGGAGGTGTCATTAAACCAGGTCTCTGTCAGGAAGGTAACGTCCAGGGATGTTGTATCAAGCAGGTCCCAGAGCTCGACGGCATGCTTGCTTGCGGAGCGTGTGTTCAGTAGTATGCATCGGAAGTGGTTGGGGTCTTTCTTGGTGGGTGGTTCGTCAGCTCGGAGGCTGTTGTAGCTGCAGTTCCGGCAGGTGAAGGGCCCGTGTGTGTGTTTCGGGGCAGCCTCGAAGCAGGTGTGGCTCCGTCCTGAGCTCAGAGCGTGCAGAGTGCTGGCGTCGTAGTTGCGGCGGTCGTCATGGCAAGTGCGGGGGCCAGGGGTTCTGGCACTGGGCCCAGTCCAGGCATGGATGAGCTTGCCTTTGGCGGGCCAGCGGCGTGGCCAGCATATATGGGGAGGTGGGAGGGAGGAGCAGCAGGGAGGCAGGGGCAGCAAATGGGCAGTGGGCCTTTAGGGGGGGCCACAGGGGATGCAGTGGCGAGGGCGGAGAGGTACAACAAAGGTAACAGAAGGAAAAAGGGGCACAAAATCGAGGGAAAAATGAGTTGCACAGAGGGCAGAAGGGCACAAAAAACGAGTGGAATAGAGGGCAGAAGGGCACAAAAAACGAGTGGAACAGAAGGCAAAAGGGGCATACAAACAAGGGAAAAAACGAGTGGCACAGAATGCAGACGGCCACAAAAAACGAGTGGAACAGAAGGCAAAAGTGGCACAGAAACGAGGGGAAAAACGAGTGGCACAGAGGGCAGAAGGGCACAAAAAAACGAGTGGAACAGAGGACAGAAGGGCACAAAAAACAAGTGGAACAGAAGGTAAAAGGGGCATAAAAACAAGGGAAAAAACGAGTGGCACAGAAGGCAGACGGGCACAAAAAACGAGTGGAGCAGAAGGCAAAAGAGGCACAATAATGGGGAAAAAAATAGTGGCACAGAAGGCAAAAGGGCACAGAAAAACAAGTGGAACAGGGGGCAGAAGGTCACAAAAAACGAGTGGAACAAAAGGCAAAAAGGGCACAAAAACAAGGGAAAAACTAGTGGCACAGAGGGCAGAAGGACACAAAAAACGAGTAAAACAGAGGGCAGAAGGGCACAAAAAATGAGTGGAACAGAAGGCAAAAGGGGCACAAAAACGAGGTAAAAACGAGTGGAACAGAGGGCAGAAGGGCACAAAAAACTAGTGGAACAGAAGGCAAAAAGGAGCACAAAAATGAGGGAAAAAACGAGTGGCACAGAAGGCAGACGGGCACAAAAAATGAGTGGAGCAGAAGGCAAAAGAGGCACAATAATGGGGAAAAAAATAGTGGCACAGAAGGCAAAAGGGCACAGAAAAACAAGTGGAACAGGGGGCAGAAGGTCACAAAAAACGAGTGGAACAAAAGGCAAAAAGGGCACAAAAACAAGGGAAAAACTAGTGGCACAGAGGGCAGAAGGACACAAAAAATGAGTAAAACAGAGGGCAGAAGGGCACAAAAAATGAGTTGAACAGAAGGCAAAAGGGGCACAAAAACGAGGTAAAAACGAGTGGAACAGAGGGCAGAAGGGCACAAAAAACTAGTGGAACAGAAGGCAAAAAGGAGCACAAAAATGAGGGAAAAGACGAGTGGCACAGAAGGCAGATGGGCACAAAAAACAAGTGGAACAGAAGGCAAAAGGGGCACAAAAACGAGGGAAAAACGAGTGGCACAGAAGGCAAAAGGGCACAGAAAAACTGGAAAAATGAGTGGCACAGAGGCAAAATACAGAACACAGAAATACAGGGGCAGCTAAGAACAGTAGGCAGAACGGGCAGAGAGGCACGGGGGCAGCGAGGGGAAAAGAAGGGAAAACAGGGCAGAGACACGGGGGCTGCGAGGGGAACAGAATGGAAAACCGGGCAGAGACACAGGGACAGTGAGGGGTACAGACGGAATGACTGGGCAGAGAGAGCACGGGGACAGCAAGGGGAACAGAGGGAAGAAAAGGGGCACAGCCCTTGTACAGGCAGCGAGGGAAGACAGACAACAGCAGTCACAGACACAACATGAAAATACAGGCAATACAATAAAAGCAATAAAGCGGAGGATGAACAAACCTACCTATGGCCTACCACTGCCCACTAGTGATGAGGCGCAGGTGGAAGCCTGCAGGTGGTGGAGGGCCTCGAACTTCCTCAGCAGCGGCAGCTGGGGCAGGGAGACTCAGGCGGTGCTGTGCGGAGGGGGAGCCACCTACCTGGTGGGGTCAAGGGTTGCTATGTTATTGTTGTCATTGGCCCTTTTCAATAATTGCATAAACATTCTATCAATCGAGGAACCCTGCTACATTAAAATAACATCATCTCCTCCCAAAAATACATAACAATAAAGTGCCAAGTGCTAGCAATCCTACCGTCCTAATTTCAAAAGTGCTAACCGTGATCAATACTAAAATATTGCAGGGTTAAACATCATTCTTGTTGTCATTTACCTTCCCCCCAATATAGATCGTATTCATTTATTGAGTAGACATACTATCTTGGCAAAAAGCCCTGCAGCATTAAAGTGCAATTGTGACTATCCTTTGGTGTATAACCATAAAGAGCCAAGAGCTAAAGTGCTAAATGTCAGTCATAGACTCCCAGCAATCGGAGAATTTCCAAACATTAGTAAACTTTTTCGTTGCCCCGACTATTTTGGCGTAAGCCTCTTCAAACCTCCTTGTCCTTTGCATTTTGTTCACCCATTTTCGGTAAGATGGTACCTCCTTGGACCTCCAATTTTGTAGGATTACAGAGCGAGCCTTTAGGGAACAGATCGCCATGTATGTCCCTTCGGCTTTGGTCAAATCTGACTTTTTTTTGGAGTTGCCAAAGAGAGCCACCTCGTCCTCGGTAAGGTAAGGTAGATTTATTGTGCATAGTTAATTAAAACCAGTGCAAAGCGTAGTACAAAAACAGTAAAAAGAGAACTTTAAAATATCATAAAAATGTGTACATTGTTCTCATCGTTAAAAATCATGCACAAAGGAACCCAATCTGATTAGCCAGGAGCAATTGTCTTTATGGCGGGGCAGCGTATTCTCGTGAGTCCTGTAGGCCACCTACATGTTGTCTGTGTCAATGATCGAGAGTTTTTATTTTAGCAGTTTTTGCTCGATCATTGCAAGGAACTTAACGTATCTGCAATTCAGTTTCGTATTCGAAGGGTTCAGGCAGGCGAGGACCGCTTGCCTTCTCGTGCAAGTCCCTAGCTGCTTAAGCTGGGCCTTTAAGAGCTTCGCAAAGACAGGTCAAATGAAGTATGTCGCCCTTGTCTATGTTACAAAACGGAAAAACCTCGTGGTCATTACTCCTGAGCTCTCTGCTAGGCAGAACCCCTAGTCTGTATTTCAGGAACTTCAGTTTTGTTGTCTTAGGATAACCCTGGCTGAAGTAAGGTTGTGGTATCAGAGTTTTGGAAGAGTTTAATGACATCCAGGCGTGGTTTCTTTTGGCGAATGTGGCCTTGTCCTCTAGTAGGGACAGAGTTTTAACAGTTTTCCAGACTAGTTTTTTGAATGGGTTGTGCCCGAGTTGCATGTCCCAAATCGCAGCTAGGTTGGTAGCCGCCAGAGCTGCCTTCAGGTAGGATCTTGCCTGAGATATGTCCCTATATTGAATGTCTTGCCATAGCAGCGAGTTTAGAGTGTTGGCGGGGGCCGAGCGGAGTTTGTGGCAGCAGTTGATATACGCTCCCTGTCTGGCAAGGGCTTGCTTTTGCAATCCAAATTCCAGCCTGAGTTGGGCCGGCGATGTGTAGGACGGAAGGGAAAACATTGTTCTATAGGCTTTTGTCTGGATTGTGTCCAGGTTCTTGGAGTCTCTCCCACGAAGCGCCTCGCTGCCATAACAGATGAAGGGGAGTAGCTTAGCCTGGATAACTCGGCCTCGGGGTCAAGCGTCTTATTAATGGCCTGGCTTATTAACAAGAAGATCTTACACCAAAATATTTCAAATTTCGGACATGTAAAAAATATATGGAGGCAATAGCCCCCGCCTTTAGTATGACAACAAAAGCATTTATTTTCCACTCCCAGAAAGCGTTTATTTATTAAGAGCTTTTGGGGTGGAATAGATCAGCCACCAAGATAAAAAGACCATCCTTTTATAATTAGCTGCTCTAAGGGCCTGACTTCCTAGTTGAGCTATCTCCTCACGCTCCTGTCCCGAGAAGGAACAGTCAGTTTCACGGGTTATTTTTGGCCAAAACTTCTTTAACCAGAGTGGATTCTTCACCTGTTCTCAGTAAGGTATACCAATTTCCCACCCCCTTCAATTTAGCTTTGTATAAGGCATTGGCCTGGGCTGATGGTATGCCGCACAACAACAGATTATATTTATTTATAATATTTACCATCTGGAGATACTCCAAAAACCCGGTTTTAGTCGATTAACAGATCTATCTAAGTCCTCTTGCCAGGAGATAAGTTTCCGTGAGGTGAGGAAGAGACCCAACTCTCCTAGCCCACAGTCCTTCCATCTTTTGAGCCTGGTGGAATGAATTTGGAGCCCAAATATTTTAGGCTCCTCTAATTTCAAATAGTAAAAGCCAGCAGACCCTGCTTGTTTAGAAAAGGACTGTAGTCTATTGGAGAAATCCAGGACAGTCTTGTATCGGGTCTTTTTTGGTAGTTTAGCTGGTTTTAAAAAGATAGGAACTTGCGATCCAGATTCCTGTATCATTTTATCATTAAAAAACTTGTCTAACAGACCATTAGATTCCAATAAACATGCTGATAAATATCTAAAACTGCTGCCAAATAATAAGTATGAATATTATGTAGCGCTAAACACCCCTGAGCGGTTCCCAACTGTAGTATAGGCAGCTTAACCCTAGAAGCTTTCCTATTCCATACGAAATCCCTGATCATTGACTCAATCTCTTTAAAGTAAAGGGAATTAATGTTTAGCGGTACATTTATAAAAAGAAAAACCAATCAGGGAAGAATAGACATTTTGATGAGTGCTACTCGGCCAATCAGAGTTAACGGTAGAAGGGTCCACCTGTCAAGGAAAATTTAGATTTTATTGCGCATCGCGCTACATAGTTCAAGTTAAATAGTTGTTCAAATTGATTGGAGACATAAATATCCAAATATCTCATAGGTTCAGCCCTGGGGCTTTGGATTTTAAATCTAAAGGTAAAAAATTTAAATCCACATTGAGTGTTAAGATCTTGGTGTTTGTTTTAGTTAATTTTATACCCACCAATCAATTCAAATTGACTAAATTTGTGTAGAGCCTGATCAAGATTTTGTTTGTCAGGTCGCAGGTAAAGTATTATATCATCTGCGAATAATTTTAATTTTGCCATTTCTTCTATTGGGGGTTTAATTTCAGGGTTTCCACGAATTCTTACAGCTAGAGGCTCAATAAAAAAAAACGTGAAAAGAATGGGGGACATCGGACCACCTAGAATGCATCCTTCTCAACACCCGCTCGGTCCACAGGCACGCCACTGCCCTTTGGGACTTACTAGACACCATCTCTCCGGACGTCGCCTTCCTAACGGAAACATGGATGAACGCTTCCTCCGCCCCTGACATCGCCATCGCTATCCCTGATGACTACAAGATCACACACAAGGACCGCACCAATCATACAGGAGGAGGAATCGCTATCGTCCATAAGAAATCAATCCGCATCTCAACCAGCTCTGACGCCAACCTCGCCAACTCCGAACACCTTCACTTCCAGATCCACATCGACCCCAAGACCACACTCAGAGGCACCCTCCTCTACAGACCACCAGGACCCCGCGCAAAATTCAGTGAAGACATCACGGACTTCATCACCCCTCACGCACTCCCCTCCAAAGACTACATCCTTCTGGGAGACCTCAACTTTCACCTTGAAAAGAACAACGACCGCAACACCACCACCCTCTTGGACAACCTCGCCAACCTCGGACTTAAACAACTGGTCACTTCCCCCACCCACATCGCAGGTCACACACTCGACCCCATCTTCACCTCCAGCAACCATGTCTCCTTCAGCCACACTACGGATCTCCTCTGGACTGACCACAGCTGCGTTCACTTCACCTACAACAAGCCGAAACCCACCATCCTCCTCCAACCAACTCTACAAAGAAACTGGAACAAAATCACCACAGAACAGATCTCCACATCGCTCCTTCAAACCTCCCCAGCCTCTATTCTAACGCCAACGAAGCCGCCTCCAACCTCACCCTTTGGTTATCCAACACCGCCGACAACTTAGCACCACTGAAAAAACGTCAACACAAACTTGGCATCAAGAAGGCCTCATGGTTCAACGACGACCTCAAGAAGTCCAAGAAACTGTGCCGATCCCTTGAAAAGGCCTGGAAAAAAGACCCATCCACCAGCAACAAGGACGCCTTCAAAAGCGCCATCCGTACTCACCACCAACTGATCCGAAAAGCCAAGAAAACAGCATTCAAAGATCGACTCGACAACAACGCCCACAACAGCAAGGAACTTTTCAACATCGTCAAGGAATTCTCCAACCCCTCGGCCAACTCCAACGACATCACCCCCTCTCAAACCCTCTGCGATTCCCTAGCCTCTTTTTTCCACAACAAGATTTCTGACATCCACAACAGCTTTGACAACCAACCCGGAAGCCAACCCACCCCTCCACCAACTGACCTTCTTCCCCCCATTAACACCCTTAACGCCTGGAACCCAATCTCCAATGAGGACACCATCCGCCTGATGAATTCCATCCACTCTGGATCCCCCACTGACCCATGCCCTCACCACATCTTCAACAAAGAAGAATCCGTCATAGCTCCGCACCTCCGAGACGTCATCAACTGCTCCCTCAACTCCGCCACCTTCCCAGAAGACTGGAAACACGCTGAACTCACCGCCCTTCTGAAAAAACCAACAGCAGACCCCACCGAACTCAAAAACTACCGCCCCATATCGCTTCTTCCATTCCCGGCCAAAGTCATCGAGAAAGCTGTCAACAACCAGCTCGCCGCCTTCCTCGAAGCCAACAAATCACTCGACCCCTCACAATCTGGCTTCCGAGCCAAACACAGCACTGAGACCGCCCTCATCGCAGCAACAGACGACATTCGAACTCTACTGGACAATGGAGACACAGTCGCCCTCATCCTCCTCGACCTCTCTGCAGCCTTCGACACAGTCTGCCACAGCACCCTTTTACAACGCCTCAGAAACATCGGAATCCAAGGAAAGGCACTAGAATGGATCACCTCGTTCCTCACCGGAAGAACCCAGAGAGTCCGCCTCCCACCATTCAAGTCCGAGGCCTCAGAAATCATCTGCGGCGTACCACAAGGATCCTCACTCAGTCCCACTCTCTTCAACGTATACATGAGCCCCCTCGCGGCCATCGCCCGCAAACACAACCTCAACATCATCTCTTACGCGGATGACACTCAACTGATCCTATCTCTCACCAAGGACCCCAGCACAGCCAAAACTAACTTACACGAGGGAATGAAGGAAGTCGCCGAATGGATGAAACAAAGCCGTCTGAAACTGAACTCAGACAAAACAGAAGTCCTCATCCTAGGTAAATCCCCCTCTGCATGGGACGACTCTTGGTGGCCGGAAGCCCTAGGGAAAGCACCCATCCCGACAGACCACGCACGGAACCTAGGCGTCATCCTGGATTCTTCACTCTCAATGAACAGACAAGTCAGCGCCGTATCCTCTTCCTGCTTTAACATTCTTCGCATGCTCAGAAAAACATTTCGCTGGATCCCCACCGAAACCAGAAAAACAGTCACCCATGCTCTAGTCACCAGCCGACTGGACTACGGAAACACCCTCTACGCAGGTACTACCGCTAAACTCCAGAAGAAACTCCAACGAATCCAAAACGCATCAGCCAGGCTCATATTAGACATCCCACGCAACGAACACATCTCTGGTCACCTTAAAGACCTCCATTGGCTACCCGTCAATAAGAGGATTACTTTCCGACTGCTTACCCACGCACACAAATCACTCTACGACATCGGACCAGAGTGCCTCAACTCTCGACTGTCCTTTTACACCCCCTCCCGCCAACTTCGCTCTTCCAGTCAAGCTTTGGCCACTGTACCTCGCATCAACAAGACCACCATGGGAGGCAGATCCTTCTCTTACTTGGCTGCCAAAACATGGAACTCACTCCCCGCTTACCTTCGCCTAACCCAGAATCACTTAGAGTTCAGAAAGCAGCTCAAAACGTGGATATTTGACAAATAATCCTACTCCCCTTCCTGAGCGCCTTGAAACCCTCTGGGTATGTAGTGCGCTATATAAATGCTATGACTTGACTTGACTTGTTGTCGGGTGCCCCGGTTTATAATTATTGCCCCTATGGTATTGGCATTTACTACCACCCGGGCTTGGGCACCTAGATAAATGTTATTCAACATATTAATTATCTGGACAGGAATACCACATTTTTGCATACCAAAAAAAGTGCATCCCAATTTACAAGGTCTCAATTTTTGACAACATTTCAGCTATCTCTGGCATAATATTGGTGAAAATCCATGAAGTTTGTTGGACAGTGTTTGCTTTTGATAAATGGAGTGGATAGGCAGAAATGTTATATGTGTTGCAGTAGTTGGCATGAGAGATGGCTAATTATAGTTAGCTGCACAGTCACCTGTCTTACTACTTCTAATTTGCTATCAGAATTATTGTCGAGATGCAGTAACCTTGCAATTCAGTTCCTACAGGGGAGATGTAAGCTTACAGGTACCCATACTGCCAAACCTATATTAACAACATGCAGGATAGAAGAAGACCTGGGGAAACGGGGAATGGGACCAGAGAGAGAAAGACACAGGGTAGCTTCACACTGCCTGGCTATACAGGATGGATTCATCTGCACTGCAGTTGTGTTGATCAATAAAGAAAAAGAGAAGAGTTTTAATGGCTTCTATAACTTGGACACTTAGGGGCAGATTTACAAGCCCCTTGCAACACTTTTCCTCTGCCATTATGTCACTTTTGTGATGTAGCTGCGGCGTAAACAATGCAGCCAATTTACAACGTAACACATCTAGGGAGATGCGTCACCTTGTAAAGCTCTGCGTCACATTATACCTGCATCAGGTATATTGCATGCAGTATCGGCATTCCCACGCAAAAAAGCCTCGTAGAAGTGACGCAGTGAAATCTACAAAATTTTACTGCACCACTTCTAGAACGCCACTGTGTCAATACCCTACACTTGCTTGAAGCAGTTATAAGGAGTGATGCAGTGTATTGAGACTAGGCCTTCCTTTGCATTGCTGGAGTTGCATCATGAATGCAACACAACTCTAGCAATGGTGCGCCGTATTGTAAAAATGGCACATCCATGGTGGCGCAAGGGTTTCGCAGGCTGGCACAGGGAAACTGACGCATCTCTACAGAAAAAATAAAACCACTTACCTTGCGCTCGGCAATGTGGTGAGCGCAAGGTAAGTGGTTTTATTTTTTTTACAATTTAACGTACCTGGTTGTATGACATCTTCTGAGATCCCCCAGCCCTGCACCCACCCTGCCCCACAGCTCTTACCTGTGCCGGTGACCCGGTACCCGTGACTGGCTGTATCAGAACCTCTGGTTCTGCGATGGCAATTTACTGTAAATAACAAGAGGAGACAATTACCTTCAGTACACTAGCAGGCCTCAATCAATGCATTGATGTCAGTTACATTCCCTCAAGTTTTCGCTACAGCCCGGCATTAGAGCAGAATAACCAAAATCACACATTGGAGTGAGGCACTGCTAAGGACAACACTCAGAACATAGTTTGGAGTTAATGGCACTACAAAAGTAAACTCTGAACACAGATCTGAGTTAATAGCACTCCTAAAGTCAATTCAGTGCATAGGTGTAGGTACAAGGTTCATACAAATATCAATACTCACAAATGCTTTCTATTGCAAATACTGTTTGTTCATAAAAACATAGAATTAATTCTTTAGTCTCTGAGCAATCAGTTCAAGTTCCAACGTTGAACAAAGAGGTCCGGAGTAAGAATACAGAAGAAACTCTTGAGGAAAATACAGAAAGGGCATGGAGGAAAAGTCTATAGTCTGTTACGACTGTGGTGCTCGATCCTGCTAACTACCATGGGAGAATTAGTGCACCGTTACTTGAAATCAAGTGCTTATCCTAGTTCTTCCACTTGACTGATCTTCTAAGAACATCTTGAAGCCTTGACCCAGAGAGTTACAGATAGTCCAGAGTAGCTGTGCAGGCGGTAGACCTCAAGGGAGCTCGAACAACGGAACCACCGGTTCACTATGGACTTGAAGGAGCTTGGAGTGCTTCTTGGTTCCGGCAGGATTCTTCAGGTGAGTGGGAAGGATGAAGCTTGCTCCACAGAGAGTGAGTCCAGGCAAAGGCTCAGGGTTCGGGAGGGGGTTTATATACCCTCTCGAAGGCTCAATGGCAGTAGCCACGGTCACATGTGACAAGTACGGCTGATGAGCACATGACCTTCAAGAAGGTCCTCGAAACTTGGAGAAAAATATGTGTTAGTACACTTGCTTTGACCTTACAGAAACAGGGAAGTGGTAAAGTGAATATCGAAATCAACAACAGTAAACTAATAAAATGTTCTTGCTGGAACATGCTGTAGTGTAGTTCCTATAATACCAATAGGCTCTGCTCTTTGGAATAATATACACTTTAGATTTGACATAGGACTGAGGTCAGTATGTCTCTATTGAGTATATTAAACTTAATTGTGTGTGTGCTAGCTAACTCAGAGGTCACTAGAAACTTTCTCGAAAAAACTAGAAGGGTTTAGTCTCTGACAACCACATAAACACAACAACTTTTTTTCCCCTAGAATGAAACATATCTTCAGAGTTGTGGAAACAATAGATAACTATTTCGCTCAGCCAATCGTGCATGCTTCGTTTCTACAGAGTTGCACAGAAATAGTGAGATGGGCGTTTCAATAAAAAGGTTTATTAAACAGTCTTATTTCTCATGCAAGATATATGAACTGCTACAATTGTTAGACAGAATGCAAAGTATAATGCGTACAGCGCAAACAGTAATATAAAATAATACTGTAATAGCATTGTCTGTCGCTATGACATATATGAAAATACATACATGAATAACACAGGCTAAAATGCTCAACTGGTGCTTCTGAAATACGCCTACCCCAGTGTACCTAACCTAGGTCTAGTATGAGGTAAGAAGAAGGTGCTGCTTAGCTTAAGTTTAGTTTTGCCAATAATCTGCCAAAGGTTTCTCTAGGTTCTAATCAGCCCCATACCTTAGAATGAGAGAGGTTGGTATCTCTTTCTCTGGACTCGATTTCCCAACACCCCGCAAGGTGAGTCAGAAACACTGGAGCTGGATTTCTCTGCAGGAGGTTGACCCCTTCTAGTCAGTGCGTCAGCTGGAGCTTTGGCTTCCTCAGGACTTGCTGTGTTGAGCTGCCTCATGCAAGTAGTTAGTCGAACTGCACAGAACCACACTGTGCTTTGCCATAGCAAGTGAAGGTATATTTATACCTTGAAGGTGTTTAGGAATGCCAGCATTGACGTAAAGTCTTGCATATGAACGTCATGAACGAACCTCTAAGGAATAGATGTTCATGCATAACAAATGAGTTCTTGGAGAAATAAATATCCAAGCAAGGGGAAGTCCTTAATGGCTTAAGAGTCTGGTTTTCCTAGAACTCGTTGTGACATAGATGAACGGATGGAAGTAGACATGTCTGTATTTGGTTAGCATAGACTATGCCTAAATAAGGACTGGATGTATATGCCTATATAAGGGCAATGCGAAATGTACCTATATAAGGGCATGAATCTGGAAAATTCATACGGAATCTAAATTGGCATACAACAGTGCATGATGGAAAACAACAACATGCCCTAGTGTCAGTGAGTGCTAGGCATTCTATTGGCTCACGGGATACTGGGGAGACTCAAAGGGAAAAGACACCAAGGCCCTTGCAAACAACAGGTGCAAGGAGCTCTATGGGTGCACGGGTCTTGGGGTAGGGGATCAAGTGCACAGGAATCACAGGATTATGGAATCATGGTCACTGAGGGACATTGGTAGGGACATCATAGTGTGTCATACAATGCCACTGAGTAATACAACATCAGACTTGAGCGCTAGACCCAATACACAGACGGCGCACGTGGGGGTTGTGACAGCGAAGTTCATGACAGATAGTGAGCAGGAGGCTGTTGTGACAGTAGTGCTCCCTGAAGTTGGTGTGATGAGGATCCTGTGCAGGAAGCTGAGGATGAGTCTGGATGGTTTGTAATCTTATGGTAGGTCGTTTGGTGATCTCGGCGTTGATGATGTTCCTGTAGTCTAACTTGCTGGTGATTAGAGCATTAGTGATGTTTTTCTCGTGTTTTGCTTGGAAGGCTTTTGAAGAGCATCTGCAGCTGCTTCAGGGTTTTGACATGTCCAGTTTGCTGTCCATGATGATTGGGAGGTTCCTGGCATTGGTGCTGGTGTGGAGGTTCGACTGGCCATCCGTTGAAGTCCCATGGAATGGTGTTCTTGTTGAAGATAACTACTTTCTTGTTGGTGTTGAGCTTGAGACAGTTGGCTTTCATCCAGTTAGCACCTTCATGCATGGTGACGCTGAACTTCTGTCTTGTGTTGGGGGCCTTGTCTGAAATGGACAGTAAGAGTTGCGCGTAGTCAGCTTAGAAGAGGATGTTGATGTTGTGCACGCAGATGACATTAGCCAGATGGATGATGCATGTGGTATAAAATGGTGGAGCTGAGCAATGAACTTTGAGTTTGCTGGAGTAAGGATTCCAGTGTTGTACTGGTACCTGCCGAGTAGCCTTCTGTGGGGCCCTAGAAATCCAGTGGGGAAATCCCTGGACTCTCCGGCCTTGGGTGGGGCCCAGAGACTCCATCACTTCTGCAGGTGTAATAACAAACTTCAAAATATTGATCAGCAACAGTAGCAATTTCCAAGATATCATCTTACACAATATTGTCCGGGCAAGTTGATGTGGAGTTAGAATAATAAAAATATATTCCCCTGTGTATGTCTACGTTGATGATATTGTGCAAGTCGATGTTTTGATACATACCCCCTTTACACCCAGCGGACTTGTGTAATGGCTTGGAATGCCCTCTCAAGGGTATGCAAACACCAAAGAGGGAATCATTCTCAAGGCCTGGGGATGTGCACAATGTCAGTGGAAGGTAATTCAAGTGAATATGCATGTCTGTATTGAGGAGGAATCCCTGGTATTCCCTCTCCAAAGTCATTTTTTCATCTATTTGTAATAATACCTCTCTTACTCCTAATCCATGTATGGCAAGCAGAACAGGGCAAGAGGGACACAAAGAAACCTGAGCGTAGACACCAAGGACTCAGGTCGAAATGAGGGTCTTTGTACAGCTTTAATGAGCCAACCATATGCTCACTTAAAGGTGAATAAATATTCCTCATTTTGCAATGCAGTGAGATTATCGTAGTGCATACTTGCACACTGCTGTTTTCATATCGATAGCATTTTCTTCTGTGTTCTGTATTTTGAAATCTTAACTTTACACTAAAGTGACTATACTATTCCTCAGCTTCGAGGGAATATTCTGTCCTCAAAACGTAGACGTTTACAAAATTCCGTTTTCTTTTAGGCATCGAAGCCGTGATACTAAATTGTTGTTTCCTTTTTATTGTTATTGATTTAACATCTTCCATTTAATCGCCAGGCTCATCTTTGCTTTTCATCAATGAGCAATACATTGGGTGTTTTGTCGTGCAGGAAAATGGATGTGGCTATCATCACAAAGAATGAGTGTGCTTTAACATAACATGCGCTTTTCTTTCACAAAATCCAGCGTTCAATGTTGAGTTTTTCAATTGATTTAAATGAAACTTCTTTTCACGTGGTCCATCATTTGGCGAGAGTAGTTTTTATCACCTAGACAACATGAATAAAAGATCTTATTCTCAGTCATTAGTCACGGAAACGAGAAAAATTGAACGTTTAAGACCATTTTACTTTTCTGTCATTTCAGATTAAATGACATTTCTAAATGATGACCAGTCAAACCTGCAGAATCTATTAGCAACTTGAAAGTGTGAAGTCATGCAGGAACCCATAGGAACCTTGAAGTTGCATTTATCAGGCATGTCACATCATTGCAACCGGTAATAAAAACAGTTTTTGTTTTATGCTGCAACACCCACAGAGAATAATATTTTCAGCACAATGCAGTACCTAAACATGCTATTGCAACATCCATCACATAAATTGAAGAAGCCTACGAGCATTAGAAATTGATTTTTACTATTTTCTATCCTAATTTTAGAGAACTACTCTATTAAATAAAAAAGTTTACTTGTAGCAAGAAAGTTATTAGTTTTTGAGTAGTGTAGAATTTGTAAATTGAAGTACACTGGGTGCTTAGAGTCAAAAGGCGCGTTGACTTAAAAAATACTGCCATACGTTCCATTAAAAAACTTGTGACATGATTGATATCAGAAGTATAATGAAATGTTGTAAAAATCTATAGCAGCCACTCTTCTTGCTAATAACTCTATTAACAAATAATCTCGAAACCATTCCATTTCAAAGCTTCTACCCCACGAATGTTCACCCCCAATTGATTTCATAAAGCGCTCAGGTTTTTATTTTTTAACGCACGTGTTTACTGAAACACGCACAATCATTTTGAATTGATGAAGAATACAGAGAAGCGTTAAAAGCATGAACACTTTTTAAACAAAAGAATTAACACATAGCATCTTTAATAGTGGGTTGGAATAGCTCATACAATAAAAGCTTATCATCATCACTTTCGGACAGATGTACGAAAAGGTTCACAGAATTGGGTGTCTGTGACCGCAAAAAGGCTTCTTTGTATGCACAAACCATAAATTATGATTCAGTAATATGTTCATCCGCTAACAATTTGGGTTTGCGACCGAAGTGCAAAACGGTATCTGGAAGGCTTGTGTTCAGGGCTTCCCTTTCAAATACTGATTCCCATTGGTATGTATTAATGTTCTCTAAGGATGTTCCTTTAGAATGTTGAAAAAAATATTTTTTAAGGGTGGGCAGTGGTCCCATGGGCCACTGCCTACTCCTAAAGAAAGTTACTCAGCATATATATATATATATATATTTTTTTTACTTATCCTATAATCCTTAAATGAAAACAGTTGCATTTAAATAAAAAATAATTTCTTTATTTAAAAGCAGTCAGAGACATGGTGCTCTGCTGACCTCAGCAGGCCACTATCCCTAGTGTGTCAAAATTTTCGACCTGCCTTATTAATATTTACGAGGAAGGTTGAATTGCGACCCACCGGAATCAGTAATTTGCATACCAACCTATTATTATATAGGTCGGTTCACTAATGATCACAGTGGTGCTATGTACATTTGGCCTTAACTGTATAACCAACACTATCCTAAACATCTAACTAGGTTGTGAGATACAAAACACTAGCATGTTCACAAAAAACTAAACTATCCCAAATAAAGTGTTTCTATGTGCTATCTTCTAACCTCAGCTACCTAGGAGAGAAGTCAGAATTAACAATTGTAGGCATATCAATAAAATACTGCACAGCCACGTTCCAACCAATATTCTAGATGGCCCTCAACTACACTCCTTTTATCACAAAACAGCTATCCAAAGCCTACAGCCCCTCATTTCTCAAGAAACGTAATGAACACACCCCACTTGCCACTGATAATCCCTGAAGAAAGAAACTGTGCACAACTAGTGGACCTAGAGCCATACAATAACAGTGTCCCAATTTTCGGAACCTTACACCTTTTTAAAGTTTATAAAATAAGTGTTTTATCAAAGGGAAAATCTGGGGTAATAACATAATTGTTGGTACTTCCAATCTTATGAAATTATGAGTGCTGTTCAAAAGGAGTGTAAAGTGTAGGCTAGTGTGCAAGACCTGATTGCATATGTTCTTGTTATTACCCAGTATCTCTGCAACTTAGAACATAGGTGCTGAAAGTGATTTGTTACTTTGTTGCAGGTCTTTTAAATAGGGTGTTTTTACATGACAAGAACCTTTAAATCGCATGTTATTACATCGGGCGTGCCCTTATTTTTCTGATAAGTTTGTAAGTATTCCTTTTAATCAATCTATCTATCTATCTATCTATCTATCTATCTATCTATCTATCTATCTATCTATCTATCTATCTATCTATCTATCTATCTATCTATCTATCTATCTATCTATCTATCTATCCATCCATCCATCCATCCATCCATCCATCCATCCATCCATCCATACATCCATCCATCCATCTATCTTGTAAATGTATTTATGTAGTGCAGTGACGAGGCATATAAGTGCTTTTTCAGCAAGTGGCACACTACTCTGGAATTCAAAATTAATAGTAGGTTAGGATTTATTTTTATTGTACATTAGTTGTGTTAGGTTTGTGCTCTTGCTTTCATGTGTATTTTTTTAGACTTTTGAGTAGGGATAGAATGCTAGGAATGGCTTTGAAAATGGGGAGTTTAGAGAAGGGATAGAATGATAGGAAAATAATTAAAAAGGGAAATTAGTAGTGACTGTGTGCGCTTGTTAATTGGGTGGAATGGCTAAAAAGGAGGGGTACAAGTTTGAGTAGGAAAATAGGTAGTTCCTGGTAGTAAGGAAGGTTTGGGATGAGACAGAGGGAGGAGGAATGGAAGGACAGAAGGGATTTGTTTTTTGTTTTTTAATAGCAAAATGTAACAAATATATATTTATTTTTAACAATGAATCCTCAATTCAATGGCTCCCTCCATATCAGTTAATCTACCAGGCAATGCAGCATTTTTTTTATCGGAGTTAGATTTTCGCCTTAGGCGTTTCGAGGCATCAAGCCCCTTGATCACAGGCACTTGTATGTAAAGGCACAGTAAAGTTTGAAAGGCACTCTTCACCGCATGTGACTGATTAAGCCGTTCAATGAGCAACAGTTAAGTTCCATTAGCATGTATATAAATACCCATTGAAGCAGCAATGTTTATATGGTTTTCTGTCCACAGTTATCTTGTGCTACATTGTGTATGCTTTCACATATCTGTAATAACTTATATATATATATATATATAAAATATACACAAGCCACTTGTTATAGTTAGAAGAACGAAGGTTTTTTCTCAGTAGAAGGGTGCACTGCCTGTTTATACGCATACGGTTAAAGTGAAACAAGAGTTAGCTGGTGCTGTACGGCGAGTGGACAAACCCAAACCACTCATATGAGCATGAATACTACTCCTTAGTCATTAGATGGTTTGCCGCAGCACTCAATAAGTGAAGACGTTATGTACAATGACAAGATACAAGCATATTCCAGATAACCAATTTGACAGAAGTTGACAATTTCACAAGATGAGTAAATCTTGAGTCTTTTTAATGATGATTACAGCCAGCCGACACGTGTTTCATCGCCTTAGCGACTCATCAGGGCTGAAACAAACAAAAGTGGCATATTGCATGTACTTTTGGCAAAATAAATTGTTGTGCCAGACCATGCTGGCTTGGTATTACATATATACATTAGATGCTTCCTCCAGCAGTGAACATACAGTGATTTGTTCAAGTTTCTTTTACTAGTGCAACCACAACACATCCGTGTCGAATAGGGTGTCTGTTGTCGATATTGAATACAGACGTGATTTGTACGTGAAAGTGGTTGTGAGGATTTTGTGTGAGTGGAGGTAATACCTCACTGTATGTGGTCACTGGTCCCAATGACACATCATGATAAAAGAACCTAAGGTGCAACGAGAGTGCCCTAATTGTGTGCGGCTCTTACATACTTCATGCCAAACATTGTGCTCAAGTGAAAAACTGTGTCATTGAGTAGACATACCTAGATGGCCGTGTCAACATCCAAAGGTCTGTATAAGTATACAAAGAAAGAAAACGGAAAAGATCTCATCACTAACAGAACTCGAGTGATGTTTAGGCAAAAGGTCGCCATAGTGAGACTCTAATGGAATTTTGCACGTGGACTCACCGCTTAGCTGGTGATAATTCCAACCCAGCCGGGCCTTCTCTAGTGGCACTAATGTCAGTGCGTCCAAACGTAGTGTGAGTCCTGGTATCTGTGACATAAGCAAGGTAAAATATGTCACTGTGACCATGTAATATTGCCCTCATTAGCTGATAGCTCTAAGCAGATATTATATCACGCCAGAGATGTCATCGACATTCTTGTTCTCTGGTTGTGTTTCTATAACATGCACTGGGTTTAAATTCGCTATGGTATCATATCTACAATTCTGTATCCTACGTGGAATACTGTTCGAATCTTCCCACATGGAAAATCACTATGACTTACAATTATTTAAAAGGCATGTGCGCTAACATAGGAGCTTGGGAATCACATAGAGTATATCTCCATATTTTTACAAAGGGGTTAACTAGGGCTTCTATTCACTATATTATTGCTATCAATATACTTGGGTCATGCATAAGGTATTAACTAACATAATATAGCCGTTGAATCCCTTGAACTTACATTTGTTCGTACAGCATGTGCGCTAGAGGTACGGGCTCGGGAATCACGTGGTGGCTTTCACCAGAATTACGATACTTCTATGGTCAGAAGTATACTGTTAAAAAAGGATTGCAAGCATTAGTAACTCAATTGTATCCATGGCACTTAGCGATGGTACTGGTTCAGGCTTGGTCATTGTCTTACCCATATTACAAGATTGGTAGGAAACCTTGGTTCGGTTCCAAATCGAATGAGTATAAAGGCTGAAAGATTGGATAAAAGCGGGATTAAAAGGACTCCTTCACAGTGAGTGAATACACATGTAATGTATCCATGTTCCTATCCGTGCGCGCATAATGCCCGCTTACCCGTGTGCGGCGTTCATCCAGCTCGTCTTGTATCTCCCGGGCCCGGTTCCGTGTTTGTACACGTGATCGCCTGTCCGCTATTAAATAGCGCGTCACGTGCTCAAAAAACGTCTCCTACCGCGTTGGTGCAACCTTGGAGGAAAACGTGTCGGCCATCTTGACACGATAAAAAAGATTGAATTTGTACCTGAAATTATCGGGTTTTTCCATTATTACTGCGTTTTAGTTCATGGGGATAAACTTTGTAATGGAAACTGAGAAATGTGTGAATTCCATGTAAGATGTTGGAAATACGTAAGATGGGCAATCTATATAGTTGCGTTCGTAATGATCCACTAATCGAATACAAAATTGTGAGTATGTCACAATTTCACTGGATTCTATGTTAGTATCTAGCTTACTACATGCTCCCCAGTGCATAATGATGTTCCAGTGCCTAAGTGTAGTGCGCACCGTGATTTAAAATAGACAAAAGTGATTTGTCTTCTGTTGTGAAAAGGACCCATTCATACTGTGACAGCCTTTCACAATACCATGGGTGTAACATCAAGAACCATGTTTAAGTAATTACATTAGTCTCTGTCGGCGCAGGAGAAACATCCCCGCATTCAGAAAGATCTAGACTTTACAATGTTTAAAATTTCCACATATACATGTCTACAATATGGGTAATTTCTTATAACCTCTTAGATGAATACCACATATCAATCTCTGTATTTAGTCACCCAAGAAGTATTGCATCTCATGATCATAGTTCAATCCCAATTTTACTGATTTCAAACGCATAATCCAGGTCGCTTCACTGCGACGTAGTCTCAATTCACGATTACCACCTCTTATTGCCAGTGGTATTGTTTCTATACCAAAAAATTGGACATTTTTATTCTTTTGACTCTGTTGGCATGAGGCCACATGTAAGGCCACCGGATATTTGGGGTCACAATTAACAATAGCCCTCATATGTTCCAGCATTCTTTCTTTCAGGGATCTGATCGTACTCCCCACATATCTTTTGCCACATTCGCACTCAATGATATAAATAACAAATTTAGTTGCACAGTTGATATTGCTTTTGATGTTATAGCTAATTCCATCAGGGCCCACAAAACAGGTTGTTCCGTGTTTCGCCCATTTACACATACTGCAGAATCCGCATTTGTGGAAACCCAGACCACGTTGTGTCAGCCAATCTGCACTCCTAATGTCTCGGGGTACAGTGGGACTCAACTTGCTCCGTAATGTGTTACCTCTTCTAAAAGAGATTTGTGGTCGTTCTGTAATGCAGTTACTTAGTGCTTTTTCAGATTTCAATACACTCCAATGTTTCGTGAGACTTTTTCTTATGTCCGAATGGAGTGAATTGAAGTCCGTGACCAATCTTATACAGTCTTTGTCATCAGTGTTGAGTTTCTGTTTTGTGATTAGAGTGTCTACTCTCTTCACTTTTTTTACCCTCTGTTCAGCTTTCATTATAGAGTTTTTAACATAGCCCCTGGCCTGGAATCTTTCTTTCATGTCGGTGACGCATCTCCCGAACTCAACATCCTCACTACAGTTTCTCCTTGCCCGAACAAATTCACCATAAGGTATGGCGTTAATCTGGTGTGGGGGGTGAGAACTGGAGGCATGCAAGATTGCATTGCATGCTGTTGACTTCCTGAACAGTCTACTATGCAAGCAATTAGAGGACACATAGAATTCTACGTCTAGGAATTCTATATTAGTTTTACTCCACTTCATAGTGAAGTTGATTTTCCATTCATTGTCATTTAGGTAATCAAAGAAATTTTGTAGTAGCTCTTGAGAGCCTGACCAGATGAGGATGCAGTCATCAATGTATCTCCCCCAAAAAATTATGGAGTCGATGTATTGACTGCCCCTGTCGCCCCAAATTAGATCTGCCTCTAGTGCGCCCATGAATAGGTTCGCAAACGAGGGTGAAATTTTCGAGCCCATGGCTACACCTTGTTTTTGTCTGTACCAATGTCTGTCACACATGAAATAGTTGTTTCTAAGAACTAGTTCTATCATAGTGGACAACATTTCCGTATGCTTCCATAACGTGGCCGGTCTATTGCCCAGACATTTGTTGATGGCCTGAATACCCAAATCTATATCAATGCTGGTATATAGGGATACCACATCCATTGTAACAAGATGAAAGTCATCTTGCCATTCCATATCTGCTAGGGTACTCAGTATATGTTTAGAATCTTGAATATACGAAGGTAAGTTTTTGACTAATGGACCCAGAAAAAGGTCCGCATATTCTGCTATCCTCTCGGTAGGGCCGCCCATGCCAGATACGATGGGTCTCCCTGGAGGAAAAGGTAAGTTCTTATGAATCTTGGGCAAGGTGTACAGCCATGGATAGGTCGGTCTAAACACTTTTAGGTATAGGTATTCTTCCTCGTTCAGTAACCCCGACTGTTTCCAATTGAGCAAATGGGAGTTGATTTCTATAGTTAAAGAACCAATGGGGTTGTAAGTGAGGCGTTCATAGCATAGGCCATCCTGCAGTTGTTGACTAATTTCTAGTTGATAATCTATGCGATCCATAACCACTACATTCCCTCCCTTGTCCGCCTCTCGTATAGTGATTGTATGGTCATTCATAAGTGTGTTTAGTGCCACTCTTTCCCCACTGGTAAGGTTGTCCTTATATTTGAACATTCTGCTCTTGCGTAGATGGTTCAGGTTGTCTAGATCCTCTGATACACTTTTGTAGAAGTTATCTATGGCATTGCCACCAGGTAATGTAGGAATCCATTTGGACTTAGATTTGAGTCCACTTACAATGCTATAATCTGATTCTATATTTAGCTCCTCTAATAGGGTGTCCATATCAAGAGGAGAATCCTCCATGTCGGTCAATGATAAGAGAAGATGAGTTGCATGCACATCATTTATTGATAAGATTTTAGTGGTGTCTGTAACAGGTGCAGTAACATTGGTCCCTCTCTCCCTTTGCTCCAAACCAAAGAAATGCTTTTTCAGTTTCAGGTTCCTCACAAATTTAAACAAATCAATTTTCAATTTACATATATCTCCAATTGCATATGGGTTGAAACTAAGACCTTTGCTGAGGAGTGAAACCATGTCTGGAGTGAGATGTACCTTCGATAGATTGATCACCTGTACTTCTCTATTATCAGCACCAGCTAATTCCTGTTGGCCCCTGACCTCAGCTTCCTTCTGTAGTCCTCTGAGCTTTCGTCCCTTGCCCCTCCTGGTTTTGGATCTGATTGGTTTCTTGCTGTAGGGAATCTGTTGCCCTTCCTGATCCTTAAAACCTCTTGAAAAAAAGGTGGCATCCCTTGTCTGTCCTGGTTATCTGATTCTCCCCCTACGGTACCTACAGAGTTGAGAGAGGTATTACTAGATGAAAGGGAGGCAGGTTCTGAACCTTGGGTCTTTTTATTAGCATTTTTTGAGCTGTTGGGAATCAGGGAGTCATATTTCTTGTCAAAAGTAAAAATTCGACCATGAGTGTAGTCCAACTCATCTCTTCTTAGTTGCCTGGCTTTCCTGTTTTTTATATCAGATTGATGTTTTAACAAAATGTCATCTAAAATAGTGTAGTTTTTAACAGTAGATTCAGGTCTATTAAGATCCTTAATCTCTTGCTCAATGGTGGCTATTTCTGCTTGTAATTTAGTCACTCTGCGCTCTGCGCTTACAATTAATATCTCCATTAATGTGATAGAGTTGTTAGAGAGAGATTCCTCCCATTTAATCATAAGGTCGGCATCCAGGTCGTCGTAAGTGGGAAAAATTTGGCCTCTCAGACCTCTAGGGACACGTTTTAACCTTAGATATTGTTTAAGGGTTGCCCCATCCCACCATTTGGAGTTTTCTAGCTTTTTTAAGCGTTCCAATTTAATGAACTTATCTCTAAGGCCCTCAATACGAGGGGGATTAGTGCTGGTGGAAGCAGTTTGAGTAGACATACCTTTAGCTAGGTTCTCAAAAAGCTCTTCTGCCATTTTGGTGCGATCCATCTTAATGATGTCTGTTTATCCAGCAAAGGTATACCGGATATTTATTCAAGTAGAAAATGCGTGGCGGCTACCCTAGACTGCAGTAGGATTAGAAGAACGAAGGTTTTTTCTCAGTAGAAGGGTGCACTGCCTGTTTATACGCATACGGTTAAAGTGAAACAAGAGTTAGCTGGTGCTGTACGGCGAGTGGACAAACCCAAACCACTCATATGAGCATGAATACTACTCCTTAGTCATTAGATGGTTTGCCGCAGCACTCAATAAGTGAAGACGTTATGTACAATGACAAGATACAAGCATATTCCAGATAACCAATTTGACAGAAGTTGACAATTTCACAAGATGAGTAAATCTTGAGTCTTTTTAATGATGATTACAGCCAGCCGACACGTGTTTCATCGCCTTAGCGACTCATCAGGGCTGAAACAAACAAAAGTGGCATATTGCATGTACTTTTGGCAAAATAAATTGTTGTGCCAGACCATGCTGGCTTGGTATTACATATATACATTAGATGCTTCCTCCAGCAGTGAACATACAGTGATTTGTTCAAGTTTCTTTTACTAGTGCAACCACAACACATCCGTGTCGAATAGGGTGTCTGTTGTCGATATTGAATACAGACGTGATTTGTACGTGAAAGTGGTTGTGAGGATTTTGTGTGAGTGGAGGTAATACCTCACTGTATGTGGTCACTGGTCCCAATGACACATCATGATAAAAGAACCTAAGGTGCAACGAGAGTGCCCTAATTGTGTGCGGCTCTTACATACTTCATGCCAAACATTGTGCTCAAGTGAAAAACTGTGTCATTGAGTAGACATACCTAGATGGCCGTGTCAACATCCAAAGGTCTGTATAAGTATACAAAGAAAGAAAACGGAAAAGATCTCATCACTAACAGAACTCGAGTGATGTTTAGGCAAAAGGTCGCCATAGTGAGACTCTAATGGAATTTTGCACGTGGACTCACCGCTTAGCTGGTGATAATTCCAACCCAGCCGGGCCTTCTCTAGTGGCACTAATGTCAGTGCGTCCAAACGTAGTGTGAGTCCTGGTATCTGTGACATAAGCAAGGTAAAATATGTCACTGTGACCATGTAATATTGCCCTCATTAGCTGATAGCTCTAAGCAGATATTATATCACGCCAGAGATGTCATCGACATTCTTGTTCTCTGGTTGTGTTTCTATAACATGCACTGGGTTTAAATTCGCTATGGTATCATATCTACAATTCTGTATCCTACGTGGAATACTGTTCGAATCTTCCCACATGGAAAATCACTATGACTTACAATTATTTAAAAGGCATGTGCGCTAACATAGGAGCTTGGGAATCACATAGAGTATATCTCCATATTTTTACAAAGGGGTTAACTAGGGCTTCTATTCACTATATTATTGCTATCAATATACTTGGGTCATGCATAAGGTATTAACTAACATAATATAGCCGTTGAATCCCTTGAACTTACATTTGTTCGTACAGCATGTGCGCTAGAGGTACGGGCTCGGGAATCACGTGGTGGCTTTCACCAGAATTACGATACTTCTATGGTCAGAAGTATACTGTTAAAAAAGGATTGCAAGCATTAGTAACTCAATTGTATCCATGGCACTTAGCGATGGTACTGGTTCAGGCTTGGTCATTGTCTTACCCATATTACAAGATTGGTAGGAAACCTTGGTTCGGTTCCAAATCGAATGAGTATAAAGGCTGAAAGATTGGATAAAAGCGGGATTAAAAGGACTCCTTCACAGTGAGTGAATACACATGTAATGTATCCATGTTCCTATCCGTGCGCGCATAATGCCCGCTTACCCGTGTGCGGCGTTCATCCAGCTCGTCTTGTATCTCCCGGGCCCGTACCTCTAGCGCACATGCTGTACGAACAAATGTAAGTTCAAGGGATTCAACGGCTATATTATGTTAGTTAATACCTTATGCATGACCCAAGTATATTGATAGCAATAATATAGTGAATAGAAGCCCTAGTTAACCCCTTTGTAAAAATATGGAGATATACTCTATGTGATTCCCAAGCTCCTATGTTAGCGCACATGCCTTTTAAATAATTGTAAGTCATAGTGATTTTCCATGTGGGAAGATTCGAACAGTATTCCACGTAGGATACAGAATTGTAGATATGATACCATAGCGAATTTAAACCCAGTGCATGTTATAGAAACACAACCAGAGAACAAGAATGTCGATGACATCTCTGGCGTGATATAATATCTGCTTAGAGCTATCAGCTAATGAGGGCAATATTACATGGTCACAGTGACATATTTTACCTTGCTTATGTCACAGATACCAGGACTCACACTACGTTTGGACGCACTGACATTAGTGCCACTAGAGAAGGCCCGGCTGGGTTGGAATTATCACCAGCTAAGCGGTGAGTCCACGTGCAAAATTCCATTAGAGTCTCACTATGGCGACCTTTTGCCTAAACATCACTCGAGTTCTGTTAGTGATGAGATCTTTTCCGTTTTCTTTCTTTGTATACTTATACAGACCTTTGGATGTTGACACGGCCATCTAGGTATGTCTACTCAATGACACAGTTTTTCACTTGAGCACAATGTTTGGCATGAAGTATGTAAGAGCCGCACACAATTAGGGCACTCTCGTTGCACCTTAGGTTCTTTTATCATGATGTGTCATTGGGACCAGTGACCACATACAGTGAGGTATTACCTCCACTCACACAAAATCCTCACAACCACTTTCACGTACAAATCACGTCTGTATTCAATATCGACAACAGACACCCTATTCGACACGGATGTGTTGTGGTTGCACTAGTAAAAGAAACTTGAACAAATCACTGTATGTTCACTGCTGGAGGAAGCATCTAATGTATATATGTAATACCAAGCCAGCATGGTCTGGCACAACAATTTATTTTGCCAAAAGTACATGCAATATGCCACTTTTGTTTGTTTCAGCCCTGATGAGTCGCTAAGGCGATGAAACACGTGTCGGCTGGCTGTAATCATCATTAAAAAGACTCAAGATTTACTCATCTTGTGAAATTGTCAACTTCTGTCAAATTGGTTATCTGGAATATGCTTGTATCTTGTCACTTGTTATAGTTATTCATAGCAGGCAGAGCCCTCTGTATATGCACCTGTGTATACATACAAGTAGCAATATTGACATAGTCTGATATACACATCTATCTTGTGATGTAATGTATAGTTTTGCCTTATATAAATGTATCTACTTAGCACAATGACGTATACTTGTACAACAACAGCTCTTTTCCATGCTGTGAGAAGTACAGGTTCTCATGTCTAAGTATACTGCTGTGGTATATTCTTGAGTTGTGAGTATAGTTTCCATGTGGGGAAGAGCCAACAATTGACTAGTATTCTGAAGTGGAGATGGTTGTTTGTGGATCTTATGTATGAGGGTAGAGAATTCGATAGCTTGGCTGCTTGAACAGAAAAAGATGCTCCACCTATGTTTGCCTATTTTTTTTTTCTTGAATGTAAGAATTATTTAGTGGGGAGCCAATTTTAAGTGAAGGTTTCTTTGTTGTATGCATTTGTTGATTTTCTTCCTGGTGAAGAGTGGTCCTATGCCATTTATTGCTTTGTGTATGATAGGAAGCAGCTTGAGGGAGGATCTTCTTGAAACTGGTAACCAGTGTAGAGACCTCAAAGTAGGGGAGATGTGTGCTTGTGGTAGTTCATGTAGAAGGAATCTAGAAGCAGCATTCTGAATTCTTTGTCGTCTTTAGTAGTTGAAAAAGCTGAGCCATGATACAGATCATTAGAGTACTCCTGTTTTAATAGGACAAGAGAGATGATAGCTTGAACTTTGTGTAGGAATCCTAAGTGCGGCAAGATTCATTGTAGTGTTTTCATTGTGAGGTTGCTAGATTTGGCTACCTTATTCCCTTGTGGTTTCACTGACAGTTTGGAATCCCTGGTAATTTGAAGGCTTTTTACCACGCAGTGTTTTCATTGTGTGAAAGCTTGATTTGGCTACCTTATACACTTGTGGGTTCATGGACGGTTTGGCGTCCATGGTAATTCCAAGGCTGTTTACTACTTTAGATATTTTTAGAGCTGGTCCTAGATCATCAGGCCAGGCAAACAGAGGGTCATAGATTTTCAAGTCGCTAAAGGTGAGTATATCAGTTTTGGAAGCATTTAATTTTTTGTTGTAGGTTGTATGTGTCCAGGTCAATGGGTTGTCTTATATTTAGTTTGTCAAACCATGTGTTGAGGTCACCAAGAATACAGAGTTTTGAGCACATTCTAAGAAGGTTGGAGATTGTATCTAGCATTGTGTCTGGGAATATTTCGTTACTAGGCGGTTGTTTGTTTGTCACAGTGACAAAGGCTGTGCTGGCCGAAACACGTCGGTTTTGACAGACTGGCTCTATTTTGAAATATTTTAAACCAACAAAGGGACACTGTTCCTAAAGCAGGGTGCAAAAAGTCACCCATACTTAAGGGTGCAAAAAGTCACCCGTGCATTTATTAAGAAAGAGAAATGTGAACAAAGAAAGAGAAACCTAAGGGAAGGGGTATCCACAAGTGAGGGGAAAATACACTTTTCGTCCTCTAATGCCCTCACACACCCCAAGGGGTGTCATGCTTCATCATCGGGCAGTTGCTCCTCGTAGGGCCGGTGCTGCAATTCCCTATGGGCCCCCCGAAGGGTTACTTTATCAGAGATATTTTATAGGACTGTTGGATGGTGCATGTGGGTGTTTGGGGAGTAGGTCCAATGATGGTAAAAAAAGGTAATGTGCGTGCAAGATAATTAATGAGTTAAAAAAGGGTCAACATGCAGCAACAGTGTAAATGTTGTAACCTTCGCAGTCCAAAAACCTCTAGATAAAACATTGCCCCAAAGGCACACTATGCCCGGGTGTCAAGGGTCATAGGTCAACATGTTTCGCGCTTGTCCCGCCCAAACAGGGTCATTTGCGCCTCTTCAGGACCACAATAATTTAAACAGGTGAAGTGCACATGAACAGTGTCAATAAGATAAAATACCCTCTATCTCAATCAGGGCGGAACAGCAACCTGTATACCCTCAGTGTGACAATAGCTGTAACGGGACGCGTTTACACAGTGGAGAAGGGAGGGGACAGGGCCTGAGGTGACGTGTGCAAAACACCCTGTGGCACGTTTTAAGTTGGGGAAATATTTCTCCTTCAATCCTGAAGGACCCTGGGGGCCAACTAGACCACCAGGTGCTTCCAGTAAGGGCCACTGCACTGTTTTGCAGAGAGGTGGTCCAGGCTGTGCCCCTTTTTACATCTCTCTGCAACGCTGCTCTGTGGGGCTTACTGGATATAACTAGTGGGCTAGTTGGACCCTAGGGACCCAAAGGATTCAATGGGATTCACTCTCCCAACTTAAAACGCCCACAGAGCGTGTTTGCACAGTGGTGAAGGGAGGGGATGGGGCCTGAGGGGACGTGTGCAAACACGCCCTGTGGCGCATTTTAAGAGGTAGTTTTAATCCCCCTGCACTATTATATACTAGGGCCTTACAGAGGAGGTCATGCTAATCACAGGGAGACCTCCACGCATAGTGTTCCCTAGTGTATGTAGGTGTTTTCACTGTATTCTAAGTGTCTCTTAACATAGCACTAGCTCTAGGACTGATTAGTCAGGCTCAGTTACCACCAGTATCCGTCTGAAAAAGTTGAGGGTACAGGATGATTTTGCTACAAGGCTTCCTTCTGCTCTTCTGTTTGTTCTTTCTGCACGCTTTCCTTCTTCATGCACTTTTCTTCCTCTTTGAGGACTTCTGTTGCTTCCTTCTGCATTTCTTTTTTTTCTTTCTGTGCGTTTTTTCTTCTTTCTTCACATGTCCAATCTCTGTAGCCATAGTTAGAAATTAGCATTTAAAAAACCTTTGAAATTCACTGAAAAAACCATAGGTTTCAGGCACGTTATAGTTAGAAATTAGCATCTAAAAAACCTTAGAAATTCACTGAAAAAACCATAGGTTTCAGGGGCATTATAGTTAGCTGGACATTTCACTCGTACAAAACAATAGAAATTCCCATGTTATAGTTAGTTCAGCTAACTATAACTTACGTGCCCGCAATGCACTGCTGATGACGTCACATATTACATCACTCATTGCATGGTCAGTGATATCACTGATGACATCACTGATCAAATGACATCACTGATGACATCATCCTTGTGACCTCCTCTCACCCTAATATAACCTTTGATACACACACTCAAAAATAGAAAATAACATTTTCAAAAAAATTGGGATACCAATCCCAGTTACAACACACCTATTCAGTAATTCCAAGATCTACACACACATCCACTCAATCACCAATAGTTCTATACAGTCACTCATACATGTACTCACTCATCACATGTACTCATACACCTACACATCCTGTTACACACCGTCACTCATCCATAGAGCTACTTACACACAGTCACACATGCAAACAAAGTATCAAACATCCATTTAGTTTCATATACATTTATACACACACCACCACACTTACTTCTACAGAAAACTACACATACTTACTCTCTTAAACAATCACTTATAGAAACGCATACTTATTTATCCAGGAACTCTTCCAATCTCTCACTCTCACATACACCAATACTCCCATATACTAGTTTAAAACATATGTAGTCACTCATAAAGACACTATTGAGACAGTCATTCACTCACTAACACACCCATGCACACACTCATCCACCCATACAGTCCTGCATACATGAAGTCTTCAACACATACAGTGGGTCACTCATTCATGCATCTATGCACTAAGTAATACCCCCCACTGAACCATACAGACACTCAGACACTCATACTGATACTCAAAAAAACAACGAATAAGCCATATAGACACTCATGTAGTTACTCACCAACCCATGCTGCCACTTATACACATAGTGAGAGACTGATACATATATTTACATATTTAAACATTACTCACTAACTCATGTATTCACTAAGATACACTTAATCAGTCAGTTATACAATCAATTTTACAAAACAAATCAACCATTTAGACACTTATATACCCATTTATTCTTCCATCGACCTTGTGATGTACATATATAAAACATATTTAAGTTTCAGGAAAAAACACATTCACTGGATGATGTCATCAGTGATGTAATTAGTAATGTCGTTTGAGATGTCATCAGTGATGTCATGAGTGATGTCACTGACCATGTCATGAGTGATGTAATATGTGACGTCATCAGCAGTGCATTGCGGGCGCGCAAGTTATAGTTAGCTAAACTAACTATAATGGGGGAATTTCTATGGTTTTGTATAAGTGAAATGTCCAGCTAACTATAACGCCCCTGAAACCTATGGTTTTTTCAGTGAATTTCAAAGGTTTTTTAAATGCTAATTCCTAACTATAACGTGCCTGAAACCTATGTTTTTTTCAGTGAATTGTATATATGTGTGTATATATATATACATATATATATTCACTGAAAAAACCATAGGTTTTAGGGCTGTTATAGTTAGTTGGACATTTCACTCATACAAAACCATTGAAATTCCCACGTTATAGTTAGCTGTACTAACTATAAATCGCGAGCCCACATTCCACTGCTGATGATGTCACAAATGACATCATTCATGACATGGTCAGTGACATCACTGATGCCATCAATGATGACATCTCAAATGACATCACTGATGACATCACTGATGACATCATCCAGTGAATGTGGTTTGCTTCGATATTTAAATAAGTATTGTATATATACAGCAATCTGCCTTGAAGACTGAGTGGATGTATAAGTGTCTGAATGGAGGATTTAGTAGCAATGTGATTGACAGTCTAAGTGACGAATTTAAAGTGTCTCACTAAATATATGGGCTAGTGATTAAACTGTGTGAATACCTGTATCACTCTATCTCTTGTTGTGTAAACTACTACATAAGTTGGTTACTAGCTATGTGAAAGTCTATATTAGTTATTAATTAGTTAAGTGAATATTTGTATGTTATAGTGAAGGAATGTGTGTGTGTGGTTGGGTGGGAGGTGTGTGACTGCTCAAAGATGTGTAAATAGTTGATTTAGTAGGTATATGAGGTTAAAACTCTATGTGGAAACAGTTGTTTGGGTGAGTGAATCTCTTTATGGGTGTGGTGATGAGTAAATATATTTCTCAATGATACATGTCCAACAAACTAGAAATATAAAAGGCAGTGTATGTGACAGTTGTTGTATATAAATAAGTATACATAAGACTCAGTGATTGTATGAGTGACGTATGGATAACTGTATACTTGTAATAGTGATTTTATAACACACTAAATATGAGTAACTATCTATATGAATAAATAAAGTGGTGTTTGTGTAAGTGTGTAGCTTAGTAAATGTAAGTATGATCAGTTGTTTGCATAAGCGAGTAGGATGACTGCATAAGTGGATATGATGTGTGCTAGTGTGTAATGTCGATGTAGGTGTATACGTATATTTAATAGTGTTGTATTGATCTTTGTTAGCATGTATGAGTGAATCTATAGGTAAGTGTGTAGATGTGTGTGTAGATCTAGGAATCACTAAGTGGCTTTTTAGAAACTTGTATTGGTGTGTCAATGCTTTCAAGTATGGTACTTCATATTTTAAAGTTATACTAGTGAATGATAAGATGTATCAGATTGTCACATGGATGATGGCCTCAGTGATGTCATTTGATAAGTCATCAGTGATGGCATCAGTGATGTCACTGACCATGTCATGAATGATGTAATATGTGACATCAGCAGCAGCGGATTGCGGGCGTGTGAGTTATAGTTAGTACAACTAACTATAATGGGGGAATTTCAATGGTTTTGTACGAGTGAAATGTCCAACTAACTATTACACCCCTGAAACCTGTGGTTTTTTCAGTGAATTTCTGAGGTTTTTTAAATGCTAATTCCTAACTATAACATGTCTGAAACCTATGGTTTTTTCAGTGAATTTCAAAGATATTTTTTATGCTAATTCCTAACTATAACATGTCTGAAACCTATGGTTTTTCAGTGAATTTTAAAGGTTTTGTAAATGACATTTTTAAATATATTTATTCTTATATGTATTTTTTGATACTGATTTACAATTTTTTTTAAACTATTATTTTTAGAGATTTCATTTTTTAAATTACATTACATTGTGTGGCACCCCTTCCTTTTACTTTTTTTGGGCCCTGGGGACCCCATCCCCTAGGGCCTGACCAGCAAATCTAAATTCCTATGAAAGGAAATACAAGTTACTTGTAAGTATGCTTAGAACTACTTTTCAGGGTCAGTGCTGAACTGAAAGATGCAGCACTTGGTTCTCTCCTGATAACAGGTGAGTAAATCGGAATTTTTAGTTCAGATGTTTTTAGGTGAATATTTTAAAGTTCCAAAACTCCACACTTAAAAGAATTTCAAAGTGAAACCAGTCAATGTTGTCTTATGAAAGGATATTCACTTAGCAGGTAAGTAGTGTTATCATTACCTTTTCTTACTCATTGGTGGATCCTGGATCCAGCACTGCTCCATCTCCTCTAAACAGTTGAAAGAATGCAAATTACCAAAGACGCGTGGAAACCCTTGTTTCTTATTATTTTTTTAATATCGCTAGAATGGGCAGATCATATGCGCAAAAGAATTGTGGCCCTGGGGGTCCTGGTGGGACCCCCTGAGCAGACCTAGCGGATCAGGGTGTGTCTAGCCTCCCCCTTTTCACATTTTAAACACAAATTTCACACACTTCTTTATCCTCCTTTCTACCGAGGCATAAAATGGCTGCCAACAGTTTCTAGTTTTGAATGTTGACAACCACTTGACAGCCAATTAACATTCAACGCGTAATCGGAAGGGTGCGCTTATGGTACGATGACAATAAGCGGAGTATCCAAATCCAATTTTTTTATGGGAAGGGGGCCGCGTAACCCCCTTCCCGTGGCCAATTCCGGGCACCGGGGTCCCGTCCCCCGGGGCATGGCTAATTATATATTTTTATTTTATGGAGGAGGGCTGCATAGCCCCCCTCCTGAAGCCACTTCAAAGTCCCGGGTACCCCATTACCCGGGGACAGCCTTTTTTTAAATGTATTTTAACCGTCACCGTTGGGGACCATGAGAGGGTGTACAATCCCTGCACGGTCCCGCCGGCTCCCCAACTCCTGCGGGAACCGGTGTTCTATCGACATCCGAACTCCATCTGTGTATGTACCCCGTAGGAGCTGCCTTCACTTTGCACATGCATGTTTGTGGTAGCACATGCGTGTTAATATTACGCATGCGCACAATCCGTCCCACCGTCTGGCTATGTACCCCTAACGTATTTCATTTTCTTTTGCCATGCTCAATTACAACACGCCAAATCACAGCTCTCACGCCAAGTGACATCATGCTCAACCAATCATCGTTCTGCAAAGCATTTATAACCTGCCAACCTTCTCAAACTTTTCCTATTCTGCAGTCACAGCCATTGATAGTGATCGTATCCACTTCTTCGTAGGTGGGCACTTTTTTGTACGAGTAATTAAATTAATTATTCTGAATGATCTTTAACTACCCCGTAAATGCAAATTTTTGTTCGATTTGGCAATGCTGTTGTTAAGCACGCTTTCCTGGTTTTTTATATCGTTAAAGTTGACTTTGTAACTTTTGTTTCTGTGCAAATCACTTAATCCTGCTGCAATTGTTTAATTTGCCAAGCGCCACATGGCCGTTCCCGCAGCAGTGTGCTACATGCTGTTCAAGCTAATGCGATGTAGTTTTTCTCATGTAAGTAGTCTGACACGTGCCCCATGCATTGCGAAAGCAATGTTTTCGACAGTAGTGTATTTTAGCACGGTTTCCAGATCTTGTATGTCGATTAACTTGCCTTGGTAGCTGCTGTTTCTGGGCAAATCACGTAATCCTGCCGCCTTTCATTATTTAAGTAGTGTGCCACGTGTTGCTTCCTCCCCATGCACTGCACATGTAATCAATTGGTCAATGTTGTATTTTAGCACGCTCTCCATGTTTTTTAAAAACTTTAAACTTGATTTGCCCCCTGTTCTAGCTCATTATGCAGATGTCTCAACCATGGGACATACTAGTCGCCACAAGCTGTTTATTTCTGCCCATGTACTATCACAGGTAATGGTCAACAACTCCACACACCAGATCCACTGACTGCTCTCCATATGCTATCAGCCGAAAATTGCAATGGACGTAATGGAGTTATGAGGTTTGACTTTAACATTTCATGATAGAAAAGCATTCTTAGATAAGCATTTGTGTATTTCATGTGTTTGCTCATGTTTTGGTAGAATTAGTGGGCATTCTGGTATCAAGAAATAAAAAAAAACATGTCCTCCCGATTTTATTGGCCAAATATGTCATTTGAAATTGAATAATTTTTCTTGCTTCTATAAATATTTTTATAAAATGTGTTAAAGATGGGGTTGCCACTTCTACAGGGGGTAGCATGGAGCAGAGCGGGCAGGCCAAAGTTCAGAGGACATGTGAAGCATCCACGCAGTTCCCACATACGACCCCCAGGCACACCACAAAAGAGACACAACACCAGTTTGAGTTGGAAAAAGAATAAGTTCTGTATTATCTTCAACCTGCGAAGGTAAAGCACAATAACAGTGGTAATCACAACAGGACGCCAACTGGCGCCAGAGCAAAGTATATCAGGGGGATTATTTACAAGGGAAAAATGGGAAAAATGGTTAAGTCCGTGAGTCCATGGCTGAAATAAAAAGAATGTGATCATATTGACATGAAACCTGGGGTCAATATTGGAGGGCCAACTCAGGCTCTAATCCTTGGCCTCCACTTGGTAGACGGCTGTAAGTGTAAAACACAACATTAAGCATAAACACCCAGCAGGGCCTGCATCCACATCTCCTGTGGAAAGAAACAGGCAGCACCTGCCTCAACACTTAGGCCCCACTACTGGCCTCAGGATCCTAAAAGGGTCAGGCAGGCTGGGCTATTCCCCTAACCAGGGTTATCTCAATGGCGGGCAGTCCTCAACCTTGTAATTCGGGCTCCTGCCCAGTCAACAAGCCTTGCAGGGGCCCATGGAACCCACAACAGTCTTTTCAGGGGCAGGGGCGATCTCAGTCCCTCGGCCCGTTGACCCAAAACAACAATCCTGGGGTGGGCACCTCCCCTGTGCCCTGAAACACCCCCAACCCACTCAGTCGAGCCCTCACTATCCAGGCTCCTGATGTCCTTGCTGGGTTCTCCTTTGTGGTAGGGGCAGGCACCAACAATGTGCCTCAAGGCCCCTGCCGCACGGCGCTTGACTCGCGGGGCTCTCCGACACCGGGGCCCTGCCTGCACTTCAGCAGTCTCTCTCCTCACGACGGCAGGGCTCCCTCTCCACATGGAGGCCTGCAGGTGGCACGCCGCTCCTCTCGCAGGGGCACTGACCGGCGGGGTGGGCACCCGCTCTGGTCTCAAGGCTCACATGGGGGCTTGGCAGGCGCGCAATCACGTCCTCCCTCTTCACCCGGGGCCCTCCTCTTCCTCACGGGGACCTGGGGCTTCCGTCGGTTCGCTCGGACACAGACTGGCGGGGTGGGCTCCCGCTCCTGTCACTTCCCACGGGGCTCCATCCAGACTACGGGGGCCCCGCAACGTCGACCCATACTCCCGGCTTCACCCGGGTTCCCTCCTGGGACCCGGGGCTTTCTCGGCCTCTTCGGGCGGCCCGGGCAGCAACCAACCGCTGCTCGGCCTTCAGGGGGCACGGCCACTCGAGCCAATCTGTGCGTGGCTGTTTTTTACTGCTTTTATGATTTTAACGAATCGATTAAAGTGTACTTTGACTGACTGGCTGACTGTGCGTGGCGGGCTGGGGGTGGGGCTGGTGACGTCACCGGCGCCCCAGCCACGTGATGCTGGTTACTCCGGCTTCAGGGCCTAGCGCGACCCTCTCCTCACTCCGGCGGCCCTCTCCTGGTACCAGGGGTCGCCGCGACGGTGATAGCAACAGCAGGGGGCTCCTCAATATAGCGCCGGGCTGCAGCGGTGATTTTCGGCAACTTACAACCGGCTCGAGGCAGCGCCAAAATTTCCCGGGCTGCAGCAGTGAGATCGGCAGTGATAAGGGGTAGGCTCCCTTTCATTAATTATTCCAACACAGCATAAGCGCACCAAAACGCGGGGTAGGCTACCGCAGCGCGATTTCCTCAGCAAAAGGGCACGAAAACGTGAGGTAGGCTCCTGCAGCGCTATTCACAGCGCTCAGCTCCTGTCCCGGGCCACACAGCTTTCAGGGCCATGGGGCTCAAAGGGCCAGCAGCGCTTCGGGGGCCACAACAGTCACAGGCCACAGCGCTTCAGCAAGTAATAGTTCCTTGGGGGCACAATCGTCCCCATACAGCGCTTCTGCAGCACAGCACCTGGCGGGCACACATCGCAAGGGGGGTGGACAGTCCCACAACTGGCCCCAGGGGCACATTCCTCACTTCCTGGGGGGAATCCAATCGGCTCCTTCCCTTCTCGGTGCTTCTTTTGCGCAGCGCTTGCGAGGTTCAATGTCCCAACAGCATCAGGGACATAGGGGGGCCCTCCTTCTTCAGGAGCCCTCAGGACAGAGCAGTAGGCACTGCTGGCCCAGGTCAGCAGGTAGTGAGGGCATCATCAAAACAGGGTGGTAGGCTTTCACCATCCCCACTGCAGCGTGGCCCTCCTCCCACACAGCAGCCTTGAACTCCTGTAGTGGGGCTTTACAAGCCCTGGGGACAGTAGGGGTGTTCTGAATTGGTGCAGGGTCCAGCACACAGGCCCAAGTGGCGGTATCCCCTGGCAGCAGGTCCCCTCGCATTCCTGTCCCAGCTCTGTCTCACTGCATGGTGGCACATCCCCCTTACTTATACCCTCCTCCCAGGCAGTGCCAGAACCTTCTAGAATCGTGGGGCAACTGGTCTAAACTGACTCAGGGGGAGGAGTAGAGCACCCTGGGTGCCAGGCTTTCCCTCCAAATGCTGGGGTGGCTGGGTACCTGACGACTAGACTGCTAACCTCCTGCAGTCAGGTGGCACACACATAGCTTGGGCATCCATTTTAAAAACACAGCATTTCACCAGGGTACATTTTACAATAGGGGAAATTGACAAGTGCTCACACCATTGAGTGACATTACATATTAACAAGGCGTCTCACACCACAGATGGCCTATACAGGTTTATTACCATGGGGAAGACATCTCAAATTAGGGGGACAAAAAGCGAAACATTTTGGGGGAAAAGGGCCAAGTCCAACAAAATGTAAATCTCCATTTTAATAGTCTTATAGACGTTTGTTTCTGAAACCCATATGTGTCTCATTTAAATGCTTGTTACACGTTTTCAGCCTGCACTTGAGATACAAAGTGAAAATGTTGTTTTGCATTTTTTTATTTGAAGACATGTCTTTCATTTTTCCTTGATGTTTATTTCTTAATTTCTAGATCATGGAAGTCTAAAAAGGGTTCTATCAGATCAAGGTCCGGAGTTTGTGAATGAAGTGAGTGACCAATCTCGGCCTTGCATTTGTATAATGCAATGCTATTTCCTATTTTGATTGCCAAATATAATTATACATATTTTTTTGCATTAATTGAGAGTTATCTAAGGTTTACAAATAGAACGTTCTGTGAGTGCAACCTATCACCCACAGACAAAAGATTTATGAGTATACTAATATATAAGCAGTACACCTTTAAAGAAGGAGAGTTAGTACTTCTAACAAATTGCAAGCGAACAACCAGAAAAGTAGGCATTTTGGAGCATAAGTTTACTGGACGGTACCGTATTGCCGATATGCAAGAAAAGCTTGTAAAATTAGTCAATAATGCTAGGCAAGATGCCTTTATGTACAACTTATAATCTCGACATGATGAATGAAAGCGAAATATTTAACATAACCATTCGTATGTCTCTGAAAGGTTTTCCTACAGATATTGAAGCGTCCCGAATATGACCCATGGCAGTTAGTGATAGAACCTAACTAAAGATAATAGGCCAGCTACAATTGTGGTGTTTTTTGCATGCTGGTAATGATATTTCCAAAAACATTAATTTATCGAAGATACATTACTTTGTTATTTTATGTTAATAACTGTTTTCGTTAGAATAGTTGTAAATAGGAAAGAGGGCATCTATAGTGCCCATCGGAAGCATATCGGTATTCGCATATGTCTAACCACTAGTATGGTCCTCTCGCAATTGGTTTGAAGCCTCTGATGCTTTTCAACCCAATCCTATTGAGAACAATTGTTTTTACGTACATTAAAATAAAGCTTGGACATTTGTACAACATATACTTTTTTAACTCTTTTTTCAGTTTGCAGAATGTTACATAAGTCAGCAGCCAATTGCTGAGATTGAAGAATGTATATCCTCCTGTTCTAGCTCATTACACCTATGTCTCAAACATGGAACGTACGAGTGTTTCTCTACTGTATGGAGCCTTAAAGATTCACACATTTTTAACGGATAGCGTTAAGGTAAATACTCTCAATATGACTAGTCGACGAAGTTAAACAGTAACGGATATAATCACTTGAGGGGTTTTTGGTGGCAGATAATCTCCAATTCACACTTGTACAGATGGGTCTGATTGATACAGGGTGGATCTCTGCATAACTAAAGGATGATTAGGTTTTAGGATGGCATACAGAGCTCCCAACCTTCTTACTTTTCTATTAAAGGGTTCCAAATTGAGGATGAATATTAGGCTGTGCAGTAGAGGTTGACGGTGTTGCTCCACTGGTACTTGGGCCTTCTCATGAATCAGGAGGAGCCTCTCTCAATCTCCTTAACTCTTCCCTTGCAAAGTTGACTGGATGCTTGTTATGCAAGTGCTTCCGCATACTTGCAGTTGCACACCAGTACTTTTTATTGGGATCTCCTCTTGAAAGCAGTCTTGCATATGCGGCAAGTAACTTTTCTTGCATTCACCTTTTTTAAGACTTGTGGAAATTAATTTCAAAAAATTCAATATTGTCATAACGCACACAGCCAGACAAGAATGAGCACTGCAACTGAAATGCATTACAGAAAAGTAGCAAGCAAGAAATTACATGATTGGGTATTAGGATGGCCCAGAACTCACATATAAAGTATCCCTGGGCAGAGCACTTCGCTCCGCCCACGGAGTGCACGTAGTGTTGCCCAGTACGCGATTCGCAAAGTAGGCGTAGTAGGCAATACTACTCACACCCGTGGACGGAGCAAAGTTGCCTGCCGCCCGCCTCCCGCCCTCTTCTACACCCCTAATTTGGATTTTTAATAGGTTAAAAGGTAAAGAAAAGCACTTACCTTTTATGCAGCGTCCCGGGGCTTCATCTTCTTCTTTGCGCCGACTCCATCCAACCAAATGCGCATACGCAGGCGGCCGCGCGTGCACATTTCTTGCGAGAAATGCGCATGCGCCGGCGCCCGCGCATGTGCATTTGGTTTGGAAGACGTCGGCGCAAAGAAGAAGATGGAGCCCCGTGACGCCGCATAAAAGGTAGGTGTTTTTCTTTACTTTTTAACCTATTAAAAATCCAAATTAAGGGTGTAAAAGAGGGCGGGAGGGAGGCGGGCGGCGCGTAGTGGGGCTACGCGAAGCGTGTGGGTGGGCGTAGATTCATGCCAACTTCACGAAGCTTCGCGTAGCCCCACTACGCCCACTACGCCCAGGGTTAATATAAAGTGGTTTCCCAGCCTTCTTACTTTTTCTCTTGAAGGGTTGATAAGGTCTTTCCAGGAGAATTTGAAAGGAGAAAGTAGAAGATGAAGAACACAAGTAGGACGTTATATCTCAAAGTGCAAAAATGGATGAAAAAGAGTGGACCAAAGTCTGCATGTACAATGGCCAGTGGAAGCGTTTTGAGAGCAGGCACACCCAAGGTCAAGTGAAGAGATTTGATTGATAAGGCATAGCAAACGAGGTGGCAACAACGGGGAAGAAGGTCCATGGGTGGTGGCGGCTGGGTTTGTAAATCTGTTCCATCTATAACTTTCTTTCTCTCACAGTTTTAATGTCGTTTTCTCTCTCTTTCTCTCTCTCACTCTTTCTCACATCATTTCTCTTTCTCTTTCAAAGTTATGGACGCTGCTGTCCATTCTGGCATGTAGAAACAAAGCTAAGTTGAAGTTGTGAACTCTGCTGCTCACAGTGTTTAAACAAAGTAAGTAGAACGGCCTAGATATACAATACCTCCGATTAAATGCATTAGAAATACAATAGCTTAATTACAAACACCTTGCACCACTTTTGCGTCAATTTCAACATGAGAAAAATAACACAAAAGTGGTGCAAGAGTTTTGTAAATAAGCCCTAAAGAATATTGTCCTGCATAATGACTTGATCTCTCACCTAATTCTGTCTCATCTCTGAATCATTTTAAAGACCTGTTGATCTGTAATGTAAATATGACGCAGTAGACACTTCTATACAGACACCGCTTGAATGCAAGCCTATAAGACAAGTGAAATATATCAGGCACACTTCACACGTAAAAAAAAAAGAAGTAAATAACGTCAAGTGTTACTTTAACTTGTACTGTTTCACCTCATTTAGTCACATCAATCTAATTTTCTTTCTTGTTTTGCAGATTACCTACCGTAGTTCTATTTTCCGTCCATAGCACATGTAGTTTATTATATTGTTTTGTTAAAGTTATGGTTCTAGTTATTTATTGTATTGTTATATTTTAGTTATGTTTCCAGTTATTTATTCTTTTAATAAAAGTTCATTTTAAAAAAGTATATACGTCTTTTTTTATAATTTGAAGTATAATTCTGAGGCTAACTCTTTACCAGATCTTAACCAGAGTCTACTGCTACAACTAACAGTTCCTATGAAAAAGTTTTAAAACTACAACACCATTAGCAATATAGTGTGGTGAACCTCTAACAACTGTGCTAATTTAAGTGCTCCATGAACTGTTACTATGGTAACAGGCAGAAAGCCGTTTGGTGGTAGGGTTGAAAGGTACTGACTGTACAGAAACAGTTATATTTACCCAGGATCCTCTACATGACAGAATGAAAGCAAAGTAAAACAGAGCACTGTGTACCAGATTTACAACCTCCTTGCACCACTTTTGGGTCCAACCCCCCTACAAAGTTAGAAATGTGTGGGCCTCAACAACCCCCCTCAAGCCCCGGGAACCACCACCCCCGGGAATTTGTATACTACGGGAGGCAGACTACGTAGCCCTCCGGCTGGTGCCCTCGAGAGCCCTGGGTACCGCCACGCCTGACGGCCAGCTCCTGCAGTGTCCTGGGGTGCCTACAACGGGACACTGCCGTTTGCTTTGACAGGGCGGGACTCTCACGACTCCCGCCCTCCCCTAGCAAACTTAGTTTGCATTTTGAAAGACAGAGCAGTGAAATCTGTTTTCACTTTCAAAATCCAAAGCAGATTGCATTTCCATATACAAATTAGCATCTCCCCATGCAAAAAAGCAATTCCGGCTCGAGAAGAACGCAAAAGTTAATCACACCATGTTGCTAAATAAAACAGCAAGTGTGCATGACTTCTCAATATACCAACTTATCCTATGTAATGTTATTTTCAATCGCGTTCTGATAATCAATAAGTATCATGCTTTTAAAAAAGAGAAACATGCACCCTAGTTTTCAGTATGGAATGTTGTCAAACAACCAATCATTTCTTTTCTGTTTTTCAATACTGCATCTTATCCACCATTTTAGAAAAATCTTAGTTTTCAAACAGCCATTTCATTTACAGAGACCATTCGAGTCCATCGAGACCTCCTTTCAAGATGCTTAGAGTGTGAATTGTGGGACACAACTATATTTTCTTGAGCCAAAGAGACTATAGAATGGGGTCCATTTACCACAACAATCTGCGTTTCAATATGCATGGCATCTATAGGAGAGATGCTGTACATTTTATAGATGAAGGGAACAGAGTCTTCCTCATGAACTTTAGACTTTGCATCAGTACTTACTTGTAGGTACTAAAACCTCTCAATAAACACAAGGGTTCTTTTTAGAGCCACCCAAGATCTAAACACATAAGCTTGATGCATATCTCAAAAACACATCCTTTGTTTTATTCAGCTGCGAAATGCGCGGATCCTATGCGCATCCCACGACTTGAAAAAATAAAATATTTTCATACTTTTTTGCCCTACTGATCCTTATGGGGCCCCCTGAGCAGGCCTAGGGGGTCAGGGCGTGTCTACCCTGCCCCTGTTCACGTTTCGCAGGCATATTTCACAGACTTCTTCACCCTCTCTTCTACCGAGGCACAACATGGCTGTCAACAATTCCTGGTTTCAAATGTTTACAACCACTTGACAGCCAATTAGAATTGAGCGCGTGATCAGGACGGTGCGCTTATACTACAATGGCAATCCTCGCACAATCCGCTGATCCCAGCGCCCATAGATATATAAATAATTTTAACCGTAAATTTCTCAGAAACTACTGAACAGATTGACATCATATAAGCAAAAGGCACAAGTCAGAACTGAGTACTACCGCTCATCCAAATTTGGTGTAATTCCGTTCAGCCGTTCGTACTTTAGCCGTTTCTAAAGGTCCTACGAGAAATTGCATGAGGAAAACATGTTTTGGGGCCCCCCTTTTTTCTCTGCCCCCGCTTGACCAATCACCCCTAAACTTTCAGGGAAGGAGCAAAATTGAGCTGGCCAAAAGTTCTGAAAATTTCAAGAAGATTCATAAATCGACGCCAAAGTTATTGGCAATAGAATGTTGCAGTAGCCTTTCCAAATAACTGTAAATTCAGGTTTGTTTTTCCTGTGGTTTTTCCCGTGGGTGAACTTGATGAGTGTGTAAAATGGGTTATGCATCAGGAGTGGCTGTGGAATGGCTGGTAGAGAGTATTGAGTAATTGTGGTGTCTTTTGTGAAGTAGTTGATTTGGGAAAGTAAAAGGTGTTGTATTGTTGTATTTTTTCTATTGGTGAGTTATGCTTATTGGTTTGTATTTATTGAAAAATGAGACTAAGGTTTCAAAATAAAAACACATTTTCATTGGAATAATGATATATCTACATTGGCACCAGAGATAAAAGCAATTGTCAAATAGAGCTCAGTACTGGCATTTGTTTTGGTTTGTACTTTTCTAAAAGTGGCATTTCTAAATTAATACTGTAAAATTCACCTACACCAGTAAGCAGGATTTATCACCACCATTCTAAACATACCAAACATGTCAAGACCACTCCTCTCTGATCAGGAATTACCACTTAAAAGTATATAAGGAAATTCCCAATGCTAGCGCATGAGAGGAGCAGGCCGTGTTTCACTACCAAGACATGCCAGGACATGCCACACATAAAGGCACATGTCCTACCTTTTACTTCCACAGCACCCAGCCCATTGAGCTGCCTAACCACCTTAGGGGTGACCCATGTGTAATAAAAGGGGAGTTTTTAGGTTAAGCAAATAGTTTTAAATTCCAAGCAAAAGTGTGTGTATACTGCGAACACAGGCCCTGCCGTCGCAGGCCGGAGACAGGTTTGAAAAGCTACTTCTGTGGGCGGCACAAACAGTGCTGCAGGCCCAGTAGTAGTATTTAATTTTTGGCCCTGGGTATACAGGATACCGCTTTACAAGGTAACTTACAAGTAAATAAAATATTCAAAATAGGTGTAAACCAATCATAACATGTTTAGAGGAGGGAGAACATGCACTTTAGCACTGGTTATAAGTGGTAAAGTGCCCAGAGTCCTACAGCCAGCAAAAAGGGTGTCATAAAAAGGTGGAGGAAGGCCAAACCCCTTGAGAAAGGGCCAGTTCCAACACTTATTATCTCTACTGTTCACCATAATCCTTGATATCCATTTTCTTTGAGTCCTTCAGATACCATTGTCAGACCACAGCCTGTTTAATTTCTTCAATAATGATATCATTAAGTAACTAGCTTGATCTCATGTCCCTCTTCAAATTACCTTGTGAAGAAGCTTTAATAACCTTCAACCTGATTTTGCCCAACTGCTTCTTAAGATATACCATCCCACTTGCAGTCAATAGATGATCTTGTCGACCTTGAAAAATAGGTGACCACACTAGAAATCCCCCCAACACTTAACAGGCAATAAGACTCAAGCAAGTAGTAAAAACTAAGTGGTTCATGGGTAGTCTCTGCCATCTGACAGAAAAAGGAAAAGCATTGGAAATCTTTTGGGACACAAGCAAGTCAGTTTCCCATCAGACTGCATGTGGTGTGTACTTACTCTAGGTGATATAATTCAGCAAGCACAAGTGCCAAAAAGTAGAAACTTTGAAACCAGCAGCACTCAGGACACAAAACTAGACCAAAGAATTACTTCAAATTTACAAAAAGATAGTGACCCAAAAACAGTAGTGACCCTTGCTCCCGGTTTGGCACCTTGCGCTTGCTGAGTTTGCCTCAACCCAATAGAAATTGGGGTAATATCTCTTGCAATGACATGCAGCTTGCTTTAACAGCTAATTACTTTCATTCAGGCATTTGCTCGGGTTTCCCTGATGAGAACTGCGACAGCTGGGTCACGGCATCCGTAGAGACTATTGCCGAACTGGAAATAAAGCAGTCCTCTAGAAGTTAGCCCTCTGCTTCTGGTACTCTGAGCAGCCTAATTAACTTAGGGGACAAATGGAGCTTAAATCTGGACCCTGAAGAGGAGTAAGCATAAAGCATTATCATTGATCTATGAGCACTCCATCTTTGAGACCAAAACCGTTTTCTTCACATTAAAAATGAAGGGCCTAATTAGGAGTTTGGTGGATGGGGTTACTCCTTCACAAATGTGATGGATATCCCTTCCGCCAAATTACAATTTCATTATATACTATTGAACTTGAAATACTGTGGACAGGATATCCATCACGTTTCTGACAGGGTATCCCATCTGCCAAAATCCAAATCAGGCTCTAAGTCTGCAAACAATTCCTAAAATTAGCTTTTAAAGTTGCTACATTTCTTTCTTATTCACCCTCCCTGCAGGTCACTAGCACCTCTCAAGTTTTCTGTGATGAATTGGCCAACTTCGTCAGAGACAAGAAGATTCTAAACAATTATTCAGTGTTTGATTCCTCCAGCATTTAGGAGTTTCTGTCCATGATTTCCAATCCCTCCTCTCTGAAGCACTCGCTGTTGTTATCGTCCTTTGCTTCTGTCACTGTATCACAGGTTAAATAACTCCTGATGGGTATTAAATCATACTCTCCTCTGGATCCCTCTCCCCCCAAAATCCTACAACTTGCCCCAGATATAGTTGCAAAACATTTGGCTATGACTTTTAACAAGATTTTGGATGCTGGTATCTTTCAATACTCTGGAAAGAAGAAATTGTCATTCCTCTGTTGAAGAAACCTAACCTTGACCCCGAGGAATTTAAACATGTTTGTCTCATCTCATTACTGAATGCCCCTGCCAAAATTTTGGAGAAACATAAAAATCAGAAATTGATTAAATCTATTGATTCTTATGTTCTTCTCGATCCATCTCAGACTGGGTTCAGTGGTGGTCATAGCACAGTGACTGCATTAGTGATGGCAGCAGACTGTATCATATTTCAGGTTGCTCAGGGCGGATCTGCAATTCTGATCATGATAAACTTGTCTACAGCTTTCTATATGGCCTCTCCTAAGTGGCTGATCTATTGCCTTTGGCACCTGGGTGTGGAAGGCAATGGCACTCATCCTTTTGCACTCCTTCCTTGTGGATAATGTGCAAGTTTTTAGCTATGGACAGTTTAAGACTAAGGCATTTAGTCTTCCGTGTGGGGTCTTGCATTGCTCCTCACCTATCCCCACCTGCTTAACCTCTATGTATCACCACTGGCAACTGTGGTCTATTCCTTTGGATTTAAGATTTTGTCCTGTGCTGACGACACTCAAATCATTGTGTCAATAGCAGATAGTGTGCCTTTGGTGGCAGATAGCTTCAAGAACTGTATGACCGGAATTAGTAATTGGATGAAAGACAATTTTTTTTATTGAATGCCGATAAAACTGAGGTGTCGGTTTTTGGAACACAGCAGTCCATCTGGTCAGAATTCTGGTGGCCAGAACTTTGTGGGCCATTACTGTCCCAAGTTGAGTTGGCCCAAAATTGTGGGGTCCTTTTTGATAACTCTCTGACCTTCAATATGCAGATTAATCAAACCACCAGCACTTGCTTGTACATCATCATATCTCTGAAAAAGTTCATTCTTCCTGTTGATTCCACCAGAACTCCACAAATTGGTGACTGTGGCAGTGGTCTCCTCCTATCTAAATATCAATAATTCCTCTCTTAGTCCAGGTCATTCACAACACGACGGTGCATCTTGTCCTAGGCATTCCTAAACATCTCTCTGTGACGGTCGGTCTTCAGGCCCTCCACTGCCATCCAGTCAGGAAGGCAGTGATATTCAAAGTATTATGCATGGCCTTCTCGGCACTGCACCAAATTGTTCTTCCACTTTTTCAGCCAGTTCTTCAGTAGTATGTGCCTAATAGGCCACTCCACTCTGACTACAGAAGAAAGGAAGTAGTCCCCAAGATTTGCAGAACCAGATGGAGTGGGGACTCTTTCTCTTATGCTGAAGCCGAACTGTGGAACACTTTACCTCTGCATATCACAGGATCAGAAAAGATCTCTCTTTTTGTAAACATCTGAAAACCCAGCCTTTTTCATCTTAGCCCCTTGTGCATTGCAGCTGTTTCATTTTTTCCTCATTTGGTGCTTATGTTTTAGGTGGCTTTCGTGCCTTGATACCTTTGGGTATAGTTGCACTTTAGAAATGTTCTTTTCAATTCGTTTTTCATTTATTTTCAGTTCATTTTCATTTCATTTCATAGCAATTTATTTATTTATTTATTTTACAGATTTGTAAAGCGCATGGCTGCCCGTAAGCGTCCCAGCACTGATGACAAGAAACCAAGTGCGAGGGAGGCATTACGGGAACAGCCAGGTCTTGAGTGCCCTGCGGAATGAGAGTATGTTGGGCTGGGCTCTCATGTCCGGGGGCAGTCCATTCCATAGTTTGGAGGCGTTATATGAAAAGAGTCGACCTCCTGAGCGGGCTTTCTTAATTCTGGGTACAGATGCTAAGTTGCAGTTGGTTGAGCGTAGCGTTCTCTTAGTAGTGTGGGGAGTAATAAGGTTTTTTAGGATAGGTGGAGCCTTCCCATGCAGAATCTTATGTGTCGTGCAGAGTGCCTTAAATTGTATTCTTTCCTGGATAGGCAACCAATGCAAGGCGTTCAGCACTGGTTTAGCTGAGCAGCGGCGATGGGTTCCTGTAAGAAGTCGGGCAGCAGTATTCTGAACTGTCTGAAGTTTTGCTATTGCTTTTTTTGGGGCTCCCAGATAGAGGGCATTGCCATAGTCTAGGCGAGACAGCACAGGCCGTGGATCAAGAGTTTTTGGGATTGTGTTGGAAGTAGAGGTAAGACCTTTCTCGCGGTCCGTAGTAGGCCATGGCATATACCAGCAGTTTTCCTTGCTTGAGTGCAGAAGTTCAGGTCTTCATCTAGCCAGATTCCTAGACTCTTGATTTCTTGCTTTGGACGGGGAGGTGTGCCCATACAAGGTGGTGGCCACAGGGATTTAGGTTGGTAGAGTAGTTGGTTGCCTAGGACCATTATCTCTGTTTTGTCATTATTTAGCTTGAGATGAGAGGTATTCATCCATTTCGTTATGTCGCTAAGGCAGTTGTGGAGGTTGGTAAGGGATTGGTCTTGCTGACTTTTAAGAGACTACCAATTGAGTATCGTCAGCATATGTTAAAAGTTTGATCCCAAAAGGGGTGACGATTCTCTCAAGGGGGCATGTAAACATTAAAAAGGGTCGGACTCAGGGACGAACCCTGAAGGACCCCACAACTGATGGCAGTGGGCCTAGAGGTGAAATTGCCATCTGCCACCTGGAAAGACCTCTCATTAAGGAAGGATTCTAGCCAGGACAAGGCTGTTCCTACGATTCCAAGATCTCTAAGCCTATGGACCAGTGTCGAGTGGTTGACGGTGTCGAAGGCCGCACTCAGATCCAGGAGGATCACTGCTACTGATTCTCCTGAGTCCATGATTTTTCTTGCCTCTTCGACAACCGCCAGTATCACCGTTTCTGTGCTCTGGCCAGGTCTAAATCCCGTCTGAGACGGCTCCAAAAGACCGTTGGTTTCCAGGTAGTCAGAAAGTTGTCGGTTGACATATTTCTCGGCTATTTTGCTGATACCTGGGAGCAGGGAGATCGACCGAAAGTTGCCTAGTTCACGTGGGTCTAGGTGCGATTTTTTAATGAGGGCTTTGACCGTTGCTTTTTACCAACTAGGTGGAACAGTGCCATTGGTAAGTGAGATATTAATCAGCTTTTCCAGATAGGGAAGAATGGTGGGCGCAACTAACTTTAGGATATTAAAAGGTGCGGGGTCAGTAGGTGATCCACTTTTGATTGAAGACAATATGGGGGGTTGAATATCAGTTGTCAAGGGGGTGAAATGAGACAGTTGATATGCTGAGGCATGGGGTGTGGTGTTGGACAAATTAGAAGTAGGGGGGGCGTCTGATTTTTGTAGTGGAAGAGAGTTGATAATATTTTTAATCTTTGAATCAAAAAATTCCGCCAATTCATTGCATCGATTAGCTGATGGTTCTACTAAAGGGGGAGGATCAGGTGTTTTGAGGAGTTTCTTAGTAATTTGAAATGTCTCCCTTGATGAGTTGGAAGATGAGTTGATTTTTTCCTCAAAATATTTAGCTTGGGCGATTATAAGTGCCTTTTTATAGTTAAGAATGGTCTGTTTGTATTCGGTTTTTTTAATAGGATCGAGGTTTTTTCTCCAGTCTCTTTCAGATTTTTTGCAGGCTTTTTTTAGAAGTCGCATTTCCTGTGTGAACCATGGGGAAGTAGTTTTACCTCGGGGTTTACACGAGGACTTTTTGGGTAGGGTTTTGACTAATGATTCTCCTATCCATTTTGAAAATTCTGCGTCTGCGTGAATAGGGTTGGAAGTAAGAAAGGGGGGGGAGTGCTCTAGATTTAATTTCCATTTTCCTGGGTCTAGCGTAGCCCAAGAACGAGTGGGTTTATTGGGTAGAGATTTAGGGCGTAGGATGTGATGAAGCTGCCAATTTAATGAGATTAAAAAATGGTCAGACCATGGTACTGGAGTGTGATCCGAGATGGTAAAATTAATATTGGAGAAAATGCCTTTTGCATCTTCCAATGTTTTTTAAATACATGTTGTCCTATTTCATCAACAAAGGTACAGCTCAATTTACAACATTACTGCTCTCCCCTCTACCCAGAAATATAAAGAACCCATCCTACTAGCATCTTCTTGTCTTATTCTATCCGAGTTTACACAAGGCATCAAAAATGAAATAAGGCAAAATAAGTACATCTTACAAGAAATCCACACCTGCATGGGGCGTATGTAATGGTAAAGTCACCAGCCTGGGGTTTTACTGTACTGGTGGCACTCATCCCTTTGCTAATTAATAACCCCATCTCTGTCAATTCATCTCTCCATCCCTCAATGATTCAATAATAGCACCCATTCTCAAGAAACCTTCAGTGTACCACCACAGCCCGGTATCAGGCCTTTCTTGGGGGCATCCTACCCAACACATATGCCTTATTTCTGGCCTCAGTCCCTCTAATCTTCCCATTAACGAGAGGTTATTGCCTGCAACCTAGGTGTGTTGTTCGGTAGTGTTCTATCCTTCAGATATAAGTACATTTTATCTTAAAATCTGGTGTTCACCATATGTATCTGTTAAAAAAGGTCCTTTCAATCCTTCATCTCTCTCAGAAAATTGACATTAAAATTGTCATTGTGATCTCTCACTTTGGTTATTGCAATGTCCTCCGTCATGGCCTTCCTAATTATGTAGCGCAAAATCAATTTTTCATTGTAGGGATGCATCATAATACCATGTCTAGACTGCATCCGCATATATTCTTTTGTCATGTTAACCTAAGTGTTATGATCTTGTAACGCAATAACATGAATGTGATGTGGTTAGGCAAAAATGTAGAATACATAAAGAATGAATGTGGAAAATCAGATGTACCCAGCAGAGAACATAACTGAAACGCTTGTGCTGTGTAGTTGACAATCATTTTATTATTGAATTTGCTTATTAATCATGTCGTTTCATATGTAGTTATGGATATTCACTGAATGTACCTTAATTTCCATACAAATTTGTGAAGTTCATGTTCCATTTCTCTTATGTTAGCTGAATCTTAATGGCGTGAAATACATTTTCCCTGGAAGCTATCATGTTAGAATGAACCTTTTGAATTTCATGTGCATGTTGGATTCTGCTCTTTCTCACATTTGTGTTGCAGGTGGAAGAAGCGCCCTTGATAGTTAGAATATGTCTTTGTTTTAGGAGTAAGACGACGTGAGAAGAGGACACTTTGGGAGTTAATAACAATGAGAGAACTGATGTATTTTCTCATCGGAGAAGGCCTGGGAATCAAGGTAATCTTTTTACTGTTCGGGAGCATTGCTGTCCTGTGGAAAAATACCTATGAGAATGTGGCATCTTGATCGGATGGCGTGACCCGAAAGGAATCGTTGGAAGACACCTGTGATATTGGAGTATTGCAAGTACCTTTGGAGAGAGAGCATCTTAGAACAAGCTCTGTCTCAGTAGCTTTATGCTGCCCGACCCATTGAAGTGGAGAGACTTCTAGGGATGACTCCACATGCTGACACCTTAACCTATTCTGTCCCGAAGAATGCTCAAATAGGGATGTCATGCTAGTGCTAGTGTAGGGACAGATTAATGCTTTATTTTCATCAACCCTCGATGAGGGGAACTTAGACTCCTGTCTCTTGATCTTTTGCATCTTAATTCTTGAATTAACTGTCTTGTGCATATTGCACTGTCTCAACCTTATTCGTAGATTTGTCATTATGATGGTTCCAATGTAATTCTGCACCCTCATCTCAAGGTGTATGTATGTCCAGTTATTCCTGTCTTTGTAATAAATTAATTACCTTTATTTAGTAGTCTGTTGTCGTTATAGGTCTAGAAGAACTGAAATGTGATTGATTGGCATTGTTAATGATTTATCTCCCCTCTACGCTCTCATGCAGAGAAAAAGTACCATTGACTTGAGGTGCTAGAGCAGATCTAGAACATACGGGCCCTGCTCCTTCACTAACACATCAGTTTCCAATTCCAAAGAGTCTAAAACGATGCTGATCATCTTTTCTTTGTTTGGAATCACTTCAAGCTAATTGTCCCCCATTGACTCCCAATAAAGGGTAGAGTGAATGTAATGTGAACCTGTATCATTCATTAATCTTTGCACAGCAGATCACTGGACTATTTGCTAAGGTATTTCTCATTTATCTTTCACCTAGAAGCATGTGAACCTAACCATACTGACAATTGTGCCATTCTGCTACAACAAAAATTGGAGGATGGACTATTTGTGTACAAGTGCCATCTCTTGTACATGAAGAGATGCTTCTAATACTGGAAAATGTATCTAAGACTTAAATGCATCTACAACTGGAAAATGACCTTCTCATATTCAAAAGGGTTGCTAAAAAACACATGCCTGGCAGGCATGATTAGCTTTTTCAGTGAGCTGGTCATCATGTTTACTACTGTACTTATTGTGGGCCACTGGTTATACAATTAGCTTGCATGCCATCAGCAGAGGTCAATTTTCAAAGTCTTTTGGCTCCTTTCCAAGGTATTTTGTCCCCTACTGTTACATTTTTATTTTTTATTTGATTCAATGTTTCTGATTCTAAGTATTCAGAGGCTACTACCAGTGATTTAGAGCGCTTTACAAAAAATGTAAATAAAATATATATATATACTAAAAAATTCCTGGTGGGTGCACTTTGGATGGTTTAGAATTTGTATGCCCCCACTGACAGACTTACTACCACCAGATTCTAATTTAGCTGAGAAGCAGTGGAGTACTGATGATTAATACAGGCTACTGAGAACTATTAGTGCTAGACGGGCTATTAAGAGATTACTCTTTCTTGTTAGTCTGCATCTCTATTCTAAATTAGAGAATGGACCCGGCCTTTGTAAAAGGTGCTGTTTGTAACTTGGAATAGATTCAAAATTTCCCAGTGGTTTGTACATGTAGATTTTCCCGTCCTAATTTTGTTCTTGCTTTCTGGTATATGCACGTTTGCATTTCCCATCATTTTTTTTTTGCTGAAATTTATTTTATTGTTGCATCAAAGTATACAGGTACAGTGTAATTGATCTGCTGACGTGGCCTCAACATTCAGCCACGAACAGCCAAGCGTGCAACGTTTTCTAGTATCTATATAACTGGTGCAAACACACATTTTCTCGAACAATCAGTGTAGATCGTACAAACATGTCCGCAGGCCGGGAAACAGTGAATCTATATCGCCGATAGGGCGGTGGACAATAGCAGGTATGTAGGATCCCGCCTTGAAAGCGTAGGATCGAGGTCTGTACTGTCCATGCAGTGGTGGCACCTGAGAACATGGGGGACAAAAACCGTGGGTGGGAAGCATGTGGGCGCTAGCAGGGTCTAAACAGGGGGATACTGGCGACGGGTGTCAGGGGGGGGCCTCGGGGCTAGGTGGTCTGTGCTCCATGAGAGGGGGGGGGGGGAAGGGGGAAAGAGGGGTGAGCAGGGGGCGAGTACCCCCGGGGATGCGGGCATCGAGGTGGGTGGCATGGCATACGAGAGTTTGATCAGGACGGAGAGGGTACCGGTAGACGGTCCCGGGATGGTTGATACCATGTAGAGGTTATTGATTCTCTTGGGCGGGGGGGAGGGGTGGAGTAGGCTGGTCTTCTGTTTGCATTTCCCATCATGAACAGGATTCAAAGAAAACACCATGGGCTCGGTGACATAAAGGGACACGATGGCAATTTACAACAAGGTGCTATTCATTGTCATATTATATTTTATAAGCATGTGGGTATTGCCTCCATTTCCTGTGAGTGATGCTTACCTGGTCCCAATTGTGTCCTGGGTCCTTGTTAAAGCAGACTGGCAAACTGAGAGCCAAGCACCCCTTTGAACAAATGACTCTCAAGTTAATGAGGAAGAGCAGTCTAAGGCAGACACTTCAAACAGCTACGGGCCTGAAACGCATAACTCAGCTATGCATGAAAATAACACTCAATACATATTTTTACAGTTAACACGTTTTCTTTAAGGTTGAAGGAAATAACACTTAGAATACATCCTCAAGGAGCTTCAAAAACATACAGAAATGCAAAGGTCACATTATGGAATAAAGTCCATGTATGTAGACTAGGACCATTCGTTTTGTGGTGCGTTTAAACAGTAATGCACCTGCAGGGTCTATGCCCCACAACAACAGAATCTCCATATGTGCCTACACCAAACCATACAATGATTAAGATCTCAGGCCTCCTAGCAATGTAAGAATGTTAACAATGATAATGTCACACCTACAACTTTTAAGAATATTATTTAATAAATAAAAACCCTATTGGTTTGATATTGCTTTATCTAATTGAAACATCACAGATTTAACAGTTCTTATTTTTATGCCAGTTTTCCCAACAACCTGCCTCTGACACTGCTGCTTTCTCCTCATTAGCAGCAGCATAGCTGTAGAGACTGGAGCTTCCCTCCTCTCCAGCCCTATCTAGCCCTGTTGGTCTTCAAACCTGGGGTCATCCGGGCCACAACCCAAAGCCCTCCATGACAGAACACGTCCCTTCCCTCCATTTCTCCGACACTCTGGCCTTCCTCCGCTTGCAGGATGGCTAAGTGTCAGGCAGTAGCCAGTAGTGCCCACTCATGTGGCACCCACAACATCACCAGTCCACAGAAGTGCAGGAGACTCCCTCCTTTAGGGTCCCCAGCAGGTCCACCCTCTATTGGTCCTTAGAAGTAGTCACTGAGCAACTGGAGCTCACAATCGTTTAGAGGACAAGTCAGGTGTCTCCAGGCTGAAGGCAGATCAGCCAAGCCAAGTCTTTCGGCTTCTCCTTAGTTCTGTGAGACCGTGCAGGCACTTGAAATGGGAGATTGGGTTACTATTGCTAGTTGGGTGCCAGGCCGGACTGGCTACCGGGCGTTTTGGAATGCTGCTGAGCTGGGAGCTGATTTCGTTGATGGGGACCTGCGTGTGCTGAACGAAATTCGTTTTGCTTTGCTAAATTTCAAAGCACACGCAGGTCTCCATCAACGAAATCAGCCCCCAGCTCGGCAGCATTCAAAAACGCCCGGTAGTCATTCCGGCCCTCTTGGGAGCCCATCCAATCTGGTAGTGCCACGCCACACCTCCAACCCCTTAATACCACTCTTTCCCTTGCCTGCCTTTTATCACAATTACTTTTAAATTATTCAAATGATTGATATATATTCTGATGTTGTAGTATAATCATTGAAGTTAGTAAACTATTCAAGTTGTTTGTAGATTTCTTCACCGAGTTCCACATTTCACTGTTAATTTAGCATTGGCACACTTTTTTCACAGGTTTTATATCAGGCCAGATTCCAATCACTTTCTAAGCAACAACAACTTTTCTTTTAAATTAACTTTTAAGTGTTATTGAATGGCGACCTCAATGTCTATAAGATTTCACTTTTGTCTTTCTGGGCCAAATTGTTCATGTATTATTTTTGTAAACCTGCCATATTGATTCCTTCAATTGATATTCACTTGATCCTTTTATTTATGCTGCTGGTAATTGTACTGAGCTAGCAGAAAAAGTTCTGCAGGAAAATCCTGCTCAAGTACAAAAGTCTCTGCATTGAAATAAAGATATATTTTTTCTGAGAATGTCCATCCTTTACAGGACTGATCATGCATGCAGTAGGCACCAGAAAAACAAATCTGACACGTGATTGGAAGTTTCAAACTGAGATGCCACTGAGTTCCACTGTTCAGTTTGTTACAGGAGAAGCGCTTCTCACCTACTGCCAAGATAAGTGTGTTTGAATCACATAGGACGAGGGTCTAAACACTGACATTCATTCATAAATCAGTTTATGAATGTTTAGAAAGAAAAAAGTTGGTGAATAGACTATGCTCCTTTGACAAGACAGTGAGCTTTTACGCCAATTGGCACATACGTAAGACAACATCATAATTTGGTATGCTCACAATAATATTGTGTACGTGTATTACGAAAACCACAACAGTATTTTGCATTGTGCATTTTGTTTAAAATGCACAGTGCACGATGAGGGTGCATATTGCCATAATGTGAATCAACTAAAGAAGGTTATCAAGGCATACAGATGTCCTAGTCAGTAGCAAACTATGTGAAACAAAAAGTGGAGTATAAGAATGGAAAAAAGGGGTAGGTCATAAAATTCCAACTCATCGTTTAACCTCATGCTGCTCTTGGATCTGACATCAGCATCTAAATTACTATAGCCTTATAGCCCGCCGTAGAGGGCTATACCGGCTATTAAAGGCCCTCTCCAGCGTTAAAGGCCTCAAGCCGAAGGTGAGGGCCTTTTACAAGAGAGAGGGACTTTAATAGCGGTATAGCCCATCTACGAAGTGCTATAAGGCTATTAGAACATTCTGTCACCAGAGGGCAGTATGTTCTAACAAAAAAAATAAAGCCTTTTGGAAGCGTGAGGGGATTGGAATCCCCTCGGGCGCCCTGAAGCCTTTGTTCACAGCCAGAGCTGTGAACAAAGAAACATTTGAATGTTAGAGCTCCAGGCTTATACCAGCCATTATAAGCCCAGAGCACTCCATTGTTTTCAATGGAGCTCCCAACATTCCAATGTTCTAATAATTTTTATTAGCTTTCAACCAAGATTATCCTTAGAATTGTGTGTGTGTTGTTCCAATACCTTATTTCTAATAATGACCAGGGATTTTATTACAAGATTAGAGGTTCGTATCATTTATTCTTTTGTTGCCATAATGTAGTAGTAGCCAAAATATAATGAACAACTTCACCGATAAAATTTTGAGAAAAGAACTACAAAACTATGCGATAATGACGGATGCCAATCAGCCATAAAATAACCTATACGTTTCTTGACTGGAGCAACACGTCCTCTTTTCTTGCTGCTTGCTTTACATACTTTAAATACCATTTGTACTCTACCATTTAAACAGCGTGTCAGTCTTAAATGTCACACAGAACAGATACCACATAGCTAGAAAGGTGTTATTTGTTACTTTAAAAGTAAAGAGATTCATGAGTTAATTGCTGCCCATACTAACCCAAAACAGTATTTAATACAGAGAGTAGAACCAAATCTTCTTATTTGTTCTGCAAGAGCATTGTCAGAAGGGAACAACATTATTTCACTGAAAATGTGGTCACTCTACCACATGCAAACCTTGCCGTATCATGAATAGACTTAGTAGAAATCGAGGAATCCACCATATATTTAAATGATGAAAATATATGGTCATTTGTTTAGGAAATGTTTCAGTTGAAAATAAGCTCATAATAGTCATACATATTACAGGATCAATCCATTCTACTCCCAGAGATAGGATTTGAATCAACGGGGAATTATTACAAACCTGTTCAGTCTTAAAAGGCTCAATGCTGTGTGGACTATTTTCACTGCATCTCTACAATCAATAGAGAAACGTAGAGCTTTTAGAGTAATAGATATTTTTAAATGTAAAGGATTTCACATAAAAATTGAGCCTATGTGAATGACATTGGTACCTGTCCTACAGTACAAATAGAGCTCCTCCAAAGAAAATTATTTTTGCTACCCAATTTGGTGTCTTGTCAGGCAGCATACAAAATTAAGCTAAATGCAAATATTCTGTGACAACATTGTTGATTTTTAGTGACAGTTAAGAGAGAGAATACTGAGAGTCAAAATGACAAAACTGACCTTGCACCTTGGAAACTCAACCGGTGCCCACAAATATGCAAATGCAGTTTCTTGGTCCTTAATTCCTGTTTCACAATTGAAACTTGTACGCTATAGAAGGACTAGTTTATGAAAAACATGGGTTATCTCATTTTCTGTGGACCTCCATACATAACAAAGGATTAGGAATATTCCCTCCACTCTGGTATGCCTTAGTCCCTTTCAGGTACATGAGCATGTTGAAGGGCCTACTGATTGCAACAGGCTCCCACCCCTATGCCCATGTAATGCATGGGAGAAATATTGACATGTACAAATCAGACAGGTGGTGGAAGATGGGAAATCACTAACTATGACAACTACAAAACAATTTTCAGGATGTGTCTCACTAAAGACACTCTATGCAAAAACAAACTTGAGGATACTTTAAATGATCTTAGATATGGCCATGCTTGACGAGAGGCGCAGCTTGCAAGTGGTTGGGTGCAGGGCCTGGCCGGAGCCTTCGCTCTGTGGATATTCACAACCGTGCATGGCCAAAGTATCATAATAGGATATTACTTAATGTTGACAAAACATAGGAAAACTAACAGGAAAAAAAACTTTAGAGTGGGGTTAAACGTCAGGATGGTAGTAATATTTTAACCTATGTAAAAAAAACTTTAAAATTCACTGAAAAAGCACTGTTGTTTAAGAACAACAAAAAAAGAAATTTGCCAATTATACATAACTGACATAAGTATACCTTGCGCATCAACTGCTTATGAGCTAAAATCTTGCTACCTACCTAATGTATAACGTCTTGTTTTTTCATTGAAACTATATATACATATATCTATATATAGTTAACTATATATGCATCTAAATAAAAATAGAAAGTTTATCCACCTCATCTCCTTCCTAGAAAGTTTTGCGGTAATTTGTCAAGCAGGGGCCGAGAAAATGAAGGGGGGTCCCAAAACACAATTTCCCCATGCAATTTCCAAAAATAATTTTGAACAGTGCTGTTAGATCTGACAGCCTCGTTATGGTGGTCTTCCCCCAACCTTTTGCCTTCCTTCTCCACTCTTCCGACCTTGCTTTTGCTGGCAATAGGACTCTGCACACTTTACAACTGCTAACTATTGCTAAAGTGCTTGTGCTCTCTCCCCTAAACATGGCAATGTTCGTTCATCCCCAATTGGCATATTTGGTTTACTAATAAGTACCAAATAAAGGAGTACTACATATACCTAGGGCCTGTAAATTAAATGCTACTAGTGGGCCTGCAGCACTGATTGTGCTACCCAATTAAGTAGACCTTTAACCATGTCTCAGGCCTGCCATTTCAGAGCCTATGTGCGCAATTAACACTGCCATGTCGACCTTTCAAAATAAACCTTTTGCCAGGCCCAAACATTCTTTTTTCAGACATATAAGTCAGCCCTAAGGTAGGTCTTGGACAAACAGGAGGGCAGGGTGCAATGTATTTAAAAAGCAGAACATGTGCTTATAAGTTTTACATGTGTTGGTAGTGAAAAACTCTCAAATTAGTTTTTCACTACTGTAAGGCCTATCTCTCCAATAGGATAACATTGGGATTACCTAATTACATTGTATAACTGTAATTTCGAAATGGAAAGAGAAAAACATTCAAGTCTAATATCTAAATTGCAATTCTGAAAATGCCACTTTTAGAAAGTAGGTATTTTCTTGCTTTAGCCCTTTGGTGGCTGTCTCTCATCACATTACTGAGTGCAGTTGGAAGTTGGATTTGTGCATTCCTTCAAGACAGCTACACACAATGGGAGCTTGGTGTATCTCAGTCGGTCATTTCTGGCAGGATGTGAGGGAGGAGCTGGGCACAGCCTCACTTACACCTGAATAGACTGTGTCCTGTCCACACACAAAGGGCTGAATACATCCCCTGTAGTGAGTATGGGGAGCCATGACAATAAGAGAGGACATCTGTGAACTTCAAAGGCATGTCTTTGAAGTCTTCCCCACTTCAAAGGCACCACTGGGTGTAAGTACTGGATTGCAGACACCAGCACTTCAGTACACTTCTGGACCGGTGGACAGACTTCCAAGAAGAACGTCTGCTGTGCTGCTGAAGGACTTCTACTGTGCTGGACTGCATTCAGCTAGACTCTGCTACGCTGATCTGCTGCCTGCTGCCCTCTTGCGTGGAGGAGAAGGACTGGATCTGCATCTCTGAACACCAGCACCTAGAGTGACTCCAAGGGATAGTTGGCTGATGTCCTGATCTGAAGCCGCAGGGACCTAACAGGCTTCTAATCCCTGCACCTGAACTCTGCCATCTGTGAGGCTACCTTGCCAAGTTGTGCCAACCCAGTCATGGACCCTTGGAAGTGGACCTAAGGTGCTTAACAGTGGAACCAATGCATCTTCTCTGATGAGCGACGCATCCCGAGCCGTACCGATGCATCACAGCGGCTGTATGGATTGGACCTTTCGCAAAAGACTCGCATCACCACTGCCTCCAGGATATTGGGATCAACACATCACCTTTGGAACCACAGCTGCATGACACTTTTCCCGACGCAAGCTCCTCACATCTCTTGTCAATGGCAGCTTTGATGCAGCAACCAAAACTCTGCATCACAGCTTCAACACTCATCAGAACCGAGTAGCGCCTCACTGCACCTCGCTGCGCCTTGCATCCTCGACACCGGACTTCAAATCATAAGCCGAGTTGACAGACTCCTTAACGTCGATGCATCTGGACCTAGCACCGCAGCGTCTTCTCGGAACGGCTACACAACGCATCTTCGAGGCAATCCACGCAACACTCCGCAGCCAGGATTTGAGGTACTCTGCCCAGCGGGTCTAACTGGATGCCTGTAGCCAGAATGCACTCTATTGTGGTCGGGCTGACATTGTGACTTTGTCCAGGTCTGATGTGACCAGATATCCCCAATAGCGCTTTGTGCTTTTTGGTGCTATTTTACACTATAACATTTAAAAATCAATATCTCTGGTTCAACTATTTGGATGTTTGTTATTTTGGCCTTGTTTTATTTATTAAAACTAGAGCTATTTTTCTATTTTTCTAACATGTTGTGAAGTCATTTTGTGTGGTGTTTTCACTGTTTTACTGTTTGAAGTGTTGCACAAATACTTTATACACTGCCTCTCAGGTTAAGCCTGACTGCTCTGTGCCAAGCTACCAGCAAAAGGTTTATTTTGGGTATGCATTCCCTTACCTTATCCCTAATTAGGATTGTGGTTGCTGCTTGACCAGGGTTTACACCCTGGGGCTGGAAGCCTGATTTGTCCCTTGGGCTTCAGATCAGGAGGCCAGCCAACTTGCCCTTCGAGTCACCCTGGGTTCTGTGGTCAAGAGATGCAGGTTCAGTCTTTTCTCACCCAGTCAAGAGGAGCTTACACCCCAGTCAACCAACAATTTCTAACAAGTGCTACAATCAAAACGACTCAAGAGAATTACACCAGAAATAAAGATACACAATTTATAGGAGAGTTGGTGTCCACATAGGCTCCAATTGGCTAAGGGGATTAGTAAATCCTGATGGGTTGGGTACAACCTGAACAATTTAATATGGCAGCCATTATAGGATTCAGGGACATGGCCCATTTCCTGAAAATTAATAAATATGTAAGGGGGCAGGTTGAGCATACCCTGAACCCAAAGGGCATGTGATGGGGTCCAAATGAGACTGAGATATCATCAGTGATGCCATTAATGATGTAATTTAACATGTCATGAGTGATGTAATATGTGAGGTCATAATATATTGGGAGCACAAGTTATAATTAGCTCAATGAACTATAGCACCATATTTCTTGATTTTCAGTGCTTTTTTTAAGCGTTAGTTTATAACTCATTTAAACACCTAAATAAAACAGTACTTTAACCTTTGTCTTTTTCAGTCTATACACACACACCAACCACGCATATATATTTAAAAAGAAATTGTTGCACTCCTGCAAGTTGTAGAGTTTTAGACTTTTATTGCTTGTTTGCCATGCCATCTGTAATTATGGTACTGTAAGTGTATAGTCCAATTTCCAAACGTACCACTGCTTTAAGCTTGTTTGTAAAGAAATGAACCTTCTCCATCAGAGCAAGTGTTCCAGCTGCAGGGCAATGAGAGTTTATGGGCTACAGTGCAATTTATTTTCCTTTATATAAAGCTGCCGTGCATAGTGTTTATTCTAGCATGTATGCCAGTGCATTATTAAAGCTGAACTCAGCTTTGTAATTTTCCAAGATGAAAATGTCAGTGCATTTATCAGTACTTTGCGTGCAATAAAGCCTGCAAGCGCTCAGTTCCTTCAAGATAGTCATTGATGCCAGAATTTCCTTTCCATATTATCTCACAAATATATCATAAAGCGATTTTTCAGCATTTATCTCTCAGGCTCATCCCAGAGTGCCTAACTAAACTTTTTTGAAGTGCCTATCCCAGAAAAAAGGGTACAAGTACTTTTGTACATCATCAGCTGTGAAGTATGAAATTAGCAGTAGCGGCTCCTGGAGGGGTGCTGCGTGGCGGTGGGGTGGGGTGTGGGAGGGTCAGGGTGGGGGGTAGTAAACTCCGGGGTACGGCCAAACGGTACATAAATAAATAAATAAATACAACTAATTACATTGCGCATGCTGCAATGTCAAATGGCGATGCAGTGTGCACAATGTAATTCGTTTTTTGTATTTATTTATTCATGTACTTACCTCCGTTCGGCTGTATGCTGGAGTTTATTACCTCCCACCCTGCCCCTCCCCATCCCTACGCTACCTCCCCGAAGCACTCCCTCCCGGAGTCGCTACTGGAAATTAGGCAAAAGGCAACGCCCTGCAAATTCAACGCTGAGGCAAATGTGCAATGGTCATATCTATTGAATTTTAGACTTTTAACCACATGCGTGCGGGGGTTATTTTTGCGCTGTGCGGCTTTTTTCGAAAAACCGCGTTACATGACGAGCTGAGCTCGTCATCCGCACACGACCACCGTGGCTGATGACGAGCTGAGCTCATCATCAGCATCGAAGGGGTTAATGCTTATGCTGTGAGTGCATACATAGTCCCCTTTTCAAAAAAAGGGTTTGCTGGTTTCAGCTTCTTCAGGAACATGAGCACCATGGGTTAATATTGTTCTTAAAACGTTTATGGACGGCATTCATTATCATATTTCAAATAACCATGAAATTGAATATTCTCAGCACTAAGACCATTTGGAAAAATCTGCGGATGCACATTTGAGCTGTAATATACATGTGGCATAACGAAACTTGAGGGGGCACCACCACCCATGCACAGTGCAGGAGGGGAGCCCCATGGAGCTTCAGAGCCCCCCGCCCTGCAGGGGCTGCGTTGACTATTGATACACCATTGCTTTGAACTCTTGCATCAAGTTATGAACATGGGCTGAGAAGGAAGATGGAGCAATGTTTGCCATGAAGCAAGAAAAATACAATCAATGAGGTGGTAGAATGGGAGCTAATAGGTTTGGTTTTAACAAGAATTGGGGCCATATGTATCGGTGATAGGTTTTGCGATTCTCAAATAGCGAATTTATGAGAATCTCTATTTGAGAATCGCAAAAAGCTATGTATGTAGGATTTGCAATACATTTTGCAAATCCTTCATATTCCTTAATTGCGAATCGCAAATTGTAATTCACAATTAAGGAATACCTCCCCATTCATTCCTATGGGCCTTGAGGCCCATAGGAATGAATAGGAAGACATTTTCAATTTGCGATTCTCAATTAGAGAATCAGAAATTGAGAATCCAATTTCAAGTGTGCCAGGGTGTCAAAAGGACACCCTGTTGCACCCCTGAAATGAGCATGGGTGCACATGTGATGCCCATACATGCCCTAAGGGCATGTGTGTGCGCCACATGCCACTTTGAAAAATGCAAAAATGTGCCTTTTTGAAAGAAATCACAAATTACCACCAACATGTAGTTGGTGGTAATTTGCGATTCCTTATGCCATATTCGCACAACTTGGGTGCCTCATACATTCCATTTAAGGAATCGCAAATTGCATATGGCCCTTGGACTCCAGCCCTCATTAAGACTGGGTCAATCATGCTTTTATATGCAGTAACATCTATTGAAACACATATTATAATTTTTTATTTTGTGCTAAATATCAGCAGGTCGAACCTGCTGATATTTGTTTTAGAGGAAAATTGCCTGGTAAGAACTGCAACATGCTAGTTTTGGTGCAGTAAACACCAAAATCTGTACGTTATTCCTCAAAAAGCCTATGATAGGTAAAAATTGTTGCAGCCAGTAGGTACCAAACCCCTCATGTTGTTTTTTCTCAGGTACGATAGTTATTGCATGCTCTAATGGCCAACTCATAATGAGGACCTAAGACTAGGAATGTAAGACAATAATCTATTGCAACACCACTCAGCCATTCGCTTTAATTTCTGTAAAGTTGAGAATGCATGCATGTAAACCTTTACATGAAAATGGAGACTGCTTTGTTTGTTTTCTTGTTGAAAAGTTTTTGTTTTCTGCCTGAGAAGCATTGTTTTAGAATTGAAGTACAAATAATGCATTGTTTGTGAATACATCTTCAAGGCCATATTGATTTGAGTTTTTCCTAAACTGAATAGATTTTGGCTGAAGATAAAATGTATGAATATTTAATCAACAGAGAAACAGTGATAAATCAAAATCTGACCAGTCCTTGAAACTGACTGAGCAGGCAGTCTTTGGTGATTTTCAGATCTGCCAGTGGGTATGTGAAATTGCCTTTATTTCACCACACCATCGGTCAATGAAACCCTGAATTATCTTGTTACTGAAGATAATGCATCTTAGTCATTTCTTTTGGTATGTACGGCAGCATGGCAGATATAATATGAAGTTCTTTACAACGTGACGTATCAGCTTCTACTACCTCATGGCATATTTACCTCATGGTTTTATCTCAATCTTGAAGCTATACACTTTTACAAAATTGTTACAATACTCCTTGAATAAGATGAAACATCCTCAAAATTTATCAGGAAATAATAAAGAGATTGAGAGTGGACTATTGCTTGCCAGAATGAATGGCATCTATTAATTTTTGCAGTTTGTTCCCTCTTATCTTTTTTGTGTTTGACATTTGTGAGGCACTTCCCATGTTGAATATCTAAGATTCATATAATTTGGCATAGCCATTTTGAAGTTGCATGTGGAGGCTTGACTACTGACTCACATGCATTATATTCTAAGGCATACTGGATATCCGACACGTTTGTGACAGACTACGGATCTGCCAAACTCTAATTCAAGCCCCTTTACCACAATTGCAAAAGGAACAAATGATGGACATAATGCTGAACAATGCAAACATTCACCCCCAGTCACAAGGATCTGAGTTTAATCCATCATTCTTTTGCTCACACCGCCAGCCCAGGTTGGAGCCAGCCATATGCAAATCAGTCATGCCCCTGTCCCTCATGGGAACTGTCCAAGACCGGAAACAAGCATCCTGGTACCCGTTTTGGGGCATCACCCCTCATTCGCCAGGCTCCCTTGAATCCAGTGAAGCAGTGAGCATGGTACCCACGCCTGGCCATAACCTTCCCATTTAGGGTGACAAAAGCAAAAGAAACAATTGATGAACATAATGCTGAACAATGCAAACATTTATCCCAGTCACAAAAATGTGGGTTTAATCTATCATTCTTTTGCTCACCACACCACCCCAGTTTGGACCCAACCATATGCAAATCAGTCATGACCTTGTCCCTCATGGAAACAGTCCAGCCGAACTGTCGAGCCAGATCCTCTCCAGACCTGAAACAAGCATCCTGGGACCGGTTTTGATGCATCGACCCTCATCAGCCAGGCTAGCTTGAATCCAGTAATGCAGAGAGCACGGGACCCACATTTGGGAATACCCTTCCCACTTAGGAGACAAAAGCAACAGGAACAAACGATGGACGGAATGCTGAACAATGCATACATTCACCCCCAGTCACAAGGATCTGGGTTTAATCCATTGTTCTGTGTGCCTTTTGCTTTCTCTCCCTAAGTGTGCCGGGTATGACCAGATGTGGGTCTCATGCTCACTGTGCCACTGGATTCAAGCTGGCCTGGCTGATGAGGGGTGATGCTCCGCAACCGGTGCCAGGATGTTGGTTTCTAGTCCAGGGAGGACCTGGCCTGGCAGCTCACGCTGGACTGTTCCCCTGAGGAACAGGGTCAAGAATGGGGTGGCATGGTGAGCAAAAGATTGATGGACTTAACCCAGATCTCTTGACTGGGGGTTAATGTTTGATTTGCTCTGCATTCTGTTCATCATCTGTGTGTCTTTTCTTTTACCACAACCATCAATGTGAGTGGTTCCTCATCATAAGCCATTATTTAATTTTCATTCTCAGGCTGGTTGCTGGACAATGCATTCTTCGGTAAACTCAAAAAGTAAGGGCCGGATGTGCAAATTGTGCAACAACTTTGACCAAATCCATTCTGTTTTTGCAAACCAACCTTAGGTCGGTTTGCAAAAAACTTTTTTGTAGTGGGTCACAATTCAACCTACCTCATTGATATTAATGATGTAGGTCACAAATTACGAACCAATATGAATCTCAGCCATTACAGGGATGATGGCCTGCTGAGGCAGGCAAACCACCATGTCTCTGACTGCTTTTAGATTAAGCATTTTTTTAAAAATGCAACAGGTTTTCTTAACGAAACACAGGATGCATTTTACATTAAAAAAAAACGTTTATGTAACGTTTTTTAAGAGTAGGCAGTGATCCATGGGAACTCTTCCTACTCTTAAAAAATGTTTTTATCAACATTCACAAAGTGGAAGGGGTCCCTCAGCAATTGGGTTTCTACTTCATTTGTGTAGTTGTTTAAGTGTTAATGTTTTACGACAAGATACATCCCATTCCGAACCAGTATTTGAAAGAGACACCCTAAACATGCCCTTTCCCACTACTGATTCTGTATTTGGTGGCAAAATCCTGGAGGTAAGGGGAAGTGGAAACTGCAAAATGCCCCCTCTCACCATGGGAGATAACTCCCCTGGCGAGTAGCATTGATTTTTTTTAATCTCAAAACAAAATCATGCTTGAAAGTTTGACATAAGGCTCCGTCTTGTTGTCAGAGCCATCCATCAACATTTCCATGCATTTTTAGAAGCAGTCATGACAGTTGTACTTGGAAATGCTAAATATGTCCCCTGGCAATACGGATATATCTAAATACGGTTGGCGGAGTAGTCTCGGCATGGTGGTCATAAAGTGCTCCTAGTCTGGGACTCAAACATGGTTCCTCAGTTTCAAGATGAGCAGGTCAGGCCGGTAGGCCACATCTCTGTGGTGGATGTATAGGATTTTGATAAAAACCAAAGTGAAAAACATGGTTTTGACAAATGTAATTCTTGGAACATTTTTTTCTTTTAGAAGATCTTTCATCAGGTCAATGCAATCAACCTGGTGAAAGCCATTCTTGAAGAAACATTTGTTTCCTCATATTAGATTGTCATTTTGGGGGTTTTAAGGGTGGTTCCTCCGCTTAACTCCTTGTCTCTTTTTCAAGATCTTATTTCCTGCCTTCCATGCCACTTGTACCTCCAACCTTACTCCAGTTTTTTTAAACTACTTGCTCCCTTTTCAACTTTATTCCTGTTTTTTTTCATACCTCGCAATTTAATCTATTTTTACATACCCCTGACTCTCCTTCCCATTAAATCCCTTTTTTCTGCAAACTCCTTGCTCCCACGCATACTGTACACCCTTTTTACAAACTGCTTACCCTCTTCCGCTTTACTTCCATTTTGTTTTGCAAATATCTTATTCCCCCTCCTGCTTTGCTACCATGTTCAAAGCCTTACTCCTTCTCCCACATTACTCCTTTTCTCCCACATTATTCCCTTTTCCCCCTTTTCTCCCCTTCCTCGTGCAGATCTCCCGTATTCTGATATCCATCCTCTTTTCCCTTCTCGCCTCTTTATCATGCTGCCCTTAAAATAAACAATTACCTTTCCTACTGAAAAAAAAATATTTTGTGGAGAAAGTATCTTGTCATTTTAACTTTTCTCTAAAATGAAGTTTCGTCATCCTTCTTTTTTCTTTCTTTATTTTAGAAACGAGTCATGCCCCTGGATCTACTTATAGGTAGTAGAAATATTGCCCAGAAAACGAAAAAAGTTACATACTTGAGCTGTAGCTATGAACAGCAGAGCCATCAATCAAGTTGCACAGATTCAATAGGCATTTGAGTTTAGAAAGCACAGCAATATTGTATGTTCTTTACACCTTATAGTGTCGGGCCTCGGAGAGCTTTAAAATGACAAAGAGCTTCAGGCTCTAGCTTTATTTAGTTGAGCTCTCGCATAGGTTACCCAGATCCTAGAGACATTTCATTTGGACAGAAGAGGCGCCCCTCGAATGATTACGCACATTACAGGATTTAAGAAAACAATTTTAACCTCGGATATCAGAACACTTTTCTCCCCCTAGCGATTACCAGTTTTTAGACTATTTGCAAGTATTCCTCCTATCTCCTTTTAAGGGATTGATGTTATGCCCTAAAGGGCCCGGATTATGCCCAGACATGGGTACCTTGCTCACTGTGCCAAAGGATCCTAGCTATACCTCACTGAAAAGCCTAATAAGGCTGAAACTGCTTTGTGGCTGCTTGAGTTCCCTTTTGGGGGGGGGGGCGGGGGGGGGCTTGTGTGGTTTTTCAAGAAGGACTGTTCCCATGAGGAGGAGAGTTGGTATTGATTTGCAGAAGGCAGGGCACTGTGGGTGAAAAATGCTTGGTTGGAATCCTACCCTAAACAATTACATGTGATTAGACTTTTTGCAAGCATTGCGTCCCTCATCTGTTTTATAGTAGGTGTATAAAGAGTAACCCACCAACAACTGTTGCCTTTGTTTTCGTGCATTAGTATATTAAATCCATGCCTATTAGATATGTTAATACTTGTTGGCATTTAGGCTTGTAAAGCGAGTATTTCAGGTGATTTTTATATTTCAGATGTGAAGATCAAAGTGTGGTTACGAAAAACTGGTGTGAATTATTGTCACATTTTTAGGTTATTCAACTGCATTCTTTACATTTCCTGATGAAATTGGTCATGGGAAAATGGTCATCTTTGCTGAACTTATGATTAGTTTTGGTCAGCACTGTCTGCTCTGTTTGCAAAAGGTGATGTTTACTTTCTATACGCAATTACTGTTCATTTTCGGATTATGACTGTATGAGTGATCGAAAATTGTTATTATTTATGTCTATTCGTTTGGTTGATCTAACCCAATGACTTAGAGATATTTTTAAACTAATGATGTGCATTAATTTCAAGATCCTGTACACAGATGAAATACTTTAATTTGTTCACCCAAGTCATTGTGATGGATACTCCTTTTTCAGGTTTTGGCACAATTTCTCACAAACTCTTCAATTGTTTTTGAGTTTACAATGGTCTTGATAGAGTGGCTGATAGCAGTCAGGGAAGGCCGTCTGTCGCCTCAACTTGCCTCATACTTAAGACCTAATCAGAGCACTCTCAAGGAAGACATATTATGTTTGAGGCAACTGACCCCTATATGCTATTTGCCATTCGAATAGGGAACCTCACGATAGAAGTGATTTACCAGCAGATAAATAATGGGGCATATTACCAAGGGCATTATCGCCGCTTTAGCGGGAATTTTTCCCGCTAAAGCGGCGGTAATTGTAAGGCCCTATTACCTAGCTGTCGCTAACACCAATTGATGCCACTTTAACTCTCTCTGGCCAATCCAAGTAATGTCCAAACCCAAGTCCCCTTCAATGCCATTCTTTCTAGCACACTCTCTAGTCCAAAACACAAAGCTGTGACCCAAAATCCACACTTTAACCATTTAGAAGGCAAGGAGGAGTAGCACCCAGGAGAAGGCTGGAGCTGAATGAGTCAGTTTACAAAATGAAATGGCAGTTAAAATAGAGGACAGTACCCGGTTTAAAAAAATACATGTTTGACTGGATGGTGTAAATATATGGGTTGGTAATATTAGGTAGTGTCTTTAAAGGATAAGTATGTAGATTTTTGATTGGCTCTGATAAAAAAAAAATGAATGAGCTTTTAATTCTGAATAGTCAACCACACCTCCTGCTGTGGATTTTGAAACTAGTTTGTTGCTTTGCGAATGTGTTGTGAACTTGTGAGAGTAGGGGAGTGACCATTGACCCTGTTTTCAGGTTAGGCCACTCCCCATGCCGCACAGCACCACTTGTGTGTTCGTGCCATAGCCCGCTGCTGCTGTAAGTTCGCCGCTGATGCTGGTAGCTCGCTGCCCCTCCTTATCTCATTTTTGTGCCTCTCTGGCCACTGTTAATTGAAATTGCTATCTGTAAATTTGTCATTGTTGCTCTGTTTACCTGTTCTGCACTGTTTTTTGCCTTTTTTCCTTCTGTTTTCGCCTGCTCGTTTTTCCCGCCACTGCCTCCCCTGCTGCCCCCCCATGCTCTCCCATTCCCCGCCCGCACCCGCCTCCCAACTGCTCCTCCCGCCCATCTCCCCTTATATGGCGGTCACTGCATGGTGAGGAGAGCGACCCTTGACCCTGTTTTCAGGTTAGGCCGTCCACCCAGCACAGCACAGCACCACCTGTGTGTTCATGTCCCAGCCCGCTGCTCGTGTGAATTTGCTGCTGGTAGCTCGCTGCCCCTCTTTCTTGCATTTTTGTGCCTCTCCAGTCACCGTTAATTGTAATTGCAATTGCTATCTGTAAATGTGTCATTGTTGCTCTGTTTAACTGTTCTGCACAGTTTTTTGCCTTTTTTCCATCTGTTTTCGCCTGCTTGTTTTTCCCACCGCTGCCTCCCCTGCGGCCCGCCCCCCTGCTTGCCCATTCACCGCCCCACTCCCGCCTCCCAGCTGCTCCTCCCGCCCACCTCCCCTTATATGGCGGCCACGCCTAAGGCAAGCCGTCTGCGCCCGTCCGCACCTGGACCGTGCCCAGTGCCAGAACCCCTGGCCTCCCAAACGCCACGACGCCCGTCTCCACTACGATGCCAGCACTCTCCTCGCACTCAACACCGGACAATCTCACAACTGCTTCCTGGCTGCCCGAAGCGCACCCAAACACCCTTCTCCTACAAGAGCTGCAGTTTCACCAGTGTTCGCCCAGCCAAACACCCACAAGGAAGGTCGCAACCACCTCAGATGCATCCTACTCAACACCCGCTTCGCCCGCAAACACGCCTTCGAAATCTGGGACCTACTCGACTCCACCTCCCTAGACGTCGCCTTCCTGACGAAGACCTGGATGAACCCCTCCTCGGCACCCATAGCTACCCCTGATGGCTACAAGATCACCTGCAGCTACTGCTCCAACGGAACAGGAGGAGGAATCGCCATCGTCCACAGGAACACTCTCAGAGTCTCGACCAGCACTGATGACACCCTCAGCATCGCCGAACACTTACACTTCCAGATCCACACCGATCCCAACACCTCCCTCTGATGATCCCTCGTCTACAGACCCCGGACCCTGGCCACAGTTCATCGCCAACTTCGTCAGTACACACTCCCTCGCCTCCACAGACTACATCCTCCTCGGGGACCTGAACTTCCACCTCGAGAACAACAACAACAGCAACTCCAACACCTTGATTGACAACCTCGGACTCAGACAGCTCATCACAACACCCACCCACTCTGCCGGCCATACTCTTGACCCCATCTTCTCCGCAAGCCCCCACGTCTCCTTAAGCCACACCACCGAACTCCACTGGACCGACCATCACTGCATCCACTTTACCTTCCCGAAACCCACCACCACACCCAACAGACCCCTCGCCACTGCTGGAGCAAAGTCACCGAAGACCAGCTAACCACCACCCTTGCCCGGAGACCACCCGCCAACCCCACCGACCCCCGTCACCACCGCCCGCAACCTCAGACAGTGGATCGCCGACTGCACCAACACCTTCGCCCTGATCAAGAAGCCCACCAACAAGAAAGCAAGCGGGTTCCCCGAGGACCTCCAGGCCTCCAAGCAAACTTGCTGAAATCTAGAGAAGAAATGACACCGTGAACAGACACCGGACAGTCATGCAGGCCACAAGAACGCCACCAGCAGACACCATCACCTCATCAGGTTCACCAAAAGGGTCTCCTTCAAAGACCGCCTAGGCACAAGGCACACAACAGCAAAGAGCTCTTCAACATCATGAAGGAACTCTCCAACCCCAGCTTCAACACCAACGACATTCCACCTTCGCAAGACCTGTGCGACTCCCTGACCTCCTTCTTCCATTGCAAGATCGCAGACATCCACAACAGCTTCTACGACATGACCACGTTGACAGCCACCAAGTCCTCTGACCCCTCGGACTTCATCTGCACCAACCCCCTGCTGCTCACCCGGAGCAACATAAATGAAGACGACACCATCAAAATCATGAACACCATCCACTCCAGCTCTCTGTAAGACCCTTGCCTCACCACATTTTCAACAAAGCCAGCGCCATCATTGCACCCCACTTTCGCAAAGCCATCAATATTTCCTTTGAGACAGCAACCTTCCGGGAAAGCTGGAAGCCCGTTGAGATCAAAGCTTTACTCAATAAACCCAAGGCTGACCCTAATGACCTCAAGAACTTCCAACCCATCTCCCTGCTTCTGTTCCTGGCGAAAGTCATCGAGAAGACCGTCAACAGACAACTGACCCACTACCTCGAGGAGAACAGCATCTTCGACCTGTCCCAGTCCGGGTTCCGCAGAAACCACAGCACCGAAACTGCCCTCATCGCCGCCACCGATGACATCAGGACCCTGCTGGACAACGGCGAAACTGCGGCCCTCATCCTCCTAGACCTGTCAGCCTTCTTTGACACTGTCTGCCACCGCACCCTACGCACACACCTCCACAACGCTGGAATCCAAGACAAGGCTGTAGAATGGACCACCTCCTTCCTCTCCGGCAGAACCCAGAGCGTTCGCCTCCCCCCTTTCTGCTCCAAAGCCACCGAGATCATCTGCAGCGTACCCCAGGGCTCATCCCTCAGCCTGACTTTTTTCAACATCTATATGGCACCTCTCGCCCACATCGCCCAACTGCACGACCTCAACATCATCTCTTACGCCGACGATACCCAGCTGATCCTCTCCCTCACCAAGGACCCCCTCATCACCAAAACCAACCTCCACAAAGGAATGAAAGCCGTTGCCGAGTGGATGAAGTACAACCGTCTGAAGCTGAACTCGGACAAGACAGAAGTCCTCATCCTCAGCTCCACCCCCTCGGCCAGGGACGACTCCTGGTGGCCTACGGCACTGGGAACGGCATCAACACCCACCGACCATGCACGCAACCTGGGGTTCATCCTCGGCTCTACACCCTCCATGACAAAGCATGTCAACGCTGTCTCGTCCTCATGCTTCAACACCCTCCGCATGCTCCGCAAGATCTACAGGTGGATCCCCACCGAAACAAGAAGAACGGTTACCCAGGCCCTCGTCAGCAGCAGACTGGACTACAGAAACGCCCTCTACGCAGGAGCCTTGGCCAACTCCTGAAACGACTACAACGCATACAGAACGCCTCTGCGCGCTTAAACCTTGACATCCCTCGCTGCAGCCACATCACACCCCACCTAAGAGACCTGCACTGGCTTCCCTTCAACAATAGAATCACCTTCAAGCTTTTCACCCACACACACAACGCACTCCACAACACTGGACCGGCATACCTCAACGGATGACTCACCTTCTACACCCCGAACCGCCAGCTCCGCTCCGCCGACCTCGCCGCCAAACCTGGAACACCTTCCCCATCCTCCTACGGCAGATCCAGGACCTACTAACCTTCAGGAAACTACTCAAGAACTGGCAATTTGAGCAGCAGCATCCCCCCTGCGCCTTGAGACCCTCACGGGTGAGTAGTGCGCTCTACAAATGTTCAGATTGATTGACTGATTGTGACCAACTGGTTCAAGAGAATGTTCCACAGGGAGTAGCTATGGGAACCCAGCTAAGAGACTGTGAGTGGAACGGTATTAAACAGTCTGCTGCCAGTGGTGGCTGGCAAAATAAAGATATGGGGGGGCACATGTGCCCAACTCACCCGCCAGGTGCAGCACTCCTGGTGAAGGGGGTGTGATGTGACATCCACGAGCAGGAAAGCGATGGACTACCCTTCCTGCCTAATAGAACATGGAGCTGCTCCAGGATTGGTGGGAGCAGTCTAGCCCAGCAATCATTTTGAGGCTGGGGGCCTGTGCCAGCAATCCCCCAGCAGTTTCACAGCCAGGGGATTGTTGGGTGCACAGTGCGCATGTCGGGCTGGTCGTAGGTAGCCAGCCGGCTAACCCGACATGCGCACTGAAAGGAACAGTATTAATCATTCAATAGCAGGATTCAGCCCTACCCCACTGCCTCAAGAGCTTGGTGGCAAAATAAAATGGCATTATTATGGAATTTTATTTATTGGTGTTTGTCTGCTGAGCTCGCAGAAGGCAGGGCGATGCTACTCCACCATTTAGGAGGAGCCGCCCCTGCTAAAGTGCACAGTTCAATTAGTAAAAAAGTTCAAAAGTTCCTCATGCTCTAAAAGTTTAAAACAGCATCAAATTCAGGTTCAATTTAATCAAATTCATCAATTTAGCTTTTAAAATGTAGACAATAAAACCCACCCATAATATGATTACACCTTTGAGGAGCCAGTCAATGGTGTGCAATTGTATTTGCACTTGCAAATCATTGATACATTTGAATTCAAAGAGGCGTAAGTAGAGGATGTCCCTTTCATGCCATTCCCTATTGCAATGAAGATTAAGTTATTAAACCAGTTTTGCAAGTTGGAAATGCTTTTTAGACTAGCAAAATGGATTTAGGGCCAGATGTACGACCCTTTTTTGTGGCCGCAAATGGGAGATCCTCGCGTTTGTGACCGCAAAAAGGGGAATGGCATGTACAAATGCTATTTTACGAGTCACTGACTTAAAATAGCATTTGCAACTCCCGCTATTAGGAAGGGGCGTCCCTTCCTAATAGCGAGTCACCATGCCATTTACAATTGATTTGCGAATGTATTTGCAGCCGCAAAACACTTGCAGTTTACCACCTACTTCAAATAGGTGGTAAACCACTTGCAAATGTAAAGGGGTCCCAAGGGACCCCTTGCCCTTTGTGAGTATGTGAGAAAATATTTTTACGAGAAAGCAGCCAGTCAGAAGAATTACCCACAATGTGTATACTCCAATTCAGCTTTGTAAAGTACATTTGTATGTCCACCTGATATTCATAAAAACACACACAAAATCAACTGCTAAAAAAGCATTGATATACCCTAATCATACCACTTTCTCAACAAAGCAATAATGGCCAAAGCCTTAATTAGGCAATTTCCTCCATAAAGTAATAATACTTGGAGTTATTTTACCCCAACACAAACCTATGCCAATCATTATACACATGAAGAAAATCAATCATCAATTAGATATTTTGCCTTTTTATGGGCTGGTACTTGCTGTACCCTGAACACAAAGACATTGCCATTTATTTCTGCAGTGCACGTGTATCTATAGCAAGAGGTAAATGTGCTGCACTCAGCTGGCTTATTTAACTTTCCACAAAGGCCATCATAACTTGGGAAAAGAAATTAACATTTTGCTGGAAGCTCGATGTCACATGTGAGTCCAAAGTTCAACATTGTGAACTGACTTAGGAAACAGCTAGGAAAATCTCCTTTTCAATAATCATCAAACAGCTAGTAGAATGGAAGAGGTAGATTTTCAATAATTATATTGGAACAATAACTTTAAAAAAAAAGCATATTGTGTGCTGCCAATTGTCCCAACCTCTGCTCGACATCCCTACTGAAATGATTACGCATTAATGAGGTATAAAATCCATTATCCCGGGAGAAGGATAGGCTTACTGTCAACAGGAAGTAAACTGGTGGAGACGATCACTGAGCATTTGTCTGATACTTGCCATTTGGCCAGTGGACAGGAACAGATGATATCACAAAAGGCCGAAGGTGGGCCTTGATTTTAGATAAAATCAGTGAGGGCCTAGTGTGAAATACATTGATCATCATAGGAGCCATCTCAGACATTAATCGCTGCTCTCAGTGAGGGTTAATCTGTTCCCAGATCAGGAAGAGAGGTGGTTCCACATTTCTATAGCAATACTGGAGGGACTAGGAGTTCTAGAGAGGGAGTCCTGTATCTTACCATTTTGAAAGGAGGTTTCTGAGATATATTAGTATCAAGTAAGGCATGAAGTGCTGAAACATTGGGATGACTGAGGTAGGAATTCTGTCCAGATCGGCCCAGGACATCTCCAATCCCACTCAGTGGTAGTGTATGCAAATGGCACATAACCAGCAGCCCATGAGAGCAATCTTAGATAAGAAAAAAAGCTTCACAGGGAAAAGCCTTATTGATCAACCTATGAAGTAACCTGGAATGCCTCTTGCTCTCCACTTAAATCTGACTTTCTGAGGTGCTCTCCAAGGATCAGCTGGTAGCCCCTTGCACTGACTCAGGAACACAAAAGACCAACCTTTACGGGAGTAGCAGCTGCTCAGTTGCAAGAGGGCATTCCTAACATTGTGGACTCACATAACATGAGCAAAGTTTTTTTGCCCTCCACCAATGAGCACGTATACTAAAATTGGTAGAAGCTCGAAAACGGAATGGGATAAGAGAGAAACCAGAGTCACCGCTTGCATCAATGGGCTTTGTAGTGAGTCTCTACAAGATACACATATATTAGCTAAATTGACTTTGTGATAATAAAGGTATCAATAATTGTGAATAACACTCATCCATACATATGCGTGTGCCATGTCCTCTTCAGCATCAATCCTGTTCTTTCAAAAGAACATAAAATTCCAGTTTTCAGAATTAAAAATAAATGTACAAGAAAGAGTTTGTTTGTTTTTAATCACATTCATTTTAAGGATGTTTCCCCGAGATCTGAAATGCCCATTGTACAGTCCTTTAGGGAAGCAAGAGGAGTTGGCTTGAAATCTAACATCCATGTAGCAAAGTTGTGGCTGCAGCAACATTGTAGCACGATTGCCTAGCAAGTGCCCCATGTTCTACAAGGAAAGTTAGAACTCCAGATCCAGGATGGCTACAGTCTCTCTAGACATCCAGGAGTTTGTGGTGACAGGGAAACAAAGTTCACTACTGTTGTTCTGCTGGGCAGAATGTTCTCCACACATGCTAAACCTGAATCCCGTCACTGCCAGAACTCTTTATGAAAGGCATTCGGCACAGGTGACTTCAAGGTGCTGCCTGAATGCATTTGGACCAGACATTATGTAAGCAATACCTCCAGACCTGCTTCCTAACACCAAGACAAGAAGCTAAAGCTGTCTTAGAAAAGTTTCAACCTGTACAGCAAAGACTTCCGAGTTTGCTTCCTTCCATGAGAAAAAAGCTTTGCCAGGACCCCACACTGAAGTTATCCAGCCCTGTGGAGCAATCGCAAGCTACAGCAGTTAGCCTTGCCTGCATGAGGATTTAAACAACCAAAAGCATGACTAAGGGCCTGATTTAGATCTTAGTGGTAAAGGTCCCGCAGTTCCTTTTTTAATGGATTTACTGCTTGCCGACTTGGCGGCCTGTCTGTTCTATTTAGATGTTGGCAGGTCCATGGACGAACGAGTCCTGCCGCCTCTGCCAGGAATCTTCACCTGCGCCAATGGCGTAATAGGCAGAAACAGCTGGTGTTTGAGTCTAGCCAAGAGTCTGCCAAGCTAATTACCATGTGCCTTTCCGTTGAGGCAACCCTGGCGGAAATACCTCCTACTTTGAGTCGGCGGTAATCGAAGGAACTGAGGTAAAATCATACCTTTTTTCCTGTTTTAACCTTCCATTCCCGTCTTGTACTCCATCATCCAGTTACCTTCTTTGTTGTTCCGACTCCACCACAACACCAAATGACTCTGATGTCACTGGGATCTAAGGTAAGCTACTTGTGCAATTGTCCTACTATGATTACTGTATTGACAATTACTGTAGCCCTGTGTAACTTTTCCATTACTCTTACATTCAATATTTTATCTTATGTGTAATGCAGTAATGTTAATTGTCCTACTTATCAAGGTAAAGTGAACACACCTGTGTCGGCACTAAAAAAAAATATTGTTGTTGTGGTGCTTGAGAGTGTTGTTCTTGTGATACCTGTGGGTGTGCATTTAATAGTGTGTCTATGTTGTTTGTGTGGCATGCAATATGTAACACAAAAGGGGCATAACACATTACCTGCATATGTTTTTTGAGGCAAACACAACATATATGCATATTTACAGAAAAATAAGTTGTACTTATAGGTCTCTACTCCACCATGGACCCACTTCATCATGAATCAGCCGCCAGGACAATGCAAGTAAAGCAGGGTCATGTAAATTGGCTTGGAGGGAATACCAGAACCAGCAAAGCATAGTGCGCCTTTAATATGACCAAGGAAGTCCTTCGGAAAAAATTGCTATAAGAGATGATGACCACCATACCTGAAATAAGTCTCCATGGGCCGCATCACACAAAGGTCAAAGATAGCAGGATAGATTGTGCGAAGGCGGGTCAGTGTGCAATACCATTGGGTCTTTGTATGCCGTCGTGCATTGTGGTACGCTTCTGTAAATATTTGGGAAGTCCCTTCAGAGGGTTTCTCATTACTACTGAGAAATGACCTCAGTAGTATCATCTTGGCATTTTGATTGGTATGGGTGGATTTTAACCTGTGCGGAGTGTTGAAGCATGTGATAGATACACAATATCAGTTCCCTAGTGCCATCATGAGCTATAAATAGTGACTCAAAGAGGGTTTATGGCCTTATAGCACCCTGTACATTACCAGAGTAAGGCACCCTGTGGCATAGTTGGCAGTATTGCAATCTGGCAGTTTCAGGGATCTGAAATTCTACTTTACACAAAATAACATTTCTTAATGGACGCGCCCTTGAACTGTGGCTCAACGGCAGGCGTGAAGTTTGGATTGTTGGCAATTGGGGTGTGAGGAGAAGAAAAGATGGTGAGTCCCATTTTGGTCACCACCTTGCCCCATATCTTCAGGGCAGTCCTTGTGGGGGTGGCAATTTATGGGCTAGGTGGTCTAGTCTGTTTAGGCAACCCAGGCAAAGGTCTCAATGGGGGCAACAAGCCGTAGCCCGGTCCATGTGAAACCAATGTTTCTCATTGTCGCATGCTACCCATTCAGAGAGGTGACGAAGGTGTGCTGCCAAATATTATTCGCAGAGGTTCAATGGGAAGCATCAGTACAGCGTTAGAGAACCGGGGGCTATTGCCCCTCCAGTTGAAAGTGCTAATGTCCCACTGAAGATGCAGAATGTCATTCTGGTGGATAGACGTTGACAGGGACTGGAAGAGATAGAGAATTTTCAGGAGGGTGGTCATTTTAACTGCATTGAGTCAACCCAGCCATGACACATGCAGTGGTTTCCACTGGCAGAAGTCCTCAAGAATGGCCTTGCAGCACCCCAGCCAGTGTCCAAAAAGCTAAGGATGGAGTAATTTCGACTGAGGTATGGGATGGTATGCAGGGCCCACTGGAACGTTGCAAGGAAATATTGGGAAGGAATGTCCATCTTGGGTATCGTGAGATTCATGGCTTAGGATTTGGACGTATTGACCCTAAAGCCAGAGACTCGCTCAAAAGGCTGTTAAAGCGTGAACCACCGCAGGGTGTGAAGTGGCAGGCTGGCGGAGGTTGAGTAAGAGGTCGTGAACAAAACGGCTCATTTTATTTGAGTGGCCGCCAAATAGGGTGCCTGCAATGGACTCAGTCTGTCATAGAGTGATGACCAGGGGTTCTCCCGGCAAGGCAAACAACTGGGGTGTAAGCAGACATCCTTGTTGAGTGTCTCTTGTTAGGTGAATTGGTTCAGTTTTCTGGACGTTTACTCAGATTTTGGATGTTTGGGAGACTTTGGTGACCTGGATACGGGTAATCATGCCCGGACCAAGTCCCATCTTCTCAAGGACCTGCTGCAGAAAAGACTAGCCGCCCCTGTCAAATGCCTTCTCTGCATCAAGCGAGAGAAAGCAGGTGGGGCTGTTGTGCTGGCGGGACTTATCTATCAAGTGCGCGATACAACGGATATTGTCAGCTACTAGCTGATGATGAATAAAGCCCAACTAGTCTGGGTCTATGAAACGGGGTAGGTACTGCTACAGCCGATTTGCTAAACTTTTGGTGACAATCTTAGTTCCCGTGTTCAAAAGAGCAATCGGTCTATAAGAGGCGCACAGGGTGGGAACATTACCAGGCTTGAAATGAGAGCAATCTCAGCTGCTGCCATCGTGGGAGTAAAGCCTGAGTTGAATAGTTTCAGAAGCTGATCCTGAAGATAACAATGAAAGGCCCTGTAAAATGAGACTGGGAGGCCATCCGTTCTCTGCGTCTTGCCAACAGGGAGTTCCCTCAGGCCCACTTTATCTCGACAAGAGTATAGGTTCTTCGAAGAGTTCAGTGAACTTGAGCTCTAATGTTCCATTTACAAGCGCTAAGATTAGAGTCAATGATGTCGCAGGGGTGTCTTTCCCGGTGAATAGGGCCTGATAAAAGCTATGGAATTCCTTACTTTTGCTTGCTTAGAGGTGGCCCACGCCATGTCCCTATTTCTGATTTTAGTAATGTGGGCTCGAGCCTGCTGATGACCCAGCTTGTGGGTGAGAAGTACACCGACCTTTTCACCCCCTCATAAAAACATTGCTTTAGGGCAAGGAGGGACTGCTCAGCTGTATTTGTTCTGCTGACCCTCAGTTGGCCCTGTAGTAAGACCAGTTGCCATTTGTTTTGCCAGGAGGAGCTGGACTGATCAAAGTACTTCAGATTTTTGATCTCGGCAACCAATCCCGTCTCCACCAGTTGGGGCTCCCTAGTACATGCTATGGCAATGGATATTATGAACCCTCTGATGGTGGCTTTGAGGCCATCCCAGAGCATGTCTCCTGGAGTCCCCGGGGTATAATTTAGCTCAAAAAGTCTGTGATCCCCTTTTGAATCTCAGCAGCACCAATGGGGTCCTTGAGCAGGTGTATGCGGAAGACCCAGCACGGCTGAGCACAGTCCAGGCCCGCTCCACAGTTCCATAATAACTCCAGATGGGCATGATCTGAAATGGAGAAGTATGAGATGGTAACAGATTCCAGTTTGTGAAGCAGGGAGTGGTGAGAAATAGGTAGTCTATGGGGGAGAATGAGGAGTTAATGTGCAAATAGAAAGCATAGTCAGACTGACTATAACTCCAAGCATCTATCAATCCGAGGTCAGTGAGGGCCTGTTTAAGTGCAGTGGGTAGTGCCCGAGTTCCCTGGAATGAGGTTCTACTGCAATCACGCTCAGTGTCCCAGACCAAATTGACGTTTTGCCGACCACCAGATCCCCCCCTCTCGTATTTCAGCTGCTCCTGAAGGAGGGTTCTAAGGTGCATATCATGCGCCTGGTTGGGTGCCTAAAATTGAGGAGGGCACGCAGGCAGGCAACTTGTTGAAGGGTTTGTTTCAGGCATTGAACTTCCCTGTCGCACACAGTGTTCAGTACATTAGAGCAATATCCTGCCTTACACATGATCGCTACCCCTCCTGTTTTTGCTGAAGCGTATGCCCAGAAACGTCTCAAGTATTTCGATGAGATATGTGATGGGACTCTTCCAGAGAGAAGTGTGTCCCCTGAAGGATGGTGACATCAGGATCATGCAGCAGAAGGTTGCTCCGTAGTTGGCAAAGCTTACTGGGTGAGTTTAAGCCCCCGGTATTCAATGAGAGCAATTTAGTATGTTAGGCCATAGCGTGGGGAAAAGGGCACACCTATTGTGTTGCCAGGTATAAGCAGAGTGGTGCAGGAGATTGCAAGCCCCTGGGGATCCAACCAAGAAGCACTCCCTATGTGCCTGAGGTTTAGAGGCTGGAGCAGAGATTGTGGCCAGTCGTCGCTGAGGGTTGGGCAAGGGGTGGTTCCATGTCGGTGGCATTGGGGCAGTGCAGTCACGGGGGTGGTGGCACTTTCCCAGAAGCGTAGCTGACCTTTTGGAAGAAAGAAATAAGTCAGAGATGATTCAACAAAAGGGCAACAGGGCCTGACAACTCAATTCGAATCCTGGAAGGACCAACCGAGGGATACGCTGGCCATACTTGAAAAGTCAAACCCCTGAAGGCTGAATCAAGAGGAGAGTGTCTGGAAACAAAGTCAATTCCACACCCACTCCGGACCCTCACAGCCAAAAAGGATTAAGGACAGCATTGGCATTGAGATGACAAGTGGCTTAGACGTATGCTCAGGACCACCTGCCACTATAGAGTCTACGAGCTGAGGAGCATCAGATGGAGATGTCTGTAGAGGCAAGCCAGGTAGTGTGACCTCTGGAGAAGGAGTGGGGATGCACTCACCTGCCATAAAGCTGACCAATGCTAGAGGTACAGCAGCTGTCACAGGGAGCCACGGTTGCATTGCTTAGGAGCTGCTAGCAGACTTTGTGTTGGATCCGGGTGGCATGGAAGAAGGGGGCCGTCTCATGAGGAACCCAAAGCTGAATGAGTGGGAGCCCCTCTCCATATTGTGAAGGTGTTAGATAATGTCTCTTTTGCTTTCACAAGAGGCAGCCGCTCTATGAAGCTTGTCTGAGTGCTGGGATTTTACTGTAGTCCAGATGGGGTGCAGTGGTTCTCGAGATGGAGATTGGGGTAGTGTTGGGCTCTCCTCTCATTGATCCTTGTGATTTTCAAGAGTTGTTTGGCTTATGTCAGATAGAAGGAGAAATTGGTGCTTGACCTCCCATGCAAAGATAATAGAGAACGGATAGCCCCACAGGTATCGGATGTTGAGTTCTCGCAATTGGTCGATCAAATGCCTGAAGACGCTGCAATGGAACAGGGTGACTGGCAAGAAATCTTGGAAGAGCTGGACAGTGTGGATCCGCAAAGTCAGATCAGGTTTGCTCTTCGAGGACCTCAATATGGCTTCTTTTTTAGTGAAGAAGTGTACCCGTGTTAGAATATTCTGGGTATCCGAGTGCCTGAGTATTGATGCCACTCTATGGGCTCTGTCCAACACATGAGGAGAAGCGTCTATATCCCCACGGATTGTCTGGAGCATCTTCGCAATGAAGGCCAATTTGTCAATGCCCTCCGTTCCCATAGGTACCCCCCCTGAATCTGAATGTAATTTCTTCAAATACTGTTTTCAAGATCTTCTTGTTTGAACTGCAATTCAATCTGTTGTCCCTCCAATACAGTGACCTTGTGGTTTAGTGCCTCTTGGTCATCCGACCTTGCATCAACCGTGTGTTCTAGGTCATCAACTCGGACTCCCAGTTCACTGAGTATGTGTTTAATGTCCTGGATTCAGGACTTGCAGTCTGTTTTGAGGGAGCTGATCTTTGATCAGAGTTCTTGTCGGAAATGGCCCATGAAGACCTGGGATACAGATACAGGGGCTGAGGCTCTGGTTGTGTTAGCAGGTTGAGAGTTGGAGGATTCAATGGCCACTGGGGATCTTTTGTACCACAAGGAGGTAACTGGATTGTCTTTAAGTGCCCATGTACTGTTTCATTTGTGGGTGTGCCGCGTAGCATGTCAAGTGGCGATGAGTGATCTAGGGGTTTGGCGTTGTCTAGTTCAGGCAGCTTGTGCAGCGTGGCAGTCGATGGAGAGTCCAATGCTCAGTCAGCGGGGCAGTGCGAAACTGCGTGAGCTAAGCATCGGATTGGAGAGCACCCTGTGGAAGTTTCTTTGACATGTGGGAGATTACAGTCTGGAGGTGCTCCAAGCGTTTCAACCCTGAGGACACAAGGCATGAGTGAGAGGAGCCAGTGGTTTGCAACAAAGCCGGTACGTCAGAGGCATAAAGAGACCTCTGCTGGGGTTAACCTGTGAAGACCAAGCATAAAGGGGGAGCGTTACAATGTTGGAGGTTAGCGCCTCCCGTTTGCAGCCTTGCTGAGCACAAGCAAAGGAACCCGGGCCCCTTTCAGGTGGTCTGGGAGAGGTAGATTCAAACCAAGGAATGGTCAGAGTCTTTACAGGGGTGCAGCACGGCCCAATGCACAGTCAGCAGGGCTAATGAGGTCTGTGTAAACTGTATACAACTTGGGAGGGTGCGCAGTGAAGGAATCCCTGACTGGTGATAGGGCAGAGGGGGCACCTCAATAGTCTTAGCAGGGGGGGTGCAAGGCATACGACCTTCCACTCAAGCCACAACATTGCTGAAAGGAGGTTGATGCAAGTGGGAGCTTACAGCCCTCGACCAGCGCACAGGGGCCTACGTCGTCAGAAGCTGCATAAGAAAGTATTAGGGTTTGCAGACTTGCTGCAGAAGATTTTGCTGGTAGGTAGGGGCCCAATAGTACCTCAATGTATCAGATTGCTACAGCTTTCACAGTCAGGTACATCAATCGTGAGTGCCCTTGAGCCTCCGCAGAATCAGCGATGTCCCAGCACTAGACTACCTCACCCCCAGAGCCAGAATGGGGGAGTAGCAGAGGAAGGCTCTGGCAATCACTCCCAGCTTGAGAAGGTGTAAGTGGTACTGTCCCCACCAGGCACTGCAAGGCATACAGTAGCACCAGACTACAACAGAGTACCTCTCAGTCAAATAATGTCTGCCTGAGAGAAGGCCCCACAGTAAAGGTAGGGTAGGGCAGCCCACGCCTGAGGCCTAGTGAGGTCGCAGGGCCATCCAGGATGCAGGGATACCACTGTCACTAGGTCTAGGCCCGGGTGGCGATGGCTGTTAGGAGAGCGGGGAGGGAGAGCTATTGTGTCCAAAGTCTTACCTTCAATCCAGGGACAGCTGGTGTATGAGCCCTGATAGGTCCTCTTCTGGGAAGTAGCGTATAGTGTCATTCCCTCCTGGAATCAGTCAGTCAGGTGGGGGTTGTGCTCAATATCCGTTGCTCCGTCAGTGGGGACCCCAGCTTGAAAGGACAGCCAGGAGCCCTGCCCAAAGCCCTGCAGCCCCAGCGAGGGCCTGTGACCTGCAATCAGCTATCAGAGCGGCACACAGCGATGCCAGGCAGGATTTACCAGGTCTTCATTTTGGCGCTCCCTCCTATGTACTCCACCCATGTACATAGGGGGCAGTGTAAAAATGTATGGGCGTGGCAGTGGAACGCCCACTGAAACACCCACTGCCCTCTTTCACACTAACCATAGGGTGGAAGGGGGCCTGATGCACAAGGCATTGTTGAGCCCCTGGGGCCAGGGGGCACTATTTCAGGGGCAGGGGTTGTGTTTTAGGGTTTAGGGTAGGGAAAGGGCTGAGGGCCATGGGGTAAAGTCATGCAGGGATAGGGTTTTAGGGTTTAGGGCTGGGGAAGGGTATTTTTTATTTTAGAAGGGTTGGGGACCATGGGGTGGGGTGCGCCCAAGACCGGGTTTAGGGTTTAAATTAGGGGTCAAGGAATCTTTTATCACGCATATCCTTTTATCAAACATTCTTTTACAACATATTTCGTTGCAAAAGCATGCATGATAAAGGCATATTCGCTAAAAAATATGAGTGATAAAGATATGGGGCATATTACCAAGCAATAGCGATAATTATCGCTATTGCTTGGTTAGAGACAAAAATTTACCGCAGCGCTGCGGCGATTTTTACCGCAAATAAACCTTGGTATTACCAAGGTTTAACGCAAATGCGCTAAAAATCGCCGCAAAGCATGAATATCGCTGAAAAGTCAGCGATATTCATGCATTAGCGAGCTAATGCTCTTAGCCATGTTATCCACCTCCCATTGGATAACATGGCTAAGAACTGCTCAGGGCAGGTGTTAGCTTTTGGAGATATTCCCGCCTAGCGCGAATATCTCCAAAAGTTGGTAATAGGAGATAGCGATGTTAGCGACTGTTTTCAGTTGCTAACATCTTGGCACGCCCACTTTGCATCTCATTAGTGATAAATATCACTGACATGCAAAGTGGGGCCCAAGATGGTCGCTATCTCCTACTAGCTCTCGCTAACTGGTGTTAGCGACAGCTAGGTAATAGGGAGATAATTTTATCTCCGCTTTCTTGGCTTTTAAAGCCAAAAAAGCGGAGATAAACCCCCTTGATAATATGCCCCTTGCTTTTTAATGGCATTCGCATTGTAAACATGCGTTGTAAAGGCATGCATTACAACGGAATGCGAAGTAACATCATACAACTTTTTATTTAGTGTAGTCTTAAATAAGGCTTATTTTGTGCTTGAGACTTGAGCAAATTGCAAAAGTTCACCTGAACGTTTACAACGGCAGAGTCACTAACTGGGACTGTGTTCAGTGAGCGAATACCAGGTTTTTTCTCTAATGACTGAGGCAGGTAATTCTTGGACAGGTTGCTGGAGGAAATAACGCACCTATGCTGTTTGTGTACCTTGGGATGGGGAATAACACACACACATTATTCCTCATTCAAAAGTATCAAAAACGCAAGCTGGCTCTAAATGCGCACCTGCTAATTCGTGAAAACCAGCAATCACGTATTCGCGCGTTGCAATTTGCGCTCTATTTTTGTAGATCTGGCTTTATCAACCTACCTTGAGCTTTTCTTCATATTTTTGAAGATTTTCTTCTCTTTCATAAAATCTTACAAGTTGAGGGCGGGTAAATCTAATCCGAAATGAAAATAGTGAAACTTACTACTATTTTGGTATTCGCAGAATGCACTTACTCATTTCGGTATTCACAGAATGCACTTACTCATTTCAGTATTCACAGAAGGCACTTACTCATTTCGGTATTCACAGAAGGCATTTAGGAGTCCTAAAGTTAGGACTACTAACTTCTGTGAATACCGAAATGAGTAAGTGCCTTCTGTGAATACCAAAATGAGTAAGTGCATTCTGTGAATACCAAAATAGTAGTAAGTTTAGGATTGAGTCTTAAGTTCATTCTGTGAATCGGACCCAAAGTGAGCAGGCCGTGGGAAGCTGTAATTTAAAAGACTAACGTCCAGATTCATCAAGCTTAATTGCGCTCGCAAAGGGCCAGATTCTGAGAATCTGGCCCTTTGCGAGTGCAATTTTTGCATTTGGGATTCATCATCCCAAATGCAAAATTCGCTAATAAAGAATTCGCACATTTGCGAGGAATTGCATTTAAGGAATCTCTATTTGAGATTCCTTAAATGCAATTCATGAACTATTTTAAAATTGCGAAATCGCAATTTTGGGCCGCTATTTACCGCGAGGTCAAACCTCGTGGTAACTAGCGAAAACTTAGAAAAATGCATTTAAATGCATTTTTCTAAGTTGCATGTTACACACACACATGTCCTTTGGACATGTGTGTGCGCAACACCAATGTAGATTACATTTCAGGGGTGCTACAGGGTGTCCTTTGGACACCCCTGGCACCCTTGAAATTGCATCCTTATTTGCGATTAGCAATTTGCTAATCGCAAATAAGGAATATGTAGGAATCGCAATTTATTTAGCGATTCCTACATGAATCCCGTTTTGCAAGTCTTTAATAGCGATTCCTTAATAATCGCTATTAAGGACTTGCATAACGGCACTATGATGAATCTAGCTGTAACAGCTAGATTCATGAAAGGAAATTGCGCTCGCAAAGGGCCAGATTCTGCAAATCTGACCTTTTGCGAGCTCAATTTTTGCATTTGGGATTCATCATCCCAAATGCAAAAATCGCTATTTGCGAAATCGCATATTTGCGAGGAATTGCATTTAAGGAATCTCTATTAGAGATTCCTTAAATGCAATTCATTAACCAATTTTAAACTGCGAATGCGCAATATTTGGCCGCTATTTACCACGAAGTCTGACTTTGTGGTAAATAGCGAAAACATTGAAAAATGCACTTTAGTGCATTTTTCTCTGTTGCATGTTACACACACATGTCCTTTGGACATGTGTGTGCGCAACACCTGTGTAAATTTGCATTTCAGGGGTGCTACAGGGTGTCCTTTGGACGCCCCTGGCACCCTTGAAATCGCTATCTTATTTGCGATTAGCAAATTGCTAATCGCAAATAAGGAATACTCCCCATTCATTCCTATGGGCCTCTATTCCCATAGGAATGAATGGCGAGTTATTCCTTATTTGCGATTAGCAATTTACTAATCGCAAATAAGTAATGTGTAGGAATCGCATTTTATTTAGCGATTCCTACATGAATCCCGTTTTGCAAGTCCTTAATAGCCATTCCTTAATAATCGCTATTAAGGACTCGCAAAACGGCTCTTTGATGAATCTAGCTGTAATTTATTTGGAGGTGATAGTAATAATAATAAGCCTAAACAGCCGTGGGAGTGGCCGAGGAGCCCATGTCAATTTAAATGTAGTCTCATATCATTTTACAGCAGCTATGTGAGTTCTTTCTTCCGTGCACAAAGTATTGGCTCATGCAGACAAGATATGTGATAAACTATTTCACTCTGATGAGTGATCAACAACTCTTATAAGTCCACTGGCCCATCGATAAAGTAATCAGTTATGACCAGTTGCATATGTTTATTGAGATTTATTTATTGAACGGAACGTCTTTAAAATGCACTGTAAACAAATCATTCCTAATTATTATTATTTTTTTTTAATATTTAATATGATGCAAGTCCCTCTTCCAGGACACTGATTTTCACCTCTGAGAATTAATTTTTTTTTTTTGCAGCTATTGCATTTTTTTCGGTGTGGAAGAGTTCCTTGCTTCATAGTGTGATAAATGTGTCATTCGCTGCTTCCTCAGTAATGCCTCTATTACGAGTCAGGTGGAGCGAAATTACAGAAAGCGGAACACAAGGTCTACTGAGAGGGAACTGCAGGTTGCTGCTTGTGCATTAATGAAGGAGCCATACTCAAGTACACAAAAAGTGATGGATGGAATGATTGAATTAATCTCAGCCACTGGTAATTACTAGAACTGCATGCCAACATATTGTCATTTTACAAACCATGCCACCTCAGTTTGGATCCAGCTATTTGCAATTCAATCTTGAGCCTGCTCCAGTGATAACAGCTCAGCTCGAAAAGCAAAGCCAGGCCCTTTCTGATCCGAAACAGAAGCAATGCCGGACCGGTTTTGCTCTAGTTATAGGCTCATCAGCTGGGTACAGCTTGGTTCCAGTGACACAGTGTTCGTGGGACCCACATCTTGGCACACCTGTCCTACGTAGGGCGATATACTCAAATATAAAAAAGAGATGGATGGAATGCTTGTATTAATCTCAGCCACTGATATTTACTCAGCTGCATCCCAATCCATCGTTATTTTGCACACCATGTTACTCAGTTTGGGTGCAGCTTAATGAAGGAGCCACTCCTAATGGTCCAGCTAATGATAAAAATAACCCCCAATGTATGTCGCCAGTTAGAGCAGTCACTCATGAACCAGGTTACTGCAGAGGCATCAAACTCAAGAACTGTTAATGATATCCAAAATAGACTTGGCGGCCTAAAAAGAGGGTGTGCGGCCCCATGTCAAAACAACAGTAAGGTAGCCATGCCTTCCTGAATTGAAGGAACCATGGGAGGGTAAAGTCCATCATACATCTGGGCATGGAGGGATAATCTGGTGCAAAGGAAGTAGGAGGAGACACTGAAGAAGGCATGAAAATACCATCTTCTCTCACTTTCTATGTAGCTAATTCATTGTCTTGGTAGACACCCCTAGAAGTTATCAATGTGACCTTACACTAATGCTGAAAGTGGTTCAGCAAATCCAAGTTACTAATGTAATACCGCACAATCTTGAAAACCCTGTGTCTTCCTCTTACAGATTAGCCCTGACCTGTGGTTAGGGCAATTATAGATTCATTAAAAAACAGCAAAATACATTCAGGGTATCTGCGGCAAAATGTCTATGACAATAAAAATAGAAAAATTGTCATCTTTGTGGCAAAACTGTACAATCATGTGGTCGTGTAACAGACGCAACCTTTAGGCCCTCATTAGGAGAGGTTGATTTAAAATTAGAGTCTTGGAGTTTCTGCCAAAGATTTTGGCTGTTGAGAGCATCCCAAATATCTCTGAAACACCATGGAAAAACATGCAAGAACGAGCACTGAAACAGTAATTCCTGCATGTTATTAACTAAATGCATGAAAGTATTATTTCTTGGCACCTAATGTCAATGTGACCACAATTAACATTATTTCCGTGGCAGTGACATATCTGGGATTTTCCCATTACAATCGTATTGAGGAACTAAGCCTCAAATAAAATAACATTATATCAAACACTCATCAACTTTACTCTGTGAGAAGCAATATTTATGGATAATAGTGCATGACACTGCTATGTCTCAATTAAAATGTAATAGAGTAAGTCTCTATCAATAAAGTATTCTTTCTCAACACATGCTATATGTATCATGTGAAATGTATGTTGAGTCTATTACTGCAGGACATTACATCTCCATCTCATATTGCTGGTGATGTCAGATAGGAGGATGAGCAAGTGGAACAAGCCTCCGCCAGCCACATTCAACCATCAACCGCCAGCCACAGTCCACCACCACAAAACACCCAAGGAGGATACAACCAACTGCAAAGCCCACCTCCTCTAATCACCCGACAACCTCACCTGCAACCGCATACATGGTTTTTGGTTCACAACATAGGTGCCACTGAACTTGGCTTATTCCCTTACTACTCCATCCACCAGCAGCCTCAGCATCCCCTCAAAAATGCCACTTTCGGTAGTCACTGATAACCTATTATATAGAATGACGGAGTCAACATTTCAGGGTGGCGACCGATTTGAAATGCCTAAAAGTCTGATCCTGGGAGCATTGGGTGGTAGAGTCATAAAATCTACCTTTGCATGGCTCAATGTGGTGTTATTAGGCAGTAAATGCAAGTTTGAGGAATATGTACAGACCTCCTGTAATCCTCTCTATATGATTATGGCACACTTTGTGTCTTTTGTTTATGATAGCCTCTTCTGTATTACAGAACTTCTGTCTATTTAAGGATGCATTCATGGGAAATAGTGTGAGCGGTATTACTAGGTGGTAAATTCGGGTTCACTTTTTCCAGTTAAAGAACTGCACTTGTAAAATCTGATACTGCTGGACCCAGAAAAACCCCATAATTCCAGGTGTGGCAAGTGATTTTGCCTGCTGCAATTATTATTTCCAGAAATATAGCACTCCGATACCACTCAACTCATAAGCAGGGTTTGTGAATGGCCTGGCAATCCACTGAAATATAAATCCAATTATATTCTATGGGATTTATATTTCAGTGGATAGGATATCCGTTACCTTCCTGACGAGTAACACGCCCGTCAAGATATAAATCAGGCCCATAGTGTGATGAGAAAACACAAGTTTAGTAGAAGTTATGTCCTGCACTTTTCGACCACAGATGTCATCATAAGGTTAACCCCTTCCACGCGGGGCTAATTCCCCCGCATTGCGGGGCGAAGGGGGGTCCGCGTGCGGCTCCGCGGTGCTAGTGATGAGCCCAGCTCGTCATGCTACACAGTGGAGCTGTGCTCATGACGAGCTGAGCTCGTCACAACTCTGCCCACTCCCAAGGAAAGCCCGTGCAGGATGGGAATTAGCCGCACGTGGGGGTTCCGCGGCTGTTATGACGAGCACAGCTCCACTGTGCCTCATGATGAGGTGAGCTCGCCATAAGCTTAGAAGAGGTTAACCATTTTTCCAACTAGTATTCCCTTATCAGTCTGTTGTACCCTGACGAAGGGCTAGGAAAAAAGCAAAGAATCGAACCTCCCTGGGTCCCAATACCAAAATAGTTGGCAATTCCAACCAATTTCAGGAAGTGGGAATACTATGGTATTACACCTTTGATTCTGAAAATATCTAAGAAACAAATGGGACTAACCACTGGAATTGGAGTAACCACACCTAATTCCTATGGTAATTACCCATTTGTCAGTCACCTGGAAATTTTACAAGCAGTTAATAATTTCAAAGTGTGTGGCATAACTTCATTTGCTGCATGATAATGTTACAGGAACCACTCCACCCAGAAACATAAAAGCTGTACTATGTAAGTGAACTAGCTCTTAGACACAAAAAGGAGACTCGCATGAAAGTTTTTGTGTCTTTGTAAAATTATAATTCTGCTTCCTACTGCATGATGGCTGAGAGTACATTCAGAAGAACAGACAGGCGGGTTACAGACAAAAAGAATATAATCTGTTATATATTTATGTTTTATACAATTTTCAATTAATAATTCAGGCTTGAGCAACAGTGATTCATTTCAGGAAAAAACACTCAGTGCCAGAATCACAAACTTGTTATACAATGCAGCACAGCAACCAAAGTTGCTTCTCTGTGTTGCATGAGAGGAAAACAACAAAACAAGACAGCAACATATTTACTAATATTTGTTGCTCCTGCTCTCCCCCTTAGTGCAGGAGCACAATCAGACTGCCTAGCATCATGCACATATCTTTACATCATAGTGTCAAGGTGGTGCATGGTGTCTAGCATAGGTTGTGTGCTGGGAGAGTCCCCTTCCAATAAAAAATACTATGAGGTATATTTATCAAGAAGTCAAGCAGCACTGCAAGCCACCTTACTGCACTGTGTGACAGGGAAAGGGCAGTAATATGCCGTATTTAACATAATATGAACCACTCTTGTCTTTTCCCACTGCTGGCGTACAATTTGCCACCTAGCACCAATGCAGGCACCCTTGCTGCAAAGGTGCCCGTGTTGTAAGTAGGATTGTTTTTTTTGCAGGAAGGGACACGTTCCTGGACGAAAACAACCCCCGGAGGCATTTTCTTCTATGTTTGCCACAAATGCAGCACAAATAGAAAGAGGAAACAAAAGGGAGAAATCCACATATTTCTCCTTGTTAAGCCTCCCCTGGGGATATGTAGCATTTTGACACATTTCCAGTTCTAATGGTAATGGTAAATCTGGCATTGCATCAAGAACCATGGGTGTTGTGTGGGAAGACCCACGTACCACCCATGGAACACCTCCCTGGGGCAGAGTAATGCAACACAGTGATTTGGGCTGTGCTGTGTTACTCTTGATTTATGAGCCACTCAGGGCCATGCAAGGTGGCCTTGCTGGTCTTGATAAATGAAACTTAAGGGGTGCATTGCTCTTGCACCCTGTTACGTGGCACAAGGGTGATGCAACCCTTGGATAAATATGCTCCTATGTCTACACAAACTTTTCCCAAGTGTGTGCTACACAGTGCAGCACACATTCAAAATAAGAAAAGTATGGAGAAATTAAAACATATCTACGTTTAAATACCAGCCTCAAAGAGGCTTTCATTTTTAGTGCAAAACTCTCCCTACAATGATAGTAGATTGGGCTTTGAGTCAAAAAGCATGGGTAGTAACATGGAAGTGTGGATGTACCACCCATTGCATGATGCCCTTAGCACAAAGCAAAGCAAAGCAATTGTAGTACTGTATTGTGTTACTTCAGGGCTACTTTCCAGCTCAAATAAAGTTTTGGGCTGGAAAGTAAATCCTATATCAATATTTTGTACCTATTTGCATACTTTTTGTGACACATCACCAGCGCAAAATGTTAGTAATTCTGCCCCATGAATTCCAAGGGACTGACTATGATGGACTTCAGAATTCAGGAGCAAATTTCATACCTGTTAATTTGTCCGAATGAGTATTGCAATAATTAACAAATACGCATTTTTCACCTGTTTCCGAGTTTATCAAATCAGAAAAGCAAATAACGCATCAATAAGCCATGCTGTTCCGCATTCTTTTATGCACAACCAGCACATGTGTTCTGGTTGCATTTGTGATTTGTGGCAGGCCTACCTGCTGTAAATCTCGGGAGCAAACGTCCTCCATTTTTTGCATCAAATTTGCAATCCTGGTTCGGGGGTAAATGGATGTTTGTGCTTAAAATGGGATTTGCAACCCTACAATAATCATGCCCAAGAAGGAGCAAAACATGTAAAGGTCATCTCTGTAAAATCACGAGAAGAATGACAAACATAAACTCTGCACTATGAAAATCGCACTCTGGATTTCAGGATACAAATATAATATGTATTCATTCAACATCGTTTATGCGATAATAGGATGCCTTTGAAAGCCTATAATTAAGAAAAAGCATTTTCTGCTGAAAGACGGTTGATAATAATATTAATAAGATTAAACAGCCATGCAAGTGCCTCCTGATTAGCTATTGACCAGTGAATCCTACAAACACATTCATAGTGCCCGTAGTGTGTGAAGAAAGTATTGGTTTATGTCAACATGATATATGATAAAGTATGTCATTGATCTCGCAAACTCTTGTTTGCCCTCTGGCCTGTCAATAACATATTCCATGTAAACCACTGGTGTGTGTCTCTTGGGGTGTATCTATAAAATACTGGAAAATATTTTGCATGTAAATTCTATCCCAAATAATGACATCCTTTGGTCCATAAAGCTCATACAAAAAGCTTTTATCTGCACTTGCATACGTGCACGGACCACCTAGTGTGGCTGCAGAAGCTCGTTGGTAGAGTATTTTCATGTTCTTCTTGCAGCATTTGCCAGCTATTCTGTGGCCCCTCACAGGGCTTAATTGGAGCTAGTGGTTGCAGGTGGGGTCAACAGCACCCTTTTTTGGGAACAGGGGCTCATTTTTTATCATTAAGGTTTGGCCCAGAACAAGAGAGAGGAAGGCAACAAAGAGAAGAAGAAGGAAGAGAAAGACACAACACAGTGACTAAGGGAGAAACTGGTGTTAGCAATGGGGTTTCTTTTTTTTTTTTTGATTTATAAAAGTTTTTATTGAAAAATGATTGGCTATGGTATGCACATAAGCCAGGCAGAACCCACCACTCTAGTCAGGGTAAGGGAGTTACACACCTAAGATGACCCCTGCTCACCCCCTTGGTAGTATGGCCAGAGTAGTCAGGTTTATCGCAGAGGCAATTTGTAAAGCGTTTGCTTAACACACTCACATCAGTAACACAAAAAATACACCACAAAAGATACTCCACACCACTTAAAAGTACAAAGTATATTATACATAAGTCATAGACCAAAACAACATAAACCAGCAATTACTTTGCCAATTAGGAAATTGTCAAAACGACACAAGTCCAATAAAGAAACAACTGTTATTTTGTAAAACATCATGAAAGAAATCATTACTGTGCAAATTACACAGTCCCTGAAATAGTAATAATTATCATGACCAGTAGAAGGCATAAAGATGACATAAATCCATATCAGAGCATGAATTGCACCACGTAAGGCACAGGCATCGTCAACTTTCCCCCTAAACACGAAGACCACAGAGCATCTGCGCTCCTTTTACATTTTACACGGTAAATAAACGCAAAAAGTAGAGCATAGGCAATCCTGCACACATGCAACACTTAATACAGTACATTCTGATGCACATTGGTTGTGAAATACAGCTCTACGCCACTCCCGGGGTCCTCTCCAGAGGTTTCACCCCAAAATTCAGGACAAATGCCCCCAAACCTGCGACACTAAGTAAATGAGGTGGGGGACACATGCAGAAAACAGTGCGGGGAGAGGCCTCGTCAGTGAGCATGTGAGAGACCTCCCACTCACTAAAGTCAGTTGCCTGCAAACCTGTGATGCACCCATAGTGACAAAATACCGTACTGCCCGCAGTGCTATCAGCCTCATGGGACCCTTGGGAGGGCCACAGCACCCTTTCTACCTCTGCTCGATACTGCAGGGGGGTGGGGGGGGTGCAAAGAGTCCAGTAGGCCCGGCAACACGCCCGCACAGGAGACAGAGTTGGCTCCTTGGCTTGCGCCCACCCAGCTTTTCTACTGGCAGCAAAGTGCTTTACCACGTGCTGTCCTCGCCAGAGAAAGAAGGCTATGAAATTGGAGATCTGCCACGCGGGTTTATTCCACACTTAAGCACAGCGTGCTGGATTCAGTAAGGCGGTGCACTGCAACACCTACACTGGAGGGCAAGGCAATCTTCTATGCAAGGCTCTTGGCTGACAAGAGTGCTCATGCAGCATCGCACTCACAGGGAGGAATCACGCTGCACTCCTGGCGCTGGTGTAGTAGGGAGCACAGCCACATGAGGAAGCAGAAAGGCTAAAAGGCTTCTCTGGTGCAATAGCGCTCAAGGCACTGACAGCTGACATATGGGGAAATAAAAACATTGAAGCTCTCGCCACAGGCTTCTCTGTAGGGCCCAAAAATCAATCCCCAGTGAATCGCTCTCCATGTGCTTGTTACAAGTGACCAGCGAGCCTGGACTCAGAGTCCCACAGCCACTTCTGGGCAGTCACGAGTCCCAGGAAAACACTGGGGAGCATGAGGCACAGACAGACAGGCAGCAGACCAGCACACTGAGATTAGCAATGTGGCAGTTTCTCAAGCAGCCAAACAGGCAAGCAGGTCAGCACAACAGAGCAAAACTACTCTAAGTGGTGATCTTTTCTTGCAGCTCTGCAGTCCTTTTGTGCGGCATGTAGAGCCAGCAGCATCTGGTTACTAGCCCCACTCAGTGTCTGAAAACATGGGGTCTGAGCCCCTATTCATATTCTCAAAATGTCTTTGATGTGGAGGTGATTTCAAAAGAAATCATGAAGTGAACAACACCCCCATTCAACCCCAGCCCTGGCTCCAGACATCAGTAGAGGGTAAACAAGCCCGTTGTGTGAGAGCGGGACACAGCCTATACAAATGTAAGTGCACCCCGCCTCCCTCTCTCCCTGTCCAGGAAGACCATTCAGTATGCCGATGTAACCCTGCTATACCCCAACCTCCCTGTATGATGGCTGTCAATAGTACTGAAAAATACACCTACATCAATAAGCAGGATTTAACACTATTCCAAACCTACCAAAAATGGCAACTCTACTCCTTTCAGATACAAAATTACCACTGAAACACATATCAGGGTATTCCCAATGTTAAGTTATGAGAGGAGCAGCACTCACTGCAGTGAAAAACGCAATAGGGTGTTTGTCCCTACCAGGACATGCCACACAATAAAGGCACATGTCCTACCTTTTATCTATGCAGCACCCTGCCCATAAGACTACCTAGGGCCAACATAGGTAGTACTACATGTAGCAAAAAGCATAGTTTCAGGCCTGACAAATAACTTTAAATGTCAAGTCAATGTGGAAGTAAAATGCTCAATTAGGCCCTGCAGTGGCAAAGGCCTGAGATAGACTTGAAAGGATACTGCTGTGGGTGGCGCAAGCAGCCCTGCAATCCCACTATTAGCATTTAATATAAAGGCCCTGGGTATATGGGATACCACTGTACAAGGGACTTGTAGGTAAATGAAATATAAAAACAGGTGTAAGCCAATCATACCATGTTTAAAGGAGAGAGCACATACTCTTTAGCATTGAATAGCAGTGGGAAAGTGTCCAGAGTCCTAAAGCCGACATAAACAGCTCAGAACCAAAATACTGGAGGAAGGCAAGTAGTTTGGGAATAACCCTGCAAAAAGACCAGGTCCAATGCCAGGAATGAAGAAAATGGGCAGGGAAAGTATCTTGATGGAAGAAAGAGTCATGAGGTGAAATGCAACCAATTCAGCAGCCACGGTGCTGGGCTTCTTTGATAAATACGTCTTGCAAATTAAGCACTAATCCCACATTTTGCCATTAATCTACAGAGCCTTGACCCATGGGCCCCAGCCTCCACTTCACTGCCCCAGACACTCACAGCCTGATCTATAAGAGCAGCTTATGCCCCCTGATGAACCGAGGCAAGATTAGGAGGTGGACGAGGAGGTATGGTGACATAAAAGGGTGGATATTGGTTTGTGGAGAATTACAATTGACCCATGCTATATTTCTGTCTTTCCTCTCATAAGCCTGTTTGGCTAAGGTGTTGCTTACCAAAGCATCTCCGACATAACTCATTATTTCTTTATAGAAGGAAACATTATATACTACTGAAAAGCAACTAAGTGTATGCAATATAGAGATGGTGTGGATTAGACAGAGCAAACTAAATTGAAATATCCACATATGCACATTCAAAAGCTACAATAAATAACAAACCACACATGATGAATATGGCCATTCATTTGCATTATAATTCAAATAAACACACAGAAACCAATTAAACTGATCCTGGGAACAAGCGGTCTGGGGTGACCAGTCATTGAAGGTCCTCTGGATGTTTGTAGAAATCATTGAAATGGGAAGTCAGACCGAGTGGGCTACACAAGATTAACAATTGTCAACAGAATAACAGTAGAAACAAGAATAGCAATAGTGTAGCAATAGCTGGAATGCATTAGAACTCAGAAAATCAGCAAACAATCAATGCTGCACAGTTACTCCCTAACAAGAATCAGAGGTTTCATGCACCCAGGCAACATCAATGATGGATATAGCCTCTGATCATGTCCTGCACAGAACTTGGCCAGGCGGAAAGCCAAACCCTGATGTGCACGTCCAACCATTTCTGACAACCTGAGGTCAGCACCCTCCTATGCATGGTCTTTGACAGTGTTGTCCACATGGCTAGGTCTCCAGCCAGGGCCTGCCCCCAACCCTGCCTTGCCCCCCTATCCCTAACGGGTGCCTAAACCCCAACTGAGCACAATCATCAGGAGAGTGCAGTAGTGGGTTGGGCCTGCGTCCAACCCACAGGAGACGGCCAACCCCCACTGTGCACGCTCTACGACCTACAAAATGGCATTTGGCCACAGGATCTGGTATAAGACCATTCCCTTGGATACTTTAAGCACTGCAGTACCGGTACTGGTACGGTGGTATCATAGGGGTGCTACACCAAGGGCTGTCACCACGGTATTGGTGCCCTGAAAATATTATTTTTTATTTGACTTAAGGAGGGTCTCTTTGGGATTCTCCACATGTCCCCTGGGTGTAGGTGTGCCCACCCTCACCTCTTCAAGGTTTTTTAAAAATGTTCCCCCAGGACTCAGGGCCCCAGTCCTGTAATGGTGGCTGAAACCTTTTGTTCAGCATTGCAGCCAGCCAAATAGATTGCTCCAGACCTGTGGGACCAACCATCCAGATATTGCTAACATTTCCTGAGTGTTACAACTTCAAAGAACAGTCCAATTATGCTAGATCAAGTTTTCTCCACAGAGCAGATTGGTCCGTCTATATTCACGGGCTCAAGTGAAATTTCTAGGGCTTCCTCTGATAGGAATGTAAATTTCCTGCAGATGGACTACACCCCAGAAAGAGGGTGGAGTTGTCCACTATGGGCAGCACTCATCCTCCATCTTTGAATCCCTTTCTTTTCAATGTTATGCAGCTGATTTAGTTGTTTGGCCTTATACTAATAACTTTTCTTGATGGATGACTACAATATTGTTGTGGACAAAGATGATGAAATGTAAGCACTTTGACTATACCTGGCCATAGACCAGTCATCATGAACATCTCTTCATGCCCAAGATTCATAAATCTGACCACATTTGAGGGATATTCATTCTCTCTTTGCTTATTTAGAAAAGAGATACAATATCCTTCCACGTCATGGCTTTCACTGGAATGTAGCTACCACCTACTTTGCTACTAGGAGGTTCAGTCTGCAATGCATCTCTTCAGTCTACCAGCTCTTCCCTTTGGCAAATACCCTGACTAAACTCTACTTTTTTATGCTCCTCACTTGCCTGCAACACACACATCCAGTCATCAATGCATTCCTTCATTTTTCTGTCTTGTCAATGACTAATGGAATGGTGCCACTTATATATTGAATTTTCCTGAGTCTAGCCCTTACCCCCAGGCTGGACTGGCCATAGCAGACAACGGGCATTTCCACGGAGGCCAGAAGGGAGGGGGCGGTTTTGGACCCCTGGGGTCTGGTTTTGTTTACAGGTGGCCGGTTTTGCAGCAGTGCTGAAATATTGCCCACCTGTAACAAAAGCAGCTGCAGGAGTGGTGCTTCCCACTTGCACCCCCTCACCTCTGGGGGTCTGGATGAGCTGATTGCCAGGGCTGGTTTCAGTTACCAGTCTGCGCATGCTCACCTGACCCACCCCTTGTGTCACACTGATTCTGGCTTGAGAGTCCAATCTTTGTACCAAAATGTTATGCCCAGAAAAGTGATCTATTTGCCTGGAGGCTTCTCCACAAACATAAGAGGGCTCTAGCAGTGCCTGTGGTAGTGTTTGACTGAAGGAGGAAAGTTAAATGACTTACCTAGTTCTCTTTTAGGCATTTCTTGCATTATGCCCCCCATAGTTGTGGGTGGCACTGACCGGGGTGCTGCTTGTTGGAGAAAGGTTATATGGTTTTCAAATACTCCTAGAGATGATAGTGTATGGGAAGCATCTTGCTCCGCCATTTAGGTGAGTGGACTGCTACCTGTTCTCACATTTATCACCACTGTCCTGTCCACAGGTGTTGGCTTGAGCACACATCTCTGGTTCTTCTTTGGTGTTGCTCCAATAGGGCACCCATAATATCACAATAGCCATTCAAAACTGTATCATAGCAGTGGTCAACTGGATGGGAGCAGACGCCCTGAAGCTAAATACAGACAAGTCCAAAGTACAACTGGTCGGTGTGACACCTCTAGCTACCCATTGGAATAGTGGCGTAAAAATCTAGTGTCACTGTTCTCCGATCCCTCTTGTCAAAAATGTGGAACTCTTACTAAATACATGGCTTACTGACTCTATTGAGATAAACAGAGTAATATCCTCTGTTTACTTGTTCTTTTACATTTGAATTCTTCAGAATATCTGCCGGATACTGACCTTATGAAAGAGATCAGTGGCTCAGACCTTTTTTTTTTATAATAATTGGACTACATCCAGTTCTATCTTAGTGATGGAAGGTTGCAGAAAGCACACAATGGAGAATAATTTTTAACTTTAGATCTCCAAAGATATGCACACATTCCTCTACACTTGCCATTGTTGTAACGGCGTCTGGCAGTTTTATTGCAGAATATGGTTAGCAAACATACTGATATGACAGAAATACTGTGCCATCAATATTTTTATTTTTTTAACAGTTCTTTTTATTTCAAAAGGAAAACAAGTACAATATAGTGATGACTGTAAACATATGTCATACATTAATAAATATAGTATGCCCATTGGCGTTCCTCCCTCATGATGTCCAGCGGCCTCATTCGATGTGGCGCTACCACCAGCTTTATCATATTATTCCTAATATCTCTAATGTCTGTGGACCCGCCCTCTCAAGAGGTGTGCACAGTATTCCCCTACTTTCATTCAATCCATTCCCCCAAATATTTGTCCATTTATGGGGACACCCCTGCTCTTAGTCATAAAAAGTCAAGTCATAAAATTTGTATAGCGCGCTACATACCCAGAGGGTTTCAAGGCGCTAAGGAAAGGGGAGGAGGAATTATTTGTCAAATATCCACGTTTTAAGCTGCTTTCTGAACGCTAGGTGATTCTGGGTGAGGCGAAGGTAAGCGGGGAGTGAGTTCCATGTTTTGGCAGCCAGGTATGAAAAGGATCTGCCTCCCATGGTGGTCTTGTTGATGCGAGGTACAGTGGCGAAGGCTTGGCTGGAAGAGCGAAGTTGGCGGGAGGGGGTGTAGAAGGACAGTCGAGAGTTGAGGCAATCTGGTCCGATGTCGTAGAGTGATTTGTGTGCGTGGGTAAGCAGTCGGAAAGTGATCCTCTTATTGACGGGTAGCCAGTGGAGGTCTCTAAGGTGATCAGAGATGTGTTCGTTGCGTGGGATGTCTAATATGAGCCTGGCTGAGGCGTTTTGGATTCGTTGGAGTTTCTTCTGGAGTTTAGCGGTGGTGCCTGCGTAGAGGGTGTTTCCGTAGTCCAGTCGGCTCGTGACCAGAGCATGGGTGACTGTTTTCCTTGTTTCGGAGGGGATCCAGCGGAATGTTTTTCTGAGCATGTGAAGAATGTTAAAGCAGGAAGAGGATACGGCGCTGACTTGTCTGTTCATTGAGAGTGAAGAATCCAGGATGACGCCTAGGTTCCGTGCGTGGTCTGTCGGGATGGGTGCTTTTCCGAGGGCTTCCGGCCACCAGGAGTCGTCCCAAGCAGAGGGGGATGTACCTAAGATGAGGACTTCTGTTTTGTCTGAGTTCAGTTTCAGACGGCTTAGTTTCATCCATTCTGCGACTTCTTTCATTCCTTCGTGTAGGTTAGTTTTGGCGGTGCTGGGGTCCCTGGTGAGAGAAAGGATCAGTTGAGTGTCATCCGTGTAGGAGATGATGTTGAGATTGTGTTGGCGAGCGATGGCCGCAAGGGGGCTCATGTATACGTTGAAGAGGGTGGGGCTGAGTGAGGATCCTTGTGGTACGCCGCAGATGATTTCAGAGGCCTCGGACTTGAATGGTGGGAGGCGGACTCTCTGGGTTCTTCCGGTGAGGAACGAGGTGATCCATTCCAGTGCTTTTCCTTGGATTCCGATGTTTCTGAGGCGTTGTAAAAGGGTGCTGTGGCAGACTGTGTCGAAGGCTGCAGAGAGGTCGAGGAGGATGAGGGCGACTGTGTCTCCGTTGTCCAGTAGAGTTCGAATGTCGTCTGTTGCTGCGATGAGGGCGGTCTCAGTGCTGTGTTTGGCTCGGAAGCCAGATTGTGAGGGGTCGAGTGATTTGTTGGCTTCGAGGAAGGCGGCGAGCTGGTTGTTGACAGCTTTCTCGATGACTTTGGCCGGGAATGGAAGAAGCGAGATGGGGCGGTAGTTTTTGAGTTCGGTGGGGTCTGCTGTTGGTTTTTTCAGAAGGGCGGTGAGTTCAGCGTGTTTCCAGTCTTCCGGGAAGGTGGCGGAGTTGAAGGAGCAGTTGATGACGTCTCGGAGGTGCGGAGCTATGACGGAGTCTGCTTTGTTGAAGATGTGGTGAGGGCATGGGTCTGTGGGGGATCCAGAGTGGATGGAGTTCATCAGGCGGATGGTGTCCTCAGTGGAGATTGGGTTCCAGGCGTTAAGGGTGTTAACGGGGGGAAGATGGTCAGCAGATGGTAGGGTGGGTTGGCTTCCGGGTTGGTTGTCGAAGCTGTTGTGGATGTCAGCAATCTTGTTGTGGAAGAAAGAGGCTAGGGAGTCGCAGAGGGTTTGAGAGGGGGTGATGTCGTTGGAGTTGGCCGAGGGGTTGGAAAATTCCTTGACGATGTTGAAAAGTTCCTTGCTGTTGTGGGCGTTGTTGTCAAGTCGATCCTTGAATGCTGTTTTCTTGGCTTTTCGGATCAGTTGGTGGTGAGTACGAATGGCGCTTTTGAAGGCATCCTTGTTGCTGGTGGATGGTTCTTTTTTCCAGGCCTTTTCAAGGGAGCGGCACAGTTTCTTGGATTTCTTGAGGTCATCGTTGAACCATGAGGCCTTCTTGTTGCCAAGTTTGTGATGACGTTTTTTCAGTGGTGCTAAGGTGTCGGCGGTGTTGGATAACCAAAGGGTGAGGTTGGAGGCGGCTTCGTTGGCGTTAGAAGAGAGGGCTGGGGGGTTTAGAAGAAGCGATGAGGAGATCTGGTCGGAGGTGATTTTGTTCCAGTTTCTTTGCAGAGTTGGTTGGGGGTGGTTGATGGGTTTCGGCTTGTTGTAGGTGAAGTGAACGCAGCTGTGGTCAGTCCAGAGGAGATCCGTAGTGTGGCTGAAGGAGACATGGTTGCTGGAGGTGAAGATGGGGTCGAGTGTGTGACCTGCGATGTGGGTGGGGGAAGTGACCAGTTGTTTAAGTCCGAGGTTGGCGAGGTTGTCTAAGAGGGTGGCGGTGTTGCGGTCGTTGATCTTTTCGAGGTGGAAGTTGAGGTCTCCCAGGAGGATGTAGTCTTTGGAGGGGAGCGCGTGTGGGGTGATGAAGTCTGTGATGTCTTCACTGAATTTTGCGCGGGGTCCTGGTATAGACTACCCTTTCCGCCTGCAGACACCAGTCTATGTCAGCTTTCCAGTCACTCAATTTCAGAGCAGATTGCGCCCTCCACAATCTGGCTATATTTCGTTTAGCCAGAACAAACCATAGCATGACCCAGTAACGGTTTGTATTCATTAGATCTGTGGCTTCCCACATGTTCATCAGGCACCATCTAGTGGAGTGGGACATATTCTCTTCGGAAAGTGCTCCAGTACAAGATACTACTGCAGCCCAGTATGCCTGAAGTGCTGGACATTCCCACAGCATGTGGAAAAATGTGCCCACAGCACCACACTCCTTGGGACAGTGTGGTGATTCAACTTTACCCATGTTGACCAGTGTGAAGGTTGCAGAGTAGATTCTATGCAAGATCTTAAGTTGCACTAACCTAAAAAGTGACTGGATCGTCACTTCTTTCGGCAATGCCATTCCTTACGTTTGATGGCCAATTAGTGTTGCGTCAACTCGTCTTCCCCTGATATTAGTTTCACCCCTAGGTCCTGAATGTTGTGCTCAAGGGACTCCAACTTCGCTGTATTCTCTTTTTTTGTGCTCTGCAATCAGGGCTATCACCGGCCGCTAATTAGCATCTCAAATGCCTCCCACACGACACAATTAGACACTACCTTTCCCTCAAAAATGTTGGACTGCCTCATAGGGAGCACTCCACATCTGCAGTACCTTGGGAAACCAGGGATTAAGGGGTCTAATGTGCCTCCCATGATGCGGCCCCTGCCCAAATGATGCGTAGACTGGAGTGTGATCTGAAAATCTCCAAGCCAGGTGCCTCACATCATTAAACGCTAGAACCTGCTTGACTGAACCTAATAGATTATCGATTCTGGACATGCTCCTGTGCACTTCAGAGTTAAAGGTATAATGGCAAGTTGTGGGATTAAAGGCCCGCCACACCTCTACCAATCCTAAGGGGGGCAGGAAACCACATAGGGCCTTACTGGAGACCTCACAGTGGTGCGAGGGACACAGATTTATGTCTCCGCAGAGTGCGGCATTGCAGTCCCTACCCAACAGTAGCTCTCCAACTGGAAGGTGGAGCAAAAAAGGGCACCAGATCCGCCAATGTTGAAGCATGGAGCCTGGAGGGGATATAGAGTGAATCAATATTATACAGATAATCCTCCCAGTAGCCCGCTAGCACCAAAAACCATCCTTGCAAAAACAACAGTTGATGTACAGAATGCAGAACACTGTCATACATTCACCCCAGTACAGTGATCTGGCCCAAAATCCATCATTTTTCTGTACTCCACACCCCCCCAGTTCAGACATGGCCATATGCAAATCAGCCTTGACCCTGTGCCTCATGGAAACAGTCCAGCCCGAACTGCCAAGCCATGTCTCCCCTGGACCGGAATCAAACATCCTAGGACCAGTTTCTGGCTATCAGCCGTCATCAGCCAGGATAGCTTAACTCCAGTGGTGTGGAGAGCACGGGACTCACGTCTGAGCATACCCGTCCCACTCGGGGTGACAAATGAAAAAACAACAGTTGATGGACAGAATGCAGAACAATGTCATACATTCACCCCAGTAAAGAGATCTGGCCCTAAACCATCGTTTTTTGGCACTCCACACACCCCCTGTTCAGACATGGCCATATGCAAATCAGCCTTGACCCTGTGCCTCATGGGTGCAGTCCAGCCCGAACGGCCAAGCCATATCTTTCCTGGCCCGGAATCAAGCATCCTAAGACCGGTTTCTGGCTATCAGCCGTCATCAGCCAGGATAGCTTGATTCCAGTGGTGTGGAGAGCACGGGACTCACGTCTGAGCATACCCGTCCCACTCGGTGTGACAAATGCAGAAACAACAGTTGATGGACATTATGCAGAACAATGTCATAAATTCACCCCAGTACAGAGATCTGGCCTAAATCCATCGCTTTTTTGCACTCAACACCACCCCAGTTCAGACATGGTTATATGCAAATCAGCCTTGACAATGTGCCTCATGGGAACAGTCCAGCCCGAACTGCCAAGCCATGTCTTCCCTGGACCGGAATTAAGCATCTTAGGACCGGTTTCTGGCTATCAGCCGTCATCAGCCAGGTTAGCTTGACTCCAGTGGTGTGGAGAGCACGGGACTCACGTCTGAGCATACCCATCCCACTCGGGGTGACAAATGCAAAAACAACAGTTGATGGACAGAATGTATAACAATGGCATACATTCACACCAGTACTGAGATCTGGGTCTGAATCCATCGTTTTTTGCACTCCACCCCACCCCAGTTCAGACATGGCCATATGCAAACCATCCTTGGGCGTCACAAGCAATCTGTTGAATATTGAACAAGAAGGAGTGTCAATAAACAATGCCTACCCCTCTGGAGCCTCTTGTGTATCCCGCATGGGCCACCAAGCGATAGCCCCACCTGTTTAATACATTGTAATTCATACCCTGGAGGTGTGTTTCATGTAAGGGTGGGCCGAGCACTCTACTCCGCCAGTGGAGTGTGGGCAGATTTGACAGCTCCGCTGGGAATGCGGAGTATAGGGCAAAACTCTGACTCCATAGCGGAGCGGAGTTAGCCAGCAACCCGTAATAAAAAATACTTACCAACTACTTTAATATGAAATAATAAACACGCTTACCGTCTCTCTCCTAGATGGGACCAACATCTTGAGAGAAATTTGCATGCGCAGTTCTTGCAAGAGGTCTTGCGAAAAAGGAGCATGCGCAAACGCATGCGCAGGTCTCTCAAGATTTATGTCCCACGTAGGAGAGAGACAGAGAAGAGGAGCGCAGCCCAGAGATGCCGCAGTACAGGTAAGTGTGTTTAATATTTAATTTTTAATTTTAAATTAATCTGTAAATGTTTTTTATTAGGGGGTGGAGGCTGGTGGCAGAGTGGAGTGGAGTTCCATTGAGTTTTTTCCCCAACTCCGTGGACCTCTGCGTAGTCTCACTACGCCACCTCCGCCCGGGGTTAATTTCATGAAGGTGAACTACATCTGGGGGGTGTTGTTTCAGATATTGGAGCACAACCATTCTCTTAATTTTATCTCCTAGGCCATTTACATTCCAGGATAATATCTTACATGTGCCTAACATGTGTGAGCTAGCCATCTGTACCTCTCCGAGCGCAGCCCCCCAACCCCTGTGCGGCCTCCAAAGCACAACCATTCCCCCTGAACACTAACCCCATGAACTGGCAGGGAAATTCATTGCCTGGCCATTCCTGCAATTTCAGCTGGACACTGCAACCAATGAAATTCGTCATCACTTTTACTAAACAAAGCAACTAACACCTTCATGCAAAGCAAACCCCAGTTATATGTTATCCTCCCTGTCTCCCTGCATTGTGGAATTGAAACTGCCCAACCCCCAACATTACAGAGTGCCTTTTAGCTCCACCCTTGTAACCTATTGTAGGGGAACATGGACTACCGCAGGTGTCATTTTACCACTTTCCACCTTCATAATAATGTAAATAGTTTACCACACAGTTGATGAATCACACTGTAGTAGAGTTTGCTTTGGACCCAGCGGTAGATAGTCATCAGGCTGAAACCCCAGGTGGGGGGGTAAGGCAATCAGTTCAAGCAAATCTCCAATTAAGTGAGCTACCCCCCACGGAAGAACCATGATAGTTACTCCTGTCAAGTTGCATAGTTTATGATACTTAAGAGGATGGTTCATGATGCTGCTGTTTCTGAGACACCCTTTGTTCCTTCTTTCTCTGCTGAATGGCACAAGTGCCCCCACTGTCTCTGGTCTCCTGCACCCCAGGGCGATGTAGGCCCAATGTTTTCCCTCTGACCACACACTAGCCAACCATCCAGTTCCACGCTTCTTCAGGAGTCTCAAAGAACAACATCTTCCTTTTCCACTACCACACAAAGTTTGGCTAGGAAGATCATTGTATATTTTACCTCCTTTTCACCCAAAACTTTTTTGACTTCAAGAAAAGAGCATTGCAACTTTTGCACATGACTCATGAAATCCGGAAAGATTTCGATAGTTGCATTTTCCAGTCAGAGTGGTGGTGCACTTAACTCCCTTCGTGATACCACGTCCCTGTCTCTGTAATTAAATATCGGGCCACAATGGGGTGTTAGGGCGCATCAGGCTTCGGTGGCAACCCAGGACTCCAGGGTCTCTTTCCACTGAAAAGTCATTGGAAAGGCCTTGAGGTTGTAGGTGTTTCAGGATTAGTTCTTCGACAAAGTTGTCACTCGAGGGGCCTTCCGCCCACTCAAGGACTCCCAAAATGCCGACCTAATTTCGATGGCATCGCCTCTCAAAATCTGCTATTGTGGCTTCCAGTACTTGAGTGGTAGATTGCAGGTTTTTAACTTGCACCTTAAGCATTTTGGCTTCGGTCTGCAGGGTGTCCTCCATTACTTTACGCGGGATCTGAGGTTCTTTAAATCTGTATGCATCAGTGTAACATTTGTCACGATTGCATCTATCTTGCCTTCTAGTGCTGTGCCGACCCAGTGAATTGCTGCCATTATACCCTGCAGCGTTAACTTTCCCTCCTTCGCTGGGGGTGGGGTGGGGGGCATTGCTGCTCTACCATTATTGCCTCTGATGAGTCTGTCGTTTGGGCATCTTTTTCCAATTTGGTACGGTGTGTGCCTCTCTGCCCCTTGCCTCCCAACATAGACCAAAATCCCACAATGTTGTGCAGTACTCACCAGGGTAGGGGCGGCCAATGAAGAAGGGGGCAGTTCAAAGCAATTGGGTGTTCGGTCTTACACTCAGGGGGGACCCCTGGCTACCTCCAGCAGCCTCCAAGAGTCGATCTGCTCCACTAATCTTGAGCTACCGCAGGGGAGGGGGGCTGTAACACCATCCAGGTGCCCAGGGTCTCAGCAAGTCTGGGGTGCTTTATTGTGGATGTGTTTTCATAAGAGCCTGAGTCAGGGTCAGCAAGGTATGGCTCATCTTAGTTACTCTAGTGATCAGGGCGAGGCCCACTCAATCTCGGTTCTGTGTTGCAGGGCCCACTGTGGCTCGAATCAGGCAGCCCACAGGGTCCTCCATGTCATCCGGCACCTCGCGGGGGCCTGAGTTACCCACCAGGACTGCGCTTGCCACAAGCCTAAGTCATACGGCCCCTCTTGCCCACCGGTGGCTCACCTTCTTGGTGCTCCTCACTGCCGGGTTTGGTCGGCCCTCCCAAATCGTGGTCCGCCATAGATGTCGCAGCAGTCACTAGGTCGGATCTTCCCCGGCAGTCCGGGCCGATTCTTGGGCAGGCTCTGTCTTCTCGTGCTCGGTATTTTAAGCATGCCTCCGCTTGCTTGAGGTCACGCCCCAATCCGCTTCACCTCAGCCGGGTACTGCACATCGACACGCCGTCCTGAGCTCCTTCTCGCCAAATCGTAGATCATGCCATGGCTAGTCTCTGCATCATGGCTAGGCCTCAGCTGCTGGTTACCATACGGTCACGACTTCAGGCAAATAACACCTTCAAGGCCAACTTGCTGTTCTGTGGCAGTTTTTTCATTGTAATCTGGTACTAAATTCCGGATTAATGAACTAATAACTGGGGCCATATTACAGTAAGTGCCCCGGGGGCGCAACAGGCTTATGCACAAGCTTTGCGGCCCCCGGGGCACTTTGGTATTACAAAAGGGGGCGCAGATGCTTGTACATCCCCTTCTGTAATACCGATAATGCTGGCGCACTTAAAGTTAAAGCGCCAGCAATACCTTTAAGGGACGTTCCCTCATTTGCATAGTGGTGTGCCCTATGCAAATGAGGGAATTCCTTTACCTCTGTGCCTGCGCCATATTACCGACACAGGCACAGAGGCAAAGAAGCTCTCAGAAGGCATACTCACAGTGAGCCACCTTTTAGGTGTGAATGCGCCCCCTGCGAGCAGCTCTCTGGAGGTGATAAAGGGGGTCCTATGGAGCTCCCAGATATCCCCTTGCAGGTGGGTGCAGTGACTGACTAGGGTATCTCTCATCCCCTCCAAAAGTGCAGGCGGGTTGCCGCCTGCACTGTGAAAACTCACAGCGGGTGTGTGTTTTCACATGAATGCGCTGCCCCTAGGGCAGCACGAGTTCACGGCTGCCCTGGGGCAGCGTATTCATCGTAATAGGGCGCATTTTCATTGTTTTCACCCGGCGCACCATTTTAAAAGGAGCACTGGGTGCAAACAATGAAAATGCGTAATACGACCCCCGAAGTGTAATGTTATCTATCTCAAGCAAACATAAAACCGAAATACTCATGGGCGGAACAAAGACAAAATGAGGGAGGAAAGCCAAAGAATGAAGAGCAGGAGGCAAGTGCGCTAGACAATAATGGCATGATATTAAGTACTCACCCAAAGACGACTTTAGATATATTTAATGTATTGGAAAAATACGTCTTGCTGACGGACAGGTAAGGCTTTGCCAACAGACAGCTAAAGCTGTCTCTAGTATGTCAGGGATACCAGCTAGACAGGCTATAAGTAGTCCTTACATGAGAAATAAAGTAAAACCTATCATTCTATAAAGAGGATATTTCAACTCAGCTTGGCATTTAATCTTTTATCTTGCTCATCTTTGGTCATAGAAGTTGCACTTTGATGTGAGATATCCTAATAACTTAATGTAGGGAGCACTCATCTCATACTACGCACCATTTCTGAACTAACAATAAGTGTTAATGATCCACAGAACAGCTATCCTCAAGCATACTCTGCAAGTTCTTTATTTTCCAACAAGTATTCTTGTAATGCATATACAGTTCATTAAAAAAAATATGAATGCAGTATGCAATTATTTGATTTCAAATACATTTTGTGACTCAAACAAACCCATCTTGCCGCTAATGTTTTTTCATACAGTGTTGTTCATGTCTTTGCTAAAGACAACACATCTCCTGCATGTTTGCAGCATGGTTTTAGGTTTTGTGAGTAAGAATGTATACACACACGGTGGTAGCATGCTACTGCGCCCTTCTAACTCTGTGCCTCCATTAGTTATGATGGATCAATTATTCAATTCTTTTCAAGAATTCAGGTAATGGCTGGACTGCTGAGTTGTGAAATTAAATAAATGCCACACTGCACAAGGCAGGAGCATGAATGTACCTATATTTAAAGTGTACCACATAGATCTTGGATCTGAGAATATAGAATATGGATGTCCATTTAAAGGAACATGCTCAGGCTATAAATGTCCCGAAGAATGTTTAAAGACTGTAGTCCATTGAGAGTGTTCTGTGGCAAGCACTAGACTCTTGCACAAAAATAAAATAAAATTATAAATAATAAAATAAAATAAAAGATAATATGATTTAGGACGCACCGCGGACTATGAGAATTGTTGATCAACTGCTTGTGGACAATAAATGGGTTTTAAATCGGAAAGCTGTTGAAGAGTTTATGGGATGAATGCCTTTTTGGCTCTTAGTTGCATTCACGCATCACATGGTTAAGAAATTTTCAGCTCATACATTCATAAAACTTTATTCAGCATAAATTGTCTGAGCCATAAAAGCACACAATATTATTATTAAAAATTAGAGTATTGTTAAAAACATTGATCTCAGAAAACACAGTGCCAAAGCAGTTACAAAAAAAGTATATATTTTTAAACGTCATGAATAAACACACCAAATCAAATAATAATTGTCAGTTATTATGCAAGGACGTTGATCGACAACATATGGTATTGAAAATAGTACACTGAAGTGCCCCCATTTAGCCAAAATCACATGGCAGCAGGTGCTACCTCATTGCCTTTTCAACACCAATCCTCTGAAAATAAAAGAGCAACACAGCAGTTTGTCCCCTTTTAGGGCGCAAATTAATTAGGAGTAAACATATGCGACATAGATTCTCCTTGGCTGTAACATCCGTTGTCCGCACATATGTACTCATGCTGAAGTTAAACTCCATGGAATGGGGAATAACAGCTCCAAATTCTGCGAGGTTTCACACGCCCCATTACCACTTGTAACCCCCAGTAAATGGAAGTAGGTGTTTTTCTGCAGTGTGGGGTTGAAGGGAGGAGGTTGTGAGTTTAGGGGATTAAAGGGAAAGCTTAGTTCTGGCAGCCTGGCGGGGGAGAATGAATCCCCCTTGCTGTCGAAAAAATGTCAGGAAATATTTGAGGATGAGGCTTAGCTGATCTTACAGTCACTGCCTCATGCAAGATTACCAGCTGGTTAAACTAGGTCTGATGTTCCCACACCTGGTTACAAAACAAGGTGTGAGAGCACTGGGCCAATTGTGATCACTTGTAATGGTATACTGTTCTGCCTGTCTCAAAATCAGACCCTTGGATGTTATTCTAAAAGGTCTGAAGGAAAACAACAGGCTTTAGCGTGTAATGAAACGGTACCTAGCAACAGGAGCTACCAACATCTGACTAAATCTAGCAAAAGGTAAAAGGGTACATATTTGTTTGAAAAGACAATTGTAGGGAGAAATAAGTCACAGTGCTGCAAGGCAGTTTTTAGCGGTTGAATGCAGCATCACAAGGTCAGCAATGTTTGTTACTACTACTCGGCACTCATGCAGATATCAGAGTATTGAACGACCCTCTCTGCAGGGTCGCCCCAAACGTTTTGCCTTCACATCTTCTGTTTCTGAGCCTGTTTTGTTGGCCTTTAGAGCTCTGTGCACTTCACTGCTAACAAGTGCTAAAGTGCTTTTGCTCCCTCCTTTAAACATGCTAAAACTGGTTACACCCAATTGGCACGTTTAATTTATCTATAAGACCCTTGAAAGGTAGAAGTACATCTACCCAGGGCCTGTAAACGAAATACTGCTGGTGGGCCTGCAGCATATATTGTGTCACCCACTTAAGTAGCCCTTTTAAACATGTCTCAGGTCTACCATTGGAGCCCATTTTTGCAGTTTTGAACTGTCACGTCCACCTGGCAAAGTAAACCGTATTGCCAGGTCTTCCTTTTTAATTCAAATGAGCCACCCCTGGAGTAGGCTCTAAACAGTCCATAGAGCAAGGTACAGTGTATTTTAATTGTTGGACATGTATTTTTGAGTTTTATATGTCCTGGTAGCAAAAAACTCTCAAATTATTTTTTCGCAATTTTAATCTTTTCAACAGTATAACATTGGAATTATACTTTTTATGCAGAGTAATCGTGAAAGGGGCCCATATTTACAAGGCCATAAAAAGTCACATACTTTACGTGGCCTTGTAAAAATGGGGAAGCCGACTGCGCTGCCAATGAGTCAAAAAAAGTGATGCACCGGCGACACAATGCACTTTTTAAATAAACCCAAGGGTGTTGCTGTGAGTGTTCCCACAAAATATTCATGGAACTTGACGCATTCCCAGATTTACAACATTTTGTAATACTGACAATGCTTGTCAGAATCCTACACCTTCCCAGGGGAGGCGTATGAATGGTGCTACAAGAAGAAATACTTGTTTTTTCCTCTTGCAGCAGGCATAGAAAGAGGAAAATGCCATTATTAATGGTTTTTGTGCAGGAATGTGTCCCTTCCTGCACAAAAAACAAGCATCACCGCAGCGCAGGCACCTTTGCAAAACGATGCAAGGGTGCCCTATGCTGGCCTTGACAGCCAATTGTGCACCAGCGCAGGGGGAAGCACAGAATGCATCATATTGTTATTAATACAATGCATCCCTGTGCTTTGAAAATGATACAGCACAGAATAGCGAAATGACTTGCAGCACTGCGCTGCGTTTTATTCTTGTAGATGAGGACCTAAGTTTGTATTTAACCTGCTACTGCAGACATTCTTCCGTCAAAAATACAGACGAAAAACATGTGCCAGATTCTCTCAATGTATCACCTCTTTTGATAAATTACTTTTGTTTTCTTCATAGTTTCAGTTTGTCTGGATAGCATCTTCCCTAAAATAGTTAAACCGATGCGCATATTTGGAAGGGTCATTAGCAGAAAAAATATTTTTTGCAATTCAGAGTAAAATAATCAGGCCGCATTTTTGTCAGGTGCATTTCTAAAATTGAACTGTACATTCCTTACTAGAATTGTGCATCGGGTCCCTTTTGTCCTTACGCAAATGTGAACCATAAAGAGATATTCTAGATATCTCTGTTCTGTTTGCTGGGCCCGCATACCATTACACAGAAAAGCAGGTGGGAGAGCAGACGTTTTTAAAAAAAAATATTTTTATTGGAGTTTTTTTCACATATACACAATATGACACAAAACATGTAATTTTCGCAGGTTTTGTTGTTACAAGGCTTCTCGTTTTTCCTCGCTTCACCAAGATCACAGCAATGTTTAGGTGTACACATGTCAACTAAGATAATTGTATTGTACGTTTTAATACGCTCCGAATTGTTAAACCTTTCGTTCCTTTTTAGGTCTCGGCCTCGGTCGCACTGCGTAAGCAGTGGGCAGAGTCCGAGATTTTTTGTTTTCGCTACAGTGGGGCTTGGACCCGCCCCTCTTCTCCATTGGCTGGCTTCCTAAACGGAGGCCAGCCATTGGAGGAGAGGGGCGTCACTCTGTTCAAGCCCCGTCTTTTTGCGATTTGGGGGGCGTGTTTTTTGCAGTTTTATAAGCCGTGATGTCATCCGTCACTCAACTGCTAAAAACACACCCCCGAATCGCAAAATGACCTTGTGTTTCTCCGAGGCATTTCTCCCTCGCCTCGGGGAAACGTGGTCATGTTCATGGCGATCCCCTTCTCCCATACTCTCCTCTCCTCATTGAAGGTAAGGATGTCTAGGTGGATGTAAGCGAAATGTAGATGTTTAGAGTGCGAATGTGTCTGTAGGCCCTTTCAATTGAAGGAATCGCTCTACAGGATATGGCGACATGTCTTTGAAATAAAGTATGGTGTTCGGGGGGTGATGTAAGCAGAAAGAGCAATGCAACATCGAAGGTTTTGTGAGGTAAAAATGCCATTTTTAAAAGATCCCTGTAATAAAGTTTATTATTAACATTCTTCCTGCTGAAGACATCGACCCGAAGGTATTTGAGCGCTTTACACAAGCAGCAGTTTTGTTATACAGGGACACATTCATTTGTAGCAAGCAAGAGGGGGGGAGTAAGTGATTTGCCCTGAATCACAGGATTTTCAGCTTACGCCCAAGGTCCGGAGCCGGAAAATCTGTCCGTTAAGCCACAGCCTATCTTGGTTCTGTAATGCCAGGCAGAGCAGAGAGCAGGGCTGCGTCAATTATCAGAAATACTTTCATGTGATCAAAGTGTTTACCTATGAGCATGGGCACTTATGTAATTTTGCTTCCGCTGCATCTTACACTTCAAAAGAACTGAAAGTGTGTTATTTTGCATAAACTTCCTGCTGCTGCGACATTTTTCTGCGAAACTTTTTTCATGGCATTCATTTGTAGCAAGCAAGGGGGAGAAAGTGATTTGCCCTGAATCACAGGATGTTCAGCCTATGCCCAAGGTCCGGAGCCGGCAAATCTGGCCATTAAGCCACATCCTATCTTAGTTCTGTAATACCAGGCAGAGCAGAGAGCGAGAGAGGGGGCTTGTACCTGGCTTAGATGCTTGCTATGTTGGGCCGGTCAGTGTTTTAGGGTATAACTTACAGAGACACGTCCTTAGCCGTGGGCTGCATGCAGGAGGCTGCTAAGCTACCAGCTCCTGTTTAACAGGTGCACGCCCACGCACTAGACCGCTGTTGGTGGTCGGAGGCAGTGTACTAGCTGAAATGAAGATATTTTGCTTAAACATCTTACGGCCTCGTCAAGTATCAGAAAGACTTTTATGTGATCAAAAAGTTTACCTATGAACACGGGAATTTATGTAATTTTGATTCCGCCGTGTCTTACACTTCAAAAGATCTGAACGTGTGTTATTTTGCAAAAACATCCTGCACCCGCGGAATTTATCAACAATACTTCTTCATGACACATTCATTTGTAGCAAGCAAGGGGGAAGTCAATAATTTGGCCGGAATCACAAGGTATTTAGCCTACGCCCAAGGTCCAGAGCCGGCAAATCTGGCCCTTAAGCCACATCCTATCTAGGTCTGTAATGCAAGGCAGAGCAGAGAGCACGGTCGCGTCAATCATCAGAAATATTTAAATGTGGTCAAAGTGTTTACCTATGAGCTAGGGCCTTGATGTAATTTAGTTTCAGCCCTTTCTTACACTTCAAAAGGTCTGAAAGTGTGTTATTTTGCAAAAACATCCTGCAGCCACGGCATTTATCAGCACAACTTTTTCATGACACATTCATTTGTAGTAAGCAAGAGGGGAGTAAGTGATTTACCCAGATTCACAGGATGTTCAGCCTACGCCCAAGGTCCGAAGCCGGAAAATCTGTCCGTTAAGCCACATCCTATCTTGGTTCTGTAATGCCAGGCAAAGCAGAGAGCACGGCCGCGTCAATTATCAGAAATACTTTAATGTGATCAAAGTGTTTACCTATGAGCACGGGCACTTATGAAATTTTGCTTACGCTGTGTCCTACACTTCAAAAGAACTGAAAGTGTGTTATTGTGCATAAACTTCCTGCTGCCGCGACATTTTTCAGCAAAAACTTTTTCATGGAATTCATTTGTAGCAAGCAAGGGGGAGAAAGTGATTTGCCCTGAATCACAGGATGTTCAGCCTACGGGGGCTTGTACCTGGCTTAGATGCTTGCTATGTTGGGCCGGTCAGTGTTTTAGGGTATAACTTACGGAGACACGTCCTTAGCCGTGGGCTGCATGCAGGATGCTGCTAAGCTACCAGCTCCTGTTCAACAGGCGCGCGCCCACGCACTAGACTGCTGTTGGTGGTCGGAGGCAGGGTACTAGCTGAAATTAAGATATTTTGCTTAAAATCCTACGGCCTCGTCAAGTATCAGAAAGACTTTTATGTGATTACAAAGTTTACCTATGAGCACGGGAATTTATGTAATTTTGATTCCACCGTGTCTAACACTTCAAAAGATCAGAACGTGTGTTATTTTGCAAAAACATCCTGCGTCCGCGGAATTTATCGGCAATACTTCTTCATGACACGTTCATTTGTAGCAAGCAAGGGGGAAGTAAGTAATTTGCCCGGAATCACAGGGTATTCAGCCTACGCCCAAGGTCCGGAGCCTGCAAATCTGGCTGTTAAGCCACATCCTATCTAGGTTCTGTAATGCGAGGCAGAGCAGAGAGCACGGCCGCGTCAATTATCAGAAATTTTTAAATGTGATCAAAGAGTTTACCTATGAGCATGGGCCCTGATGTAATTTAGTTTCCGCCCTTTCTTACACTTCAAAAGGTCTGAAAGTGTGTTCTTTTGCAAAAACATCCTGCAGCCGCGGCATTTATCAGCACAACTTTTTCATGACACATTCATTTGTAGCAAGCAAGAGGGGAGTAAGTGATTTGTCCAGAATCACAGGATGTTCAGCCTACGCCCCAGGTCCGGAGCATCTGTCTGTTAAGCCACATCCTATCTTGGTTCTGTAATGCCAGGCAGAGCAGAGAGCAAGGCCTCGTCAATTATCAGAAATACTTTAATGTGATCAAAGTGTTTACCTATGAGCATGGGCACTTAAGTAATTTTGCTTCAGTTGTGTCTTACACTTCAAAAGAACTGAAAGTGTGTTATTTTGCATAAACTTCCTACTGCCGCTACATTTTTCAGCAAAACTTTTTTCATGGCATTCATTTGTAGCAAGCAAGAGGGAGAAAGTGATTTGCCCTGAATCACAGGATGTTCAGCCTACGCCCAAGGTCTAGAGCCGTCAAATCTGGCTGTTAAGCGACACCCTATCTTAGTTCTGTAATGCCAGGCAGAGCAGAGAGCGAGAGAGGGGGCTTGTACCTGGCTTAGATGCTTGCTATGTTGGGCCGGTCAGTGTTTTAGGGTATAACTTATGGAGACACGTCTATTAGCCGTGGGCTGCATGCAGGATGCTGCTAAGCTGACAGCTCCTGTTCAACAGGCGCGCGCCCACGCACTAAAGCTCTGTTGGTGGTCGTAGGCAGTGTACTAGCTGAAATTAAGATATTTTGCTTAAACATGTGTCGGTCTCTGTGTGTGTGTGTGTGGGTCTCTGTGTGTGTGTGTGTGTGGGTCTGTGTGTGTGTGGCTCTGTGTGTGTGTGTCTCTGTGTGTGTGGCTCTGTGTGTGTGTGGCTCTGTGTGGATAGCTTCTTTGTAGGTGGCTCTATGTGTGGGTGGCTCTGTCTGTGTGAGGGTGGCTCTGTGTAGGTGGCTCTGTGTGTGTGCGTGGCTCTATGTGAATGACTCTGTGTGGGTGGCTCTGTATGTGTGTGTGTGTGGCTCTGTGTAGGTATAAATGCAATAGGTCATGCATACGCGAGCGATTAAGCTATTGACATTGTAAATGACAATGCCATTTATTTAACGATTAAGCTATTGGCAATGTAAATGACAATGCTATTTATTTATGATTTAAAAAAAATAAAAATAAAAAAAAAAATGTCATGAGCAATGCCAATAGCTCTACCTTTAATAATGCCAAGACCATTGCATTGTAAATGCTTGTTATAATATGTGATTAAAACAAGGCCGTAGCTGTCAATGGTGCTCCAGGTGCTGTGGCGCAGAGATGGCAAATTGGGGTCATACAAGTGGACCTATTGCACGCAATACATTATAAAATCGTTAGGACCGACTTTAAGTAGTTCAAAATCGGATGCTAGGCCATACCGTTCTCCAGTTTTCAAAGCCTGATTAATAAAAAAAAATACACAAGGAGCCATAATCTTGTAAAATCAATAACATGATATTTTCCACGCTGCACGTGCGAGGAGTATGCGACTTAAGAATTTGTAATAGCTACCCACTGCGACAAAAGTTATGCCAGGGGCGCAGTAATAGAACACGAGGCATATTGTCTTCATTCTCCATCGCACAGGAACATATTTTACAGGGCACTTCATAATTCTTCTGATTCTACAGCATGGAAATTCAAAAACGTCCTGGTAAGACGCACTCTGTTAAAAGGTCTATTTAGATTTTCTAAATGGTGTGCTGGGTCCCCATTCATCGTGCGCAGTTGGAATGAGCTCAACTACTGCCTGCAGTTGAGAAGCAGTTCGGAGTCTTTCATCCGACATAGAGGTATTGTTTGCATTGTTACATTTAACAAATGCATTGGGGATAGATACCCCTCCTTCACGCTTAAAGGACAAATTCTCAAGTTATAATTTCTTTTAACTATTTTTTTTTAAAGTTTCTGGAGGGTGTTTTAGTTAGAATCTCGAATTTCTTTAAGATTTTCAATAATCCTGCCTAGTTTACAGTTATACACAATACGGGAAAGGCCTTATCTCTCAAAATTCGACCATATACACCAGTTTTGCATACTAGAGAAGAGTCAAATTACTAGTTAACAGAGGAATTCCTAACTTTTTGAGGAGGAAATGAATCAAAATGGCGGGAAGGAAGGTTGGATCAAAAACAATCTGAGAGATCTAAAAGAATTCGACAGCTTAAAAGACAAAGGCTACCAGAAAGCATGTCAGTCCCAGAGGACTTGCTCGATGCCACATCTTCTGAATAAAGGCAGATTATGAAAAAAAATTCTCTTTTGACACACTACATGTGTCATTCAGCTGGATCTTTCAAAGATTTGCCATGAAACTAGCTCTCCTTGCTACACTACTACTAAAGGCTGATTTCGAGTTTTGCAGATCAACTACGTAAGAAATTGAGATATTGGCTGTAAGAGTGAGAACTCTTCTCCAGTAATAACCACAGTCCTCGTCAGGGTGAACCACAAAATGTCACTAAATTAACTTATGGTTAACCCACTGGTAGCTTAGCACAACGGATGTTTGACATTACAACGCATGCTTTTACCACGCTTGCCTTTACAACGCGTTTTTTACAACGAAAACCTTTAGAACGCATAGCGCTTTGGGGTGTTGGATAGTGAATAGTTTAATTTACTATTCCAACTCCAGTCCCCGTGGACACTACGGAAGGTGTTGGATAGTAAATTAAACGTATTCCCTATCCTAGAGCGACCCCCAGCGCAATGCATTGTAATGGTTTGCGTTGTAAAAGTGGCGTGGTAAAGGCATTGCGTGGTAAAAGTTGCGCTGTAAAGGATGTTTCCCTAGCACAACACCAGTTAGGCTTAACTTAGAGGCAATGTGGAGAAGTGTGGCTCACTGGTTAGAGCAGGCAGACCCTGAAGCAGAGGTCAGACCCGGGACCAGGGTTCAATTCCCAACGCGGCAGGGTCTTGAGCTCAAATGTCCATGGACTCGATAATTCTCGCTTCGGTGCCTGCTCTAATCATGGGTTCACACTCTGCAACCTTGGGCATTAAGCTTGCTTAATCTCCACAACGGCCCCCCCCCCCCGCGGCGGGATGCCTGGCTTTCACTTTGGGGATGCCCTGTAGGGGCTATCTCACAGGGGAAAAAGCCAGGACGGGTTCCCAAGGCAAGTGCGGAGATACCCCTTCGGGGTCGATTCTGGCGCTATATAAGAAACATAATAATAATAATAATGTGTTTATGCAGCACACAAACAATATTAAGGTGAAAACACAAGCCAAAAAAATTCCAAACCAATTTAGAAAACCAGAGAACATATTATTAAATAAAATGGCTCAAAACCTAATTAACTCCAATCAGTAGACCCAGAGTTATGAATTTTGAAGGTGTTTTGTGTGAAATCTAGCACCTAAAAAATGAAAGAGCCAACAGCGGGTATCTGGTCAAGCAAGACCAGGGCAAAGTAAAACGTTAAGGCCAACCACAATGTAGAGTGAGTCGGATTTATGAGGTGGATTAGTTCTGGTCTTCACTTAAATTTTAAAGAAAAGTCCAGGAGAAGGTAGAGTTGAGCAGGGCAAAGGCAGCAGGCTGTGTCCGAGAAGGTGTTGTCATCATCGAGAAGGCAGGGCAAGGCAGCAGGCTGTGTCCGAGAAGGTGTTGTCATCATCGAAGAGCCCCTAGTTGTAGTCTCAGTGAAGCTGTTGACAACAACGTTAAAAAGCTCTGATCAGGAGAAGCTAGATTTTGAAGCCAAGGACGTCATCGATGTCAATTGGGAGCTTGTCATTGTTGAGCCCGGAGAAGATTTTTACCTTTGGATTTAGATAACAATAAATTGTGTTAGTCCACCAAAAACTGATGCAACAATGCATTCTGTGCAAAACTAAAGCACAACATGACAGATTTGCATTTTGTTTAATTATATATAATATTGCATAACTACGCAAGATTTCATGAATTTCATACATACGCACACATTATATCAGAGTCCCTTCGGCTGATTTCCATTATCATTTAGGGGGTCATTACGATGGAGGATTTTCCGCATCCTCCGGGCCGGCGGAAGCCACCGCCGGCCCGGAGGATGCGGAAAATCCTCTGCGGACCCACCAGGACCCACCGCCACATTAGGATGGCTGGTGGGTCATGGTTTAGGTCCGCAGCTTTTCCGCCGCGGCTGGCTTACAACCGCGGCGGAAAAGCACTAAAATGGTGACGGTGTCTCTCAGACACCGTCAGCCAGATTAGGATGTGCTTTTGTACATGCTTTTCCGCTGCGGCTTTTCCGCCGTGGAAAAGCATGTGTAACTGCACTGCGGGGGCCCGTTGCGGGCCCCCTAGGTGTAGTGGGGGGTGCACATGGGGGGTACCTATGGTACCCCCCTGCATTTGCGTGCACAATGCAGCAGGCACCGCGCGGTGCCTGCCGCTTTGTGCACGCAAATGCTGTGCATGCTTTTTTAACATTGCTGCGGGTGCAGCTTGAAGCTCCACCCGCCGCAATGTTAAAATAGAGGATGTGACCGCCACCCAGGCGGTCACATCCTAATCTGCACAGAGGGAACGCCGCAGCCCATGCGGACGTTCCCTCATGCTCTGGGGTCGCGGACGGACTCAAGTCCGTCCGCGATCGTAATGACCAACTTAATGTGCAGAGTCACATATGATACTTTGTAACGACTGACATAACATCCCCCTAGTGCTGACATTTCACTACATTCTCCCGTTTGATACCCGAGTTGTTTATTAAGTTGATCACAGTCTAAATGTTTGAGGCCCACATTCTACTACTACTTCTTAAGTATGCTACCCAAGATATTTCAGAGATTACTGTACACTGACAATGTTCTGAATTGCTATATGTCATTATTTATTTACAGGTTTCAGCATTCGTTTTCTGCATAATGTATTAATATCTATTTGGTCCCATACTGGCCAAAAACTGATCTGTTCCTCACAGGGAGTGTGCTTTCACATCTCAACAAACGTATTACAGAAAACTATTTCTTTAATGACTTTCATAATGTTTCCGATAAGGAAGCAGTGGAAGGAACGCTATAAATATTTGGCATTAGTCTGCATCTTTTTGCTACAATTATCCATGGTACGTTATTTGAATCCATAAAGAATGCACAGTAGTGAATCTTATAGTTCTCAGCTGCATTTCATCCTATGAGGAGAACTACTTTAAACAGGTAACAAGCATTGGCAAAGCTAAGAGAGCAATCTGTTGGCTTTGCCAGTGCTTGCTTTTATTCACCTCGATGATGGTTGCAAATGTTCCTGTAACCATGGTGGCCATACTTTAATGTGTTTTCTTATATTTTAAGAACCCCTGATTCAAAGTTGGCCACGGCTCATGCATACAAATCTGTTGCAGTCCAAGTTAAGTCCACTTTAAATGGAGTTTCTTTTATATAAGTATAAAATAAGCCATTCAAAGATAAATGCTGCTGACGTTTGTGCTTCACCATGACCATCTTTGAATGGGTATAGTGAAAATATATCTTTTTTCAAATGCCCACTGCTCTTTAATGTGCATGCGTGGGCAGCCATCTATGAATGGTTAATAAATATTTCAATATTACTGCCTGGCTAAAGTCTGGCGGGCTATGTTCAAAGTACTAGTGAACTGAGGAGGCTATTGGTCCTTTTGGTGGATGCAAAGTTGGTTAATAAAGAGAGGAGGTGGCCAGCATAAAGAAGGGTAAAAAAGTGATAGGGAGAGACAGTCCCTCACATGCATTCCAATGCATGTTCTGAAGTCGGCAGTGGAAGGATATATGCCATAAAAACAAGACATAAACAAAGCCAAACCACTTCGGCAAGCCAAACACAAGAATAGGGAGTCAAGCCATGAAATAATGAGGAGGAAAGTGAGATAGATAAGAAGGCCATTTAATCATGAGAGAGAAGCTGATTTAAAGCCAACCCTGTGCATTTTATTGTTCACAGTAGGTCATTAGGCAAGATTGTCAAACTGGAAAGATGGGCAGACCTAGCCTGCCTTAGCAAGGGGTCCCTCAATGCTCTATCTTGGCTCCTTCATATTCCAGCCTTTACATTTAACCTCTAGAAGCCCTTTTCAAAAATACACTATTTCTATTCCTTTGTATGATAATGGTGCTCAAATGTATCTAAAGGTTTCTTCCATTAAAGGCATCTCTCGTCTATCAGAATTTCTTGATGGTATTCAGACTTGGATGCCTCTTTATCATCCCAAACCTAATCCCCCTAAAATGATTATTGTTTAGTTATCTGATTCTGGCTTAACTCACAAGAAATGCTGAACTGAAAATTCACTATTATTGAGTGCTCAATATTTCCTGACTTAACTTTAAAAAAATGAAATGTTCAAGAACATATCAACAACAAAGATAGAAAAGCACAATTGCAGATATAACTTCATTGAGGAAAAATCCAACTTGGTATGTTTAAGGTGCATAGTGATCTCCTAATGATACTCCAATTTACCTACTATTTCTGACCTCCTAAAGTCTGCAATCTATTTAGTTTAGTACATTTATTGTACTTCCAATTATTTTGCATTATTAATGCTAATTTATATTTTTGTTCATATATAATGCTATTTTTATTTAAAGCAATCTGACTCCCTTCTGTTCTGATTGGTGCTGTATAAAATATCTAAAAATAAAAACTACAACAAAAAACATAAACCAGATAATTTAATAGCCTTTTTGGAATAGGGCCAGAGAATAACACTATTGTAATGTTCCAGTAGAGTGTGGTACAATAGGAACATTTTCAGAGATATCTGTTAGTGTTGGGATGCAATCCTTTAGAAGAGTAGAATTCAATTTCCAGCTAGTCACCAGGAAGAGACCCAGCCAATATACAGTTTAGTAACAGGTAACAGGAATATATCAAAGATAGGCCTTTCAAGTAGCAATTACTTACAGGTGATATCCAACTAAGGGCCTTATTATTAGTTTGGCGGTCCGACTACCGAACACTGCGGCTGCCAGGGCACTGCATCGCCAGTGGTCTATAGACTGCAGTATTCCGAGTTTACTGTGGTGAATGTGGTGTGGCTGTGGAGATTTTGCAGCGGTGGTGATTATTTTTCCATATGTATCAATGCTTGTGTGAGCATTTTGACTGTCGGATGCACACATATGCATAAAACGTGGAAAAATGGAACACACCAATTGCTGGTGTTGGGTCAATATGTTTGCAGTTCAGGCAATGGGTATGTAGTACGAACAGGCCTCACCTGTACATCACCACAACCAGGTCCGTAATCCTTGGAGTGAAGATGCTGCTATGAAGGGGGACCTGAAGAAATAGATCCACGTCGAACTCTGGCCGAAAGAACAAGAAAGGGGTGATTGCGCAGCCAAAGATCCTTTGTTTCTGCCCACTTGAAACTGGCAGTCTCACCACCTCAATCAGTTCATGGAAAAGCCAACTCGTAATACGGATGGCAGTGAAACTCCCCTGTACCGTCCTATGGCAGCTACTTTTCCCCAACCTCTTTGGTCTGTGGTGTGCAGGCAGTGTCAGCGGTTCAGGTGCGGTCTTCGCAAATGCAATCTGCATAACTCGTAATGTGCAGTCGGACCTCCGCGCTTGCAGCATTCAGACCGCGTAGACCGTGGTCCATGTATCGCCAATCACTTAATAAGGCCCTAAAGGCCAGATGTATCAAGATAGTTATTTGCGCTTCCCTAATTGCAAATCACAAGGATTCGCAATTAGGGAATTGCAAAATGCCATACATGAAAGTGTATAGTACACCTTTTGCGATTCCTAGGGGTTCGCAAATAACCTACCTCATGAATATTAAGGAGGTAGGTTGCAATTTGCGACCCCCTAGGAATCGTAAAAATCACGGGGATGGTGGCCTGCTGAGACCAGCAGACCAACATATCCGTGATTGCTTTTAAATAAAGCAATCTTTTTTTTTGTAAAGCAGCCCGTTTTCCTTATAGGAAAACGAGATGCTTTACAAAATGAAAAATGAAAAGTTTTCTTAAAAATGGTTTTACAAATATTCACAAAGGGGAAATGGTCCCTTGGGGACCCCTTCCCTTTTGCGAATGGGTTACCACCTACTTGAAGTAGGTGGTAACATGCGAATAATTTGCAACAGCAAATGCGGTCACATAACATTCATAAATACCAATGCGTTTCGGTATTAGGAAGGGACGTCCTAAACAGCCCCTTCCCAATACCGAATCACAAACCCATTTTGCTACTCGGTAACAAGTTACCAAATCGCAAAATTAAGTTTGCTGCATCAGAAACACCATTTTTGCATTCGCAAACGTGCAGATTCTGTACTCCTTTATACTAATAGCTTGAATGATACAATCACACAATTGACATTTCTTCATAAGGTCTGAATGAAGAGAGCCATAAGCTAATAGTGTGTTTCCACAATATGTTATTTATCCATGTGCATTCACAAGTAAGGCGCAATCTAGCTGCTTGATAGCTAACTATACTTAAAATGCTAAAAAAATTTAGGAAAGGCGAATACATATATTTATTGCAGTTTTCAGATGTGACTTGAGCAGAGATGAAGGGTGTCCTTCAATCATTATTTTGCAGAATGATAGGATCACTGTGACCAGGGATAGCTGGAAGGATGGCACTCTTGAATAATAAATATGTTTGTAGGGAGACGGTTTGATCTAAATAAGATATCTGATTCAGTTTCTTTTTATTCTTTAACAGTCATGGGACTGGTCATAGAATGTTGGGTCAGAGGAATGGAACTACCCTCCTCTTATGCACGAAATAGGAGTACATGGGTTTCATTTTCCTGTCCCAACCATTTTGTGTCTGCTGCCTGCATTCCTGGTCATGTGATGAGGAGTAGCTGACAGTTGGTCTTTGTGGATTGCTCCCAGACAGTGAGACATAGGGAAGGTAGTTGTTGGCAGGATGGGCCACTCTGAGTTAATGAGGTGGTGTAGCTATCACCTACCATACTTGTACATCACAAAGGCCCTGCTTGAGCACTCTCACAAAAGGGTTGACACTAGTCTATTGTGATCCCAGACAATTTAGGGTTAGGGCAAAGAGGCTGGAAATTCCAAGCAACTCAGGGCTCCCCGGGGCTGAATATGGCTTGGGGAGGGAGACAGCTTGCCCCCTCCACTTAATATTTAAATTAAGAAATTGGGCCCTGGGTGATGGGGTCCCTGGGACCAAAAATGGCTTAGGAATTGGCCAACCTTTTAGAATTTTGGCCCCAGGGATTGGGTCCCTGGATCCCCTGAGGCTTAATTAGTTTCAGGAAGGGAAGCCATGTGCACCTCTCTTTATTAATTTCTTGACCCCAGGGTATGGGGTCTGGGAACTAATACATTTTTGGGGAGGGGGGCCCCTCTCCTTCATAATGTAACACAGCCCGGGGGATGTGTCCCCCAGGGCTAAAACTAAAAGAGGCTCACGGGTGGGGGACCGCACAGTCCCCCTCGCTTTTTAAAAATGGATGGCCCCGGGTATGGGGTCCACTGGGCCTGAGAAGGATCGGGGAAGGGGCCACGCTGCCCGCCTCCCTTTTTCAAATAATGTCTGGCTCCCGGGTTGGAGTGACCAGGGTTTAATAAGGCTTGGGGAAGAGAGTTGCATGCCCTCCTCCCCTGTTTAATTGTATTTGACCCCAGACAGTAGGGACCCCAGGTCCTTTGAAGGCTTCAGAAAGGAGGCCACATGGCCCGCTCCACATTTTATTGAAACTTATGGGGCCAATTAAGGGTCAAGGAAGGGGCTCCATGCCCCCCTAACTTAATATATATGTGGATGGCGTCCCTTTGGCCCGAAGGCCAACCCTACGTGGTGCACACTAAGGGATCGATTAGGATGGCGGACGGACTTGCGTCCGTCTGCCACCCCTGAGTAGGAGGGGCCGTCCGCATGGGCAGCGGCGGTCCCTCCATGGTAATTAGGATGTGACCGCCACCCTGGCGGTCACATCCTGTATGTTTTACATTGCGACGGGTGCTGCTTGAAGCAGCACCCGCCGCAATGTAAAAAATGAAAGCAGTGCATTAGCATGCACAAAGCGGCAGGCACCGCGCGGTGCCTGCCGCTTCGTGCACGCAAAGGCAGGGGGGTACCATAGGTACCCCCCATGTGCACCCCCCACGCAACCTTCACCCAGGGGGCCCACAACCGGCCCCCAAAGTGAATGTCCGTATGCTTGTCCACGGCGGAAAAGCCGCCGTGGAAAAGCATTACTTTCCCTACATCCTAATATGGCTGGCGGTGTCTGATAGACATCGCCAGCCATGTTAGTGCTTTTCCGCCGTGGTCGCCTTCCGACCGCGGCGGAAAAGTGGAGGACAGATTGTGAGACCCACCAGCCATCCTAATTTGGCGGTGGGTCTTTCAGGCCTTCTCGGCGGATTCCCCGCATACTCCGGGCCGGCGGTGGCTTCCGCCGGCCCGGAGTATGCCGGGAATCCGCCATCATAATGACCCCCTAAATGCTTTGACAGTGTGGGGTTAGCAACCTCCTAGGGCTTTGGCCACATAGCGTGGGAGCAGGCCAAACCCTTTGGCCAACACGCTGCGGCACACAGCCAAAGGCTGTGTGCAGTATGGGGTTGAATGAATGCCGGCAGATGGTCCCCATCCCCTGGGGCCAAAATATGTATATTAAGGAGAGATGGCATGCAGCCCCCTCTCCAACCCTTTATTGCCCCAGATACTACATCCCCCTGGACCAATTTCAATAAGAAGGGGAACATATGTGCAGTTTCTCTCCCAAGGCCTTATTAGGCCCTGAGGACCCCAACCCTGAGGCTGAGTAATTAATAAAGGGAGGGGTACGCAGCTCCCTTCATGAGCTTTATTAGACCCTGAGGACCCCATTACCCAGGGTCAAAATGCAAATAATGGGGGCATGTGGCCCTCTTACCCAACCCTTTTTGGGCCCCAGGAAACCCATCCCTTGGGCCAAATGTAAGAAAAATGGGGAAGGGACATGAGCCCCTTCGCTGAGACTTATTCGGTCCTGAGACCCCAACCCCTGGGGCCGAGTAATTAGGAAGGGGAGAGGGTGTGCAGCCCCCTCCCTAAGACTAAGTAGGTCATCTTCCAGGGCTGAAATTGAATTAAAACGACTTCCCAACTGGAGTACTTTATAATGGTTAATTAGTGAGTGCTACCATGTTGGATGAATGTCTAGTGCATACTCTAAATTACAGCTGCGTAAAAGACCATGAGGTAATGTCTCCAGCAGCCTTGTGTATGTGCAATTTTGGCAATGTTATAATGCAGATCCCATGAGATAGGGCATTGTTTATCCAATTTAGGCTTGGCACACTCCCAGTCCATGCACTAACATCAAAGTGGCGCCCATCCAAACATATAACAGAAGGTTGTCTCTGCTGCAGAGCCCCGCTGGAGTGTGTTGCCCATGCCAATTTTGCCTGTCCATCCTACAACATCGCAAGGTCTAAATGGCTAAAACCGATCTGCAGACACATGAGCACCCGCGACCATCGGGATGCTTTGCGCATCCTGAAATCCGACCTAAGTGCACTTTTTACCTGCGGGGTGGCTACGTTTTTAAGCTATGCTTGGATAGTCAGGGTTTTGCGAGGGGTGCCTTAACTTTATGTTTTGGGGGACACCGGAAGACCTCAGACCTGACTAAAGAGGTTTCTACTTGTGGGGTAACCAAGTTCTAAGCTTTGCATAAACAGTCAGGCAAAAAGCATTGTTAGGGATGCCTTAATTTTCATACTCTAGGCTAAAGGATAATTACGCATTTATATAGCACCCGACTACCCGGAGGCTTCTCGTCACTTGTACGAATACCACCGAGGAACCCTTCCTGGTCTTTGCCTGTGAGGAGCCCACTCCTGGGCACCCCCAAGGTGAAGTCAGGCATTCTCAGCGTTGTTGGGGCCGTTGTAGAGATTAAGCAAGCTATTGCCCAGAGGTGCAGAGTGGGGCTCATGATCAGAACAGGCACCGAGGCGAGATTTATCAGGTCTGAGGAAAATGAGCACTCGAGACCCACTGAGGCGGGAATTGAACCCTGGTCGCGGCAAGACTACTGCATCAGGGTCTGCCGCTCTAACCATTGAGCCACACTTCTCTACACATTGAGATGTCACCTTAACCCAAGTAAGCCTTTTTAGAATGGAAATGCACTGGCACTTTATATAAGCCCACTGTGTTACACTGTCAAGTTTTTATTTTTTTACATATTTATTTTTAATTCATGCATGATTTTAGGTATGAACTTGTAGAAACTTCTATGTGCAGCTTTTAAAAAAACAGTTGATATGTTTTGTGGTGCAACATCATGTCTAAAAATACTGTGTGCGCAGAATCTCCAGTTCAATTATGTATCAACCGATTATTTGCATCACTTAATTATTTTATTCACTGTACAAACGTTGCACAATGCTTTTATGATACAAGTTATCTAAATAAAGCAATTGATGATGATGATGATGAATAAAATAACTACCCAACTGTAGTACTTTCTACTGGGTAATTAGTGAGTGCTACCTTGTTGGATGAATGTCTCCTCCATCAGGGATTGTAGACCGTTTTTCAATGTGCAATTCTAGAGAAAATACAGTTGCTTTGCCTTAGTCAAGCACAAGAAGTTAGGACGATTTGAATTTAACAAAAGTGCAGCTTCAACTGGGGCACCTGCTATGCTCATATTTCTAAATGCTTCCTGTTGAGTTTTAATTTCTTTGGAATGAGCATCAGGGCCAGAATGGAACCTCACCTGCGTATTTATCTAAGAAGAGTATGCAGTTTTTCACAAAATGTCGACTCAACTGAAGTACTTTCTACTAGTTGATTGGTAAGTGCTACCTCATTAGATCAATGTCTAGTACACATTCCACACCACAGCTGCATAAAGGACCACAAGGTAATGCCTCCAGTGAACTGGTGTACATGTAATTTCGGCAATGTGATTGTTCCTCAAGCATCTTCATGCAGAAATCAGTGACAAAATTAATCCTTATATAGAGACAATGACAAGACTAAAAGCAAACAGTTGAATTTCCACCACACAAGAGTACTTCCTCTTAATTATATGAAGTCAGTGCTTCTTTGCTTGGTGGAGATGTCTGAATAGTCCTCCGCTTCAAGAACATGCCATCAAAATCAGTGCGAAACTGGCACAGGTCCCTTTGGTAAGTTGAGCTGTCCATCAGCTGGGAAAGTGGTGGGAACACTACTAACGTGAAAGGGGCGTAGCCAAATGAGTGGAGCTTGTAGGTGAATTGGCGTCTTTGCATACTCAGCAGCAATTAAAGGGGAGAACCATGGACTGTGATCTCAGACCAGGAGATGACAAGAAAGAACCCACTTGTCTTGTACAATCACTGCTGAAGAGATTGCGCTCAAAAAAATCACCAATGCATTCACCTCCATCAAGGATTGCAGATCGTTTTTCAATGTGCAATTTTAGAGAAGACACACTTGCTTTGCCATTTTTAAAAGAGAAGCGGAGCCGTGTGGCCCACCTCCCTGAGCCTATTATGGATCCAGGAATCCCATACACAGGGGCCTGCAATATTTAAAGGCAGGTGCCCCGATGCCGACCCAGGGCACCCACCATACCCACTTTGGGGGCTGTGGGTAGCCCCAGGGCCCCACATGCCCTGTTGACTCCTCCCTGCATGTTGCAGAAGCATATTTGCTCCCAGCTATAGGGAGCAGCAATTTATGCTGCTCCTTCCAGGTGGGCGCAATCTGTTGATCTGTTTCCCTGTTCCAACAAAGTTGACAGGGAAACAGATCTCAAGTCTCAAGCACCACGAGGGCCTCCAGCGCCATGTGACCAGCGGGGTGAGTAGTTTGCGCTTCACAAATACCAGATATATAAGTCTGCTCCCAGTCGGCAAGAGCATTTTTAAACCTTCTACCCAATGGGAACAGAAATTGTGTTTGCTTCCATTTGACGAGAGTTTTCCAAACTGCTCCCACCAGGTGGGAGTAAACACATGTTTTCCAGCCCACTCTAGTGTAGGCAGGGAAACTGCTGAGTCCCGGCTGGGCTCTCTGGGACCTAGCAAGGGAACCAGCCTCAGAGGATGGGATCCCTGGGGCATTTAAAGCTCAGGGAGTAGGCTGCACCGCCCCCCCTCCCATTTTCTTATGGATTGGCCGTGGGGAATGTGGTCCCCAGAACCTTTAGGGGCTCTGAGAGGGGAGCAAGCTCCCCCTCTCCTTTTTTCTACTAAAACACCCCGGGATGGGGTCCCTGGGGCTTTCAATGGCTGGTGAGGGGGCCTCCCCTTTTTTGGGCTTCCCTGGCTTATAAAGGCTTGGTCAGTGGGGCTGTGTGTCCTCCTCCCCTTTGCAATGTGGATGAGGTCCCCAGGGCTAAAAATGACCAAGAAAGGGGGGCCATGTGTGCCGTCTGACCCAGAAAATAGTTATGGGCCCCAGGGATGGGGTCCCAGGGGCCACAGTTAGTCTGGGGAGGGGGCCACTTAGATCCTCCCCCCAAAAATATAAATAAGTATTTGTTCCTCCTGGGATCTGGCCCACCTAGAGAGTACTTTAACAACACACGCGCATGAGACTTGAATTTGCAGAACCTCCACAAATTTGTGCAATAAAAAAAAAAGGTTTTTGACCCCAGACAGGGTACCTTGTGTCTTTTTTTGTTTATTTAGGACTCAGGACCAAGTCATGAGTCCTGACACGGCTGCCACCACTTCTTGGTTGAGGTGGTGGCAGCCAATCAGATCTCAGATTGATATCTGTCAGGAAGCACAGAGCCTCTCCCTTCCTAGATACCCAAAATCCAAGTCTCATTTACTTCTCAATCAGGAATTACAGCTTATAAGTGTAATAAGGAATTTCCAAAGTTAACCTGAGTTAACGAGTAGGAACCTGGAAACCTAGCTTGCCACTTGCCTGTGGCCTCCAGTTCCTGCTTGTTCCAGACTTTTCTAGTGCCACCACAGCTGCCCGGGTTTTTCCACTAACTGTTCTTCCCCCCAACAGAAGCCCTGCCCACCCCACGGCCTACTTAATGCTGTCTGCAGTGCACCACTGGTTGAGCCAAAGGTAAGCCCATCTGCACCCGTCCACACCTGGACAGCACCCAGTGCCACGACCCATGGCCCTTTCGCTACCCTAGGATACACCATCACTGAGGTCTACACCCTTGACCACAATAAACACAGCACCATGTTGACCCACGCTCCACGATAAGACCTCTCACCTGCACCCACTGCCACTTCACCTGCCATTGCACGCACACCAGCCCACCGACTAGCCAAACGCACGACACATGCAACCTGAACAAAAACACCAACTCATATACGCCCTTCTCAACACACGCTCACTATGCAAGCATACCACTGAATTGTGGGACCTCATCGCCACCCTTGCACCCAACATACTCTTCCTCACTGAGACCTGGCTCAACCCCACATCAGCCCCAGATATTGCCACAGCGATCCCCAACGGATATAACATCACTCACCAGGACCACCCTAGCAAGGGAGAAGGAACAGCCATCATCCTCAAAGAGACCATACAGTGTTCCACCACCGCCAACAGCACCCCTAGCCCCATGGAACATCTCAACTTCAAGCTCCACATGGACGACAAGACAACCTTCAGAGGCACCTTCCCATACCGTCCCCCAGGCCCGCACTCCAGCTTCTGCAACCCCTTTGCAGACTTCATTGTACCTTCTAACCTTAGACTCCAAGGACTACATCTTCTTCAGCAATCAAAATTTCCACACTGTTGACCCCAACAACAAAAACATCACCCACCTCCTCGACAGTATGAGAAGCCTCGGTTTGACCCCGATTGTCCACAACCCTGCACATACAGCAGGACACATGCTGGACCCAATTCTCACCTCTAGCAACTACATCAAATACAGCCATGTCACAGAACACACATTGATCAATCACTCCATTGACCACTTCAGTCTCTCCAGCCCCCGCTCCACCATCCTCAACATTACTATCCCCCCCCCCACCGGAGGTGGAGCAAAATCTCCAAGACCAGCTGGACAAACGTCCTAAACACCTCCAACTCTGCTACCCCCACCATACCTGAACAGGGAGTGAAATACTTCAATGCCTGGATCACCAATTACACGGACAACATCATCCTCATCAAGAGCAATATCCAGAGAAAATCCTCCAAAAAGGCCAGCTGGTACACCCAAGCACTCAGAACAGCAAAACGAGACAGCAAACAGTTCAAGAGGAGATGGCTCATCAGCAAGGACACTTTGAAAGGGCAGCCTTCAAGACCTCCCTCCCCTTCTATCACCACCTGCTGAGGGCAACAAAGAAGACAGTCCTTGCAGCATTCATCAAGACCAACGCCAACACCAAGGACCTTTTCAACACTGTTAAGGAAATCTCCAATCTGGCTGCCAGCATAAACAAAATCACACTCTCACAGGAGCTGTGTGACAACCATGTCCATTTCTTCCATGACAAGATCGCAACCATATACAGAAACTTTGAACCCCAACCCCCACCTACGGATTTCCTCAACAGATACACCAGCACCATAACCGACACAAACCAATCACTGGCCACCTGGAACATCCTCTCCACCCAGGACACTACCTCCACCATGAAATCCATTCACTCAGGAGCTCCCACAGACCCATGCCTACAGCACATTTTCAACCTCGGAAACCAAAGAATTGGCCAGGAAATCACCATCCTACTCAACATATCTATCACCACTGCAACATCTCCCGACTCCTGAAAACACGCCTAAGTCAGACCACTACTCAAAAAACCCTTCAGACGAACCCAGTGAACTCAAAAATGACCAGCCAATCTCCCTGCTCCCATTCAGATTGAAGGTACAGAAAAAGATCATCAACAATCAACTCATGACACACGTGACGCAAAACTAGGTACCCAACGCCCCCAATCTGGCTTCCATGACAGTCACAGCACCAAAACCACCATGCTCACTGCCACTGACAACATTTGAACCTCCTCGACTGAGGAGAAACAGCAGCTTTGATCCTCTTCGGCCTTTTGACAGCATTGCAAACACTATCCCACCAAACGCTGATCAAAAGACAGCCACCACATCGGCATTCAAAGAGATGCAATCAGATTGTATCACCTCCTTCCTCAGCAGAAGAATCGAGAGTAGCCACCTCCCACCTTTTACCTCTGAACCCAAGGAGATTACCTGCAGTATCCCCCCAGGATCATCCTTCAGGCGGACACTCTTCAATGCATATATGACCCCTCTAGCCAACATCGTCAGATCCCACAGTCTTATCGTATTTTCCTACGCAGACAACACCTAACTCGTCCTCTCAATCACTGACAACCCTCCATCACCAGAACTAACTTCCATAGATGCATGACAAATGTCGATGACTGGATGAAGAACAATTGCCTGCAGCTGAACACAGACAAGACGGAAGTACTGATTTTTGGCAATAGCAGCAACACATGGAGTGACTCCCAGTGGCCATCAGACATAGGACCTGCACCCGCCTCCTCCAACCACACAGGAATAACCGGAATCATCTTGGGCAAAAAACTCACCTTGAAATCACAGATCAATGCCATCTTCTCCACCTGCTTCCTCTCTCTCTGTATGCCACGTAAGATCTTCAAGTGGCTACCCCTACACACAAGATGCACAGTGACGCAAGCCCTCATCACCATCCAACTAGACTCTGGCAATGCCATCTATGTAGGAATCGCTGCACATCTCCTACAGAGACTTCAGACCATTCAGAACACCATACACAGACTCATCCTCTCCCTTCCCCAATGGAGCTACATCACACCCCACCTCAGGCAACTCCATTGCCTCCCCAACCATAGGAGATGCCATTTCAAGCTGCTGACCCAGGCCCACAAGGCTCTACTCAAGCAAGTACCCTCCGACATTAACCATCGCCTGAACTTCCATCAACCATTGTGAAGACTATGTTCCACCTCCTTTTCACTTGCCCACATCCCCTGCATCTACCAGAGCAGAAGTGGAGGATGCTCCTTCTCTCACAATGCAGAAAAGCCCTGGAAAAGCCTGCCCACGCACCTACTGACCATTACCTGACTTTCGGAATTCTGAATGGGTCTCAAGATGTGGACGTTTGAATACGCCTCCGTGACCTGCAAGCGCCAGGATACCCTATCGATTGATTAGCTGCACTTTATAAATCCTGATTGATTGATTGATTGAACCTTTGAGAAGGGTAGGCCTCACAGTAGTGAACATGAATTTGGGTGTTTTTCACTACCAGGACATGCAAAACTTAAACCTTTTGTTTCCACAGCACCCTGTCCTATGGGCTACCTAGGTCCTACCTCAGGGGTGACTTATATGTAATAAAAAGGGGTTTAAGGTTTGGGAAGGGGGTTTAAATGCCAGGTCGACATGGCAGTGTAAACTGCACACACAGGATCTGCAGTGGCAGGCCTGAGACAGGTTTAAAGTGCTACTTGTATGGGTTGCACAATCAGTGTCGAGGGTCCTCTAGTAGCATTTAGTTTGCAAGCCCTGGGCACAGGTAGTGCACTTTAATAGGGACTTATACATAAATAAAATATGCCAATTCTTGATAAGACAATCAAACCATGTTTAGGTGAGAAACACATGCACTTTAGAACAGATTGGCAGTCCCAAGGCCAACAAAACGAATTAAGAAAAATTGAAGGCAAGCACCAAAAGGTTTGGGGAAATACCACCTTAAGGCTGTCAGGTCTAACACACACACACGTCCACACACGCACATGCACACACACACACACACATAATTTACTAATAAATGAATCAAAATAATACATTTTGAAACATTTAAAATGTTTTTAAACTAACAAAAACATACATTTTTATTCGTATTTATTGGAAATACATTAAAAGTGAGGTTGGGTCATTTATTTACAAAATAGTCTTCAAATATGTATACTTATAAATGAAGTTAATATAGTTACATATTATTGTAGCACTTTATATGCATTTAATTTGAGGTGGTACCGTGCTGTATTTTTCAGTCCAGTTTAATATTGTATATTATTTTTCATTTATATCATATAATAAAATATATATTGTTTGAATGATAAACGTTATTAAATGTCCCTAAACTTTCCCTTAGGGAGAGCTCCACACTAATGGCAGGACCTCCACCAACAGGTGATAAGTTCCCAGTGGGATGGATATATATAAGTCTGTACCTAGGTATAAATATCCACATGTGCAAAAAATGGGAGAGTTACACCTAAATCTAGGACCTAAACATAAGTAAAAATACACATGGGGTTGCCAAATTCCTGAGCTGGGCTTGGCTGATTAGATTAAAGGCTATGAGATGACCCTATTTTTAGCTGATTTTTTAATATTCACAAAGCTGCTAATGTTTAATATGCCTTTTAAACTATGTATTGTAACATGAATGTTTTTATTGTAAACCCATTTTGTAAATTTTATTTTATATTTTTTAAGTGCTTTTATGATATCTTGCATATCGAAATAAAGCTTTGAATGAATGAAATATACACATTTGTATTTACCTTTGTGAATCACTCCTCGTGTGCTCAATGAAAATATTGTTTTGAGCACATTCTGTACCAACTCCAATCCATGTTTCCTCTCAAACACACGAGATGATGCAAATCAGTTAACGCAGGGTTTCCAGCATGTTTACTTGATAAATGGGTGGGTGCTTTAGTATTATCTAGCTGAGTGACATGCAGCACGATATTGTTATTAAGACATTCTTTCCTTGAACTACCTTGGCGAGGGATATTGACGCCTGGTGCATTCCATCATTAATATTCAGGTTGAATGTCAAAAAAATCCCCAAACAGACATTAACCAAGAAATACTCAACACTTACCAAGGAAAAACCTTTTAGAAAGAGCAGCATTCCGACTTTTTTATGCCCGAGATTAAGAAGCAGTGTCTGAATTCCTAAAAACTAACATTTACAAAATGCCTAATTACTATAAAGTGCAATTTGTTTCCCTTGTTGAAACAGTTGTTGCGTGTTGAACATCTGGAGGCATTGCAGGGAAATGGAGATTGCACTCAGCGCATAAACTTGTGTGCAAAATCTGCGGGGCATGGCTCGAAAACTACCCGCTTAGCCCTCATCAGGAACTGTGACATTCACAGATGCAATGTGCACTGGGCTTTCTCGATAATTTGTAAATACTGCCATTTTACTGCCCTCCCAACACGGCTAATGATAGCTCACAGGAGACCAGTTTTCCTATAGCTGTGGCTATTCTTAATTTATTCGGTTTTGAACAAGCATTTCCCATTCTGTCTGCTGCATTCAGACCCCTTTTGTTTATTAAATTGTCTGGTTGAATTATTCATGTTGTTAAAAAATGTCGAAGATAAGGAAACTCATGCCTTCTGCAGAAGCCATTGTAAAGGCAACCTCGCAATGTCAGTGGCAGCAGAGATACCGAAGCCGCAGAAACAAGCCGCCCCTTATCATAAAATGCATGGCTTCAGTGCGTTTAATGATGCCCCATTTCCATTCTGGGCACTGTTAGTATAAAACAATATTATCTCCGATATTTCAACATCATAAACCTGAGTGGCAGCTGAAAAGATGAATTATGAGCATTTAATATAAATACTAGATGACTTTGTTAAATATCTTGCAGATCTCTGCAACTCCCTTGCCTACTTGATAAGCTACCTCATTAGTACTGTTTCTGTGATGTAGTCCTGTTCAATATTTATTTTACGTCCAAGCCCAATATATTCCTTGCCAGTGCGACAGCAAGGGTACTTTGCATTACAAGAACAGCCCACAGCAATAGCCGTGTAAATTGCGGGTAAACAGGGGAACTATAAAAGGCAGGGTAACTGTGTTTTGAAAGGCTAATAGGACATTTTTAAGAAGGCAATACAAATATATAATTGTTACCACATTCACAGAGCCTGTCTTTTTTCCTACACTGTACTTTAATGCTTGTTCCAAAACACCACCTGACTTCATTAAGTCATATTTACAGTTGCACTGTCTGGTTTTTGCAATTTGCCCTGTGCTACTGTTTGTAATTAAATGTACAGCCATCAGTAAGTGAACATTTTACGAATTATAAAAGAAATGCATGGCAGAAGGTAGCTTAAGTCCAGCCCTCCTAAGCAGTAACTATCGGTCTTATCGAACAAAGCTGTGTTCACCAATAATTGCAATTAAAAAAATCGACGAATCACAAAATTACAATAATCACAGCAAGGACAGCGGCCGATAACTAAGTGTTTACCGGCACACAACGATTGCCAGCACAAGCTGGAACTTGAGCCCTTCAAAAACAAGCATAGTTACATTCTCAGACCCTCCGGGGAGCATTACGTCTCCAATTAAGCAAGCAAAGTAAAGGTCCCAAAAACACCTGCTACTTATCAAAACCATATTTTGATCTCCACACTTTACAACATTTAAATGGGCAGAAGTACGATTTGCAAACCCTGCCGCCGAGGAACAACCACTCTCAAAGCATTTTGCTTTAAAAAGAGAAAACTGCTGCTGTTATAAAGGATTTTGCCATGGACCATGACGATGATGAAGATTGCCAAGTAGAATGTAACCTCTTCCAAGTACTTGCTAGAGGTCAACTCCATGATGCAACTGTGTCAGCAATTTTTCTTCCAGAGCTACCCTGGCCCTCATTTCCAAAACAACTTTTTTTCCAAATCCACTACAATTTTGAGTGTGTGTATGCATCTGACACACGTTACAACTGAGGCAAATGGGAGGATGTCTATTCTATTTTGAAGCAATATATCCCGTCAAGAGAATGGGAAGCTGGAAGAAGGCAACATGCCCAAGCCAGACTTAGCTTCAGATAGAAACATGGAGTGCTGCAACCTACAGCTTCCAGGAACGCTACAGGGTCAATGTACCATGTAGCCTGGTGATAGACGAGGGAGACAAGATTTGGATCACCTGAGGGAAGCTAGTATGCAGGATGTGGATATGGAATAAGAACATGGCTTACGTTATTGATGCCCAACATAGGCTCTGAAGGACTGAATCCATGCCTGATTCTGAGAACAACCGCAGAATATGTAGAAGACATTCACTGCTAATTTATCTTCAGAGAATAAGCTAAGAATCTGATCCTCTCATGCCTAAATTGGACATCCTAGTTTTATGTCTTTGGATACATTTGCTATTAAGAAAATAAAACTGCCCAGTTATCTGTGATACATTAAATTAGTTCAAAACGGCTTGACTGATCTGCAAAATTAGGACCTGTTCAAAATATGTAATGGAACACAAAATAAAGCAAAGTAAAGCAAAGTAAAGGTACCAAAAACTTCTGCTGCTTATCAAAACCACATTTTGATCTCCACACTTGAAAACACCTAAATGAACAGAAGCACGATTTGCAAACCCTGCCACCAAGGAACAACCACTGTCAAAGTATTTTGCTTTAAATAGAGAAAACTCCTGCTATTATAAAGGAATTTGCAATGGACAAAGACGAAGATGATGATTGCCGAGGAGAACTTTTTTGTTAATAATATTTTTTATTGATTTTTAGTGAAGCATACACAACTCTGATGGCAATAGGAGTTTCACACACTGCACTACAACAGCATGGTATGATAAGATATACGGTAAATATATCGAGATCAGCAATTTGATATCAGCATCATTGTAATCCCTTTCAATTTCACAATTCACATTAACGTAACAAAGAAACATTACAACGTCTGTCTTACACCATGGAAGTACTCTGAATAGCTAGTAAAGAGGAGCATGGTGAGTGGTGCGTAATTTTTTGGTTATCTGCATGTGGGCAGTAATGTATGGTTTAGTCGCGAGCTCACACGGGGAGGATTTGTGCCAGCACACCGGTGTATGGGCAAGCGTTAAGCGTGACAGATTGTCCATTGAAAGCCACAAAGAAGAGGTAGGGAAAAAGGGGCAAGAGGGGCGCTTGTGTGGGTGCATACTCCGAGACAGATCATCCCCTTCATGGACTTGGGACATATTAAGACACTAGGAAGTTTGCATTTCAGGGAGATCGTGGTGCATTTTCGATTCAATTAGCGTGAGGTACTTTTTCCAATCTGGGGGTTAGGGGGTAGGCTGACCCTGGATATTGCCACAAGGCAACTTGCATTAGGCTACTAATGCCTTGAGGAGGTCAGCAAGCCAAGTTTGGATGTAAGACGCTGACAAATTCCTGGACATAGCTAACCTCCGTTTGGCTAAGTCCAGTACTACGTATAGGAATTTGTTAAGGGTTTTGCGCTGTGCGTCATGTTTTGTGTTGCCCAGCAAGAAATGTGAGCCATGTACAGGAATTGCTACACCCATAGCCTCAGAGAGTGTGTCGGCCAGTGCGTTCCAGTACACTGACAGCTGGGGGCTGACCCACACCATTGTGTGAAACGTTGCATCAGTGTTGCGACAGCGTGGACAAATATCACAGGAGTTTAGGTACTGTTAGAACCGGCTGTCTCTAGTTGGCAGAGGTATACACTTCTGACAAATAGGGATACTCCTTTTCTAGTCAGGGCAAGGGGATCACACCCTTCGATAACCCCTGCTCACCCCCTTGGTAGCTTGGCAGAGCAGAACAGGCTTATCTCAGAGGCTGTGTGTTAAGCAATTATGACCACATACAGTAATAAAGTGAATACACTACAAATGGACACGACACAGTAGTATTATAAAAATAAGTATCTTTATATAAGACTTAGCACAAGACCAAATAACGGCAAAACTGTACACAATCGGAATAAATACGTTCGGGAAGGAAAAAGGATAGTTCAAAGGTAGTTTCTTCTTTAGCACAAAAGTCTTTTAGTATCAAGCAAATCTTCTTCTTGGAAACACAGTTCTTAGCAACAGGGTAACTCACACGGGAGCTACACAACGTTGAGGCAAAGTTAATCCACAGGTATGGCGTCGACCGCGAGGAGCGCTACGTCGGGCCTGGAGTCCCACGGACCCCCAACAACACAGTACCTTAGGAAAATGAAGCACGCGATGATCAGCGGCGTCGAGCAATCCGGCGTCGCGTCTCGTTGTCGATCAGGCCTCAGCCGGCGTTGTCGATGATGCAGTTGCACAGAGTGAGCAGCGCTCACGGCGTCGAAGGGCACGCGGTTGATGCGATCAGCAGTGGGGCAGACACGAGGTCCTCTGGAGTTAGAGCCGTACTCCTACTCACTGGCGTTGCTGCTGGCGTCGGTTGGGCCCAGCGTCCGATCGTCGTGGCTGCTGGTTCTTTCAGAGGTGCTGGATTCACACTTCCAGCAGATAGCACTTTTTAGCAGGTGAAGTCCTTTAGCCCTGTGACTTCAGCAGGAGACTGGCACTCTTCCAGTCCTTGGAGATTTTCTTAGCAAGCGTGAGAGTACACACAAAGTTCCTCTCTCCTGGTTCCTTGGCAAAAATAAAGAAGCACTGCAGGATTCCCCCAACAACAGCACACTGGCAGAAGGGGTAGGCATTCCTTTAGATCAACAGGCTTCTTGTCCTTGGTTACAGGGTTCCTTGTCAGAAGTGATCTGATTTCCTAGTTCAGGGGTCCTTCTCTTATACCCCTTCTCGTCTTTGATCCCTTTGTCTAGACCGGGGGTTTCCCAACACCCTGGGCCTGCGGTGGGTGGAGCTAGGCAGTAGCACCTGGCCTATTCATTGAGCCGGGCCGGGTCCTCAGACGCCCCGCAGGAGGTGGAGCCAGCATTGACACTGGCAGGAGCAGAGCTATCGCCCTCCTGGCAGGAGGTGGGGCTAGGATCGTCCATGGCAGGCACAGAGCCATCAGTCGCTTGGCAGGAGGTGGAGCCAGCATTGTATCAGGCAAGGCAGGCTATCAACAACTACTCTCCCCCTACTCTCAACGTAAATGTCCCACTCATCCCACACTGACTCATCCAGACCTCTTGGAGCCACCCAGCTCCTGTCACACACACGTAAGACCAGCAGAGACCAGATATGGTTAGACAAGAAAATAGACACTTTCTAAAAGTGCTATTTTCGAACCCAGAGTCCAGAAACCATCCACACCAACGGATGCGTAATTAAACCCCGAGTTCAGGGATACCAAACTCAACATTGCACCACGCTCCCCGAGCCAGCTAGGATTATAGCGTTAATAATCCCGGCGGCCCATTCTATCCAACGGAGAGCAGGCTACCTCGCAATAGTGAAGCCCTAAGATGGCGGCACTTCACTATCAGGACATGCCAACTTGGTCAGGCTTGTCCTACCTTACACTTACAATGCACCCTGCCCATGGGCCTACCATAGGGGTGACTAACATGAAGTTAAGGGAAGGTTGGAGGGGCTGGCAAGTAGGTATACCTGCGCAGCCGACGTGACAGTGCAAGACTGCACGTGGGTCTCGCAATGACCGACCCGTAGACATTCTTTTCCAAGGCCGCTCTTGTGGGTGGCACAACACGTGCTGCAAGCCCACGAGCGGCATTTGTATTTACAAGCCCCGGCACTCCTGGTGCACTAGACTAGGGACTGACAGTAAACCAAATAAGCCAAACATGGATACAATAGATACATCATTTTAACATAGGGAGCACTTGCGCTATGGCACTGATCAGCAGTGACACGGCGCCCAAAGCATATACCAGCAAAACATCGTAAAACAGTAGAGGCAAACAGAAAAATGGAGGAGAGACTCAAGCCAATGATGTCAGGTCTAACACGTGTCCCCTCCAGCTGAAATGTGGGGAGAACTACCCTTAACCTAGGGAGTCCTCATCACTAAGGCGGAAAAATCTGGACAGACCATCAGCATTGGCGTGATCTGTACCAGGGCGGTGTTCCACCGTAAAGTCCATCCCCTGTAGAGCAATGGACCACCTCAACAGTTTTGGATTCTCACCCCTCATTTGCATCACCCATCTGAGGGGCCTGTGGTCTGTCTGAACCCGGAAGTGAGTCCCAAACAGGTAGGGTCTTAGCTTCTTCAGCGCCCAGACCACAGCAAATGCTTCTCTCTCTATCGCACTCCACCTCGTTTCCCTGGGAAGTAACCTCCTACTGATGAAGGCTACAGGCAAGTCTCGGCCCTCTTCATTCACCTGAGCTAGAACAGCCCCCACGCCATGCTCTGAAGCGTCCGTCTGAACAATGAATTCTTTTGAAAAGTCGGGTGCCTGGAGTATAGGTGCTGTGCACATTGCAGTTTTCAGGGTGTCAAAGGCCGTTTGACAGGCATCAGTCCAGATCACGTTTCGTGGCTGCTTCCTGAAAGTCAGCGAAGTCAAGGGGTGCACAATGTTACCGTAATCCTTGACAAACCTCCTGTAATAACCCGTGAGTCCTAAGAAGGCTCTCACCTGTGTTTGGGTTTTGGGCGGTGCCCAAGCCAGGATGGTATCAATCTTGGGTTGCAGGGGGGCCACCTTACCACTCCCTACTTGGTGCCCCAAGTACACCACAGAACCCTGCCCAATCTGGCACTTACTGGCTTTGATTGTGAGGCCTGCTCCGCGCAGGGCCAACAACACTTCCTGGAGGTGGCGCAAGTGTTCCTCCCAGCTGGCGCTGAACACTGCGATGTCGTCCAGGTAGGCGGCGCTGAATTCCTCCAGTCCAGCCAAGACCTGGTTGACCAACCTCTGGAATGTGGCAGGGGCATTCTTCATCCCAAAGGGCATCACCCGGAACTGGTATAGCCCATCTGGTGTGGAGAACGCTGACCTCTCTTTTGCCCCATCAGTCAAGGCGATCTGCCAGTACCCAGACGTTAAGTCAAACGTACTAAGGTACCGGGCAGCCCCCAACCGATCGATGAGCTCATCAGCTCTGGGGATGGGGTGCGCGTCAGTCTTCGTGACCGAATTGAGTCCTCGGTAATCCACGCAGAACCGGAGTTCTGGTGAATCACCAGGCGCTGCAGCCTTCGGGACCAAGACCACTGGGCTGGCCCAAGGACTGCTAGAGGACTCAATCACCCCTAACGCGAACATTTTGGAGACCTCCTCCTTAATGTACGCTCTGACCTTGTCAGTCACCCTGTAAGCCTTGTGCTTCACAGGAGGGCTGTCTCCGGTGTCAACGTCATGGATACACCAATGCGTGACACCCGGAACCAAGGAAAACAGATCCGGGAATTGTCCCAACAGGTGGCGACAATCCTGTTTCTGCTCAAGGGTCAGTGTGTCAGAGAGGACCACACCATCCACTGACCCGTCTTGCTCTTTAGCATACAGGAGGTCAGGGAGAGGCTCACTCTCCTCCTCCGTTCCATCATCTGTAGCTAGGAGCATGCCCACTTCGGACCTTTCTAAGTGGGGCTTCAAACGGTTGACATGCAGGACCCGCAAGGGGTTCCTGGGAGATTTCAAGTTCACCAAGTAGGTGACATCGCTCTTCTTCTCCACAACCTTAAACGGTCCAGTCCACCTGTCCTTGAGCGCACAAGGTTCCACAGGGGACATGACCCACACTTCCTGACCAGGCTGAAGCTCTACCAGAGTGGCATTCCGGTCGTACCATCGCTTCATCTCCTCCTGGCTGGCCTCCAGATTTGCCTGAGCAAGTTCTCTGAAGCGCCGAGTCTGGTTCCGAAAGGCCAGCATGTAGCTGTATACATCCTGGGGAGGTTTCCTGGGAGATTGCTCCCAGCCTTCCTTGACCAGACTCAAAGGCCCTCTTACCGGGTGACCGTATAAGAGCTCAAAGGGGCTGAACCCTAGAGCCTTCTGCGGTACCTCACGGTAAGCAAACAACAGGCATGGCAAGAGGACGTCCCATTTCCGCCTCATTGGTTCTTCAAGACCCATAATCATGCCTTTCAGGGTCCGGTTGAATCTCTCAACCAGCCCATTTCCTTGAGGGTGGTAAGGAGTGGTGAACTTGTAGGTTACCCCACACTCCTTCCATAGAGACTTCATATAGTTCGAAATGAAGTTGGTGCCTCGGTCGGACACCACCTCTCTGGGGAACCCCATCCGGGAGAAAACACCCATCAGTGCCCGTCCCACCACGGGGGCCGTCACTGTCCTGAGAGGGATGGCTTCCGGGTACCTTGTGGCATGGTCCACCAAGACCAGGATGAACCTGTTGCCCAGGGCTGTCTTGGGGTCCAGGGGCCCAACAATGTCAATACCCACCCGGTCAAAGGGGGTGCTGACTACCGGAAAAGGTTGGAGGGGAGCCTTCTGCTTCCTTCCGCTTTTCCCACTTGCCTGGCAAGTGCGACAAGTCTTGCAATGGATGTCTACATCCCTACGCATCTGAGGCCAATAAAAATGGGTGACAAGCCTGTCATAGGTCTTGTCCTGCCCCAGATGTCCAGCTAACGGTACGTCATGAGCCAAACCCAGTAGGAAGGCTCTGAAGCGCTGGGGTACCACCAGCACACGGGCTGACCCAGGCTCAGCAGCCTTAGGCTCGCTATACAGGAGGTCGTTCTCCCAGTACACAAAATGTGACCCTGACTGATCACCTGAGGATTGGGCTGAGGCCTGCTGCCTCATGCCCACAAGAGAAGGGCACACCTTCTGTTCCGCACAGAATTCCTCCCTGGAGGGACCACCATCCTGCTGCCAGTGGGTCATCTCGGGCAGATCTCCCAGTTCGGCAATTTGTTCCCCTGTGGGCTCCAGGGCATCCCCCTCAGGGTCTACCTCCTTCTGGACCACGGGAACAACGGGGGCCGGTTTCCCGCGCCTCCTGCCTCTTCTCTTCACAGCTGGGTCCTGGGCCGTACTTTCAGGCTCCGGGACCCCATCAACACCCTTACTTGCTGTCATGGATCGAGTGGTTGCACACACCCACTCTGGTACACCCAACATTTTCAAGTGCGCCGCTCACTCCACCTTAGCCCAAGGGGAGTCTTCCAAATCATTGCCCAGGAGACAGTCGACAGGCATGGCGGGCCTCACAGCAACCTGAAGAGTACCTGAGACTCCCCCCCATTCAAAGGAAACCTGAGCCACCTCACACTCTTTCTGGGAGTTATCGGCAGCTATCACGGGGTAGAATGCGTGGGGAACCACCTGCTCTCTGGACACCAAGTGACACTTGACAGCTGTCACACTCGCTCCGGTGTCTCTGAGAGCTTCCACTCTATGGCCATTAATGGTCACCCACTGCCTATATTTACTAGTGTTACTAGGCAGAGGGGGTGGAGGGACCATTTGCATATCCACTAGCGAGACCAGGGACATTTCTGCGGGACCCCTCCCACCATGGACAACCATCTCCTCCCCTCCCAAGGCTACACTTGCCAACTGACGAGGGGGTGCACGCGGCGGTGCATTCGAATCCTTCTTGGGACACTGGGGGTCATAAAACCGGTGTCCCACCTGCCCACAACCGTAGCAGGTTAGGGGGCCCCTATGAACAGGTTTACCCGTCGGGGCCCCTGGCTTCTTCTCAGGGGGAGGCTGGGAACCTTTCCCTTGGTTCCCTTGGGGATTACTTTGGGGCCCTTTCTGAGACTCCTTCTGTTTACCCTTGTCCCCCCCACTCTTCTGCTGGGGACCCTGCCCACCTTTGGCTGAGTCTCCCACTGGACCCTTGTGGACCCTGGTACTGACCCAGCGGTCCGCCTCCTCAGCAAGTTTTCTAGGGTTAGATATCTTGCTATCAATCAGGTGCTGGCGCAGCTCTGGAAAACAGTTATTAGACAAGTGCTCCCACGCAAACAAATCATAGAGAGCTTCATAACTTTCCACTTTGCTGCCCTTTACCCAACCATCCATGGCTCTGCAAAAATAAGACACATATTCAACCCACGTCGTACCAGGCAACTTCTTATATTCTCTAAAAGCTTGTCTGTACTGCTCGGGGGTTAAACCATATCGCAACATTAAAGCATCTTTCATATGAGCATACAACATCCTATCTGCAACAGGCATGTCTAACAGGGTATCTCTTCCCTCATTCACAAAGCGACCCCACAACCCTGCTCCCCAATTCTTCTCAGGGACCTGGTGGGCCAACAATGCTAACTCATATGCTTTAAACCATTGACCAATATCTTCATTCTTATTGTAATCTTTGATCACATCTTTCGGGAAGTAAAACTTACTTTCTGCAGGCTCGGATGGAATGCTGCCACCAGAGGGATTCAACTCTAACTTTTTAGCTTGGATATCCAGTTCCCTCAACCTGGCTTCACGCTCCAAAGCTAACTTCTCTCGGTCAAACTCCAACTTTTTGATCTCTAAATCAGCTTCCCTTCTACCTCTTGCATTTTATAACTCCAACTGCCCATTTATCTTTAGCCTTGCCATCTCCATGTTGTAAGCTCGCTCTTTCGCCCTTTCTTCTCTTTCTTCAGGGGAAAGACCTTTGGAGGAAACACTGCTTCCGGGAGAGGGCACAGGTCCATTCACTGGCACCTCCTCATCCCCTTCCTCTGCGGGTACCACCACCACATCAGAGGGATTTCTGGATTCCCACCAGGCCTGTAATGCTTTATAAAAATCATCTTTTCTCGAGAGGCCGGTGGTAGGAACTTCAAACTGATTGCAAAAGTGTTTCAGCTCATCTTTCTTGTATCTTTTTAGCTTACTCCTCTCGAACTCTTCAACAACAACGATAGCAGGGGTAGTGACTCCGTTGTCACTCATGATGAAACTGGCAGTGTTCAGAAAATCAAGTTTCAGGAAAGCGGAGAACAAAAATAGGATCCTCCCGAATCAGATTGTGACTGCGTTATGGTCTGCTTTCACTACGTAGCGCACACTAATCACTGTACATGGGTCATAAATGCAAGGTCCAAATCCTCACCGCTGCATCCAATGTTAGAACCGGCTGTCTCTAGTTGGCAGAGGTATACACTTCTGACAAATAGGGACACTCCTTTTCTAGTCAGGGCAAGGGGATCACACCCTTCGATAACCCCTGCTCACCCCCTTGGTAGCTTGGCAGAGCAGAACAGGCTTATCTCAGAGGCTGTGTGTTAAGCAATTATGACCACATACAGTAATAAAGTGAATACACTACAAATGGACACGACACAGTAGTATTATAAAAATAAGTATCTTTATATAAGACTTAGCACAAGACCAAATAACGGCAAAACTGTACACAATCGGAATAAATACGTTCGGGAAGGAAAAAGGATAGTTCAAAGGTAGTTTCTTCTTTAGCACAAAAGTCTTTTAGTATCAAGCAAATCTTCTTCTTGGAAACACAGTTCTTAGCAACAGGGTAACTCACACGGGAGCTACACAACGTTGAGGCAAAGTTAATCCACAGGTATGGCGTCGACCGCGAGGAGCGCTACGTCGGGCCTGGAGTCCCACGGACCCCCAACAACACAGTACCTTAGGAAAATGAAGCACGCGATGATCAGCGGCGTCGAGCAATCCGGCGTCGCGTCTCGGTGTCGATCAGGCCTCAGCCGGCGTTGTCGATGATGCAGTTGCACAGAGTGAGCAGCGCTCACGGCGTCGAAGGGCACGCGGTTGATGCGATCAGCAGCGGGGCAGACACGAGGTCCTCTGGAGTTAGAGCCGTACTCCTACTCACTGGCGTTGCTGCTGGCGTCGGTTGGGCCCAGCGTCCGATCGTCGTGGCTGCTGGTTCTTTCAGAGGTGCTGGATTCACACTTCCAGCAGATAGCACTTTTTAGCAGGTGAAGTCCTTTAGCCCTGTGACTTCAGCAGGAGACTGGCACTCTTCCAGTCCTTGGAGATTTTCTTAGCAAGCGTGAGAGTACACACAAAGTTCCTCTCTCCTGGTTCCTTGGCAAAAATAAAGAAGCACTGCAGGATTCCCCCAACAACAGCACACTGGCAGAAGGGGTAGGCAGTCCTTTAGATCAACAGGCTTCTTGTCCTTGGTTACAGGGTTCCTTGTCAGAAGTGATCTGATTTCCTAGTTCAGGGGTCCTTCTCTTATACCCCTTCTCGTCTTTGATCCCTTTGTCTAGGCCGGGGGTTTCCCAACACCCTGGGCCTGCGGTGGGTGGAGCTAGGCAGTAGCACCTGGCCTATTCATTGAGCCGGGCCGGGTCCTCAGACGCCCCGCAGGAGGTGGAGCCAGCATTGACACTGGCAGGAGCAGAGCTATCGCCCTCCTGGCAGGAGGTGGGGCTAGGATCGTCCATGGCAGGCACAGAGCCATCAGTCGCTTGGCAGGAGGTGGAGCCAGCATTGTATCAGGCAAGGCAGGCTATCAACAACTACTCTCCCCCTACTCTCAACGTAAATGTCCCACTCATCCCACACTGACTCATCCAGACCTCTTGGAGCCACCCAGCTCCTGTCACACACACGTAAGACCAGCAGAGACCAGATATGGTTAGACAAGAAAATAGACACTTTCTAAAAGTGCTATTTTCGAACCCAGAGTCCAGAAACCATCCACACCAACGGATGCGTAATTAAACCCCGAGTTCAGGGATACCAAACTCGACATTGCACCACGCTCCCCGAGCCAGCTAGGATTATAGCGTTAATAATCCCGGCGGCCCATTCTATCCAACGGAGAGCAGGCTACCTCGCAATAGTGAAGCCCTAAGATGGCGGCACTTCACTATCAGGACATGCCAACTTGGTCAGGCTTGTCCTACCTTACACTTACAATGCACCCTGCCCATGGGCCTACCATAGGGGTGACTAACATGAAGTTAAGGGAAGGTTGGAGGGGCTGGCAAGTAGGTATACCTGCGCAGCCGACGTGACAGTGCAAGACTGCACGTGGGTCTCGCAATGACCGACCCGTAGACATTCTTTTCCAAGGCCGCTCTTGTGGGTGGCACAACACGTGCTGCAAGCCCACGAGCGGCATTTGTATTTACAAGCCCCGGCACTCCTGGTGCACTAGACTAGGGACTGACAGTAAACCAAATAAGCCAAACATGGATACAATAGATACATCATTTTAACATAGGGAGCACTTGCGCTATGGCACTGATCAGCAGTGACACGGCGCCCAAAGCATATACCAGCAAAACATCGTAAAACAGTAGAGGCAAACAGAAAAATGGAGGAGAGACTCAAGCCAATGATGTCAGGTCTAACAGGTACGTTCATGCCAACCTGTGACGGTTGTGAGATATGTGTGATGGAGATAAATAAATTGTGTGTACTTAAGTCTAGCATTTGAAGAAATAATCTCTGGAATCCTAGGCACTGAGATTGCAAAGTAGAACTTAACCTCTTCCACTTCCTTGCTAGAGGTCAATGCAAATGATGCAACTGGGGCAGAGTTACCCTTAGTACACAATTTCCCAGTTTCAGGTGAAATTCTTCATCTGGCCCTTATCTCCAAAACAACTTTTTTACAAATCCACCACAATTTAATGAGTGTATATACATGTGACACAGGCTACAGCTGGAGAATGTGGGGAGGATGTCCTTTCTCTTTTGAAGAAATATATACTGTCAAGAGAATAGGAAGCTGGAAAAAGGCAACATGCTCCAGCCAGATTTAGCTTTACTTAGAAAAATGAAGGACTACACCCTACAGCCTTCAGGAACACATCTAGGTCAATGAACCATGTAGCCTGGTGATAGATGATGAAACTAAGATATGGATCATCCGAGGGAAGCTAAGATGCAGGATGTGGATATGAAATAAGAAAATGGCTTAAGTTATTGATGTCCAACATAGGTTCTGAAGGACTGGATCCATGCCTGATTCTGAGTGGAACCGCAAAATATATAAATGATTTTAAGTGCAAATGTATCTACAGTGAATAAACTAAGAGTCCGAACCACCTGTACTTAAGTTGGACACATTAGAGCTATATCTGCAGACACATTTGCTATTAAGAAAGGAAAACTGCCCAGTTATCTCTGGTACATTAAAGTAGTTCTGAGCGCCTGGACTGATCTGCAAAATTAGGAGCTGTTCAAAATATGTAATAGAACACGAAATAAATCTCTTGGAGGCTAATAGCAAGCTAAACCACACAATACCTGAAATCAAACCAAAGTGAAAGGCTGTTGAGGTAGACCTGAAATTACTACATAATGCCTTTAGAACTCCAAAATGGGGTGGGAGGCTAACACAAAAAGAATTAGCATTGCAACTAATAGGTTTCACAATATTAACACAAAGATAAGTAAATAATATTGTGAACATACCGCAATACTTTGTGTTGCACCTGTGGCTACTCCCAAGTGTTATCTACACAGATGGACAGGTCCTGTGGGAAAATCACAGAATTAGCGGGTTCCCACAGGAGAAGGGTTGAACCAAAACTTGCCTGCAGTCCTCAAGGGTGAGACTATCCAGATTCTAGGTCCATGATTTTTGCATCCCTTTGACTGCTTCCTGTTTAGCATATCTTGGAGCTTGACACAGCTGGATACTGGAGTGGAGGGGGTCCGAGACTTACCAGCAATCTCATTGCCTTAATGGAGGAGGAAGGCTATCACATGTCTCAAGACCTGCAAAAGCCTTTGAATTAATGAATTCCAGTCCAGGTTTTCTATATTCTGCTTGTAATTGCAATTTGGAGTTGTGCTTTTTTTGGACTCCAATTTTCCAATCCTTTATGGCTATTTGCATGTGATCCTGTATGTCATTTCCTTTCAATGTCTTTATACAATTTAAGGACTGTATTCTTTCCTTTCACTGCATCATAACGCAGGCGTAGTACTTTTCTGGTGGGTTCTACACACACTTATAAGCCCTGTTCTTTTCCTTAACTTCACTGCATGCTGACTCGTATAGCTCTGCTTTCTCCAGTCTCTGTGACCTTCCATCATCATACAGGTTTATTTGCTGTTGGATTTTCGTCCAGTAAACTGTGACCCTTCCTGTGGACACCTGTCTTTCATACATTAAATTATAAGTGGACCGACATTGTAGCTTCACAAAGGAATCCATCTTACCTTGGACAGACAAAAAACTGGATTATAAACCTCTCACCGGGTCTTTGAAAACAACATACCTGATGTTCATTTTGTGACATAAACTTGTGGAAGAGCAGGAGAGGATTGAACCTGGTGTCTCTGACCTGTGTGGTGCACTTGCTCCCACTTGTACCTAGAACTGTGAAGTGGACCCCAAGCCTCAGTTGGCTGACATCCTGTGTGGCTAAATTGGCGCAGCAGGATGCAAGAGGTCTTTTTCCTGAAGTGATCAGTTGACTAGCAACAACAGGACCTGGACTGGTCCCTGCTGTTCTTCAGTTACCAGGAGTCTTAGAACAGACCAAGAGGAACCCCTACAGGAAGTCTCAAATGCCTCAATGATACATTTTATTATTTCCAAGAGCTTTGAAACTTCATGGGGGACCGTTCAGCAATTGTGTCCGACTTTCAGAGGACTTTGTAGGATACCGCTTTCAAGCTTGTCCTACAGAAAACATTTTAGTTATGTCAAATTTTTTTTTTATAATAAAAGTTTATATCAAAATTTATAAAATTCTAATCATTTCTAACATTTTATTTTTAATATACTTTTCATGATTAAGCATAATTAAATAATTACATATTCTTTAAGGTTTATATTTATTTTACATTAGCTGTACCTGGCCACTTGTTGTTGTGGCTCAGTGTGGTTAAATGGAAGAGGAAGGAAATAGTAAGCGCACGTTTCCAATATGTTTAATTTCACAATGCTTGTGGGCACACAATATATTTTTGTGACTATTGTCTCTATGCGTCCCTTGTAGTGGTTGCACAGCAAGCAAATCGATAGGGTCTGTTCAGCCTTTCGATTAACAACATGCGCGTATTGTACACGTGCGTATACAAATCCAACGTTGTGTATATATATTATAAACACGCACATGTTGCAAAGTGAACCAACTCCTCCCCGCTCCCTCCATCCACTTCCCGGTCTGCCATCCTGACACCAACTGTCCATCCTAATATATGTAGACTATTGTCTCTATGTGTCCTTTCTTAATGTTACAAACTGAACCAACTCCTCCCCCGGTTTGCCATCCAGACACCAACTGTCCATCCTATTATATGTAGACTATTGTCTCTTTGCTTCCCTTGTAGTTGTTGCGCAGCAACCAACTCGATAGGGTCTGTTCTGCCTTTTGATTAAAAACACTCGCATATTGGACACGCGCGTATTCGAATTCAACGTTGTGTATATATAAACACGCCCTAATGTTGCAAAATGAACCAACTGCTCCCCCCTCCCTCCACCCACTTCCTGGTCTGCCATCCTGACACCAACTGTCCATCCTAATATATGTAGACTATTGTCTCTGTGCGTCCTTTCTTAATGTTGCAAAGTGAACCAACTCCTCCCCCTCCCTCCACCCACTTCCAGGTCTGCCATCCTGACACCAACTGTCCATCCTAATATATTTAGACTATTGTCTCTATGTGTCCCTTGTAGTTGTTGCGCATCAACCAAATCAAAAGGGTCTGTTCGGCCTTTCGATTAAAAACACGCGCGTATTGGACACGCGCGTATTTTAATCCAACCTTGTGTATATATAAACACACACTTAATCGAATCCAACGCTGTGTCAAAATTTCAAAGCAGTCGGTAATTTCAAAGCAGTCGGTGAAGTTCTTTTGGAGATTTAAGATTTTGAAAAAACGAACATTGACATTTTTATGTGTCTGTTCGGGCTTTTGATTAAAAACACGTGCATATTCGACACCCGCATATTGGAATCCAACATTTTGTGTCAAAATTTCAAAGCAATCAGGGAAGAACTTTCACATATTTAAGATTTTGAACAAATGAACATTGAAATTTGTATGTGTCTGTTCCCGCTTTCAATTAAAAAGACACGCGTATTCGACACGCGCATATTGGAATCCAACGTTGTGTATATAAAAACATGTGCATATTCGAATCCAATGTTGTGTCAAAATTTCAAAGCAATCAGTGAAGAACTTTCAGAGATTTGCGATTTTGAACAAACGAACATTTACATTTTTATTTATATAGATTATTATTAGAAGCACACACTACTATAACATTTCTTAAAATTTATGTTTACTCTTTTAAGTTTGTAAGTAGTGTAGTAAAGAAATAAAATTTTTAAAATGTACAAAAATTATTCGAAAAGTTGACTAATAGTAAATCAGAGCCACCGATGCATAGGGACTTCGATGCATAGGGACTTTAACAAATATTTGTAGGGTAGGAGTTAACGTTGTGAACCCAAACCCTCCTCCTCCCTCAATGTATAATTTTCCCCTATGTTTGTGGGATTAGAGTTGTTATAGTAAATCTGTTTTCCAAAAGTATATGCCCTTTTTTCTATGTTTGTGGGGTTGGAGGTAGAATAATTCCTATAAATCCCTCTTAAAATATGCAGCTTGCCTGATGTTTGTGCAAAGTTAGAATATTAAATGTTTTCGCACTGAAATATATTCACTTACATCAGTGTTTGTGAGTTTGGAATTCGAATAGTACATTTAAATGCCTCTAAATGTATTGACTTTTTAAATAATATTAATATTGAAAAAAACATGTAGAAATAAAATAAACCAAATATACAAGTTTGAGAAAAATGAAGCGTGAAAGCAATTTAATTTTTGTTAACAATTAAAATACAGGTACTCAATGGAAAATGTTTATTCATAAACTGCTTCTCCATGAGCACCATCCCCTCAGAGGCACATTGGAGCCCTGACCTCACCATGCCCTTGCCAGAGTACTGCAACCCTTCAGCGCCATGGTCAAATCTATTCTGAGTGGATCCACCTCTTCTGTGACCTTCCCAGGTGCTTGAAAATATGTAACTGTCATTCAATTGCTGAAGAAACCTTCAACAAATTCCTCAACCATCACCAGCTACAGACTAATCTCTCTGCTAACATTCCGGGTCAAGGTTTTTGAGGAAATCATCAACAGGTGTTTTACCAAATACCTCAACAGACCTCATCACTGCCACGGATGACATCTCCTTGACTCTGGAAGGAGGAGACGTGGTGACCTTCATCGTCCTGGATCTCTCCTCAACATTTTACAAGATCACCTACCCCATCCTCATCCAATGCCTACATGACACAGGAATCCAAGGACATGCTCACTAATAGATCTGCTCCTTTCAGACTAGAAGTCAGACTATCACTGTACACCAAAGATGCCAATAACCTTATCTGTGAAACTCATCAAGAACCCTCTTGGAGCCTGACCCTCTTCAACCCATACATGATCACTCTACTCAGCATCAGACACTCTCAAAACATCAACGTCCTCTCCTATGCTGACCACATGTAACTCATTCTCTCCCTCACAGACAAAATGACCAGTACCCGGATAAAGCTCAGTGCTTGCATGACTGAAATCACCCACTGGATGAAGACCAACTGTATGAAGTGGAACACCAACAAGACCAAAATTGTAATCTTCATCAAGAGCTTTTCACTGTGGGACTCCACCTGGTGGAAAACAGAGCTAGGTCCAACACCCAATCCCACCAACCACGCCAAGAACCTCAGGATCATCATGGACAGCAAAATTGACATGACTGCTCAATTCAACAACAGCACCTCCTCATGCTTCCATACCCTGAAGTTGCTGAGGAACATTTTCAAATGGCTGTAGGCCATTCAGAACTCTATAGCCAGAATCACTCTCAGCCTCCTACACAGCACTCACATCTCACCACACCTGAAGGACCTTCACTGGCTTCCCATATTCTAATTAGCACAACTCAAATTGCTCACTCACACTTTCAAGGCACGATCTAACACTGGCTCAGCATACATCAACAATTGCATCGACTTTCAAAAACCTTCCAGACAACTCCACTTCTCTGGACTCCTACTTACATACATCCTGTACAAACGGAAAACCAGATCTGGCGGTCGATTCTTCTCCTACATTACTCTTAAAGCCTCCTCCTCACTTCTTGAAATTCGTAAGAAGCTTATGACCTGGCTTTTCAAGTAGCCCCACTAAGCTCTGGGCTTGGCTAGACTCACACCTGCTCAGTCCCAAGTTTGTGCGCTCTACAAATCTACATCACAAAACAATATGATGCCATAAAGGGAAATTCAGTAACAAAGATAGTTTAAACTTTATGAAAAGGTGAACATTTTACGTATAGTTTACATGTTAGTATGTAGAGGGAACGTGGTAACTCCTTCCTGCCGTGGAATGCTTGCCCGGAAACTGGCCAGTTCCAATAAGTTTCTCTGGCGCAGAGGGAAAGACTGTCAAACCTTCTAGTGTGTTTTGAGATTATAATGCTGAGGGTTGTTGACTTAGAAACCTGGATTTTGGAATCCGAATGGAGACGGACACGTCTACTTCGGTACAGCAAAACCCTGGTTGCTGAGGCTGTTATCCCCAGCTGTTAATTCCCCCAGTCTGCAGTGGGCTAAGATGGAGTGTGCGCACCAGGTGAAGTGTTGAGTTTTGATTATTGCCATTGTGATGTGTGGCCAGTAGCTTTGATCATTTGAGGTGTTTTCTTTGTGATATGTGAGTGAGTCAAGGTGCACATCCAAATTAATCATTTGATGTATTGAGTGTATATATATCTTTCTGATCTCTTGCAGGATGTCCCATATTATTTATGTGAGTTTTATCTCAAATTATTTGCTGTTTTTATTTCAAATTATTATCCATGTATTTAACTGTTGCATGTACCAAGGGTGTTATTATTGCTTGCATATAAATATATATCTCTATATACAATTGAATGTGCTTCATTTGGAATCTGGGAAAGCCTTTCTGTTAGAGAGCATTGCATAAACAAAGCCCCAAGGCTTATTCTAAAAAGAGAGTCTTTGCTTTTTGTAAAGTGAAACCCCTTTCAAGGTGTTGTTGTGTTTTATGTCTCCTGCTTCGCAGTGTTTGAGCCACCATGTGGGAGTGGTATTTGTGGAACCCTGTACTATCTGAAAGGTGAAGCAAGACAGGTACGCATTAAATAATGTGGGGCTAAGGGATGAGCCCTGTGGCACTCCCACTGTCAGCTCATGTGCTCTTGAGGAAAAAGTAGGTACCCATACTTTCTGACTTCTATCTTTCAAAAAGGTGGCTTGCTATTCTAGGGCCATTCTACCTATCCCAATGGAGTGGGGGCGGGCTAGGAGCCTTGAGTGAGGGACCGTATCAAAGGCCACACAAAGATCTAGCATAATCAGAATGGCCTTCCCCTCTTCGTCTAGGGCACCTCTGATGTGCTTAATGACTTCTATCAGTGCTGTCTCTGTACTGAAATTAGATCTAAAGGTGGACTGGCTTGAATGAAACAAGTCAATCATTTTGAGATAAGAGTTGCTGGTTTAAGGAATTTGTCAAGTACCTAAAAACAGAACCGGCAGTAGAGATATTGGCCTTTTATTTGATTGTTCATTAGGGTCCAACAAAGGTTTTTTAAGCTGAGGCAGCATTTTTGCTTGCTTCCATTGTACAGGGACTGCTCCTGCAGACAGTGAGGCACTAAACACTAAAGGGTTAATGGTTGGTGCCCACAATGCAAGCAGGTTTACTTGAATGGTGCATGCTTCCAACTCAGGTATCCTTGAATAAGTCTAGGAAGGGATATAGGGGCATATTACCAAGCAATAGCGATAATTATCGCTATTGCTTGGTTAGAGACAAAAATTTACCGCTGAGCTGCGGCGATTTTTACCGCAAATAAACCTTGGTATTACCAAGGTTTATCGCAAATGCGATAAAAATCGCCGCAATGCATGAATATCGGTGAAAAGTCCGCGATATTCATGCATTACCGAGCTAATGCTCTTAGCCATGTTATCCACCTCCCATTGGATAACATGGCTAAGAACTGCTCTGGGCAGGTGTTAGCTTTTGGAGATATTCGCGCTTAGCGCGAATATCTCCAAAAGTTGGTAATAGGAGATAGCGATGTTAGCGACTGTTTCCAGTCGCTAACATCTTGGCACGCCCACTTTGCATGTCATTAGTGATAAATATCACTGACATGCAAAGTGGGGCCCAAGATGGTCGCTATCTCCTACTAGCTGTCGCTAATTGGTGTTAGCAACAGCTAGGTAATAGGGAGATAATTTTATCACCGCTTACTTGGCTTTTAAAGCCAAAAAAGTGGAGATAAACCCCCTTGATAATATGCCCCATAGTTTGGCTTCACTGTTTATGTAAAAGTGTTAGTCAAGCCATATGTCATTGTGTTTAGCTACTGTATTAGTATGTACAATCGCTAAGGCTATGAGTTTTTTAAATTTCAAAAGCAAATTTTCAATTTGGTGCATAGTGTAAATATATATGCATGAGTGAATTTTGGAGGTGTCTCCATAGGGTGTGATTAAAAAGAAAATAACACCCTTCTTTTTGTGTTTTTGAAAATGTTTTTAAAACTGTCTACATCAATAATTATTTAAAATTCACTACCCTTTTTCTAAGGACATGAATGCTCATTTTTAGTTGTATCATTATTAGAAATGTGTGATGTATATTTCTTTATTAGGGGGACGCGAATACATTAATGATATATTATTGTTTTAAATTTCACCTTGGAAGGTATATAGATTGCAAGGTGGTGGTGGACAGGATTTAAATATTCAATTCATTTGCCACTTGTTACATTTTGTTAGAGTTTGTAGATTTTTAGACGTGTGGTAAACTATGAATCTTCTTTCTCTGTTTAAATTGTCACGCAAAATTAAATCTGTGTATATGTTTCTCTCAGTTGTTCTGGGTTGTCTATATCTGCAAATCTTTTAGGTGCAACCATAGACTGTCTTTCTGCCTTCTGTGTTCAGGCTTTTGTCCTCTGTTAAATAGGTATAAAAGACAACTGTACTATAACTTGTTAGGGGATATTTGATGAAAAGTTTTAAAGTATTGTTCCTCTAGATGCTGAGGAACCTGTGCATGCCTAATTAAATCTTGAAGAACTAAGAACTGAAATCATTTTTCAGTTCTCACACATTTGGCTCTCCTCTGTTTTACTTGTAGCACAACCATAACTTTGTGTCCAGGAAACTGGATAAGATCTCTGTTTCACAGCGGGACTACTCAGGTCCCATATCGGCAGGACGAGGGGTAGATTGTAGTGCAGATGAGCACAGCAAACCGTTCGCCACTACGCCAATGAACATTTGTTCTAGCCCTTACGACTGGGGCCAGTAGACCTAAATTTGAGATTTCCTCAGAAGGTACTTTAAATAGTATTTATATTGCTTTAGAGTGTCGTATCACACTCACCCATAAATGTAACATCCCTACATGAGTAGATAAAGATCTCCCAGTCTTGATGAAATGCTGTGATCCTGTGGACAATAAGTGTCATGAAACATGTTGAGCCTTTCACACACACTAGCTAGGGCCTGAGATGCGCATTGTACCCTGCTCTAGCCTTGACTTTTTGTTTTTTAACCATAACAAAGGAACCCAGCGAGTGAAATATTTTTGGGGATTCCTGTAGTTATTTTGATTGACACACCCCCTCCACTTCCACTCAGACATCTTCACCACATGCCCCACCACTCCACGCAACTCACATCAGCAGAAAAAAAGAACTCAAGCCAATAGCACCCCCGTGGGGCCTACTGGGCATTACTGTGCCGGTTCAAAGAGGAGCTTCCCAATGATAAATCACAACACACTTTGGGGTGCACAAGGGCCTTCGCTCCTACAAGAAGGATCCCCACTCCTTCTACAATAACCTAGAGCCATTCTTTCCAGCATTTAATCCCCTTCACATCCTCCATGGGAACTGCATACCTCTTGTTCAATCAATCTCATATAGGGGCATGTATGCAGGACCTGCCTCAAGCCCTGGTCCCTCCAGTTTCTTTGTCTTGCACATTTATAACAACCATTTAAATTCTACTTTCTACATTTTCAATGGGCACACAAGCTGTTTGACGTTCCTGTACTGTAGGCTTAACCTATGCATATGGTACAAGGTTGACATTTTGGGATCCAATGTAGGTTGCATAATTAGACATTATGAAATATGTGGATGACATAAATGTGAAAATTATACTTTTAATTTTATATGTTAAAATTAGTGTGATAAAGTAAATGTTCTTGTTTGTATTGCTTTCTTATAGACATATTGGGCCTAATTCACAATGGTAATTGACCATTTTGAGCAAGTTTACACTTTAGAGTAAGTTTGTTACTTTTCGGTATTCACAAACTGCACTGTTGTAGTAATTTACACTTTTCTAGTAAGTCCACCGCTACACATAGCCAACTACAAGTACTTCAACACCCTTGGATAAAAAACGATGGTGGTAGGGGCTTACTACGAAAGGGCAAATTACTGCAAAATAGTAACTCACTACATAAGTTTAGTTTGTGAAATCAGAAAAGTAGGTAACCTACTCAAAAATGTAAGTTACTGCAAACGTGCAGTTTGTAAATAGCTCTGTGTAGTACATTTTGTAGTACTGCTTTACTACAAAATATTCTACAAAGCGGTCTCTAAAGGAGGCCCTCTTTTATGCTTACATTTTCTTTGTCACATTTTGATGCAATAGGTTCACATTTCTAGCAGTTTTCTGATGATTTGCTTATGTGTATGTGTCTTGCAGTTTTGTTTTTTTAAGTTTATATTGGACATGTAATATGTGTCAATAATTACTTTTAAATATAAATGTAATAAAATACAGGAAAAGTAGCTCCTACCTGAACGCCATGTTGTAACTCCTCCCACAGGTCAACCTGAAAAGAGAAGAAAAGGCAATGAGATGGAAGAAAGATGAAAACCACAGGGAAAGAAGGAGAAGCCAGACAGATAAAGAGGACCTATTTTCATTCCCCAGGATATAACGCCAGAAGAGGAGACAGACGTAGGTGCGGAAGAGGCTGAGTCGTCCAAGACAGAGGTATAGCAGATAACTAGAAGCACGGAGGAGTGGGCTTGACTCACTGAGCAAAGAGTTTTAGGGAGTATGGACCGAGAGTAGTAAGTCCAAGAGAACGAGTGGAAGCCCCGTTTACGGCTGCAGCACCTCCCCCATGCATCCCAGACGTAGTTCTTTCAGAATAGCACTCACACAAACCCAACAATATATTAGGTGCCTTACTTTAATTTATTTAACTTTAGTTAATTTAAAATAATTATACATTTTTATTTTATAGTTTATGCACTTTCTTTTTAATAAGTCAGAGCAGATTCACTCTGACAGAGTGAAAGTCCTATGAGATGGACTATTTTGACATACTACTAAAACACTCTCTGTGTGCACTGCTTTAGAGACATGGTAGATTTTCTTTTAGGTCTCCTGTTACTATTAATTACTGGAACCGTGTATGAAACATTTCAATATGCTCACAAAGTCAGCTATTCTTGAGTATTCGCATAATCAATCATATAACTCTGTTATATGAATCTGTAATCTGATATAAATGTGCCATATGTTACCTGTGATATGATGAAACAACACAATAGTTTAGAGTGAATGATATGTGAAAGTGATGGATTGTGACGGTTCCACCTGTGTCAATGTGTGTGAATCATTGGAGATTGGCTGAACATGGGACAAAACTTCTCCTGGTGTGGTGTACGATATTTGTTACTATATCTTGTTAAGTTGTTGAATACATTAATATATTGTACACTGCATGTTCAGTGTACTGAACAATCTTTTAATGTAGGTTGCAGATTTTGCATACCCTACATTTGTTTCCATTCATTTTAGATAACATTTTTCAACTAAGGACCTGTGCAGTCAAATATGTCTTTATACTTTCCCTTTCTCCCTCTCCATCTCTCTCTCCCACTCCACCTCCCTCTCCCTCTCCCCCTCCCCCTCCCCCTGCCCCTTCCCCATCTATTTAAAGTCAGATGAACATCTAGTGTTTGCACGTGTAGCTATTTATTAATTGTATATGCTATTGTTATACTCGTTTTTAGTTGCAGGTTGCGAAGTGAAGGAGCTGGCCCTTCAAGATCAGCAACGTTTTCTTATTTCTCCAATATAGAGAGGTGTTCAGTTTGAGCTGTCTTCAATTGTTATGAAAACCTACATTATAGTTTACTGGTTTTAATCAGGTCTGTTGTAGTCATGTTGGTAGTCATGGCTGTTGCTTGTTCTGTGTAAATATACATTTTCGGCACTTGTAACAAAAGCTGCCTTTTGTTGCTCAAAGTGCATATTTTAATAAAAAGTTGTTTTTAGCTCTGTTTGGCTAAAAGTCATCAACATACAATACACAGTGTGCAACACCATGCCGCTTATCTTTACAAAAAATGAATGGTTACCTTTAGGGAGTTGATTGCTGTATTCAAACATTAAATAGGTGATAATTGTACTGAAATGTTGTTCACATTTCCTGCTGCTGAACTAGAGAAAGTGCCTTTGTCTTTAGATGGCAAATAACCTACATATTTAAATCTAATTTCAACACAGTTGGTAGAATGATCCCTTTGTTGTCATGAAAAGGTTTTGTTTTTCTTGCCCTGACAATTTATGTTTACATGACAGGCACTGATCTCAAAGCAGCAAATATTTCAGATACATTGTTCTCCAAGAAATATTTATTTAAAATTCAAAGTTTGGAACAATATCAAAACGTAGCATCTATGGCATGAATTCTTGAATCTTAAAGTAGCTCGTATGGAGACTCAGCCATGTCAGATGTGAAATTTCTGCTCTGCAGGACTGATTTTTTGCCTAAATGGGTGCTTACAGAGCCCTATAATGTGAACAAATGGTGAACCCAAACATTAACAACAGTTAAAGAACTAAGGGGCCGATGACGATGCTGGTCAGAAAGAGTCCCATCCCTAATCAGAAGCTTTCTGACCGTGGTCGGAGGTTTTTCGACCGATTGGTCGGTTTGTGGTCCGACTGCCCGAATACGATGTCGGTATTCGGAATGTAAACCAGCGGGTCATTCCAACTCGGTGCCGATTGGCTCTCTGAGTCTTCAAGCAGGCCAGACCCGCACTGTAACCCCTCATGGATGGCATTTCTGCCGTAGGGATTACGATTTTGATTTCCCACAGCCTTTCCATGCCGGACTTTACGGCATGGAAAAGTGACTTAGGGGGCCCGAAGCAAGGTTCTTTTGCGCCTGCGGCCTACAGTTCATGGTTGAAGTACCCCCTGTAAATCCCAGCACTGTTTAGCAGCCACCATGGGGTGCTTGCCGCATGGTGCAGGGTTTTACACCCCCCCCCCCCCCCCATTTCTCAATAGGAGCATGTATTACAGCCGGTTTACAGCCTTGACACAAACTCCCATAGAGACAAGTGAGCATGCAACCGAACAATGTTTAGTCGCATCGTATCCAGGCGGTCGGAACTGCCGACCGGAGGTCAGTCGGTCCCGAGTCCGAGACGGTGTTGGTTGGAGGCAATGCCGACCAACGTCGTAATGAGCCCCTAAATGTGATGGGCATAATGGCAAAATTATGCTTTTTATTTCATGAAACCTGTGAATGTTGTAAGTGTCAATATTGGCTTGTTTTCCACTGAATGAGACACATATGAATTACAAAAAATTATTTACTCTGAGGTGTATGAAGGACAGTGTTTTTCATATCTATGTTATTCATTTGAAAAATTGTGTCGAGCAATACTGTTAAGAACAAAACTAATTAAGGAATATAATGAATAAATGAAGGAATGTTAGCACAATGAAACAAAATAACCTTCAGTAACTTAATGCCACCCCGTATGTGTTGACCGATATCTCTCTCACTTGTTAGTCCAAAGTCTCCTTTGTTAGTCAGTTGCTTGCCTCTTGTTGGTCTCCTGAATGATCCACCCCATCTATTATGCTTACATGGTGTAGCTCGGTGATACATTCAAGTGGCTTAGAGAATTTGGGTTATGGAGTGTTAAGGTGGTTACATTTCCTCCATGTGGATTTGCTCTAGTAGTGCATCCCACATTATTGCTGTACCTTTCTTGCCTGATTATGTATGGACAACCTAATTATCACTAGCTCTACTTCTATCCATGCTTTTGTTTTAGTCACCCAGATTAAAATGGTGGGGAGTCACGCAGTTCTCCATAAAAGTAATCTTTGTTCACTGCCAAAAAGTGTAATTGAAAGCAAATTCCCGGCATTCTGACCCTAGCAGTCTACCTTCCCTGTGATGGCTGAAATTCACAGTTGGTCGCAATTTATGACCTACCTTATGAAATTTCATGCAGCAGGTCGAATTGCAACCCAATATGAAATCTTTTTTTGCAAACCAACCTATTAGTATATAGGTCGATATGCCAAAAAAACAGAATAGATTTGTTAAAAGTAGGTACATAATCTGCGACCACTTTTGCGGATTCCTTTCTTAGTATATCTGACTCTTGTTAAAAGGTTAAACTTCTGACTTAGACAAACCTGGTTTCTGTAGCTGTTGGGGTCAGCCTGAAATCGGTGCCCAAGTCCTGGTCAAGCACAACCAGTTGACTGGTGTTAATGCTAAACACTTTTTGGGGAGCGTTTTTTATTTAGAACGTGAAAAATTAATGTCTTTGATTCCCCTTCAGAGATTTTTGTTATTTGGCGTCATTTTGTCCAATACGTTATTCTCTAGCGCTATAACTTTGAATGGAATTTTTATTGTGTGATATTTTTAACTTTTTAACTGGTTTTAGTACTTTTACATTTTTTATACAATTTCCTTATTTATACTTGCCTGATCTTGCCCTACCTACCTGGGGAGGGGTTGGGGTGGGGGTTGAGCTCCGGTTTAGTGAATATTGACATTCTTATTTGTTGTGGATTACCATCTGCCCCAAAAAATGCTAACGCTTTCTTAGAAGGTGTTACTTCACTAAATAAACCAGATCAACCAATATGTTGTAGCTGCCTAAACAACCGAACAGGAGAGTCCAATGGGACCAGAAGCACTTGATGTTCTGCATCTCCACAGTACAGAAAACACTCTATGCCTAATAAAAGCAGGAGGATTGCTATTTTCACATGTGTGTGTACCCGAATCCTCATAGCAACAGGACAGGACACACTATTTTGTTGATTATGCATATCTATCCAGTCTATTTTATTATTATATTTCAAAAACTGTTTGATCCTTTGCCCTAAATACATTAAAACTCATAACCATTCTGCAGCCAGATATACCAGGTGTGCCTCAAAGACAGATTTTTTTTATAGATGTACCTCCATCACAGGGGTTTACTGGGCCTCTGGGGTCAGGCCCTCATATTCGTAAGGGGTGGAACTTTATTTATTGGAACATTGCAGGGCTCGCAAGTAAGTTTGATGATCCGGATTGGGTGATTTTTGTTGAAGGCTTCGATGCTATCTGTTTACAGGAGACATGGGCTGTTGAGAACAGATTTTACCTGGAAGGTTACAAAACTTTCTTTGTGCCAGCTACCTCTTATAGGGCAGGGAGAACAAAGGGAGGCCTAGTAACCTTCGTCTCATCAGAAGTTTGGGACAGTTTGGCCATATTGCCCCACACTTCCTCGTCCCTACAGGTGATGTCCTTATCTATTGGGATGAACCAGCCTTCACTTAGAAATTTTTATAACGTGGGAGTACCCCCAATGGAAACATGTAACATTACACGGTTGGGCTCCTTTTTGGGAAAATTTACTGCAAGTGGTCAGATTTACCTAAATGTATTTATAGCAGGGGATTTTAACATTCATATGTGTGGGGACATAAGGCGTGGAGGGGTAAGTAGTACAGGATGTGCAAATTATACTGGTTTGCAGATGAAACACCCCACCCAGGGTTCCCTATTTAATGACATCTTAAGGAATTTGATCTAACCTCAGTCATGAACAAGTTGCCCCTGGAGAAAACCGATATCAATCCGACCTTTACAGGGAGAGGGTGTGATACTTTTATTCATTTAATCTTTGTCTCCACACTGTTTTATATTTATATTGTGGACTTTTTTATGAAGACGAGCACACACAGCGATCACAACCCTGTGTGTGTTTCAACAGGATGGCTCTAGTTAGGTAAGCAAACCAAGGCGGGAGTGGGGGTTCCCCTGAAAGCTGTTGAAGGGGGTAGGAAACTGAAGTGGGGTCAAATTGTCCCAGACCAGTTTTATGAATCTCTTTTAACGCAGTGGAATTTGCTATCTGTCTAGACAGTAAAGCCAGATCATTGGACATTATGAAGGCCTTTGTTAGCATGTCTGGAACCATAGCAAACCTTTTGCGGGCTCCGGGCAGGGACCAAGATGGTTTGATTCTGAGTGTTCATGTGCTTCCAGGAGATTGAAAAAGGAATTACGAGTGACACCCAGAAATACTTTGGCTGTTAAGAGCAATCGTAGGGCCTATAAGGCTGTCCTGGCTAAGCGAAAGTTAGTGCTGTAAGAGGAGGCTTCGACTGAATTGGTAGAAGCCAGCAGCTTGGGTAATAGCAACAAGTATTGGGGTATTATTAACAGCCCCTTCTTAACATGTGAAACCGGCAACAGAATGAAGGCCCATATTTCAGAGGACGAGTGGGTTAACTATTTCGAGGGCATGTTCCGGTCTGACCCATCTACCCGGAAGGACAGGACAGTGTGGATGGTATATCCACGGTTATACTTAATACACAAGAAGTCATGGGACTGTCCAAAAACAATGCCCAAAGTCCAGAAGGGATCCCACCCGATCTTTATATAGCAAATGTGGATACCTGGGTGCCTGTACTCACAGCAGTTGTAAATGCAGTGGTCAAGGTGGGCCGCCCGGACTCATGGGCCTTATTGACGATTGCACCAGTTTCTAAAAAGGGGTACAGAGACAGCACTATCTGTTATAGACCCATTTCCCTCTTGGACTATGTGGTAAAGGTGGTGGGTCGAATGGTTTAAATTGGCTAGTAACTTGGGCTGAAGAAAATAACATTTGAGCCGAGGTACAATATGGTTTCCGCCCAGGTTGTCCAACAGTGGACCAATGTCTAAACTTATATATGGTCCTCAACAAGTATACTGTGGCTCGTATCGGCTCTATCCTCCTAGCATTTATGGACTTGCCCTCGGCCTTTGAGCGTGTAAATAGATCCAAGTTATGGCAAATGATGCTTTCAATGCGCATAGAAAATTATATCATCTTGTTTTTAAGGATCCTTCAAAGAGAATCAAATGCACTTGTCCGGCACTCGAAAGATCTTAAAGTGACCCACAAGTTCTCCATTAGGAGAGGGGTGCAGCAGGGGTGCATCTTTGTCCTGTTCCTTTTTAACTTGTACATTAACTCTTTGGAGGAGGTCCTTCAAAACATAAAAGCTGATTGTCCCCAGATGGGCAAGAGTAGTTTGCAGGTTCTCCTGTATGCAGATGATGCTATCCTCATGGCGAGGACAGCTAGAGGCCTATGGCTTTTGCTGAACTCTTTTGTCGATTTTATGGAGGACCTGGATCTTTTGGCTTATCAGAATAAATTGTATGTAATGCAGTACCCTCGTACAGCTAAGCATTCAACATTTAGGTAGGAACCACACCAATTCCCAAGCCCAATGTTTTTTCATATCTAGAAATTGTATTTGATGAAGCGTTGGGTTGTGGCCTTTTGATTAGCAGTAAGAAAGGGGACCTTGCCAGAGCGACCGCTGCTGTTTTTAACTTTGCCTCGAGATTGGGAGGAAAACTGATGGGGGCTTTACTGCAGATCTGTAGAGCCACTTTTCCCCACCGGGATGAGACGACGCTGGACACGGCTTGTATACGGAGCTCTTCTTGCAAATACTCTTTGCATCTATTACGGATCAGTTCAACAAAGACGAATACCTGAGTTCTCTTAAACGATTGGACAATTTTTGCTTCCAACTTGAAAGGTTAATTCCTCGTACTTCAACTGTCCCAAAGCGGACTTGATTAGATCTTGGACCTGGCTTAAACTTACCTGGCAAACTGACTACTGCATACCATCGCTGTGAAGAAGCCCATGTCTGAGCGAAACGCGTTGGCTGTCTACATTCAAAAATCAAGTGCATCTTTAATAAAAGAGACCTTAAGATCATGATACACTGGCCTCTAGGTGCACCTAGAGGCCAGTGTATCATACCCTGTGGCTGCGATGAACCATCTCGACAGGATATGATGCAGTTTTTAATATTTGTAGCTTTTATGAGGTTCCTAGAAGGTCTTTTATTGCTCCTATTCTCAAGAAAGTTAGTTTTAAGCAGGTTATACCAGCTTTTATTTTTTTGGAATGGCTTTTCTGTGACTCAGTATTGTATATGCTTAGTTTCTTAAGAGCTGCATTCAGGCTCAGGTCCAGCTGTGATTAATCTTGTTGAGTTGGCTTTTCCTTTTAGCTTTGTAATAATGTGATTTTATTGAGTATACTGCTCCATTCCTGGTATTGTGCTGTAATTTTTACTGGTGTTTGTCTGATTTTTACTTTTATGGTTTTGCTGTGAAAAAAACGAATTAAGTTTATTTATTGATTGATTGATTAACTTCTGATTGCCACCTTACTTTTACTTAGCACTTTTTGCTCAAAACTTGAAAAAATCATATATTCAGGTTCCCCTTCTCAGATTTAGTCACTTTGATGTTAATTTTATAACTAAACTTTTCTCTATTTTAAAAATTGATTGTGGGATTATTATTGTGATGTTTTTTGACTTTTTAATTGTTTTGCTACTGCTAATACTTAACACACTTTTCTCAAGTTAACTGTGTCTTCTCTGTCATAGATACAAGGCGTTAAACCCAGGTTTATTTACTGAGCTGGCATGTTGCACTGATACGGTTCTAGATGTATTAAGTGAGAAAGCCTCACATCTTCCCCAACTAATGACCCATTCTCTTACACCAAATATTCACCATTTGATATTATGCTTTAGTAACTGCTTTTGTTGTGAAATATTTAATTTTCCTAGATAGGTTGAAAATAACCTCCAAAGTTCCTGGTTGCAGAGGGGAATTTCAGTCTGTCATGTGAAACTGATAGTGTCTGTTACAGAGATGGATTCTGACAAGGAAGGTATGTGGAAGGCTCTGGTTTTAGGCTTAGCAGAAGAGACATCATAGGGCTATCCAGTGTGAAATGGCAGTGAAAGATGGTTACAGACCATCTTTATGTACTGTCTGCCTCCTATTTCTGATTCATTTTTTCGTGGTTTGACAAACTATTTTCTTCTCTTTTTGATGAGTTAGTGCTTGTTGAGATTTGAATGTTTAGGCAGAAAATATTTCAATTTTTGACTAACAACCAATCTTTTCCAATATGTAATCATTTGATCTTATGGAGGTGGAGGATGACCCCCACCCACAAAACGAACTATCTTATTGTGATTTTAGTTGCTCTGAAAGGATTTTAAGGATTCTCCTTTTCTGTTTATAAGGTTTGGCCATTTTGTGATCCGTTTTAAAATTGTCAGCTACCAAACGTACATAGGTTGTGGATCTGTCACACGGACTGTATGTCCCTAGAAGACACTTTCTATACAAGAACTGGCTTGTCCTCCATCAATTATCTCTAACGATATCCAGGAAGAGGGGCACACACAAGCACAAGCTTGTCTTATTTAGGGGTGGCGTAAGTCGTGTAATTTTGTGTGGTGTAATTGCGCAAAATTACTGAGAAATTACATGAATTTATGCATAGTTATGTGAACTACATCTCACACACAAAAGAAATTAACCAAATGGCTTGGTCAGGTAGAAATGTTACTCAAAAATGTAATTTTGAGTTGATTTCCAATTGCTCCTGTTCAAAACACTTCTGCTCATGTTCGGATTTGTAGTTTTGCACTCATACATTTCTTGAACAGTCCACTCTGGCAAAAGATTCTCCTTAAAGGTTTGTGGACCACTACTGAGCAAATTCAAAATACAGCTGTTTGCACCTGCATTTATTGTTTCATGCTCCAATATAAACTGACTAAGTTAAAATATCTCCCCCAAATGTGGCGGAATGGCATAATCTTTATTATGTGAAATTTACCACAACTATGCCAATTACCGTGACATAATTAAAATTTCACAAAGGCCTAGTCCTAATTCAATAAACCAGTCTTTCATGACAGTTTTAGTTAAAATGGAGATGTGCCAAAAAAAAAGTTTGCTCGAAAAGGCTGTAAAGCATATTTTTATGAAGTTTCAAAGTGCTTGGAAAGAAATAATACTCTGATTTAGGCTTGAGCATCTAAAAAGACATTTTATGTAGCTAATGGCCAGAATAAACCTGAGGCTATGTTTAAAACGTTTGAGTCACTTTCCGCTCCAGTGGCATTATCAAATGATGTAGCCCCATCTAAGTGGCTTGTTGACTCTTTGGCTACATATTTCTTTGAATACAAAAATGTTAACAAAGGTTCAGGCACAGTTTATCACCTAGCTAGGGAACAAAATGCTGATAATAAAAATATCAACAGCCATTAAAACCATGTACTCTATATAATTTTGCAAAAATGTCCCTTGGATGTAGACTTTCTGTTATTAAGTCAAATGTGGTGATATGTTTGTAACTGATATTTAGGATATAATATTTGTGTCAGATTATATTTAGGCCATAACATTTTGGTATCATGTCATCTCTGATACTACTCAAAATGGGCCAGATGTATCAAACTTACTTGCATTCTCAAATGGCCTGATTTGCAGAATCATGTCATTTGCAAATGCAAAAGGGCATTTTGGGATGTATTAATCCTGAATTTCGATTCAGTGACATGTTACTGAATCGCTATTTGAAATAATGAATATATACCGATTCGGTATTTGGAAGGGGCATGTATAGGGCATCCCTTTTAAGTACCGAATTGGATTGGTATGTATTAATGTTTTGCGATCAAATTCCTGTTGCAAAACATTAATACTTTACTGACTACAGAACTGTAGAGGTAACACATTCACGAATTGGAAGGGTTCCTAAAGGCATCCCTTCCCCTTTGTGTTTTTAAAAAAAAAATGTATTTGCTAGGACCTCAGAAGCAAAGAATACAATGTTACAAATAATCACATAGAAAAAAAAACATATCCGATGGACAGATTTCAGATTTTTTACCCCCACCCCGGTGGATCCCCACAGAAACAACAAATGCACCAAAACAGACATAGGGGTATTTCATATCATCATGGCAATTAATCCTTATTTAACCATTTAGTTAATGGTTCCCATATCTTTTCCCCTTTGCCCTTGCCCTACTTCCCCTTCTCCTAAACACAGAGATCTCCCAGTTATAAATAAATAATAGTTTACTAAACCAGACATATATCAAAGGAGGATTCTGGAAAAGCCACACCGTAGCCAACTTCCTATAGGCTTCCTCCATTTACTGATTGGAAATCCCTAACATTATGACCTGGGGGTTAATGAGACTAAATATCGCAATATAAATTCTAGGCGCTGTTCGGTTTTAGCCAGCAATTGAGAAAGACCGGGGCAAGTGGCAAACATATGTGTACTGTCTGTAGCCAGCAGCCCACACCGTGAACAATGTATCCCCGAGGCCCCCGCCATCGGTGAACACGCGCCGGAGTTATATATAAGTTGCACCATGTCTTATAGCATTGTACCTGCAGACTTGCTGAGATACATTCCGTTTGGCTAAACAAGAGAGAATCCTCACATTCACCCTGCCCAGTTTGTAAAATCGTTTGCCATCTATCAAAATGTTTGCCTAAATCATCGCCCATCTTCTCATTGTGGATTTTATATAGAGAAGATGTTGCAGATTTACCCCCAATAATCAAATCTAATAAATGGATTCAATCCCGATTAATACGTTTTTTAGTGGAAAATCCCTTATCTGTAAATATTTAAAAAAATAATTATTTTCGGTCCCGAATCTCTCTTTTATGCCCTCAAAAGTAAATATTTCAGCATTGGGTATAAGATCCCCTATACACTGAATACCTTTCTCAGTCCAATGTTTGAAATATACATCTTGAAATATTTCCAGAAGTAGTGTATTATTTGCTAGAGGGGAATATAGGTGTAGCCGCCCAATCCCAAACTTTTTCCTGACAGCTGTCCAGACCCTATAAGCACCAAGCAAGATCTTAAATTTGACCCTCATAAAACAGACAAAATCTATATGGCACATATGGAGTCCTCCGGCTTCTAGCCCATAGATTAGGTGGTAGATTGATATTTCCACACATCTCGGATTTCCCCCATTTAACAGATCCCCCATCTGTTTCAGAGCGGTTGCCCAATAATACATTTGGAAGTTAGGGACAGACCACCCTCCCCTATCTCCGGGTAGAGTCATATATCTAAGAGCCCTTCTTGGGCACTGCCTATGCCCATAGAAACCATGACACTACCTGGTCTAGCTTCTGAAACCAAGTTTTATTTATATCTAAAGGGATCGCTCTAAAACAATATAAAATTTTGGGCAGGAATATCATTTTATTGACATTGCTTCTTCCAATTAGTGTCAAATGTAAGTTATTCATTCTTCGGGAATCTGATTTGATTTTTTGTAATAATGGTTTCAGATTTATATCAACGATGTCTTCAGATTTGGAGCTTCTCCCTATTCCCAAATATCTAGCACTTGATACTATCCGCTGATCCACTAATGTGACTTTATCATTAATAACGATTTGAGTTTTATATTCATTCAGATGATAAACAGAAATCTTGCCAAATTGCGATGTTAAATTATTCATTTCCTCTAGAGCGGTCCGGGGAGCAGCTGTTATAATGGTTAGGTCGCCGGCATATCCCAAAATTTTAACGTCTCCCCCTCTAGCATGAAGAGGTTGAATTGTTTGATCTCCAGAATCTTCCTAATTAAAGGGTCAATGTAGATGGCAAATAATAGGGGGGAACACGGACAACCTTTTGTTGTACTTCGTGTTATGTTAATTATCTCCGACTGAGCTCCCATCAATGCAATTTTCGAAATTGGATCTTTGTACATACTTTCGATGGAGCAGATTTCACCTGGAGTCAGGCATTGTTTTTTTTTTGTGCTTCAGACAGACTGCATTTAAATTGCCACACACATTTTGGTGCAAGTTAAAAACATGGCACATGAAAAACATGAAATTGAGGCCTATTCAGTCTGAAATGCTTTTGCTGAATTAACATGTGTTTTTTTCAGTGTCGAGAAAAGTGGCCTTTTTAGCTTTGAAGATTAATAGAATGTGTTTCTCTCTTCCCAGCTCATCCCTTGCAAACTAAATTCATTGTCCCTGTCTTAAAAAAACTTTGGCTTGTTGCATATTTTGATAAACATTTTCAGTTAATACCACCTCTTTTTATAATGTGTGTGAATTAATAATGCACCAAACACTATACATGGGGCTAAATGCTTTTTTGCATGAAAAGCTATCTAAAACACTAAATTTACAAAAAAATTGGTACCTTGGCTCTACAGTTTATATTCTTAATTGCAGTAATAAGGAATAAAGACACAGTATTCCCTATTCAGTATTCATATTACTGTGACCACACTTTACGTATTTTTTCTTACAGTCTCCTGTCTCATCATGAACCACACCACGTCTTAGAATTTCACTAAATGATTCTTTTATTTTTTCCAATAAAGCGATTTTTTACTTTATATATTTCATTTTCAATTTCAAACACATTTGTATATACATATGTTCTTTAGATATATACAAGAAAAGCCCTTCGTTTCCAAGCTAGGATGTCTCACTGAAAAAATAAACAAGACATTCCTATAGAGATGCTGTTGCCTGCCAAATAAAGAAGGACGCTGTCGGGGAGAGATCTATACCATCTAAGTACGGGCAGCGCATTATTTTCACAAACTGGACATAAACAAAGATTAGTGAAAGAGAGGACCTGATTTAACATGAAGACGACTCCCAGCCCCAGATGACCTTAAATCCGATGGATTACGAATAGCCCTAGTCCTGAAGAGGCCAGAATCGATTGGCTGAAACGCGTCGACTTTAAAGAGACACCAGTTTTTTAAAAAAACGTGATTTATTTAAATAATTTGTTGTGGGATTCAAAAGATACTTGGTTTGAATAATATATACCTGTGGTTCCCTCACACAAATCTGGTAGATCTCTATAGGAATGTCTTGTTTATTTTTTCAGTGAGACATCCTAGCTTGGAAACGAAGGGCTTTTCTTGTATATATCTAAAGAACATATGTATATACAAATGTGTTTGAAATTGAAAATGAAATATATAAAGTAAAAAATCGCTTTATTGGAAAAAATAAAAGAATCCTTTAGTGAAATTCTAAGACGTGGTGTGGTTCATGATGAGACAGGAGACTGTAAGAAAAAATACATAAAGTGTGGTCACAGTAATATGAATACTGAATAGGGAATACTGTGTCTTTATTCCTTATTACTGCAATTAAGAATATAAACTGTAGAGCCAAGGTACCAATTTTTTTGTAAATTGAGTCTTGCTTACCCAGGTACCGTTTGGATTAATGGGTTCCCCCTGTCATTCATAAAGTTTCTAAAACACTAAAGCATGTTGCTGTGTGAGCTGTATTAACTGTGTGTGCTTTTAAAATTTACACTAAGGCATAAAAATGCTATGTTGCAAATTGCACATTTATTTTGCATGTTGTCATAAATAATAGAAAAGCTGATTGAAACTAATATCTTGGCTAGGTAAACATTTATAAGGGGTATTAGTACGGAGTCGGGAAACATAATGGGCTGATTTTCATGAAATTAATATTCTCTTTGTGTTTGTTTTATTTTTGGGGCCTAAGAAAAAATGGCTGCCTGTGAATCCAGCAGGGCTATGACTTGCATGAAAGAAGAATGCATGCGCAGATCTGTTTGACTCAAACCACGAAGAGGTCAAGGCCCCTTTGTACTTTGAAACATTCTTGTGATTGTGCCAATGTACCAGTTAGATAAAGTATCCTACTAGACTGCGCTGTGACAGGAAGGAAGGAAAACGATAGAAACAGTTTTCCTACTAAAAGTTGCAAACATATAAAATGTATTAAATCATTTGCGCTTCTTTTGTTAAAACTGGTATGCTGTAGAATTTTCAATGAGTCAGTAAGGTTAGATCTCTTGCCATTGTGGCTGACCAATCACATACAGGTTTTCCTGAAGATGCAATATTTTTGTGTAGTCTGCCAAGAATTAGAGTATAAATAATGACCTCTCTGGAGGCGCGGTTGGGTATTAGGCTACTAGGCTCATTAGGCATCAGGGGGGCATGTGAGCTCTTGAGAGAAGGAACAGATTGGACCAGACATTCTATGGGTTAGGTACGAGATCGTCACGGGTGCAGCCTTGGGCGTCCAAGGAGAGTCAGGTGGGGGGCTACTTGGTGATTTTTTCTTCCAAAGTCCTGGCACGTCATATTTTGGCACTGCAGGCCACATTCCTTTGAGGTCCTGTGGAGGGCGGGCTGATTTGCTCTTTAGACACAGACAGGAGCAGAGGGCAGTGGATTAGGATGGAATTAGATGCTAAACTTTAAGTTTATGCTTTGACTAATTAATTAGGTCTGAAAAGATTTAATTGACTTATGCATTTATTTCTCTTAATGTGAGATTTTTTGCCAACTATTTAATTATTGATAGCTTTGCAAGACTATGTTTCTTAGAAACTCTTTAAGAATTTTGCACCACATTTTCTTTCCTACATGTAATGCTTATATGCAGACTGTAATGTGATCTGTATTAATGCTATTTTTCCTGTTTTCCAAATTCTGTAACCTGATTGATATTTTACTAATGAATAAAGGGTCAGAGAAAAACTTAACTTTTCACTAGAAAATAAAACCCTTTAAAATACTCAACAACTCTCTTTATTGGCTTAAAATATGAATAGCATTTTTGACTGTTCAGGTTTATTTAAAATCTCCTGAAGGTAATACATGGTGTCAAGGGCCCAACACCTTTTCAGCGGTAAAATAGAGGTAGCATGAAGGTTTGGCATTGAGAAATTACCAGAAGAATTTACTGCTCCATCACTTTGGATAGCTCTTATAAATCCTCCCCCTATGCCATAATGCTTCATGACATCCCATAAAAAAGGCCAGGAAACCCTATTGAATGCCTTTTCTGCATCTAGCAGAATTAAGGCCATAGGGTCTCCTGTAACCTTAGTATAATCAAATAATGCTATTGTCCGGAGAATGTGGTCAATAGTTTCCCGGCCAGGCACAAAGCTGTGTTGCTGGGGAGATACCATTTTTTTGATAACTGACGCCAATCTATTTGCAAAGACCTTGGAATACCTTTTTTTATCGCTATTTATCAAGGTAATGGGCTAATATGCCCCTAGGTTAGTCAACACTTTCCCTTCCTTTAAAAATATAACTATCTTTGCAGTCTTCCAAGACTCTGGAGATATATCTTCACTCTGTACTAAGCGAAACATCTCAACCATTGTTAAAGCCAGCTGAGTCTGAAAGATCTTATAAAATTCACCTGGCAAGAAGTCGGGCCTGACAGCTTTACCTGATCGAAGTGAGCCTATAGCACATCGTATCTCTTCCAAACTGATAGGAGCATCCAACTTATCCCGATCTAAAGAAGTCAATGGATCTAATTTGACCTCACTAAGATATCTCCTAATTTCAGCTTGGATCCCACAGTTGTCACTTATATCCTCTGACTATAATTTCTGATAAAATTTCTGAAAAGCCAAGAGAATTGCTCCTGCATCAGTTACTAAACCAATATCTGGATCTAAAATTCCTATAATCCGAGTTTGTGCCTCCTTTTCTCTGGCCCGGACAGCCAGCATATGACCCACTCTTTCATTACTCTCATAGAGCTTAGACCGCCAGGCTAGATATCTACCCGCGGCTTTAGCAAATGAGGTTTCGGTTATGGCAGATTTCGCAATTGTAATCTTAGTTTGTGCTGTCTCTGCCTCCCCCCCCCTCTGATTGACAAGGTTTCAGCTTTCCCCAATGCTTCATACAACTCATTGATATTATTTCTCTCTTTCTTTTGAGCCTCCCATCCAAACTCAGTTTTCTCGCCCCTGATACCTGCTTTAAGAGTGTCCCAGACATTTTGGATACCCGTACTTCCCATATTCTGCTTTAAAAATCTACTGATCCCCTTAGCCATGTGCTCTATATAGGACTTGTCACTTAGCAAAGCCCTGTTGAAAGTCCAGCTGGTTACTTGTTTTTTACATTTAATATTCACTTCAAGTACCAGAGGGTAATGGTCGGACGTAACTCTAGGAAACTTAGTGATCTTACTGCCCTGAACCAAACATTGAGAAATAAAAAAGTAATCCAGTCTTGCATGGGTCCTGTATGGAGCGGAAAAATAAGTAAACCCTGGGTCGTTTCCCTCTAATTGTGCCCATATATCTACTAGCCCATGCAACGCCTTTAATTGGGAATGAGACTTGAAGACTTTCTGTTTCCGCCCTTGATAAATTGTTTCAGAGGGCTTTGATACTGCACAGCACAAATTTATATTAAAATCACCACACAATAGAATGTACTGGTTGTGCTGTGTTCGCTGTAGCGTTGTCATATTGTGCCTTGATGGATGTGCTGAACTGCCAATGTTGAAATGTAATTGATATATCATGCAATTGTACTCTCTGCTCTGCTTTAACTTTTCAAAAACTGCTAAATAAAGTTAAAAAAATAAATAAAAATCACCACACAATATAATTGGGGAAGGCCAGCCTACCAGTTCTAGGCTCAACCAATTATACAGTTCAGGATCATCTACTACCGGTCCACAAACAGAACATAGTGTAAACATGCTGTTATCGATCACACCTTGTACAATTGCCCATCTGCCATATTTATCCGAAAGAGGTAGTGTGAAATTTGACATACCCTGACGTGCAAATATAGCAACAACTTTACCTCCTGCTTTGCCCATAAGATTATTTGAAACCCATCCAGATCAATAATTTTATTTCTACTAGCTTCTATATGTGTTTATTAGAGGCAGAAGATATCTGCCTTCAAGATTCGTATATCTTCCCTTATCCTGCGCCTTTTTACAGGGTCATTTAATCCACAAATATTGATAGAGGCTATCCTAATACACCCCATTATAAGTGGCAAACAAGTCTAGATTGATTATATCCCTGATGGTCATAAGAAAAAGCATCTGAACAATTCAAAACTACACCACATGAAGTCCCCTTCTTCCCGAATAGTATCCACCTCCCTCAGCTCCACCCCCTTACTAAGGTAAAAAAAGGTCCACTGTGCGCCCCCTGTCACTCCCCAACCTATTTATAAAAAACAAAAGAAAGGAACTCAGCCCAATTGAAATTTGAAAATCCTGAAAATGCTGTAATTAACAATATGCTAACAACAATATGCCCATATCCACCCGCACTCTTAAAGAGACAAAAAAAGAAGGGAAAAAATTGGGGATCTCAGACTCAATCAACAACCAGTTAATTCCTGTAAGTAGTTTTCAGACTGAATCTCGGAACTGAACAGCCTAACCCTCCCCTGGTAAATAACTTTCAACCAAGCAGGTTTCATCAAATACACTTCGCTGACAGGTTTTGGAAGGGAAGAGGCTGATCAGCTGCCGCAACTTCCATCTTCTCTCCACTGTTGTGTGGCAAAAATCCGGCCACACAAAAAATGTCTGCCCCTTGGCTGTTCTCTTTGCGTCCGGTCTTGCCTTTTCAAATATCGCCTGTCGCAGTAGAAAGTTCCCGAAGAAAATTAAAATTGCTCGGGGTTTTTGGTTAGGGCCTGGATTATTTTTTACCATCAGGGGAAATCTATGTACTTGCTGGATCTCTGCTTCCCAGTTCCATTGTGATAATTCAGGAAAGGCAGATTTAAACAATTTCAACACAAATCCTCGTACATCGCTCCCCTCGACTTTCTCTTCAACAGCAGACGTAAGTTGTTTCTCCGCTGCCTGTTTTCGGATTCTTCCAGTTTCCACGAAATGCCCATCATTCTGGCGTCGTTTGCAGTTGTTCTTTGCTCAGTACTTTCCAAACCGGCCTCCATTCCCACCACGCATTCCTCCAGAGCAGTTGTTCTTGCTACAATCTCGGTGCAGGCTTTAGTTGTTTTGCGAATTGCGCCCTGGATTTTTTATGCTCCTGAGGAGCTTCTACTTGCATTGCCTTAAGCGTAGCATATAATAAACCGGTTCAGATTTACTGCCAGATGCCCTGGGATCATCATCCTGAAATCCAAGCCCTCCCCCCCCCCCCCCTCAGATCCCAGATTGGTAATAGAATAGTCCCATATTTTCGTTGGTTTCTGAATGACCTCTTTTGTGCCGTGAACCGTCAGGATTTTTCTTTCTAGACCGGCTAATAGCTCTCCTTAAAGTATCTGTTGTCGCAGGGGGGCTATCGCTGTCATCCCCCAAGGTATCAATGTCTGTGTTGTCAGGATCACTAGCATTATTAAGATCGGTTTACTCTGCTAGAGAAAAAAAGTTTTCTCCATCTGAAATACCAGGCACTGTATTACCCGATTCCTGCAGCTCACCAACACACTCGTTGAGGGCTAAAGAAGCAGTTTTATCCACTGCCCCCTCCTGTTCCTTCCTGTCAGAGATTGCTTCTACCTCCCCTGTTAGGGCGTTTAAGACTTCAGGAACATCAGGCTGGTTGCATGTCTCTACAGTGCTAAGGGGGTCTGATGTAGCAATCCCCTCTGCCGAATCCGGTACATTGTTGCAAACAGTGTTTGTAGCAGTGCCTGCGTTTTTAAGTTGACTTGGTGTTCTCTCCAGCAACGGTTTTGCCTGCTTCCCGCTTACTGTTTTACCAGAGAACATCCCGGGAACCGTCAGCGTTTTCCCTCTCGCAGCCCCATCAGGAAGGCACCGTTCGCTACCGGGAGTCCCGTTCTTGCTCCCCGCCTTCTCCACTCTCTCCTGAGTGGGAGTGCGAGCAGCTTCAGATTCCTTCGGGCAGGCAGCTTTTTGGACACCACAGCTGTTTTAGATCCGGTCGCTCCCTCCTTCTGATCAACTCTCCATGGGCCATCCTGTTTTGGCTCGCGATCCCGCTCAGCCACTTACTCCCACCAAACTACTCCTGCAAGGTCCTCAGGTACGCATGGCTTCGCAGAGCGCCGACACCGAGCCCCGCTGCACGTAGTAATAAGTTGTGTAACTCTTGTAAAATAATCATCCGGGATGGATAGATTTGTAATTCCGTTTCACTTTATTCTCTTGAAATTCAACTGGACAGAGGCTCCACAAGATATCGCACAAACATCACAGCGGTCAGAAAGTGACTCTCTCACTGGTCACGCAGCCGCCATCTTGCCCTCTAAAAGAACCCCTTCCCCTTTGTGAATGCAAAAAATAACTGTCCATGGCACCACAGTCTCTTCTTACACAAACAAAAAAAAAGAAAGACATTTTTTGTTTTAAACGTGGTCCCACTTCCTTTAAGGGAAACGGGCTACATTTTTTAAAAAAAAGTCTTCTTTACTAAAAAGAAATCACAGACATGGTGGTCTGCTGACCCCAGCAGGTCACCCTCTGTGATGTTTGTGGTTACTAGTGGTTTGCATTTTGTGACGTACCTCATTAATAATCATGAGGTAGGTCCTTTTGCGACCTATTAGAATTCACTATTTTGAAAATAAAACTGTCATACATTAGGAAATGCAATTTCCAAAATGTAATTCAGTAAGTATAGTAATTTAGAAATTGCAATCCCTTATATTGATACATCTGGCCCAAAGTACCTTACAAGCTCTTTTTTCATTCTCTTTGTATACCTTTTAATAAGTTTAATCTGTTATATCCAACAAACTTTTCTAACCCTACACAATGGAGTAAACCCACTTGATCTCCTTTTGTATCGTGTCCTATATCTGGTATGTTTCCACATAGCCTGAGGATTCTATTAACCTTCTATTATTACTGATTCTTGAAAAGTCTCTTGGTGCCTGGGGGTTCTGTACATGCCTCAAGTGTCCTTTGGAGCCATAGAGACCTTTTGTCTAATACAGTTTCCAGTCTTCCTTGTGTGTATACATGAAGATCGCCAACATCCTGCAGAGAATATTTTTGCTTCACACACAATATTAGATTGCCTGATGTGTTTTAAATATTTTAAATGTCAGTGTGTACAGTCATATATTTCTTTAAACACTCCAGTAGAAATTCACAAATCTGTTATATCATGTAAGTTGCGTGTGGTGTGTGGGTTTTTGTGTGGGTTTTGAATGTGTGTCGCTGCCGGTATTTAGTAGAGCCTAGTCACAAAGGTAAATCTACACATGTAGATTTACTATTTGTAAAATTTACACTTACATGTTTGAGTAATTTTACCACTTAGGACTATTCCCAAAATTGTATTTTAAAGTTACTCAAAAGTGCTCACTAACTCATCTGCACTCTATGAGACAAGGTGTGTAGTCAGTATAAATGGCATATATGAGTGTAAATTTACTACTAATAGAGAATTGAATTTACAACTGCATTTGACCTACACAGAATGGGGCAGAGACTTCCTTATGGAAAAGTATAGGAAAATGTTTTAAAGTGTATTAAAGTTAATTATACAAAATATGTTACATATTGATGTTAAAGGATGTTATATAGTTAATTAGAATTTTGAACACATTTATAAAAGTGCCAATAAACTTTAAAAAAATGTTTCTAAATATTTTTTCATTTCTAAGTACGAATAAATAAATACATTCCTGCATAGAGTATAAATGTTATTTTAATCAGTTATGTACTAAAAATAGTAGGAAATATGTTTGGAATTATTTAAATTTAATTTAAATATTTTGGCTATAAAAAATAAAGGTAAAAATAATTTAAAATTAAAAAAGGTAAATAAAAATGCTCCTAGAAATGTTAATACTTAGTATTTATTTAAATATAATTATTTGAACACTACCTGACATTTATATACATCTGACAACATTACCTTTGTACATGGAGCTGAAGGTCTCCGTTACTGGGGTGTAGAACTCCCTGTGGTAAGGATAAAGGAAAAGTTTTTAGTTTAAACATTTACAAAAGGGGGAAACCATAAAATCCTCAAGTACAATATTTAAAAGAATTCTATAGACTTTTGGGATGTTTTATGAGATTGATATATAGTACTTTATTGCAATTTACCACATTTCAGGAGATCAGTGATTAATATCACTACCAAGGTTCTTTCCTTAGCGCCTTTCCAGATGTTGACCTTAGAATCATCCATCCAGATAGCACGTACATTGGTTTGATACCAGTCTATCCATCGGACATCTCTACACCTCTCCTCCTTTCAGGAGCCCTGAAAGAGCATCAGTGCAGCCAGAACCTCTAATGAACACAAAGTGGCAAACCTGAGACGAATCCAACACCGTTGCTATGTAAAGTTGAACAAAAAAATTATGGATTTAGGCCCAGATCACTGTACTTGGGTGAATGTTTGACTTTTCTCAACATTCTGTCCATTAATTATTCTTTTTGCATTTGTCACCCGAGTGTGCCCAGATGTCGGTCCCGTGCTCTCCATGCCACTGGAGTCAAGCTAGCCTGGTTGATGAGAGGTGAAACCCCTGAAACCGGTCCCAGGAGGCTTGTTTCCAGTTCAGGGAGAACCTGTCCTGGCAGTTTGGGCAGGATTGTTCCCATGGGGAGCAGGGCCAATACTGATTTGCATATGGCTATGTTCAAACTGGAATGGCATGGGGAGCTTAAAAACTATGAATTTAGGCCCAGATCTCTGTACTGGGGTGAATGTTTAACATTGTTCTACATTCTGACCATCAATTGTTATTTTTGCATGTGAAGGTGAACAGCAGAAATGTTTAGTCGATAAATTAGTTGTATGAAGCATAGCAACAGGAGCAAAGAGATTTCTATCAAAGGCCTATGTCTATATTATGTTCTTCTTCTGATTTAGATATTTTTGTCTGTTGCCTGACTATTGTTTATACTGCCTCTTGGTTCCAGTGTTTGCCTTGTTCCTAGTTCTGACTGCATACATCCAAACCTGTCTTGCATATGCTGATTCCTAGTCTTATATTCCATGTTTCTGTTTTGACTACATATTCTTGTCCTGTCATAGTTATTGTGCAGGTTCCCAGTATTCAAAGCTCTATGTATTCCATGTTAGAATTGTGGGTCTCTAGTGGGCAGTGGCTTGCATCCTGTCCAAGGAGGGACTCTTCCTTATATTCAGGAAAGGGAGTTACACACCAATATTATACCTGCTCACTCCCTTGGTAGCTTGGCATGAGCCATCAGGCTTATCTCAGAGGTGTTAAGTATTTGCTCATAACACACACGTAACACAGCGAAACACTACAAATGGACACAACACCAGTTTAGAAAAATAAAGTATTTTTATCTAAACCAAACAAGACCAACATTATAAAAATCCAACATACAGAACTCAAAATTTGACTTTTAGAAGGTTTCAAGCAATTCTATCCATAGAACTCTATGGAGGTGGTGATTTTACACAAAGTACCTCAGATGCTCCAATTTCCACAAGGCAAATCAGCTGCAGAGGAGGAAAGCATTAGAAAACACAGCAATGCGTCAGTTCCTGAGTCCCCCGCGAGGTGATGCGTCAGTTCTGCTGCACGCAGGAACAGTGTTGCGTCGAATCTGCACTGTAGTACTTTAACTCGAAATCCAAGATGGTTCTGGGCTGTGTGTGATATGTCGGAAAAACTTGGTGCACGGGTGCAATGCACGGAAATCCCATCCTGAAGCATTTTAATCTTACAGAGTTCTGATTTGATGAGTTGCATCCTTCCAGTACTGATTTGAGGGGATTCTTTTTTTTTCATTTTGTATGTACAACTACATAGGAGGGCATGCGTTTTTGTGCCCTCTTTCCTGTTTCATCCTCTGCTTCATCCTCTCACGCACTGTCTTTTTATTTCCCTCAATGTTTTAAATATAGTTTTTTGCTTTTTTTGCTAGGACTAAGCAGCTGCAAATTGCTATTGAACCTCCCACTTCATGTTTTGAACTGTTGACAACTTTGTTTTTAAGTTTTTCTTACTTTTTACTTTACCATCTTAAAATGACTATCCTCCATGTTAGAATGGTAAATTAAAAATGGGCGCTATGCGTCACAAAGCATATATCTGCATGCATCACAATGTAACACACTTGTGTACATGCGTCATGGTTCATGTGTATGCAAGGAGGTCATTGTGGAATGTGTTTCAATAATTGAAAACTCATTGCAAAAAGGCTGGCCATGCACACATGTGTTATTATGCATGCATTTGCCTGCTGTGCTAAGTCAATAAAGCATTGGCAAAGTCAATTGTTCTGCTTTCTTGAAGCGGCCACTTATTTACTTTGCTAATGTTTGTTTTACTTAGGTGATAAATCCCGAATTATAACCAGTTCTCCAGATATGGCGGCCAGTGATCCAGCTCCTAAAGCACACCTGGTGACATCTGCAACATGAACATGCACTTGCAATCAACTGGAACAATACCATACAAGCAGAGTTTGCTAAAGCGTTCAATCAAAGTCAAATGTTCGTTGCCACTGGAGAAGATCCTTAAAATCCCAAATTCAGAACTCAGGTCTTTCTTATGACACTGCAATGTTTGCTGTCAAAATCAACCTAATGTCAGGAAAACAATATTTAATCTTGTCTGTGTAATGGTTTCCCCTAGCTGTTTAAAGACACAGTTCCACAAGAAAATATTCTAGTTATTGGAGGGTTAGGGGTTTCAGCGTGGATATTGGGCTGGAGAAAGATTATTAGCAAAACCCATTGTTACTGCTACAGCATCAACTAAAGCTTAAGTCACAATACAAAATATTGACAGAAAATCGCACTGCCCCTGAAGGGTTAATGATTCTACAAATATAAATCATTTTTTGCAGGAGTAGATTATATAGGCCAACCTTTTTAAATTCTCATTTGACAAAATAAGCTGTGGTCTACATTCTTTATTAAAGTACTTATACAGAAAATGTAGCCTTTAATTACCATGAGCAGAAAGGATGAAATGCAACAGGACAACTGTATTTTCTGCGGCAGAAGAAGCATTGCACAGTTCACTGAACTTTATAGACAGATGTTGTTTTGCTCGGTTGTTTAACGTAATTTTCGAAGAAGGATCGTGATAGATGCAGATCACGGCTGCTGTGCTCAGTTTCCACCTCTCAGCATCTTTATGTAATGGTATTTGTAAGTCATGCATGGCCTGAAAAGAACACAAAGCTCTGACTTCACAATAATACAAATGTGTTGACCCAGAGGCAAGAATTGATTATATGTCAGTTAAAGCCCATTGGTCAATTCTGCAATCAGATACTTTCTCATCTTCAAAACACCAAGTTAAGAGACAATTTCTGCCTTTGAGACAATAGGAGAAGGCACTAAGCAGCGTGTGCCAGGAGCAGTCCCAACAGGTGGGCCTGCCTTTCAATCCTACAGCTGGCTATCCAGCTTCATTTATTCATATCTATCCTTCACAACATTGAGATGCTGTATGCAGTAGCAGTCGGTAGTGGGAGTGAAACCAGGCGGTGACGTGGGGAGGGGTAGGGGCAGGGTGGAGTGTAGTAAACTGCGGAATACAGACAAATACAGGTAAGTAAACATAAAAATAAATAAAACAAATTTTGTTGCGTGCACTGCATCACCAAATGCAATACAGTGCGCGCAGTGAAATTCGTTTTACTTCTTTTTATGTTTACTTACCTGTATTTGTCTGTATTCCATAGTTTACTACCGCCAATCCTGCCCCTCCCCCTCCCCACGTCACCGCCCGTCATCACTCCCACTACGGACCGCTACTGGCTGTACGTATTTATATAAAGGTATTATCCACTATAGCCTGGCTTAATCAGTCTTTTTTATTAACCTATTAATTTAATGATGATACATATGTACAGTAACAATCTGATGTACAAATTAATACTACAAAATCATAGGCTGGCTGATGAACTGGAAATCCTTAGTGTCGTTTTCCCTATTTTTTTCCCTTCAATCCTCCTTTTTTCTGACCTCAATTTGCTAGCCTTAGGACTCTGTGCACTTTATCACTGTTAACCAGTGCTAAAGTGATTATGTTCACTCCCTAAAATATGGTAAATTGGCTTGCGCCTGTTTGGATATTTCATTTAGTTATATATCCATTGTAAAGTGGTGTACATATAACCAGCGCTGGTAAATTAAATGCTACTAGTGGCCTGCAGAACATTTTGGGCCACCCACTTAAGGAGCCCTTTTGAACATGTCTCCTGCGTACCTTGATAGCCTGGTTAGGCAGTTTTACACTTCCTGTTCGACCTGGCAAGAAACACCTTTTTTGCCAGGCATAAACCTTTCTTTTAACAGAGGTAAGTCACCTCTAGCATAGGCCCTGCACAGCCCAGAGTGCAGGATGCAATGTACTTAAAAGGGTGACATGTACTTTTATGTTGTCCTGATAGTGAAAAACTTCAAAATTCATGTTTTACTACTATGAGGCCTACCTGCCCAGATGATAACATTGGATTACCTTATAACATTTATAATACCTTATAACATTTGTTAAGTGCTAACATTTGATTGGGAACAAGTCAAGTTTGGGATCTGAGAAATGTTAAATTAAAAGTCTCTTTAATGGTTAAGTGAGATTTTAAGTCACAGTTTTGGAATTTGGTGTCTGCAGTTTGTCCCTTAATCACATGGCTAGGTGTAGTTGACAGTTGACCTTTGTGTATTCCTCCTAGACAGCATCAGAGTGGAGGGTCTGGGTATTAGCAGGATGGGAAATCTCTAGGGGGGGGCGGATCTGTCACCCACTATGCTTGCATCGCAAAGGCACTGGCTCAGCTTTCCCCCAAGGACTTTACACTAGCCTATTTGTGGTCCAGACAGACTGTGAACAAGGAAGAGAGGAAGGAAATTCCAGAAACCTCTGCAGGGGAAACTCCATAAACATCTCCATCTTCAAAGAAGGCACAAGGTATACATTTCGGACCCCAAGGACTGTGCAAGGAAGAAGGACTGCCCAGGTGTGAAGTCTGCCCTGCTGACCTGATTGCAGACCAAGGACTGCTTTGCTGCACAAGGCCTGCTGTTGCTGCACCAGGATCCTTCTGATTCTGGGAGCTGCCCAACTGAACCTAGCCTCCTTGTGTGGACCCAGGACACCAAGGTATCTTCAAGGGTCAGTCAATTGGCCCACTGCTCAAGCCACAAGGACATAAAAGTCTTCTTTCGAGTTGACACAACTCCATGCATCTTGACACAGTGCAACACAGCTCGCCATGGACTCTGGCCCAGCACAGCGCAGCTCTTCCATGATGCATCTCAGTGCAAGTCCTCGCAAGTAACAGTGGCTTCTTGGATGAAAACACAGTCTGATGCCGACACTGGTCCAGTTCCACACATCTCATCCTCAGCGCCGACACACCATAGTGCAAGTCTTTGAAAGTCTCACCGCCTTATTCAACAATGACGCAGAATCTCACATCACAAGCTCCTGATGACGGTCATCGACTCCACTACTGCATGAAGAATCTCAAAGCTAGACCTCACAGCACAATTCCTCCTCAACAATTCCTCGACGCTAGCTCACGCAGTTCAACGTAAGGACTTTACATATTGACGCCTAGGGCACAAGGTACTTTTCAGCAGACAGAACTCAGTCTTGTATCCGGCCCGCGCTACATCATGGGCGGCCTGAACTTGTGACTTGGTCCAAGTCTTCTGCCACCAGATATCTGTGGTTGGCGTTTTTTGCTTCTTATAGCTTGATTTTCACAAAGCCTTTAAAACTGCATATATCCGGTACTACTACTTGGATTTTTGCTGTTTCAGTGTCAAAATAGTGTATTAAATTTTACTCTATTTTTCTAATTTGATGTGCGATTTTTCTTGTGTTGTGTTTTCACTTTATTATTGTTTAGGTGCTGCATAAATAATTTGCCTCTAAGTTAAGCCTGAAGACATTTTGTGCTAAGCTACCAGAGACTCAAGCACAGGTTAATTTGTGGATTGTTTGTGTTTCAAACCCCTCAACAACTAATCCAGGTTTTCACACTGGCCTATTACAAGGATGACTGCAGGGGCAGATCCAGTCATCAAACCGGGGGAAAGGATGTTTAGACATCCACAGACACCAGCACCTGCTTCCACAAAGAAACTGGACCAAAATCACCGACGACCAGCTCATCTCCTCACTCAACAACTCCACCCCAACCATCGTGGAAAACGATGACCCCAACACCGCAGCCCGAACCCTGAATAGATGGATCTCGGACAGCACCAACACCATAGCCCCCCTCAAGAAAAACAACAATACCCGTGCCAAGAAAGCCAGATGGTTTACCACCAAACATCGAGAGTCCAGGCGCACATGCCGCCGCCTCGAAAAGGCCTGGAGAAACACCAAATCCACAGAAGCCCACAACAACTTCAGAGCCGCCACCAACGCTCACCATCAACTCATCAGAGAAACGATGAAAAAAGCGATTGAAGACAGAATCTCCACCCATGCACACAACAGCAAGGAACTCTTCAGCATCATCAAGGAGTTCGCCCAACCCTCCAGCGAGTCTACCGACATCCCTCCCTCACAAGACCTCTGCGACAAACTCAGCACCTTTTTCCACCACAAAATCAAGAGCATCTACGACAACTTCGACGAAGACAACCAACACACTGAACCCTCACCAACCACCCACGACACCTGGAAACCAGCGATTGATGACTGGATAGCCTTCACCACCAAAGACACACTGAAGACAATAAAGTCAATCCACTCAGGGGCCACCATGGACCCCTGCCCCCACCACATCTTCAACAGAGCCGCTGACACCATCGCACCCATGCTCTGCCACACCATCAACCGCTCACTGTCGACCGCCTCGTTCCCCGACGACTGGAAACATGCCGAGGTCAACCCCGTCCTGAAGAAACCCTCAGCGGACCCCACTGACCTCAAAAACTACAGACCCATCTCCCTGCTCCCTTTCCCAGCGAAAGTCATCGAGAAAGCCATCAACAGCCAACTCACCACATTCATTGAAGAACACAACATCCTCGACTCCTCCCAATCCGGCTTCAGAAAAAACCACAGTACGGAAACCGCCCTCCTTGCCCCAACAGACGACATCCGCACCCTACTGGACAAAGGAGAAACAGTAGCCCTCATCCTCCTAGACCTATCAGCGGCGTTCGACTCAGTCTCCCACCGCACCCTAATACGCAGACTCAACGACGCAGGAATCCAGGACAAGGTCCTCGACTGGATTTGCTCCTTCCTCTCCGGCAGGACGCAACGGGTCAGACTCCCCCCTTTCCTCTCAGACCCCACACCTACCACCTGCGGAGTCCCCCAGGGCTCCTCCCTCAGCCCGACGCTCTTCAACGTCTACATGGCTCCACTTGCCCCCATCGTCAGAACCTACAGACTCAACATCGTGTCATACGCAGACGACACCCAGCTCATCCTCTCCCTATCCAACGAGCCCAACCCCGCCAGACGCAACTTTCGAGAAGGCATGGAAGCCGTCTCCAAATGGATGAAAAACAGCTGCCTACAACTAAACACCAACAAAACAGGAGTACTCATCATAGGCCCAAACCCCGACGCCTGGAGCGACACCCGGTGGCCCATCGCCCTCGGAAACCCTCCAACCCCCACAGACCACGCACGCAACCTGGGAATCATCCTGGACTCCGAGCTCAAAATGGACCGCCAGATCAACTCTGTCTCATCTTTCTGCTTCCACACCCTCCGCCTCCTTCGTAAGACCTTCAAATGGATCCTCCTTGAACACCGAAAGACAGTCACTCACGCCCTGGTCACCAGCAGACTCGACTACGGCAACGCACTCTACGCCGGAATAAACAAAAACCTCATCGGCAAGCTACAGAACATCCAGAACGCCGCCGCAAGACTGGTCCTCAACCTGCCAAAACACTGCCACATCTCCCAGCACCTGCGCACACTCCACTGGCTCCCTGTCGAGGCGAGAATCACCTTTAAGATGCTCACCCACGCACACAAGGCCCTCCACGGCACCAGACCAGCATGCCTGAACAGCCGGCTCAAATTCCACGCACCCCAAACGACCCTACGATCAGCCCAGCTCTCCTACGCCGAGGTCCCCCGCACCAGAAAGACCAGATCGGGAGGCCACTCCTTCTCCTTCCTCGCGGCCAAAGCATGGAACGCCCTTCCGCTCCACCTCAGACAGACAACATCGCTACCCATCTTCGCAAGAAACCTCAAAACCTGGCTCTTCGACAGACCCCCTCCTTGATGGAATGGAACCTGCATCCCCCCACCCCTAGCGCCTTGAGACCCTTACGGGTGAGTAGTTGCGCTTTAACAAACTCCTGATTGATTGATTGATTGAGACATTGGTCAACAGGAAATAAAGGGGTGGAGGGAGTACAGGCAAAGAGGGCAGGCATTGTGTTTGATTCCAAATATCCTCATCAGCAACTGAAAGGGTGTAATAGAAAAGAATATAGGGGCATATTACCAACAACTAGCGATAATTATCGCTATGTTGGTTTAGCGGCGATATTTTTATCGCCGAGCTGCGGCGATTTTTATCGCTTAGGAACCTTGCTATTATCAAGGTTTATCTCCTAAGCGATAAAAATCGGCCGAAATGCATGAATATCGCTGGAAAGTCAGCGATATTCATGCATTACCGAGCTAATGCTCTTAGCCATGTTATCCACCTACCATTGGATAACATGGCTAAGAACTGCTCAGGGGCAGGTGTTAGCTTTTGGAGATATTCGCGCTTAGCGCGAATATCTCCAAAAGTTGGTAATAGGAGATAGCGATGTTAGCGACTATTTCCAGTCGCTAACATCTTGGCACGCCCACTTTGCATGTAATTAGTGATAAATATCACTGACATGCAAAAACGGGGCCCAAGATGGTCGCTATCTCCAACTAGCTGTCGCTAACTAGTGTTAGCGACAGCTAGGTAATAGGGAGATAATTTTATCTCCGCTTTCTTGGCTTTTAAAGCCAAAAAAGCGGAGATAAACCCCCTTGATAATATGCCCCATAGAGTTTAGAGGTAGGGAGAAGAAAGAATTGTGCTGATATTCTTATCAACACAAGAAAGAGAGTCATCAAAAAGAATATAGAGATTAGAGGTAGGGAGAAGAAAGAAGTTTGCCTACAAGAGAAAGGGAGTTGATTTACAGCAGAGAGGCCCTATGTAGTTTAAGATAAGATAGTTATGAAGTGATGATTGAACAAAGATTTCTTCAGGTTATTTTTTAAATAAGTTTGCAATGTGTTAAAGAACATTTTACGGGGAAGTGGGAAATTGCATATTGTTGGTCAGAGTAAGAGAAAGTAGTAGTCAGAGTATTTTGATTGTTTAAGGTTTATGTCTCCAGACAAAGCTGATAATTGTAACACAGAGAGCACCAGCCCACATAGATAGCTTCTCAACCACGTATGCATGAGACTAAAAGGGGAGATATATGTGCATACTCCAGGGAGTTTTAAATGTATTTCTGGCATCTGAGGGGAGTGGGATCTTAGAGTCAAGACTTGATGTTCCAAGGACCTAATGGGCTACTGCAAATAGGACAAGCATGCTGAAGTCTTGAAAGAGCTTGGCCGGGTAACAAGAACATTGCTGTAGTCCAATCTGAAGAGAACTTGAGCTTAGGCACCAAATTAAATAAGCCTCAGGTGGGAAGTTTGTGATAACCCTCAGCAGTGTGTTGATTATTACCGGCCATATTATTCACATGTAACTAAAGGTGTCTACAATCAAGGCCAAGATTTGGCATGATTGATGATAGCAAAAGCACCACCATATGGCTCTGTTTTACACCCAGTATTGTGAATGACACATTACCAGAAAGGGTGCTCAAACTGCCAATCTCCTTCTGTGAAGTTAGGCTCGCCTATCCTTACTGACAGCAGGAACCAGAAAGGTGCTCCTTCTTAGCAGCCATGTGTCTCTAAAATCCTGTTGATGGACGTCCTACCCACTTGAGACCCTGAGTAAGAGCATGTTAGGTGATGGCTGGAGAAATGACTTTCTGCTGAAGACTTGGTGAGTGCAGGGAAAATGTACTTAAAACTTCAAGGATAGAAACGGGGCATCCCCTTCCAAGTGTTGCCACTATTTGGAGAGAAGCTTTGTGCATTTGGACAGCACCCAGATGACAAACTATATTTTCCAACAGGGCATGAACTCTTATAGTTGGAGATGCAGCAACCTTTTGGATTTTTGGGTATAACTTTCATCATGGCTTACAGCATTTCTGCCAGGCAACTGTGTTATTACGTTGCTGACGTCTGACACTTACCAGGATTTACATTTAAAGATTTGTTGCCTTTCTTTGGAGTTGTTTGAAAGACAGTTGAAATACAAGGAAGTATTTGCAAGCTGAGTTGAGCTAGGAAAACAAACTTGAAATATTCTTGAACATTTAACTGGAATTTTCCTTTGCCCTTTAGCTTGAACATACCTTTAGACTGTAGGATGGTTGTTACACTGAAGGTTATCCTGTGATGAGATAGGAAGGATTTTTAAGTCAGAGCTATGATGCACACAATATGCACTTATGATTATGCATCAGTTATTTAGAAACCAATGTTGTTATAATAGTTGCTAAGTTAGGAACCACAGGATATTACTTATTATATGCTTGATAATTGCTTTACATCGACAAACGAGTGAAGTAGAAACTATAACTCATATTAAACAAGGGAAAACATAGTGACAAAGCTCGACACAATCATCCTATTCTCCAGGGAGAATTGATATTAAGAATACATTAAAGATACTCATCGCTTGTATATTTAATATCATGAATCACAACTAGTTTTTCAGCAAAGTACAGACATTTGCTAACAGAAAGACATCTTTAAAGTATATCTTTTCACTCTTACAATTAGGGCAGAAGTTTTATGGCTTGGTAAAACTCTTTAGTGCCTTTAGACAGTCAACAATATCAAGCCAAACTCAAAATGTAGCAGAAGCGGCGAGTAAGAGTGGTCAAGTTCAGTATCTCTATTTCCCTCTTATCCCATTCCCCTGCCCTCTTTCCAGCACTGGCACTCATATTCTTGAGTATGCCATCATTGGTGAAGTTGGTAAGAAAAATAAGTGTGCATGCTCTAGCTGGATCCAGAGTACAAAGTTTGTGCACTCTGACAGACTAGGAATTTTTCTGATGACTCTCAGTGTCCTTGTTTTACTGTTCTCTTTCACTAGCTTGGCACTTAGCAAAGTTGGTGAGGGTAACAAATAATGCATTGAGATTGTGGGCCAAGGCATGGGGTCTGCTGACAAAACAAAGAGTTCTTCTAATATATAATAATGCTACCTCTAAGCAAGGGGAGGGAGGTTAGACTCTATGGTCATTCCATGATGACATATCTCTTCATGATTTATGGACTAGCTGCTATGCTGACTATATTTGTACTAGGCATTTTCCTGCTTGTTGACGCATGTACACTGCATGTTAGGGCACATTAGTTAAAATAAATATTTTAAACTGTTTCATTTCTCTGTCAGATGTTATTGTGGACAAGTACAAGAGTGCGAGCGAATTTCTGAGAGATCTGGGAGTGTTGTGTTCTGGGTGTCTAATCATTTGTTTCTCTGTGAGTGAGTATGAGAGCAAGTGAGACACTATAGCTAGTCAGTCCTGGGCTCATAGGTACTAAGGTGGTAGGAGGACTCAGTTCCTATACATGAAGGTTCTATAATCCTGCGCATAGTTCTATTTTTGGGCAGAATCCTTGCAACAGGGCGATAGCGGTGTAGAGGGCCCTGATAAGCCCTGCCCTGTCCTTTGCAAAATGAAATGGCTGAATAGCTACACCACTTCATTGGGAGCTTGAAAATATTGATGACAGACAGACGAGGATGACTACATTTCTTATTAGGAAGAATCTAACAGTTAAATAGGCTGGAGATGAGATCACCTAGACGAAACCCACTACCCTGGCACCTATATCATCTTACTTCATGTATCATTGTTAAAGGAATAAGAAATACAGTTTATAGTCACACACCTTGAAAAAATACCATTGGGAACAAAACATGTCGGCTGATGATCATGTACATGGTTGGAAGCCTGTAAACACAATAAAGACGATTAAAATATTTCATATGACCTTGGACTTACGGACTGACTTTTCTGGGTATTTGTCCTCAACCAATGTTATTTAAAAAAATTATTGGAAAGATAAATTGTACACAGTCTGCAAGGAATGATCTAAGCCATCTCAGTGTAGACTTGCAGATGCCGAAATGAAGAAGGCACTGGAGAAGAATAGAGTGGGAAACCAGATCTCTGAGAAATCTGGTAAGATTAAGGGAGCAGAGCTGCCCTGGTTAGAGTTGCTCTAAGGTCATCTGAAAGTATGGATTCTGTGCTATGAAGAGACCAAAACTCAACTGGGTATCATGAAGAAAATGATTTGCCTCTAAGTAAGTAGAGAGCTGGGAGCTGATGTCTTTCTCCAACATCTTGGCATGGAAGGGCAGTAGGGAAATAGGCTAGTAATTACCCAGAACATTAGTGTCAGCAGAAACATTTCTGAGAAGGGGTATGGCCCTGGCATGTTTCCAACTGAAAGGAACAATACACATTGAGAGAGATTTCAAAGCTCAGGGAATATCTATGACCGCAGAGGGGAACAGGGATCGAGAAGGGAACTAGACTTAATAGACATGAGCAAGGCATTGTGCCTGATTGGAAGTAATTGGGGAAAACTCAGAAAGTTAAGATCCTCTAAAGGAGACTGAAATGTGAAAGCAAATGTCAGAAAGGATCAAGTTTGATTTTTAAAAAACCTCTGAATGTTATGCTCCCATAAAAGTTCAATTGAGGATTTAGATCTATTCAATGGTTGGTGTAATGTTTGGGTAATAATAGAAGTCTTGTTTATAGTATCATTCAACAGACTATACTTAAAACAGCTTGATGGTAGATCATCTAACTGAAGTACTGCTGTGCTATTGGATAAAGAGTTTGAAAGTGAAGTGTACTTTGAATATAGTCATTAGTAAATGAACTGAGTAAAGTAAATAATAAGTGAATTCTAAAGTATCAAGAGATATAACAGAAGAACCATCCCTTATCTTGTGTATCCATGAGATGCCTTTATCTTTATGCTTACAGCAGCAATATCTATTGTGGTTTTGAAGTGTCTTTTTCTCAAAATTAAAAATGTGAAAACACTTTAAAAGACAGAATGCACGAAAATGTAATTTACAGTGCAGGGACTGAATACATTTTAATATGGTATATTTATTGATAGCACACCAATTTGACATAAAACAACTTCATTAAAGGACAACACACCAACAAATGAGTGTATATTGTAACTTAAAAAAGAAGTAGGAGTAAGTTCATAATGTTATATAAGTGAACATGCTTGTTGAATTATGAAGAAGTAGTAATATAATATGTAATACACCACTTTATGTTTTAGGCCTCTTAACTTTAGGTAAAGAAATATGGGGGTTTTATTCCTATAAATTGTTTAACATATACTGACCAATTGTTTAATAACAATACTGAGAATTTCAAAAGTTAACACGGAAAGGACGTAATGAATGCAATAATCATTTTATGATATCAAGCCCATACCACCAAGTTACATTTAGAGTAGACTAGATGGACAGTCGACCTTACAATTTAATTTTAATTGAGGATAGATTGAATCCAATGGTTAATTCATATTTGGAGAGCAGCATGTACCAAGGAATTTAATCTTTAATGGACACCAAATAAAGTTTGAACGGTAGAGCTCATGCACACTTCATTCAGGGGAAGTACTTCTGATTTATTGAAAGTTCGTTTTAGCCAGAATGAAACTGAATTTAATCTAGAAATGGTTTCGATGAGGTGGAAAAATTGGACATGTGTAACAAAATGTCATCAACGTATGCTGAAATTTTAACTTGCAAATTATCATACGTAAGGCCAGCAATGAAAGAATAATGCTTAATACATTCAAGGAAGGGTTCTAGGCATAATATATAGGCAATGGAGAGGACAACCTTTCTTGGCGCCTGAGCTCAAATAAAATGAAATAAAAATAATTATTAACAAAAACGTGTTGTAGGTGAAGAATATAGCAATTTGGTAATAGATATAAAATGAGGGCCAAAACCAAACCAATGAAGGGATTTAAAGATATATTGCTAGTTAGCCTGATGAGAAGATTTTGCAGCATCAAGAAACAGTTTGGCTGTAAGGATCTTTAGTTTAGATGCTTGTAAGATAGTATTAGGTACAAAGGATTGTTGATGACCAGTCTACCCATTATAAATCCTGACTGGTCCTTTTTAATGAGATGTTGAATAGCGGATTCTAATTGCATAGCAACAATGGTTGGATTGCTTTTACAGTTATAATTGATTAACAAAATGGACCTATAAATTATTACAGTTCTCCAGGTTTTTATCTTGTATAGCAATTATAGAAAGGAGTGCATCTAAGAATGTATCAGAAACTCTCAAACTATGAAGAAATTAATTTATGGCTCCAACAATGTAGAGGTGAAAAAAGATGGAAATTTTAAAATAAGTTCAATGGAAATGCCATCTTGTTCAGGGACTCCCTTTCAAGAAATAGATTACTTGTACAATCTCCTTTTTAAAACTAATTAAAAGTAGACCTGGGTGAAATGTAAATTACACAGGAGTAATTCGCATAATTTTAGGAATTCTGCAATACGCTTCCTACACAAATTAAGCAACGGGGCATGATTATGCAGCTTTTCAGAAGAATTAAAGTGTGGGAGCCTGGAAACAATATGAGCAGCCAGAACATGAGCAACTGCTGGTCTTTGCATTTATGTTTTCTGACCTTTTTATAAGTGTGAATTGTGGCCTTGATATGTGGCCATATTTCACGCTGACTATATTGGCAAATGACAGATTTGTAATTTGTGTAATTACTCATATTTTGAGCAATTATGTAAAAACAAATTATGCAAATTTGTACTCCCCCTAATCAAAATATATGTTTTGTTTTACTGGTTTAAGATTACCTACAAAGGCTCTATGAAAATCGTGAATCAAATGCTTAACTTTAACTGTGTAAAGAGATGTGTTCAATATTTGAAAAAATAGGTAGGAACATTGGAATTTGAAATAACAATACATTTTCACTTTTATAATGATGCCTATTAGCTTACATTTACTCTTCATATTTAGATAATTGGCAAGCATTTTAGCAGTGTTGTTGTGACCATACTGAAATTTGGTTTTGGAACAGTCCAGCCTGAACTGCCAAGCCATGTCTTCCCTGGACCGGAATCAAGCATCCTAGGACCGGTTTCTGGCTATCAGCCGTCTTCAGCCAGGATAACTTGACTCCAGTGCCGTAGTGAGCACGGGACCCACGTCTGGGCATACCCTTCCCACATAGAGTGAACAGCAAAACACACAAGATGATGGACCTAATGTTGCACAATGGCAAAACATTCACCCCCAGTCACAGATCTGGGTTTAATCCATCGTTATTTTGCTCACCAAGCCACCCAAGTTCAGACATGGCCAAATGCAAATCAGCCTTGACCTTGTGCCTCATGGGAACAGTCCAGCCCGAACTGGGGTGGCTTGCTGAGCAAAATAACGATGGATTAAACCCGGATCTGTGACTGGGGGTGAATGTTTTGCCATTGTGCAACATTCCGTCCATCATCTTGTGGAATTTCAATGCTGCCACCCCAACTGTTATTCCTGCTTCAAAACAGCTTTAATGACTTCTTAGTGAATGCCAGATCCCTACCAAAATATGCAGTAGAAGTTTTGGACCTCCTCTCCCCCTCATCTCTGGAAGTTGGTTTCCTCACCGAAACCTGGCTAAGCTCCACCACTCTACCAACCATTAAACTTTCACTACCCCGAAATTATAAAATTCTCAGACTGGACAGGAAAGGCAAGATTAGGGGTGGCATTGCCATTGTTAGACAATCAAGTTTTCAATAGTCGATACTGTCACAGGCGACTGGGCAGAAAGAGGCATTTTTAACTTGACTCCTCTAAAATATGCTGGGAAAGGTGTGTTAGTGTACCATCCACCAGGACCAATAAAAGGATCTTAGTCAACGCCTGCTTGAATATATTGCACCCCATGTGCTAGCAGAGCAACAGATCCTCCTGTTGGGGGACTTTAACTACCATGGGGAAAATTCCCTGAACCCATAGATTAGCCAATTGTACTTTGATTTAGCAACATTAGGCGTATACAAACAAGTCAAGGGACCAACTCATGTTGCTGGCCATATCCTAGACCTATTTTTCACCACTAACATCCAATTGACCAGTGAATTGTCCACACCTCTACTCTGGACTGACCACTCACTTATTTGCTTCCAGATTCCCACTCACAGGGTGGAGGGAAAATCATACACTAACTACAAAAATCTATCCAGAGAGTGGCTGAAACATGCCCCAGTTTCATTGGCTAAGGAGCTAACGTCCACTATCCATTCAGACAGTCCAGATGTTGACCAAGCACTCTCTGACTAAGAGAGTGCACTGAACTCTGCATTTGATAAAATTGCCCCTCTCAAACATACTAAAAATGGGCAAAATAATCCTCATTCGTCTTGGACTCAACAGAGCTACAAATAGAGAAAGGCTTGCTCATAATTAGAAAGAAGGTAGCATCAGACTACTCATCTAACTGACGAAAACACATATATACAAGTCTTAACCACTTACATCAAGAAAGCCTGTAAACTAAATATAGGAAACCAAATCATAGAGGCTAAAAACTACTCCAAAGCCCTTTTTAAAATACTTAAATCTTTCATAAATCCGGATGCATTCTCCCTAGAAATAAATGTCACAGCCATTCTAGATGCCTTACGTAATCACTTTGAAGACAAAATCAAAGTGATTTATCAAAACTTCTCCAGTCCTCCTGTCAGGCCTGTGATGAGCCTGTATTTTGTGCCATCAGTTCAGGTAAATTTGAAGAAGCTTTGCCCGAGACAATTCAGAAACTTCTGATCTCAGCGAAATATGGCTCCCCCTTAGATGTCTGCCCTCCTAGAACCATGGCAGACTTCTCATACAAGCTTACCCCCTCAATCTGCTCCCTATTCAATATATCAACACAAGAAAAATCCCATTAGACTGGAACACGGCTAACATCAGATCCCTTAAAAAAAGGCCAATCTGGCACCGACCAATCTTGCCAATCCCCAGCCTATCTAGCTTCTCCCTCTACTGATGAAGTTGTTGAAGAAGCACATAAATAAACAACTCGTAGACTATCTGGAGACTAATAGATTTTTGGATTCTTCTCAGTCAGGTTTTAGACCATCACCGAGCACAGAGAAAGCCTTAGTAGTGGTCATTGACTACATCAAATGCTCTCTTGATGCTAACATACCTTCAATGCTGGTGTTCCTTGACTTGTCCACAACTGTATCCCACCCCAGTCTACTTTGTAGGCTAGAAGAGATTGGTATCCATGGAACAGCTCTTAATGACTGGCGGATATCCCTAAGAAAACGACCCAAACAGTAATTTTTGGTCCATATAAGCCTTGTACCATGACACTGTATAGAGGAGTACCACCGGGCTCCTGCCTCAGATCTACACTCTTTTACATATACATTGCATCCCTCGCCAAAATTGTCAGACCCTTAGGCTTTGATATTATATCATACTCAGACGACACACAGCTACTAATCTCCCTTGATAAAAATCTGGCTAAAACTAAAGAATCTTTTTATGCAGGGATGAAAGCGATCACTACCTGGATGTCCGAAAATAGTCTCCAGTTAAACGCTGTAAAAACTGAAATTATGCTGTTTTGGGAAGGTCCAACAACTCTGTTCACCAGACTGGTGGCCCCCAGAACTGGGCATGGCCCCCTCACCCAAACAAGTGGTAAAAAATGTGGGAGTCCTGTTGGATCAATCCCTTACAATGAAAGAACAAATCTCGGCCACTATAAGCTCATGCTTTCATATGATGCCTCTGCTGAGAAGAGTCTTTCCTCTACTACCACTCAACACAAGGAAAACTTTAGTCCAGGCATTGGTTATCTGTCGCCTGGACTATGCCAATACAATCCTGGCCTCTGCCAATGAGAAGCTGCTATCTAAACATCAGGTGGCACAGACCAACGCTGTACATCTCACTTGCAACATCTCTTCTGGAACGGTATCTGCTCCTCTTTCACAGGCTTTACATTGGCTACCAGTGAGAAACAGAATTATCTTAAGATCTGCTGTTCAACTCACAAAGCTCTACTTGGTAAAGGACCCACCTATCTATCATCAAAGCTTATTCGCTATTCCCACCAACCCCCAGACTCTTAAGATCCTGTTGCAAAGCTCTGCTTAAGGTTCCCAGGTTCAGAAAGTCCCAGTCGGGAGACAGGTGGTTTTCCTTCCTTGCCCTTGCTATTGGAATAAGTTGCCACTGCAAATACATATCAGTGAGGACCAGCTCCAATTCAGGAAATTACTTAAAACTTACCAATTTTAAAGGTAGTACCCTTTCATCTGCTGTCTTGGTCTCGTGTTGAGATACCCCTCCAGGGCTGATTCGTGTGCAGAATAAATTAAAATAACATACCAAAGCATACTACTGTGCCATCCACTAGTTTGACAAGACAAACATGACTTCAGGCCTATCAATGTAGCCTCACTACAGTTAGATGTGTCAAAATTAATGTTTTTGAAAAAATCTTCTGTTAATTATTAATAAATCCTATGTAGGCTTGTACCCCATAAGGCAGGGTGCATGGTATTTAAAAGTAGGGCATGTAGAAATTTAAAGTTAGCATGTTCTTACAGTGACAAGCACCCCAAAGCTTCACTGTAAGAAGGTTGGCTGGCCCTAATAACACTAGTTGGCAACATTAAATATTAATTCCGCGATCTCAGGCTGGGGGCCAGCTAAAACATGATTAAATAATTATTTTAATGTGCATTCAAAGCACAACTTAATGGTGAAGGCTGATTTGTAATAACTATTAAGGAAAAGGAACTTTTAATAAGCTCATGGGAGCCAATTTGTATTAGCCCTTTAAATAACACCCAGTTGGTGACTAGCCCTGATGAGGTGTGAAAATTGCTCACAGATCATAGACAATAGCCCGGGTGTGGGGAGGATTTATTTCCCCCGGAAGAAAGATCATTTGTGCTGGGCCCAGGACATTCATTTACTCTAAAGGGGCCTCCCTGTCCCAAGAAAATGTCAGATGACTCCTGAACAGGCCCCTTCCTTTATCCTGCCATTCAGGGAGGCACCAAACACAGATTGGGGGAAACCTGTCCCCAGAATTGGTTTGGAGTGCCCACAGAGAAAGGCTGCACATTACCCCAACCACACCTGTGGATGGGCACACATATAAGGTGGGTAGAAGAAGAATAGAGTCCACCACCTCCTATAGATAACCAGCTGGGCAAAGCCAAACACGATTTGAGAGATGTTTTTATTTTGTAGGAAATAAATAGCTTGAGGGCTTTTCAACAGCAGGTGTACAAGGAAAGTTACTTGAAGACTGGGACTGGGGAAGTGGTTTGTGACGTCAAAGTCTCCAAAGTTTTCTTACAGCACTGTAAACATTTGTACAAAAGTACTCGGTCCTGTAGGATAGTGTTTCCCAATACTTTCAATCCATTAGGTTGCCACAGTTGGTAAATGCCCAGGTAGAAAAAATGGCGGCGGCTATATCAGCATTAGAGATACAGCAAGCCGCTGCCACAATACATTGTGGGAAGGTTTGTGGCAATGATGTCCTTCCTATTGAGTACTTTAAAACATTTGCCGGTGAGCTTACACCCTTGTTGACGGAGCTTTCTAATTTCATCAGGGAAGGGTGGGAGGATCCTTCGACCATTAAGGAATCAACGGTTGTTACCTTTTTAGAAATGGATAAAAATCCAAGAGTTGTCAACCAATGTTTCCTCTAATTGCTTTCCTCTGTGTGCGGCAGTGTAGCGTCTCTGTGTGCTGCAGCCATGGTTATGTGCACCAGGAACCAGACTGCGTGTGTGCGCAGCGCCAAATATCACTCCGAACTTTTACTTAAAAACCACATACAACACACGTTAAGGGGCTTAAGGCAGATTTGCACCAAAGTGGCACATTTTCCATAAACATAGATATCAAAGAATGTGGCACTAACAAGCTTACGCTGAAAAAAGCTTAAAATTATTATTTTTTTCAAACTATCCATGATCAAATTTTACAAGAATATGGCACAATTAAAAAGGTGCGTAGTAAAGATTTACAAAGGCATGTGGGCTTTTGTTTAAGTATTCATGTTAATCACAGCTCGTGAAGGCGCTGTGATTAACATGAATACTTAAACAAAAGCCTTCAATTGCTCTCGTAGCCGCGCTTTCCAGCCCTGCCAAGTGTCTCACATCTCCTATTACACTAACACATTTTAAGTCACATTACCACATGTAAAAAGATTGTCAATCAAACCAGCTTACTAAAAAGCTGAGTGTATTACCTGTTTTTGGGCAATATGTATAAAGCAGAATTGCATTAACAAACGCTGAAATTCTGTGAATTTCAGCGTTTGCTAATTTTGCTATCGCAATTTTGCAAATTAGTATGTATGGGGCAAGTCTGCGTGCAAAATAAGGAATCGCTAAATTTGCAATTCCTTATTTCGCGATTGCATTTAAGGAATCGCAATTTTTGCGATTCCTTAAATGCAATGTAAGAAGCACCAAAAAAGTGCAATCTGACCTTAAGGAATCGCAAATTACCACCAGCTTCAAGTTGGTGGTAATTCGTGATTTCTTTGAAAAATACACTTTTTGCATTTTTCAAAGTGCTATGTGAAGCACATACATGCCCTTAGGGCATGTATGGGCGCCACATGTGCACCCATGCTTAATTCAGGGGTGCAACAGGGTGTCCTTTTGACACCCCTGCACCCTTGAAATTTCATTCTCGATTTACAATTCGCTAATTGCTAATCACAAATTGAGAATGTCTTCCCATTCATTCCTATGGGCCTCTAGGCCTATAGGAATGAATGGGGAGGTATTCCTTAATTGCGAATCGCAATTTGAGATTCGCAAGGAATATGTAGGATCCGCAAAATTTATGCAAATCCTACATACATAACATTTTGCGATTCTCAAATAGCGATTCGCCAAAAATCGCTATTTGAGAATCGCAAAATGCATTTTTGATACATATGGCCCTTAATGCTTTGTAGAGTTGAATATTTTGTGAGGTTGTAGGCGGCGCACAGCAGTCAATGCGAGTGCTGTTATGCTTTGCTGGGACCGGGCTGGTTATTGGACTGCCTTTTGTTTGTGTTGCGTAGCGCAGGCTGACTTGGCTACCTCCCGGCACCAAAAGGTCAGTAGTAATGCACACGTGCATGCAGCCATGTGGCCCGCAAACACAACAAAGTTTACTATTGCCAGGCAGTCCGTCAGTGTCAGTGCAGCTAAAGGAAGAAGTTCAGCAGGTGTGTCGTGTGGACAGACAGGGACTGAAAGGCTCCAGTCGGCGCAGGTAGGATGTTTTTAATTTCAGAGACAGTACTAATAAAACCGATATCTTAGGGCCTGGCACTCATGATCACACGGTCAAAGGTGGCAAAGCCTACAGAAGATATTACAAGGCCAGAGGAAGAAGGCCATCGGCATTCAGAGAATAATGAATGATAAACACCAGTGGCTGTGCTGGAACCTGGAATAACATTGCACCCATCCAAACTCAGAGCAACCTAGGACAAGGCTGATCTAAGGTAAGAACTGTGGAACAGTTTATTAAAGCCAATGGTTTCTTCCCCAGCAAGGTAAATGGGATGGAAAGTCAACTGGCTGGACTTTAAAGTGCACCCATAATTTGGGTGCACTGGACATCTAAGATCACTGGCACCTAGTGCACCTGCACTTGCTGCACTACTGATAGCGTCGCCCCTGTATGGAGTACAACTCCCATGTGGTGCAATATGTCAAAATCTCAAGTTCAAAAAGGTCAAGGGCACAGCCAGGAAATAGGCACATTGTTACTAAAAGAAAATAAATACCTCTTTAGAGCACCACTATCTTCTGATTATATTATAAATGTTATCACTCTACATTGAAACGCATGCTCACTACCATATTCCTATAAATGTTTTCAAACACACTGCACTCTCAACAGTTGAGGGCAATTTATGTTGTATTTAGTGCAAACCTCAAAGTTGTTGCTATTTTTAAAACAATGACATAGCAAGTACAACTTTTAGTGATATATAACTTTAGAAACACAATTCTAAAATGGATTTCTAAAGTTAAAGAAGACTATTCTGTTGATTTTTTATTATCTTGCTTTGGGATGAAGTTGCGTGAATGAAGATGTTACAAATCAGAATACCTGAGATTGGAGCACTATATGGAATAAAGTACTCTCTGCCACACACCACAGGGATACCTCAAGTCACAGGGGATTTCCCTTTCAGGTTAAGGAACTCTGCCAGCCATACCAAGTATCACGCAACTAGCGCATTTCAGTGTGGTAATCCGCATCGCCGCACTGAAATGCATAGTCACGCATTAGAGCGCCTCTGCAGTTGTCAAGTCGGAGGCTGCTATAATGCACCCTAGTGTCTGTGAAAGCATGCTCAAATCCGAATGGAATTTTCTTTGTCCTCCCAACACAGGGTCATGAGTGCAAGGTTTATTGCATATAGCCTAAAGACAAAACTAGCTTGCCACCATACTTTAAAGAGCACTATATGGTCATTATTCAGCAATCCGAATACATCTTGGAACAAATATCTGTCATACTGCTTGAATTCGCTAAAATCCCAAGACATATGGTCAGCATCGCTACCCATAGAGATGACATTAAAACATCTGACTAAGCAAGCAAAAATGTTTTCCTATGAAAACGATGTATCAGTATCAAAGCTCTTCCACAGCAGTTTGGCCTCTAAACTCTTCGCTCCAAAAACACTACCGCTCTACCTTTCATCATCAATGAAACCATACATTAAGCACCAATTAATGCGGTTCCGGTTTGGCCTAATCCTACTAACAGCGTACAAATATGGACAAGTATATAAAAAAGACATTTCTACAAATTGTTGTTTTTGCAACCTAGCGGAAGAAAATCTAATTCACATTCTATGCATTTGTCAATCTTTGATTGCCCTACGAGTCTTCTGGCTTCGTCCGATCTGGCTTTCTTTCAACATTAGGACATGTCATGAAGCATTAGAACTGTGTATAAGGGGCGACTCACCTCAGATGGCGACCCGCTTTGTAAAATTTATGTTAGGAATCAAAAATTTACTACCCCAACAATGAACTTTATTCCCTAAAATGATCTCCCTTTTCTTTTATGTGCTGCTTAAAGTTTTCTTTTTTTAATCGCAAATACTGTCTGTACAAATTGCAATGATTGTAATTAATTATGCAAATAAAAATACTTACTTACTTACTGTAGCAGCGCACAATGTGCACTGTTCCTGGCAGGCTAAGGGGGGTGACTCAGCAGCTTGCAGCTCTAGCTGTTGCACTGCTACAATGTTAAACATGAATGACCCGACATCACGGAATTACGACAGGAATCAGTGCCCAATGAGAATCTGCCACCAGCAGATCGAGCGCTCAGTGGCGGAAGTTGCAATCTGTTAATTAAGGCTGCAGCGTAAATGTTGATGAGATTAGAGCTCACCAGCGCAGGCGGTTGATTTGAATTGCAGTGAGTGCTCTTGTACTCTTACAATCATGGCAGCTGCGCAGAGCTTCTGTGCTCGCACTGCAGTAAAGTGATTACGGGACCGGACCTGACCAGTTCCTCAACAGCTCAGAGGAGGCATGCACAGCTGAGCCAGAATGCGGCAAGGCATTGCTGCGGAAGTGCACAAATCATTGTGGCAATGGCCCGCCAATTGCCGTTGGCTCAGGCTCGCCACCGTGAGGTAATCTCTTAGGCCTAAATTGCTAATCCTGCATATGACTTGTAAGCAGAGTGAGAGAGGGCGTTAGAGCAGACAACCTCAGCAGTGATCACTTTATATGTTTGATATTATTGTATATGTGTCGTGTCCCCACATGGCCTTCATGTTTGTGTATGTCTTTGTTGTGGTCACCGACACCTCTGTAATTCCGATGGATTACACCGGTGACCTTTGTTTGAAGATTTATTACATTTTCACTGTAAAGCACGGTGTTCGCTTCCTAACATGACGGAGCGGTGTTACCCATCATGATAATTAAAATTTAATCTTACGGCTTGCGTGGTGACAGTCTTAATCACCATCTGATCTGCCACCTTCCCTGTTACAGCTGGGAACTCTGGTCACTGACGCTTTTGAACTATGTTAGCAGTCGCTTCCACTAACACTTTCAGGGTCGGGTGACTGTAAGAGCCAGTGGTGGCTGTCAACTTCTTCGCGTGCAGAGTGTCACTAAGTCAGCAGAGGAGAGCCTGTAGTGACAGGCTGCAGCTGGTGGTGTAATGGTGACTGCTGCCAGCAGGGCTCGGCAGGTAGTGGTAGCGTGCTGGACCAGGGAGAACTGCTCAGTCAGCTATTGATATTTTTGATGAGCATATTTCCTTGTGAAATAATGCACCCTGTGGCCTATGATACAACTCTTAGAGTTTCTCATTGCTCAAATGGGTGTAATTGCTAATATTTATGTGTTTCCCTCGTATTTATTGCTTGATTTTTCTCACCGGAAGGTGTCACTCATAGTGTTTGAAATGTCACATAGTAACACTGAAATTATGAAAATGTTACTCATAGCAATCTGAAACCTTGGCAGCTATGCTCTGCGTTGGTGCGAGGAAGATTGTAGGCTTTTGTTTAACTATTCGGATCACTGAAATAATATCGACTGACAAAATATCGACTTGCCAAAATATCGTGGACAAAATATCGACAGTCAAAATATCGAGTTTGTATCTACAAACAGGTAAGTACAAAAATATCGAGTACAAAATATCGTTAACAAAAATATAGATGTAAAAAATATCGACTTTATTAAAAACAGTGTTAAATTAAATTAATATTAAATTTTAATTACTAAAATATACTTAAAACGACTTAAATTAAATTATAATAATAAAATAATAAATGAAAATAATAAAAATAATTTTTTAAAATCTGATTTGTTGACCCTGAACCCTAAAAATACCCCTTTACCCAAAAACCCAAAACTGACCCTGAACCCTAAAAATACCCCTTTACCCAAAAACCCAAAACTGACCCTGAACCCTAAAAATACCCCTTTACCCATGACCTGAAAACTGACCCTGAACCCTAAAAATACCCCTTTACCCATGACCTGAAAACTGACCCTAAACCCTAAAAATACCCCTTTACCCATGAACTGAAAACTGACCCTGAACCCTAAAAATACCCCTTTACCCATGACCTGAAAACTGACCCTGAACCCTAAAAATACCCCTTTACCCATGACCTGAAAACTGACCCTGAACCCTAAAAATACCCCTTTACCCATGACCTGAAAACTGACCCTGAACCCTAAAAATACCCCTTTACCCATGACCTGAAAACTGACCCTGAACCCTAAAAATAGCCCTTTACCCATGACCTGAAAACTGACCCTGAACCCTAAAAATACCCCTTTACCCATGACCTGAAAACTGACCCTGAACCCTAAAAATACCCCTTTACCCATGAACTGAAAACTGACCCTGAACCCTAAAAATACCCCTTTACCCATGAACTGAAAACTGACCCTGAACCCTAAAAATGCTCCTTTACCCAAAATGTATCAATATTATTTAATTACCAATTAATTATTAATTAACAATAACAATAAAGTAAATATATTACAACATTAGGTGTAATTATTTTAATAATTAATATTATGTTATCAAAATTAATTACTTAAAAATAACACAAAATTATATATATAAAAAATGTACTCTAATTAATGTAATTAACTAATTACAATTAATTAATGAACAATTATTTACTAATACAAAATATATTCAAAATTATATTAATTAATTAACTAATTAATATTAATTAATTATCAATTAATTAATAATTAAAAATATTAACAAACATATATTAATTAATTAATTATTATTAAATTACTTCCCACCCTATTCCCCTATAAACCCACAACCCGCTACAGAATTACATTACGCAATTATTATCAAAACAAAATTCATGTAATAAAATATTTTATAACATTAATACACACTATTCACACATATTATTACATAAAAATACACTATAAAATATTATATATTATTAAAAAATCGATATTTTTGCTATCTATATTTTATACAGTCAATATTACTTCACTTACCTGAAAAACGATATTTTTGTAGTCGATATTATGTCCAGTCGATATTTTGTCCAGTCTATATTTTAAACTCGATATTATGTCCAGTCGATATTTTGGAGTCGATATTTTGTCTCTATACCAACTATTCATGTTAACTCCTTCGACTCTCATGAAAAGCTCAGCTCGTCATGAGGCACAGTGGAGCGGTGCTCATGACGAGCTGAGCTCGTCATAACGGCCGTGGAATGCCCACGCGGGGATAATTCCCCTCCTATGTGGGGCGTTCCATTGAGTGGGCAGAGTTGTGACAAGCTCAGCGAGACATGAGCACAGCTCCGCTGTGCAGCATGATGAGCACCGCGGAGCTGCGAGCGCCCCCCCCCCCCAGCACCGCAGAAGAATTAGCCCCGTGGAGAAGGTGCTAATCACAGCCCCTTCATGAGCTGTGATTAACATGAATACTTAAACATAAGCCCACAGTCTCTCTCGCAGCCTCGCTTTACTAACAAAAGAGTAGAGCAAGTTTAAAACACAGTGGGCACGCTGTGTTTTAAACCTGCTCTACTCTTTTGTTAGTAAAGCGCAGTGCGGGGAAGATTGTGGCCTTTTGTTTAAGTATTCATGTTAATCATAGCTCCTTCACGAACTGTGATTAACATGAATACTTAAACATAAGCCCACAGTCTCTCTCGCAGCCTCGCTTTACTAACAAAAGAGTAGAGCAAGTTTAAAACACGCTGGGCACGCTGTGTTTTTAAACTTGCTCTACACTTTTGTTAGTAAAACGCAGTGCGGGGCAGATTGTGGGCTTTTGTTTAAGTATTCATGTTAATCACAGTTCGTGAAGGAGCTGTGATTAACATGAATACTTAAACAAAAGCCTACAATCTGCCCTGCACTGCAAAATACAGCAAGTGCCTCAAGCCCCACCGCATGAGATGGCAGTTTTTCTCGGCGCTCGCTTTTTATAGCGGTGGCGCGAATTCATTGTATTGTTCATCCAGTCCTGTTGCTTATTGGGAACAGTGATGTCAACTCATATTGACCAATTCACTTGTTGAATACGGATTACAAGAGTTTAATGAAAGTATGGGCAAATCGTATTACTCTGGCAGCCCAGCTTGTAACACACAATTACCAGACAGGGTTAGTGGCTGGTCGGATGATATTACCAATACAGGCTTCTTAGTATACGCATTGTATTATTTTGTGGTAAACTAGACCATGGCAGCCATAATATTGGGCGATGCAGAGAAAGAATTTGACCTTGCAAATTGGGATACTCTCTTTTATAGCCTGACAAGGTTTTGTTTTCCTTTTCAATTTATTGCAATTCTGCAAAATCTATACCAAGTGACTCAAGAAAGGTGATTAGGAATTCAAATCTTGCAGTGGTGGTAGACATAAATAGAGGAACTCGCCAGGGGTGTAGTTTGTCCCCAGTTGTATTCAAAAATTTTATAGAGCCCTTGGCAGTGAGGATTCGGGATAGTGACGGGATTGAGGCTTCGGTATAGGAATGTCCAAATTAAAACTATTTGCAATCAATATCATTCTTTACCTCACGCCAGAAGAGCAAATTATCAAAAGGCTGAATGAGGAGTTTGAGCAGTTCAAAAGGATTGGGAGATATAAAATCAATCAGAGTAAAATAGAACTGATTTTATTCAACACCTCCGTTAGTAATCTCCCTTCTTCTCTTCAGCAGTAGGTTCACTCTCATAGCCCGAGCCAGTAATTAGAGATATATGTAACAAATAGCTATTCCCCGCTTTATCAATTAAATTATGTGGTTGTGATGAAGAAGATTAGGGACTTGCTGGGCAAATGAACACTCCTTCCCCTCACATTAGTAGGCAGGGTTGCCCTCATTAAAATGCCTATTTTACTCTTGTTTTTATTCCTTTTTTTCAAATGTCCCTATAAAAATGATCAAGGTCTATTTTAACGAACTTGAGGAACTTTTCTGGTGCTTTGCGTGAAATAAGACGTTCTCCAGGATCAAACTCTCCGTACTCCACTTAGATACAAGTCAGGATGGGTTGACATTACCTCAGGTGCAGACAGCCGCGGCCCGTGGAAGGAGTTCCGTGGGGCAGGCAGGCGGGCCCACCCTGCCCCTCCCCCGCCCGCCTGCCTGCCCCACCGGAAATCCCTCCATGGGCCGCGGCTGGGTGCAGACCAATTATGAAGCATCTCTTTTGGAAGCGTTAGTATGATCAATCGTTGTGATGCTAGATTCCCTTTTTTTAGATAGAATGATCCAGGAGTTAGGATCTCAGTTTTCAGTTTTTATTAAGACTGCCAAACTCCCAAAAAAACAAGATAAAAATTGCGCAGGAACTCGGCTCCAGACTTCAAGCTCCTTATTTATCTAAGCGTATTCCAGCAAGCTATGAGTTTCTGACATTAAAGGAATGTGAATATGCCTGTTTGAGAATATCACATAGTCACATAAGATTTTGGAACCTGCATGGTTTTAAAGAATGGGGCTACTTCTTGGTGATCGGTAAATATGTCACTTGGTGAGATCTCCATGTGAGGAGAGGCGATCGATGTAAGGTTTTTTTGGGGGTGTTTCAGCAGATTATTTAGTTTTTCAAAAAAAATATGGCCCTGAATCTAGCTCAAACTCTCACCCTGAAATATGCATTCTGTTAATCCCAAAACTGGAAACTGGAGCAAACTACTGCGGAACCAAGGGGGCAATCAGAGGGTGGAAAGATTTTTAGACAATATTAGTCTGTCAACACAATGTCCTTTCTCGGAGGTGGAATGTCAGTCAATCTCGCTATTTGGCCACACAGCTTTAAGCACAGCAAATTTCAAAAGGATGTCCTTTTTATCTTGCTGGATGGCATATTTCACCCCAATGACTCTCCACAGAATGTATCCAGCAATGGAGAACCGCTGATTTAGTTGTCAGCAGCAGGGGATGGGTGGTTGGTGGCATGTTTTTTTCACCTGCCAAAGGGTGGCACAATTCTGGGACAACGTTTTCTCTGCTCTCAGTCTTGGCTTCCAGACTAGGATTCATTTGGAGGCTAGTATGGCACTCTTTGGGTTTTTAATTAAGAGTCAGAGCAATGGGGATAGCTGTTTATTGCGATAGCCTCTCTAGTTGCTCGGACCTTGATCCTCCAGAATTGGCAAAACATCTAGATTGACAATATGCAAAGAGTAGCTTAATAAAATGTGCCCAACAAAAAAGTTTGAAGAGGGGTATGCGAAACTGGTAGGGGCACAAAAAAGATTTACCACCTTGTGGCAGTTTAGGAACATAATTGAAAATGCAGCCCCAGAAACAGTAGTTGGGTCGTTATTAAAGGTACAATTGCACTTTTTGTGGCAGTTACTGATATATATGGACTGCATAACATTTTTCACTGAACCAGTTGACTGCTACTATATATTTATGTTGTAGGCATGATCACACATTGTGTGTGGGCTGTTTTTATATGTATGTTCTTCACAAAACGTTTGCACTTTATCAGATGACTGCTAGTACATTTGCATTGCATGTACGACAGCACTTTGTGTGTTGGCTGCTGCTATTTAAGTACCTTACAAAATGTTTGCACTTTTGCTGATGGCTGTTACTACATTGACGTTGTCGGCACAAATGCACTTTGGCTACAGCTATATTTTATTCATTTATTTATGTGTTTTATAGAGCGCGAACGTGAACCGTTAGGGTATCAGAGTGCTTTACAGGAGACATAGCAATGTACAACAGGCTTAGAATCAAAGAGTACACGACGATTAGGAGGGGGAGGGGGTATATATGTATACTATTTAAGTACTGTACAATACTGCTGTACCTCTTTTGGTTGACTGCTATAGTGTGTATATTGTAGGTTTTCATTCTTGTTTTATTACAGGATGTGTAAGGGACTGGGGAGGTAGAAAATCTTATGTGGCATGAAAGCACTTTATTTTTGTGTGCAATATGCTGTTGTCTTAATTATTGTGCTGTAATTTAAATATTGTTTGATCATTAATCTTATTATCTATTGTGTACGATATGAACAACTAATTAGATTTCATTTTTATGATGCGTCTTCTCTTGTATGTGATTGGTTGATAAATCTGCTCCGCCAAAAATATATATTTTTTAAACAAGCTGCAAGAGGCATTTTTCATGAATTGCCCAGCTAACTGGACCTGACATGAACCCTGCAGGTGGTCGTTAATAGAATCTGGACCCCCAGGTGCTGTTTTTGAGGTCCACATACCCTTGGCTGTGTCTAACTGGACTTCTCCTGTCACCTCCCAAAAACCTAGGATTTAGAACATTTTAGGACTTCAAGACCTTTGGTGGACCTTGGCAGACCTGACAAGCTCACCCGTCCAAGACTCTGCGCTGGGCTGAAGAAACAGGTTTCCCCCACTCAGAGCTTCTGCACAACAAACCAAATTGGTTTCAGCTGCACCTTGGCAAGTAGAACTCTGGCCTCACAGAGCCCTTGTCAGATACAGCCCGCGGCTTTGCTCTCCTGGGGATTTCAAACCTCGAAAAAGAGATTAAGGTTGAAGGGAAAAATCTTGATCAGGCGAAAGCACCAAAAGTCTCCGACTAATGAGAAGAATTCCCTGTGCACAAAATTCAAATTTTCCGACTCAGGTCTTTTCCTGCCAAAGGAAACAACTTTACTGGGACCTCATTCAATGCCTATGCTATGCTGCAAAGCCCTCCTTGGATACAGCCTGCTACCGTGCCCCACTGCAGTATTTTGACTTCCATTTTTAAGACTGTGTTCCATGGTAAAACTTCTTATAAGTTTGAACCTGGTTGTTGTTTTATACCACCATTCCATTGTGGTCATTCGGAAATCACACCTAAGTCCTAAATGAACATCAACCAATTGATCCATATTGGCACTTTTCGCCTTTTGGCGCTATTTTTACCTAAATCTTGTAAAATTCATATCTCAGGTTCCCTTTGTTGGATGTTTGTTATTTTGACATGATTCTGTTCATTGAAGTATTCTCTATTTTTATAAATTGGAATAGGATTTTCATTGTGTTGCACTTTTGCACTTTTCAACTGTTTTGTTGCTTCAAAATGTTTTGTGCCTTTTCTTTAAGTGAAACCTGCATTCTCTGTGCCAGAGCTACCTGGTGTTGAGTTCAGGTTTAAATTGCTGAAACCTTTATCTAGACCCGACCCCAATGTTTGTGTAGTGTCATACTTTTAGCGATACAGTAGTTGCTACTGACAGTTTGCTGGCTCTTTAAACTGTTGTTCAAATGGTGTGCAAATAGTGTGTGCAAATAATGAAATAATTTTGCCACCTTTAATAGAGAATGTGGTCATTAATCCCGAGATGGCTTGCCCATCATATGTGTAAAGAAAGTGTTTCAAACCTCCATTACATTCTGTCATTTAGATGTCAAGGATTTCCTAATGTACTTGACCTTTTCATTTGTTGGCAATTGACAAGCATAAGTAATTATAATGGCTGACCTGGTCAATTTAAGATCCATTTATTTTCCATACAAAAATGTACTATTGTAATTGAGAGCACAATTGTTTTTAAGACAGTTCAATGTATTGTAGTCAGCCAAATTGGTATGTAATTTGTGTAGCCCATTAAGTGTTGGTGATTACTTGTCTAAATTGAACTGGAGATGTGATATGAATCCAACTGTGAGTAAAGGTATTATTTGTGCCAGAAATCTTGATAAGTCTGAGACATAGAGGCAGACCAGCTGGTGTGCCAGGAAGCAACCCTGTTTGACTTCATTAGTTGTAGAAATTTTAAATCTAAGTCTACTATCTGATGTTAGCGTCCCCATAACCAACGTTTCAGTAAGCAGTTGGAAAATTACATTAAATACCATATACCTGTCTATCCCCCAAGTCTGCAATTTGGTCCCTTTTTCAACCTGATTCATTGAGATGCTCTAATCCACAAAGCATACACATTTTGTCAATGGAACTAGAATTTCACTTACTAGCAAACATTGACAAGGTAATGGTATTGTCAAGTGTTGGATAGCCAGCTTGAAATTGAGTGTTTTCCTCTGCAGTAGTTTCTAGTGATGATGCACTGGGCCGGTCTTACCATTTATCCTGTGATCAATATTTTAGCTGCCTGAGAGGTAAAGTGGAGTTAATGTCAATCCAACAATTCAATTTTAAGTGTAGCTAATTTACTACAAACTAAGAACCAGACATCGAAATGTAAAGTTAAATAAGCTTTATTACAAATTAAGGGCCAAACTGATGTATTTGAATTTCAAGAAAATATTGTAAAGATACAGAAGCATCAAAGATAAACCGAAATGTCAAATGAAATTAAGTCTTAGTAACATAAGACATACAAAAAATTCAGTTGTAGCAATACAAAAGATAAGAAAAATGATTTGATGATCAGTGTACAGGTTTCAATCCGCCTGTCTATGCATAAATAAATCTAAAGTCGCCTAAACAAGTCCTAAATTAAAGTTGGGAAAACTGGGTAAACCTAGTTAAATCCGGAAAGCAGGAAGGTGTCGGCATAATGGAGACTTCAGTAAAAGTTCTCAAAATCAAAGACAATGTATAGAATAAAGTCACAAAATAGAAATAAGAGCAGAGGGGTCTGTACCTCTCAGCATTCAAAAAGGTATCTGCTCTGAAGACTAAAGTGTGAACCCCAATTAAACCCACAGAACATTTGAGAATTCCATGTCATCACCTCCAGTAGGTTTCCTGCTTCTCACAGAAGAAATTAGCAACATCACTCGATTTTACCATCATACGTTTTCAACATAAGGACAACCTTGAACATCTCCCTGCTCCTGTTCCAACATGAATAGGAGTCTTCTCTTAGTTCCTTAGAGCCTCTCATTCTTGCCAAACAGTTCTCCACCAGGACCTCATTATCTCTAACATATAAAAATGCCTTTCACAAGCTATGAGATCATGCATGTGAATGCACCAGGAAAAGCAAATTGCAGTTCAAGCAAAACTTTCATGTTGAAGATTAAACATTAGAGACCAAGGACCAGATGTACATAGATTTCTCCAGGTTACAAACAGCCGGATTCCCAAGGTTGCGAATGGAAAAATGCTTTTTTCTATGTACCAAACCATATTTCGCATTTCAAATAACTATTACTGTTGTACATAGCTGTTGCAGTTTCCTAGCAGTGAATCACAAAAATGTGCTATTAGGAAATCACAAACAGAAGTCTATATACATCTGGCCTCAAATGCTTGAGGCGTTTGGTTAAGCCAACTTAGTAAGACAGCCAGTGTACACTTTGAATACATGATTATATATGCACCTACGATCATATAATAAATGCAAACCATTACTAAACGGGTACTTGAGAAGTGCAATATTAGTAAAGGCAGTATAACTTGAAGTACAAAAGTATAAGGGTGAACAAGAACTACAATTTGGCACATTATAATGAAGAGATTAGGGCACATGCTTATACAAATTCCAAATTTCTACAGTGAATGGACTCCAGCAGTATGTCTGGTACTTCACTGTACATTAATAAGGTTAAGACACACAGTAGATATACAGTGCTAATATACGTAAGTATTGCTCTTTGGTGACGTATGGGCCAGAGCTTAAATTGTGTATCTCCACTAGTTATGTTAGAACTAGTCTGCAAAAAGATGCTTCCTAACTAGTCAGGTAGTTGTGTTATTATTCTATAATCACTTGGATCTAATTTGCTTACCTTGGTATTAATTAGTTAAACGTTTGAGCCTTTCAATGATGATAAAAAGCTACTGGTTTTGAGGATGCTTCAAATAGAGGGAACTGGTATCCCAAGAGGACCAAGGGCTGTGAATAGTTTGCTTGTTGCAGTTAAGAATGAGTTACGCAAAAGTTGAAGGAATCTTTTTTATGAGTTTCTAAGGTTTGGCTGGAAAGGTTTTGCCACAATTGCTTCCATATCCAGCATTTATACACATTTACCATTGTGCTCCTCATATATTGTAGCTTTTACTTTCACCACTGCCAGAGTTTACTGCTTGCTCTTACTTTTATTGCAGACTGGAGCTCTCTTTATCTCTTCCCTAGATTGTATAATGTTTTCTGACATGTCTGTGATGTGTGCATTGATTTATGAGTATCTAGAACCACTTGATGTTACGTGGAGCTATCCTGTACGTTATTTTAATGCACCTTACCTTTAAGGAAAAAGTGTTTCGTTTTAAATACTCTTGGGAATTGTCTTGCTTCTTGTAATTAAGGGCTAGATGTAGGTAGCTAAATACCGGTCGGTAACGGCCGAAAATCGGTAATTATCCCGTTACCGACTGGTATTTAGCCTTTTCTGATGTAGCAGGCGGGATTTAAGGATTCGGTAATTTACCGATTCCTTATTTTAAGGAATCGGTAAATTACCGAGGGCCATATGTAACAAAGGTAGGTTTTGTGATTCTCAAATAGCACATTTTCGAGAATTACTATTTGAGAATCGCAAAACGCTATGTATGTAGGATTTGCAATACATTTTGCGAATCCTTCATATTCCTTAATTGCGAATCACAAATTGCAATTCGCAATTAAGGAATACCTCCCCATTCATTTCAATAGGCCTAGAGGCCCATAGGAATGAATGGGAAGACATTCTCAATTTGCGATTCTCAATTAGAGAATCACAAATTGAGAATGCAATTTCAAGTGTGCCAGTGTGACAAAAGGATACCCTGTTGCACCCCTGAAATGAGCATGGGTGCACATGTGACACACATACATGCCCTAAGGGCATGTGTGTGTGCCACATGTCACTTTGAAAAATGCAAAAATTTGCATTTTTGAAAGAAATCGCAAATTACCACCAACCTGTAGTTTGTGGTAGTTTGCGACTCTTTATGCCATATTCGCACAACTTGCGTGCCTCATGCATTTCATTTAAGGAATCGCAAATTGCGATTCCTTCAATGCATTTGCAAAATAAGGAATCACAAATTTTGCAATTCCTTATTTTGCGAGGCAGTTTTTCATTTATACATACCATTAAGCCTAATTGCGATCGCAAACGCCGAAATTCTGCGAATTTCAGCATTTGCGATCGCAATTTTGAATGATACATATGGCCCGAATCCTTAAAAGCTATATAGGAGGCACTCAAGTGAGTGCCATGTGGCAGACATGTATGTGCCCCACATGTGCACAAATGCACGATTCAGTGGTGCAACAGGGTGTCAATGTGACACCCTTCCACCCTTGAATATGCTCCCGCTATTACCGATTCGGTATTTACCGAATCGGTAATAGTGAATGGCTTCCTATTCATTCCTATGGGCTTCCAGGCCCAAAGTAATGAATGGGAAGGCATTCCTCATAACGATTCGGTAATAAGGAATATTACTGAATCAGTAAATTTCACCGATTTATTACCTACATCACATTTACAAATCGGTAAAATTCGGTATTTAAGATTCTGTAAATTATGATTACCCACATCTAGCCCTAAGCTTGGTGGCCGGTAGACAAATGATCCCCCTGGCAAATGCTAACAATGGTCCCCAGATGGAGTTACAACAATCTCCAGCAGTTACATTATGAGACATAGACTGAATCCTTGTTTTGACAATCATTCCACCCACATAGTAGATGGTGTGGATTGCAAGAAAGTGTTCCATCGTATTTTTTACCCTCTCTGTTCTTCTTGACAATGGCCTATGATGTTCTCTTCCTACAATGTTATGGGAATTTGAAGATAATTAATGCTACTTGAGGGTATAATTACTCTCAAGTATTGGGATAGTTATGTATCCCCTACAGTAATGGAAATGTGATATGTGGATGACAGTATATTTTAATGTGGCACTATTTAATCCTCCTCTTTATGAAATGTATTGTGCTTGGTCCCTTTAAGACTTTAAGCCCTATTATATTGAGAAATGCAAAGATCGTCTTATCTTGTGTGGTAATCCATTGTGACACACATAGCCATAAGTGGGATTTGAAAGATAGCATCTTGATTGTAGGTGGTCTTAGTTTCACATGCTATGCCCTCAAAATGAATGTTCAAATTAAAATCACAGTTACTATTGTGACAGTGGAGGAATGTGCAAGTATTAATGACTCTTTAGGAAAAGAGTTGAGTTCATGCTTGACAGCTTTGAGGGCGGCTTGCCAATATATGGAGATGATCATTTAGTAAATGCTATATATTGACTAGGTCCCTTTTCGAGTATTTTCAGCTACTAACATTAAGTCTGAGCTTGTTGGAATTAACTTCATTTGTCAGTCCAGTGAAATATTTATCAGTATTACCTGGTAACTGGTGAATTAGCCCATCCAGTTAGCCTTGTGACAAAATGCGCTAGGAGGGGAGTATGCATTAATTAATGGATTAGCTTGTCTTCTTTGAGCTTGGACTCTGACCAGAGGCTAACCACTGTACTGTATTTGGCTTTTGTGTTATTTCTATTTTGAGTCTGCCAAAATCTATAAATGTTAAGGAAACTGAGGTCCATAAACTTGCTATTCTCCTACTCAACATAGCTATTTTTGAGCTTGGTGGATTTCGACTTAGTGATTGACATGTAGCTCTTACTCTTAGGAGGGCTAGATGTTTGGGCAGGGACATCTTAAGTATTGCTATCCCGTGTAGTTCTTGCAGTGATTTATAATGACAGGGGATCATATCTTGGGAGTGGTCCACCCATGTAGCTCATGTTTTTTCACTGTGGACAGGACTCTGGGTGGGCAAAACTCAATTCCTGCGATGGCACCCCATTTTTTTTATTTGCCTCACTCATACTCCCTTTATATTACAATTAGACCCGAATGAACAAATATTTTGCACTGGGTTTGAGCAACAAAGCTGACGCAAACTTGGGCAAAATGTTTTCTTTTTTTTTTTTTGCGCAAAACATATTTTGCATTGGAAAGTTGCCTGAAAGTAATGCCATATTTTTACGTGAAAGTAACACTAAACAGAACTGTTTTGTGTTACTCTGCATCAAGGGGGTGTTCCATTGGTGGTACATGGGTGTTCGAGTACAATGACCCATGCCTGTTTTTGATGCAAAATATTACATACTATCAACAGTAGACAGTGTTTTGCACCACAAATAAGTCCCACTTAAAAGCAGTCATTAAAAATGAGAAATGCTTTTATTTCTCCTAACTTACTGCATTTTGCATGTGTACTGTCCTGTACAGCACACGTCCAAACTAGTAAAAGTTCTAAAGTTAGTCAAAGCAAAGTATTTTGTCCTGGAAGAGCACCTTACCAGTACAAAACCTAGGATAGACTCATGCAAACACCGTTGCACTATGGTGTAAGGTATGTGAGCTCTGTAGCCAAATTGTGCCCCAGAGCTAAAGAGAGAGCAGGATAGTGCCTTATCTTTGTAGATATAGCGCTTTCCTGGTCTCTTACTCTCACATGATGCTACGCTGTGTTGGGTGAAGGTTTTTATGATCTTGGCCCTAGTCACAAGGGCAATATTGAAAACTGGAAGACCTAGCTTCTTGATAGGACTGGAAGCATAGACCTAAAGGAAGCTGGGATAGTGCTGGGTATCCTGCTCCTAATGCAGTATGTGGCTTTTCATTGGCTTGACGGATGCACTGATGTGTGCACTGACAGCCTCATTTCAGCAGATATACTGTGCTTCCTGAGGCATGTGCAATATGGCTTGTAAATAAAATGGAGTGTGCAGTGTGAAGGGATCGTAGTTGAACTACGCCCCTCACATGCACAATCCAGGCATCCATGTACACAGAGTGTTCTACTCTGATACAACACTCTGTAGCTTGATCATGCCTCAGATCTCTCATGCCCCTCCTCCTCCTTCTGTCATCAGGAGCCGGAGGAAGAGGCAGAGAGGCCTGACCTGCGCACTGGCAGTGTTCATGAAAACACAAAACTTGTGTCTTCATGAACACTGCTAAATGAGTAAATGCACAGGGGTCTTGTAGCAGACGTGGGCTGCCCCCAGATGCCCCTGATGTGGAGTTGCTGCTGATTGGAATCAAGGTGGTGGCTTCACAATGCTGTAATTTAACACACTTACGCTTACAGGCCATATGCATGCAACAGTGAAGTGCAGCACCTCACTGTGTTCACCTGCCTCAGCCTTGATCTTTTGCGCAGTTTGGTAGGGCTGAACATGCGCACCACAGCAGGGAAACACATGCAATGCATTTTCCTCCTAAGCACAGCTGAGGGCCAATGGGTGCTGACCTCTCACAGTCCACCTCCCAGAAGGTCGTTTCATGCCTCTTACTCTTTGCGTTTGGTGGACAGACATATAACAGACTATAAAGGCAGATTAGAATAACACTGTCAGCACCTGGTACTTCTCCCACCAAAACTTGGTGATAGCTCAACACTCACTTCAAAGACATAAATACGTTCTTACACAGAGAAAAGTAGGTCTTGTGCACACAGAAACAGTGGAGATCTGCCACAAACACAACTCATTATCAGGTAGAGCTGAACTCACTCATCTGCGGATAGAGCTGAGCTCTAGCTCAGATGCAGCCAAGTCCCTGCATACATGGGGGTTATTTACAAGCCCTTTGTTCCGCCTGTGCGTCACTTTTTGGATGCACCGGCAGCACAGTGTGCCTGTCCATATTTACAAGGCCACATAAATATGGCCCCCTTTTACGCATTGCTCTGCATGAAAGGGGTGGTCCATGGGTGTAGCTGTGGGTGTTCCCATGCAACTCCATGGACTCTGACAAATACCCAGATTTACAAGTTTTCGTAAACCTGGGAATGTGTCAGATTCCTACGCCTCCACAGGGGAGATTTAAGAGAGCTGCCATGGGGAGAAATACCTTCATTTCTCCTTGTTTTTCCGTTCTCCATGTGTGCTGCATTCTGCATTCTCATGATTGTTTTTGTGCAGCAAAAAGTGTCCCTTCCTTCACAAGAAACAATCACCCCTACAACGCAGACACCCTTGCACCATGGCATTAGGGTGTCTGTGTTGGCGCATGGCAGCTCATTGTGCGCCAGTGCAGGGGAAAAAGACAGGACAGCGACTTATCTTGTAGATACGGCGCATTCCTGCACTTTTCTTTTGACGCAAGGCAGCCCAGCAGGAAGGCTTGCTACACTGCTGTGCAACAACATATTGTAAATGAGGCCCATAGTGCGTAACCATGCACAGATAGAGCAGAGACTCTGTACCCATAGGTAATTTCTCTCATTGAGGTGGAGCTGAGTTCCTGCATACATCGCCCTGGGCAGACAGAGCTGAGCTCATCCAAGTATGCAGCTGGGTTCCGTTGCCGAAAATACTGTACAGACATAGATCGAGATGAACTCATTCACAGGCAGAGCTGAGCTCTTTCAGCATTCATTCTTATCATGTAAAAACTGAGGTATTCTGGGGACTGAGAAAACAGTATGAGCTAATATTCTGTGGGATTATCACATGCCGCTCTCCCAGGTTAATCTTCCACATGGCCTGTTTCTGATTGGGAGTGAGAAGGAGAAGGTGGGAGAGAGGATGACAGTGCGAGAAAAAGGATTGAGATAACTGATTGAAGAGAGAGAGAGAGAGAGAGAGAGAGAGAGAGAGAGAGAGAGAGAGAGAGAGGCAAGGTAGATCGTAGTGAATGAGAATTAAGCATGTGTGAGAATATGGACAGAAAGGTGAGAACGAGAGGGAAATAAAGAAGAGGAGAGCCTGACCGATATGGAAAAGGACAGAGAGAGTGTGAAAGGAAAGACACCAGAGTAGGAGACATATAAACAACAATGATGCTAAGGCAAACTGTATATTATGATATTTTAAGGATATTTGTGAACTGTGCAGATCCCCCCCTGAGAGTATCCCGGTGCTGAGAAAGCAGGGGTTATGTCGGCTGTGACTGGCCAGGTCCATGTGAAGAGCCATGTTTTCAGTTTCTTGCTTTGCTCATGTACTGAGGTGGCAACTCTAATGTGTAAGGGCATATCATTCCAGGCTTTAGGCATAGGGTAGGAAAAAGCACAACAGCAGACTCTGGTTCTTTGTATGCCGGGGATGTGTGCGAGCAGGAGTCTGGCTGAGTAGAGGTGTCTGGTGGTTGCTTTGAAGATGTGTGTTGCAGTTGTCCACCTTGCTGGTGATGAGGGCCTGGGTGGCCTATCTGCATGTGTTGCCTGGGGGTCAATTGAATATTAAATTGAGGATGATTTTGAGGGTGTGGAAACGGGAGGTGCTGACTACATTGACTAAAACAAACTTTGCATCACATTTGTTCACCCTTTCCTTTTGCTCCTTTCATCAGAAGTCTGCCTTTCACTGTGTCACTGGGCAGTGCTGGTGCTGGCTATGGATGTTGCTGATACCAATCTCCAAAGAAGCATTTTGATCATCAGCACACATCTCATTTAGCACACTAAGCACTGGTGTTGGAGTAAAGGTGTTGCACATGCGACAAATTCACTTGGCAACTACGTTTTAAAGTTGTAATGTTAAAGATTGCAGGGATTTGTTAGCATGAGCTGAAAGCCATTTTGTATTTCTGGCAGCCATCTTGTTTGCCATGTGCTGCCACGTGCTCACCATGTGCTCTGTCCTCCCTCAGTGTTGACTGCTCTTGTAATCTACCTAGAAACTAACTATATTTAGAATCTTTCACCTTCGCACATGCTCAGTTGAGCTTGCAGCTGTCCTTGCAGCTGTTCCTAGTCTATAAATGTCAGGATGTGTTCACCAGAATGAGCAACTGTTAGCTCCTCCCACTTTGTTGAGCAAGCAGATCTTGTATGCCCATATTAGGCATTTTGCATGCTTACATGTGCCAGGACTGCCTCTTGGTCTTATGTTGACTATGTAACCCTAAGCATGTATAAGGCAGGGCCGGCCCTAGGCATGTGCAAAGTGTGCACCTGCACAGGGCCGCCAAACCCCAGGGGCCGCCAGCCACGGACGAGGATCGAATTGAAAGGATCGTTCGTGGCAGTGGCGGACCCCTGGCAGGATTTGGCGGCCTCGAATTTACAATTGTTTTGTGCGTGGAGGGGCCACAATTCATGGGAGGTGAAGCCTTTAGTGTGCTCTAATGCTCCCCCTCTCCACAACAATCGGAATAAATAGCATCTTATACTCTGCATATAAGGTTTATGCATATAATGTTTATGCATACAGTATTTATGCCGGCACTAACTTCAGCAAGGAAATCTTCGGCCTCATCAAAGATTTCCCTGGACTTCCTGAGCTTCCACCGGGCTCCTACCCCTAGCAATGGCAGCGTTGTTGCTTTACTTTCACTAACTTGCCGCCCAGCCAGCCAGCAGTTTGGGTCCCAGGGCCGTGAATCTTAGCCTACTACCAATGACGTGACGGCCCAGGGACAGCCCCCCGCGCACTGTGCGCAGTGCGCAACTGCACCTGCTGCTCTCTCTGTGACGCATCATGTTGGTCTGGACACGAGTCCCGGCGCCAGGAAGAGTGCGTGCGTCGTCATCGTGTGTGAGAATAAACATTAATACCAACGCCTTCGCCGATGATCATTAAGGAACACCTCTGTCCTACTCCGGCATCTCGACTCTTTCCCCGATCCTATTTGGAACGGTGAGACTGAGAGTCTCAGCGGACAGCGGACTTGTACTGCAGGTATAGACACAACAAAGACCGAATTAATTTATTTTCAATTTGTGACTGTGATGAGTGTGAATATTACAGGCACTGTTGAGCACACGCAGACAAGTCCTAGGGCCGATCTCCAGAGCCATAAGATTTACTAAAGTACAAGACAGAGTGGGCCCCCACCTACGCTCCCTGCACAGGGCCACCATGAGCCTAGAGCCGGCCCTGTAAAAGGCCCCAGTTTTCTGTACTCCTTAGACTGCCTCATTCAATTGCTAAGGCTTCTGTGTGACGTAGTCTCCCTCATCTGAGGTGAATAAATACATTCTTTTTATATTTCAGCTTCGGTGCCACTTTCTTCTTTGTCGGTTTAAAAGGACCAACTATCAGCGAGACCCATAGAAGGTTTCTATGTTCTTCAGTAAGAGGTGGCCTAGTCCCTCTGGAAATTGTGTTTCACATGGAACATAAAAACGTTAAACCTTCAAATACTGAAGGAGTTTGAATTTTTTATATTCACTTCTTGGCTTAGTTTAAGCAGGCAAACCATAAAGGGAGTGAATGGAGGAGTAAAGCAGCTTAACTTCAAGGGTGCACTAGGAGGGATTACTTGCAGGAGCCTCTATTAGTGCATGTATGCTAGTTATTAATGTAAGGCTTGGTGGCACAACAAACAACTGGAAGGACTCCATCATGGTGCCCTCAAATCATGGTTCCTTCAGTGGACAAAAGTTCAGCCTACTCCCCATACTGCTAGCTGTACTTTCCATCTTCTTGTGAGAGAGGATAGGCATCTGTTCAGGTGACGAAACATGAGTTCTGCACAAGGTGCAGGCTTTGTACACTGGCTGGAGCAACCCTCTGAAAGCGCTGCAACAGGGCTAGGAGCATGCACACATTTTCCCACATGCATGGGTTTACTCACAGGTCTCCTTCTGGCTTTCTCAATCTAATCCTGCAGACGTGTCTCATGCTCACCATAACAAGAATAAATTACATTTTTACATAGCTCCTTCACTAATATGGCTGCCAACACTACTTCCCATGATGAATTTCTGTCTCAGCATGTACACATTTTAATCTTTGCATCATTGTCCAACCTTCTTTCATTCGGAGAGAAAGCAACAGTGACTGAGTACAGGTCTGGCTTAGTGGTAAGTGTGTGCTTTTATAAGAAAATTAGCCTATAATATGGGAACTGGCTGTACAGTTGTCATTGACGATATTGCCTCATTTATCTCACGGTAGTGCTTAGCCATTTTAAAGAAGCATTGCAGGGCCAAAAACCAGATAAAGATTCATCAACTGTTAAAACACTATCTTAGGTAACAGAAAATACCACAGTAAGAAATATACTCGGCCCCACCATGATCGCGGCTCCACGCGGATAGGTACAATGGAGATTATTGAAAAGTCATTACATCTTTGAGTAAAAAATTATATATTACATGTTTTGGTGCTGTTATTGCACAAAACCTGGTGGTATAAAACTCATGTATTTTTAAGGAACCATGGAAAATATTTCGCGGTTATGTGTGAAATACAGATTTTGTTGACATCATGGTAGTCGCCAATCCACTGTGCAAAGGCTTTACATTGTCCAGGCTACTAGAATTATGCAGCTTGGAAGATCAAGGTTATCTATAATATGTGGCAAAAAAGCGAATTATGTGGCACTTTGCCTGGTGGCATTATTTTCCTCCTTTTGAGCTAGAAACAACAAATTTGGTGAAACCTGCATATTTTGGAAATTGTGTGGCAAATTCAGTAAAACCATAATTATGCTGTGATGTCTGCAGCCACAGATTTATATAATTCCACTGATCTCACCATTGCCTATTGTTTTTTCAAGAATTTATTTGGGACAGGTAAACAAAACCTAGACAATTTAATTCCAGCCAATGCCTTTTGTTAGATGCAGCTTGTACTATAAAAAATACATAATGAGTACCCTTGTCATTGGCATCTTGGGCGTCTGGAGACATTTACAAACTACAGAGCCAAATATATCCCCGGAAGCCCTCAATGATAATGTTGGACCTGATTATGTTAATCTTTTTACTTACTCTGTAGGTACTTAACCATTGTGCATATGCAAATAGATAAACCTCAACCTTAAACTAGAGACAACTCAATTAGGTGCTACTAATGTATAACACATAAATACTAAAATAATTTGCATTTGTTCTACTCACTAGATAGCAAGAGGAATGCAGCCTAATGGCTGTGTTTAAATATCAACAGAACATGAGTGTTCACAAAGAGTGGCGAAATCAAATGCTTGAAGCTTTTTTGAAAGTTCTCTTCCATCAATTATGAAAGGAGATGAGGTCTAGTGGTTAAGCTGTCGCCCTAAGGACCTAGGTTTGAATCCAGCTTGGCATTGACTAAAATGTGTCCAGCTTGGGAAATCACTTAATCTCAATGTGCCTAAAATCTAAATGTGTGAGATACTAGTGTGTATAACAAAAAGTTTTAAGCCGCCACTTGATGAATACATCATTTCCCATCACCTCCCTTAATGTGCAAGGCTCTGTTCCTCTCGGGCTAGGTCCATGCTATAGAAATACCAACATGTGCATGCTTGTATAGTGTGAACAGGTACCCAGCTGTGGACACCCCTTACTTTGGAGCTGTTGGTGAGACCCCTCATTTTGTCACAGACCGATAGTAGCCCTCCATGATTTCATTTATCCTGATTTATTCTTCACACCTCTACTCTACTTCTCAATGTCAGTGGGCGCACTTTCTTGGGCACATCGGGAGATTCGCCCCACACACAACTTCTGGTTTCCTGAATGCATTTTATCAGTATACAGTTCATGCTACTGTTAATCAGAAAAGACACTTTCCCTGTATGTCTTCAGTGCTTTATTTTCTGATCGTCAGACATGCACAGGACTCGCTTGGTACCAACCATTTTGAGACATCCAAAGCTTGCAGTTCTGATGAACATTTTCTGAGTTCCAGCAGTGCCCGGTGATTCAATGACAATGCATTGTAGAAGGCGAAAGATGGGCTTTAATGCGCTAAAGCAGGAAAGAACTGTCAGGCACAAATGCCTTTTCCATGCATTAGCTTCTGAATGTGTATTCTAATACTGTCTCTGCTCCAAGTAAGCGAAAACATAGCCCCACCACCCCATCACTGTTTAGTACTCCCCCCCCCCCCCCCCCCCCCCCCAAGTTCGGGTCTGGTTGCTTACTTGCCTGCTTAATCAACCAATTGGATTTAAGTTGCTACTGAGCATGCATAGTGGATCAGAGGTAGTATGGTAAGAGTTGCAGATTCTGGCAATCTATGAGCAGTAATTGATTTTTGCTGGCTGATATTGCTATTCGATGCAAAGCAGTTTTTGGCTTCCTCAATTTGAATACCAGTGCTAGTTGCCTTCCCTTGTTCTTAATGTCAGCCCTCATGTTATACTCGCATTTCCCTAAATAATTGCAAGACAAATCATTATAAACTCGAGGCCTTATGTAGTGGCACGGATCGAGGGTGGCGAGGGGGGGGGGGGATCGGGGTTAGGGGGAGATGGGGTGTTACAAAATACAAAAATAAAATACTTAGCTTATTGGGTCTCTCCTTTGTCTCCCCTCGCGTTGGACTCTGGCTGGAACAGGAAGCACCCAGGCTCCCCTGAGCCAATCACAACACTGCAATTCAGCGTTGTGATTGGTCTGAGTGTCGTGGTTCAGCGCTCAGACAGGTCCCTCCCTGGTCCCGCTACTTACTCATAAAAAAGGTTTTAGAAGCTTTTCTTTTTTTCAGTTCATCCCATGTTCATTCAGGGGAAACAGGCTGTGTTTAAAAAAAAAAAAGATAGCTTTATTTAAAAGCATTAACAGGGGTGTGAGCCATCATCCCTTGGAGGGCAGCAATTTGTAGTGGGTCACAATTTATGACCTACCTCATGCAATAATACTTGCAACCTCCTTCGAATCGGAATTTTGCGCACCAACGTGGTTGAACATATGTTGGTTTGCAAAAAAAGAACCATAGCATTCAGTAAAAGACCTGTGCAAATTGCGACCACTTTATCTGAATGCATTGTACGGACAAATGGACCATAACTCCCAAGCAGCGCTCAATTAGACATTCACACCACATGTACCTTCTTGTTAAAATTTCTGAAAACTTGAAATATTGTTGAGTATTAGAATTTTGCTATTTTGCTTCAGTGTACAGGCCTGATTTACTGCTCCAGAAACAATTTTATGGAAAGATATCCAACAGGCCCTTAGCATGGGAAATTAATACTTTTGTGGCATTTCGAACATTTTAAGCAGTTCATTTCACATTCACGTACATTTTATCATACTCAAGTGAATACAAAACCCTGCTTTTAAATAATTCAGCATAATAAATATTAACACGCAGCTCCCATTGAAAAGAACCCTTGCCATTTTTGGCTGACTTCACAGTTCACAGTTTAATTATAAACTCAAGCCCAGATTTACTAAACGTTCACACCATGCAGCAAGGGAGAGAGCAGAAATGCACCACGTTTACTGAGATGTGGCATACTACTGTTCTCTCCTGGCGCTGGCGCACTTGTGGCAACCTAGAGCCAGTGCAGACACCTGAGAGAACCTGTCTTTTGCTCAGAATAGTTTTTGTGCAGGAAGGGATACCTTACTACACAAAAACTATTCTTAGAGGTGTATTCCGCTATGTATGTGTGATGTTGAATGCAGCACACATGGAAAGAGGAAGTAAGGAGAGAAAATAAAGGGCCAGATGTATCAAGATTCCGTTTTGCGAATCTCAAATAGGGATTTTTTGCGAATCGCTATTTAGAATTCGCAAAATGGTATGTATGTACAAAATCGCTATTTTTTAGCAATTCCTTAATATTCTTTATTTGCAAATTTCGCAATTTCCGAATTCGCAAATTAAGAATAATTTCCAATGCATTCCTATGGGCCAGGAGACCCATAGGAATGATAGTGCAATAATTCTCAAATTGCGAATTCGCAATTTGCTAATTGCAATTTGAGAATTATTTCAAGGGTGCAGGGGTGTCTCAAAGACACCCTGCTGCACCCCTGAAATCTACATGTGTGTGCATGTGGCACACATACATGCCATGTGTGTCACATGCCATCCTCACAAATGCCAAATAGGGCATTTTTAAAAGAAATCGCAAATTACCACCAACTACAAGTTGGTGGTAATTTGCGATTTCAAAACACAAAATCGCAATTTCAAAATGTTTCTTACATATCATTTAAGGAATCACAAAATTTGCGATTCTTTAAATGCTATGGCAAAATAAGGAATCGCATATTATTGCGATTCCTTAAATTGCGATTTTTTCATACATACTAGAAAATGCAAAAAAGGCCGTTTGAGAGTCGCAAAAGCCTTGATACATCTGGCCCAAAGATATTTCTACTTGTTATGCCATCCTCGGGTAGGGGCACCATTTTGACGCAAATACAGGTTTAAAGACTTTAGTAAATGCGTGTTTGCCTCAAATTACATGGGTGGATGAATGGGAACGCCCATACTCCACCCGTTTAACACCACACCCGATGCAAAATAATATGTCAGTGCTTTCAACTGCATTGTATGTACTGTTTGAAATTGATAGTGTATAAAAGTTTAAAGATACTTTCTTAGGCTCAAAGTAATGCTCTGCAGTAAGATGCAGGGGTGCTTGAGCCTTCTATTGATTGCTTGTTTATTCCAACACAAAGAGTGATTTATGCACCACCGCAATAAAATAATTAGAGTAATTCCTGCTCATGGCATGAACTGCTTGCACTTGTTAATTAATGTAATGAATATAAATTATCCTGAAAAGCACCTACCCAGTTTGCCTGAAGAGCCCTTTTCTTGGTCAAATGCTTCCAGGGTGTTCAGTGTATGCTAAATACAGGCATCTTTTATATATGGCAAAAAATGGTAGATAGGGCGAGGGCTTTCAAGAATGTTAATGAAAGCAGGAGATGACGAGGTAGACTGAAGCCCCCGCCTCTCTCCTGCCCCCTGCCCCCCTCCCCCCCCCCCCAATGGAGCTAGAGCAAGTGCCGATGTAGGCTGATTTGTTTTATGATGTAATTCGAACACCCGCCTCACATTTAAGACCTTAAACATAGTATGACCTAAAATGTGTAGAAGTGAAAATTGGAAATACTGTAAATGTGATCAGCTTCCATGTATTTAACTATAAGCAGACATAAAGTAAATTCCCTTCCAGAAGCAGAATTGTCAAACGTGGTAAAGCACACTTTTCCGAAGACTTTAAACACTGAAATACTCTTACTTCCACCGAAAAGTGCACCGAAAAGTGAGAAGTGAGCTATTTTCAAGCTCTAATGAACCAACGAGAACGGCCAGCATGGCACGCGTCCTCATGCTTCAATTGTACATGACAGCAGGTCGAACTGGGACATTTTCTGTAATTTCGAGGCAGGTCTGCAGGGCTCACCACTCCGGCAGCGCTAAAACGAGTACTAAATTGGACAAGCTGCGGACTTCTTGCGATAGCGGGCTCGCGCGCCTCCCACGACGCCCGTCTCAATGCGTGCTCGCGCTTGACTTGTACTTGTCACCACAGTTCCCTGTGGGCTGCGCGGAGTCGCCCTGGTTCCCCCTTGATGCCGCGCAGTGTTACAGCGGGAACTCACTGACAAGTCAGTACCTTTAAGGAGAAAGGATATTCTTTGCCAGTGTAAAGGCTTTATAGAGTGAACAGATGTCCCGGATTTCCCCGGACAGTCCCGGTTTTTGGGATTAAGGTCAAGTCATCCTTCAACGGAGTATTTAAAAGGTATGCTTTGGTTAAATAATATATCTGTTTGAGGCAGCGCAGGTTCACGTCTGAGAGGAAATCAGAGCAGGGTTACGCAGGGTAGAGGCTAGAAGTCTTTACCTACATAAGGGGGAGTTTTTGTTGTTGTTGCAAAAATCGGGTCAGGCCAGACATAGAAGTAAGATTGAAGGCTTTAGTCCTGTTTTTATGTCTAGCCTGTCCTGATTTTTGCTTCTCAAAATCTGGTCACCCTAGCTTTTTAGGAATGCTGAATGGTAATGTGAAGCGTTGCAAGTAAATAGAATGGGAATAGATATTTATTTGAGTGGAAGCAAATAACTGTAGTGTTATATTCATGTAGGTTTAAAGGTCAGGTGACAGTTGCACTGTCAAGCCGGACCTATAAATCCATGTAGGTTAAATGATTCCCTCCTCCTATTGGCTCACATATATTATCTAAGACACTTTAGTAGTATTCCAGGGTCATGCATGTGCTTCTGAGACTTGGAGCTACAATAAACAAAATTTGTGTGGAAGCACACAACTTCTGTCCAACTAAAATATGTACTTCTTTTATTATTAACAATTTTGTTTATTCGCATTTCAAAGATTTCAATTGTACAGAATAATATTAAGACTGAATCAGTTTTCTGGGTTTACAATCAAGGGGTGCTTTTGCTAAACTCATGACATACCTTATTTTTTTCACTACTTCTAGTAATACAATAACCTAAGATGGCCAGGGCCGGCTCTAGGCTCATGGTGGCCCTGTGCAGGGAGCGTAGGTGGGGGCCCCGGAAGAGGCGGTCCGGACGGGGCGGAGCTCAGGAAGGTGTTTTCAGAATACCCACCTCTATGCATGCACCCCAGACACGGACAGCCCACCTCGCTGCTCCCCTTTCATCAGTTTGAGAACATACAACAAGCCCATCATTACCATTGTAGGTGCAGAGCTATCTGCCCCACCGACTTTGGTTTAAATGTACTTGTGGCCAAACACTTGAGAGGGCATGGGCGCCGCCCTCTCCCTATGCCCACTAGGAGCTTGGCACGAGGAATCATACAGCTGTACACTGGTCCTGATAACGGGGTTGCTGGACAGTATGTGAATACACGCAGGAGCAGCTAGGGGTGAAAACACATAGCAAAACGGCCAATGGGATAATGAGGACATAAGATGGAAGACCACATTAGTGGAATCAAATGCATTGCAAAAGTGCCTTAATGCAAGGGTATCACCTAGCAGTCTACAGCCAAACCAGCCAAGTATGCAGTATGCTCCAAACATCACTTCCAGGTACAAACAGCTCTTCATTTCCAGCCTTCGGCAAAAGAGAGATTGCTATTTGAAACTGGAGTACCAGCCATTTGCAGGCAGAGTGTCAACAATCACTGACACAACAACGTAGGTAATTTTTGGTGAAAAACCGGCAGTGGCGCCCGCGCCATTAACAGACCTGGTAGTTAAAGGACAGAATTGGGATGCATGATGGGAGCTCTCAACAAATGGTGTAACACACAGTTGTGTGCGGGGCTATTGAAAGCGACACAGAGGCCTTTCTAATAACACATTCGTTTAATGTGCTCACAACTGTGTATGGGAGGCTCCTGGAAATTAATGGGTGACCAGGTCTGTGATATTACAGCGGTGTGAAAGCACTTGCAGCTGTGTATGTCAAGCTACTAACTCTCAAGGCAAGCAGCAGGTGGACCGGGTCTGTGATATTACAGGAGGTGTAATACACCCGCAGTTGTGTACCTGTCGTTATTAGGCTACTGAAGCGAGCGGGTGCCCGGGTCTGTGATATTACAGCAGTGTCATGTACTTTCAGCTGTGTATGTGAGGCTACTGAACTAGGCACGCAGGTGGACCGGGTCTGTGATATTACAGCAGTGTATACTTTGGGCGAGTTTGCCCTCGCACACCAAGCACCCGCTAGCGGGTGCGAAAGCATTTGGCAGAAGGTGGGGCGTTTAGACTGAAAAAGCTCCTTCACTGCCTCGTTGCTGAAGGATATGGCCGGTGGAGTACAATGATTACTGCTTGTGAAGCTGTGACCGCGTCGAGTATGCGGTAAAGACTGAAATTGAACTGTTACTGCTGGCTACCATTCAGGACTGTTATAAGCAACATGACATAGCGAGACAGGAGTGCACATCACAGATTGCTGTGTTTGAAAGGCTATTAATGATCAGCGAAGTGGCCCGCACCAAAGCGGCCTCAGACATTTTCAGAACGCGACCAGGTTCTCGTTCTGTGGGAAATGGAGGGAACCCGAACCAACCTCTGCATGATTTTAAAATCTTGATTCCACTCGCAGCTGTGTATGTCAAGATACTGAAGGCAAACGGGTGGACCGGGTCTGTGATATTACAATTTACAGAAGGTGTAATGCAGCACCCGCAGCTGTGTACGCGTCGCAAGGGCCAATATAGCCTACCTACTCAGTGACTCACTCACTGTTCGAGGCCTGCACTAGTTGCACCGTCCTCCCACTCCCACATCACATTATTACTAGTAAGTGCCGACTGCCGATTTGAAATTAATTGTGTCAGTACCTGTGCCGTGGCAGTGCTTGCTGAGTGCAAGTTACAGGGAGTCTCTCACACCGTCAAATAGGGTCCGGTCCGGTCTCGGGGAATTGGGAACGAACCGGAGTAGGTGTTCTCTGTGAGCAGGCTCGGTGGCGGCGCGTTCGGTTCAGGTTCTTTCTTTGTTCTCCGATGACGAGGCAGTCACGCACGCACTCTAGTCTCGTGACCACGTCCACGACCCCCCAGACCACCACACTCGTGACCCGGGCGTAACGTGCAGCAGGTGCGAGTTGCGCACTGCGCACAGGCAGCGCGCGCCGCGGGGGCTGTCCCAGGGCCGTCACGTCATGGTAGTGCTAAGAATGACGGCCCTGGGACCCAGTGCTGGCTGCCTGACTCTGCCTCTGGAATTTGATTTGGGAAAGTGAAACTAGCTAGCACTACCACTACAGGTAAACAACAACGGCGCTGGTGGCCGGCCGCTGCCATTGCTAGTAGCCGGAGTCGGAGCCGGGGAGGCCGCCAAATCCTGCCAGGGGGCCGCCAGTGCCACAAACGGATCCTCGTCGTGGCGGCCCCTGGGGTTTGGCGGCCCTGTGCAGGTGCACAGTTTGCACATGCCTAGGGCCGGCCCTGAGATGGCCACTCAAATTTAATTGAGACTGTGACACACACAAACTTGTTTCACTTCCCAGTTCCACTTTACAATTTCCGCCACTAATTATAATGAAATATACTAAAATGACTGTTTTCTTTGTTGCAATTTTTATCTAGCCAGAACTCAACCCGAAGCTGCTACTGGAGCACCAGTTACATTACACAAGTACACCACTGAGGTACGGGACGGGCCTAACTACTTAATATATCATTTGCAATAACAAACCAGGGGAGTCATGGGCACCGATCTGCATGTGTAGGACATGTGTGGTTTATTTCGCAACATTTTGTAATCAGGCAATGAGAGGGCCAAGACTGAGGTGGAGAATAAGGGAGGGCTTGGATCTTGCAGCAGGCAAGGAAGCGGCTCTAAATCAGCCCGTCTTTTATACAGCAAGCGCTGTATAGACCTGTCTTTTCCCAAGTACCTGGCACTCGAAGCGGGCATATGTCAGGCAAGTGGATTCTTGTGGTTATACTTGAACATGACTTTGTCTTCCCTGCACCCTTCTGCTGCATTACAGATCTCGGTGCAGCCATGCATTGGCAGTGAGTGACACAGATGGTGCAAAGTCCAACAAGTGCAACTTTCTTTTCATCAGGAACTTTTACCAATGATTCATTGAACATGTCCCAGATTACCAATCTTTTAAAAAAAGGTGGTATACCTTCCTGAGATCAAAGATTCTGAATAGTTCTTCTAAGAATTAAAGCACAGTTTTACCATGGCCCAGTACTGCACCACCCCGATCCCACACATTCACTCATAGTGGAAGCTGATGCACCTCAGGTGACTGTAAAAGGTGTTCTATCGCAACGAGACACAGTTAAGGTAAGAAGAATCCAGTAGTGCATCTCCCATGAAAGCTTTCTATGGTGGATAATAACTACACTGTTACTGAAAGAGAGGTCTTGACAGTGAAATAGGCCTTTTAAGACTGGTCACATTATTTGTTGGGGCATACTACTCTACAAATCTTTTGACAAAGCACCATATTGTACAATTTCTGAAATCAGCTTGAGGCTTGTCGGTGAAGCACTTATGGTGGTCAGCATTTTCTAGTGATTCCAACTTTGAATTACAGTTTCAGCCTCGTAAGAAAAATGAATGAGCAGATACAAATTCACAGTATACTTATGATGCAGTGAGGACACCTCTGAGTCACTTTCTAATATTTCCCCCAGTAAGATCATAGGGGCTATCACAGTAGATTTTATGTCTAAGCTACTGCAAACTTATTATCAGTTGGCCCTACAAGAAGACTGGTTGTCCCAGGGAGGAACTATACAGTATCACCTTTGTTACATCTAAAACGTTCTTTACCTACCTACCATACTTTACAACAGGCATGTTACTGATGTCATGCGTCACCCCTGAATATGACACTTTTTCCCACTGCCCATCACCCCGCTTGTTGTAAAAGCGCGTTGTTACCATTACTCTGCCAGTTGTAACAACGACTTGTGGAGGGGGGCGATGGATGTTGGAATAGTATAATTTACTATTCCAACTCCAGTCTATGCGGACAGTAGGGAAGGAGTTGGATTTTGAATCCAACACCTTCTCCCCCTCCGCAAGTCATTGTTAGGACTTCTGGGGTAATGGTATGCATTTGTTAAAACGCAGTTGTTGTATCAACCTGTGGGGTCGAAGTTTCTTTGTCAGGGCTGTTTACCGTAACCCTTGCTTCCCATTGCGGAAAGAAAAAACCTTGACATTATTTTTGCCATTCTGGTGGCCTACAATTTCTCAGGATGCCAAGAGGTTTGTGTAACACATGGTATATTGATGCAAGGCAAAAGTTCACTCCTAGCCCCCACAGGGCAGTGCACCCAGTACCTGTACCTTCAGCCCCATGGCATGCTATGCTCATGGATTGTATAGTGGAATTTCCAGCCGCTCTGGGGGTGTCAATACCATTCTTGTTGTTGTAGATAAATTACCAAAATTAGCCCATTTTGTTCCCCAGAAGGATGTACCCACAGAATTCAGGCTTGTAGCTATTTCTGCAAATGGGGGTACATTTGGATGGTATTCCTGCCATGTTGATTACAGAAAGGGTCGTGAAGTTCATATCTCACTTCTGGAGATCCTTTGAAATCTGATGAAACTTGAAACATGAATGCCATCAAGGCCTAAGTCACAAATCGAAAGGCAGACCAAAAAGATGAGTTAAGGTCTTGTACAATATCTACACTGTTATTTATTGTAAAATGGTGAGGTTGGGCTATGTCGTTGTGGTTAGCTGAGTTTACCTAAAAACATGTCCCCTGCCTCGTTAGGCTTTCCTCTTTCTTTTTGTACCATAAACCATCCACATATGATTGGATCTATTTATGTTCCCACATGGGCAGCACCTGCACGTACAGGACTTTTTCAATCCTTTGACACATAGTCACATGATGGGCGTGAATGAAGATGCAGGAAATCAATGGAAGGAGAATTTTGGGAGGGGCAAGATGGCGGCCTAAACGCTAGGCCGATTGCAGCACTCTACTGAGCTCCGACGGAGTGAACAACCGGACGGATTTACTTGGCGGATTCTACTTTGAAAAATCAGATTTGTAGGCTACGTCCCTGGTGCTGTGGAATGCGGAGCACAGAGAGCTCAAAAAAAAAATATATACGAAGAAGTGATGGAGCGAGCCCCTTGATTGTTTGGCCGGGAGCCTCGGAGAGACACGCTGACATCCCGCGGCGCCAGGAATCATTGAATCATTGAATGCGAATGATTACGACTACGCGGCTTTCCTTTGCAAAGAGCTCAAAAAATATACATGAAGAAGTGACGGAGCGAGCCCCTTGATTGTTTTGGCCGGGAGCCTCGGAGAGACACGCTAACAACGGCGCCAGGAATCATTGAACGCGGCTTTCCTTTGCAATTGACATTTCCTTTCCGGCATGACATACAGTGGCAGACCCCTCGGCTGAGATAATGCGATACTGCTACAATCTTGCAAAAATCCTTCGACTCTTGGATACACTCACTCTTTGGCGGAACCGGGCTTCCTCGAACTGCGTTTCCAAGGAAACAGAATCAACACACTTAGAAGCGCTACAGGGGGTGTGTCGGTTGCGAAAAATCGCGCGGAAAAACGCCGGCTCCTCGGTTTGTGGATTTGTTTGGCGAGCAGAACAACTTCTGAGAGGGGAAGCGCTGAGGGGGGAAAACAGAACAACAATGCCACCAAAAAACGCCTCAGCTGCTGCAACTAGAGCCAGGATTGCGAAGGCAGCAAGGGTGCTTCGCAAGGAAGCAGAGAGACAACAACGTGAAGGACTAATGGACGGTGAAGATCAGCTACAGGTAAAAGCAGCATCAGTAAGAGCTAAGAAGCAAGCAATTGCTACAGCGTCCCCCATTGGTACCTCAAGGCAGGAAATCTTAGCATCTCGCAGAAGGCTAAGCAGTGCAGGGGGAGGACTGTGCTTGATTTATTGCTAAAAAAAACCCAAATCAAAATAATCTACAGCCTGAGCCCGTATCTACCCCAATAATGAATGGTGAACAAAATAATTTAGCTGTGGAACAATTAAATAAAACTCCAGACTTAGAGGAGGGGGTGTCTGATCCCCCTATTGCCCCTGATAATTCAACGATTGCAGCTGCAGCTGAAGCTCAAAGTATGGGAACTTCCGATATTAATATTAATAGCACTACAACTGTCGAGGTCCCTGAAATCGGACTAACTGATGTGCCAACAGAGAGAACGGGGAATGAGGGGAAGCAATTTGAGGAAGGCCGGGCAATGTCTTTTTCGGGCCCTGGGAGCAATATATTGGGGATACAAAACGATCAGACTAATCCTATATCAGAAGCAACGCCACTCACGTTAGTCAACAGTCAGAATGAGCCCAGAACACCCCCACTAACCCCAGGTTTAGTACACTTAACAGCCTCGGGCTATCAGATATAATATATAACAAATGTCTAGAAATTAAAAATTGACCCTTTATGTATCAGTAGGATGTTATTTCATAACTCCCTCTCTGTTTGATTCAACCTCGCAATGTATGCTTAGACAGTAAATATACATCAATCTATATCAAATATTGACGTATGTTCCTTTATGTGTTTTATCCTTGTCCATGTAGGCACTTGTTGTACACCTGTCTGTGTAAAAAACGAAATGACGGTCACCTGATGAAGGCCTCAGGCCGAAACGCGTTGTGTCCCACTCTACCGCATTTTGCCTTCATATAACTTTCCACCGACCGAACATATCGTAAAGCACCTTGTCTGTATTTATTGTATATTGTTGCATGTTTGTTCACAAGAGGCACTATATGTTATTTATTGTTACTGATATGAACTATTATAGTTACTCTATGAATCATTGTCAAAAATGGAAAAAAGTTTTTTAAAAAAAATGAAACAAAAGAATTAGAAAAATAAAATAATCATATATTTTGCATACGTTATTGTCTAAGTGAATTATTAATGTTCATGTAATGATTATGTAAAATGAGGTTGTAACAAGGGCAAAAATACCATCAATTGGTTTGCTATTTTTTCCTTTTCAATTCAAGCCTCGGGGGAGGCACCAGGGATGCCAGGAACTTCTCTACATCTAATTTCTAAACAAATTGCAACAAGTGAGGGGGTTAATGACTCGCTACCAAGTACTGCCCCACTACAAACTGAACAAACTGGACAACAACTAGAGGGGGAAAAAGACCTCACTGAGTTTTACTCTTTTTCTGACGAAACCGGAGAGGCCGGAGTAGATGTATTAGGGGAATGGTCTGAGAGTTTTGAATCTACGGAGTGCGAGGATGAGGATGAGGAATCAGAAACGCACATATATTTCTCAGAAGACAGCTATGATGAGGGGAGACAGAAGCCTAACACTGTAAAGACTAAGCCTAAAAGTAGTGCTAGAACCGTACAGAAGAAAATAGTTAAAGGTCATCTTGAATATACTCAAGGCACTACCTCAGACATACCAGATAACCCAGAGCTAAACCCCACCGCAGTGGAAACTATTCTACAAGCTATAGCAGCCCATAGGGAAGAAACTGCTCAGGATAGCAGATGTTCTTGTGCAGCTTTGCGTAAAATGCAGGGGGTTGTCAAAAAACTATCTAAGACTTGCACACAAATTGGTGAACAAGTAACTGAAATGGAACTGAGGGTAATGGCGGCAGAGAAAGACTCTTCCGAAAATCATGAGAAAATCAAGCTTCAGGAAGCAGAATTGATGGATATCAAATGGAAGCTTGAAGATTTTGAAAATAGGCAACGCCGCAATAATCTTCGCATCCTGGGGGTACCGGAGAAAGTTGAGGGAGAGAATATGCGAGCTTTCATTATTAAACTCTTCAGTGAAGCTATGCCTGAAATACAGAACTGGAACTGGGAAGTTGAAATTCAACGGGCTCATCAAGTCCCCTTTAATCCACCACCGAAACCAGGGATATATCCACGTGCTGTCTTAGTATATTTTGGCAATTTTTTACTTAGACAAGCGGTGGCAGAGAAAGCGAGACCAGATCGTAAAATAACATGCAATGGATTTTCTTTCTTCTCAAGACCTGACTTTTGTCACGCAACTGTTGAAAGACGATGGAGGTTGCGAATGATGATTAAATCTTTCCAAGAGAAAGGTGCTTTGGCCTTTTTGAATAACCCTGCTAGCCTTAGGATTGTCCATCGCGGTCAGACAAAGTTTTTTCAGTCGGAGATAAAAGAAAAAGCATTTCTGGATGAAATATCTTAGATAAAATCTCCTTCATTTGGGACATAGGTCTTGATGACCGCTAATAATAACTTACACATTACAAGAACTGTGAGGGCGCAGGGGAGGGATAGAATGTGATCTATGTTTATTCTTCACCAACTCTCTTGATGCTTTAAGAATGTGTCTTGTTCGATTTACTTGAAGACTGATTAGCATGTCTAGGTATAGACTAGAGATAAACGATAAAATGAATATAGCTATGACATATGTTATGATATGATATGTGATGTAGAATCCATTCTTTTTTCTTCTTTCTTTTTCTTTTTCTGTGATTCTCTTTCTTTATTTATGGTAAGGTAGCTCAGTAGAAGTGCAGCAACTTCATCACACAGACTCTGGTTGAGTCTGAACGCCTCTGCAAGAGGGGGGAAAGGGAGAAGGGGTGGGTAAGTGGGTGGGTCAGAGGGAGGCACAACGAAGAGGGAGGGGGGGGCAGGAGGAAGGGGGGGAAGCAGAAAGAGGGAAAAAAAAACCAGGTGTAATGGCAGGAACAAAATTAATTGTGGGAAAGACACAGCAGGACATGCATATGGAGCATTATTTGAGCAATGTTAATAGCAATGTAAATAGACAAAGTTACCACTTTAACAATGGGTAAGCTTAGTATACAAACCTGGAATATAGGAGGTTTATTGGCTAGAGATAAACGGTCACGAATAGAGGAATTACTTAAACTGTACCCTGTAGACATTTTGTGTCTGCAGGAGACCCATATCCCCTGGGGTAAAAGAGCACTATTAAGACTTAAAGGATATAATTTAATAGTAGCATCATCTCAAACAACAAATATTAGGGAGGTTGCAATATTGGTTAAGAATTGTCATGGTCAAGGAACACGTTTTTCATCTGATCCACATGGAAGGTGGGCGATCGCTAAACTAGCAAATGGAATTACAATATGCACTGTCTATGGATCAAATCAGGACGACCCCATAATTTTGGAAATTTTGGAAACAGAACTAGCTATGTGGCAAGGCCAGTTAATTTTTTGTGGCGATTTTAACATCTCCTTAACGCCACCCTTATCACCATATGCAACTAGACTTAAGTATATAGGCCGGAAACCGAAGGTTTATCGCGCTATCAATAGCCTAATATGCAGCCTTGGGCTAACTGATATTTGGGCGCAGAACAATCTAATAGACCCTGGCTATACGTACTACTCGCATCCCCACCAAAAATATGTACGAATAGATTATATTTTTACTTCCAAAGAATTAACACCTTCTTCGCATATAAACAAACTCCCAAAAACAATATCAGATCATAATTCCTTAATATTATTAATTGATTATGACACTAATTATATTCCAAAAACAACATGGTCCTTTGATAGGAAATTACTATGCAACAAAGAGTATATTGATCATATTAAAGTTTGGACTGAGGAGTTTTTTAACATGAATCGATTCAGCGCAGCAAGAAACATCGTTTGGGATACCTACAAAGCTGCTTTAAGGGTGGAAACGATTAGCTACCATTCTAGAATTAGGAATAGGGAAAAAAAAGAATATGAAATAAGAATATCAGCTTTAGCTAAAGCTGAGGAAGAGCATATCTTCAAAATTAGGCAAAAACAAGATACTAGTCAAGTGATGATGCAGGTAGCAATTCTGAAATCAGAACTGAATTCCAAACTCAGCCAGAAAGCTGCTCAGACATATCAGTCACATAGAAAACAAGTATATGAAAGTGGAGAGAAAGTGGGCAGACAACTGGCACTTAGTACACGGCAAAAAACTGCAAGGAGAGATATCGTTACTATAGTAGAAAACGGGCAGACTTTTACTCATGCAACCGAAATCAATTCTCAGTTTCAGAGGTATTATCAGAAGTTGTATACTGAGGATACTATAAGTTCTGAGGAGGACACAAAAGCCTACTTAAATAATTTTCTCAGTAATCCCGAGGCCACGAAAATATTAGATGACGATGCAAGGGAGGATCTTGAAAAAGAAATCACACTCACGGAAGTCAGTGCCGCATTATCATTATTGGCATCTGGCAAAGCAGCAGGTCCCGATAAGATACCGATTGAACTATTCAAGTTACTTAGTCATCAACTAATACCAATCTTACATGATTTGTTTCTTGGGATACAATTTAATGGTATACCTCCAACCTCTTGGGAGGAAGCTAATATAATCGTCTTTCCGAAAAAGGGAAAATCTCCCGAACAGCTTACCTCGTATCGCCCTATATCCCTTATCAATTCGGACTCTAAATTATATGCAAAAATTCTAGCGCTCAGACTCAGTGGGGTCGTTGAACAACTCGCTTCCCCTTGGCAGCATGGCTTCATTCCTGGGAAGGGAACTACAGATCATATCCGCAGGGCAAATGCCTTATTTGATGCCATGACTGCCAGGGGGGAGCGAATGTCGATGATCCTACTTTAAGCTGAGAAAGCTTTTGATCATGTTACCTGGAATTTTCTCTGGGAAGTTATGATGCGCAACAATTTTGGCCCCAAATTCATTAACTCAATTAAATCAATGTATCACCGCCCCAAGGCAAAAGTTTTGGCGGCCGGACTTTATTCTGGATATATCAATATAACAAGAGGTACTAGACAAGGCTGCCCATGTTCGCCTCTATTATTTACATTATACATCAATCCTCTCATTCTGAAACTACTGGAAAGCACTAATATTAAACCTGTTGTTAGCCACCATTTTCGAAACAAAAATACTGGCTTACGCCGATGACATCGCAATTATCACATCTGAACCGACAGAGGCTATTCGTGAAATAGAGGAAATTACTTCCGAATTTGGGCCTTATTCCGGATATTCTCTCAATAAGGGAAAGACGATTATTATAAGCACAGCTAATACAGTTTGTATGGACCCACACAGAACTGAAAAAGCTACATATCTGGGCATTGAACTTTGTGCAAATACTAAGCTAATCCCAAAAATCAACTTTGATCCATTAGTGAAAAAAATTAAGAATGATTTTGAAAGGGTTAATAGCCTTCATCTATCCATTATAGGGAGAGTCAACTATGTTAAAATGAATACGCTACCTAGATGCCTCTACCTGTTTCGAGCAATACCATTAGCTATTAAACAAGAAACATTAATGCTGATCAACTCACTCATATCTAAGTTTGTGTGGCAGAATGGGAAGATTAGGAGATCTCTTGAGTTATTATCTCTTCCGGTTGATAAAGGTGGCCTTACTATACCTAATATGACATTATATTATTGGGCGGCACAGATAAAACAACTTAGGCCTATGATTAAAGGATATAGTGAAGAGAATTTAGAGGACTCTGCTGAAATGCCCTCAATATATGAACTTTTGGTTGGTCGGGAGGCAAAAGGTTTACTACTCCGAAAGACCGAGACAAGAAATTATAAAGACTATAAAGGAGAAATTATGATTAATGCCTGGAAAATTTGGAATAAAATTGCTAAATATACCCAAACTGAGAAAATTAATCGATATACACCACTTTTATATTCTAATGCTATTCAGGGACAGAACCTAGTTGGCTTTTTAAAACAATGGGCCAAGCTAGGAATTAGGACAATAGGTGACCTTCTAATAAATGACTATGATACAACCTTCCTAGCTTTAAAAGCCAAATATAAAGTACCTAATGGAGATTTTTTGAAGTTTGCACAGATATTTGCTACACTAAAAGCGAAGGAATCTCTAATTTGTTTAAATAAACTTGAAATTATGGATGCAATATTTAGATCAAACACTAGAATTGGAACCTTATATAATATTCTTTTAAGTACGAAGAATGATGATCTTGACAAAACAGAAAGAAAGTGGGCATTAAAATTGAATAATCCAAATGTAGATCTCAACCAAGTATTAAACATGAGTCAAAAGCTACTGATGGCGAGCAATCTTAAAGTACAACTATATAAAACTATTTTTGACCTATATTTTACCCCTCCTAAATTATTTGCATGGGGTAAACAAGAGAATGACCTATGTCCTAGATGCACACAAGGGCCAGCAACTCTCACCCACATGTTTTACACTTGTCCTGATCTGACCTTAGTTAAAAGTATGAAAAACTCCTTTTGGGAAGAAATTTTCAGGCACAAAATACCAGAATCGGAAACTTTATTCTTATTTGGCCACGACCATACCTTAAAGCTGAAGAAATCTGAAGAAAGATTAGTTTTTATTGGCATGGCTGTATTTAGGATACTTTTATCCGCAAGATGGAAAGACGCAGATCCTCCAAGCTTCCAGATGTGGCTAGCACGTTTTTTGGCAGTTTATAGATATGAAATTGCAATATTTGAAACAAGAGGGATACAATCTAAACTACGAGGAGATACACTTTGGCGACCAATAACTGAATGGAAAAATTGTATTATCCACAGTGGTATTGGTTGATTGTTGAAAATACCTACAAATGATCTTTGGGTTTATTTGCATTGCATTATAACTTCATTTCCTGATGTTATCCTTTTTGTTCTCTGGAACCATTCTTTGAATCTCAAAAATCTGCGTTTTATTAGTACTGCTATATTATCTGATTTGTTTTATATTTTTGTAATATTATTGTATTACTGTAAATGTATCCTGTTTTTACGCCTGGTATAAAAATAAAAAATAAATTAAAAAATAGACACATAGTCACTGGTTTCCACATGAAAACTTGGCACAGGAAAACTAAAAATGCACAGAATACACTGATAAGCAACTCCATATTTCTACCCATGTGTTTCTTTCTAGATGTCCACAATACATTTACTCCTCATAAGGCAGTCAAAGTTCTGCCTATGACACATAGGACCATTTAAAATCCTTAAATTCATGAATCCTGTAGCTCTTAAAGTGGAACTTCCAAAACCTTTATTGATACATCCTGTGTTTCATGTGTTGTTAGTAAAAACCAGAAATAGAAGGAACCCATTGTTGTCTTGCGCACCTATTCAGGCAAATGAACAGTCAGAGTATGAGGTTTGTGCAATCCCACATTGAAAAAGAGTGCATGGTTATTTCTTCAAATCTGATTGTCTGGAAAGTTTATGAGCATGAAGATAGAACATAGGGTCTTGTTGGTCATGTGCAAGCTCCACGTCTTACGTACAATTTTAACTGTGACAACCAAACAAGCCCAAACTTGTGGGGAAGGTGTTTGGAGGGTTGTATGCACAAGTTACCTATCCCACAGGTTAAGCCTGGGATAGATGCCCTTCAAATTAGCATTAATCATGACCTCCAAAACTGACTGCTCATATCTTAACAAACAATATCATTCTCTGGTGGCTCATCATCAAATTTGTATGTGACCATGTGCAACATTATGCCCTGTTTGATGACGGCTGTATACAATCCCTGTGTATCTGGTGGTTAATCATTGCTCACAACAAGACGTATTTGATAGAATTGACAATGTTCCAGCAGGAGTTCATGATCAGAACCATTTTGGGCATGGCTTAGTACTTAAACAATGTCTATTCACAAGGTCCTTGCTTGCTATCAAGGGGTCTCAGTGTTTTTTTGCCTTGCTTCAAAGTTGCTCCATCGCCAGATGGGCCTTTTCATCAAAGTAATTTCTACCTTGGAAGATGAATACAAAAAGAAGAGTGGTGTACCCAATAACCCCAATGCAATATGTGAGCACATTTCAGTTTAACTAGCTAGGAATAAATCTTCTTCTCAATTGTTATCCAGTTTGATTCTGAACGTATGAAAAAGACTTGTTCTCAATGGTTTTCAGTATTTACTATTCAAAAGGTTTTTTATAACAACAACATTGTGGCTTTGTGTTGTGAAATGAGAGACTTGATATGTTTTAATTGCATTTGAGTTTTGTGATTTGTTGGACGATTGGAAGACAATAGTGCTGTTAGTTCCCTGAGCACCTTTCCAGCTAGAAAGTAATGCAGTGAGCCACTCGGTGTTCATTATCAGGTACTTGCTGAACATTGGTGGGGGATAGCAAGGGAAATTAATTCTCTGGTTTATTCCTAATCTGTGCATGAATATCAGACTAAACATACCTTGTCCATCCACTTCCTATCCTTTCATAGAATAGAGAAGAACATCCAGATAGGAAAGGAGGGAAAGATGTAGTGTAGTGTTTTCAGATTGTAGTGTAGTTCCTATATTCCCAATAGGCTCTGCTCATTGGCATAATATATCCTATAGTTATGACTAGGACTTAGGTCAGTAGGTCTCTATCGAATATACTAAACTTAATTGTGAGTGCCAGCTAGCTCAGAGGTCACTAGAAACGTTCTCAAATTCACAAGAAGGGATTAGTTTCTGACAACCGCATAAACATGACAACTTTGTTTCCTTAGTACTGGAATAACTATCTTCAGAGTCGAGGAAACAATAGATAAGTATTTCACTCAGTCAATCGTGCATGCTTCGTTTCTACAGAGTTTGCAGAGAAATAGTGAGACAGGCGTTTTCAATAAAAGGTTTATTGAACAGTCTTCTTTCTCATGCAAGATAGGTGAACTGCTACAATCATTAGACAGAATGCAAAGTATAATGCGTACAGAGAAACTAGTATTATAAAATAATACTGTAATAGCATTGTATGGTTTCTAAGCAATATAAAAATACATACATAAATAACACAGGCTAAAATACTCAACTGGTGCTTCTAAAATATGCATACCTCAATGTACCTAACCTAGGTCTAGTACAAGGGAAGAAGTAAGTATGGTCTTTAGAATAAGTTTAGTTTGTGCCAAGAATCTACCAAAGGTTTCTCTAGGTTCTAATCAGCTCCATACCTTATAATGAACGAAGTCTGGTATCTCTGTCTCGGGACTCGATTTCCCAACACCCCGCAAGGGGAGTCAGAAACACTGGAGCTGGATTTCTCAGCAAAGGAGGGCAGCTTCCTGATCAGTGCGTTAGCTGGAGAGTCGGCTTCCTTCGGCACTTGCTGTAGTGAGCTGCGTCCTGCAAGTAGGTCGTGGAACTGTTCCGAACCACCATGCTTTGCTATAGCAAGTGAAGGTATATTTATACCTTGAAGGTGTTTAGGAAAGCCATGTTTGACGTAAAGTCGGGAATATGAACGTCATGAATGAACCCCTAAGGAATAGATGTTAAAACTAACTGAGTTCTTGGAGAAATCAATATTCAAGCAAGGGGAAGTCCCTAACGGCTTAAGCTGGGTTTCCAAGAAATCGTTGTGACGTTTGGTGAACGGATGGAAGTAGCCATGCCTGTATTTGGACTGCATGGACTATGCCTAAATAAGCGCTTGATTTCTATGCCTATATGAGGGCAACCTAATTGTACCTACATAAGGGCATGAATTGGGAAAATCTATTCGGAATCTAAAACGCCATACAACACCCACTCCACTTTCTTATGTTCGACATTACTAAGTTCTAAACAAGTTAAACATATCTAAACATGATGTTTAAAACCCACTAAAAACACATAAAAATGCAATGGTACTGGTTGTACACAAAAGCGCATTTGATGCTGTACAGATTCAAAGCAATGTTTCATTCTAAGCATACAGTTGAAATTTGTAAATGCTGTGTGAATGAATCGCATAAATACATTCATGAAATGGCTCGGAAATACATAAGACAAAGGTGCAAAACAATTTTATGTCATATTACATATAACTGTTGGTATGAGGACAAGGTCAAGTACCATCTCTGGAAGTTTTTTCAAAGAATTCTAGTTCTCTATGAATAGTTCTACTTTAAGCAGATCCCTTTGTGCCCCCCCCCCCCAAAATGAAAAATACAATTCTAGAAAAATGAATAGTCATAGAAAAAAGAGTTCCAAAGTTAGAACTTTGTTTTGAAAAATGAAGGTCGATTTCAGAGTCTCTCAGAACACTGTCTGCCAAATCCAAAGTCCCTGTTATTGTTTGGAGAAAACATCAAATCTTCTAAGTCTGTAAAGAATTTGTCTACCATTGTAGGTGAAAGTTGGATTACCTCGTTAAGAAGATCAACCGCACATATATGTGAAGCATCGCCATCAGCATTGGTCGCATTAGCAATGTTTATACTGGATGATGCCTGTGTGCTTGTTTCCTCTCATACCTCACCGTCAGCATATTGTGACTTTGAGATCTCAATGAATGCAGTCATCAGAATTGTTAGCTGCTGGGGGCAAAACACAGTGCATGGGCCGTTACTGGTTCAAGCAAAGTATCAACATCTGTTGGCATGACTGATGGGAGTGTTAGACATGTGTCTAGCATGCATTCTTCTCCGCATAGCAGGCAGCATAGAACAGGTCAGATGCAATCTTGCCAAATTGGTCTGAATGACAAAAACCATGTGGTATTTAATTCTCTTAGACGAGATAGTCCCAAAATTTGGACGATGCCCTCACAACACTTCATCGCCGGTAGAGTTGTCTCCATGGTGAACTGGGTGTCGCTTGTGTATTGACTTGCCATATCGCAGCAGTAGTAGCAAAAATAGTATCCTTGCAGCAAGTCCCAAAATGAGAGGCAATCCAGCAAACACAAAGTGCACAAATTTGGAAATATTCCTAGGACTGCTTCAAAAGGTGCTAACAGTCCAGATAATACTGTCTTAAATACATGTACAATACCACTCATATCAGACATGTTTAAGATACGACTTAACATTTCCGAGAAATGTGTTGGGCAATTTGTTTTTAAGTGGGCATGTATCTCTGCAGAAGTCCGTGCGACTTGCAGATCATAGGTTTCTTTGGCCAAGGTCAGTGGCACAGTTTTCTGTAAAAGAATGGCTTTCATTCTGCTTAAAGTATCAATTTGTATAGAAGAGTTGTTCAGTGAAGGCCATAACGGCGACTCCCAGTCTGTCTTGGTTTTTGGAAACAATACTTGCATACAGCAAGTGACCCTGGCTGATACAGTTACTAGATAGGCTAAACCTGGAAAAATGGCACAGCAGCTGTGATCGTTCAACATAATATAACTTCCAGTAGAAAGTTGTCCAAAAAGTGGATCAATCACCTGAGCACATTGCAGTTTGCAGAATAAGTTGTTAGAGGAACCATTGCAGGCCTCGTGTAAATTAATACCCTGACAAAGGAGAGAACTTCTTAGTGCGTTTTCACAATTTTGTACCACTAAGAAACACTTCTCTTCCCCCACTCCAACATCTGTGTGTGTATGGTAATTCCCAGGATGTCTTGATGTATTCTTTACCCAACCTTTCATTTGTGCCTGCTGGTATACGTTTTAGGCAATACTGAAAATGGAAAATTGTAACAGGCAGAGTGATTGTTCCATGTGTAATCCATTCTGTGGCTGGTTTTTCAGCGACAGTTAATGGCAATCTTTCCAGTTTTTAATGCTCAGCACCGTATAGTCTGCTCCCCTCTGTGCCAGTTTGATCTGTTTATCAGTGAGATTGTATTCATAAAACAGATTAAATGTCAAGGCACATAGCCTGAACGTAGGTTTTGTAACGTTTAGCCTAATAGCATGATACAACGTAATTGCGGCTGACCATGTTGCAACATGACTAAGTCCTGTTCCATGATATCTATGGCAGAAGATACTATGCTGTCCAAAGAATATATCCTGGACGACAGAGTCGTTAGCCCATTGTCAACTACAGAGAGAGTTTTCTCTAAATTAATACAATCAATTTCTTGTATTCTTTCTGCAGTCTCTGCTTGCGTGATTTTCCATGCTTCATTATAAGCAGCATAGATACCAGCATATATAAACAGTTAATGACGCAGTGTTCTTGGTCCTAGCAAGAATTCCCTAAGATCAGCGCCATCTTTAAGTAAAGATAAGAGTTGTTTTATATCCTTGAGTGTAGATCTATGTAACTATTCAAGGCACAGTTTCCCTACACTGTATGTTATTACTATTCCTGGATGCGGTCTCTGAACATATCTTGGATCTGGCCTAGTGAATGTGAACCCCCGTGTTTTATTCAGGAATCTATCTTGACAGTTGTTTGTTTTCTTTGGGCCAGATTAACCATTTTTTCCAATCTGTATCTGTTCTGTTGTGATGCAAAATAGTATGAACTTCTACCTCCCCCTCTGAAGTGTTACTGGTATCAGGTGTAGGTGTAGCTAACCCAAGACAAGATGTCTGTTGGACAGTGTCATTCAAAAACATAATTTGCTCTGCGATGATGCAGGTTCTACATAAAGCTTCTATCCCCTGCACTTGCCAATCTTTTGTGCCCCAGACAGTTTTAGTCTCAATGTTGTCTTTCCAAAAGTCGAAACCTAGTGAAGGCAGCGGAGCATAAAAGGATGCAGAATAAATTTGCTTGGTATTTGTCAACATACTTTTCATTCCTGTCTTATTAACATTTTTAAAGTAAAATGATTCAGCATTGGATACATTGAAGCCTGAAAAGTATGGACATTTTCCCAAAAATGTTTTCGAGCTACCCTTTGGTGGCGTAGGACAATAGTCTCATTGGTTATACATCAAACCATAACCGAGCCTGCTAACCCGAACGCTACCAGAACTAGCTGGAATTGCTTCTTGGCTAAGGTTCGCTCTCTCCCCAAACATGCTATCAATATCTGGGACCTAATCTCTTCCTCCCACCCAGATATTGGATTTTTGACAGAAACTTGGATCAAACCGTCCTCTACACCAGCCATCGCTACTGCACTTGCAGATGGCTACCGAATCCTAAGAGTAGACTGACCACGCAAGAAGGGCGGTGGCATTGCTGTCATATACAAAGATCCAATAAAAGCCACAATGCTAGATCAATATTGCAGCGACATAATCGAAATTCTCATATTTAGAATAAACCTCCACCCACAGTTGAGTTGGAAAGGAGCCCTGGTCTATCGTCCTCCTGGACCTCTCCTCAATTCCATACCTCATCTTCTAAATATGATTGCCCCCCATGTGATATCCTCCAAAAATTTCTTCTTCTGGGTGACTTTAATATCCATAGTGAGAACCCAAAAGATCCAGACACAGTTACCCTTCTGACTGAGATGACAGCACTAGGTCTGATCAAAATTAATGACGCACCTACACTAGCTATGGGCGGATTTTGCGGATCCACGATCCGCGGATTTTGCGGATTTGCGGATCGTAGATCCGCAAAATCGGCGGATTTGCAGATTTGCGGATCCGCGGATTTGCCCTGCTGAATGAGTCACTTCATTTGAGCTTCAACTAGTTTCAGCGGCCATGTGTGTGTTACTATGCAATCGCCCCGAGGGGTGCAGGGTTCCCTTGGGTGAGCTGTCCATCATAGTGGGTCAATGGCGGGAAGACAGTGCACACTGCGAGTGTGTGGGGGGGGCTTCCAAGCCCAAAGTCAGGCGCCCCGAGGGGTGCAGGGGTCCCTTCAGCTCCTGGCCACAGGAACAGCACGAGGATTGCGCTCGTGAAAGTCAAGGATGCATAGGCCTCTATCACAGCTGATTTTCCACAGTAGATTTGGGAAGAAGGCACACCTGCCTCGACGACGCTCACGATTGTTTTTGGGCTGATGAATGAGTCACTGAAGTCACAGGAAGGGCATGTTGTAAATATTTTACGATGGCGCCGGCAAGCTGCCAGCGCCATCCTAAAATACTTACTAAATTAGCTTCAACAGGAAGCTCTAATAGATAAAATAAAGCAGGTGCGAGCACCTGCTTTATTTTATCTATTAGAGCTTCCTGTTGAAGCTAACTTAGTAACTATTTTAGGATGGCGCTGGCAGCTTGCCGGCGCCATCGTAAAATAGTTACAACAGGCCAGCCAGGCTTCAACTTTTGCCCCCGGAATCCGCCGCTCGCGGATTTGCGAATTCGCTGTAAATTCGTGGGAGTTCGCGGATCGCGAATTTACCGAAAATTCGCAAAATCCGCGAGCGGAACGGATTTTGCGCTCACCCCTAACCTACACATATTACAGGTCACACGTTAGATCTGATTTTCTCCAACTCTCCAGAGACAATCTATAAATCAACTAACCCTCAGATATGGTCAGACCACTCGATAATCGAATTTGACCTCAGAGGTACTTATGAACGCGTAGTTAAGAAAAACCCTGATAGACAGACCCACAGACAGTGGCACAAACTAACACCCACCCTCTTCCGTGAAGCATTCATCCCCCCAAATCAGCTAACCTCGGACACAGTGGACAAACGTCTGACGGCTCTCCAGGACACAATTAAATCAACCATTGACACTCTAATCCCCCTGAAAAAATTCTCTTTGGCCCTGAAACGCATCCAGACTCCTTGGTATTTGTCAGAGCTCCGAGAAGAAAAAAGTCAATGCAAAAAGCTCGAGCGTCAATGGCGCCGCACTAAGGACCCCTTTGACAAAGAAAAATACAAGGTAGCCTTGGACGCCTATCACAAGAACATAAAAACTGCTCGGAAAATTACATAGCCATCCAACTGGAGCAGACGCATATTACATCTAAAACCCTCTTCCAGGTTGTCAATAGCCTCATTAACCCCAAAGCCTGCAGCCCTGAAGAAGAGCCAACTCAATCTCTATGCAATATAATAGCTAAGCACTTTTCTAAAAAAATTGATGACATTTACAACAAGATCTCTTTCTCCAATGTAAATACTTGTCACAATACAGTAATTGAACCCGCCCGAGCCTTACTAAGCCTTATCACCCTTAAAGAATTCCCCCTTTTCACTATCCATGACACCGAATCCCTGCTAAACTCAGCCTAATCGGGCTCTCCTAAAGACCTGCTACCAGCCAACACTGCCAAAAAACTCGCAGCTGAATTGGCAGCGCCTTTGTGTGCAATTTTGAATAGCTCAATCAATGAAGGTAGGCTCCCCAAAGAATGGAATGCCGCCCAGATAACGCCTATCAGGAAAAACAACAAATTGTCTCCCGATATATTAGCGAACTATCGACCAATTTCACTTCTCCCCTTGTATTGCAAATTGTTGGAAAAACATATCAATACACATTTATCCACTTTTATTGAATCCTCTAACTGTCTTGATCCCTCACAGTCAGGATTCCGTCCCAGATTCAGTACCTAATCGGCCCTGGTCAATGTTATTGACGACATTCCTATGTAGGCGGACGTCGGCCGAGCAGTAATTCTCATACTGCTTGACCTTTCTGCCGCATTCGACACCATCTCGCATCAGATCCTGTTAAAAAGACTAGAATCTATAGGCATACGGGACACTGCACTAGACTGGATGAGGGACTTTCTCAAATGAAGAACCCAAACAGTGCACCTCGGACCCTTCAGCTCAAAAACTACTCCAGTGACCAAAGGAGTACCACAGGGCTCCTGTCCTAGCCCTTCGCTATTTAATATATATGTAGCCCCACTTGCAGTACTCCTCAGGGAGATCGGGTTTACCCCCATTTCCTATGCAGACGACACGCAGCTCCTCCTCACCTTTGATAAAGACAGCCCTCAATATTAAAAGCATTTTTTCAGAAGGCATGAGAACCATCATGGATGAGCAGCAATTTCCTTCGGATAAATGCAGGGAAAACTGAAATAATGCTTTTCAAAGAAGCAGCCACCAGCTGATCTCCTAGTTGGTGGCCGGAAGAACTGGGCCTGGCACCTTCTCCTAAGCTAGTAGTCAAAAACCTGGGAGTCCTAATAGATAGCAAACTCAACCTTGATGAGCACATAGCTACAACCAAACGAGCTTTCTTTCACACATTCAGCCTGCTTCGCAAAGTCTTTCATTTCTTTCCCACTTCCACCCGTAAAACTCCGGTTCATGCCTTGGTACTCAGTCGCCTAGAGTTCAGTAATGCCCTGCTGATCTCTGCCAAAGAATCTGCCCTAAACAGCTTACAGGTGGTGCAGAACGCAGCAGCCCGCCTGGTAACCAGTGCACCATATCTAACCCTGTCACTGCTCTTGCTATGCAAGCTTCACTGGTTATCCATCCGCAAAAGAATTCAATTTACAATCTGCTGTTTGGTGTTTAAGGGCCTTAACCAGCTGGGTCCTATATATCTGGCTTAACAAACTGTCCAGACACACATCATCACGCACCCTCCGCTCCAATGGGAAAGGTCTTATTGGCATCCCTCGAATCAAGCAAACCAGATTGGGAGGCAAATCATTCTCCTATCTAGCCCCTCAAATATGGAACCAGCTTCCACTGGACATACGCCTCTGCACCAACTATCTAAGCTTTAGGAAAAAACTAAAAACCTCACTCTTTTAAACTCCGACTGCCTCACCGGTATGCGTTCTCAGTACAGAGATACCCCATGTGGGGTGATTCAGGTGCTTTACAAATTACATAAATAAATAAATGAATACATTTCTAGGGTTTGCAGATTTGTGCAAGAAATGATAACCATAGTGATTATAACAGTACATTTGTTCATAATCTGATGAACCTTCTAAGTATTCATGATTTGTAAATACAGCAGACATTTCTAAGTCTGACATCGTATTATTAACAGTCTCGAAGTCCCAATTATCAGAAAAGGTACTAGATGAAACAAAGTAGTTCAAGGAAATCTTGAACTGGTGTGGAATCTTCAATAGCTCCGCAGGGCCAAACATGTCATAATCAGTTCTGTCCCAAGCTATACCCCTGGTATAGAAACGGCTGTGATGTTCACTGTTGACAAGCCTTTTTGTTCACGATGAGATGATTTGTGTGGCTTGAGTAGTAAGTTGATGTTCTTACTTGCTGTGTCCTTTTTAACATATCTTCCATTTATCAGCATTCCCAAAGTTATTACCAGAGTCAACCAAAGTAGAAGAAAAAGTACACCCAACACAATCCAAAGTACAATCCATGGTGAAACCAGATAAGTCTTTTTCAAGTGATGAAAAAGGTCTGTTACTTGTTCTTTCAAAGTTCTTTTTACTGGCGTCATTTCAGGTTCACTGGGATCCTCGGAAAACGTATCAAAGTTAATGAAATAGCCAGAGGCAGTTCTGTCAATGGTGGGGATTGCATCAGGATTCGTTGAAATCGCTGGAACCACTTGATCACTTGATACATTTGTGTAGTGTAGTCTGATGCTACTGCATTGTAGACAGGTGTTTCTTGACGAACTGTTATTTGGGTCTCAAGAGGTACAAGTTCCATGGCTTTGTTGCATAGACCTTCATTTCGCACTGCAGATTCTTGTAAGGCGATGAGTCTCTCAGTTTGAACCTCTTGGATAGTAGCCAGATTAGGGCGTCTGCTACATTGACAGAGTCCACTTGGCCTATTGCTTATGATCGGCCACATGATGTGGTTTGACCAGGTCGATGGACACAAACCTGTTCTCCTTTTTGCCAGCAAGGGGTGGCAGTAATACAGTTCTTGATCAGTGGATTGCTAGGACAGGTACTGGTTGTCTGTAAGAAGGCCCAAATTCCTTCTTGTCCGCATTCTTTTCTCTGACTAGATCCCCAAGCTTAGGAATCCAGACAGGCCTTGCTGGGATGGTCGGTTTCCCTTCAGTGGCGGTTGGCTTCAGGAACACATTACTTTGTTTCGTTCTTATTTCATTTAAGTCTTGTAAAACAGCCAAATGGTCTTTGATATCAAAGGGTTTTTGGTCTACCACTGAAGTCTGACAATCGAGGTCCAAAACTAACATTCTGGTCTCAAAAAGGACTTCATATGGAGTGATATCCCCTAGAGAACTTGGCAGATTTTTAAGACTACGTTGGACACTTATTAGATGTTTGACCCACCCGTCACCCGAGCCTAATACCCTAGCTGTTATAGATTGCGTTATGTCCTGTTTTTTTCTCTCCACTACCGAATTTCCCTCAGGATGGAATGGACTAGAGTACCGCAATGCAACGCCCAATTTGGCCATGGCCTTGTTGTAAGCTCCGGAGCTAAGTGCAGGTCCCTGGTCAGAATGTAGCGTGCTGACTACGTATGTGCCGATAAAGACTCGCAAATCTGTAATAACAGTTTGAGCGTCAGCCGAGCGCTGAGGCCCCATCCAAATGAACCTTGTCTTAATATTTGTGGGATTGCATTTGTCCATAGGGACGTCTGCATGTAGATAGTCTAATGCTGTCTAACAATGGTGTCTGTACTGAGCTGGCTATGCTATAGTCCGGTATCTGGCTGGCGGTGTTCTGTGCTGTGATCTCTATTGCAGTCATTGCAGTTAATTACAAATGTGTGAATGTGTGCATTCATTCCTGGCCACCAGTACATCTCTTTTAATTCTAGTGTAGTCTTAGAGATCCCCTGAGGTATCAGAACCTCTCCCAAATGTGCTTCATGTATCAAAGCTACTCTACGTTTCCTGTTTGGAATTACTCTATCCCCCACTCCAGGGATTCAAGCAAAAGGAACGGAGTTTGCATCAATTATATATGAGTATTTGAGTGGAAACTTATTAGGTAACGCTGCACCGCTGCCTTTGCTTGAAGCATTGACAGCTAGCATTATTTCGCCGTCTCTTTTTGTTTTTGAACGAGTGATTGCAGCTACGGAAGCCGTTTGTACAGCTGCCTTCACAGCTTCATCAGCCAATGAATTCCCTGCAACGTGAACGCCATCACGTTGATGACTCAGTGTATCAGTGTATGTATCATGTGAGTATTTTGTAGTCCTTGTCGTAATTCAACTACTTGTTCCCAAAGCAGTTTATGCTTGATTGTGCCACCTTTTGCATCTTTGTAACCGTTTTAAATCCAGTTTTGCAAGTATTTATTGTAAGATTGAACACAATAATACGATTCGCACACTATGAGTGTGGGGAATTCGCGGTCCGTATTCTCAAGCGCCATCTTGAATGCTTATAGTTAGCTCGCTGAGCTGTACAATCTCCTATAGATTGAGTTTTAGTGACCATTGGTCGGAATTTGCCATCGCGCCAATGACCTTTAAAGATCACGTACCCTGCACTATAGGCTTATTTACTCCAGTAGCGGGTTGAGCTGATCCGTGAGTATACATTCATACTGATCTAGAGGCAGAATTTCAGTAGGCAGAGGACATTCTTGTTCGTATTGTAGAAATGTTTGTGTTTTTAATATGGATCAAAACGTATTCAACATCTGTTGCAGCAAGAGAATTAACCCATTGCATCCATCTCGGATGTAAAGCTTTAGCATTTGGAATGCTCGCTTTTGTCACTGCCTCTAAGGCAGGTACAGGAGTTACGACCATAATGCGTTTCCCCTGTGCGAGGGCTCTCTCTTTTGCCACTGCAGTTTAAACCGCTGTCAGAATTTTTTCTGTTGAAGTGAATTTCATTTCTGCTTGTGTGTACAAGTGTGATTTGTAAGCTATTGGTACTTTTTCACCTTCGTTAAAAATTAAGTACTTGAATCCGCATCGTCCTGGAATGATTCGGAGCACTAAGGTGCGTACGTTTACGCATGTTTGAAAATGTTTTGTTGCTAACATGTCTGTTTGCAATGAACGCAAAATTTCTATGTGTTTTGTGTCCAATTTATTGTTTTGAAATCAGGTTTGATTAATTTGTAGAGAGGTTTAACCCTTTATGCGTAATTTAGGATATATGTTCTTCCAAAATGTAAGAATCCTAGAATCGACTGTAAGTTTTTCAGCGTTTTTAGAGGTTGGAGCAGCGCACATTTCTCTAGAAAGTTGGCTGCCAGGCTTTTTCCTTCACTTGAAAGTTCATATCCTAGAAAGAGGACGTTTAAATGGGCATTCTAGATTTTTTTTGTAACCCTCAGAGGCGAATCCAGGTATAATTGTATTGACCCTATTCAAGTGCCTATCCAAGTCATCATCTGTCAGATAGATGTCATCGACATATGACAAGGCTTCCTCATCATACGTTTGTAGTAAGTCTGTTACTCTTGCTGAGAATAACCGAGGACTATTCTTGAATCCCTGTTGGAGACGACAGAAGTGACAAATATCTACTTTCTGGTGCAATGTTTTGACAGAAAAAAAACGTTAGAAATATCTAATGTGGTTTTATACTTTTTACGTACAATGTTATTCATTAATGCTTCACTGTGTCCATTTTGTACTGCAAAAGTTTTGCAACAAGAGTTTAAATGTCTGTAATCCAATACTAGACGATATGTATTGTCTTGTTTGGAGACAGGAAACAAAGGATTGTTCATGGACGAGGTGCATGTTTTAATCATTCCCTGGTATTCAAGTTGATCTAAGATCTTCCTGACCTGTTTGTTTGCTTCTTGCTTAACTGGGTACTGCCTTTGTGCAGTTGGTTGATTTTTTTAACTGGATATAATGGTGAGGAGAGTCCTCATCCCACCCTGAATGATTTTTATAAATGAATTGGAATGTGGTTGGAGAAGGCTAACATAATGATGTCTTCGCCATGTGGGCACACCCTGACAAATTGTGGTGGCCAGTCTTGTTCAGCTAGAAGAATGTCATAACCCTTAGAAAGTCGTTCCCAAAAGAGTGTTCTCACATTTCTTGGTATGTTCCCCTCCATCTGGAGTCTTATTTCATATAACTTATGTGGAGAACTAACCTTGGTATCTGCAGTTTCCACTTGAATGAATTCATTCAAGTCCACTGTCTCCAGATGATCCTTCAATTTCTTGCAAGCTTTGGGGACTTCTGTTGCGCTGTCCAACATTGTCTGAGCCCATTCCCCGTTCTTCAGTTGTATCCTCAAGATCCTCTGCAAGACTGATTTTTCGACCTGCTACCTTCTTCTTGGTGCATTGAGGTTTCATGTTTTTCTGAAAGTGTTGATCGTCTTTGAATTTTACGCGTTCTTCCTTGTGTTCTGACCGTCCTCTTCTTTTGGATTTCTGTGAGGAAGTCTGAAAGGTACAAGAGGAACGTGTATCAGTATCTTGATATCTTTCAGGTTTTCCCAAATTATCCCTATTCCTGAGGTTATACCTCCTTTCAGAGGGCTCCTTTTGAGGAGACCTACCTCTGGATTGAGAACTCTTCTCTTTAGAAGTTTGTTTGGTGTTTTCCCACTTCTTTTTAATAGGAGTAGGAGTGTCTCTAGAAAAGACCTTTAACTGTGTAATTCTATTAATTTGTGTATATTATTAAGTAATTGTTCATCCGACATTGATTCAATGTCTGGATCAGGTCTGTAGTTTTCTAAAGCTAGCCATGTTGCTCCTGGTCTACCTAGTGGACTGAGCCTGGTAATGTGATTTATATGTTTTAGGGCGCCTTTAAACCAGAGCGCATGCTCTTGGTAAGTTAGTGGAATTTCAATATTCTCGAAAGGAATGTATTTCGCTTGTGGTTCATCTTCAATGTAGAAGTGAAACACATATTTTCTTGGATCTGCTTCAGGGAAGACTATCCATGAATAGAATACCTCTGTCTGGTGATATTCTTGTGCCTCTATCACAAAAACTGCCCTACCACCTCTCTACTGAAAATCATTTTTTATAAGTTTTTTAGTAATGGCTTTCCTTAAATTAGAGGTATGCTTATAGCGTCCTTGTTGGTTTCTTGGAAACCTGTTATGTTAAAAGCTACTGGATCAGCTGCTGCTTCACCGTTCTCGGTGTCACTATCCGTCATTTTGTTGACTGAAAGTTTGCAAAGCAAGTTTCAAGGAAACAAAGATAAGGTGCACAATATTTTTTGAACACTGTATCCTTCAACGTTGAATAAACCAAAAAGCTAATACATAGGATTTTTTGTCCTACTCAGCTATGGCGGATATTATCCTTTTACCCACTCCAGATGTCTATTAGAGCATTTACGGGAAAAGGGGTCTCTGAGAAAAGCACGACTGAGTTACTTTAGTATCTAGCGTTAAATTAGTGCCTTACCAAACGTTGGGTGCCATGTAGTGCAGTTCCTATATTTCCAATAGGCTCTGCGCATTGGAATATTATATCCTATAGATATGACGTAGGACTTAGGCCAATAGGTCTCTATCGAATATACTAAACTTAATTGTGAGTGCCAGTTAGCTCAGAGGTCACTAGAAACTTTCTTGAATACACAAGAAGGGATTTGTTTCTGACAACCGCATAAACACGACAACTTTGCTTCCTTAGGACTGGAATAACTATCTTCAGAGTATTTCACTCAGTCAATCGTGCATGCTTCGTTTCTACAGAGTTTGCAGAGAAATAGTGAGACGGGCGTTTTCAATAAAAGATTTATTGAACAGTCTTCTTTCTCATGCAAGAGAGTGAACTGCTACAATCGTTAGACAGAATGCAAAGTATAATGCGTACAGCGAAAAAAGTATAAAATAATACTGTAATAGCATTGTATGGTTTCTAAACCATATAAAAATACATTCCTAAATAACACAGGCTAAAATACTCAACTGGTGCTTCTAAAAAATGCCCACCCCAATGTACCTAACCTAGGTCTAGTACGAGGGAAGAAGTAAGTATGGTGTTTAGAATAGGTTTAGTTTGTGCCTAGAATCTACCAAAGGTTTCTCTAGGTTCTAATCAGCTCCATACCTTAGCATGAAGGAGGTCTGTTATCTCTGTCTCGGGACTCGATTTCCCAACACCCTGCAAGGGAAGTCAGAAACACTGGAGCTGGATTTCTCAACAGAGGAGGGCAGCTTCCTGATCAGTGCGTCAGCTGGAGAGTCGGTACTTGCTGAAGCGAGCTGCGTCGGGCAAGTAGGTCGTCGAACTGCTCCAAACCACTGTGCTTTGCTATAGCAAGTGAAGGTATATTTATACCTTGAAAGTGTTTAGGAATGCCATGTTTGATGTAAAGTCGGGCATATGAACGTCATGAATGAACCCCTAAGGAATAGATGTTCATTGTAAAACTAACTGAGTTCTTGGAGAAATCAATATTCAAGCAAGTGGAAGTCCCTAACGGCTTAAGCTGGTTATCCAAGAAATAGTTGTGACGTTTGGTGAACGGGTGGAAGTAGCCATGCCTGTATTTGGGCTGCATGGACTATGCCTAAATTAGCGCTTAATTTCTATGCCTATATAAGGGCAACCTGAATTGTACCTTTATAAGGGCATGAATCGGGAAAATCCATTCGGAATCTAAAACGCCATACAACAAGATGGTGCTTATTTATTGTTATTGTTATTGTTATTAAGTCTTTTGTATCGCGCTCTGTTACTACAAAGTATCCTGGCGCGGTGAGTTTTAGAAAAAGAGAGTGTCAGAACATAGCATAACCAACCCAACTAGAGAGGGGCATTAAACAGATGTGTTTTTAACCCCTTCTTAAAAACAGAGATGGTCGGAGAGGCTCTAAGGTACAGAGGAAGTGCATTCCAGGCTCTGGCGGCTTTAAATGCAATGGACTGGCCTCCCAGTCTGGCATATTTGTATCTAGGCAGGGCCATTTGACATTGGTTGGCAGAGCGCAGTGCACGGTTTGGGGTGTAAAATGAGAACCGTTTCAGCAGATAAACCGGTCCAAGACGATGGACCGCTCGAAATGCCAGAACCAGAACCTTAAAAAGAATTCGATGCGGCACTGGAAGCCAGTGAAGGCTTCGTATGTGGCTCTGCACACTGGATCTCCTAGGTAGCGAGAATAGCAGACGTACTGGCGCATTTTGGATCACCTGCAAGCGGTGTACCATGTAGTCAGGCAAGCCACTAAATAGTGCGTTTGCATAGTCGAGCCGAGGCAGAATCAGGGCTCGTAATACAGTCTCTTTGGCTACTCTAGGGAGAAGAGGGAAATATCTTCTCAGAGTTTTAAGAGTGGCGAAGCAAATGCCAGTCAGTTTTTTGATGTGGTCCGAAAATTTAAGGTCCTGTCCAAACCAGACCCCCAAATTCTTGGCTGGACCTCCCACTGAGTTAGGGCAGGGCAGGTCCGAGGGCCATATCTGGTCCTTAAAGTTGTCAGGGAAGGAACCAAAGAAAAGGACCTCGGACTTGTCTTCATTGCACTTAAGTTGGACCTGTGGACATTTATGCTTAGTACTATTATGCTTTTGCACCCCTCATGTTGCATATTATTTTTCAGCTAATTTTAAAGGCACCAGAGAGAATGAGCCTTAAATGTAAGACCGTATCAACCCAGTCAAGTGCTGTTAGACCTAACAGCCATATGGTGGTCTTTACCCAAACATTTTGCCTCCACCTTTCCACTTTTGGCTGAATGCATTTTTGTTGGCCATGGGATACTGTGTCCTTTACCACTGCTAACTAGTGCAAATGTGCATGTGCTCACTCCCTAACACATGTTAAAACTGGCTTACACCTGATTGGCATATTTAATTTGCTTATAAGTCCAGAGTAGAGTGCTATACCCTATGTCCAAGGCCTGTACAAAATGCTACTAGTGGGCCTGCAGCACCTATTGTACTACCCAATTAAGTAGCCCTTTTAGACATGTCGCAGGCCTGTCATTGAAGCCAGCTAGCATTTTCAGTTTGCCAATTCGGCTTGGCAAAATATCCTGCTTGCCAAGGTTCAAACACCCTTTTTAGTACATATAAGTCACCACTGAGGTGGGCCCTAACTAGCCCGTACGGCAGAGTGCATTGTGATTAAAAATTGTACATGTAATTTAAAATTTTACATGTCCTGGTAGTAAAATTGCCTAAATTCTTTTTCACTACTATGAGGCTTAAAACTCCCATAGGATAACATGGGGTTACCTTATTACATTTAATAGGTCATACATTTAATTCAATACACACCATAACATCACAGCAACCATCAATGAAAAGAACCATACAAATACAATGTTCTCTATCCGCAATACAGCAATCATTTTTAAGTACATCCAATATATATATTTATGCATTTTCAGTTTCTCTATATATGTACCTTATAATCAATCAATATCTAAAACGATTCATATTTTCCAGACTTACTAAATGATCAACTCATTTAAATGCAATTCTTATATTGAGCTAAAATTTTGAGGCCAATTTGTCACCTAAAGTCCTTCTGTCTCTGACTGCTCCTGCACTGAAGCTGGTGACAGAGTGACAAACTTCCGTGTCTGTTAGAAGCTGGAGATACAAAAACACAGGTCTAACTTTTTTAAAATGTAACCAATTTAAAGTAGGATGGATAAAACAGACCTCAAGGCTCTGTCCATATGGCAAAACATTATAAGGTGCAGCGTGTCCTGATTAGAGACATTACTACAGCAACAGGGGTTAATATCCGAATATTTTGTCCAGTCCTTCAGTATTTGTAATAGTTGATGAAACATGTGTAGCCTAAATCTGGTCAAAAGATATCTGTGATGGTTTAGCATTACAAAACAATAGAGTTCAAGTAACTTAGCAGTTTAAATAATAATTGAATGTCTAACAATTGTTTCGACAAAGCCCCAGATTCTCTCACTGACCATTTCTGCATAAGAAAGGTTTTCTTAGTCCAGACCATGTCAGCCTTAATGATTTTTTGCTCAGTTGAATAAATAACTCTGGTCTTCCGAGCGCCCTATAATTCAATTTTAAAAAATTCGACCAAGGGATTGATGATACATGAACAAGCTTAAGACAATCTTCCATAACTAGACGATTGAAGGTGGCTTGTGGGTTAGTCCATACTTTCAGCATAGCAATAGGGGTCACAACTGTATCAAATCAGAGAACTATCTAATGGTAAACTCTTCATGGCCCAACAAAGGTGTTACATTGTTTGGCTGAAATTAAAACCTTCTCAGAAATGTATTCTCCACTCTCTAGAGAGATTGTGCGGTGGTTGGTATAACCCATATAAGGGATTTGATAGACACTTGGCTTTGTATATTTTAATCATAGTGTCAACTACTCTAGAATTTAGAACCCAGACACTTAGCAAAGTCAAATACACCTTGGATAACCCTATTTAACAGTAGGCATTTGGTTTTAATAAGAAAAGGTCAATTTAATGAAGTTTTGAACAAAACACCAAGGCAAGAAAATGTTTTTACTTTGCTGAATTGATTACTCTTGATAAAAAGACCTAAACTTAGGGCACAATACACAAACGGCCCCCACACTTGAGGTGGAAGCCCCACAGCCGTGGTATGGTGCCCCTACTTATGGGGGGACCACCAAACTGCAGTTTGTCATTCCAGAGGTCCTGCCACAAGTGAGGCCTGCCACCACAACAGCTGGACCTCCACCACAAGTGCAGAGGCCCTTTGTGAATCTGACTCATAGTGTTTTTGGGCCTATAACCATAATGTGTGAATTTTTAACATTCAAGCTGCAGTTTCACTAGTCGTTACTAGTTGTCCCTCACGAGTCAAATGCAAAAGCATTGAAACCCTTTCATGAAGCAGCAGTTCCACTAGTCGTTACTAGGTGTCCCTCATGTGTCAAATGCAAAAGCATTTGACTTGAGGGACACCTAGCAACGACTAGTTGAACCGCAGATCTTTGTAGAAATATTTTGATATTGGATAGTATAATATTCGCTGCCCACTGCGAATCTCGTCCCATAATGCTTTTAAGGGCCTCTGGTTGGGATTGTAATTTTGCCCATAACTGTGCTTGGGGGTGGCCCTAAGAGGATGGAACCACCACTGAACCGTTCAGCATGATATGGTATTTGTGTCAAAGGCATCTGTTTGGTCCTCCTCCTAGGTTAGGGGGGACCCCAAAATCATCACAACTCTCATAGCCTGATATTTTTCATTTTCAAAGTTCACTTTTGTGAATTGGTTATATGCTTTTTAGCATGTAAAGTTGCTTTATCAAAGCATTTGTGGGTGTAATTTAGTAGCTGACTCAGCTACGTGGAGGAGCAGAGTTTTTGCCTGAATTCCATAATTTTAATGGAATGCGTAGATAACAAATCTCCGCAAACTCTGCTAGCGGAGTTGAGTTCATTGCCCAAGGTTAGTAATTACTTTGCCCATAGGAGCGGATTCCATTAGTGCGCCCCCCCCCAACGATCTTGGTCACTCATCTTGTACCTCTGTGGCTGAGCTGGAAATCAGACAGGGCTTTGTGATGAACGATAGACATATCTGCCAGGTGGTTAGACAAAATGGGCAAAGATAAAACACCAAAATCCCAAGCTAACAAAATACTGAACTATGTCCAACCTGTCTCACACGGCCCTGAAGATAGAGGCAATGGCAGGGTACCAGAGAAAGAGGCATCAGAGGGGGCGGGAGACTAGTCTCTGACCCTCATGGACGTGATTTGCGCCACACAGGCGACAAGGGATGACATGATCAGGAAAATTGTTGCCGTGGCCATTGACGTCAATTGGCTGCAATGTCACCTACAGAAGGTCTCGGAGACACTGAAGAGCGAAGTCAAGAGTCTCTGTGCTACAGCGGTGGACCTGAAAAGGCAGGTGATTAGGCTCTACGATCGAGCCAAGGACTCTGAATACCGCTCAAGAAGAGGGAACCTGAGATTTGTGGGATTGCCGGAGAGATTATAGGGAGTTGCCGCAGATCTCTTTTTGGAGAACAGGATTACCCACGAAATGGCACCCAAGCAATTGTTTTTAGTGTGGAAAGGGCACACAGAGTGCTGGTGGCCACCCGCCGCCCGAAGCCCCTCCCTGGACCAATATCGCTAAACTGTTTAACTTTAGAGACAGAGATCTCCTGCCTAAACTTTCACGTGGTGGATGGTGCTTCTTTTTTGAGCGTGACTTCGATATATCCTGATTACACACAAAGGGTTCAAGAGCAGAGAAAGACCTACATTTCCATCAAGCGACAACTTAGAGACCTGAATTTGAAGTACAGTCACATGTTCCAGGCGAAGCTTGGGGTGGAGAGTCAGGGCCGGATCTTGTTTTTTTATCGGCGGAGGAGGCAAGGGACTGGCTAGACACTAAAGCTCCAGAAGGAAGAAGACTGGTCTCCTAAACGGGCACTGCAGGCTCAAACAACCCAAGATCGCCTGTGAGGATTCGGCGGCAGCTTCAGAACCAAAAGCTCAAAGGGAGAACAATGAGCCTGGGCGGGATCATTGTACAGCGGGATGGCATGTTGCAGACTTCAGACACGGAGATTGTCCCGGATTCTGTGGAGGCGAGGCCAGAACTTGTACAAGGCACAGGCAGCTCTGGTGGAGGGAGAGAATGATATCCATGAACTGTAAAGTATCTGTTATTTTGTTGAGCTACATCAGTGGGAGCTTGAACTGAGCTGAGGCATATGAGCAGGACCTGTTTTTCGGAGGGAGTGGTCGGGAGGAGGCATAGTAAGATTACACGGAAATGGCCCAAGACTATTGTATTATTGGGGTCCGCCTTCCTCTTTCCCGGTCTGGAGATATTTCTTTTGGTCTGGACATTTTAAAGGTCAAAGGCCTGGTTAATTGATGAAAATATAGTGGATGCGGGCTGCCAGCGGAGGAGCAGGGCCCCCAACAGAGCCTCGGTTCTCCGGGGAAGCTTGAGAGAAATCTCGCACCCCGGGGTAACCAACTCTCTTGCACAGCATTACCTGTTCTGGCTAAAGGGGGGGAGGTTTGGGGTGGTATGTATGATGGCTTACATGGAACTGTATGTGCTTAGTCACATGGCTGCCCGGGGGGTGGGGTGAAGGGTATTTCAAGTTCTTGTTTTTCTACGTTTGATTTGTTGTTTGGGAATCCATAGCATCACACAGAATTACACCATATCACAGCGGTGCTGGTTAAGAAAGGGAGGGAACCCAGGGCGGAGAGGGCTGTGCACCCCAACCATACCATCACTTTGCCATGACGGTGCAGGTATTGAAGTTCCTTAGTTGGAATGTCCGAGGGCTGTCAAACATAGTCAAACGTCGCAGACTACATGCTTTTCTAAGATGATACAGGGTTGCAGTTGCTGGCAAGAAAAAAAAAGCACAAGTGAGCTCCTCCCAGGCTTCCCTATGTAAACAATCCTTTCTTTCCTTCAAGGTCTGTTTATATACAGACCAATACCTGGAGACCCTAATAACGTCTCTAGGGATTTTGTAAGGGCTATCTTAAAATCATAAAGTGCATTGTGCAAGAATGGTCCAGCCATCATTCAGGATGGCGGCTTCTAAATCTGCCCTGCCTAGAGAGCAAAGATTTGACAACTCTGCATATGTGACTAAAGGAGGACAGAATATTATTTTTAGGAAGGCCTTCATCCAGACAAATCCCCAAATCCTCATTACAATATTGAAATAGTTTGTAATCAAAATCATCTAGGTTAATCATGGCCCACTTTAATCTGTGATTTTGATCTCTTAAAAATTCTGACACGTCATGTTTTGGGACCTTAGCACATGACTGAAAATGCCAGTTAAAAGCTGCTGCTATTGGATTATGGTCACTTTGGCGGTCTCTTCGAAACTTGTAATCCATTAATTGATGGCGTAGCCCAGGAAAGACAGAGAAAAAAATCTATCACAGATCCTGTTCCTCTCCCCGTGAAAGTTAGTATTATGTCTCCCAGGAATTGCTTAATATCTAGCGGAGTTAGAATATCTAAATTATAACTAGCTAACACTGAGTTCATCAGGCCTTCCTGAGCCAAATGTGCTAAATGCACTCTGTATAAAGCTCCCTCATCATGTGTACAGAGATCCTGGGTCAGACAAACTTCACATAGATGCAAATAAAAATTGACTGTCAACATTTAGATAAAATCATCCCTTGTATTTAATTTTTAATCTAAAATATTGATAAGAGCCATAAAATGTGTCATCTTATATTGAGTAAAATTAGAATTGTTTTAATTCATGATAAGCATGCTGCCAATCAACTTAAATGTAAGCAGGGCAGCTGCTAAATTCCTTGAGTGAGTATCCACAAACTCAAAATAACAAGGAAGTTCAAATTACTTAGAGATTCAAACCTATTGGCAGTGAGAAGATTGTATATTTTCCTCCCATCACCCTACCTACTATTGTCTCTCTCTCACAGCTCGAAAGGGCATAGATAAGATGCTGTAAAAAACTCAGATAGAGCCACAATACTTAAATTGTGATCTGTGGGGTTATACAAACCCCTTACATGATCAACAACCACTTGCACATTTTTTACATTTGCCACCGCACAGTCACCCTCAAAGGTTTTAGAATTTTTACCGACCCAAGATACTCTTCTGACCATATTAATTTGATCATAGTTAGGATGACCTCATCTCTTCACTTATGTAGCCAGTGTGAAAACATATTCTTCAACTGTATGATGTTTTCAGGCCCTTTCAGGTAGGAAAGTCTCATTTGGTGTCTGAGGAATTGTTATTTATATCCCCTTTTAATGGTGCAGTCAAATTTAAAGTTACAATTTGGAAAATGACACTTTTAAAAAGGTGGCATTTTCTTGTCCTAACCATTTTGTAGCTGCAGCCTGTTCCTGGGTCCCATACCTAGGTGTAGTTGGCAGTTGGCCTCTGTGTATTCCTCTCAAGCAGTATCACAAGGTGTTGGCAGGTGGGCTATCTTGGCTTAATGGGGGGGGGACAAGGCTGTGACCTATCACACTTGCACATCAAAGGCACAAGCCCAGTTCCTTCACAAAGGACTTCAAACTAGCCTATTGTGAGCGTAGACAGAATAGGACCAGGACAGGGAGGCAGGAAATTCCAGACACCTCTGTAGGGGGAAGCTCCAGAAGCTTCTCCCGCTTCAAAGTAGACACTGGAAATAAAAAGGAGACCCTCATACCCACTCTTCATTTCACTTATGGACCAGTGGAAGGCTTAGAAGAAACACTCCTCTGCTGCATTGAGGACTGCCAAGCTGCTTTTCTGCACTGCTCTCCTGTTACCTGAGGAAGAAAGACTGGACCTGCACCTTGAAGCCAGGACCAGAGAGTGACCCCAATGATTAGTTGGCTGACCTCCTTATCGGAGCCTCAGGGACAGAAAAGGCTCCAACTATCTTGCACCTGGACCCTGCTTGCTGTGAGTCCTAAAACCCAAGTGGTGCCTCCCCACTCTTGGACCCTTCAAAGTTGAGATAAAGGTGCACTGCCAGCCCAGCTGTGGTCTCCATCAGAACCAAAAGAGTTTGACACAACCAGATTCAGCCATGTAGCTCCTCATCAGAACTGACGCAGTGCAACACAACCCAATATCGATCTCGCATTTCATCATTCACAGCTACACTGCGCAGATTATGCCCCTTTGCTGAGTCGAACTTGCAATTTTTTATTTTTTTGGTCCTCATTTATGCGATCTTTGTAGTTTTAGCAAACCAGGTCACCTCATTTTGATTGAGGAAGTAAACTCCTCAAAGTAAGAGAGGCACAACCATGTCTAAAAACCAACAAATTCTTTGGAATCCACCACCACGAGGTCACCTTGGTGATTCCTCTGAACTTGTGTGCTCATGTTTGTTGAAATCATTGGACGTCCCTTCCTACCCTATGCCATATTCTTTTCCCAAAGATCCCAGTATTTCGTACATTTGCACCCCCCCTAAGTTTATCTAGTTTCCTAAAATTATTGACTAAGAAAAGCCAATCTTCCACTTTAGGGGGGATGGAAGTGAGGTAATTGAAATTTTTATGGTCGAGTATGTCCCCTAACGTGTACCCCAACGTTTCCATGTACGTGCTTAAAGTACATGTAATTTCCCTCCATGACCGAATATGAAGACGCAAATACATTTGCGTCCAACGTTAACATGTCCTCTACCAGATCCACCTGGAATGGATCGATAATTCAGTTTCTAAACATGCCATGCCAACGTCTTTACATGGTACACTTTTTAGTTTTCCTGGCTCTGCCGAGCTAGGCCCTGATTTCTGTCTCTGCTTCTGAAAGCTGCAGCATGGAGATGCATCCCTGACCTCTGCCTTACTTCCTGCCAGCTCAGCGGTGCCCGGCTCGGCCTGGACTGCCTGCCAAATTCATGTTTTGCCTTCAAATTATCAGTTCATCCTCCTCGAAAACACATTCCAGTCTAGTGAAATAGTTAAACATATTCCCGGCTGCAGAGCAAAGGGCCCGGCCTTTTCTGTCCTCCTTGCAAGCGATTTACTGGCTCCGTTACCATGGTGAGCCCATGGCTCCGCACGTTGCACCCAGACACGTATGCACGCACTAGCTTTCAGTATTGGATGGCCTCTGCCCGAGAGACCTTTTACTTCAGACACTACATCCTCCAAACATAAGATACTAGATATGTTATAGGAACAGGTTGCCCTGACACTCCAGACACCAGTCTCCTCCACTAGTGCTAAAGTCAAAGCCCCCAGTTACACGTCATGCTAGTTGCGCGCACATCCAGGTTAAGGGTTTCTGCTGATTCTGCAACTTTTCCCTATGCATCCACCCACATGTGACGATTCTTGTGACGTTTCTCTGACATGAACAGTGCACGCCCATGTGTACGCCTCTTTTCACGCCTCCTCTTACGCACATGTGTTCTTATCTCACTCTTTTCACCTGTTACGCCTACTGTATTGGATTCAATTGTAAAGTTTTACTATATATAATGTGTAATGTTAATAAAACGTTGACTGTCCCTTCCTGAACCTTAGAGGTGACGGAACATGATGCTCCATCCTTAAGGATAAATGCCATTAAAGCCCGTATGACTCAGATACCACGGACTCTGCCTCTCATTTGAATGAGCTGTCCTGTAATGATAATTATACGGAAAAATGTCTAGGTAAATTCATTTACCACATAATTTGGCGCCCGAATAGGGACCCCCCCTTCCCCACTCGCCGGTGAAGTCACGCGGTTTTCGACCCCTTCTACAACCCCGACGGAAACCGTGCACGTTTGCGGGGTTTCCCGCTATCTTCCCTCGGGTCCACGAGGGAGACGGAGACTGCGGTCCGGCGTCCAGACGAGGCGGTGAGGAATGCGGAGGATCCCGACCAGAGCCCTAGTCGAGAGAGCAAGGTCCGAGGTGTCCGGAGGCCCACCTGTTCCGAAGCGCATGCGTGGTAGCGCGATGTGTGCCAGACCGATGTCGTAGCAGTCCAGTCCAGTCCAGAGTCCAGTCCAGTTTCCGAGGCCTTCAGTTTCTTGCTTCCCGGTGAGTACCGTTGTTGGGAACGCATTTAGACGGGTTCATTAATTTGTGCTCGGTAAAGACAGAGTTGGGTACACAATTCTGGTCCTGACGTGTTCACTTAGGTGGATACGGTCTGACGTGTCTCTTTACGAGACCGGTCTATACTGTTTTAGCAGTGCATCTAGTTAAAACACAGAAAAACTCGAGAGTTTTTCTGTGTTTTCTGTGTTCCAGGTAATTTCAGTCGTTTTAATGTGTTTTGATGTTGTGGTATGAGTGATTGTTTACTGTTTATTACAGTGGTTGTTGTATTCACTCCGGAAATGCCGCTGTTTTCGAAATTAGGTCAGATAGGTACTAGAAAAGGGATACTTGAAGAAGCAGTTCCTGTCCCGCCTAGGGACACTCCAGGATATTTTATGTACCACAAACACGGCTTAGATGCTGTGCTGTATTTAGACTTATGGGTGGATTACACCAAGAATCTGGAAGAGAAGTTTAGATGGCCTGTCTCAGGGACATGGGATGCAGATTGCATCATGAGAGTAGAAGAAGCGTTATGGAAAAAGAAAGCCAGACAATCTCAGAAAGATGCCATAGAATTGTGGCGCAAAGAATCGCATAGAAGAACAGAAAAAGCAATCAGAAAAGCCGAGAGAAGTAGAGAAGAATCCGAAAAAGCCAGAGAAAAAGAGTTACTAGAAGAAGGAGAACAGGTCAGATCAGAACAATTAGACCGCCAAAGAAATACACTCATTTCAGGCCTGTATCCAGTTCTGGCCGAGGGCCTGCCTAAGGCGACCCCGGAAGTACCCCGTAACTTGCCACCACCATTGGTTCCGACTAAACTCCGTCACAAAAAGACCGCAGCAGACATTTTCCTTTCTTCCTATTTAGATGATGTAGCTCCCGCATATACCAATGTACCCGTACAACCTGCTAATAATGTACTGCAGCATGTTCCGGTTGATCAAGCCATGACCCCTCCACGCCAAGACTCACTTCCTGCACCTGCTGTCACTTCCCCTTCTAATGCTGCTGCTACTGGTCCCCCTACTATTGGTCCTCTTAATCCTTTTGCGACAGATGCAACACAGAGTCAGTCCCCGTTACATGTACCATTCCCACACGCCATGACGTCAAGTCATGCTCATGGTTCTGCTTCAGGAGGTGCCGTAGGAGGCCACCCTCACACTCCGCCACAGTTACATCGAATGACAATGAAAGAATTAGCAACACAGCGTACTCCGAAAGCGATGCCACATGAAAAACTTAAACAGTATCTTACGGATTGTAGATATGATCCAGTACCTGGCAAGACAGGAGACATGATGTTAGCCTCGTTACGTCTACGACGTGTTACAGATTATTTGATGTTGTTACCAGAAATGCCAGAACATCTAGACAACATATATCATTTTATTAGAACGGGGGAGAGGCCAGAATGTATTCGTGAGGCCATGGCATATCAGAAAGTTGAGACACAAGGTTTACTATTACGATTCTTAATTAATTGTTTGATAAGGGAACAAGATCAGACAGGTGTTGTTAAGGAAGAGATGAATGTACTGACAAAATGGAGTCAAAATATTGCAGAATGTAAACACGATAAACAAACATGTATAGATGCCATGTCCAGAAAAATCCGTAAGGAAATAGTAGCAATACATACCAGACAGAAGGCTGAAAAGGAAGCCGAGTCAGACAAGAATGACTCCTCGGAGGAGGAGGTAGAAGCAGAGACTACAGCAGAGATTGAGGATAGAATAGCGTACGTAGGTAGAGTGAAACTCCCTAAACAGTATTCTTTTGATAGACCTTTCGACAGACCCATTTTAGAAAACAAGAAACGTTTCCTTTCCCCGATACCAGAGCAATGTTCTCTTGAACATATATTCCAAGTCACTGATAAAATACTGAAAGAGAGAATAGGTTATCATGAACTCACTACCTTACGTGATCAGGAACTAGCCCGGTCAGCAGTCCAATGGGCCGGGGATGACAGTATATATAAAGATGATTTAGTAGTGCAAACATTTTTAAGTCTTACTCCAGAAGAACAGCGACTAGCTGGTATATACATGACCCAACATCTCATTACTCAGTATGAAAATCAACAATCTGATCCAGGTCCATTGTATAATCTATTGCAAGACTTACTCCTGAGAAGATGGAGAGGTCTAGGTACTGATTTAATTGATATCATTCTAGAACAACGTCACAAATACAGAACTTTCCTGACTCCACGTTTTGTTTCCGTTCCACCCCCAGTAAGACGACCATATCACCTAGACAGACAGAACCCTTTACGAGAAGTACATCCAATCCGGAAGCCAGATGATACGCTTGAACGCGTATTCGTATACACTCCTTTGACTAAAATGGAATTATTGGAAATGAAGAAAATTGTACCTTGTCACGATAAAGATCCTGCAGGTTTCCACCGTGAATTAAAAGACATGTTACTTATGGGCGATTACATGTATTCTGACATTCTTAAAATGTTGAAAGTTTTATTACCAGCAGGGATTTACGAGAAACTGAAAGAAAAGGAATGGGAGGTGGGGGATAAAAAGATTGTTTGGACTGAATTAGAAGACGAAGAAAAGACACGTACCCCAGGTTTAGGTCTTGGGGACAAAACTAAAGCATTGCCAGGATTGTTAGTACAGGTTTTGCCTAGATTATTGACAGTCAAAAAGGAAGACTGGGATGCAATCTCAGCCTGCAAACAGAAACAAGACGAAGACACTAGTGATTTTTATTCAAGATTCGAGAAATGTTTTATTATTAATAGTGGCCTGAAAACAAGTAGCGAGTCATTCCCACATCTATTCGTGACCAAACTAGTCGAGAATTCCCTACCACAGGTTAAAAACAGAGTATTGAAAGTCGAAAGTACATGGCAAGCTAATACGCCTTCCCAAATGTTACAGATGTTACAGTACCACCAGAACAGAATTAGAGAGGAACACGATCATGAACAGAGACGTATGAAAGACACGAAAATGAATGTACTAGTTGCCCAGTCTGTTCCAGCAGATGGTCAGAAGAGGGGTAACACGCAGAACACACAGACTAGTCATCCTACAGGTCCTGTTAAAGGAAATTGCAATTATTGCAAGCAGCCAGGTCACTTTATAAGTGATTGTGCCGTTCTCAGACACAATATTCTTACAGGCAAAACGAAAGAAAGACCACGTCCGCCTAGAACAGAACATGTTCAACAGAATATTCCACAGAACACGCAACCTCCACTGAATGCCCAGCAACAGACAGTAGCTGTACCGCAACCCCAACCCATTGCCGCGACACAACACGTCACACAGCAAATGTACCAGTATGCACAATCCGATTACCCAGATTATCAGCAGTACACATGAAACAGCCTAGAGAGGGAGGTTGGCTTGCCCCTTATCGAGGTTCCTGTAGATCAAGATGGTCCCTATGTACATAGTCAGGTATTAGGGAAAGACAGAAAAATTTTGATTGACACGGGGGCGAGCAGAACTACCATCAGTCATGACGAGGTCCCAGGGGCACCCCTCTCAGGCTCACAGAATGTTTCCCTTGGTTTTTCAGGAAAGCCTATTGTTAACGAAGTATCACAGCCAGTTCCCCTTGCAGTTGGTCCATTGTCCCGTACTACAGATTTATTGCTTACGAAATCGTGTCCTGAAAACTTACTTGGTATTAAAACACTGAAAGCTCTAGGAGCAGTTATATGTTGTTCCCCAGAAGGAGTGAGATTATTCCTTCGTGATTTCAAGGGCCATTATGTATTGAGAGATTTTGATGTCAGATTGAAAGATGTTCCACAGCATTTATGGCCGCAAGGTCCAACTGATGTAGGTTGTATGCACATTACTCCCTATCGTGTCACACTCAAGCAAGGTGTTGTACTGCCCCGAATCCGACAATACAAATTGCCCCCCGAGGCTGTAGCAGCCTTACTGAAAATTATTGATGAACTCATAGCCCAAGGAGTAGTTGTAGAAACCGACTCCAATGTATGTAATTCTCCAATCATCCCGATTCTTAAACGAACTGACCCAAATGCACCTCCAGTCTATCGGCTGGTGATCGATCTTCGTGAACTTAATAAATGTATAGTACCACAGTATCCAGTGGTCCCAGATATCTCATCACTACTGACTGCCATTGATTCCGAAGCTGCGTTCTTTACTGTAATTGACCTCAAGAACGCCTTCTTCAGCGTCCCCATTCATCCTGATAGCCAATACTTATTCGGATTCTGTTTAAATGGCCGAAGCTTTAAATTTGCACGTGCACCTCAAGGGTTCACGGAAAGTCCGAGTATTTACAGCCAAGCATTGAAAAGACAACTAGACAGTATTCACATGCCTACTGACACTGCTCTACTACAGTATGTTGATGATCTACTGATCACAGCACGGACCGAACGTGACTGCGAGCGCGCGTCACTGACAGTCTTGTATTTTCTGGCCGAGAAGGGGCACAAAGTATCCCCTTCGAAAACTCCAATTCTGTGCCCAGCAAGTGATATACCTTGGGCACTTGCTGTCCAAGAGGGGTAGACAGTTGACACCAGATCGTATCCAGTTAATTGCACATCTGCCACAACCCAAGACTCAAAAGGAAGTACGGGCCTTTATTGGCCTCACTTCGTACTGCAGACAATGGATTCCCCAGTATGCATTTCTAGCCAAGCCACTCATACAGTTGACAACACAGGAGGTAGCGACTTCGACTGTCCTCCCTTGGACTCAGGAACATACACAGGCTTTTAATGACTTGAAGAAAGCCTTTTGTCAAGCACCAGTTTTAGCTACACCATGTTACAGCAAACCTTTTACACTTTTTGTCACCGAACGCGATGGCACAGCGTTGTCCGTTCTCACACAAGATCAAGCAGGACACCACAAGCATTGTGCTTATTTTTCTAGTACATTGGATCCAGTAGCCCAGGCTCTGCCTGCGTGCTTGAAATCAGTTGCAGCAACAGCTCTAGCTATCAGACAAAGCGATTCAATAGTGTTAGGACATCCTTTGACAGTACAGGTTCCACATTCCGTGGAAGTACTTCTGAACCGTACACAGACTCAACACTTGACCATAGCACGATTGACAGGTTATGAATTGACACTGTTCCAGCCACACATAGAAATCAGACCCTCGAGTACAACAGATCCAGCACCACACGACTGTGTAGAAGTCATTAATACAGTGACGAAGCCCCGACAAGACTTGACAGATATTGCATTAACCGATCCAGACCTGACGCTTTACGTGGATGGTTCATGTATGAGAACAAGTACAGGAGAATTAGTGGCCGCCTATGCAGTGACCACTGAATCTGAAGTCATAGAAACACACCGTATTGACACACTATCTGCTCAAGCTGCAGAACTCATTGCTCTGACCCAAGCATGTATAATAGCCAAGAACAAGAAAGTTAACATATACACAGACTCACAGTATGCATTCGGAGTCGTTCACGACTTCGGAGTTCTTTGGGAAGAGAGAGGTTTCTTGACTTCTCACGGTACCAAGATCCAGCACGGTCCCCTCATTCAAGCTCTGTTAGAAGCAATACACTTGCCGACAGCCATAGCCATTATGAAATGCAAAGCACATACCAAAGTCACCGACACAATTTCCCTGGGTAACAACCTGGCAGATCGTACAGCCAAATACACTGCTCAGACAGACATTCCGACTGACATGACAAGGATTGATCCGACTACACTGACACATTGCCTGACAGTTAAGGATCCCATTCTAGATGTACTTGACATACAGACACATGCCACTTCAGATGAAATCAAGAAATGGACTGAACAAGGAGGGATCCAAACAGATCAGGGATGGATAACGAAGGGAAGGGCCACATGGTTCCTCCCCGACTCTATGGTTCAAGTTATAATTAACACAGCTCATAGTCCAGCACACTTAGGAGAGAAAGCCATGTTAGACAGTTTACAGAATCTTTGGTACAACAAACATTTATGAGCAGCCGCAAAACAGAAAGTGCGTACTTGCATGATCTGTTGTCAGTTCAATCCAGGAAAAGGTGTCCCCGTGGAACAGGGTGGATTTCATCCTCCTGACCATCCTTTTGAAGTCCTCCAGATGGATTATATCCAGATGGACCGAGGTCGAGGATTTAAGTATGTCCTCGTAGTTGTATGTGCTCTTTCCCGATGGACAGAAGCATATCCAGTCCCCGATTACGCTGCTGTAACCACTGCCAAACAGCTGGTACGTGAGTTTTTCCCGCGGTACGGTTTGCCCCGTGTCGTGTACTCTGATAATGGACAGCCATTCTTGTCCGAGCTTATGAAGCAGGTGTCACTCCTGTTAGGTTACCAGTGGAAGTTCCATTGTGTCCGACATCCTGAAGCCGCAGGTCTCGTAGAGAGACATAATCAGACCCTGAAAACACGCCTAGCCAAAATATGTGCAGAGAAAGGTGTAGATTGGATAGTTGCCTTGCAAGTTGCACTCTTTTATATGCAAATGGTAGCTCATTCTAGGACAGGGCTATCCCCGTATGAGGTGGTCTTCGGTAGGCCTCCTAATATGTGGGGGACGCCTATGCCCCGTAAAATCACAGATGTTGACAGTTCTATGCTGACAGATTACTTGGCTGCATTGATGTCTGCACTACAATCTTGTCGTTCACAGGTCGCGGCAGCCTTCCCAGATAACACCGAGGTGAAACCGCATGAACTGGTTCCAGGTGACATCGTCGTGGTCCGCAATTTCGACAGATCAAGCCCTCTGGAGCCCCGCTGGAAGGAGCCTAAAATCGTTCTGATGACCACAAGGACCGCTCTAAAAGTGGAAGGAAGAAAAGGCTGGCTCCATTCGAGCCATGTGAAGAAATTTTTTGGACTTCCGCCAAAAACTGTTTCCCAGGACTGCCACATTCCAGACACTGATACTAAACTCCCCCTGCTAGAGAAAACTCCCCAAGAGGAGTACCGTACAAAGTTGAGGTCTAGTAAGTCAGACAGTTTAATTGTTTAAGTCCCCTCCTGGGTGAAGCGGTTAGACAGGTTCCTGACATGTATAAGATAGACCCCACTAGTGAGAGAGATAGACAGGAGATCAAGAAACAGAAATATTGTAAAAATCTCCGAAGTCGTTGTGTTCTAACGTTACTTATTATGTTAATTCTGAGTCTTACGATAATCTGCACGAGTTGGATGTTACATATGTTCTTTCCTATTGCACATTCCTTTTCTAATGACTCTGCAGAGCACACGTTTAGTGAACTGCCCCCACATGAGCTTTCCTATCGTTTAGCGATGCGCAACAATACATTCATCCGTATGTTACACCATTCTCACCAGACCAGCAATGCCACTAATTGCTGGATATGTGGCCGACTCCCTCCCTATCAGAACTACAAGGGAGCTCTGCCCCTCTTTCCTTATCCGTTTACACATAATGGTTCCTGTGGTGCATGGTTTAGTTTGATTTCCTCTTTAGACACTGAATCCAGAGTTTCCCAGGGCGATTGGATATGGGGAAACCTGAACACAGTTATGAACAAAGCATGTTTCCCAGACGAGGAAGGTCTTCCACAAATGACAGGGACCGATCTAGAAAATGAAGTGTATGGATTAGGTAATTTTACACTTAACCTCATGATTCTAAATGTTCAGTCCGAAACTAATATAGACTTGCCATCAATATCAGTCTTACCAGTAAAAGGTGTATTATGCGTCAGGAAGAGTGGTTCAGTGCACCTAGGACACAGTGATTGTGATACTGTTGTCGAATTCAGTGATAAAGGCAAGTCTACTTTCAAAGCTTCCCGACATTCATATTTTGTTTGTGGTCAGACAGCCTATATACGTATACCTCCAGACTGGGATGGTACTTGTTTTATTGCATTCCTATTGCCACCTGTTTTTCTAGCCCCATCTGATTATCACAGGAATTCCCGCCTTACTCACGTTAGACAAAAGAGAGGTCTCCCGATTGTCGATCAGACTGAAACTACATTGGAACAATACATAGATTTCAATAAAGGATTCTTTCCATACATAGGTACTGTCTCCAATAGTAAACTGATACGCAAGTTAACCAGAATCCTCGAAGCCGTAGTGAATGAGACTACTTCTGCCCTAGGTAACTTAACAGAAGAGCAGTCTGCTATGAGACTTGTTGTTCTTCAGAACCGCCTTGTCCTTGACGTCATCCTGGCCGATAGGGGCGGGGCTTGTAGAGTCATCGGATCCAGTTGTTGTGTGTTTATTCCTAATAACGCACCATCAGTATACAAAGCAATAACCAGGCTTCATGAAATAGCTCATCAGCTACACCAGAATCCAGGCTCCTGGACTTGGTCCGGTTGGCTCTGGAATGTAATATCAGCCTGGGGATGGAAGTTATTGTCATTCCTAGGAATCGCACTGCTCATAGTCTTCAGTTGTTGTATATGCCTACAATGTGGGCCAGCGATTTGCGGCTTGTGTGCCACAGCCTGCGTTCCACATCCAAGTTCACGTTCCAGTTCCCGTCTGAGAAAAGATGAGCAGATGATGTTATATGAACAGATAGATGGTCTCATGAAGATAGACATATCCTGAAGGGGACGTAGGGGACAAGGAGGGAATGAGGTAATTGAAATTTTTATGGTCGAGTATGTCCCCTAACGTGTACCCCAACGTTTCCATGTACGTGCTTAAAGTACCTGTAATTTCCCTCCATGACCGAATATGAAGACGCAAATACATTTGCATCCAACGTTAACATGTCCTCTACCAGATCCACCTGGAATGGATCGATAATTCCGTTTCTAAACATGCCATGCCAACGTCTTTACATGGTACACTTTTTGGTTTTCCTGGCTCTGCCGAGCTAGGCCCTGATTTCTGACTTCGAACCACTTCTGTCTCTGCTTCTGAAAGCTGCAGCATGGAGATGCATCCCTGACCTCTGCCTTACTTCCTGCCAGCGCAGCGGTGCCCGGCTCGGCCTGGACTGCCTGCCAAATTCATGTTTTGCCTTCAAATTATCAGTTCATCCTCCTCGAAAACACATTCCAGTCTAGTGAAATAGTTAAACATATTCCCGGCTGCAGAGCAAAGGGCCCGGCCTTTTCTGTCCTCCTTGCAAGTGATTTACTGGCTCCGTTACCATGGTGGGCCCATGGCTCCGCACGTTGCACCCAGACACGTATGCACGCACTAGCTTTCAGTATTGGATGGCCCCTGCCCGAGAGACCTTTTACTTCAGACACTACATCCTCCAAACATAAGATACTAGATATGTTATAGGTACAGGTTGCCCCGACACTCCAGACACCAGTCTCCTCCACTAGTGCTAAAGTCAAAGCCCCCAGTTACACGTCATGCTAGTTGCGCGCGCATCCAGGTTAAGGGTTTCTGCTGATTCCGCAACTTTTCCCTATGCATCCACCCACATGTGACGATTCTTGTGACGTTTCTCTGACATGAACAGTGCACGCCCATGTGTACGCCTCTTTTCACGCCTCCTCTTACGCACATGTGTTCTTATCTCACTCTTTTCACCTGTTACGCCTACTGTATTGGATTCAATTGTAAAGTTTTACTATATATAATGTGTAATGTTAATAAAACGTTGACTGTCCCTTCCTGAACCTTAGAGGTGACGGAACATGATGCTCCATCCTTAAGGATAAATGCCATTAAAGCCCGTATGACTCAGATACCACGGACTCTGCCTCTCATTTGAATGAGCTGTCTTGTAATGATAATTATACGGAAAAATGTCTAGGTAAATTTATTTACCACAGAAGAATCCAATTTATACACACCTCACGTCTAGCCAATAACATTAAGGTGAATAGGAGATGTTTCTGATAGTTGCTTTAAACAATATCAAGATCATTACTATCCAAAATGCCAAAAATAACATTAAAAGTGCGTACCTTCCAATCAATGTTTAAGGCTTTATTAACTGTCTTACTGATCTCATTCCAGTAAGTATCGAGATGGGCACAAGAATGAGACATGTGTATGTCGTTTGCCCTCATCTCGCAACATTTGGGACATTTTTTCGTCACCTGGTTATTTATTTTTGATAACCTTTCAGGCGTCCAGTAAGATCTGTGCAAAGTAAAAAGATGGTTTCTCCTAAGAGGTGCAGAAACTATAATAAACCATAAAAAAGCGCAGGATACCTGCCATAGTTGATGCAAGTTCTGACCTGGGAAGATCTTCTTCCAAGAATCATCTTGTGTGTTAAAGTCAGTCTCATCCCTTTGTATCAAATACTAGTACCATTTCAAGACTTCTTTTGGACCTGGATCTTTTAGTATTTCTTCCTCTAATTTCTCAATATTGTCTGGCATTATCTCCTGTTCCTTGTACTAGCTTGCCAGCTAATAGTATTTAAACCTCGAAATAGTTGCATTGGTTCTATCCAATAGTGCATCCCAGCTTATTAGATAACCATGTTCTATGAGTTTCCCCCATCTTGATATCCCAGCTTTTTTAGGGGGTCTGCTAGAGAGTCTTTCAAGCATTCTGGTGTTCCCGGGGAGTTCCATATTAGTGCAGACATGCTATAGTATGGGAGTTTCCATGTTTTCCTTATCTTGTACCATACTTTGTATGCTGACTTTGAGACCTTTAATTTAATTTTTTTTTAAATACGTAGGATGGCCAACCTTATAAAACAATGATCATTGTTGGTTACAGCTTTCCAGTAGGCAATGTAGAGATTGTGGGATTTAAAATGTATCCTGATATTTTTGAAGTTGAAGGCTTTGTAGTATATCATGAGGTAAAAAAACGAAAATTGGCCTAGTGAAATGAAAGACTGATTCATGGAGGGCTAGAGGTGGGCCAACTGAAGTGCAAAGACCTATAAATATCTGTGCATTTTATTTGACAACAGGGTTTAGGTTAAAAGCCATCTAAAAGCTTTGGGGACAAAAACTTCTACTCTAATTTACCCGTTTATATGCTTACGTAAATCATTGAGGTGCCAATAGTACGAACATCTTCTTAAGGTTTTGGGAGCAAAGCTACAGCCCACAATTACACATGGCTCACCTATCACCAGGGGGAGAATATGAAATTATTGGACTTACTAGTAATCAAGGACCAGAAATCAGTCTTTGGAATCCCCAGGTCAATTGGGCAAGGCGAACTCAGATTGTTGTTTAGCCTCCAAAGACAGTCCATGGTGACGCAAGGGTCATTCTGGAAATGTATGTATTTCCTGTTTTTATCTGACCCTGACTCTTTAGCAAATAGCTGCTGGTGTGAAATAACTTGTTCTGTCTGTAGAGACCAATAATCAGAGGGGCCCCCTGTAACGAATACGGGCAGACGTCAGGGGAAGAGAACACAACTGTAAAGGGTAAAGTCCACCCAAATAAATCGAACAATGGCTCACAAGGAATCCACAAGTTTACATATATAGTGCACGAGCTCACAATGGCGGACAACAGAAAAATCACAGGGATAGAAGGGTTCAGGATATAAGTGTACAAAAAACTTTATTTTTCTTTTATCATACTCAATTCATATATTCGTTATTCAAAGCATAGGACATCATAACAACTCAACATATAAATAGAAAATTATTGCCAAAATAAATATACATAATAAGACATAGTTTCCCCACATCAACCTCTTTCGTCAGTGCAGACTAAAGACCACGCTAGAAATGAAAAAGGCAAACCACTAATACGACACACAGGGAGATAACGAGAACTGCTGAATAGATAGAGCTTATGACATATGAAATTGAAGAAACTATGCAAAAGCCACATACCCCTATGTAAATTGTCAATATTTTGAACACAGGACTTGTAAATGTATAAGCTAGCAATTAGATTGTGTAATCTTAATGAGCTCTTTTTTTACAACAGATTTGTCACGGGTGTATCATTTATGAGCTGTGTCTTCCCCCTTCCTCGACGAGCAAGCCCTGATGAAGGTGCGCCCGTAGATCTGGGCTTGGCACCGAAACGCGCGTTGGCGTTACCTGGTTGTGGGATCCTGTTTAATCGACCTGGACTCTTTAGCAGAGCGCTATCTGGGCCCCGCTGGATCCCCCTCTTGTGTCATTGTGGGAACTACGTTGAGGAACTTTTTATGCATATGGAACGTTTGTGAATGTATGTGTGTGTCTGAAGTACCAGTGGATGAATGATTGTGGAGAGGTTGATGTGGGGAAACTATGCCTTATTATGTATATTTATTTTGGCAATAATTTTCTATTTATATGTTGAGTTGTTATGATGTCCTATGCTTTGAATAACGAATATATGAATTGAGTATGATAAAAGAAAAATAAAGTTTTTTGTACACTGAGCCCTTCTATCCCTGTGATTTTTCTGTTGTCCCCCATTGTGAGCTCCTGCGCTATATATGTAAACTTGTGGATTCCTTGTGAGCCATTGTTCGATTTATTTGGGTGGACTTTACCCTTTACAGTTATGTCTGTACAGACACTTGGTGATTCCATATTTCTGCATGCTTTTAGAGATTCCATCTGCAGACAGGGCTTCCGGGATTTAAAAAAGAGATTAAAATTAATTCCTTTTTTTATATTATTTTTTATTGAGCACTGCAAGTCATACATAGGTGTACACGATAAACCAGCAACATTTTGAAGGCCCTGCATAGGATTCTAGTCACAAGGTAAGTTAAAGTGTAAAGACATCGTACAGTAAATGCAACATAACTTGCGGTATAAGTGTACAGTTCGTAAATCCAGACAGTTAAGTACGATACTAATGAGTGACATCTCGTGCAGTACCCATTATATTCCCCTCCTAAACTAACCCACCCCAAACCATACTACAAAAAACAAGTAACTCAAATGCTGCTATACAGACTACCCATTGCGCTGATGTCCTTGTTTCCAGTGCGTGTTCGGTCCAGAAACCCCGGAAGGGGGAGGGTTGCCCCCGGCGAGGGTGGGGGAAGGAGGGGGGAAAAAGGAAGAAGAAGAAGAAGGAGAAGGAAGAAAACCCACGAGGAGGAATAAGGAGAAGGGGGAGATCCAAAGTGGGACAAGGACAAAGGATATGAAGAAAATCAGTGTTGTGCATCCTACACCGCGGCAATATAGCCAACACCGTGGGAAACATTTTCCGTATTGTGGCAGGGGCTAGGTATGCTCTATGTAATACAAATAACTGAATCGTTTTTAATCGGCAATTCCTAGAGACTCGCCGGGGATGCTCTAACATTTGGGCCAATTCTCTATCCTCCAGCTCCCGACCCAAGGTCACGGCCCACTTCTGCCTAAGGTGCATTAGCGGAACATGCAAATGTTCACTTAGGCCTCTATAAAGCCATCTCACCAAGTGTGGGCCATGCCCCATAATGTGTAGTGATTGTAGCAACTGAAAAGTTGTAGGTTCCGTTTGGTCTACATACCAATAAGTACGAATGAATCGCACTACAGCCGCATGAGTGAGAAACAAGGTGTCAGGTAACGAGTTAGCGCGTACAAACTCGTCATGGGGCATCAAATGGCCCTCGTGAATTAAATCCCCGACCGTCCCTTCCCCCTTCTGGGCCCATCCCTGTATTCGACCATTAAAAGATGTTTGGAGCATACAGAAATGGTACCCGAGCCAACCTCTTCGCCTGTGTCCAGTAAGACAACGCAACATGCAACAAGTACGGAGGATCTCGCATTTTCGGTGCACCCGGACAGAGCTGGGACTGAAGTAACCCACGTCTCATACAACCCAAGGAGTATCCAATTTCAAATAAATTCCTACCGGCCAACCAATATGCCATCCACTGCAACTTCCCCACTATACAATACATCCTAAAATCAGGTGCCCCAATACCCCCGCCATACTAGGTAGCTGCAGTTTAGCCAGCGCCAACCGATGTCTGCTCGCTCCCCATATAAGAGATGTCAATAACATATCGAGTACTTTAAAAATCCAGACCGGCAGGACCACCAGCAAATTCCCGAAGCAATAAAGGAGGCGGGGCAGCATAATGATTTTTGACACCGCCACGCGGCCAGCCACAGTCAATGGCAACGTATTCCAAAAGGCAATCTGGGAGCGCAACAAATTAATGGTACATACCACATTACCGTCTAAAGTGTCAGCGTTCGATCTATAAATATTAACCCCCAAGTACTTGCAAGTGACAGGCTCCACGCGGAAGTGCATTTGGTCAAATTGTAGAGTAGGAGACGCACAAGTGTCATAGAAAGCGAAGGCCACCAACTTAGAGGCATTAAGATGCAAGCCAGAAAGTTCCCCGAACCTAGAAAAGGTGACAGCTACCTCACGTTTATCAACTTCCAAATCATGAAAATATAAGAGCATGCCATCCGCGTATAAGGATACTGAAAGTAACTCCCCACGTATCCGTATGCCATAAGGAATCATAATTAGATGCAGGTACTGTGTGAGAGGCTCTAGGGCCAACACAAAAAGCATTGGGGATAAGGGGCAGCCCTGGCGCGAACCCCAGGATATCGAGTAAGAGGAAGAGATGATTCTACCCGTCTTATCGCGTGCCGTGGGACTAGTATACAACAATTTAATCTATCCACAATAAGACTGGGGCAGGCCAAATTTAGCCAGCACTGCGAGCATATACGGCCAGCTGAGAGTATCGAAAGCCTGTTGTACGTCTAAAGACAAGCAACCAGCAAGAGGGGAAGAGGCAGACGCCGCGTGCATCAGGGCGTGGAGCCGACGGATATTCAAGGATGTACAACGTTGGGGTACAAGCCCACACTGGTCCGTATGGATCACACGAGGAAGGAGTGGAATAAATCACAATGCCAACACCTTACTTAGCACCTTATATTCTGTATTCAGAATAGAGAGTGGTCTATAAGATAAAAGATCAGCTGGTACCCTACCCGGTTTCAATAAGGACGTGACTATCGCCTCCCTGGTAGTAGGAGGCAGGACCCCCCCTTCTAGGGAAGTAGTATATAGTTGCAACAACTTCGGTACTAACTTATCGGCAAATGTGGAATAAAACTCCACAGGAAAGCCATCAGAGCCTGGCGTCTTGTTGTGGGCCAACACATTAGTGCCATCCGAATTTCTGCAACAGTAATCGGGGTAGCCAAGTCCTTGGCTATTGAATCAGAAGCTGTGGGGAGCTGGACCTCGGACAAGAAGGAAAGGGTGGGAGCCAAGACGTCAGAACACGGGGCAGTATATAACTGAGCATAATATTCCCGAAACACAGTATTAATCTCCTCTTGAGACGTAACCCGTACACCATCAACCGTGTTGATAGCTAAAACAGAGGTAGGACTCATCGTGGGCTTGATCAGTCTTACCAACAGTGTGCCCGCCCTGTCTGCCTCCGAGTGTGTACACAGTGTGTAAGCATCAAAATCCAACAGACAAAATCGCTCCAATAACTCCCCATATCTAATCCTAGCGGCTTGAAGCAGCTCTGTACCGTCCTCACTCCTCTGGGCCGTCACCTCTAAGGCCTGCAAGTCCCCTTCTAAGTCAGAAATGTCCTGAATCACCTCCCTCCGTGATCCCCCCAAAGTCCCCATGGCCGCCCCACGGACTGTCACCTTGAAGGCCTCCCACTCGATAGCCCTAGACGAAGCAGTACCCTCATTTTACACAAAGAAGGAGTCAATAGCTGTATTCAATGATAGACCTGGTCTTCAAAATGTAGAGGCTGCATCCTCCACGTTGGAATTGGAGCAGGTGCATGACACCTTGCAAACGCAGTTCTATGGGATTATGGTCAGATATTGTCTTGCCCAGAAACTTACAATGCGTAATTGAAGAAGAGAGACCCGGGGTGCATAGAAAATAATCTAGACGGGTATGCAACTTCTGGGGGTACGAATAAAAGGAATATTCCCTTATGTCCACATGCATTGCCTTCCAGACGTCTAACCAGTCCCAACCCTGTGCCCATCGTGTCAAGGTTATAGCCTGTGCTCTTGCCACTGTATTAAGTAAAGGAGAATGGGAACGGTCCTGGCTAATGTTGAAGACTGCATTCAGGTCGCCCCCCAGAAGCCAAGGGACATGGGACCAGCCAGCAAGTGCCTGAGACACCCGCACAAAAAATACCTCATGATCCGTATTCGGTGCATAGAGGGAACCCAGCACTATCTGTCTGCCATCAAGCTTCCCCAACAGTAGGACATATCGGCTTTGATCATCTAACTTGCTCTCAATAAGAGAGAAGGGAATGCCCGCCCGAACCCAGATGGCAGCCCCTCTGGAGAAGGCTGAATATGCCGTCGCAAAAACCTGACCACGCCATCTCCTCTGTAGTTTCGCAGTTTCAGTGGGGATCAAATGGGTCTCCTGGAAACAAATTATGTGTGCCTTACAGCGATGCAACTGCACAGCTATTCTATGTCGTTTTGCCACAGAACCCATACCTCGCACATTCCACTAGATAAGAGTATAAGAATTAACAGCAGACATCAGCAAATACAATAACCCCCCCTCCCGGATCCCACTCCCACTCAACCACCCCCATCCTTCCCCCCACAATCCCCAGACCATGCAGCATAGTTACATAAAATCCAACAACATCCCAATACTGGGCCCAACGCCCAAACTTCATTCGACCAAACCATGAGAACAACGTGAACATACTTCACAGTCAACCGGTGCTGCCGCCTTTGGGGGAAGGTCGCTAACACCATCAACAGTCGCACCAGTGCAATGAGGCTCTCAGAAAAGCGCCCAGAACTTGCACCAGGGCCGGGAGCTCAAACATCTGTTCCCACCCATCAAAACGGCAAACAAGGTCTGTAATGCTCTGCCAGTCAAGTAAAGACACAGATAATGGATTATAGCACTACGATCCAGACCGTAAACCAATTAGGAAGCCAAGCATAGCCTATAAGGCAAAAGACAAAGGATCAAGAGTCCGCCGTAGCCAAAGGATCTTTGCTGAGTTGTGAAGTCGCTGAAGGGAACTGAGCCACACTACCATCTGAATCAGTGTCCGTATTCATTTCCTCCGACGGGCTAGAGCTAATCTCTGGCCGAGAGGCACGAAAAGTGGAAGCAGCCTGCCCTCCAATACTTGCTGACGGCCCAAGGAGCTGGAGATCGAACTCTGCGTGAGAAGGCCCCTCTTCTGCCTCCGAGGGGGACGCTGAGGTTTGGGCAGTGAGGAGTTCATGCGTCGCATAGGTTGGAAGTCGGGGAACATCTTGTCCAGCCATTCCCACGCACTGTCAGGGGTATCAAAAAACAAGGAGCGATGATCATGCATGACTTTCAGTTTCGCCGGGAATAGCAATGCAAATGACAGACCCGCTGCTCGAGCCCGTGCCTTCACCTCCATAAAGGAAAATTTTCTGCGCTGGACTGCCAAGATGTAATCCAGGAATGTTGAGATCCTAACATTATCAAGTTGTTGAGGATCATTTTCTCTTGCCGCCTGTAGTAAATGATCACGATCTCTGTAATTTAAAATCCTAGCCAGGATGGGACGCTGGGCAGCACCCGGAAGAGGGTGTCGTGTGGGGACCCGGTGCGCCCTCTCAACCGTGAAATGCGCGGACAGTCCGGTGGAGGCCACAGTTGTCTTTAACCAGTTCTCAATGTACTGTACTCCGTAGGCGTAGTACCTTTCTTCCCCACCGGCAGGTGCACGATTCAGAGGTTACTCTGGCGTGCCCGACCCTCTGCATCATCTGCCCGAGTCTGGAGGGAGTCAATCTATTGTCGCATGTGCTGCAGTTGTTCTTCGTGCGCCTTTACATGAGGGACCATGGTGTCAACCTGCCTCTCAGTCACTCTAGCTCTCTCGGCCAACTTCTTATGGTCATCTTTCAGCAAGTTGAGATCCACCAAAATGATGCCCAGCTACACCTCCAAAATGGAACGGGAATCTCGAATCTCCCGCAAAATCATGTCCAGCTTGTTCCCGGACTCGTTGGGCTCCACAGCTCCCCCCTCTGATGGGACAGGACGGAAGACTGACCCGAAGTCGGGGCGTGAGATCCTGCCCTCCCAGACCTTGTTGGCAACCTAGGCCTTCCCTTACCCATAGCCGGCAGCGTGATAGGGCCAGGCAGCACACCTCCAGCCACAGCAACAGAAGACCGACCAGTATACCACAGCCAGCGGAAAGTCGCGCCGGAAGCACCAGCGACCACCACCAACTAACAGCACTGGTCCACAGCAAAGAATCCACTCAATGCAGGTGGAAGGGCTACTCAGACCATAGTAGGGCATGGAAGCCGTTAACCAATATGACAGCTATCTCCTCCTACTCTTCCGAAGTGTAAACATAGGGAATGGCACCAGCAAGGTTTCATGGAGCTTCTGTGTCACCAGGTCCGAGCAGATCAAGTAGATCGCCGCGTAGCTTGGCGCACCCACAGAATGCACTTCCATGGAGGGCCCCAATCCCAGGCTTATGGCAGGCTCAGCTCGCCCCAGGCCCCAACACCGTAACAGGCAGCACCAGTTCGAACAAGGCACCGCAACTGCCACCCAGCGTGAGAGGACCTCACTCAAGGATCCTGTCGACGCCGCTCCACAACTCCCATCTCATGCGGCAGGACAAGGGAGGCGACACCAAGCAACTCACACAGTCAGCATCTCCAGGAGAAAAGTTCAAGTAGCACCCTGCACAGGGGAAGGGGTAAAGATTCTAAGCCCCAGCTCTAAACCGCAGCGTCCTTCGCAGTCTCACCTCAGCAGCAGGGGGGGCACCACTCCAACTCTGCAAGTCATTCCCCCAACCTGCATGCAGTTTATGGCGTGCCAGGAGTCGCCAGGGAGCCACCACCAGCTAGCTGCGCAATGCGGCCTAGAACCACTTGGGACCCCTGCTGGGGTTCCTCCTCCTCGATCGGCCACAGCAGCCCCACGCTTCGGTGCAGCACCCGTCCCCGCAGGCAGAGGCAGAGGCACGAAGCAGTGACACTCTCAGGGGGGCAGACAGGTATGGCGTCGCTGGGGCCCAAAGCCGGGGACTTTCGTGGGCACCGGCGCCAGGCCCGGGCGCCTGCAGCCCAGCCCGTGCTCAGTGTAGGACATGACTCCAGTCGTGCAGCTGGCCTCAGGAAGGCCGGAAGTCGCTGCATTGTCGAGAAACACCAGGAGGCCGTTAATGTACAGCAGCCACCGCCGGAGCAGTCCCTCTGTCCATGCTTAGCTGCCGCTCCCAGTCTGCCGCCCAAAAAGGTAGGGATTCATGGATTATTGCGTCTGATAAGTGTCCCAGGCCCGGAGCTCGCAGACTACGCAACCGCCATCATGGGCTGCAGACCACGCACCCCTCTTAAAATTGATTCATTTAATGCGGATAAGGCAGCTTTCCGGGCAAAAACTCATGCTTGGTCTGTGATTAATCCTCATCAGTCCTTATGAATCCACCCCTATTTGAATGCCTATTTCTTGGTTCATATGAAGGAAACATTTTTAAAATTAAGTCTGGGCATATACTCAATCAACCTGGATACAACAATGGCCAACTACAGAATGGGGACTGTGCGAGTGGCAGCGTGAAACCTTATTACATATAGTGAGTGCGTGCCCTAAATTGCTTAAAACATGTCCTCCACTATGTTTATTAGGTGAATTGATTCCTTTGTTATGTCAAATGATAAAAAATTAAAAAAATTTGAAAAACTGCTGGTGTCTGTAATCTATTGTTAAAGGTCATTTTACTGGTTCAGAAAATATAAAGCTGTTTTTAGGCTCTAAAAAGTGTATGAAAGCATAGAAGCACTTTTATTGCTCATTTGCACAATGGTACATAATGTTTACAGCTCTGACACTTAAACAACTTTGGTAATCAGGCTCCAAAGAGTATATGAAAGCATAGAGGCACTTTATTGCACTTTTGCACAATGGTACATAGGCCCACATGCATCAAGCATTTTTGGAGTCGCAAACGGTGCGATTCCTTAAAATCGTCCGTTTGCGATTCCAAAAATGCTTTTTGAGATGCATCATGCTTTTTTAGAAATCGCAACTTTTTTGCGATTTCTAAAATTGCGATAGCATTTCAGAAATCGCAATTTTGCGATTTCTAAAATGCTATGCATCATTTGATTTCAAATTGCGAAATTTGAAATTGCAAGTGCAAATTACCACGAAGTTGAACCTCATGGTAAATTGCGAAATTGTTTAAAAAAGCACAAACATGCATTTTTTAAACTGTAAAGTTACAGACACAAATGTCCTTAGGACATGTGTGTATGTAACTTATACTCAAAAGTACATTTCATGGGTGAAGGGGGGGTCATTTGGACCCCCCTCTTCACCCTTGAAATGCATTGCTGAATTGCGATTTCAAATTGCGAATTCGCAATTCCCATTCATTCCTATGGGCATTTTAGCCCATAGGAATGAATGGGAATTGCGAATTCGCACTCTGCTAATCGCATAATATTTGAGAATCGGTAAAAATTGTGATTTTTACCGATTCTCAAATATTTTGCGAAAATGTACATGCATCCCATTTTGCATTTCCTAATTTGCGATTCCCTAAAAATCGCAAAATAATAAGTGCAAAATGAAACAATGATGCATGTGGGCCATAATGTTTACAGCTCTCACATTCAGGCACTCTATAGCGTATTTGCATTTACCATGTTACATAATGTCTACAGTTTTTTATCATATATTCCTTGGAATCTGACCATATGTTATTAGTTTTATGATATTCAATGTTCTAGTACGGCATGTAACCATAGAAACATTATTTTTTTGTGTACAGTGTACATTGACCAATGATTTAGGGATTTGAGTCTTTTATTATTCATGATACTAATGTTTTAATTGCAATGATTGTTCTTAATCAAGCAATACAGAATTATAGAGGGGATTGTTTAATAAAGGTACAAAGGTTTTGTACTAAAGAAAAGTGTGATAAGAATTTGTAAATGAAGTAGGATTCTATTAAGCATATATAAGTCTGCAATATTTTGATTGATAACCTGAGGAAAACTTTACTTAAAGAGAAATGCAATATAACTAAATCTAATATCAATAATGTTCAAGATCTTGTGATAAAAAAACACACTTGAATAACTTTTAAATTGGGAAAAAGAAAGTGATATCTCCAATAAAAGGTACAAGAAGCATTAGCAAAACCAATAGGTCTCACTTATAAGAAAGTATTGGATGCTTCCATCCATTCAGCCGCTAATTCTTCAGCCCATGTTCTCATGTATTCATCATCCGTGCACTAAAACATTCATTCTTGCACTCATACCTTTATTTATCTACATCTTAAAAGGACCGCTACTGTACTCAAGGGAGGTAGGACTAATGGCACAAGCAAGGATGAGGCCAATTGTATCATTGACATGTCTCGGATACTGCAAGGTCTAGAGAACTCAAACAAGAGTGGTATTGAGATCTAGGGCCTTATTATGCAATGCAGCATCCACTGTAGACCCGCCAATGCCATGGTCCTGCCGCCTGCCAGATTAGGAGTTAAATCCTGGTCTGGTAGACAGTGCTGCAGAGGTCTAAGGTAGTGGTCTGTCAGGCGCCATTAAGAGCCTGACATGCCATGCAGACCGTCTTTCTTAGAGCGCCAACTGCACCTTCCAGTATGGTCTGGCATACATGCCACTTAGTGCATGAATTGGGGGTGCAAAACCAGGGGGGCGGTATATGTGCCCCTCCGAATGCACTCCCAGGAGCGGCATGGCCCTGTTAGGGCCCTCTTTGTTGCCTCTCTGCACCCTTTTCATGGTGGGCTCCCCACCTTGAAGAGGGCGGTGGACAGTCAACTCCAAATATGTTTGGGGGTGCCGCAGCAGCATCACCAGCATATTAGTGCTCCTAACTGCTGCATGACTGCCACAGGATCCTTGATCCCTGGCAGTTGCAACAGTCGTGTGGTGGTCCAACCGCCACACTCATAATACTGTGGGTGGGCCAACAGTGTGGCGGTGGTCAGACTGCCACCACGGGTTCAATGGTCCTATTGACGGCTGAACTCCCAATAAGGCCCATAGTGTAGGAAGGCCAGTAAAGTGCAGCTAGTGAGATTCCAGTGAAGTCTAGGATAAGGGTAATTCTCCATTTAAGTGTGTAAGGTCAATAATGTGTAAGCAAGACTAGAATGACGTGTAAAAGGTCAGTAATGTGCAATGATTGAGACTCCAAGTAAGTGAATGAGAGCAAGGATGTGTAATGAATGAGATTCAAGAGTATGAAGTGTATGACAGCAGTGATGGGAAGGTGAAACTTGTTTGAAATATATGAGGGCAGTGATATGTAGATGAGACACCTGTGAAGCTCAAGAGGGCAAAGATTTGCAATGATTGAGAGTGCAGGGAAGTAAATGAGAGTGGTGATGTGCAGTTAGTGAGATGTCAGTGAATATGTGAGGTCAGTGATTGTAAGGTGAGTCTCCACTTAAGGGTCTGAGGGCAGTGACATCCAGATCAGACACCAGGGAAGCATTGGCAAAGCTATTAAGTCCAGGTTTGCCAAATCGCATGCACGCCTTTCAGTATACATACAATGTTGCACAGTCAACCCCCTAGGCACATTTGGGCACAGGTAAGCTATACCGAGGTATGAATGCACCAAAGGCAACTTACAAGTAACACATATACTTACATAGACCACAATACATACAATCACCTCTGTATTCTGTATCTGAGTACCTAGAACACAAAGCAGCACATATTGCTAACACATACATTCAGACAGGCACACAAAAAATATATATCCCCAGCAAGCATATATATGGGCAGTTATGGTTGGAAAGACGGTAGGTATCAAAATGTAAAATTAATCTTTTTGATCTGCTTGCATCCAAAACAAAATACATTGATTCCCTTTTTATGATATAAAACAGTTTTTTCAAATGCTTCCAAACCATGTTTTTCTGGAAACTCTGGCAGGAAGAGTGTGATCAGTTTGTTCTATGATCGTTTTCTCTGTGGTTGCAGACCGCCTTGTCCAGTGTCGGAAAAAGAATGGGCAGTGGCTTTGGCTGCTTTGCTTATGTTGAACCACAAAGGATTTTGCAAGGTAGGGAGAAGCAGCCAAACACACCTATTGCACTTCCAGTATTATGTCTTTTAATGTGGGTGTTACAAAGATGTGCTCACCTCAATCAAGGGCAGGACAGCTTTGGTCAAACTTGGACCCATCATCTGCAAAGACATCGGAAAGCTGCAGGACATTTATTATAGTCAAATTTTCTTGTCAAAAGCTCTAACACACCAAAAACAGTTCAGACAAAAATGTATGAAGTACACAGAAAGGCGCACTGCCAGTGTTTAGAAACTGTAATTGAGGTTATTTGTAGGAAGCTTTGGGGCAATTGTTAGCTTACTCATAATCCTTCATTGAGTGGCGCTCAAAACACAAAGCTAGCTAAGTAGGATAACAAAATAATAAGGTTTTGCTGAAATGTACAGTTTAGTGATCATGTTTGTTAGCTCATATTCTAGTGGGTGAATTACACAAATATCGATTCCACAATATATGTAACCTAAATATTGTGTTAAAAATATAATCACCACAAACATATCATGGCCCAAATATCTAAGGTAAGAATATCATTTTTTATGTATATAATATCGTTTTTAAAACTATTGTTGTATATAGCCATGATTAAATTTATATAGTTGCAGCAAATATTGCTTTTATTTAATTGAATATATATCAGTACCTATATTTTATTGCAGGTGTTAGTATTGTTAATTTAAGTGTTTTATTGTTTAATATAGTTTATATTTTTTAATGTGTAATTTATTTTTAAGAAATTAGTAAGTAATTTATAATGTAGTAGCAGGTTGTTGGCTTAATAAGGGTATAGTTATTTAAATGATGTTATTGTTTTCTATTTTAATTTTATTTTCATCTCAATTAAATATTTATTTGGTAATTATTATGTAAATTAAATAATTGATTTTTTGTTATTTGCATTATTCAAAAGTATTTTGTAAACCTTAGTGTCATTATTTTTCTGTATAGTTTAATTACTAATTTATAATTTAGTACGTTTGTAGGGTTTTTAGAGGAATTGGGTGGAAAGCTATTTAAATTATGTATTGCCTTAATCACTTATGCAAACAAATGCATTTGGTCTTTAATTATATTACATTTTTAGATGTTTAATTGATATTTTAAATAAGTGTATTTCGGATTTTAATGTATACTATAATATTCATTTTGATAACTAATTTGTATTTTAGTAATGGGTTCTTAAGTTTTTAGGGTAATAGTGTGGGAAGTTATTTACCTAATAATGTTTTTGTTTTACAAATATTTTTTCTGTTATTGAGTATTTATTTGGACATTCTTTTAATTGTTTCATTGATTATTTGCTATGTGATTTATTTGTTGTATTTTAATTAATGCTTAATTTATAGATAAGTGCAAGCATTAATAACTTTATAATATGTATCTTATATTTAGCATTTGTTTATATGTATTTGTTTTATTTAATAACTTTTTTTATTATTATTGATTTTTTAATGTATTTTTACATGTTGATTTTTATTCAATGTAATTACCTTAAATTATATAATTCAAATGTTTAATATATGTTAATACACTTGTTTTTGTTAGTTATTTAAATATTTTGTTAGAAATAATCAGTATGTAAAATGGTAAATACACCCCTTTCTAAGTCCAACATCTTTCATGTTTTTGCTTACATTGGCGTGGAATCAGTAAATGTAACCCTTGAAAGTGCAAAGCTTTCCATAATGTTATGTAGTTTGGAATGCGAATAGTAAATCTAACCTTGTAAAAGTCCATCACCTTTCCTGTTTTTGCTTACTTTGGAGTGGCAATAATAAATCTAACCTCTCCAAAGTGCACTTTTCCTACAGTTCTGTAGAGTGAAGTGGGAAGAATAAAGCTAACCCCTCCAAAGTCCAAAACTTTCCCTGATTTTGCTTACACTGGAGTGGGAATACTAATTATGTCACCCTTTCCAAAGGGTAACGCTTTACTTACTAATACTGTTTAATTGTAATTGTTGTTAGATTTTCATTTTGTAGCTTTTCAATGTTTATGTTATTTGCTTTAAATATATTGTTTTATTTGAAATTATTTTTCAGAGTAATGTTATTGATTTAATTGTGATATATGTTTTTGTTAAAAAGGAGAAATCCATTGCCATCATTAATTTTCCATTTACCCATTACTATTTATCTCTCTTATTTAAAACATAATATTGGTGTGGTTAACGTTCACAGCACAATTATATTTTTTTGTTTGTAGCCTAAGACTCTGATTACAAGTCATTTGATTACTGTGTGCCGTAAAATCGCAATCAGCAAATCTGTGTTTGAAACCTGGGCTGGGTCAGTGAGAAACAATTACATGTTTTCACCTTGTCCAGCAGAATGGAATTTAAAGAATACTTCTCCTGACCTATTAACTCCACACCTGGTATATCTGGGTGTGGAATTTCCATATGCAGTATTACTGCACAATGTCTCACATAAGGAAAACAGTGAAGTGCTGCATTCATGTAATGACATGATAGTAAATAAAGGAAACACTTGTCTTCATCTGTGAACAGTGAGGTAGTAAATCATCAATCAATAAGCAGAAATCCTACTAGTGGCCATTAACCACATTACAGAATTCTGATTTCAACTTAACTACAATCCACTGTAGTCATCTTCATTGAAGGAGAATGTTTAGGGGATCTCAGTGTAATAGTAGAAGTTGTCAATATGGAGCAGATTCTGAGTTTGGCGATCCGATGAACATTCAAACTCGAGGTGGTGGTGTGGCTATCTCTGCAGCAGCAGTCTGATCGCCATATTAGGAGGTGGGTGGTTGGACCACCATAGGACTGCTGCTGCCTCCAGGGATTTGCGATCCCTTGCAGTCTTGGAGCGGTCTGTGGCCTTCAATCTGCTGGTGGTTGTAGTGCCGCTGCTGCGCCGCCAAGCATATTACAAGTTTCCTCACTGCCATAGTTTTCATGGCAGTGAGCCGACGATGAAAAGTGAGGCAGTGAGGAAACTAAGGGGCCCTACATGTCACCCTAGTGCCTCTGTGCACGTGGGTTTGTGCAAGGTGGCACATGGTGTACTCCCCTGTTTTTCTGCACGCCCTCCTCCTGCACTGCCTGGAATTCGCAGTCCATGCCGTGCAGGAATGCGCTTGGCCGGTCCTGCCAGCCACATCCCTTCGTCATCAGAAAGCTTGTTAGTAAGAATACATTAACATAATTTTTGGTGTCAATAATTTTCCTGCTATAATCAATATAACAGCAGTACCTGTTTCCCAAATATACCAGTCAATGGGTAGGACTTCAATCTCAGAGAAATACATCTAGACAAAAGGGTGCTACAGTTGGAAATGTGATGTCAGATGTTACACAGATATTACAACGAAAGGACTGTAAAAGCAAGTTTGTATGATTGTAATGGGGTCAATTTGTTACAGCTATGAATTTTAAAACCGGTATTAAGATGATTATGCATGTATTTGTAGCCTCTTTACTGGAGAAGCTACACATGTTAACCCCAATAAGGAGGATCTTGGTCAAAGCTGCAGCACACTCCTAGGCAGGTACCTTCACTGCTGCATCCATTCTCTTGTCAGCTAGGCTGGGCGATGGGAGATATGCTGCCTCCTCGAGTTTTTAGTGCTACAAATCAATGCTCCCTTAATGAAATGGATATCATTATGTATGCACCAGTGTGAAGCAAACTACGTAGAAAATGTTGAGATTCATGATTTGACTCAGACAGGAGTCCCGAGCATACCAAAATTCTCTTATTTGCTGCTCCATATTGACCAGCACTGCCCTAGCAGCTCCAGCTTGCATTATAGTTGTGGACTGTATCTAAGGGGCAGGCCACATACATCACTTATCTTTCTCCAGCAGCAGCACTGGGGCTGGAAAAAAATAGTATCACTCCGGCACCATGCTAGCTCGCCTTACTCTTTCTGAAGAGGACTTTGATACTCAATATGTACCCACTTTGTTACTAATCATGTACCCTTACATTTCTCCCCCTCACTCTCTTTGTGCATTGGACTCTTGTTTTTCATCGGTGCCCTTTAATTGCTATGCATAGTCACATTTCTAAGCCAACCATATTCTGGAAATGCTGAGAGCAGATAGCCTGTTTTACTGAGGTTAGTGAGGTTGCTGCTAGGACCAATTAAGCTGCAGACCTAGTTACTCCTCTGAGGGTCATTATGAGAAGGGTGCTGAATATGCAGGAGCAGGTACAGTGACTATTTTGAAATGGTTTAGCTGTGCTTATACTTATAAGGTAACTCAAAAAACATTGGCCACACAGAAATATCTGCCAACGGAACCATACAGTGGATGGTTGCCGGGCTGGGGGTGGATGGGCACTGGGGCCATTATCCTCCATTGGGGTGATGGTGGGGATGTTGTTGGGAATAGGAGAGACAGCAAGCGGGGCAGGGGTGTTTACAGCAGGGCTACTTGAAGGCCTAGGTTTCCATCTGCAAAATCCTATGGTTTAAGGGACTGTCCTCACACCCAATGGCAAGTTATAAAAGAATGTCAGTAGCTATGGGGGAATGACCAAAGCTCACTCTTTTTCTACTGCATACATTTATATATGTGTGTGGGAGTTTGTAGGTGCCATGAGGTCTAAGACAAACAACCTACATAAGAGTTCGATATAAACCTACGACGAATCAAATTCAATGCAAGGAATTATATTAATATGGATTTATAGATGCAGAAAGCTGAGCATTTGTAAGCGGGTATAGCAAATACATTGGTAAAATAAAATATATAATCAATTTGTATAAACTGATCAAAAATGGTACCACTCTATATCTTTGACAAGGAAAGATTTGAATCAGAGGAGGAGAGGGATAAAATGAATGCGAGGATTCAAATGAGGAATAACTTATTGTTTTCCTTTACAAAAGCAGAAATGGAAGTGACGATTAAATCACTCAAGCCTTATAGGACAGAGAGTCCTGAGAGGGTAAGGCAAACATACTGAAGCAGCAAAGTTTGCTTTGCTCATCGCTGTTTGAACCTATTAGAGGAGCAGTCTGAAACAATGTACCATTCATTAGTCTTGAAGCTGTAGTATTAGAATACCAAACTATCAGAAAGTTGCAACAGCTTTCCCAAAAAAAGGATCTAGTAATGAGCCTTGAAGAGTGAGGCTTGAAAGCTGGCATTCTACAGAATTCTAAATATCAGTTACAAAGAATCTTTTCACAATCACTGGTTGTCTCTTATTGAAACTGCTGGTGGAAAAGCATGTACAACGGAAAAGAATGGCTGTGGAATAAGTTGCCCACAGGAGGTATCCCTGACACATTGTTATCCCAAATCATATAACTTAATAAAGACTCATGGACAAGAATAGATGTGACTATGGACCTCTGACTCAGATAATAAGTACAATGAATGAGCGAGGTCAGGGGTGTATTTGAGCCCCAGAATAGCTTGAAATTTAAATAACAAGAGGCCCCAGATTTGCTCACCAAGGCTCAATATTTCTCTCTTAAATTTCATATTGAAACTCTGCACAAAGTCCTTTTTGACACAGATGATACTATCCTAATTGATCTTCCTCCAATAGGGTTATAGCTTACCTTGCATACAATTAGTGTACATTGTAAAGGCAATTTTTCAAAGATTGATGATGGGAAAACAAAGAAGAGTAGCAAAGAAAACATCAAATGGAAGTTTGATGAAAATAGAGCTCAACATTGTACCTAGCTATTACTATTTACATGTGACATTTACTAATAGTATACCTATCAATTCTGCATGCTAACTTGGCTTCAACTAAGGTAGAATGTCTAACATTGATGCAGCAAACATATGATTACACCTTAGACGTACTATTGTATTGATGTGAAGTTTTCAAATGTAAATCATTGTGTAAAATTCAAGAGGTAGAGATGACATTATGTCTCCAGGGTTCCATATAAGACCTGTACCTAGCCTTATAAGTATATTGTTTAAACTTTTTGCATGAGTATTATCATATGTGCACGGCAATTACACTGCAGAACACTTTTCGCAAAGATGTTTGATGAAGGAATACCTGGTAAATGATGAACAAGGATTGTGGGCAAGGAATTTTAATGCACTACTTAGTAAACTTAGTTTAACTTCGCTGGGGCTGATATCTATGTCAAGTCACATTGTATGGGAAAAAAGAATAGCAGGCTTGTGAAAACAGGATGTTTATTTAATGGATCTAGATGCATGTAGCAGTCATGGCCTCATGAAAAATATGTGCATATATAAAATAATCAACCACAGGCAGACCAAAGCTCTCTCTAATAAATCTTTAATCAAGGGAAGCAAGACGCTGTTCGTTGAACTTAAGACTTGGTCAGCTTCCAGTAAGATAGCAAAGGAGAGGCGGGAAAAGTCTTTTGGTAATTTACTCAATGTGTCTTGTGTATCAGGGTTTGGTACAAATACTAACATTCATGATAATATTCTTTGAAGTTCTCATTAAACTAAGAAGAGCTGCTTTTATTACCCTTATATAGAAACATTCTGATTTGAAGGGTGCAGGAAATAAGGTGGATTCTATTGAGTTTCAACTATTTTTAAATTAGGTATTTATTTGAGGTATTTGCTGATTTGATGAAAAAGGAGGAACAGGGTTAGGGTTTGCACCTATCTGTTTTTATGTCTGGCATGAGCCTTAACCTTTTGATTTTGCTGAAATTATCTGTATGATATACCTACCTAAAGGGGTGCTGTCAGCCAGATATCTTCATCCATCGGTCAGTTATTGTATCATTCACATTTTGCTTCCTCCCACTACAGGGAAACAGTCAGATCACTGCGGTCTTAACCACAAGTGTTCTGATTCTGCAGCCACATCTGCCTTACCATGCATGTGTGGATAAGGCAATGCATAGTCTAGCTGCTGGGGATGGAAGCAGGAAGGCCTTGCAGGAAGAGATCTGCTGTGAGTTAAGTGGGGCTGGGTAGTAGTTTTCTGGGCTTGGGTAGTTTTCTGGGCTGGTGGGTCTGGGTAGTTTTCTGGGCTGGCGGTCAGGGTTGTTTTCTGGGCTGGTGGTTGTTGTAGTTTTCTCGGCTGGTGGTAGGTCAGGGATCTTTTGTAGGATGGGGTAGTTTTCTGGGCTGGGATGGGTCGGGATAGTTTTCTGGGCTAGGAAAGTCAGGGGTAGTTTTTTAGGCTTGGGTGGGTCAGGGGTAGTTTTGTGGGCTGGGGTAGGTCAAGAGTAGTTTTCTGAGCTGGGAGTGGGTTGGGGTAGTTTTCTGGGCTGGGGAGTCAGGGATAGTTTTCTGGGCTGTGGCTGCGGGGTATATATTTCAGGGCTGGGGTGGGCTGGGGCAGTTTTCTGGGCTGGGGGTGGGTTGGGGGTAGTTTTCTGGGATGGGGAATCAGGGCTAGTTTTTAGGGCTAGGTGTTTGGGGCTAGTTTTCTGGGCTGGGGGTTAAGGATAGCTTTCAGGGCTGGGGGTTTGGGGCAAGGTTTCAGGGGCGGGGGTCTGAGTAGTTTTCAGGGCTGTGGGGTCGGGGATAGTTTTCAGGGCTGGGGGTCAGAGTAGTTTTTAGGGCTGGGGAGTGTTGTCGTTTTTTAAATTAGGGGTTGTGGTATTAGACCTCAGGGGAAGGGTAATGGGTAGTCATAGTTTTTAGGACTTAGGGGAGGGCGGATAGTTTTTAGGGCTGGGTCAGGGTGGGCAGGGTTACACTAAGGGACAGGGTTAAGGGACCCAGGGTGTTTGGCCTCAGGGCAGGTGGAGTGGAATGGGTAGTAGGGGTAGTTTTAAGGGCTTTGGGGAGGGCGGTGTAGTTTTAGGGCTGGTGGTTGAAGTAGCTTTTTAAAATAGGGGTTTAAAAGAACAAATACTCTTTAGAAGATAAACTCATTCACTTTATCTCATCAAATGTACACACATATATCCCAACAATATACCCAAAACATAATTTCAGATGTAGATGCACACAGTGTCAACTAAATTTATTGCAACTTAATATATGTTTATCCTTTCTAAAAGACACAATATTCACCAAAAATGTCACTTAATAAAAATCACAGTTTCAATACTACAATTTAAAAAGAGACATAGAAAACATATTCTATATTCAGTTACCATAAAAAATTATCCCAATATACAGTATTCCATAATCCATAAATCTTCATTAAACAAACCATCAAAACGGGAGAAAACAATCGACTGGTTATCTTGTCATCAAATAAGTTATACCAATCTGTATTTGATCATTTGGGAAGTTCCAGTGTCTCTCCTATACGATGTTTAAAGGTTAACAAATGTCCCAAAGATGTGGTATATCAATCTTGTCGACGCGTTTTGGTCGGTTTTTAGAAATTGACTACCACCTACTTCAGGAAATAGATAATTCCTAGCCACAAATGTATTATCTAAACAATATATAAAAAACAGAATAACAATTACACAATGTTCACGGCTACCACTGTAGACCATTTTGTCAAGGTGATATTACAAAATGTCACAACTTCATACATTCACACACACACATTCCCTAACTTTGATCTTAAATAGTGAGTGATATAAGAATACCTTATTTTTCACTACACAGAACTCCTTGCAATCCTCATGAAGGAGTTAAACTTTTTCAGAGATAGGGATCATCTATATATATGTACAAGTATCCCTTTTGGAACGCTCCACACAGACCTACAAGTAAGGTCACACATTTAAGAAGAGACAGCTAATATCTGTGATATCTTTGTACAACACAGCTTATCTATATTACCTGTATGCAGTCAAAAGCATCATTCACAGAAACGATAAAAGGAGGCAGAACCTACAACAATATAATAAGAAAAGGTAGAATGCCGAAACATGCAGTTATTGCACTAAGGTTTCTATCACCTCGATATATAGGAAATACTAAGGGGCGCCCTGCCATATTAGTATGGCTGGGTGGTCTGCGACGGACCTGGCGGAAAAGGGTTTATATGGTGGTGGTGTCTATAAGACACCGCCAGCCATATTAGCATGGGCTTTAAACAATGCCTTTCTGTGGCGGCAATGCCGCCACGGAAAGGCATGCGGAGACTCCCTGCAGGGGCCCGTTGAGGGCCCCCAGGGTCTCCGGGAGTTGGGGGGTGCACATGGGGCGTACCTATGGTACCCCTCAGCAGTTCCATGCACAGCATGCCTTCCTGCGATTGTAGCGGGCGGTGCTGTGTGCACTGCCCGCCACAATAGTAGAAATGCAGGATGCACCCGTCACTGTGGTGGGCGCATCCTAATGCTGCCCAAAGGAACCCCGCCCTTATGGTGAGCGGTCCCTTTCACCGACAGGATGGCGGGCAAAGTCCACACGCCATCCATATGGGTCCCTTAGTGTTCCATTTACCTTTTATATTTCTAATTAGGGACCTGCATCTGTGGAAAGGTTTTTGTTGAAACAAGCTTCTCCTTCACCTTTTCCGAGGTTTATACAATCATTCTGGATGCCTATAAGGAGTTTTAAAGCAATATTTTTATTGAACCACTCCTTTGCTACTTAAGCCCTTGTGATGCTTAACAGGTTTCTAATGTCCCTCTTGGGTGTTCCTCTACGTGTTTGCTCTAACGTGTTAAACACTATCCCTCTTTCAAGGGACCATATATTCAACACCATCTCTTAGAAAAAGCAACTTCCTTTTAGATAAAACAACTTGTTGTTATAATTAGCCGCCTTGTAACTCTACGCATGCAGAATGCAATTTGTATAGTGCCCGCCCATTATCAACGTGGGGACCGGGCAGTGACTTTACTCCATACAGGGTTTCCCCAAACTCCCAAAAATCGTAGATTACGTCTACTCCTTACCTCTCAGAGCAACAGGGTGATCACCTCCGTGTTCCTGTATCGTCAACCCACCCAGGGGACTGCGCAGTTTAAATCATGTGGTTTCCAGTCATATGACATTAATTATCGTTCTTGCAAATCCCCCAGTGGTCGCAATCTTAATATGGTTTCATTCTAATTCACCCTGGTGTACTAGGTATTACTATCTCATAATGAGGGCCAAATGTAATCTCCCCTCGTGTTATATAAATCTCCAAAAACCCCACTTCTACAATCAAGCCATGGGGTGATTATCTTAGAGTTCTTAATGAACACACATCTCGGAGGGTTGGGCTGATTCAACAGTCCCCAGTTTACGAGCCCCTCTATGGCCGCCATTTTGACATGGTGTGAAGACACTCAGGCATAACGCATTAAATGTGACTACCTGATCATCCCTGCAGCAGAAGTAGTCACGATTTTATACTCCAATCTTCATAAAACCTCCCTTACTAAACTAAAATTGCTAATCAAAATTTCTTACCAAAGGATAAATATTATAAAAAACACCCTTGTGTCAATCTTAGTGTCGTACTAGATAGTGCATACATAGTACAAATGTGCCAGTAATAGGGTCACAAAAATATAAGCCGCAGCATCCAGAACGATTGTAAAAACCTTGGAAAAGGTGAAGGAAAAGCTTGATTGAACAAGAACCTTTCCGCGGATGCAGTTCCCTAATTAGAAATAGAAAAGGTAAATGGAACTCTCATATTTCCTAGATATCTAAGTGATAGAAACCTTAGTGCAATAACAGCATATTTCGGCATCCTACCTATTCTTATTCTATTGTTGTAGGTGCTGCCTCCATTTATCATTTCTGTGAATGCCATTGATGGTATACAGCGCTGTTTCCTTTTCAATTCTTGGGTGTGACAGCTTTTGACTGCATACAGCTAATTTAGATGTCACAGATATTAGCTGGCTCTTCTTAAAGATATGACCTTACTTGTAGGTCTGTGTGGAGCGATTCAAAGGGGATACTTTTACATATATATAAATGATCCCTATCACTGAACAATTGTAACTCCTTTATGAGGTTTGCAAGGAGCTACATGTAGTGAAAAAGAAGGTATTTTTATATCACACACTGAATAAGATCTAAGATTGTGAATGAGTGTGTGAATGTATGAAGTTGTGAATTTTTTTTATATCACCTTGACATAAATGGTGTTCAGTGGTAGCCATGAACATTGTGTTATTGTTATCCTGTTTTTTATATATTGTTTTGATCATAAATTCGTGGCTGGGAGTTATCGATTTCCTGAAGAAGGTGGTAGTCAATCTCTAAAAACCCACCGAAACGCGTCGACAAGATTGATATACCAGATCTTTGGGACATTTGTTAACCTTTGAACATTGTATAGGAGAGACAATTGAACTTAACAAATGATCAAATACAGATTGGTATATTTTTTTGATGACAAGATAAACTGTCTATTGTTTTCTCCCGCTTTGTTTGTTTGTTTAATGAAGATGTACGGATTATGGAATACTGTATTTTGGGGGAATTTTTTATAGTAACTGAATATAGAATATGTGTTCTATGTCTCTTTTTAACTTGTAGTATTAAAACTGTGATTTTTATAAAGTGAAATTTTTTGGTGTATATTTTCTCTTTTAGAAAGGATAAACATATATTAAATTGTTGCAATAAATGTGATTGACACTGTGTGCATCTACATCTGAATTTATCTTTTGGTGATATTGCTGGGATATATGTGTGTGTATGTTTGAGAAGAATAAGTGAATGAGTTTACCTTCCAAAGAGTATTCGTTCTTTTGACCTCGGTCTAATTGGTGCCCTACCTCTTTGGAACAATAAGGCCACTTTCTATTTTTTAGGTAATATAGGGGTTTGCCAAAGTGGTTGGGGTAATTGTAGGGACAGCTCACGCGGGTGGGATGGGTCAAGGTAGTATTTAAGATTTAGGGACAGCATGGGGTTGGGAGTGGGTCTGGGTATTTGGATCTCAGGGTGGGGAGGGGTGGTAGGAATTCCAATTTGTAGCTTAGGGCAGGGGGAGTGGGGTTGCAACCTTAGCCACGCATACCCCTTTACCATTTATGTCTTTACCATGAAATGACATGGTAAATGCATGCATGGTAAAGGAATGCATTGTTAAGACACATTTGTGGTTTAGGCTTCATGGTTGAGGCACACATGGTGTATCCAGTCGTGCCTCCACCGTATAACTCCCACTACAGCATACAGCATGGGACAATGAGCCAGCCACTTAACCCACTGATTAACTTTAATTTGAGTGACAGCATTTTGCTCTGTCACAAGGAATACATGCACACACAAGGTAGTTCTCTTCAGTGACAGTGTTTTTTTAAAAATCAATAATTATTTTAATGTTGCCTTTGTGTTTAGTGCCTGATGTGATAGCAGGGCGCTTTGGATTATTGTGCCTGTCTCCTGCCAAAGTGCTTTTGAAGTGTATTTTGTTTGTCTGACTAGTGATGTTTCACTGAATAAGCGATTGTGTCAATTTGCAGCTATTCTGAATTAACATCTGATGTGATGATATTGCTTTAAGCCCTGAAAGAGACATGCTGCAGCATGCAGGTTTCTTTTAATGGGTACTAGTATGGAATCTGGGAGGCCATGGAGCATTCCTTTGCTAAACAATTGTCCTTTAGTGAGAGTTATAGGCATCTCATGGAAGCTGTAGGCTTTTGTTTCAGTGAATCAAACATTTCAGACAGCATTTTTTTGCACCAATGTTTTCTAAAAGGTCAACTGTATTAATCTGTGTGTGTTCTAGACTCTGTAAGTGACCAGATCATTACAAGTGTCTTTCCAGCTTGGCTTCTCACTTTCCATTAGGTTTCCTAAAGCATCTGAAAAGGGAATATGAGAGCAGTATCAGCAAAGTGGTTGGAAGAGATTCTGCAAGGCCTACATGAGGTTCTTTGTCAATAAATATGCATTACAACACACCGTATTTAGGTGGGAGACTTGTGATTACATTCAGTTTAGTGCATGACAAATGGGAAAATAAATTCACCTGATGTTTTTTTCAAATATCTCTCTCTCCTGTTTTTAAATGTTGGCATGTAAGCAAAAATGATCCAAAAACAGGGTAGATACACTTACAAAGCATTGTCAGGCCATAAAAAGAGGCATATGATTTGTAGATGGTATGTTAATATGATTTGGTATAGCACACAAATCATCCCGTAGGGGTATCTCGGTGCTGTAGATAGACACAGGCAAGTCAGAAAACTAGTTAAAATAAAACTCTCTCAAGCACCTTCTTGAATTTAGCATGGTCTGTGCAGGTACTAGAATGACCTGCCTCCACAACTTTTCAGTAAGATACAGGGGGACCGCAACTAAGGCTTGTTCCTTGGCACGGAGATTCCTGACTCGACGGTAATAACAGAGCTTTTTATGCAAATAGCTGGAGCATTTCCCATTAGGGGTGTGAGCATGAGGCAACAGGATTTTAAATATTGTAATTTTCTTGATTGCTAGCAGTGTAAGACTCTCAGTAGGGGTTCAGACGTAGAGTCAGGAGGGATGTTGCAAACAAGCTGTACAGCTGTATTTTAGACAACTTACATTTTAGTAGTAAGGCCTCATTCACTGATGCAAGTAGTGCATTACCATAATCCAATCTGCTACTTATCAAGATGAGAGTTTCCCTGGCAGAAAGAGGAAGAAAAATAAATGCTTTCTTCAGCCGGTGCTTTGCGTTAAAGCAGATACCACTAATGGATACAACATGGTCTTTCATGGATAAGGAGTGATCCACTTTAACACCAAGATTCTTATCTGCCTCTTTGGGCAAGGGAGCTGGACTCCATTCTGTAGGCCAAAGTTATTGGACCTTACTAAACAGCATGATCTCTCTTTTGTTAACGATTAACTGCAAGCAGTTTGTTGTCATCCATTTTGCTATCACTTTCAAACCTCTAGAAAAATGGTCCTTGACTACATTCAAGTAATCATCAAATGAGATAACAAGCTGAGTGTCATCAGCACACAATATTATTTTGAAACCAAAGGATTTAGCTAGGGGGCTACTTATATGTTAAACAACAGTGGCTTAAACAAGAGCCTTGCAGAATCCCCTTGTCAATCAGCATGGTTTGAGACTTGAATACGCCAGCAAAATGGTTTGAGGTCTTTTATCTAGGAAATTCCTGAGCCACTGTAAAGCTGTGCCACAAATGTCAATCTCGTGCAGCCTTTGAATCAGCCTGGTGTGGGAGACGGTGTCGAAAGCTGCTGACAAGTCCAACAGCACCAACATTGATGGAGTTTCAAAGTCAATAAAAAGTCTTATTGAGTCAGTGACAACAACCAAGTCAGTACTATGGGAGGGTCTGAACCCAGATTGTGATGGGTTCAAGATCTTATTCTCATCAGAATAGGCTTAAAGTTGTTTATTTATCAGACTTTCCAAAGACTTGCCCAGAAGCAGGAGCAACGAGTTAGGACAATAGTTTGTTAGATTTTTATAGTTTACTTTGGCTTCCTTTTGTATGGGTGCAACCTGTGCTGATTTCCAGGCCTGAGGGATTTTCCCAATGTCCACTGATAAATTAAACAATGCCCTGATAGCAGGTGGGATCTGGTTAGAAAGTAGAATTGAAATCCCTCGAAGACACAGATTCAAGGGTGAGCAATATTTCAGTTTTTCTAAAGACTTATGAATCTGCTTGAGTGAAAAGGATTCCAACTTTTCCAAACTACAGACACAGTTATGATAGAACGAATTGTAGTTTGACACCTCATAGCACTGGCCAGCAGGGATAGTAAAGTTCTGATAAATTTGCATTATTTTATCCTCAAAGAAATGCACAAGAGAATGACATAATTCACGCAAGGGACTTATTGTATTTTGCTAGGGCTTGGTTGGTTTCTATGTCATAGGAAGTCATGGAGTACAGGAAGGCTTTGGAAAAGGAATCAGAGGACACAAACCGCCATAGTCTTGTGGCTCTATTTCCATCTGTTTTGTTACAAACTGTCCCCTCAGCTTTTAGAATCTGTAACCGATCATAAAATGATCTGTCCAGATAAGCGGTGGGGGGGGGGGCTCACTAATCAGAGATTGTGAAGATTAAATCTAAAGTATGGACCTCAGAGTGGGTGGATATTTAGATTTTCTAGTGCAGTCCCAGCATTCCCAGATCCACAATGAGTTGCGCAAACTCTGGGTTAGGGGAGTCTTCCCCATGATAATTAAAATCGCCCAGCAGAAGAGAGTGCTGAGGGGACAGTACTAGTTTGGTAATATGTTCTGTTAGATGATGGCTAAACCCTTTTTTTGGTCTTGGAGGATGATATACAAATGCTCCTTTCCAGCAGTCATCAGTACAGAACTCAATTGCATAGTTCTACCCAGTCTGTTACTAAAGTGTCCATGAAAGAGCCTCTGAAATTTTCTTGAAAGACAATGGCAATGCCACCGCCCATTCTGGCTTTTCCATCTAGTCTGATCATACAGTAATTTTCTGGGAGTTCTAATGCAATAGAAGGATGGCTAGTAGGACTCACACAGGTTTGGGTGAGAAAACAGACCTCCATTGATAGGAGAGAGATGAGATCAAAGAGTTCTGTTGCATATTTTGGTAAGGATCTCACACTACAGAGGATAAAGCCTGGGGAGGACAGGGAAGTATGGAAGCCCTAGGCAACCTTTGTATTATATCCCACCAACATGACTGGTGTCATTAAGAGTACTATCTCCCGTGTATATTAGCACTAAGGGTGTCACAGATACAATAAAATCTACACATTAGCCAGGCCATAGGAAACAACTGGTGAAGTGTTTCACCTGTGCTATAGGCATCATAAACAGGTCTCTAAGATAGTATAAAGTCTTTGAAGAGTAACAAATTCTAATAGGGTCACTGACCTCTGTAGTGAAAGCAGCAGGGTTCCTGGCGATGATTGGGCGTGGACATGCGCAGACAGGCTTGCCTTTGGCGTGCCAGTGGTGCGCACACTGCACTCTTTCGCATTGACAACCGCAAAATAATGGCCTTGCCTACAACCAGGAGGTGGGCAGGTAAAGCTTTCTCCACATCAATTTGTCAGAAACCGCAGGGGACTTGTAAGTTTGTGGTGCAAATTAAAAACAAAAGTACAATTAAAGCTAAATTCTAGGAGTTTAAAATAGTGCATAAATTGTAAAAATACATTACTGCTTGCCTGTGAAATATCTACCAGTGCGTCCACATTGAGATGTTGATGTTAAATAATTGCTTCTGAGCTATCAAAACGCTTTGCAGGAAGAAAAGTGTTTTGCCATACATGATGGAATTAGGAGGCATCAAGGCAATCACTAAGCCTAATGCCCCCCATGAAATGCACTACCCTTGAATTTAAGTAGGTTAACCTTCTGATTTACAGAATCCTGAGTATAGATAACCTTTACTTTACTGCTAGATAAGGGATATTTCATTCTGATCTAAAGCAGCCGCCATAGAGGAATTCATGGTTTGCTCAATAAGTTTACACTTAACAAAAAACTGCCAATAATGGTATGCCAGTGTTAGTCCTTGTAGCTTAACGAAGCTTAGGGCCTGACTTAGTCTTTGGTGATGGTACTCCGTCTGTCAGGGTGGTGGAGAACACTACTTTTGCCACCCTGACAGACTACTTTCTGCCAAATTTAGAGATGACTGCTGGCCCGGCAGTCATCCCTGTACTTCAAAAGAATCTGCCAACATGTTCCCTTTAAGGTACCAAATGTTTGGTTAACAGCCCCTGTCAGATTTAAACATTTTTGATTTTTAGAAACAAACTCCCACTTCAATGATTCCTGCACTTTGGGATTAATCTCCCAGGGTATGGGAGATGATTGTTGTTTTATTTCTGTCTCTCAACTCCCCGCCAGGTTTTACAGACAGAAAGAAAAATAAAATAGGGTGCATAGAGTAATCCCCTACCTCCTAGGGCTCTGACTCTGTAGAGTCACCTTGTTTATGTTTTCCTTCAACAGGGGCTCTGTCAATGGAAAGCCTACAGTCTGCCTTTCTCTAAATGAGGTGGGCTGATCAAAAGCTTTGCAGACAGCGTACTTCATGCATTCGCGATGGAGTGCCCTGTGCACCAACATCTACATCAGGTCCTCAATTAAGCCCAGCATTATACTTATGGCGCATTCCTTATTGGAGCACTGGGTGGTGCTATTAACCCTTAAAAAATCAATACTGCCTCCTATGCTGAAAAAGGCCCTAAACCCTCAGGAGTCTAAGATATATACCTGCAGCAGACTTTCACAGACTCAACATTTTTATAATTGAACAAATGCAAAGGTATATGTAATAAGATGGGACAGCACCAGCATATGATGCTTTTAGCCCGATTTAATACATTGGGTAATGAAATGGACTTGGACCACCTTTCAGAGGATACTGGTGTAAGGGATATTGAATTCACCTAGTTTTGCTCCATTTCCTCCAAATGTTCTTGCCTTTTTTACTAGAAGTTCAGATTCAGCAACATGGAAATCCGGAGGGCTTTCAGCTGCCTTCATGCTTTTTCCACATTCACATAGGTTGACGAGTGGTCAAATTGGAGTTGATTTGTTTCGACCTTAAATAGGAAATTTGGGAGATACCTAATTATATGGCCAAACAAAGAGGGGAGAGATTGCCCTGTGGCAGACAAGTCTTTACTCAGCCAAGGGTTGAGTCCATCACTTAGAATATGGTTGGCTTAATCCATATTTTGAAATGAGCTGGCTAACAACCTAACTGCTATATAAGGAACCATGGGCCTTGGAGGAAGTGCCACTTGAAGGTCATGTAGCTTTCTTTATCAACGCTTTGAGATCAGTATACCAGAGACCCTTGCATTGATTAATACATTTACAGATGTATTGATGTAGGATATTTAGAAATGCTAAGAATGATCTGGTGGTTAATTGACATATATCATATTGTTACTGTGCTTCAATGATTTCAATCGTTTTAATTCACATATGTAAATGACATAATTGTTGAACTTTAAGCATTTTCATCAATCCACTTCTGGTTATATGTAGGTGAGGGAATTTGCAGTCTATGAGCCTGATGTATGAAATATCCAGTCACAAAATCGGTTGCTAACTGTGCACCAACGTTTTGTGAATTGAAGAGAGTTTGTAAACTGATCTATAAACTAATAGACCAGTTCACAAAATTCTGAATCATAGTGGGCCATAATGCAACCAATCTCATCACTATTTGTGAGGCAGTTTGCAAATTGTGATTCAGTATCAGTGGATGCCATCACAGGGATGGTGGCCTACTGGAGTCAGCAGACCACCCTCTTTGTAATCGTATCTAAATAAAATAAACTATTTTTTTATCGCTGCCCATTTTCAAAAGAAATTTGTTGTACTCTGTGGTAGAAAGTAGATGCTGATAGCCATGTAAGTTCTGAAGTACCTTTATTCCAGTTGTACAGCAAGATGGTAATTAGGTGCATCTTGGTAGACCAGATAACAGGTAGTAATGATGTAGGTTAGCCCAGTAGTCAGCCCTTGGTCCTATGCCACAGCAGCCCCACCAGGAGCAGCCTGCCTGCTGCTCAGCCCATCTGTAACTGTCGTACCTCACTCAGTCAGACACCCAACATTCCACGCATCATAGCATTAGCAACATTCTACTCCAAACACACACAGTGGCTGAGCAGCAGGTAGGCTGGTAAACTGCAAGATATAAGAATAATATGCAGGATATAACAAGAGGGTTTTTTTTGAGAGTTGACTTTGGTTTTAAGGGTGCTCTTTCCCTTTTGCAGATGTCTTACCACTCCAAACTGAAACTGGGTAAATTGTTAATGTTTTTTACCACATTTTATTTGCAAACCTTACATACCATGATGATTAACTATTTGGAAGGATGCTCTAAACATCTTGCTTCTTGATAGTGATTAGTTATTCCTTTCTAAACAAATTTAGCAATTTGGTATTATGCTACAGGATTGAAAAATGTGATTAGTGCATTTAAAAAAGCCATAAAAGTCAGTGGTATTGACACCACAAAATAGCTGAATTTGAGTTATCTTCTACAAATGGTTGTTCGGTGCATGATTACAACAGACCCTAAGAATTCTGACACTCGGGCAAACTCTCTTTGTGTAGGGGTCAGAATTTTCAAGTCTTCGAGTGTAACTATTGGTTACCTGGAAGTCTGCATCACATAATAAATTCTGACAGGTCAAACCTCCCAGACATTAATATGGAAAAAAATGGATATTTACGATGAGATCAGAATTTTTGTGTGGTAAGTACCAAAGTCCAGATGCTATTCCCCATTACTGTGAAAAAAATCAGAATATGCCAAATTAATCGCATCTGATGCATTCCAAACCCAGGGGATTCAGTTTTAGCGAGTGCCATAAATTCAGTATACCCCTCTTGGGCAATTAGAATCAGGCACTTAAGGTTTTATACACTGTACTTCAGTATATTCTGTTACAGCTGTTGATGTCATGAGATGATACCATTTTGCAGGGTGAACAGGTTATAAGGAAAGTTTAATTCATGACAGAGCAACAACCTTTGGAGTGGACTGGGCAATGACGGATGTAACGAAGTAAAAACGATAATTTGTTTTGTATTAAATGCTTTTTATATATTTGGTTGCAAACCTAGATTTTCAACACTGATAATGAGTACAGTAGTAGTAGGAAAATCACATGGTCTTTAAACCAAATTTCAGAGAGTATGGGCAGATTGTTAGATGTCTACTGTTGTTAATAACTGAACATTGCGAGTTATAGGAATTTCAATAAACAGTCTGGATGACGATTGCTGGAGTGCATTGACTATATTAAATATGTTGTCTTTCTGTTTCTCCCTTTTTAATTTAGTACATTCTACCCCCAGTGATTTGGACGCTCTGTAGCCTTAAGGGCAACAGTTATAGTCCTCAGCATCAGGCTATAATTGTTAATTATTTTGACCTCAATATTTCTACCAGAGATCATTTTCAGGAAATGCTATTTTTGTATTAGCAGTGTGGATTTGCAGCAATATTCAGTATTCCCAAACCAATTTAGGACAATGATATCTCTGTATAATGGATCAGCAGGGTACTGACCTAGGCCCCAAATCACAAATGTTTCTGTGCATCTAGGTCCAAAAATCAATTTGCAATAAGATTGTTCAAGTTCTAAGTCACAGAATCAGAAGTTATGAAACGTTGTGATTGCCAGTTTATGAGTTGTGTTAATAATTGGCGAATTTAAATAGTTGAATCATCAACACCCATAAAACCACACTTTTTGTGCATTGGGTACATGGAAATGCATGGGAATTTCCACAAGTAAAAGACAGAAGTAAGGACTTGTTCATGGTGGAAGGAACATGCCTATATGTCATGGACTGTAAGCAAAGTCTTTCTTCCACAGAGCTAACTATTTGCCCTGTAGCGAAGAATTAAAAACATATATTTTTACACTATTGACTCACACAGATGTTCCAAGTCCTCAAATAAACAAAAAACGCAGGAGGTAATTTTATGAAGTAGTCCTTGAAATCTGCAGCTGGCAGTGATTTCCAGTAGTGCCACTAGAACTCTTTGCAGAACTAATTAAAGTCAGAAATCTTTTCTAAATGTATGAGAAGCCACTCAGACATACCCACACAGCAGTGTAATAATCATCTGAAAACCAAGAACTGGGTATAACAAGGCAAATAAAGTAAGCAATTTCATGTACAATTTGCACATTGTAGCAGAAAAAAATATGAGTCAAAACAAACACGTGTTCATTGAAGTCTGTGATTAGGTCTAGTGAGCGACATATGTTTTTCAGTACAATAGATTTATGTAATATTGTGAGATTCTAACATCTGTTATGATTCTCTGAGAGCAGAGTGTTGAAATATAACTAGTGATTTGTGAAAAAGAACAAGTATTTTAATAAAACATATTGCAGTATTCTTTGCTACAAAATGAGTATAATAGTGCAAATTAAACAAGATTAAAACAATTACTTTTGATAAGACGTTATTGAGGGTGTGGTTGATATATAATTTTTGTGAATATGCTAAACCAGAAAGGTTACTGGTGTCCTTGAGTGAACCTGGACAAGGGATTCAAGCAAAAATACTGCGCCTACTTTAGGCTGGTGTATCCAGGAGAAATTCTGCAGCATACATACATAAAGGAAAAAGCCTTAAAGGTTAGATGTTGTGCTGGAAGTGGTCCCTATTATGCAGATCTTGTTGCGTGTTTATCTAGGTTCCTGATCGATACTGTGACCTTATGCCCCTATTCGGCTATAAATCCATTTATTCCCTATATTGGCATAACCGTTCAAGTGCGATTCTCTGAAAAGTCATCTCTGGCCTCACACGAACAGAGCCACATTCCAGCATAGTTCCCTCTGCCACTTCCTTTGCGACCAATTAGTGCAATGACAGAGCAGTAGTCACTATCTGATATTCCTAGATAACACTCCGAGTTCTTCAACAAGATAAAAACTTAGCAAACCTGGAAATCCCCGCTTGCTATGTTTTGATTAGTAATGGAACTCTAATGAGCAACTGATAACTATCACTTCCTAGTGACATCTTTAATTGACGTCTTATGTCCAGCAAACTTGCGTCAAACCCGGCACCTGTCAGGTATAAATATTACCAACGTTGCCTTAAGCAATTGCCTGTTGTGCGAGCTACTGTTGCTGATGCCAGCTGCCTGCAAGACTCCGTGTTGGTAAATCTAGCACTCTGGCGCTGCAGCCTGCTGTCCCTGTGGTGGTAAAGCTGCTGATACCATTATCGCTGCCAAAGCGCGAACTATGGTGCAGTACGCTTAGGAGCTGAACAGCCGTCCCTCTGCGAAGACATCCAGCAGATTCCAGCTGCCCGCGGACGCTGTCCCCCCTCCTTCCTCGACGCGCTGAAGAGCAGCCGCTGCCTTTCTCGTGCAGAGAAATCCAGCCACGGCGTTTCCGGTTTACCCTCGCAGGTGACTGGGATATCGAGAGAGACCCCTGAAGGAGATACCAATCCTCCATCATTCTATTCAGAGGTATGGTGTTGACTAAACCCTTAGATGAGAATTCTTGAAACAAACCTTGGCAAAACCAACTTAACTTAAAGCTACTTACTTGCTCCCCTTTCACGTGTTAGGCTTAGGTCAGGCACACTGGGGTAGGCTTAGTTAGAAGCACCAGTTGAGTATGTTAGCCTAATGTATATATGACTGTATATATGTTTTATTACTTTTAAACCATTGTATGGCTAAGAAACCATATCAATGCTTTTACAGTTCTATTTCGCAATACTTATCTTACTGTACGTACTTTTTATGATAACAATTATTGCAATTGTGGCAATACATTTCTCTTGTACGAGAAGAAAGACTGTTCAATAAATGTTAACCCTTTATTGACAAACGCCCGTCTCTCTATTCCCTACATATCGTGAAAGTAAACTGCACTAAACTGACTGAGTGAAATCTATGTCTATTGTTTCACACGACCCTAGAGATCGACTCTTGATCTGAGGAGCAAAGTTGTCATGTTGCACGGTTGTTGGAAAACTGAATCCCTTCTTGTCTGTGCCAAGGAAGCTGATCACTTCCTATGCAGAGAAGAAAGTTTCCAGTGACCTCTGAGCTAGTTGGTAACACAACCCAATTAAGTTTAGCATAGTCAGTGGAGGCCTGGAATATAAGCAGTTCCACGTCGATACTACTGTTTATGTTATTCCAATGAGCAGGGCCTAGTGGGAAACTAGGAACTACACTACATGGCGCCCTAACATTTGGTAAGGCGATAAACTAACGCAAGACTTGTAGAGTAACTCAGTCGTGCATATTTCACACCCCTTTCTCCCGTAAATACTCCAATAGACGTCTGGAGTGGGTGAAAGGTTAAAATCCGCCCGACCTTAGTAGGAAGAGATTCCTATGTAAAGCTCTGGTTTATTCAACGTTGAAGGATACAGAGTTCCAAAATATTGTGCACCTAATCTTTGTCTCCTTGGAGACCTACTCTGCAAAGCCTGCATTTTTAAAATGCCAGACAGTGAAGAAGAAAGGGAAGCAGCTAGGCTGGCTTCCATACTAATAGAGGAGGACTCGAGTCTCCTACAGGCAGACCCGGATGCTATTATCATCCCGGTCCACTTAAGAAGATCTATAACTTTCAAACTTATAGAAAACGGACTGACACCTCAAGGTGGTACAGTAATTTTCGTGATAGAGGCTCACGAGTATCGGCAGACAGAGGTATTCTATTCATGGATAAACTTTCCAGCGGTAAACGCTAGAACAAAAGAGTTTCACTATTACAAAATAGAGAAACCTCCGGAAGAGTACGCTCCTTTCGAGGAGATTGAAATTCCACTTAAATTTCAAGAGCACCTGCTCTGGTTTAATGGCGCCCTAAAACATAATGATCACATAACTAGGCTCGGTCCACTAGGTAGACCAGGAGCCACGTGGCCGGTTCTAGCCGGCTACACACCACATCCTGACATTGCAAAAATGTCTAAAGAAGAGCTGTTAGTACAGCTAAAAACACTTATAAAAATACATAGGCAATTAGTCCAATATGTAATGCAGACTGCAACAGTCCAACCAGCTGTAAATGTACCACAGCTGACCCCTCATCAGGGGAACACTAATAAAATTACACCACAGAACATACAGTCATGTCTTGGTAAAACACCTGTAAAACGGGAACAAATTCCTTTCTGGTTAGCACAGAAAATCACTCAAATAGAGGCAGTATTTCCTGATACTACCCCTATTGAGAAACACAGAATCTTGACCATCTGCCTTCCTATGGGAATCGCACCACATGTGGAGGGCTGTGACACTTGGGGTACAGTCTTTGCTTCCATTTACACAAAAACACACGGTGTCCCGTCTATGGCGGTAATACCAGAAGTGCTAAAACAGATTCAAAATGAATTCGGTCCAGAGCCCGCTTTAAATCTAGGTATGAAATTACTGAAAGACTTCAAGCAGGTCACGGCTATATTATTAGCCAACATAAAGGGAGAAGCAGCATCTGTGGCGATCCGCCAGAAGTTGAAGGAAACAGATATAAAAGATCCTGTTGAGCTTGCAAAAATCATAGAAAAATGCTATGAAGAATTAGGTAGAGACAGCTTGGGTGGAAAACCAGTTAAGCCCCAACTGCTCGAAAATCCGGAAAAATTATTTATTAAAAATAATTCAAACACTCCTAAAAAGAGCTGGGATGGAAATAAACAATCCACTCCCAAGGAAAAAGTTTTCCAGTCCAGAGGAAGGTCTCCTCGACGGAGGGAAAGAACTCCGACTCGAGAACGCCAGTCTCCCCAGAGGGAGCCCTCTGAGAAAAGATATAACCTTAGAAATAGGGATAATCTGAAAAAACCTGATAGATATCAAAGTATTGATACACGTCCCTCTCGATCTCTTCCACAGAATTTGGAAAGAAGAGGACGGTCAGACCCAGGAGAGCACACCAAGTCCAAAGACAAGGAACCTGCTCAAAATAAGAAATCTCAATTTCAGAAAAAGAAGGTAGCCAGTATTAGAGTAATCAACCATGCTGAGAATACTGAGGACACAGTTGAAAAACGGGGAGTGGGCATTGACAATGTTGGACAGTGCAGCAGAGATCAGTAGAGCGCGCAAGATCTTGATGAGTCATCTGGAGACAGTGGACACGAATGAATACATTCAGGTTGAAACTGCCGACACCAGACTTAGCGAGCCCCATAAAATATACGAAATAACATTGCGTATAGAGGGTGATAAGACTAGGAAAATTAAGGGTCTATTTTGGGATAAGCTCTCAAAAGGCTATGATATTCTGTTAGCTGAAAAAGATTGGCCCCCAGAGTTTGTCAGGGAGTGCCCTCGTGGCGAAGAAGTGATTATGCCTGCCTTCTCGAATCACATTCCGATTCACAAAAAATATACATATGCAAGGAAATGGGCAGTAGCCCAGGCACCTGCATTGTATGAAAATCATGTAGGATGGGATGAGGACTCACCTCCTCACAAAATCCAATTAAAAAGTGAACCAACTGCCCAACGGCAGTATCCCATTAAGCAAGAAGCTAAAAAACGAGTCAGGGAGATCTTAGATCAACTTGAATACCAGGGGGTGATTGAAACATGCACCTCTCAAATGAACAATCCTTTATGTCCTGTCTCCAAGCCAGACAATTCATATCGTCTAGTTTTGGACTACAGACATCTTAATACAAGTTGCAAAACTTTTGCAGTACAAAACTCGCATAGTGCAGCCCTAATGAATAATATAGTTAGGAAAAAATACAAAACGACATTAGACATATCTAATGGTTTCTTTTGTCAAAACATTGCACCAGAAAGCAGATATTTGACCGCTTTCTCTGCATTTGGATCGCAGAAAAAATTCTGTCGACTCCCACAGGGGTTCAAGAACAGCCCAGGACTATTCTCAGCTAGGGTAACAGAGTTACTACAAATCTATGATGATGAAGCATTGTCTTACGTAGATGATATTTATCTCACAGACGACGACTTGGATACTCACTTGAAAAGAGTGAACATCATTATACTTGGGTTCGCAGCAGAGGGTTACAAATTCAACTTTAAAAAGTCCCGAATTGCCCATCTTACAGTACTATTTTTAGGGTACGAATTATCAAGTGAAGGGAAAAGCCTAGCGGACAACTTCTTAGAGAAGTGCGCTGTACTCCAAGCTCCAAAAACGCTGAAGAATTTACAATCCATACTAGGTTTTCTGAATTTCGGAAGAACTTACATTCTAAATTATGCAGAGAGGGTTAAACCTCTCTACGAACTAATTAAACCTGATTTTAAACAAATCGATTGGACTCAAAAACACACAGAAATTTTGAGATCACTGCAAACAGACATGTTAGCAAAAACAAAATTAGATACACGTGACAATACACGCGATCTTGTAATCCGAGTCATCCCAGGAAGATGCGGATTCACGTACCTGACCTCTAATGAGGGAGAAAAGGTACCAATTTCAATTAAATCCCACTTGTACACACAAGCTGTAAAAACATTCAGTCACACAGAAAGAACTGTGAATGCAGTGCAAATTGCATTAGCAAATGAAAGAGAACTAGCACACTGCAAACGGATTAATATCCTTACAGCGGAATCCGCCTTCGAAGCGCTATTCAGCCCAGTAAACCTGCCTACAGTGACACTGGATCCGAAATGGATACAGTGCATAGATTCTCTAGGAGCGGAAGATGTGAAATACTATTTCGCCCCGCAATTTGAAGAACTGAATGATTTAGAATATGAAGAAGAATATCCTCTGCCAATCGAAATTCTGCCTCTCCCACAATACGCCTGTATAATTGTTACATCTTGCTCATGCTTTACATTTCCCTTACTTACATTTCCCCATTGCTTAGCCACTGCATGTAATAGAATGTTTGATGTCATACTAGAATGTTAAGTACCTGACTGCTCTAGGGGGAGACAGTTGATGGCAGACAGGCTGAGCGAGAGAACATCTGCTCCTGGTGGGACTTTTATCATTATATCTATCCATCATCTAACTTGGATTAATCTACAATAAATTATATTTACTTTACATACTGGATTCAAGAACTTTATTTGTTACAAATTGGCGACGAGGTACGGAACTGAACTTATGCGTGGAAGGAAGACGGATTTAATGTACTACTACTGCAACTAAGGAACTTTTCAAAGCTGAAAAGAAAAGGTAAATTAATTGAAACGCCCTGGTTAGCCCCACCAGTGTCCCCAGTTATCTGGACAGCCTCCCATCCCAGGGTGTTTAATTTCTGACTGCGTTACGTGACCTGAATTTGGAAAACCTGAAGAAAATTTTTAATATTTAATTCATTTTGCCCTGATTTGCCAAAAACTTTTAAAAGGAACTTGTGTGCCAAGTTTTGAAAATACGTCTTTGCCAGCTACTATGTGAATGCAAGTGCAACATTCCGTTGTATTAAACGTTTTTAAAAGTTGAGCAGCGTGAAAATGGACTTAATGTTTTGTTTTGGCCAAAGAAAATTCTGGATTGGCATCTTTAAGCAGAGCACTGTGTACAGTGTCTACTCTGACTTCGGCAAGTGTTTTTCAAACGTTTCAAGCCTGTATACTGTTTTAAGGCTCTGTGCTGATTTTTACACGTTTCTTCCTTTTCATTTATTCTTGTTTTTAAATATGATTAACAATGACTTGTGTGAGCAATGGCTTGAGCGCTTACAAAGATTATTGTGCCTTGTGCAGAGTAACTCTCTTTACTTAATATGGTACACTCACCGTCTTGGTGGAGATGACGGTTGGTCGTCGAGTGGACAACGGCGATCTTCTCTCGGTCCCTGCTGCTGTGCATTTGATGACGTATTTGGAGAGCATCAGGGAGATGGTGATTCTTTCACCTCACGTTCTGCCTTACGTTCCCTTCCTGCTGTGACGTCAAATTTGCCGATGTTGCCACTGTCCGTGGTTTCTTGTCAGCACGCTTTCACCGTGAACCATCCGGCAGATACGTGACAACGCGGCGGCCATTTTAATTTGTTATTTAGGTTGCCATAACAACGTGCACCGACGGACTTCAAATAAGGGGGCATTACGATCTACAAATATTTAGTTTTCGAAGTTTTTGCTAGTGTGGAATTTGTTTTTCTGCTCCTTGATGATGAGTTTGAGTGAACGATCACACTATCGGCAGCATTTCAACAATTAGACTTTGGAGTTTGGTGAGAGATCACGCTGTCAGTACTTCAACAGTCAGACTTCGGTGACTACTTTTCTTATTTTGATTTATTATTTTGGAAAATTTTCAATATGCTTTACCATTCATATTTACCAACTTGCCTATTTCATTCTGTTTAACATAACTCACAGTGTATTGATGTTTATATTATTTTAATGTATTATTGCTTCTTATTTCGTATAGAGTTATGTGTTTACTTTGTTAAATCTCGTGCTCATTTTCTGACATATTTGATATTGGTATGCTGTGTTGAACCACCATTTATGTGCTCTATTTCTATTGAGGTGTTCAAAGTTTTGCTTGCTTATTTTTAATGTGGCACGTTTTCTAGTGCAAATTAGAGGAGTTCACATATATTACTTAGTTGAGTCATAGTTTTCTCTTATTGTTGTGAACCACTTTGTGCTCTATTTATTGTGAAGTTTTCGTTCTAGAGGATTAGTTGTCCCAGTGTTGGATTTATTGAATATGAAATTTGCTGGAGCCATTTCGGTGCTCATGTTTGAGGCGCTCCACTATAAATATGTACTTTCTAGGATGCCACTTCGGTGCTCTATTTGAGGTGCTCCATTTTCCTAGCTTTGGGCTGTGAAGAGCGGTAGGTTGTTGCTCTATTTCCTTGATGTAAACTCTGAGGAGTTTGGATTTATTGTATGTGTAGTTTGCGGAGCCACATCTGTGCTCATTATGAGGAGCTCCATTTCTTTGATATGAATTCTGAGGAGTTCAATCATTCTATTGTGTTGGAGAGCAATAATTTGCTCAATTTGCTTGTATGGACTCTGAGGGGTTCAGTTGCTGATGCTTAGAAGAGCCGTAGTTGCTAAATTTTCTGATTATGGACTCTGAGGAGTTCCATTTTGCAATGTTGTTAAAAGCCACAAGTTATTCTATTGGCTATTATTCTCATTCCTATGGATGTTATTTTGTATTTATCCATATTTTCCATTCTAGTGGATTTTATTTAGTTATACTTGTAATGCATTTTTTTCATTCTAGTGGATAATTTTTTTTTTTTTCTCTTTGGAAAGGGGGATGTGGCCCTTAGATTTGAAAGGTCATTAAATTTGAAAATGGAATCCTTCTTGCATTTCAACTGTTAATTAAGAATGCTATGCAATGTGTTCCTTTAGTCATTATATTTTAAAATGAAAATGCAATCCATCTTATTGTTCAATTATTATATTTTTATGAATGCAATGCAATTTATTCTATTATCTTTATTTGTTGTTTTTATAAGGAAGGGGGATGTGTTACATCTTGCTCATGCTTTACATTTCCCTTACTTACATTTCCCCATTGCTTAGCCACTGCATGTAATAGAATGTTTGATGTCATACTAGAATGTTAAGTACCTGACTGCTCTAGGGGGAGACAGTTGATGGCAGACAGGCTGAGCGAGAGAACATCTGCTCCTGGTGGGACTTTTATCATTATATCTATCCATCATCTAACTTGGATTAATCTACAATAAATTATATTTACTTTACATACTGGATTCAAGAACTTTATTTGTTACAATAATCTATACAGATAGCTTTGTACAGCATTTCAACGTAGAGAGCAAAACCTACGATGCAGCATGTGCGATTATTAAATGTCGTTGGCTGTGCGGTAAAATTACACCGAAAGTAACAAAAACTGAATCTGTAAGAAACTGTTCGGTTCAAAGAACTGAAATCAGATCTTTAAAGATGGCGCTAGAAAATGCAGAACGTAAATTCCCGACACTTATCGTGTGCGATTCTCATTTTTGCGTCAACTCTTACAATAACAAACTGCAGGGTTGGATCGAAAACGACTACAAAGATGACACAGGTGCCACAATAAAGCATAAATTGCTCTGGAACGAGGTAGCTCTTTTACACAAAGAACTACAAAAGACTCATGTGATTCACGTACAGAGTCTTCAACGTGATGGCGTTCACGTTGCAGGGAATTCATTGGCTAATACAGCCAAAGCGGAAGCAACTAAACCGGCTTCCGTAGCCACAAAAAAGCGTACAGATAAATACATAGACGGGGAAACAATGCTGGCAGTAAAAACGACCGTAAAAGGCGACTGTGCAGCACTACCCGTGAACTATCCACTCAATTATGCATACATAATCGATGCAAACTCCGTTCCTTTTGCTCGAATCCCTGGAGTGGGGGACAGAGTAATTCCAAACATGAACAGGAGAATATTTTTAATAGCAGACGCACACATGGGTTTGGGTCGAAGGCAAAGTGATGCCAGAAACTAAAAAGACTTTTAAAGAAAAAGCAACGGAACTCTTTCATCAATTGAAGGAAATCTACCTTATTTCCCCTTGGCTAGAGTTCTGGTTCGGTCTAGGTGTATTTTTCCTCCTGCTTTGACTCATCATGGTACTGTGTTTGGGAAAATTCATTGAAGGAAAATATATTACAATGGACACAGCAAGTCAGAACATCAACCTAGTCCTGAAACCACACAGATCATCCCACGTGAAGAAAAGAGAACTGTCAACAGTAAATGTCACAGCAATTCCAATACCTGGTGGGGTAGTATGGAAGAAAACAGACTATGAGATATATGGTCCGGTCGAAATCCTGAAGTATCCTCATCAACTAAAGGTCTCCTTAAGTGACTTTGTAAAACCTAGTACATTCTCTGATGATTGGGACTTTAACAGTATTAATGACATGATGTCTGATTTAGTAATGTCAGCTAGATTCACAGATCATGATTACTTACAAGGTTCATCTAGTTATGAGCAGTTATTCTGTTACACCCACTATGGGGATCATTACTTGCATAAATCTGCACAGCCTAGAAATGTTTTTATGTATAATCAATGGGAACATTGTTCTACACCACCTAAAAGCAGTTCTAAAGCATTTTTTGAGAAATTCAAATACTTCTCAGGGTTTAACACCAGTGATGCAGAAACGTTTTATTACAAACTGTTAGATAAAACAGGAATGAAAACAATGCTGACAAATTCTAAATTGATATATTCAGAAGCATTTTATGACAAAATGATGACATTTGGTTGTGATTATTGGAAAAATAATATTGAAACGAAAACAATTTTGGGTACAAAAGATTGGCAGGTGCAAGACATAGAAGCACTATTTAGAACCTGCATGATACCAGAACAAATGTTATTTTTAAATGACACAATACACCAAACATCTTGTCTTGGCCTAGCTAAGAACAAAGACCTTAAAACACCGTCTATACCAAAGCCAATACCTGAAAATGCAACCACAGATATTGAATTAGACGTGTCACAAATTTTACATTTCAACAGAACACATCCTGATTGGAAAAAGTGGTTAATCTGGCCTACTGACACAAACAGCTGTCAAGATAGATTCCTGAATAAAACACAGGGGTTAAAAATGACCAGATTAGACTCGAGATACTCCCAGAGACAACATCCAGGGATTATAACAACATACAGTGTAGGGAAGCTCTGCCTTGAATGGCTAACTACATCCACACTGGCTGAAATTAAGCAACACTTGTCTTTATTAAAAGATGGTGCTGATTTGCGCGATTTCATTCTTGGACCACGCAAACAGCATCAAAAGCGTTTCATAGCGACCAGTATCTATGCTGCTTACAACGAGGCTTGGAAAGTAAAACAAATTGAAACGGCTGAAAAAATTCGAGAAATTGATCGTATTAATTTAGAAAAATCACTTTCTGTAGTAGACAATGGGTTAATGACTCTGTCTTCCAGAATATATTCGTTGGACAATATTGTATCCTCTGCCTTTGATGTGATAGACAGAGATTTGCTAATGTTACAACATGGCCAGTCTCAATTACGATCTATTATAGAATTAGGCTGGACGCTGCAAAATCTTCGTTCAGGCTATGTGCCTTGGCGTTTAATCAACACAACGTCATTATTTTCCAGTTTTAACCTTACTGATAAACAGATCAGTTTGGCACAGAAAGGAGCAGACTATACAATCCTGAGCATCGAAAAACTCGAGAGATTACCATTGACAATGTCAGAGAGTCCTGTCATTGAATGGATAATACACGGAATTATCACAATTCCGATAACAACTTTCCGCTTTAAAAAGTGCCTTGAATACATACCTGCTGGCCAGTATGAACAATTGGGTAAAGGATATGTAAAATCTGAATGGAAATTACCATACACTCATTCTTGCTATAGTGACAGCGACAAAAATGTATTTCTTAGTGGTGAAAATTGTAAACATTCACTAAGCGGTATACTTTTGTGTCAAGGTATTAATTTACACGGAGCATGTGATGGAAATTCAAACAACCTTTCATGCCACCAGCTAATCACACCTGCAACTCAGATAGAGCCCTTCTTTATGCAACTCGCGAACGGGAGTTACATTCTTAGAACGGATCACAGATGTTGTGGCCTCGCGCCAGGGAAAAGTTATCTAGTAGAAGTAACGTCCATGGTCAAATGTTGTATGCAAGCCTTATTCCTGAGTGGGCCTCCAGACATAGTGACTCCCATCTGGCCTCGTCTGAATCTCTATTCTATACGAATTGATACATTAAGCAAAATGAAATCTGTACTTTTACAGACAACAGTGCCTATAACGTCATCTAAAGAGACGTATGATCTTCTAGTTGCAAGGACAGCTACTGAAGTTCATGACCTTTTATCAACAAATTGCCCCGTGCATTTCGTAGAAATGTTCAGCCAACTCCTTAACATGTCTAGTGCAACAAGCATCCCAGGCATATTTAAGACAGTCTTTACGGGACTGCTAACACCCTTCCAGGCAATTTTGGGAATCTTTCCTAATTTTGTGCACTCCATTTTTGGCGGCATACCATTGTTTTTGGGACTCGTCGCAGGGATTCTATTTTTGACCCTCCTGCTACGTTATGGCAAGCCTCGGCTCAGACATAGCTCCCATGGTAATGGAAGAGACAATCCTAGCAATGCGCTACCGGGACAGGATAACTAACGTCCTCGGATTGGCCAGGCTGAGAGATCTAAACATGACCTGGTTCCTTTCATTCAGACCGATATGGCAAAATTGCATTTTACCTGTGCTACGGTGTATGCTTTGCGGCGATGAATGCGTGTTGGACATCTGTCTTTCACTTCCATCAGCAGTACCAATGGACGTCGATACTTTGCTCAGTCCAATAACGGCTCACGCATTGTGTTGTCCCCAGTGGCTACCAATCCTGATGACGGCATTCGTGGAGACTCCTGTACTACAGCCAAGTGGTAACAGTGGAGCGAGTGACAAAAGCGACATCATCCAGGTACAACGAGCTGTGAGCATTGCTGGTCCTGCCTTCGATGACAGCAATCATTCTCACACCTGCCAAGTTACAGCGCTATCTAATTTGGTTGAACTATCACCTGAATTTGTAGACCAATTCTTTGAGAGCCTGTCTGATACGATGTTCTCACCCGTACAGAAACAATAACTTTTGAGAAGCTTTTCCGACACACAGCGTTCCCAGGAACTCTGGATTCGGCCTTCAGTTTTGATCAACAAAAACTGCCAAGAGCTTTGGAAATCTATTTTCTTTGAATTGGACAATTTTTTTAATATTGACCCTTTTTGGCACGAACAATTCTTTGCTTAACGTAAACACTATTCTTAGAGAACAGAAGCTTCACACTTCTATTTCTAAACACATCTAGAGACATAACAACATTACACCAGCCTCTAGCACACATGTTATTACAATGCATTTTTATGTGATGATTTATCTCGCTTTTCTTCTGTCAGAGATACTTCATGTGTAATTCTTTTTGCATAATCGTTCATTGATTTCATTGCAATAATTTTTTGAATGATTACTATGCTTTAAAAAACGTACAGTACCTAAATTTCATGTATTACAAGTACGCCTATTTCGAATGCATTTATGTATTTTGGGGTGGGCAATGTTACACATGCATCTAATTGCTTTAGTTTTAGTAATTTTGATGGACATTAACCCGTGGAGTGGGTGTTGCGTGTTTATCTAGGTTCCTGATCGATACTGTGACCTTATGCCCCTATTCGGCTATAAATCCATTTATTCCCTATATTGGCATAACCGTTCAAGTGCGATTCTCTGAAAAGTCATCTCTGGCCTCACACGAACAGAGCCACATTCCAGCATAGTTCCCTCTGCCACTTCCTTTGCGACCAATTAGTGCAATGACAGAGCAGTAGTCACTATCTGATATTCCTAGATAACACTCCGAGTTCTTCAACAAGATAAAAACTTAGCAAACCTGGAAATCCCCGCTTGCTATGTTTTGATTAGTAATGGAACTCTAATGAGCAACTGATAACTATCACTTCCTAGTGACATCTTTAATTGACGTCTTATGTCCAGCAAACTTGCGTCAAACCCGGCACCTGTCAGGTATAAATATTACCAACGTTGCCTTAAGCAATTGCCTGTTGTGCGAGCTACTGTTGCTGATGCCAGCTGCCTGCAAGACTCCGTGTTGGTAAATCTAGCACTCTGTCGCTGCAGCCTGCTGTCCCTGTGGTGGTGAAGCTGCTGATACCATTATCGCTGCCAAAGCGCGAACTATGGTGCAGTACGCTTAGGAGCTGAACAGCCGTCCCTCTGCGAAGACATCCAGCAGATTCCAGCTGCCCGCGGACGCTGTCCCCCCTCCTTCCTCGACGCGCTGAAGAGCAGCCGCTGCCTTTCTCGTGCAGAGAAATCCAGCCACAGCGTTTCCGGTTTACCCTCGCAGGTGACTGGGATATCGAGAGAGACCCCTGAAGGAGATACCAATCCTCCATCATTCTATTCAGAGGTATGGTGTTGACTAAACCCTTAGATGAGAATTCTTGAAACAAACCTTGGCAAAACCAACTTAACTTAAAGCTACTTACTTGCTCCCCTTTCACGTGTTAGGCTTAGGTCAGGCACACTGGGGTAGGCTTAGTTAGAAGCACCAGTTGAGTATGTTAGCCTAATGTATATATGACTGTATATATGTTTTATTACTTTTAAACCATTGTATGGCTAAGAAACCATATCAATGCTTTTATAGTTCTATTTCGCAATACTTATCTTACTGTACGTACTTTTTATGATAACAATTATTGCAATTGTGGCAATACATTTCTCTTGTACGAGAAGAAAGACTGTTCAATAAATGTTAACCCTTTATTGACAAACGCCCGTCTCTCTATTATCTACATATCGTGAAAGTAAACTGCACTAGACTGACTGAGTGAAATCTATGTCTATTGTTTCACACGACCCCAGAGATCGACTCTTGATCTGAGGAGCAAAGTTGTTATGTTGCACGGTTGTTGGAAAACTGAATCCCTTCTTGTCTGTGCCAAGGAAGCTGATCACTTCCTATGCAGAGAAGAAAGTTTCCAGTGACCTCTGAGCTAGTTGGTAACACAACCCAATTAAGTTTAGCATAGTCAGTGGAGGCCTGGAATATAAGCAGTTCCACGTCGATACTACTGTTTATGTTATTCCAATGCGCAGGGCCTAGTGGGAAACTAGGAACTACACTACAATCTCAACGCAGACACCCACATTATATGGAGCATGATCAGAACTGCACCATTTCTTTGTTGATGTGATGCAGTTCTGCTCTCTCCAGTGCATGCAGCACAGCTCAGTGCGGTAACTGTGCTTGCAGTCCTTCACTGTGTGACTTCCTAATAAATAAGGACCCAGGATGTTCTCCCATTCAGAAATCAATGCAACAGTGCATTGAGATTTATGATTTTAGCCTAAAAGGTTACATGCAATGCGATTATAAATTTAAATGCATCATTGGTCCAGTGCTAGACCCATTATTAGATCCGGGTTACATGCTTTTCCTGTATTACAAAATCAGCAATTAACAAAAAGTTAAAAAAAATGTAATGGGATCATAGAACTTTGCCCTAGAGTAAAGTTAATTTTGTGAGAGCCTACCTTCTTTGGATAGTTACCAGAACAGAAAGTGATTTGGCTTATCACACTATATGTTCCCAACAAATAATGTTGAGATTAAATTGTGGTATAATTGAGTGCCCTTCACTCTGCTGGACTGAAATTACAATAACTTTCTGTTGATACTTTGTTGTGATAAAACCTTATACTATGCAGATTAGTACTCCAACCTAGGCCTTTATCAAAATCAAAAACAGGAGGCTGAAATCAACTTACGGGAGGGGGAGCATGGGAGAATCCAGTTTCCTACATTTCCCATGTCCCTTCTGACGCATTGATGAAAAATTCAGTAGCCCACAATTTTCTTCTCTCTGTGTTTCACCAGTTTTCATGTTATCTTTTTTATTTATTTTTATTTTATTGAGCCATAAATATAACGCAGTGCAGTACAATCAACAAAGACAAAAAGGGAAAAAGAAAAGGAATAAGTAAATAAAATTGTACATAAATTATACCTTAGCATTAGAAATGTAAACTTCACGTAGTTTCAGTCCTCAAATGCATCTGTCATAGCTAAAGAAATAAATAAAAAAATTGAGAAATTAAAAATAAACCAGGTATCAAAGTGAAAATCAAAGATAAGAGTGCAAGAAATAATGACAATGTTCCCATTTTTTGGAATTGACATTAAGATTTGAAACGTAAAGAAGAGAACATATATAAGTGCATTGTTAATCCCATTGGAGGCTAGCCCAAATCCTATTGAATTTAAGCCAGGAATGTGACCCTCTGGCCTTAGCCAAAGCAAGTTCCATCTCGTACATCTGCCAGAGCAGTACCTGTGAAAAAGCAGCTTTGACTCCCAAGACTTTCGATGCCGCTTGGTGCAAACCACCTCTAATTCACATAAGAATAGCGATCAAAATAACGAGGCAGGCGCTGGGTATTGGAAGGCGAAGAACAAGTTTATTTCTCCGGAGGAGAACACATCACATCAGAGACCGGGGCTATCGTCAGGAGGTGCTTTAACTGCATCTCTGTGGCATGGCCTTTTATACAAAACTTTGCCGCTTTATTGCATATTCAAACATCCTCGCCTTAGGCTAGTTCCCACACAACCCTAGCAGCAATCGTCCCCCACCCAGATGTAACAGATGATCGCTATCTCGCAGCTGGACATTCCAACAGGATCTAAAAGTATGTGGGATCGGTCAGATCTAAGGGTTTGGGTTATTGATTAAGTCAGGCCCCTTTGTTGGTGAAACAAGCCCTGCCATGTGTAGGCAATAAACAATGTCCACAGGGGTCGGTTAGGGCCTGGGACCGGACTGAGTGGCCAGGTGCAGGGAAGGAGGTTATAAAAGGGGGCTTGCCTGTGCATGGAGGATTAAAGGACAAGTGAGCTTGGTGCAGAAAGTGACTCCGGTGCATTGTCATGCTGACAAGGTTTTACGACCCTAGTAAGTGTGTTCATGCTTAGTCAGGGCGCGGGGGATGATGGCAGGGTCAGGGCGACACACAGGTGAACAGCAGTGTATGAACTGGCCGTGATGTCTAAAATGGTTGCCGCTTACGCGCACGCAAAGGCCTATGTTAAGCAAGATGGCGTAGGCAATGTTCACATTATTATTTCATTTCTAACAGTCGCCCCTTTGAACATTCCTAGCCAGCTTATCAGTTCACATTAATGTCCATAATGTCCTGTATCTCTCTATCATACATTTCTTTCATATTTTCGAATCGAGTGTCCAAAATCTTTGGGCAAAAAGAGTTCAAGCAGAGAGAACGCAAGGGCGGTATGCATTGTATCCCCAAACAGCAACCACACATTACAGAAACTGGGACCAAGAGAAACATTGATATTTCCAACCCCAGTCCTTCAAGATGTCTTATAGCTAAACATGTAGTTGGGCAGATTATTGTACTTTTTAGTGGCATACATGTTTTACAGGCAGATATACGGACAGAAGGAGAAGAGGATCGTTATCGGTACAAACAGTATTGTCAATAACTTATGCAGTGAGGGTACCGAACTGGGAGAGGGTGTATGCAAAAAATGTATTCGCTGTACCGCAGTTTAAACTTGGTGATGAGCTCAATTCCTAGATGAGGCAGTACATTCTTTGTAACACAAAAAAACTGTTTATCTTACTAATTCTTTCGAAGGATAGAGATCATTGCGTGTACTTTTGAAAACTGGACTGTGGCGGGGCAAAACTAATAAGCATATTCATGATGGCAACTGGCATTGTACAATCCTTGTGATACATAGTTTAGTTTTTCTTCCTTATGGTATGAAATTCCCATGCTATCATCAATACAATGACTTCTACCTCATTGTAAGAGCTTTTATCGCCAAGATAAGTGCCAAATCTAAAAACTTTAACCACACCTTCTGTACCCGTGAGTGTCTACGGAGGCCTACAAGGCAATTCAGGGCTCACTCCGGGACCGGGAGTTGTGCCACCACATGTAGCGCATGGCGGACTCCTTCCCAGTAGTCTCGTAAGCAAGGGCAGGACCATAGCATATGGATAAAATCCGCCTCTTCTCCTCTAAAGCTGGGGAAACAATGGGAGGAGTCTGGAAACATGCAATGTATTCTATGAGGGGTGAGGTATGATCTATGAAGGACCATTGTCTGGATAAATTTTAATTTCACATTACGCGATACTTTTCTGGGGTGTTCCAGCATACATTTCCATGCTTTGTCTGTAATCTCCACGCTAGAGTCCTCGGCCAGTGTGCTCTAAGAGAAGTAAGTGTAATCGCTGCATGTGCCCGAACTTTGGTGTATAACCATCACACCAAATGTCCCCCAGGACCCATGTAGTATAAGAGTTGTACTAAATTATGTTGTGGGGGTTCATTTCTCTGTGGAGCCCACGTGGTCCTAACATAATGTGCCGCAGTAGCATGTAATAAGGTAGGCATGGTGGAGCACCCGGGGCCTGTACAAAGGAGTCATGATCTAGCATGGTGCCATCACCGAAGAACGCACCTACGTCCTCTACTCCACTGTCAGTCCAGTCCTGTATTTTGTCCCTCGTCAGTCTTCCCTGTGGTGTAGGGATACCTAAGATGGGAATGTTTGTGGCGCACGGGACTGCTTTAGCTGTATATAATAGGGACTTCTTCCAACAGTGTAGGGCACTCTTCAGTAGGGGAGGGCAGTCTGGAGGAATCTTAGCCTTCGGCAACAGTAAAGAATGTAGCTCGCCCTGGTCTAACCTCTGTGGTATGAACCCAATCTCCTCTAGGTTTCTACCTGCAGTCCAGTAATATAACCATTGGAGCTGGCTTGCATAGTAGTAACTTCTAAAGTCAGGAGCTCACAGGCCCCCGTTGTGCGTCTCCAGTTGGAGCTTCCGGGGACTTATTCGTCTGCAGCCAGTACCCCAAATGAGATTCACCAATATAGTGTTCAATGTGTTAAAAATGGATTGTGGGAGAATCACAGGCAAATTCACGTAATAGTATAGTAAACGAGGCAACATCACCATTTTGGAGATGGCAACTCGTCCCATCACCGATAGTGGTAGAGAGGACCAGAACCCCACACTAGCATGGAGACCCGTTATCGCCTGGAGGATGTTACCCTCAATTTGATCTGTCTGTGTACTATAGACTTGAATGCCTAAGTATTTAAAGGTGGTGGGAGTTACCAGTAAGGTATAAGTGCCAAATTGCAGGTGGGTTAGATGTGGTGTCTCCTGAAAGAAGCAGCTTGTCGATTTCTCAGGGTTTATGGCTAGGCCGGACAGGCGTTCAAAAGTGGCAAATATATTAGGGATAGGGGCATTATCAGCCGTCAGGTCCCGTAAGTATAAGAGTATGTCATCCGCATAAATGGAAATTAGATGGTGTATCCCATCAATGGGAATGCCAAGCCGGGTTGCTGAGTTTTGAAGAGATATAGCTACAGGTTCCAACGCGAGCACAAACGATAGGGGGGACAATGGGCATCCCTGCATTGAGCCTCTGTGAACTGCATATTGGTCTGATATGTGGTGACCCATACGAGTTCTGGCTGTAGGGGATGTATATAATAGGCGGACACATTTGAGATATGTGTCTGGGAATCCAAACCGTCTCAATGCCGCAATGTTGTAACTCTCTTGATAACGCTGGGACTCTGTGCCTTTGGATTGCTTTGGACACCCCTGCTACTTCTCACGGGGGTTCTTTCTACATCATCGGCGGACTTTGCTTGAGGGAACTGAGGATACAGTGTGTGGGTGCAAGTGTAGCGAGCAAGGCTGCGAGCGAGCTGCGGGTCCAGGACTACAATTCCCAGGAGCACCCGCCAGCCCGAATTGACAGCACCTGGGCCGCTCTCCCTGCCTGCTCCTCCTCACCTACGCGCTCATAAGCCCCAACCTCTGGAAGCAAATTGGGACGCTTAGCTGTAACTATCTTGATAACGCTGGGACTCTGTGCCTTTGGATTGCCTTGGACACCCTGCTACTTCTCGCGGAACCCGCTTCGCGGGTACCGCTTCGTGAGGGGTTCTTTCTACATCATCGGCAGACTTTGCTTGAGGGAACTGATGATACGGTGTGTGGGTGCTAGTGTAGCGAGTAGGGCTGCGAGCGAGCTGCGGGTCCGGGACTACAATTCCCAGGAGCACCCGCCAGCCCGAATTGACAGCACCTGGGCGGCTCTCCCTGCCTGCTCCTCCCCACCTACGCGCTCATAAGCCTCAGCCTCTGGAAGCAAATTGGGACTCTTTTCTGTAACTCTCTTCATAATGCTGGGACTCTGTGCCTTTGGATTGCCTTGGACACCCCTGCTACGTCTCGCGGAACCCGCTTCGTGGGGGGTTCTTTCTACATCATCGGCGGACTTTGCTTGAGGGAACTGAGGATACGGTGTGTGGGTGCAAGTGTAGCGAGCAGGGCTGCGAGCGAGCTGTGGGTCCGGGACTACAATTCCAAGGAGCACCCGCCAGCCCGAATTGACAGCACCTGGGCCGCTCTCCCTGCCTGCTCCTCCCCACCTACGCGCTCATAAGCCTCAGCCTCTGGAAGCAAATTGGGACGCTTTGCAGTAATTCTCTTGATAACGCTGGGACTCTGTGCCTTTGGATTGCCTTGGACACCCCTGCTACTTCTCGCGGAACCCGCTTCGTGGGTCCCGCTTCGTGGGGGGTTCTTTCTACATCATCGGCGGACTTTGCTTGAGGGCACTGAGGATACGGTGTGTGGGTGCAAGTGTAGCAAACAGGGCTGCGAGCGAGCTGCGGGTCCGGGACTACAATTCCCAGGAGCACCCGCCAGCCCGAATTGGCAGCACCTGGGCCGCTCTCCCTGCCTGCTCCTCCCCACCTACGCGCTCATAAGCCTCAGCCTCTGGAAGCAAATTGGGACGCTTTGCTGTAACTCTCTTGATAATACTGGGACTCTGTGCCTTTGGATTGCCTTGGACACCCCTGCTACTTCTCGCGGAACCCGCTTCGCGGGTCCCGCTTCATGGTGGGTTCTTTCTACATCATCGGCGGACTTTGCTTGAGGGAACTGAGGATACAGTGTGTGGGTGCAAGTGTAGCGAGCAAGGCTGCGAGCGAGCTGCGGGTCCAGGACTACAATTCCCAGGAGCACCCGCCAGCCCGAATTGACAGCACCTGGGCCGCTCTCCCTGCCTGCTCCTCCTCACCTACGCGCTCATAAGCCCCAACCTCTGGAAGCAAATTGGGACGCTTAGCTGTAACTATCTTGATAACGCTGGGACTCTGTGCCTTTGGATTGCCTTGGACACCCTGCTACTTCTCGCGGAACCCGCTTCGCGGGTACCGCTTCGTGAGGGGTTCTTTCTACATCATCGGCAGACTTTGCTTGAGGGAACTGATGATACGGTGTGTGGGTGCTAGTGTAGCGAGTAGGGCTGCGAGCAAGCTGCGGGTCCGGGACTACAATTCCCAGGAGCACCCGCCAGCCCGAATTGACAGCACCTGGGCGGCTCTCCCTGCCTGCTCCTCCCCACCTACGCGCTCATAAGCCTCAGCCTCTGGAAGCAAATTGGGACTCTTTTCTGTAACTCTCTTCATAATGCTGGGACTCTGTGCCTTTGGATTGCCTTGGACACCCCTGCTACGTCTCGCGGAACCCGCTTCGTGGGGGGTTCTTTCTACATCATCGGCGGACTTTGCTTGAGGGAACTGAGGATACGGTGTGTGGGTGCAAGTGTAGCGAGCAGGGCTGCGAGCGAGCTGTGGGTCCGGGACTACAATTCCAAGGAGCACCCGCCAGCCCGAATTGACAGCACCTGGGCCGCTCTCCCTGCCTGCTCCTCCCCACCTACGCGCTCATAAGCCTCAGCCTCTGGAAGCAAATTGGGACGCTTTGCAGTAATTCTCTTGATAACGCTGGGACTCTGTGCCTTTGGATTGCCTTGGACACCCCTGCTACTTCTCGCGGAACCCGCTTCGTGGGTCCCGCTTCGTGGGGGGTTCTTTCTACATCATCGGCGGACTTTGCTTGAGGGCACTGAGGATACGGTGTGTGGGTGCAAGTGTAGCAAACAGGGCTGCGAGCGAGCTGCGGGTCCGGGACTACAATTCCCAGGAGCACCCGCCAGCCCGAATTGGCAGCACCTGGGCCGCTCTCCCTGCCTGCTCCTCCCCACCTACGCGCTCATAAGCCTCAGCCTCTGGAAGCAAATTGGGACGCTTTGCTGTAACTCTCTTGATAATACTGGGACTCTGTGCCTTTGGATTGCCTTGGACACCCCTGCTACTTCTCGCGGAACCCGCTTCGCGGGTCCCGCTTCATGGTGGGTTCTTTCTACATCATCGGCGGACTTTGCTTGAGGGAACTGAGGATACGGTGTGTGGGTGCAAGTGTAGCGAGCAGGGCTGCGAGCGAGCTGCGGGTCCAGGACTACAATTGCCAGGAGCACCCGCCAGCCTGAATTGACAGCACCTGGGCCGCTCTCCCTGCCTGCTCCTCCCCACATACGTAGTCCCTATAATAGTACCCCCCCAGTCCCGCTGCGCGGGAGCGTCCGGGAGAAGCCCGGGACAAGGGCGAGGCCGTCTGTGGCCGTCCGAGGCCGATTGAGGTCGGGCCGGGCCACCCCCTTTTCATTTTTCTTTTCTGTTGACCGGTCTAGTATGATCTTTGGGTAAAAATTGTTGGTTTGTTTTCTCTTATATTGTTTTATAATTTTTCTGTCTGTCAGAAGGGTGGGCAAGTATACATCAATAAAATACCCCTACGTTCTGGTAAGGAAAGACAGGTCCAAGTATCCACCTCAAATGGAGTTTTCACAGCCACCATTGATCCATTTTTTAAACGTACTACATGTATTCCAGAAAAAGAAATTGCACTCGCTGAATAGCGCTAATCGCTCGACTTGGTCACCGGTAAGCGCTCTTCATTAGGGAAAATTTGTGAGGCTGTTTCCCCGATTCCCCTAACACAATTGGCTCCCACTGTCAGTAATGTTACAGTTACAGACACTGCTCCTGTTGACCAAGAGCTGGAGTTGGAGGGGGGTGTCGATGATATTGCCCTAGATTCTACATCGGAAGGTAGTTCTTTATATCACAACTTAGTCAACATTGATACCGATGTATCGGCTTCCTCCAGCATTGTTTTAAGCCCCGAGCCCAAAACCCGACCCTCAAACTTGGAGAACATGAACACTCATAAATCTAGCAAAAGGAAACGGGAAGATTCGTCACAGAAGGGGGGTAACAAAAAGGTTCTGAGAACCAATAACACAACTCCTCCCCCAAACAACACATCAGTCCTGCTTTCAAACCCCCCAGTGAATAATAAAACCACAGGAAATGATGCAGAAGAAGGTATTCTTTTGGATAAAATTGAGCTGTTGATTAAATCTCTTCTTTTGCCCATATTTGAACGGACTAGGCTATTAAACGATAAAATGGACCTCAGGGAAACTCTAGTAAGAGAAAATGTGGGCATTTTGAAAAAGATTCAACAATCTACTACCCCTAAGGGGTCAGAACTAACGTACATACAACAAAAACTGTTGACCAATGGGGATAAGGGGAAAACGGCCAAACCTGTATCATCTTTCTTGAGTGCCTCCCAGCAGAAGCCTGCCACCAATAAAAACAAGCAGACATCTGAGAAGACCATATCACGTAAGGTAGATTTAGTTAACAATTCACAGTCCAACCCCAGAGGTCTACCCAAACCTACCCGTCCAATAGATCAAAGCAATCAGGCTAGGAAAACTGTTCCGCCTAGAAAACAATAGGTGAATCTCCCCCCTGAGTCACTGCCTTATACTGTAATTCTAACTGGAGTGGCTCCTTTGGGAGAGGGAAAGGTGGAAACCCATAGAGATTTACATAATAAAGTAATTTTTTGGTTAAATAAGAACCAACCTCTTCCACCAATGTCCAAAACAGAAATCCTTAATGTTAGGAGAGTGGACTGGGTGGGATTTAGTAAAAAAGATCTTGAAGGGGACTGTGTTGTTATTAGTTTTAGGGAGCCATGGGTAGCGGATTTCATCTGCAGGGAACCAAGATTCGGAAGAGTGGGTGACGTCCAAACTTTGTCCCTGCACTATTTCTACCCTAAACTTAGTTTAGTGAGAGATTATCCCCGACAAAACCTTTCTAACCAAAACAATAGATTTAGAGGAAGATATCCCCCAGAAGTGGCTACCTACCCTATGTTTTTGCCCCACCTCTCGAACCGCTTTGCACCACTATGTGGGCTGGACGGAGTCGACTGACATAATAGGGGGCTACCGGAATACAATAATAGGGTGCCTAGATTGTCCATTGGAGCAAGGTCCCCCCATTCCCTATGCACACAGGTGATGGACAGTAGCACCGAAAGCCCATGTGATAACGCAGAAGCTTTTTTGGGGGATCAGATAAGAAATGGTCCTAATGCTATAATCTCGGTAGAGGAATGTAAAAGTAGCTTTTTACCACATGAGAGAAGTGGGGGAAATGTTGCTTCACTTGGAGAGATATCAGTAGTTCTAGTAAATACACTTAGGATATTGTCCTGGAACATTGCGGGGCTGAAGGGGAAATGGATGTGACTGAATGGGGGGCCTTTATAGAGCAATATGATATTGTAGTACTCCAAGAAAGTTGGTCAACCGACGCAGTCTTTTGTCTAGGTTATTTGAATTTTTATAAACCAGCACATAAAGGGCCAAAGGGACGCCCGTCTGGGGGGCTTGTTATTTGGATTAGACAATCATTATGTTATAGGACCCATGAGTTGTGTTTTCCAAACGTCGATATACAGGGGCTAAAACTCAGCAGAGCAAATTATTGGGATTTGTATTTAATCAATATATATGCAAGGGGTCAACCAGGAGGTAAGAGACCCGAAATTATTGAGGACTTAGATCTTTTATTGAATAATATTGGCAGAGACAAGTGTGTAACAGTGGCAGGGGATCTAAATTGTACGTTTGAACCACTACCTACTTTGGATGACGGTTGCTATGGCGAGGCAGACCAGCTATGGAATATCCCCAGCTTGGCCATATCACCAATTAAAAAGGTTACTGAGACCATTTTGCATTGGCTTGGTTTATGTTTGGAGTGGGACTTAAGGGCAGCGAATGGGAGGTCTACGTCTGATAAAGTGGGAAATGCCACCTTTGTTAATGGCTACAGTACCAGCCGCATAGATTATTTCCTAATTAAAATGGAGTTTTGGAGCCTACTAGGGGATATGGAAATAATTGAAAGACCAGAAAGTGATCACAACCCCTATCAATAAACCTGAAAGTGGATGGTGGTTTGCTCAGAAAAAATGCAACCAACCATATCACAGCTGAGGCAGTCCTCACTAACGACTGTCGTAGGGTACGCTGGGGTAGGGTTTTGGAAGATCCTGGCACCATTGAAAGAATATCATTAGAAGTGGCAGCAGCGACTAAAAAAGTGATGCCACTACTGGATGATGTGGGTTCACAAGCAAATTAGCTCAATTCATGAGTCCCTATTTGTCAAACCTAAGTCTTTCTTTATAAAACCGGGTAGCTCGACGAAAAGTGGTAGGAAACCCCTGGGTGCAAAATGATTTGACAAGTCCTGCCGTAAGGCACATAGCTCCCTGATAGCTGTTATTAAAACCAGGCTAACATTGGACATCAAAGTAGAGAGGGCCAAATACAAGAAAGTATTAAAGCAAGCAGGGATAGCATGGGATGACCAACGCTGGCTGGAACTTTATGAGGCTAGCCTGTCTACCAACCAGCTTAAATTTTGGCAGGTAGTGAAGTGGGGAGAGTCATGGGACATGCAAACCCCAGTTAACCACGTTTCAGCAGAGGACTGGGTTGAATATTTCTCGGCCCAGTTCAGTGGCATGGTGACAGGAAGACCTAATGTAGGGGAATATAACCTGCCTCCCACTCCTGTAGCTATTTGTGAGAGCATAGCTTTTAAAGAAAATGAGACAGAGAATGCATTAAAGCAGGTCCAAACTGGCAAAGAACCCGGTATGGACTGCATCCCAGCGGATCTCTTTAAGCATGACATGGAAAATTGGGTTCCTTATATAACCACCCTAGCTAATGCTATCACCAGAGGTGCCAGAGTACCAGATTCCTGGAAAGGGGCTGAAATCCTCCTAGTATTCAAAAAAGGTGATAAGACCCTCGCGGGGAACTACCGCCCTATAAGCCTCATCGACGCCCTGCAGAAAGTAATTGCTAGAATGTTGCTGGGTAGAATACAGTTTTGGATGAGTGAAGAAAATATCTTTTCCCCGTTGCAAGCTGGCTTCAGGGCCAGTATAAGCACTGTCGACCAAGTGCTCAGATTTATTATGATCTATTGGAAGACTGTGCATTTAGGCGAGGGCACTATATACGCAGCGTTCGTGGATCTTAAATCTGCGTTTGACTTGGTCCCCAGAGAGAAGATGTGGGTAGCCCTAAGGAGAATGGGAATGCCGCCCGATTTGCTTGAGCTTACCATCAGGCTACATGAATCAAACTTTGCCAGAGTTAGATGGGGCAGCCAGGGCCAGGTGACGGAGCCCTTCCCAGTGACCCGTGGAGTAAGACAAGGGTGTGTCTTGGCACCAACCTTGTTTTTACTCTTTATTAAACAAGTAGTGCAGTTTCTTTCATCTACCCCGACAGATGCGCCAGTTTTGGGAGGGACTAGGTTCCCCCTTCTAATTTTTGCCGATGACACTTTGATTTTGGCAAAAACACAGGTGGGTCTCCAGACTGCAATAAACAAGTTTGTGGAGTTCTGTAAAATAAACGACCTCGAAATTAACGTTTCAAAAACCAAATTCATGGTCCTGACCAAAAATAAACCGCTAAGGGGTCATGTAACTATGAATGGTACCACCTTGGAACAAGTAGGGGTGATGACTTACCATGGGGTGGTTATAGACTACAGGCTGCGCTGGAAGGAGCAGATCGAGGCACTCTGTTTAAAATGTGCCCGTTTATCAGGATGCCTCGTTAAAGAACAGCGTACCTCCCAAACTAAAAGAGTTTTGCCAGCGCTAAAAATCTACAATGCTAAAATTAGTTCAGCCATCCTCTATGGCTCGGATCTATGGGGTAATGTAGATCTTACCTCTCTAGATAAAATCCAGAATACGTTTTTCCGTAGTTTGATAGGTCTACCACTATCAATACCATCACTCCCCCTTATGTTAGACTTGGGCTGCCAATCCATCAAAAACCAGGCTCAATATAGGATGGTAGCATTATGGAGACATATCTGGTCCACTCCAGAATTATCCATGTTTGCTAATGAGATTCTGGATGTGAGATCGATATTAGGGTCAGGGAATCTATCTTGGTTTAAAAACATGAAGGCTACACTCTACAGAATGAGTCTTCATTTGCAGTGGTCAGATTCGGGAAGCCATGTATTCCCGTCGAAAAAAGAATTTAAACTATTGTTTTGGGCTACTGTAAAAGAAGATCTGGTCCTGCTTTCACCGAATCTCAACCTGGCAGGTATATTTCTGCTCCATAAAGTGGTTCCTCATACTGAGACCTATTGGGACAATATTATCAAAAGTACAGACAGGAAACTCTATCACCAATTTAGAGTTGGCACACTGCCAATAAGGGAGTTTACAAACAGATGGCATAATCAATCGTCTTTGCACTGTCCCTGGTGTAGTGAGCAAAAGGAAACTATGGGCCACTTTCTTTTTGCTTGTCCAGCATACTGCGCACCACGTCGGAAATGGCTTAAACCCATTTGCAGAAGGGTCAATACACGGGTGTGTGAAGAAGCGTTGTTAATATTAAAATCTAATACAGCAGAGTGGATGTCCATAGGTATGGCGAAATTCCTCGGATGGGGGTGGATCATCAGAGCTAGGCGCCTATCAGATGAAAATTGAGACAAATGAAATTGCTGTAAAAGTAGGAACACATTCACTGTAGTTGTTTAATGAATGAACTGTGAATTGTAAACTTTTATTGATTGATTTCTAAAAACGTCTTTTGATGCTATTTAATCGATTTTTTAAGAGTAGTGATTTGCTGTATAGTACCTTTTTAGGTTTCGACCTGGCGAGGGGCACGCAGTGCCCCTCCCAGATCGAAAACTTTTGTCTTCTGTAGGGATGTTTGGACCGCCTCTGTTTCCAATTGGCTAGCTCCATAAATGGAGACTAGCCATTGGGAGACAGAGGCTGTCAATCACGCTTTCTTGCGAAAACGCGATTCGGGGGCGTTTCTCGGGCTTTTTTTAAGTCCCGCCCCTTTGTCCCGGGCCGCGCTGTGATTGGCTGCCGGCCCGGGACACCCCCGTGATGTCATTCCCCGGGCCGCGCTGTGATTGGCTGCCGGCCCGGGACCTGACTTGTTTCCTTAATGGGTTTAATCGATAAAGTGCAGTCCGGTAAAAAAACATAATAATAATTGTAGTCTGTAACACGATAGTCGGATTTTAAAAAAAAAACGTTTTGGTGCACTGATATAAGAATTTACCGTGATAAGTAAAGAAGCGTTTGTTGTGAGGATTACAAGTATATGTAACCGCGTTGTAATGGTACGCACCTAAATTAGACGCACCTAAATCAATCCCCCGTTCGACGTGCTGCTCTTTTAACTGCTCTTGCCGAGAGCGGAACTGATGGGCATGGCATGGAGCAGAAAAGAGCGTGCCTGACCTGACGTAGGAGGGTTGAAAGGGGCAAGCAGCCAATGTCTGCGAGCTGGGAGGAGTCCCGACAAGAGCCGAAGAGCAGGGGAACACACAATTCAACGGCGGTAAACATGGCGGATCCCGGAACGGAGCAGGTCGCCAGGGCTCGCCGGCGCTGGGGGCAGGAGCCCGCCGAGCTGGAGCGGCGTCAGCGAGAGGAGGAGCTGCCCCCATTGAGCCCCCAGGAGCGACAGAGCCGTCTACAGCGCACCCGAAGAGAGTTCTATAACCGCAGGAAAGTGCTCGTTCGTGGCCTGCCAGGGGACACTGGCAACCAGGTGAGAGGAGCGGGCAAAGCCTTCGGGCTGGAGAAGTGAGTAACCAAGCACGAATAAAGTTGAACATTACCCCGAGGGGTAATAGGAAAGGAGGGGTGGGCTAGGCCTGTCCACTGTAGTTCTGTCTTTACTTCCGATAACTTCTGTTTCCAGGTACGTAGAGTAGTGATCCCAAGTTTTAGGCACTGAGTTTATGGGGTAGATGTAGGGAGGGGGGTCATTGGCGATATGTATCACAAGGGCTCCTTATGCCCTGGAGGCCTAGGGCGCACATTGAAAGCTGGATGCAGAGTGGAGATGACCATTCCGACAGGAAAGGGACAACTCTACATGGCATTGGTTGGAAGACCGTACTTGGTGGGTGTGACTGCTCCTGGGGGTGTGTGTGTGTGACTGCTCCTGGGGGTGTGTGGAGCAGTCACATACACACGCACATACTCTGGAGCAGTCGCATACACACACACACACACACACACACACTCTGGAGCAGTCACATACACACGCACATACTCTGGAGCAGTCACATACAGAGTGTGTGTGTGTGTGACTGCTCCAGTGGGTGTGGGTGTGTGTGACTGCTCCAGTGTGTGTGTGTGACTGCTCCAGTGTGTGTGACTGCTCCAGTGTGTGTGTGACTGCTCCAGTGTGTGTGTGTGTGTGTGACTGCTCCAGTGTGTGTGTGTGTGTGTGTGACTGCTCCAGTGTGTGTGTGTGGGGGGGGCTTTGGGTGTGGCTGGCTCTGGGTGTGTGGGGCTGGGTCTGTGTGTGTGTGTGTGGCAGTAATTGCTGTCTGCTGAGGTCGTCCGTAGGGTACAATAGTTCTCACATTTGCGAGAGATTTAAACTATTGGCAATGTAAACTTCTCCAAAGGCGAAACCGTTGCATTGTAAATGCTTGTTTAAGACTTGTATTTACTATGTTGTATTTTTGTATATATTTTATCTGTTGTCTTTTTTGAAGAAAACTTCGAAATAAAGACGTTAAAAACTGAAACTGAAATCCCAAGAGAGGGAGTCAAATGCCTGCCTAAGGTCTAGTGCTATGCACCCTGCGTGTTGATAAGCATGTGGGGTGGCTTTAATTACGTAATGTAGCCATCAGGTGTTTAGGGAGGTGCTGCGATTCGGTAGAAAGCCATACTGGTCACCATGAATAAGCGTATTAAGGTATGGTTGTATGCGATTAGCAAGGGCCTTACTGAGGATTTTATATTCAGTGGATAACAGGGAGAGGGGTCTATAATTAGACATCTCTAGGCTATCTCGTCCTGGTTTGGGTATGGATGTGACTAATGCTTGCATGGTGGAATCTGGCAGGTGGCCAGCCTCAAAGGCAACCCTGTACACATTCTCCAGCACTGGTACCAAGGACTCAGAATAAGTATGGTAAAACTCTACGGTGAGTCCATAAATCCCAGGCGTCTAGTTACGATTTAAACCCTTAATTGCAGTACAGATTTCCTGTTGAGTTATGGGGCCATCTATGTCTTTTTGGGCGTCGTCAGGCAGTATTGAGAAGGGGAGATCCTGTAGAAACTCTGTGATAGAGGAACCTGCAACTGGATCAGGGGGTGCACAGTGCTGCAGGGTGATAGTGAAAGGCTGTATTTATTTTGTTTTGTGTGTGGACTGTGTGTCCTGCTGGTGTACGGATTCTAGATATAATTGGTGGGTCTGGTCTGTCCCTGACCATGCGGGCAAGCAGTGCACCGGATCTATCTGCTTCAGTGTGTTTTCGTTGGAGAAGTGCCCTGTGGTCTATTGTCAGCAGTGTTTCTAGTGTTTCAGCGTGGTCAATGTGAGCAGATTGTAATGCTTCTGGTTTGTTTGGATCAGACACTGCCTGCCTCTCTAGTATACCCAACCAGTGTTCAATGTCCTTTAGGCGTTGGTGTGTTTCCTGCCTAGCCCCCATCCGATCGTCGCTCCCCTTACCCCCACTTTCAGAGCATCCCATTCAATCAGATTGGAGGAGGCTGTGTTCCAGTTCTCGGCAAAGTAACTAGTAATAGTGTTGGACAGGGTTGTGCGGAAGGGAGCGTCTCCAAGTAGTTGTGGGTGTAATTTCCATGTAGGAACTGGGGTGGGCACCATGCCCCAGCTGAGTGTGACTTCTAGGGGGTTATGTTCTGAAAAGGTTTTTGCTAGATATGTGAATTGACGGGTCTTAGTGATGATGGATCCTGAGCATAACAACCTATCAATTCTGGTATGGAGACTGTATTGAAGAATAGAAAGAATATTCCTTGTGAGTGGGATAAAGGCATCGCCACGCGTCATTAACTGGCATTTGTAAAATGTAGGGGTGGATGCGATCTATCAAGGGCAGTGTCCAGCACAGCATTCCAATCCCCTCCCAATATCCAGGAGATACCATCCCAGTCCGCTAGCACTGTACCGAGCCTACTCAAAAATTGGTCTTGTTTATAATTAGGGGCATAGACGCTGCCGAGGACCACCAGGGAGCCATCAAGGGTGCCTTTCACTAGAATGTACCGGCCCTGGTCATCTACCCGGCGCTCTAGCTCGAGAAATGGGACCCCGTAGCATATCCAAATAGTCGCCCCCTAGCGAAAGCAGAATAGCTAGTAGAATACATATGTCCCCTCCAATGCTATTTGTGTGTTATGTCAGAGGAGATATGCATGAATACGGTGTCTTTTCTGGATGGCTCCCAATCCCCCTACATTCCATGTAATTAGGTTGTACGAACCAATGGTGTTAGCATTCCCAGGAATGTCCCTATGTTTAGTGTGGAGCTCCCGCATATGCGGAGCCGGCAAAGCTGTCCTGACCAGGAGGCCCCTTTCCCCGAAACCCTAACAATACTAGGCACAGCGCCGAAACTGCGCTGAGCCCAAAAGTGGTGTACAAGTAGTACATAATAGATAACGGTGCATACGCTAACAGGGAGGTAGCTAACCTCAGATCTGATCATGGTCACTGAAGAGTCGGTAACACGGCGGCTCTACGGGGCTCCATCTCAGGGGAGTGTGTGATCAGGTGTGTCGGGACAGTGTTATCATCATAAAAGCGTTCTGGAGCCCTCCCGAAGTAGCATAGACCCCGGAAGTACAGGGGTGCAATATTTATGTCAATAACACATACAACTGGAGCCCTGTACGTCAGGAATCTGAACATGTTAAATTATCAGTGGTCATGCAAATCGTCACGAGCAAAAGGATACAACAGTCTCTCAGGCACTGAGTCTGTGTCAGCTGCAGGGGCCATCATTGCTTTATCGATCTCAGGTATCTTTGACTCGCCGTCTGTGTTCAATTATCAATTATGTCAACGGCCGCCCTAGGTGTGATTGTGGGGAATAGAGTTATGCTGTGTTCGGAGTCCGAATGAAGAGTATTGTCTTCAGAATCAGTAGAAATTTTGTTTGAGTCCTCGCGGAATGCTCTATGAGTTGCAATTGCTCCTTCTTGGTCTCGCTGTTGTTGTTCTTGCGATGGACTTTTACCTCGGTGTGGATTCTGGGAACGATGAGAGGTCCGTTGCAGGAGTTTTTCTGAGTCCTGTGAAGAGAAGTCTAGGTGGCTGATGTGGCTAGAGCCAATGCACATCACCTCTATCCATTCTTCAGAATCTGCTGGGCTTTCCAAAAAGTGGGTCTTTTTTATCATGAATAATTTTCAGCCCATCTGGGTATTAGAGTGCGTATTTGAGTTGTGCCTTCTAAAGTTTTTTCTTTACTGCCTGGTAGGATGATCTCTTTCTCTACACCAGGACGGTGTAATCAGGGTACAATGATATACGATGATTCTCAAATTGGATTTATGCATTTTCCCTTGCCTTCTGTAGGAAGACGTCACGGTCTCTATAATTGAGGATTTTCACGATCAGTGGGCGGGGAGGCGTGCCAGGTCTTGGTTGCCCTATCGGGATTCTATGGGCCCATTCCACGCAAAAGTACAGAGACAGCCCCTCAGATGCTACATGGTCTCTGAACCATGTCTCCATAAAGTCTGCTGCCTTATTCCCTTCGCAGCGTTCCGACAGGCCAATGACACGTATATTATTACACCTGTTTCTGTCTTCCGTGTCCTCCACCCGTTCCATAAGTGTTGTCATCTGCTGCTGTAGTTGTTGTAAGGTGGATGAATGTTCTGTAACTCTGGGGGTGAGATCCTCAATATATTGGCCGTGATCCTTGACTGTATCAGCCAGCTTACTGTGGTCCACTCTTAGTAGTGTTAGTCCTGTGGTGAGGGTACCCATCTGCACTTCCATCACTGTTCTAGTCCCGTCCATCTCCTTGAGAATGAGGTCCAGTTCATCAGGTAGTCCCTCTGTATGCCCAGTAGATACTGTCCCAGGCGAGGGGGGCTGGCTTGTGTGATCTGCCATAACAGGAGAGGGGTCAGGTCCCTGCTCTCCCTCCAGCGTCTTCGTCCATACCCTGCCCATGACGCAGAGTATTACAAGGCTCAGTGCTATGCTATCTCCACAGCGCAGCCCAGGAGGACGTCAGCAGCGTCTCAGATAATGATATGGTGCCGCTTCGTTGCCTCTCAGGGTATGTCTGCTGTGTAAATCCAGGTGGAGTCAAGGGGCCCAGCCCAAATTGACAGTGGTGTCACAAGGCCTAGAAATGTGACCTCCAACCCGTGCCTACCAGCGTGGTCTTCTCTACATGGTAATTGCTTTGCACAGCACTGTGGGGTCCCACTGTACCTGCTGCACTGACCGTGCTATCCTGTCTCTTGGAGAGTAAACGCAGACTGTCATAGAAGAATGTGTTCTATGTTGCTGTAGCTCAGTAAGAGGTGGTGCTGTAAGTGCCAGGGGTCCTGAGTAGGAAAAGCTCTGTATCGTGAGTGAAGCAGGGAGGAGGAGTCCCAGCATTGGTCCGAAATGTGCAGCAGGGACTTCGATTCAGCCCCGGGGGTATTAGATGGTCATCTATATCCTCCCAGATCAAGTCAACTATGGTCTTTAGAGAACATATCCAGGTATACCTTCTAGTGCAAGAGGCTCAGGGACATAATATAAGAAGGAACCTGGGACCATGTCATTTCACCAGGCACTTCTCCATTATCCAGTCAGGCAGTTAGGTAGTTTGCCACTTATTTCAAGTTGTATGCCCCCCCGGGGGTGTCCCGGTCTGTAGGCCGCGGGTTCATTCCTCTCAGTCCTCCGGTAGACACCTGTAACACACCCAGTTCTCGCTGGCATGGAAAGCACAAGGAAGACAGGATGGGGCCCGATCTCAGGAATTTCACCCTTTTCAGCCCTGGATCAAGTCTGTCAGTCCAGCGTGCCTGAGCGTTTGCGTTGCGTATCGGCCCGTGTCCAGCCGCAGCTCCCAGCCTCTCAGTAACCACTGCCACATTCAAGCCCACCTCCTTTCCGATTGCTCTGCACAGGCTCCCAGGCCCCCCGCAAGGCACAGGTTCAGGGGGTAGAGGGGGTAGAGGGTGTGGCTCGGCGTGGGACACCACGGCTCCCCCACTCACCGCATTGGTCCCCGCACTGGTCCCCGCCGACCCCCTCTCGTCTAACAATGCTCTGTACCTGCCGGTCGGCTCCAGACGGTCCCCTTGTTGGGCCGGCTGCTCTGCTGTGGCAGCTTGTCAGGGTGATTCGTCAATGTAACCATCCCTTGAAGGTAGGTACGGAGCAGAAGGGGCACCGTATTCGGTTGATGGCGAAAAAAGGGGGGGGCCCCAACTCCCGAGCCAAGGGGGGAAGGTCCTGGGCGGGATCGTGCTCAGATGTCAGTGGCTTACGCGGGCTCCCGGTTCTGCCAGGCCCCGGCCTCCGCTCAAGTCAGGCGGTCGCTTGCTAGGCCCGCTAGCTAGGCCCCAGCCCGCAGCTGCAGCATAGGGTGCGCCAAAGGCAAGCCCGTCTGTGCCCGTTCACGGCAAACCTGGCCAGGGGCCATGACCCCTGCCCGTTTTCCTGCCCACATCAGGAGCTATAGCTCTACCCCCCTACTTCAACTAAGGGGAAATGTTTCTGCCCCCTGCCTCTTGACCTGGAAACCAGCAGACCAATATACATCCTGTCCTCACTGTGGATTCCAGCCTCTCCCTGACGCCCTACCTATAAACTCACAGTACAGCATGTATCTCCTGAACTGCAGGTCACTCCCTAAGCACTCCATAGATATCTCTCTGCTCCTAGAGGACCTAAAACCAGACACCCTATTCTTGACAGAGACCTGGCTCCACTCTGAGTCAGAACCTGATCTTATCCGTGCTCTACCACAAGGATGCCAAATTCTGCACAAAGATCGCCTTAAGGGAAGAGGAGGTGGCTTAGCGGTCATATACAAAGACTGCTATGAGTGCCGCACCTCTCCAAACTCCATCTCGGACTGCGAAAGTCTCTCCTTTCAATACATTTTTCCCCCATTAGCACGTTTTCGGGGATATTTATATACCGCCCTCCAGGGAACTTGGGTCAGTTCCTCAACTCCATGCCCTCTACGATAGCCAACCTAGCTTGCAGCCCATCAAATTTCACACTCCTAGGGGACTTTAACATCCATTTCGATGATACGACGGACCGGAGCGCCCTAGAAATGTGTGGCAGACTCTCCGCACAACTAGTGCAAAAACCCACTCACTTCAAAGATCACCTTCTTGACCCCATTTTCAGTAACTGCACAGATCTTCTAGTGGGAAATCCATCCCCCCTTCCTTGGACAGATCAGTTCCTCATCCCCCTTTCCTGGATCGCTCTCACGTACTCACCCCAGCCACCATTGTCAGCCTGAGGCAACTCAACTGGTCAAAACTTCTTCAAGCCGAATGGGCAGCAAAGCTCGATACCTCCAGACCATCCAACAGTTCTGACCTCACACTAACCAATGAAAATTTTAATAAATGGAAATCGGACTCTCTGGACTATGTACTTCCCTTAAAAAAACACTGAACCCAAGCGCAGCACCAAAAGTGCCCCCTGGTACTCCTCTGGCCGACGGGATAAGAAACGCTTCTGTAAGAAATTGGAGAGGAAATGGCGATTGAACTACTCCCCCGCCGGTAAAACCACATACAGAACAGCGATAAAAGCCTATAAAAATGAAATTCGAACTACGCAGGCAACTTGTTTTGAAAATAAGACAAATGCAGCCGCCTCTAGGCCTAAGGAAATTTATCAAATAGCGAAGACCCTCCTTAAGCTCCCAGAAAAGATACAAACCATCTACACCTCCTTCCCCCTGAGTCAGGCCCCCACCACATCTACTATAACATATACAGCAGGGTCTCAGCTGCTAGCAACACTAGGAAACCTTAATCGTCTTGATCCCACCACGCTACAACCCATCATTACCCAGGTGAAGTCTGGCTCTCCCAAAGACCCTCACCCCCACGTTCTCTGTTGACAGTCACCAGGAACACTCTACCCACCATCCTCGACCTGCTCAACGCCTCTCTGTCCACAGGGATTATCCCCCACCTCTGGAAGCAGGCCATGGTTAAAGCCCTCCTTAAAAAGTCCAATTTAGATCTAGACAACCCAGGGAACTACCGACCAATCTCCTTGCTGCCCTGGCTAAGCAAGATCCTTGGAAAACACGTCAACAACGTACTGACGGGGTTCCTAGAGACTAATCACCTGCTGGACCCCTCCCAGATGGGATTCCGCCCTATGCACGTGACTGAAACTGCCCTCGTCGCAGTAACAGAGGAGGCAAGGAAGATCACGGATCAGGGAAGCTCGGCAGCTATCATCTTTCTCGACTTAAGCGCCGCCTTCGAAACGGTTAACCATAACATCCTACTACATTGATTGGCCAGCCTAGGAGTCACAAGAAATGCATTGACGTGGTTCGAGTCCTTTCTATCAGATCGCTCCTTCCAGGTCTTATAGGGCTAAATCACCTCCCCTAGCAAGCCTCTTGGCTGTGGAGTACCGCAGGGCTCTTTGCTGAGCCCAATGCAATTTATTATATACATGCGCCCCCTAGCTGAGATCGTCCGTCCCTTCGGGCTAAAAATTGTCACCTATGCGGCCAAAACTCAACTAGTGGTAGCCCTCAACCAATCACACACCGCACCCAACTACCTGAGACACTGCTTCGAAGCAGTAACCTCATGGATGACTTCATCTTGTCTCAAATTGAACGGAGACAAGACAGAGCTGATGCTCCTAGGTAATCCCCCCACTCTTAACATCAATTCCCTTTGGCCTTCCTGTCTAGGACCTGCCCCCACACCTAAGGACACAATCAAGAGCCTAGGCATCTGGCTGGACAAGTCCCTTAACTTTAACAGTCAAGCAATCAAACTCTCAGCCACTTGCTTCAGTCTACACAGGCTCACCCGGCAAATACTTCCCCTACTACCCTTCCACGCAAGGCAGATCATGATTCAGGGTCTAAGTCTATTGAGTCTGGATTTTGGGAATGCCCTCTACTTAGGCTCCCCCACAGACCACCCTGCGCAAGCTCAAGGTGATCCAAAACTGTGCAGCACAAACACTGCTCCAGATCCTCTGTCAACTCTCTGTCAAAACTGGACTGAAGAATCTCCACTGGCTCCCTGTCAGGGAAAGAATCCAGTTCAAAGACCTATTCAGCGTCCAACGATCCTTATGGTAAACAGGCACTAGCATCAATCATTCCCTGATCACCCCCTATCTCCCGAACAGACAGCTCAGATCTTCCTCTTCCTATCTTGTTGCAGGAACCAGGATAAAGAGAGCCAGATGTGGGGGTTGATCGTTCTCCTATAATTCTGCCAGACTCTGGAACTCTCTTCCCCTCCATCTGCAATCTGAGCACAACCTACTCTCCTTTTGCAAGCAGCTAAAAACCTTGCTTTTTAATAAATCAGACTAACAGCCAGCTGTTCATCCACATGACTGTCCGGAGCGCTAGGACGCCTTAGGGTAGCTACCGTGCTTTACATATTTTCTTTTCATTTCATTTCAAAAGAACACACAGTGGTATTTGCGTCACAGGCTTTACGGCCAAGTGAAAAGAACAACTCTGTTATCGAGCGCAAATAGAGAGGTTTAAATGTTTCCTGTGGGGAAAGATTTTTCATCTACTCACTGACCATAACCTTCTTGTTCCCATTCTTGAAGGTAAAATTTAAAAGACCATACCCCAAGGATTGCCAGGCTAAGTTCAAAATTGCTGCTGTAAAATTTTGAGGTTGCGCATATATCTGGGGAAAAGAATACAAAGGCTGATTTCCTATCAAGGCTTCCCCTTCCCCTTCCCAAATATGCCCTTGATGATGATGTTAATGAGGAGTGTTTGATTGCTGCGGTCGATGTCTGCTCTTTGGGGTGTTTTTCAGAACAGGAATGGTTACATGGAATGGAGTAGGATTCCATCCTAAAGAGTTTCAAAGAATTCATTGTCTCAGGATGGCCCAAGGAAAAACATCTGGACAGTCATTTTCCTAAAATTGCAGATGAACTCACTTTGTAGGGGGGTGAAATGATCATGTGAGGGGAAAAATGTGTTCCTCCTGAGTCATTGAGAAGCTGTATCATTGATTTCGGCCATGAGGGACATCTTGGGCAAACTGATAAAAAAAAAAAGAATTTGCGCCTTTTATTGGTGGCCCTCCATGGACCGCAAAATCAATGATGTCATGGAAGATTGTCTGAAATGTTGCTCCAGTGACAAAGTTGTAAAAATAGTTTTTCCTCCTGTGCAAGAAGTCATTGCTCCCGATAGTCCCTGGTTGAAACTAGCTGTTGAATTTGTGGGACCTTTTAATCTTCTTTTTAAAAAGTATAAATTTGCTTTAGTTGTGGCCAACTATTTCAGTAAATGATGGGAACTTCATTTGAAGACTGATCCCAAATCACAGGAAGTCATCAAATTCCATGAGTTTGTTTAGGAAGAGAGGGTTTACCAAAATAAATCATCTCAAACAATGGGGTGCAGTTTACCTCAAAAGAAATGTCAGATTTTTGTGCCAGTTTAATATTGTTCACGAGCATGTGGCCCTCTATTACCCACAAGCCAATGGTTTTATTGAGCGTACCAACCGTATTCTTGTAGAATGTATACAATGGGTTGTTTCTTCACGAATTGACATTAAGGAAGCTGTTCAAAATATGCTCTGGGCACATTGAACAACTCCCAGTTCCATCACAGGTTCCAGCCCTTATAAACTCCTCAGGGGCAGAGAAGCTTCGTTTCACATGTGCCCTGCTTGGATGAAAAATTGGTGTTCTCTTCCTAAGTATGGGATGCCTCATGATGAGGTTGGTTCATGTGATCAATCTGTTTTGCCCAGCTTAAAAGGATTCAGGTCCAATGTTTCTGTGGGTAATTGGGTCAAAATCAAGTCCCCTCACAATGTCCCTAAAGGTCTTTCAAAGTTTGGTCCTCCTGTTAGAGTTGATGATGTGTCTCGTTGTGCTGTACGGGTCAATAGGAAGAATTTGTGGAACCTCTCTAGGGTTCATAAGCTTCCTAAGAGGGTGGTTTCGCAACTAGAACTTATCTCTGGAAGTGTTGCAGACAACCTCATAACGCAACATACACCGTCTCAGAAAGTGAGTTTGGATTTTGCTGATTCGTCTTTGAAATATGTTCCGCCACGCAGAAGTGGTTGGATTAGTTTTCCGTCCCATCGAATGGATTTGTAATTCTATGTTGGATACTGATGTATATTTTACTGTATTCTCATGCATATCTTTTACCCTGTGTTCTCTCTTATTTTGTTGTTCTTCAGTTCTTCTTTTTCCATCTCTTTCTGGTATGTTCTTTTATTTTCTCCTTTTTATTGTTTCTTCTTCTTCTCCACACAATTTATTGTTTTTAGGAAAGAAGAGAGTTGTTGTAGTAATCTCCTTCACCTCCCCATTAGCATCTATGAGGTCACTGCTATGACAACAGAATGTTCCTGTTTGAATAAAGAAAGAAAGAGGGAAAGAGGAAAAGGGGACAAAGAGAACAGAAAGAAAGATAGGCAAAAGAAGTAAAAAGCTAGGGAAGAAAAATAGCTAACCTTACAAAATGCAATCAACATGAATTATCGAGCACAATGCACAAAATGCATAATATTAACAACTAAGCAACAAAGAGTAAACATTCTCTAAACAGTATAATAAATAAAAATAAATAAATAAATAAAACATGAAAGTTTATGGCGGTGGAAAAACAAAATTGCTGTCTTGGATCCGTTTTGAATGAGTGGATAAATAGTCAGAAAGTGGTGACCAAAAGGTGTCCTTCCGAAGAAGCTAGTGAGTACCAACTAGTACCAACTAGTACACCAACTAGTAAAGGTAACTTTAGTGGCATCCTTCCAGTTAGTTGTAACAATTTGGCAGGCAGTAGCAATTAATAAGTCAACAAACATACCCAACTGATGAGCATCTAACCAAATAGAGGAGTAACTACTCAAGAATATTAATTTGATCTCAAAGGGGAAAGTAGCAGAGCATATTGAGGAAATTACTTTGCACATCATCACCCAAAAAGAGATAATAATTGGGCAAAGAAAAAAATTGTGCAAATAAGTACCTGGTGTAGCAGAACAAGTCCAGCAAACCGGTGATGAACCGGAGTTGCATTTACAAATAGAAACTGGAGATAAGAACAACCTTTGATAAAAAAAATAATATATAGTTTGAGGAGTGTTAGCATTTAGAGGGAGAAAGAAGGTGTGTCCCTTGAAACAATTGTTTAACCTGAATGATACCATTAGCAACCCAATCGTTCCAAAAGACAATATGATTTGACAATTTCATCAATTTCTTTTGCCAAATGGAAGAATTGAAAAAGACTTGTAGTGACGAGAGGGACTAAGTAAGAAATGTATAAATAACGGAAATAGAATGTGTGATAATAGGTAATGTGAAGGAGCATAAAGGATGAGAAAAATGAGCCAAAGAGGAAAAAGAGAAAGGAAGAATTAATGTGTCTTCCAAGTTATACCATACTGTTTAGTGGGTGTCAGTGGGGGAATCAATGTGAGGCAAAACTTGTTGCATTAAAAAGAGAAATTATTTTGTCGAAGGTCTGGAAAATGAATGCCTCCCCTATCTTTCGGTGCACATAGAGAAGAAATAGAAATAAGCACTTTCCGATTCTTCCATAAAAATTTACCAAGGGACTATTAAAAGATTTAAAAAAATGTAAAGGGATTTTAACAGGTAGCATGGATAGATAAAAATGAACAATGAGGAGCATCATTGTTAGACCTGGCATCCTTGGCGTGGTTTCCCCCTATCATTTTTGCCTCTACCTCCTGTATTTTTGATGCTCTGCTGGATTTAGTTTTTGCTGGTTTAGATGCTTTGGACACTCGCCCACTGCAGATCAGTGTCAAAGTGTAAGTGCTCCCTGTAGAAATTATTATTGTGATTGGATATACATGATTGGCACAGTTGTATCACCAAGTAGTTCCTAGTAAAGTACACTGAGTGTGCCAGGGCTGGTGATGGCAAATGCTACTAGTGGGCCTGCAGCACTGATTGTGCCACCCACATGAGTAGCCCTAAAATGGTGTCTCAGGCCTGCCACCTCAGCGCCTCTGTGCAGTCTGTGAACTGCCATGTCCTCCTGGTCAGTGTCCCCACTGACCAGGCCTAACCCTTCCCTTTCTGTGCACATTGGTCACCCCATGGAAGGCCCAAAGTACCCCCTTGAGGGTGCAGTGTATGTGAAAGGTAGGGCATGTACATTTTCGTTTTTCCCTGCTGTAAGGCTATCTTGCTCCATAGGCTATCATGGGGAATGCTGGCTTCAGTGGCTGAATAGGGCTGTGCCTGCCTTCCACAATGCTGGCTCCACCTCCTGTTGGGCGGCTGACGACCCTGCCCCTCACTCTGAAAGGAAAGGAGAAGCCAGGAAAACAAAGTGCTCAAGGAACACCCAGAACTGGTTCAGACCGGGCTCAGGGCCCACTTGCACAAAGAGAAAAAAGACTTTTAGGGGTATAAGTACAGGACCCCTGACAACAGAAAATTAGATCATCCTGGAATCAAGAAGGAACCTCTGCCAAGGAGAAAGCTGAAACTGAAGAAGAAAAACTGTCTTGCTGTTGCTCTGCTGGACTGATCTGCTGGTGATTTGCTGCCAAGGAGAGGGGAACAACTTTGCTTTGTGCTGTGTCCCCTGTCTAGAAGGAATCTCCAAGGGCCTGAGAAGAGCTGGCTCCCTGTTTTGAAGTCCCAGGAACAAAAGGACTACACCCCCAGCTTCCCTGAACTCTGCTGAGAGAGTTTTGTCCTTCCTAGAGTGCTTGGGCCAGTTGTGGTGCCTCTGGAAGTTGTACCTGTGTTGGGAAGCTGGAAACCAAGCTTTTAAAGACTTTCTGCAAGTTTTGTCGCATCGCTCGCTTCCGGAGCACATCCACGACAGTGCGAGGAAATTCCCGGCGCGACGAAGGCCAAGATCGTCACAGCGCCTGTTGCCCCTGCCAGAGCCATCGTATCCTTCGTTTGCCGGACGCACCAGACCGGCGCAGGAAGATTACCATCACTGCGAGTGTCGTCGCAGAGCCTGTCGTGGCTGGGTGAGATCGCCGCACTGCTTGCGGATCGCATCACGTCGCTGTGAGTGTCGTTGCAGAAGACATTGCATCAAGAAACTGCGAGAGAGAAATCACCGCTGGTCCGCGCATCGTTGCCCCGGAGATCATCACAACTCCAAAGATCATCGCATCGTGCCTTTCCGAGCACAGACTTCCTATGGAACCTACGCACCGGAATCCATACAACTCCGCCTTCCTCCCCATACAGACCGGATTCGTCGCAACACGCCCGCTGCTGCAGCGTGGTTGTCTCATCGCCTCCCCAGGGTCTCAGGAGCAACGCATCGCTTGTTTTCCACTGCACCAGCTTCTGCTTTGAAACTTTATCGCTTCTAAAAGGTACTGTTGGCAAAACGTGACACAACTGTGAACTTTTCACGCAACTGTGGATTATTTTATCGCAACCTTAAGAACTCTTTTGCAACCATATTCTTGAACTGTGTATGTTGGATTTTTGTCGTTTTGGTCTTGTGTAGTTTAGATTAAATACCTTTAATTTTGTAAACTGTTGTGGAGTCAGTTTGTGGTGTTTTCACTGTGTTACTGTGAGTGTTGGTACAAATACTTTACACCTTGCCTTTGATAAGCCTGACTGCTTGTGCCAAGCTACCAAGGGGGTGAGCAGAGGTTATCTAAAGCGTTTCCTCCTTACCCTGACTAGAAGCAATGGTCCCTATTTGGACAGTGGTGCATACCTCTGCCAACTAGAGACCCCCAGTTCTAACAATCATCATTTTGTGTCCAATCTACCCCACCAAGATAAATATAAGGGCGGCCACTTCTTAGTCATATGACACACTTTTTGAAGGACGTCCTTAATTAGGCTGCATAGTTTTTGCAATAGAAGAGGAATATTTAATGCCCATACAGGTAATATGATAAGAGATCCATTTAAAACCTTCATTGGCTAACATCTTTTTTAGACAGCATTTATTTAATGGGAGCACTTCAGATTTTGTGAAATTTAATTTGTAACCAAATACCTTAGCATAAATGGATAAGAGAACAGTAAAGGCAGGCATGGAAACATTTGGATCAGAAACATATAGTAGAATATCATCAGCATAGGTAGTGAATTAAATCTCAGTACTTTTATGAATAAAACCACAAAAGGAGGAAGAGTGGCGTAACTATGAAGAAAAGGTTCCAAAAATAAAATGTGAAGTATGTGTGGTAGAGGATTGGGTTCCATTAGCAAGTAGTAGGAGAAGAATAAAGCAAACAAATAAAGTTGAGAATCCCAGGACCGAAACTGTACCATTGGAGAGCCCACATCATAAAAAGCCAATTCAGCCGATCAAAGGTTTTCTGTGCATTTACAGTGATGGCAGCTATAGGAGAGGGGGTTTTAGATACAAGATGTATGATATTCACGAAGGCCCTAGAATTGTCAACCATAGATCTGCCATTATCAAATCCAGGTTGCGCAATACCAAACAGGAATGATCTGGATAATATAAAGAGCTAAAACTTTCATGAACACATTACAATCTAAATGTATAAGTAAAATAGGATGATAAATAGCACAAGAAGAGGGGTCTTTGTCTTTCTTTGGAATCAGCGCATTGCTTCTAAAAAGGCGCCACAAGCTTCATTGTTAAGAGTAAAGTATTGATAAAGAGAAAGGAGATGTAGGAGAAAAATATGCGAAAAACATAAGTAAAATTCAGAATTAGACCCATCCAGTCCGGGGGCTTTATATTTGGGTAACTGGACAAGAGCTGTCCTTAAGCCAGGTAAAGGAATATCCATATCAAGAAAAGAAAAGTCTGGAGGCACAGAAGAGCGCTGTAGAAGAGAATAAAAGAAGGAGTCCAGTATGGCCTCAAAAGGAGAGAATTCCAGTGTATATAGGTTTTGATAGAAATCTGTAAAGCATTTCAATATGTCGTCATCTTTAAAATGATTGGTACTTTATCATCAATAATATTGGCTATTTAGGATTTTTGTGATTTAATTTTAAGATAATTCGCTAACAATTCTCTGGCCCCGTTCCACCCACCATAGAATTTTTAGTTGATCTTCAGTAACACCCCAGAAGCCTCCTCAGATGATTTTCAATTAAAAGTCAATTTAACTTGGACAAGTTGTTTAAGGATGATTTCATTGTTGGAGGTATAGTAAGCATGTTGAGGTTGTTTAATAGATAAAAGTAAAGATGAGGACTCCATGCGGAACTGTTTCATTTTAACTGCAACATAGTCAATAATAAAGCCCCTTGTCATTGCCTTGAAGCATTCCAAATAGCATGAAAGGGTACATCTGGAGTAATATTGGAATGAAAATAGACCTTCAGAACTATTATATATTTTTCCACAAAAGTGGGGTCCTTGTGTAAGGAATTATTAAAACACCGCCTTTGTAATTTAGAGGGTTCAAAGAAAAGATCTATGTCAATAAAAACTGGTGCATGGTCAGAAATAAGGATAGATCCAATTTCAGCATGGGCTATGTTAAATAGAAGTTGAGGTGTCAGAAAAATATAGTCAATTCTGGACTTCCATTTATGTGTGGGGGAGTAGTAAATTTCAAATTGTCTGGGTTTGAGATCCTCCATGCATCCACTAGAACCCTGGATTGAATAGTATTTTTAAAGGTTTTCTGCATTCTGTTGGGAATATACTGGGAGAGAGATTTCCTATCAATAAAAGGATCAATAATTGTATTACAATCTCCACCTACAAGAAAAGTGGAATTTGTACAGGAGTGTAAGGAATGAGAAATGAGTTGCCAAAATTGTATGTCTATTCCAGTGGGGCCACAAATATTAAGGATTAAAATTGGAGTGGTACTAACTGCAAGATAAAGGAGAAGCCATCAACCATCATCATCCTTCTTTCCATTTCAAAAACTAGGGAGAGCGACTTGTGAAATAATGTAAACACCCCTTTTTTTTGTTCTGTTGAGCAGAAGAGCAAAATACCTGCCCCACCCGTTGCCTCATTAAGGAGTACATATCTTTATCAGTAAGGTACGTTCCAGTAACATGACAATCTTGCAATGTAATCTAGACAAATGTGCGAACACGCTTTATTTCTTAATAGGGTTACGCAAACCCTTCCCATTCCAAGACTATTACCAACCATAGAAGGAATAAAAAGAAAAGAGAAAATATAAGAACACAAATATGCAACTTATAATGAAGAGCTGTAATAGTACATAGTACAGAGAATAGCTAGGCCATCGAAATGCAAAGAGGGTAAATACATATAGAATGTAAGGTACAGAAATGCAAAAAAGAAGGAGAAATAGAATCATGAGAGACAAGAAAGGGGAAAGAAAACAACAAGCAAAAGGAACAGAATCAATTCTGCAAAATTGGAAGGCAAGAGGGGGAAACAGAGGAAAGAAAAGGAGCAAAGAGGAAGTTATTAAAAAAGAAAAGAGGGAGAAGAGCCAAATGACCCAAGCCATAAGTGAACAATATTCAGCAATATCTAAGTGGGGTGGAGAAATGCGCGTAAGAAAGATAGACTTCAGACGAGACCTAACCAGTAACAGACAACATAAGTCACAGGAACATTCCATAAATAACAAGCATCATTTGAATAGCAGTCATAAATAAAACAGAAAACAGAAATAATAGCACAACAGTGAGGTGTCTAAAATAAAGAGAAAAGAAAAGGATAACACTGATGACCATAAAAAGCACCTACCTACAGATGAGGATATAACTGTGTACAAAAGGTCTGGGGTAGGAGACATGTAGGGAAAACACATCTGGGAAAGGGATCCATGTTATAAAGAGGACTCCGGGAAAGGTACAAAGACTATAAGTGGCAACTAAACATTCCATAAACGTTATCCGAAACAATGTAAAACAGGGAAGTTAAGGCATCAAAAGCCAAGAACAAGAAATTGCAAAAGAGAGAAATTATCAAGTTTTCCCAAGTTCCATAGCGTCTCCTTAATGTTGAGAAATACATATCTTTAAATTCTCCGGAGAATCAAATGAGAAGGACCTATTCTTTATGTGTCACATTGAAGAAATATGGATGCACAAGGCCATATCGGGTGTCCATAGATCGTAGAGCAGGAAGGAGAGATAGAAACTCCTTATGACGAGCTGCTGTCGCACGAGACATGTCTTTAGAAAAAAAAGATTTTCTGACCATCCCATGACATTTGTTTCCTTTGCTTAGCCCCTGAAAGAACAATTAGCAACACAGTCTATTCCAAAAAGAGAACAACTATGCATTGTGGACGGTCCGTCGATAAAGTAGACAAACATTTAGGACCAATGCAATGAGTACACTGCAAATTGAGATTTGTTCCTTCTGTTGGATTCCACGGGCCCAAACACTGCAGGAACGATGTATGACCAAATCCACTACCCCGACTCAAATGCCTCCCTTGAGGTAGATAACCATGAGAGGACACCCGAGCCCAGGGCAGGGGACAGGTCAGGAAGACAAACGAAAGGGACGTCAAAAAAGGCTTCACCCCTGAGCTGGACTGGACAATGATACTCGACCACCACCTCCACGCCTCTGTACCTACGAAACAATATACACACAATTACTTCTGTGTCCTACTCCTGTGTGTACTCCTTATTCTCCCAATCCCATAACCACACTTCACCATGTAATGAAAAGACCACCTCCTTACTTGTAACTTGTACAGGATCAGCCTCGGGAGGTCTTTGGCAGCAGGAAGGATAAACACTCCACTATCGTAAGAGCTTCCAGTTCCAGACAGAGGTAGGAAATAAGGGGACTGCACTCGAGGATGCCTTCTGCTAAAAACGGGATTTTAGGGGGAAAAAGCCATTGAACTTGGCATAAAAAAAAACCAAACTATTGTTCTTGTAAGTGATTACAGTCTTTGAACGGGGAGGGGAGAACAACAAACAAACGAATCCCTCTTCTGGGATCAGGAGCTTCTCCGTGGTCTCAGCGCGGCTGAAAGCGCCCAAGCGGCACACAAAGAGGCGGACTGCCTACAACAAACGCGGAAGTAGAGGGTGCTGCTCGGAATCCACGCAGCTAACTCTCCAATACGCCAGCTGAAGTCTCTCAGCACACAAATTGACTCTCTTTCCGAGGGGCCGTCATTCGAGGGGACTGGAGCCCCAGTTTACCCTCGATAAGCAACAAAACACAACAGCACTAAGTATTTCAGGAAAACGAAGGAAGGGAGGGAGGGAGGGATGCAGCAATCCCATAAGATGAACCAAATGATAGGAAAAACCGGAACAACCAGGAAAGGGAAAGGGCAAGGCAAAAATAGAACCAATGACTCAGAGGGGATCTAGTAACAAAGGAACACGAGCCCGTGAACCCAAATCTCTCTAACAGCTTAGATACCACAACCCAGCACCTGGAACCCAAAGCAAAAAGAGACCAAGCACTGATTCAAAGAAGGGGCGGTTCTTTTATCCCCTCAGGGCCGATCATGTGATGGTGGAGTATGGCCATAGAAGACAGACTAGACCTATTTCCTAACACCTTCCTTAAGCCCAACTATTTTTGAAAAATGGATTTTAAGAAAGGCAATCATATCAGAGCCTTCTGTCCTTTCAGGGATACAGTAAATTCGGAGGTTGTTGAACCTATTCCTATTTTCTAAATCCACAGCCTGCCTTTTCAAAAGAGATACTTCTTTAGACATAGCCTCTATCTTGGTTGCTGCTACCTGAAAAATCACTCATGCGCTCATTCACTCTAGAGTCCAAATGAAACCACTTTTCCTCAATCCTCAAACATGGTGTTGATCTCTCTGACAAAGGGTTTCATCAACTTTATCTCTTACATGAGGTCTTCAAGAGTAAGGGAAAAAGAACACCTTGTTGGGGAAGCAGGATCTTTCTTCTGCCGTTCAGTAGCTGTATAAGAATCTTTATGACGGTAGGCATTGATCCAGATAGTTTTGACTCCGTTTGACAAGCAGAGGAGGAAGGCTCCATAAGCAGAGATATCAAGCAAATAGGGTGGAGCCCAGGAGAGGAATCAAATCACTGTCAGCCTCTTGATGAATATACAGCCACAATCCGCCTCTTTCTGAATAAACAGCCATCGTCCACCTCTTTCTGGATAAAAAGCCACAAAATATCCGAAATGCAATAAAGCACTAGAGTAATGGAAACACATGCAAATATTACGTGTTAAACCAACACAAAGAAGAAAGAAGCAAAAATATAGAAAAGCAGCAAAAACAGACCATCAGCAGACTCAATGTGGCAGAGTAGTAGAAATTCAGACAAGGAGCACTATGGTAGTAGCAGGAAAACAGTATTGTTAGGATGTTGCATTACGTAAAGCCCAAAGAAACACTGACGCGCGTAGAAAAATTATAATGGTTGCCGCAAGCGCCTCGTGTGAAGAAAGCAAAGTGGGGAGAAAACTACACGAGGAACAGCTCAAAAAGAGCTGGAAACCCAAAATACCTGGCACACCTGCTGTTGCCTCGAAACACCACCAAATGCTGTCACGGAAAGCCGAGAATTGCCATAAAAATCAGGAAACGTCTCCTGTGCAGCACTGAGACTCAATGAACCACGTCCATCTTGCAGACGGGTCGGTCACGCCCCTATATCACCATGCCTTAACATGTCTTTAATAACCTACTGTGACAACTACAGAGCACTGCTGTGGAAAACCTCAGTTTAGAGAGATTACGAGAATCCTGAACATTAGAGAACGTTCTAGACTCAGCACAGTCCACTGCTGCTAGAAGGAGGCAGTTAAATCCTAAAGCTCTACAAGAATCTTGAAAAGTCAGGCTGAAAAACAGAAGGGGCAGGAGTGTAGACCCTGAGCTCTCCCTCATTGGAGAGAGAACATTTATTAAATAGATCCAGAAAACTCTAGAACTTTAGAGGGCAGGAGACTCAAAATCTTCACAGGTTAGGTGGATGGAGTAGACCTCCTAGCACAAAATGCATCAACACTCACCTGGAAAGGCCCAATGAGATCACAAATATTAATGTTTGCATTCTACTACTTGGAAATTTGCCTTGTGTGTCCCTAGTGCGGGGAGGCTGGAAAAAATATAACTATATCTGGTGGTTCCCATATTACTTTCCCAGGCAGGAATAGGGGATGTAGAAGTGGGTGAGGCAGTAAAGCAAAGCCTTAACAACAAGTTGGATGCCACCCATTTTACTAAATACTATTGAGTTGATGAGTGCCCTACTAATGGGGAGCTTGCTCAGCCATGACTATATTTCCTGTCAGGGAGCTCATGGTTGTATGTCCAAGGCTGTTGTGATTCGGGACTCCCCAGGTTCCAAGGTAGAACATCAATATGGTTTCACAGCCTCTGGGCCCACTCCTGCACCAGGACCATGGCCCGGTAGCTCCTGCTTATGCTGGAGGCAAGGAGAAGAAAGACAGCACAGGCTAAAGAGTACCAGAAGGATGGGGAGCCAGCAGAACCGTGACTGCTGTGCAGCTGCCTCGTGGTCTCAATACTCAGTTTGCACATTCCCAGGAAAGGACAGGTGCACCGACTTAAAATATAATGAATACACCAGCTGGCATTTTGTTTGCTCCAAAATTCACAAAATATATGGCCCCTTGGTGCATCAAAATCAACACCATGCAGCTTCTCCCATAAACCATCGAGGCTTTCTAAAAAATATGCATGCCCTTCAGAAGTTGTTCTGATGGCTGCCATGGAGCAGTGGAGCAGGAGTCCCCCACAGGAGCCTTCCTTTAAATTTTAGTTTGTCATCCTCATTGTCAATGAAAACATAATCGGGGAGAGGTATTTCACAATTTCAGGTTCTCCTGCACTTAGGCTTTTCATCTAAAGGGTCTGAGTTACATTGAGCTTTCTAAGTAGATCCTGTTCTTGGTTTGTAGTCAGGTTATAGGTAGAATAATGTCTCATACACTACATTTTGTTGTATATTGACATGTGCAAAATTGACTGTAAATTACTTTCTATGTTCTTCCTTGTCATTGAAAGAGGATATCCTCCTGAAATGTGTCGATATTTATTGGTTTTATTGATGATTAGAAATGTTTGCTTTAATTATGGTGGGGACATTCTGATGAAGCCAGAAGGCCTGACTTTTATGAAATAATTCCATTTTACCATAAGTTTCCAGTGCCTGGGGACCAGGTTACCATGAAGGGAGTTTCTTACCTGTGGTTCCATTCAATAGTGTCCCATCCAGATGGTTGTGAAACCCTTAAGAGGTTGTGACCATAGTCATTTCCATCTTCCATTTTATGCGTGTACATTAGTTTTTTTATAGAATTTAGTATTGTGTGTACAAAAAATAAGTTTCCTTTTAATAGGAAAAGGACACTCTGATTAGACAGTGATTTATTAAATACTGGCTGTTCTGTTGCGTGCCTCTTGGTTTCTATCCCATAACCTCTCCACTGAAAAAGCCTTGGTATCCTCTACCTCACTCACATGAGAATCAAGTGCTAAAAAGAGGTCCTTGGTTCCCAATTGGGTGGTTCATAGTAAGGGACCACTTGATACAGGGTGAAAGACGCCAGTTGTTAAATGAGGGACCCAGTCCACCCTGTTTGCCCTGGGATCCATCAGCACAGATTACTTACACTGAAAATTACCCTCATTCTTGGATAGAGAATGTCATTTTTCTTACATAAAAAATATCACAATAGACAAATATTGCAGCAAACGTATTGTGAGTCCACAATATTGAGTTTAAACTACAAAAATATAATCTACAAAATGTGGCAATAAATAGCAATATTACATATGTAGATGTGTGTTTATATTTTAAAAATCAGTTACACATTATATGAATTAAAAAAATAAACCACACACATACACAGTCACGGGTATAACCAAGTGTTAATGTAATGTTAGTGTTAGACCTGGCATCATTGGCGTGAGTCTCCCTTCCATTTTTGACGGATTGCCTCCTTTGTTTTGATATGCTTTTGCTGCATTTATGCTTTGGGCACTGTGCCACTGCTAATCAGTGCCACAGTGCAAGTGCTCCCTATGTTAAATTAACCGGTTGGCTACTGCCGTCGGCCATTGGCCGATAGCAGCACTATCTCGCTGGTGCTGCCATCGGCCAATGGCGTCGTTTTTTAAAACAGCCGCACTGCCGCAAAAAAGCGGAAGCAGCCAACGGGTTAATGTACTAATTGGTTATTCCATGATTGGGTTATTTGATTTATCTGTCAGCCCCTAGTACAGTGCACCATGTGTGCCCCAGGCTTGTGAATCAAATGCTGCTGGTGGGCTTGCAGCACTAGTTGTGCCACCCACAGAAGCAGCTTGTAAAGTGTGTCTCAGGCCTGCCATTGCAAGGGCTGTTTGCAGTCTAGCACTGCCATGTTGACTTGACCAAGTGCACCCACTTGCCAGTCCCTAAACCTTCCCTTTGCTTCATATTAGACACCCCTATGGTAGGCCCAAAGGCAGGGTGCATTGTAAGTATAAGGTAGGCCATGCTCTGATGTGTGTAGCATGTTCTAATAGTGAATTACAGACATTTTCGTGTTTCACTATTGAAGGCTACTTGTTCTCATAGGTTAGAATGGGCAGTTAGATTATTACATTCTTATACTCCCAACTGACTCAGGGAACACGTTAGAAATTCGAATTTAGTATGCCTGAATAATAAAGTACTTCTTTTAGTAAAGTTTATTTTAATATTCTGTGTTTGCAAATACCACTTTTAGAAAGTAGGGTATTTGCTTACCTAACCATTTGAGCCTGCCTCTTCTGGGTTGTGTATTCCTTGTCTGGGTTTGTGAGTGATAGGGATGGGGAATTCCAGGAGACAGGCTGGGGCAGCCCAGTTGTGAATAGAGAGATCTGCATCTAGATGGGAGGGATGAGTTGCACCTGGGACCTGAATAGGGCTGGGCCTTCCCTCTACAATGCTGACCCCACCCCTTGTGGCTTGTCTGATGTCTCTGCCCTGCACAGTGAAAGGAAGAAGAGAGTCATGTAAACAAAATGCTCAGGAACTGGTTTGGACTAGGCAGAGGCCTCTCTGTCTTCAGAGAACAAAGGATTTTGGGGTATAAATATTGGGACCCTGATCCCAAGAAATTAGATCACTTCTGGACAAGAAACCGTTCTGCCAAGGAGAAGAACCAAGGAAGCTGCAGGAGTTGTACTGCCCCTCTGCCAGTTTGCTGTTTGCTGGGTTGTCCTGCAGTGGTTGCTTCATTGCCAAGGGAAAGGAGAAGAAATTTGTAAGGACTTTCATCTACAGAATATTCTCCAAGGGCTTGAACTGTGCTTGCCCCCTGCTAAAGTCTCAGGGACAAAAGACTTTCCCTCCTGAATTTCCTTGCTGGGAATTCTGACTCCAGTCACTTGCGTGCCGCTGGGAGCTGGAAGCGTGATGCATCGAGAAGAAGTGTGTCGCTGCCGCAGCTGTAATCATTGCAACGCTGGAGAAGCGAGCCTTCGTCGCATCTCCCTGGAAGCGTGTGTTCATCGAAGCTGCCTGCTGTCGCAGCACCGGAGAAGAGTGACTCCATCGAGAGAGTCACCATCGCAACACCGGAGAAGCGTTTAGCAGGGCCTGTAGCGGCTTCAAAGTACAGAGTCGTCGCAAGGCTGCCAGTGAGAGAGAGAAACTCTGTTTATTTAGACCGTGGTCTTTAAACAATGAGATCGAAATGCATCACATCAATATCAAAACCATACAAAATTTATAAAATCAGGCTGTTACTCTCCATGCCGCTTTCTATATGTTATACAAAATTTGAAAAGAAAAGGCATTCTATGGGTAGCACAGACATAAAAAATGTTAAGAGGAATTTTAAAACACATGCTATACATAATAAAACTGGAAGATATTACATTAAAAATAGGCAATTTCGATATGTTTCTCATTACAGTACTATCCGATATCTTATACGCTTGCAATCCCTCGTAACTTAGCTTTTACTTGTGTCTATCGATATAGGTTCCTCAATTTGATTTATTTTGTTGTTCCTGTGCTATGCGATTCACCTTTTTCAGAAAGTTACCAAGTGCAATTGCTATTTCCAGATTTTCCATTCCTATCAATAAGTTTGTCGCTTGTACTCGTTGTCTTATGCCATATTTTATAAATAAAGGTCGTACGAACCGTTTTCTCACTTCTAGACATGTCAAGCAGTCAAGTAGTATGTGCAGCATTTCACACTTGGCCCCCAGGCCACATTTACATTTACCATCTGGATATAACATTTCTGCCTTAACTCTCCCTTCCATTAGCCAAGGGATGGTGCCAATTCGGATTTTCAGTATCTCCCACCTAAATGCATAATTTGGCAGGGTTTCTAAGTATGGGTACCCAGGCTGCCAGTGGGTCTGCGCATCGTCATTGTATCGCCGCATCAAGGGCACCACCTTCTCCCATCGCAACCGGATCATCGCATCAAGGTGCCATCTTATGCATCTATGTATCACCTCCGCACCGGTAAGGCTCACCACTCTGCGCAAGCATTTAGGAAGGACGCAACCATTCTCCCGGGCCACGGAACTGATGCATCTCCCTTTTTGCAAGCCTTTTGTTCACTTTGCATTACGCATCCAGGTACTTTGTTGAGAACTTTGTCGCATTTACCAACAACTTGAACTAAGAGACTTTAATCATCCTTTAAGTAATCTTAAGTGTAGTATTGTGGATTTTTGTCGTTTGTGGTCTTGTGTATAAGTCTATATAAAAAATACTTATTTTTATAAAACCTGTGTTGTGTCTATCTGTAGTGTTATCACTGTATTACTGTGTACATTCACAAATGCCTAACACACTGCCTTTGAGATAAGCCTGTCTGCTCGTGCCAAGATGCCAAGGGGGTGAGCAGGGGTTATTAATGAGTGTAATCCCCTTATCCTGACTTAGAAGTAAGGAGCCCTATTTATACAAAGGTGAATACCATTGCTAACTAGAGACCCTGATCTAACAGTTAGGTAGGTGTTGCAATAAGAAAAGAAAAACTAAAGTATAAAACCAACAAAAAAAAACTGAAATTCACTAGTTACAGTTTACTGAGCTAATTATAGATTAAGCTCTCGTCATGTGCTGCATCTGACTTTTACATCACTCATGACATGTTAAATAACATTATCGTCACTGATAACTTCTCTAATGACATTGTCCATGATACTATTGCTCATATTACCCCATGATTCTTTCATTAGTTAAAAAAATTAAGTAATTGATAAAAGTTCTATAGACATTTTTTCTATAGGTGTTACTATGTGCGCACATGTGAGTGCACAGCATGGAAATAGCGAGGCAAGTGTGGTTGCGGATGTTGAAATTTGTATGGTGCACCATTACCAACTAGTAAAGTTTGAGGTGCAAGCTGTACTCCATGATAAACAAGGCAAAGGCTGAGCGCACATGATGTGGGTAGTAGAGGCCTGTTTCAAGGAAGGTTGTGGTATAAATCCAAAGCCCCTTGCAAAAAATCTGAGAAAACCCAACATTTCTAGTGATAATATATTATCCACCAGTGGGTGTCTGGGTATGGGCCTGTGTTAAATAGTCCAGTAAACCTTTTGACTAACAATGGGCGGTCTTTTGTAGTCTTTAAAAGGTTGATCCTGTTAGGTAACTAGAGTACAAACTCCATTTTGGAGGATGTTCACAGTTTTAAAAAAGGTGACCCTATTAAAATCTAGAGAAACATTTGTTTGCTAGGTGGATGAATGCCAGTAAAAAGACGGTAACATATATAAAATGTAGTTGACATCATGCATATGTTCATTATCACTTCTTTGTCATTAGGAAATTGGGCAGTTGTCAACCTTGTGTCCGATGGTATCTGAAACACTTGACGCAGACATCGATGCACTTGAAATCGAGGAAGCTATGAAGGCTCTGCTGGCTGGTAAGGCAGCCGACGAGGACAAGATTCCATTGGAATTCACAAAAGGGATTTAGTAGTAGTAAAGTTAGGATTCCTAACTTTACTACTACTAAATGCCTTTTATGAATACCGAGTCATAAAGTTAGGATTTTATCTCAGTTTAGTAGTAGCAAAGTTAGAAATCCTAACTTTTCTACTACTAAATGCCTCCTGTGAATACCAAATGTAGTACGTTTAGGATTTCGTTTCAGATTACTTTTGTGAAATGTGCCCTATGTTAGCATTTGCTATAATTTCTATGTCTTGAATTGACCCGTGTTGTCACTTGGCCACTAATGCTGCCAAGCACGAAGCTATGAGCTTATTGTAAATCTTTGTGTTGGTGATGAGGATGCAAGTAGGTGGATATGATCAATAGTTAGAATGAGTCTTTTTAAAAAAAAAAAAATTATGCTATTCTTATATTTGAGGGACCGTGGTAAGGCATGATAGTTTCCTGTGGTTAATAGGGATTACAGTTTGAGTGAAAACCTATTACAATTATCTGGTATTCCATCTGGGTCAGCTGGCTATCTGGGCCAGCTGCCTTCCTTTCAGGTCAATCAATTAATCAATCAACTTTATTCGGGCAAAATAGATATAACCATAAAAGCACAACAGTCATAAAATGCACATATATGTTACATAATAAAATACATTATCAAGTCTCATTTCATTATCATATAGATAGACATTAATAAAAAAAATATCAGACATTATGAGTTCTTAATTCATTCTTTGTATTAATCCCCTATAAAAACTTTATGATCTATACTGATCTAAAATTCATCTAGACCTTATCTTGAATTACACTCAGCAAAAAACATACACATAATCAGTAATAGTGAGAAAATACAAGAGGATAGGAACCTCAAAAGTAGGTCCGCTATATCATCTTATTCCCACACACTTATACTAGATCATGTTACGAAAGAATCTTAAATGGATGTACCCAAAGTCCAGAACAGTTAATTTTACCCACATTGATCTTCTGATCACCCTTTCCTTATCCATCTGGATTATCCATTCCCTCTAGGAAAATGTTTTTTCTTGCATAAAAGACACTCCATAAAAAGCGTGACATTCTTACACAGGTATCAATAGTCGGTAGTGACCTTAAAAAAAGATACACTGGTCGACACTGGATGAAGGATTGATGTTTTAAAAGACTTAATATGTAGTATGTCCTCCACTTTTTATAAAATTTACACAAGACGACACCATGTACAGAGCTCTGTGTTAAGGAGCCATCACAGGGGCATTTGGATAGATTTGGGGACCAGTCATTCAGTTCTGGAAAAGTAACCATACAATGAAAAACATCCATTCTAAAACAAGTTAAATTAAATCTGTGCTTTTGAATCAGCACGATTCTCAGGTATAATTGCATATCATAGCTAATTAAAATATACTGGGTTTTTTAAACAGTTGGCTTTAACAATTCTGTGGACATCCTTATGTTCTCTATGTGTTTTATACAATCAGCTTTTGGATTTTTCCTATTGATTTCAGCTAGAGATTCGGGTTTATTAAAATAGTCTGGATGCCCCAAATCCTGACAGAAGGATTCTATATACCTCAACCATGGGATTCGTCTACATGAGGTTGAAAATGGCAATCCTTTATAACAGATTGGTTCAAGGAAGTGTACTCGGAAGACCAGACTTTGTGCCACAACAGAATAGGTTGGATTTTGATTAGGTCAGCAAGAAACAATATACCCAGCTCTACATGGCACACAAAGGTAGAGGCACGTTTCTGCGTAGAAAGCAGGTATCGCAAAAAGTTATTTTCCACTAATTGTAGAGCCATGCAGTTTGCATCTCTCTAGGGGGATTAATACCTAATCTGTTGGCAAATTTCCGTAGGGCCATACAGGCACTTGTAAATAGCAGTGCCCTAGTCTTAATGGCATGATTCAATGTGCTGTCTCTATTAAAGTAGACACCCAGATATGAAAAGTTATTTGTGAATTCTATACTATAATGCAGAATTCTAATGGGGCAGCAGTTACCGATTTCTTTCCCACTTCATAACAAAAGTTTTAGTTTGATACACCTGCAAGTCTAGGTCCTGCATATATTTAACAAAATCATTAAGCACCGCATGCATGGAGTTTGGGGTGCATGCCATCAATACGGCATCATCCGCATAAAGGAGGGCAGGCACCCGGCGATGTTCAATTTGAGCAAGATCTTTGGGTTGCATCGTCAGTGCAGTGCCAACCTTAATAATATAAAGTGAAAATAAAAAGGGAGCAAGAACGCAACCCTGTCTCACCCCTCTTTCTATATTAAATGGCTGTGTGCATTCAACCGTGTACCCATATCTGACCCTGTCTTTTGTACCTGAGTACAGGTCCCTAAGGAAAGAGATGATCGTAGTGTCCACACCCATATCGAACATGATTGCCCATAACTTGGAGTGGTCTACACAATCAAAGGCAGAGGACAGGTCGACAAATCCCCAAAACAGGTCCCCGCCCTTGATCATGGTGTGTTTCCCTATTAGCATACTCAGGTACGAAACCCATATTGTATGTCAATCAGAATACCCCTATTTAAAGCCAACTCTTGAAGCCTGTTTAAAATTATGCTTCTCCCTACTTATACTAAGGAGTCAAGCAGAGAGATCGGCCCATAGCAGGCTGGGTTATGCTGGTCCCCTTTTTTTTAAAGATGGGTACTATTATAGATTCTGCTCATGTGGGAAGAAATAGAGAGACACAACAGGCCTTTAGAACAACTGTTAAGATGGGTCCCCATAGAGCTGTGTTAGTTTTATACAAATCCACAGGGATGGCATCGGGTCAGGAGCCTTTACTAGCTTTTATAGCACTGATCACTTCCTCTAGGGTGAATGGAATAATGCTGGAGGTTCGGACCAAATATAAATCTAAATTTCCATAAAAATTAGTTGCCTGAGTAGTATCAGGATTAGGGGTCTTTGGGACATATATGGCTGAAAAGTGTTTGAGCCTCTCGACCTCAGGTATTGCGACCAAGATCCCAGGGCCAGTGTCCTCCCTCAGTGGTGTAGAGTTTACAATCTTCCAAAATGAATTGTTGTCAGTCTTAGTACTTGCTTCGCATAGCGCGTCCCAAGACTCTTCCCTTACCCTAATTTTCCTTTGTTTCAGGGCCTGTTGGTAATGCCTCTTTAAGCTTTTTGTGAGCCTTAGTGCATTTTGTATCAAACCAGCCCTTTTTAGCTTTTTTACTTGTCATTTTCACATGTAAATTCTCCTTCACCGCCAGGGCAATAAATAAAAATGCATTAGTAATCTCCTTTGGTTGAGCGGTGTCATCTAAACAAGTCTAAAAGGCTTCCCTCGTGTTTCTAATTAGATTTCCCAAAAAGCCCTCTTGGGCAACCTGATGCCACCTTAGCGAATAACCCGTAAGACCTTAAGATTGGCTAGCTCAAGCTCTCCATCAAGAGCATAGCAATACCCATTCTGTTTCCTGATTAATAAAGCTTTTGAGATTTGCACAGATTGTGGGTAGTGGTCACTTAATAAAATATCATGAGTTTTAAAGTTAAAAGCATAGCTACTCAGATTATTTGATATTAGGACATAATCAGTGATGCTGTAATTATTCCTCCAGTTGAAAGTTCACCAAAAGGGGGCATATGGGGATGAGATTTCATTTGAAAATGACAAGTATGTTGTATAAATAAGTTCATTTAAATTTTCTCTATAACAATTATGGGTAAAATGTGTTTCGGCCAAGCCATCTAGGTTACTCAATCCGCATACTTTCTCAGTTACCAAGCTACACAATTGAATATTAAAATCCCCCCCCCATCACAAAATTGATTGCTTTTTCATATTGCATTCATCCAGTTTTTCCAAGTAATCATACAGTTTCTGTAGATGTATTATAATTTCGCCATTTGGTGCATTATTATACAGATTGATCACAACGATCCGGATCGGGCAAGCACCTTCACATACAATCACTTGAATAAAAGGGTTGAATAATTGTTTAACTGTTTTTACAAGTTGTAAATCATTGGAAGCAAAAGTGCATAGGCCACCTTTGGATCTACCATGAAGGGTTAAAACAGCAGGGACATGTAAAGTTCTATACCCATTCATATGGACGGGTTCCTCCAACCAGGTCTCCTGGAGACAGATAAAGTTAAAATCTTCTACGAATTCCAACCGTTCAGGATTAATAATTTTGTCCCATACTCCTGCCACATTCCAATACAAAAAAACGATATTCTCGATAGAAGATTGGGGAGAATTCTCTAGACTGTTAGTTGAAGGTACATCATTATTGTGCCCGATGGATTGTTAAGCAAGATGAACGTCAGGTGAAGAACTTAAACCTACAATTTCTACAATCTATCCCTACCTTTCAAAGCCTTGTAATTAATTTGTCCTCTCCTGTCTCAGCTCAGTTCCTACCTGGCTCACCACGACTGGTCAATCTATTTTGTCACGATTTTTCAATTCTTGATATCTGTTATAAGTTAATACATTATATAGTTGATTGGTGCGTGATGAATGAGGGTTAGGAAGCATAGGCCGGTTATAGGCCACCATTGAGCCTAGTTGGTGAAAGTAACCTTCTGGGAGTGCAGAGATCGTATTTGGAGTAATATAAGTGGGCCTTGTTCTGTTTAAGACAACCTCTACCAGTCTAGGTGTTTTAAAGGACAGAACTACGCAATCTTCTGGTCGGGTCTTCTGGGACCTGCCCACCCATTTTATTTGTCTTACCATCTTTAGATCTTTAAATAAATGTTCAGTCAGGCCAGATCTCATCTCTAGCCAGTTTAATACCTTGTTTCTAAGTGAAGTCCAAGATTTCGGAGTTTGTCACTCTAATGGTGGGATGTTTGATAACACAATTACATGTGGGGTAGCAGCCGGTGGGGGATCTAAAAACTCTGATGGTTGTGTTTGTGTTTGTTCAGCTTCTACGTGTATAATGTTAGCAGGTGGATGGGGAACACTATCTACTTGACTTCTTTCATTTTGGCCAACAGTGGTATGCTTTTTAAATATTATATCCTGTGAGCTCTTGGTACTTGGGTGGATTGGTTGCCTCACTATGTTAGTTACATCTCGGTTACTATCAGCTAAAGCATTCCCTGCAGACCGAAATTTCAATTGACTGTTCAATTGGTCCAGGCAGGTAGTGCATTTAGTTCCTATTTCTTTTAGGCGTGCATTAATGGATTCTAAGCAATTTTTCAGATGTTGCTCTAACGATTTAACTGGTGAGCATAATGCTTCCATTTTTTGATTATTCTGATTGCGGCGCTCTTGAGTGGGTTCAGTAATTACCATCTTTGGCCCACTTTGAGTCTTAGCTTGGGATTTAGGGCAAGATGTAGGTAAATTAGATTTACCGATTCATAAATACCGAATTTTACTGATTCGGTATTCATGAATCGGTAAATCTAATGTAGGTAATCATACAGTATCAAATAACGAATCGGTAGGATTCAGTATTTACCGATTCGGTAATTACCAAATCTGTATTTGCCATTGATTCCTATGGGCCTTGAAGCCTATAGGAACCAATGGCAATTACCGATTCGGTAATTACCGAATCGGTAAAAATACCGAAATGCCAAGGGGGACAGGGTGTCACTTTGACACCCTGTAGCACCCCTGTTTCTGGCTTGTGTGCCATGTGACCCACATACATGCCCTTAGGGCATGTATGTGTGCCACATGGCACAGGTGTACATGCACAGATGTGCATGTACACAGGAATTCGTTAATTACCACCCAATAGTATTGGGTGGTAAATAACGAATTCTTAAGGGCCTGTGGCACTGTTTACTGTGCCACCTATATCTGGATTTAAAGAATCGGTAAATTTACTGATTCTGTAAATCTCAAGCCCCCTACATGTCAAACACCAAATACCGGTCGGTAACGGCCGAAATCGGCCGTTACCGACCGGTATTTGGTCTCCTACATCTGGCCCTTAGTCCCTTAACTACGAAGTGCCGCTTTATTTAGGGTATTTGTAGTGGGAAAGTATGTGTTTTTTTACCTGTTTGGAGGGAAATGGGGAATTCAATTTAGACAAATTGATAGTATTGGATATATTATGTATGCACCCATTTTTCCCTTGTCAGACTCAGCCATCCCACCTGTAGCATTGTGCAATGCAGTCTAGTGCTGGGGGGGCAGAGCTAGGAACAGGAACAGGAGGAGCCAGGTACTGGCTAAGGCGCGGTTAGAGTAGGGACAGGGAGCTGTTAGGAGCACAAGAATAGAGCTCTTGATAAAAGAAGTTAGTGTCTGTCATCATTTGAACCACAACACTACAGCTGGCGACGAGGGTGGGATGGTGCTGTTTGCCACCCACAGAAACCCACAAAGAAGCGTCCCTGTCCCTAGCAGCGTGAAAGAAGAAAACGCTGTCGAGACAGGTGGGTCTGAAGCAGGTTCGCCACCCAGATCAAGAGGCCAGCGATAGCTACCCCTGCTCCGCGACATGCTGGTCGCGTAGAACCCAGAGGAAGAAGACGCCATCGAGCGCCGGGGTGTCTTGAAGCCGGGCGCCGGTTCGCGCCAAATTGCGACTCACTCCCGATGCGTGCAAATCGGCACGCGCTGAATGAGAAGAAGTCGGGTGCCCACCCTGATCTTGCCCACTGCTCCGGTGCACAAGGAGCGTCTGTAGTGCTGCTCAGGACGAGTGGAAGTGTCCTGACAAGGAGCGCCCGTGCGCGCGAAAATACCCAGCTCACCCCCGATGCGTGAGGAATGGCGTGCCAATGACGAGCTGCAGCGAGGAGTTTCCCTGATCGTACCTGGATGCTCTCGAGGTTCCAGAGGCGTCGAGGTATCAAAGAAACACGACTGCATGCTGAAAGTAGCTGTCGGTGAGTCCTGGAGAACGCGGATGCCTCGAAAGAATGACTGAGAATGAAGTCTCGTGGGGGCTGAGAGTTCAAGAATGGCGGCCATCTTAAAGTCAGGCAGTTTTCAGGACAATCCCCATGTGCAAGCTACTGGCGGCCATTTTGAAGTCAGGCAGTGCCAGGAAAAGCACCAAGCACAAGTAAAAACAAGAGTGATCAAAGGAAGGCAAGCACAAGTCATTGCAAATGTGAATTGGCAAACAAACCCGAGTCAAGGCAAGAATAAAATAGAAAACAAGCACGAGCCAAAGCAAAAGTTACATATGAAACAAGCACCAGCAAGTGCAAGAGTAAGGCGATAAACAAGCTTAAGCAAAGGCAAGAGTGAAACACAAACAAGAGACAAACAAACAAGCATTGGTAAATGCAAAGCAAGTAGTGGCAAAGTCCACACAAGCATTGGCGAACAAAACAAGAGGCAAGCGAACAAGCCTAAGCAAATGCAAGAAGTGAATCAAACAAGTAAACAAGCACAAGCAATACAAGAAGTGTGATGAAACAAGCATAAGCAAAGGCAAAAGTACGATAAACAAACAATCACAAGCAACTACAAGAGTGATGCAACAAGCAATGGCCAATGCAAGTGAGGAAAAGAAACAAGCACAGACACGTGCAAGAGATAAATAAAGACAACATTGAGCACAAACAGAAGAATGCAGTCCTGCAGAAGACCCCGAAGAGGGCAGAAGTGCAGAAGACCCAGAAGACGGCAGAATTGCAGAAGACCCCGAAGAGGGCAGAAGTGCAGAAGACCCAGAAGAGGGCAGTCCTGCAGAAGATCCCGAAGAGGGCAAAATTGCGGAAGACCTCGAAGAGGGCAGAAGTGCAGAAGACCCAGAAGAGGGCAGTCCTGCAGAAGGTACCGAAGAGGGCAGAATTGCTGAAGACCCCGAAGAGGGCAGAATTGCAGAAGACCCAGAAGAAGACAGGACCAGAATCAAGCGAAGATTGCACTGAATGCAAACAAGCAAGAGTACAAGCAACAGAAAGTGAAAGAAGCAAAGAGCCAATAAACTAAAGTGATCAAGAAGCCTGAGTAAACGAATATCAAGGAAGCCTTCTCCCATCACTTAAGTGGCTAGATGACCTGCGCTGGGCCAAAAAGAGACGCATGAACAAGATATGAAATGTGGCATGCATCCTCGTGGAAGAGCCACAAATCACCTGCAGCCTGCATGCGACTCTAAAGGAATTCACAGAGCCATGAGTCAAGCATGGTGCAGCTGAATGGTGGCCATTTGACCTCAAGATATCCAAGCTTAGCTCACTGAAGCATACCGAAACAGTCTTGCCAGTGGCGGGCAACATACAATAGTCACCCGGGAGCGGCGAATCTTACCAAAATCAAAGGAAACGACCAAACAAAGACTAGCGGCCGAGGAGGGTCAGCAAAAGAAGACAGGAAGAAGGGAACAGTCCTGTGACATTGTTATACCAGCACATTCCACCATCATGTCGGTGAGAGAAGAAACACATATATCTAATCCCTGCATTGGAGTGCCGCCCCCAGTGACACAGACCGGCAACCAGAGTCTGGGTCCCAAATGGAACCGGTGTTGGAATCACTGGATGCATTTCTTGACATAACCGGAGAGCGAAGAGATAGCAAACGTCTACTACTACTACTTCAACTGGTGGGTCAGGAAGGCCGACGCCTAATCAAAACCTTTTCAGCAGAGGACACAGGGACATATAGAAAACTCAAAAAGACGATACGTGCTCATTTCACCACGAAGGAAGATATAGATCATGAACGCATCGTCTTCAATGCAGCACGGCGGGAACCAAAACTTCATAACGAGGTTATAAAAGTTGGTACGATACTGTCAATTCAATGCATTCACAAATGAGGATGCGATTCGTCTCCGGGCAATTGAGAGCTGTTCAAAACCAGACGCACAGCGCAAGATACTTCAAAGGCAATTCTCGTTAAAGGAAATCATCAGGAGGGCTAAAGCTGGAGAGCGAGCCAAAACAAGAGAGTTGTCAAGAGAATTGCATGTCAATGCAAGAAAGGAAGATAAGCGACAGGAGACATCCCTCATATCAGAGCATAAAATCCAAGAGGCAACCGAAACCAGAAAGAGGGAGGGCGTAGACAGACTAGAGACAAGACAGCAGGAGAGACAACGTGACATGAAATACTCTGAGTCAACAACGCGAAGACAAAAGACTGGGATGATCCAGGATTATGACAGCCCCAACGACATGAATTCAGGGAGTTGTTCAACTTCAAGGAGTCACTCAACAAATGGAACAAACTATTCTGAAGAAGAGTCAAGTGGGATAGATCACACGGATGGAACCGATGTCAGCCTGCTCAACAAGTATGAAGGAAAGACAAGCTACAGAACACCGGACCAGTCATGTCAACTCTGGGAACCGATACACAAACACACCCGAGCAACCCGCGGGTCACCAATCTTCACAGACGAGTCAGAAGAAATATGTAGCCGAGGAAAACACCACTCCCCGGACACAGACACCAGGGCCCCCAACAAGCGAGAAGAAGAAAGAGACCTCATAAAACTGGGTGACTCACTCCGACACCAGAAAGTGATAGGCAAGCACACTCAGGACAACCATGAAAATGAGGGAACTGAGAGGAGACAAGTAACATCATACGAGAGGGGCAGCAACAAAAGGCCTTGGGATCGACAAAAGAAATAGACTATTGGTTGTCAGACAATCACTTCACTGAAACAGCGCGGAAGACATGTCGAGAGACATACCCCAAGAAATGTCCCAAAGACAGTTCTGACTCTAAGAGCAGTTTGTTACAGCCTACCAGTTCAAGAAGAGTATCAGCCAAAACACATTTGAAAGAAGGGTCCCGAAGGAAATCAGCAAGAGACTTCCCTGATTCAGAAGACATGTTGGTACGATCACTGGAGTCAACAGAATCAAGTTCACGACAACACCCATGGCATCGATCACCTGAACGAACATTGGACTCAGAGAATGCTCTACCCGTCCAAAGCAACATATCTCACGCTGATGGCTCGAAACATTCGATCACCCCGTCAAGCAGCCTGTCCTGTCAAGAGCAGTCATATCCGGACCTGAAGAGGGTACTGTCACCCCTGACAGGGTCTGCGAGGTTGACTCCAAGGGTCTTCAGAAGAAAGACAACCATATGGGACACTATACACCGGTTTGGGAAAGGACCGTCTCATCACTATGTCAAGAAGACAAAGTGTGTTGGCAAAGATGGATCCTCATCACGAAGACAAAAGGGGACGAGAATGGAACTTGCTCATGCCCTGATGTTCAAAGAGTTCAACATTGACAAGCGCGAGTGGGAGCAGATAGGACAAATGGAGCCCGCAAATGATTCCCAAAACCGAACCAGGACACTCAATTCAGATAATGTCTTATCAGACAATGCCTTATCGTCCAATACGCAGGGCCGTGAACACAAGAGCATTGCTGCCCCTGACCGAATGGGCAAAAGAAGTGAAACCACAAGCGGATGCCTAGAAAAACAAGTGTCACAATGGAGAACAGGATGCCACTATCGAGCGGAGACATCAGCAGTCACACAGCAAAAAGAAACCATGACAACTGCGGACTCTGAGAACGAGCAGTTCACGCACAATGTCCCACATCTTCAAGGATGCACTCCTGTGGTCAAAGATGTTCGTGTCGAGACAACGGAAAGATCGACCAAAGACAGGTCCATCACTGGTTCGACATTACTGATGTGTGAAGACCGGACTGAATCTGATCTCATGCCTGGAGACATATTCCTGTGGCCCAAGCAGACTGTCTGCTGACTCATGTGGCTGGGTGGAAAATTACGAACACGGTAGAAGTTAATTTCATTTTGTTAAGAAAGGGGAGATGTAGCATTGTGCAATGCAGTCTAGTGCTGGGGGGCGGAGCTAGGAACAGGAACAGGAGGAGCCAGGTACTGGCTAAGGCGCGGTTAGAGTAGGGACAGGGAGCTGTAAGGAGCACAAGAATAAAGCTCTTGATAAAAGAAGTTAGTGTCTGTCATCATTTGAACCACGACACTGCACCACCTCCCTCACAAGCTTTCCGATTTCCGTCGTTGTCATGGTCAGCTAGGTTTTGTAATACAGTCATGGGGCTCGTAATTTTGTTACCACAAACTAACAATGACTCCACCACGTTAGTAAACTGCTTCTCAATAGCCCCCATGGCTGCTGAAATCAACTTTAGTAACAATGTCTGTGTATGTGTCTGTGGTTTATCCGACCTATCTGAAGTTTCGGGCCTTCCTGTTTTGCCTACAAGTTTCCTTTTCCCCATGCTTAATCCTGACAATGATTCACTGCGGAAAATGTGCAAAATTATAAGATTTACGATATAAGATATATGTGCACTCTAAAAGACAATCAACTACTTCTTTTTTAAAAATATAGAAAAATGGGATTTAAATAATATAACAATTATAGAGCCGGTTTAGGCTACCCGACGACTCAACAACACTACAAACCTGTAATAATAGACATATATCCAGAAACCTGGGCGCGAGTATAAAGGCAAATAGCGATACCCCTGCTCTTGTTTACGCGCCACAAATTTTAACTGTCTCAAGTGTACTGTCCAGCAAAAGCTGCCCCAAGAGTAGCCTCCTCGATCTTGATGTTGTTTGGGCTTGGGTACCAATATAGTCCAATCCCGCTGAGTCCTCTCAATCGGGCTACACCTGTTTCCCAGCAATAGGCTGAATAAGAGTTATGGAGAAGAGGGTACCTGTTTTCCAGTGTAGGCTGAATCAATTGCTTTTACAAGCGGCCACCTCAAAAGGCTGGGTCCCCTCTTCCGGCTTTCCGGGGACTGATGATTTTGTAAACTATGACCTGAGACGGAGAACCCAGAGGTATGAGTAAATAAGTAGCTTGTTTCTCACAGATTTACCCTTTCCAAATGTCTTCGATAGTTAATACCTGAACTCGACCTGATGTTTCACCATACTCAGATCTGGAGAGCTAATTAGTCTGGATATTCTTGAATTCATCAGAAGTCATGGATGCCTAGATTTGAGATTTAGTATCACACAGCCCTATGTTGCTCTGGGTCATTTTGATGGACACAATTAGTGTGACAACATTTGCGTGGCCTAAGGTAAAAGTACAAACCCTGTTCATTCTTTTTGCTCATTCTAACCCCTTGCCTTGAATTAAAAATAATATGCTTCCTAATATAGGTCTTAAATGTTTCCGATGAAAGACGAATGTGAATTTCTTTATTACCTCTCCCCACCCACCTAATCATTACATTCCATGCGAGTTTGTGTTGTTTAAATATGTGAGTTTCCAGGTTGAGGATGCACACAGCAGCCCTGTTTTAACAATATTCCATGATGGTTTTTAAAATATGTCATACATGAATTAAACTTCACATCCTGAAATATAAAAGCAATGGAATCAATCAAAGAGCATTATTTTTTATAAACACCCGTTTCAAAAACACTTGTCTATGATTTTATTCCCGTCTGTGCGCTTATATGTAAAACATATAATGATAGCTTTTCGTGTTTAATATGTTCTTACTGTTAAGTTTCTTAAAGAATTCCCCAACAATAATGAATCTATTGGCCCTGGATAGATAAAACACCGAGCTGGCCCTGTCACGATTAGAGCATGAAATGGGTCCATTAATCAACGGTAACTTTTTTAAACAGTTTTTGCTTTTGGTCGTTCTTAAATGGAGAAATTCGTACTAAAAAAAATGCAACCCTCTCTAAGTTATTTTGGAGTTTTTAACTAATGTGCATACTTAGCACTTTCTCTGCTCGCCAGCAAATTTTCTGGAAAGGTGACTCGGTGTCTTCTGGCTACTGTAGGCTGTGTTGTCCCTGTTGGGTTTGGTATGCAGAGAGGCGTGAACATGTACCCTGAGTGCAGAAAGGCAAAACGCTCAGCGGGGAGCCCTGGCATCATTCATGCAAATATGTTACCTTACCTTCTACTACAAGTAAAAGCATAACTAATTAACTGGGCTTCGGGCCATCTCCCACTTCAATTATGAAAATGAAACTATATATTCTGCTCACGGCTCCCCCTTAATATCTTGTGATACAGCATTTCACTCTGCAGATAGAGCATGTGACTTCGGTTGTATGTGAGCTAAGTGTTTCAATGCCTGTACCTTCTTGTTGTGTAAAGTTTTTTGTCATGTCAAAAATACGTTCACTCAAATAATAGTTTTTAAAAGAACAAAGTTCATACACATTATATATTCAACAAACTTATATAAAAACCATTTCAAGAGTTCAATTCTTTTTTTGAAGCCATGTAAAACCAACCTTTTGCACAAGTTAAATCCAAATACTTCATATCAATTAGAAACTCTACAACTTGTACATGATCTAAAAAGATATACTTATGGAAGCTCGGCCTTAAAATATTTTCAGTGCCAGCAATAAGCAAATACAACCTATCAAATAGTGAATAGAGTTACATCTTACATTCAGGCCACATGTAAAGTTGAATTTGTTGCATGCGTTAACAATGTTGTTTAACATTTGTACAGCAACAAATGGGCGTGATGCGTTTGATTGAATCCTAGAAATAAATCAAGCAAACTTTTAATGTTGCTTCACTATTTCCATAATTCACAGAATTAGCACATGAGTGGTTTATTACTGAACAGCACACAAGGCTGAGGGTACAGGCTTGGCAGAGAAACAATAGACTATAGCCAAGCAAATCTAATGAAGTTAATGTTTGCAGAATGTTTGTACTAATGTTGTACTCCAACTTTTCTCTACAATACTACAGTTGTCAAATTCGTCCCAGAAAGTAGGAATTTTCTGGAAATGGATTGAATTAAAAGAGAAAATGTCCATTCGCCCATGTCTCAGAGGGAAAGATTTCATGCATGCCTAAGGTGGAGAAAAATAAACATGTCAGGCCTTAAGTGGGGTCCCTCTATGCACCTCCTCCTCTGCCAGGAGTTAGGCCCTAATAAACGAGGGAGGCCGCTCTTTTAATCTGAACTGCGAGCCCGTGGCTCGGGGCTCCCTCTGTAACCCAGCGATAAAAGGAGACATAAAACAAGCGCCCGCCTGATCACTCTGGCTGGCTGTCGGTGAATCATGTTTAATAGCATCTCCATTGCCGTTTTGGCCAATTTGCTCGCGATGGCTTCCTTCTCCGTGGGCTTACAGCTCAGCAGGCCCCGAAGCAATCTATGAATAACTTCTCAACAGATGCTGTTTATGAATTGAAGCAAATGGCGTCCCCGTTTCTCTTTTTTTTTCGCACTTCAATAATTTCCAGTTACATTACGATGAATATTTATAGCCGTATAGCAGTGCATAAAGACGTGGGGCACGCGGGCCTATGCATTGTTTCGTACGTGAGCGCTGTCCTAATGGGCTGTGGCTGACTGGTTTTAATAATGTTCTGTTGATGGACAGAGAAGAGGATGCAGGCTGGAGACCAGCCTTTCTCGTTCACTCTTTTAGCAGAGTGGGCATTGATGGAAGGTTGCATTAGGGGCGACTGTTGCAAAGCTCCGTCGTGCACAAATAATTCGCGCCAAAAACATGAAGTGCGCAAACACAGGGGGAGGCGGCGCTCTCTTGAAGGCATCTCATAACAACGTCGAATGGGGCTAATGGCGCACATATTCATCAAGCATATTGTGCCGGTGATTACAATTGCATAAATAAAAGATGCAGCACAGTTTATGTACTCGAAATTAATGTTTTTTTTTGGTGGGAATTGTAATTCTCCCTTTTAGCATTTTTATAAACTCGATTGCACAGCTGGAATGAGTATGCTGTTTTTTGATTTGTTGCTAACCGCGCCTGATTATTAGGCTATTATAAACTCGTGTGGATGTCATAAACTTCCCTTTCAAATTTGCTGCACTTTGCTGAAAGTGACTTAAATTACGTCGCTACATGTGCTATAGATGTTCATCGGGGTTTATTAATACGTTTATTTTCAGGAACGTGTTTTGCGTGTCGTTAATTTCGGAATGTGTTTTAGCGTTCCCATTAAATAGCAAAACGCGTTATTTTGCGAACGCTGGGATTTTTATCAAATGAAAGATTTAGCACAGGCATACCCATGAAAATCATTATTATTACTAGGAACAAAAGGGTCAATGTGACTTTCGCCATCAGTAGAAATCATTTAAAGAAAGCAATTATAAAACAGCAATCTGCGGCACCAGGAGTCTATTTTAAAAATCAAGTGTAAAATGTATATAGTTTATTAGATGTATCATTAGAGGCAGCATTGTAAAATGCATGAATATAATTATTGGGAGTTTTTGGAGCGTCGCATATTAAGTGCAGTAATTGCTTTCATATTTATCGAGTGTTAGAGGTTGGTAGGCCAATAGCACTGTGCAAGACCTTTCTTGTGGTCTGGCTTGACAGTGCAGCTGTCGCCAGACAACCACATGAGAATCACAAGGAGATGGGCTTTGACTGGCCAACATGTTGGGAGCCAGGAGCACGTTTATGATTGGGCAGAATTTGTGTGCTTCCACAAAAAAGTGTTTGGCCTCTACAGAGCTGTGATCATTGTGTTTACTTATGCAGCTGCCTGAGCTTGAACTTTCAGGAACACTCACATGGCACTGCAATGGTATTGAAGAAGTGTCTTAGATAACTAGATAATTTATTTTGTTTTTCTCTGGCTGCAGTGCAGGCTGGAGGAGGGCAGTCATTAACCTACGATTTTTGGTCTGACTTGACAGTGCAACAGACACCTGAACTTTTAAGCTACACAAATATTATATCGCAAATACATATCCATTCCCATGCTATTTACTTGTAATGCTTCACATTACCGTACATCATTCCTTTAAAGCCAGGCCCGCTGGCATTGCTAATGATTGTTATTAGTGCAGAGGGATAGAATAGTCAGGCAGGTCCCCATAGCTCTCTGATTATGAAACGAATAACCATTGTACTGAGATTAAGCATGGGCGGAAAATCCGTTACGCTCGCGGATTTTGCGGATTTTTGGTAAATTTGCAATCCGCGAGATTCGCGAATTTCCCGCAAAATCCGCAAATTCGCACGCAGCAGATTTTTTTTCTTTGCGGTGTAAGTTCGCAATTGCGAACATGTAGGTTCGGCGGGCAGCAACAATCTCTCACTCACGAAATTACAAAAATTGCAATTCTGCACAAGAAATCTACTAGCAAGCAGCATAGACCTTCTGAAAATGATGATTTTTATCAGAATAACTCCTCAGGTTGACATTTGCCTGCACTTTTTTGGATTTGAGGCCTTTTGATTTTCTTTGGATAACTTTTGGATTAGAAATCAACTTTCTCATATAAGCTTGGTGGGGCATTACAGTTGCTGTAATGCTGTTCTGCAGAAAAACGAGTTTTGCAAAAGTGAAAGCAGGTTCAAAAGTTCAAACTCATCAGTAGTAACCGTTCCCTGTAGTGCTTCCTGACAAGGGCCCCTCCAGAGTTCAGTTGCTAGTTGCAACAATTGTATGACCCTTCTCTGACCCTCACAGCAGGCTCATAGAATAGCTACAAGTAGGCCACAAAGGTCCTGGGAAAAAAATGCACTGCAACAGAAAGCAAATTACAGATAAGGAAGCAGGTGCCAGACTGGAATTTTAAAACAGTGACACATTAATATATCAACCCCAAATTAATTCATGTCAGTTGAAGCAGGCAGGTGTGCTTGCTTTTTCCCCCCATAATCTACAGTGATGATGAACCAGAGGTTGGCATAAGGCATTGATGTACCAGAGGGTGGCATCGGTGAAACAGAGGGTGGCAGGGGTGAAACAGAGGGTGCTGGGAACCTGTGATGATGAACCAGACGTAGAAACAACATAATCGTGACTGTTGCGAGCCGACATGTAAATTCGCAATTGCGAACTGTTACAAAACCCTCGCGAACTGTCAGAAATCCTTGCGAACTGGCAGAAATCCTTGCGAACACAAAAAAAAAAAAATCTGCAGATTCGCGAGAATTCGCGGATTTTGCGGATTGCGAGTTCGCAAATTCGCAAAATTCGCGAACGCCAGATTTGCAAAATTCGCCCATGCTTAACTTAGATTGAGCAGTTTTCTGTAGTATCCATTGACATTAGACACGTCAGAAACCCTGATAACAAAATCAGCAAAATAATGCAGAGCAGGACAGGGCTTTAGGGTAGCAGATTAGGCCTTCATTAAGAATTGCCAGATGGCTCCGGGAAACATCAACTGGTCCAAAACCTCAGGGTCTGGAAACAGCAGACCTGATTTCAATGGGTGTAAGTCCATGCCTGGAAAACATGGTTTGGAGAAAGGTCTGCAGAGCAAGTGTGGCTAGCACAGGTAGAGCGATGAGACGGGGGTGGGGCGGCAGGGGGAGTCAATAGACGACATGAAAGGTAAAATTAAATAAAAAATGAATATAACCACTTACCTTGCGCTCACCACATTGTAGAGCGCAAGGCAAGGGGTTTTATTTATTTATTTATTTAATTTTACCTATCTCATTGTCTGTCGACTGCTCCTCACAGCCTTGCCCTGCCTCACTGTTCTTCCCTGTGCCAACCCTGTCTACTGCAGAGGCACAGACAAGCGTACGCCTACCCCTTTAGCATTTGGGGTGTGGAAGAGGACCATGCTTCATCAGAAAGGCCACAGCCTCTCGACCACAGTCTCTGAACCCATCCAACACCTCACAAATGGGACTTTGCAGTCGACTGTGAGGCTTATTTTGTTTCAAGAAACACTTGGTCTAGCCATCCCCCTCTCAGGGAAAAAATCTAGCCTGTGAATTTGGCTTGACTCAGAACATGGATGTATTTCAATTTAAAGGAAGTGTCTCTACCCCAGATTAGCTAAAATTGTAAAACTTTGCCTAGTTTCATTACCTTATGTTGCAATTCGGACAACAAGATGTGTGTCAGCTAACTCTGAAGGAGTACCAGCCATTACATCTTCAATTTGCATAAGCTAACCTGTATGACATTTCGTACATAAACCTAGTGCACATTTACTGTATGAAGACCGCCTACATTTGTCATGGGGTTAGTGTAAGGATCTGGAGCCAGCAATATTAATTGATCAGAACAGCATCTTGGAGTACCACTCAGTTAGATCCATAAGCTGCAAAGAATACCCTACTGCACACCATGTGTGTAGTTGTGACCAAGAGGGTCCTTGTCAGCACAGTGTTTATGTCTTCACCTTGAATATCCCTAGCCAGATTAAAATTAGTTATCTTGACCTGGTGCCTATGTCAAATATGGACCACAAGACCTTCAGGCCATTATTTGGGGACAGTCCTATTGTTAGATTTGGGGGTCTCTAGTTGGCACAGGTTAGTACTTATGACAAATAGGGACCCTTGCCTCTAGTCAGGGTAAGGGGGTACACTCCTAAAATAACCCCTGCTCACCCCCTTGGTAGCTTGGCACGAGCAGACAGGCTTATCTCAGAGGCAGTGTGTAAAGCATTTGTGACTAAATACAGTAACCAAGTGACAACACCACAGATGGACACCACACAGTTGTATATTAAAAATAAGTATTCTTTATATAGAATTAACACAAGAACACAAAATTCCACAATACTATACTTAAAATGGTAGTTTTAGCTTAGTTCAGTTCAGTTCTTAAGATGCGACACTTTGAGTAAATGTACCTTACGATGTGTGACGCTTCCACAACAAAAGTGTTCCAGCGATGGAAATTCGGCAAAGTTCTGGTGCAAAGAAATAAAGACGTAAAGATCTTCCAGAGGCGGCACACTTCTCCGATGATGCGGGAAGTCTCGGTTCGATGCCTCAACTGCAGCGGTGACACCCTTGTTCAGCGATGCGACGGCAACAGCCTCTGCTGCGGCACTCTTCTCCGACGGTTGTGAGACACTTCAGCGCAGTGCGACAACTAAGGCGGCGACATCCAAGATGTGACTGCAGCAGCTCTGACGACGGCACACTTCTCCGTGGATGCAAGGCACTTTTCTAGATGTGGTACAGTGCATCAGCTACAGCGGCAACATCCACGATGTGATGGCAGTAGCAGCGACGGCCACACAATTCTTCTTTGTCGCGAGACGCTTCTCTCCATGTGGTGCAATGCGACAGCAGCGACATCCAAGATGCGACGGCAGCAGCAGCGACAGTGACACGCTTCCTCTTTGTTCTGAGACGCTTCCCTCAATGTGGTGCTATGTGTCGGCTACAGCGACGACACCCTCCTTCGGAGTTGCGACGGCAACGGCTGCGACGGTGACACACTTCTTCCTCTTAAGTTGCGCTTCCAGCTCCTTGCGACACGCAGTCCCTCAAAACGCCCCAAAACAACAGCAGGCACTTTCAAAGAAATCTGGGGAGCTGGGGTTTGAAGTCTGTTGTCCCAGAGACTTCAGCAGGAGGCAAGCTCTGTTCTAAACCCTTGGAGATCATTCACAAGTTGAAAATAAAGCACACAAAGTTCTTTCTCCTTTCTTTGGCAGTCAGGCAACCACTGCAGGCCAATCCCCAAAGCAGCACTTCAGCTTAGGGATAGTCTCTGTTCAGTTTCATCGGGATCCTCTCCTCAGCAAAGGTTTCTTCTTGTAGTCCAAAAGTGATCTAATTCTTGGGATCAGGGTCCCAAAACCTATACCCCAAAAACCGTTGTCCTCTGAGGGCAGAGGGGCCTTTGCCTAGTCCAAACCAGTTCTGGAACACTCTGTTTACATGACTCCTTCTTTCCTTTCACAGTGCAGGGCAGATACATCAGGCGCACCACAGGAGGTTGAGCCAGCATTGTGGAGGAAATGCACAGCCCTGGAGCACTCTGTTGACAGGATTCCTTCTCTCCTTTCAGAGTGCAGGGCAGAGATATCAGACGCAACACAGGGGGTGGAACCAGCTCTGTGGGGGCAAGCGCAGTCCTATTCAGGTCCCAGGTGCAACTCCTCCCTCCCATCTAGATGCAGATATCTCTATTTACCACTGGGCTGACTCATTCTGTCTCCTGGAATCCCCCAGCCCTGCCACTCAAAAACACCAGAAAAGGAATACACAGCCTAGCAGAGGCAGGCTTTGGATAGTTAGACAAGAAAATACCTACTTAATAAACTAGGTATTTTCAAAAACAGAATGTTAAAACCAACTTCACTAAAATATGTATTTTATCATTCTGAGTCCAGGCATACTAAACTCGAATTTCTACCATGTTCCCTGAGTCAGTTAGGATTAATAATAATAATAATAATAATAATAAAAATAATAATAATAATAATAATAATAATAATAATAATAATAAGTCCACTTGTAAAGCGCCATGGTTACACTAATGCCAGTGCACACATACCAAACATATATAAGATGTAATAATCTAACTGCCTATTCTCGCCTATGGAGAACAGAAAGCTTTACAATAGTGAAAAACGAAAATGGCAGTAATTCACTATTATGACATGCCACACACACCAGGGCATGTCCTACCTTATACTTACAATGCACCCTGCCCATAGGCCTACCATAAGGGTGTCTGATATGAAGAAAAGGGAATGTTTAGGGACTGGCAAGTGGGTGCACTTGCCCAGTCAGCATGACAGTACCATATTGCACACAGGCTCTGCAATGACAGACCTTAGACACACTTTTACAGGCTGCTTCTGTGGGTGGCACAACCAGTGCTGCAAGCCCACCTGCAGCATTTGGTTTACAAGCCAGGTGCACTCCTGGTGCACTGTACAAGGGTCTGACAGGTAAACCAAACCAGCCAATCATGGAACCACTGATTAATACATTAATTTACAGTAGGGAGCACTTGCACTGTGGCACTAGACAGCAGTGATGCCCAAAGCATCTAACACCAGCAAAAACACATGAGGCAACAGCAAAAATGGAAGGGAGACCCACGCCAAAGGTGCCAGGTCGAACACCTATCTTTTTATGTTTGAAGACTCTGGAGTTGTAAAGATACTGCTAGTAAAATATCTTTGTGAATAGCAAACAATCATAAGCTTAAACAACATAGTAAGTTTTCCTTTGTGACAGTGAGAAAGATAGTAAAAGGCTGACTGCCAAACAGAGGGATTTGAGAGAAAAAGAGGTGAGGGATACTAGCAGATATTGCAAGATTTTCACCAAGGAAATGGCAACAACAGTGACAGATAGAAATGCTTACAAACAACGGAAGATAGTTAAGCAGTGAAGTAATACACATTAAAATCATAAAATGCAATAGTCTATGACAAATATGAAAGGTGCTTTACAGATAGAGGCACTGGTATAGGCATAGAAGTAGTGGCAGATGGATAGATATAGAGCGAGTCCAAAAGATACCAACAGTCTCTGCTTTTTTGTAGTCATTGTCAAGCAAATGGTAATATTTGTTGAATGAACTAAAAGAAGGATTCTCGCTCTCTAACATGTGATGCATGTTCTCAGTCAGTCTCTCCTGTCAATATTATTAAAAAATACATTTTCCTACATTCTCTTAGCAGGAAAGTAGGACAATGGACATGGGGTTGTGATTTACATTCAATGGATATCTATAATGTTGTACCTGGGATGCGGCCAAGAAGGCTGATAGCTTTTCCATACATCTGTATAAAGGTTGCATGCTCCAAAAAGATAATAAAAACCTCTGGTCAATACATTGAATCCTACATTTTAGGCAGTGAAAACACTCTGTAGCTAAGTACACATTTATTACTTCAAAGATGCATGATTAGAGTACCTGAAAACTACTAGATTTCAAAATTACAGATGGAAAAACCCACTTCATTAGCAATGATTTGGTCAATGCACCCTGTTGGTTCATTGTAGAGTATCATTTTAGGGAGATTCTGAGAGGTAGACACAGCTTCTGGCAATCTCTGGGTAAATGGTCACACCCTCTGGCACATGAATGCATAAGATTACATGTGTTTGTGAAAGAGGGCGATTCACAGGCCTATCCTAACAAAAGTAAGCCATCCTCCTCAACTCTCCAGATCTCCCATGTTTTTTACCTCCCAAATCTGTCAGAAGAGTTTTGATGAGAATTAAACTCTCAAGATTAATTATTCCCCTTTGAGACCAAGGAGGTTGCCCGGAAAGATATGTTGTTTCCAGACTGTGTAGCCTACACTTCAGTGAAACCTGTCACAACCAATGTTCCCTCTAATTTTTTTCCTCTGTGTGCGGCAGTGTGAGGTCTCTGTGCGCTCCAGCCACAGCAATGTGCGCCAAGAACCCAACATGTGTGGGTGCAGCGACAGGTGTCTGACACAGGGGCTCTTGCTTGAGTGTGCAGATAAATGGTTGTATCATGTTTGAAATGAGAGTGCAGTGCAGAGCATCTGCAACCACGACAAAGCGCCATTAATATATATTAGGAAACCGGGGCAACCGGCCTCCTCCCACAGTGCCAGTGAACCTCTTCTTTTCTAACTAACTACACAGTGGTGGCTCAAGGACATCTTAATGACTTTGAAGGCCCTGGGCCACATGTATTTTGGGGGCCTCTGTGCGGATCAGCTTTGAATTTATGATCCAGTTTCACCTTTCTATTGTCCTTTTGGCCAGATCACAAACAGTGCACAGACACACTGGTTCAAATTCCAAATGTGTTTATAGTTAATATTTAAGGATAGTGATGTATGTTTCCAATATTGTAACACAGTAGAAACCCACTAATTCTACTGCAAATAATCACTGTGACATCCTCCCATTTCTCATATCTGAGTACCTGTTTGGATCTAAAAGAATTTTTTTTTATGGATGTTGCGCGAAACAAAAACACATTTGTCATAAAATGTCTGCAATACAATCTCACTCATTACCCAGATCAAAAATAAATGAAAGGAAAATACTATTTGCGATAATCTGTTCAAGAATTATCCAAGGTCATTAGGGAAACACTCTCTGCAGTACAGATCTGGCTCTACCAAGGCGGGGGGTACGCCACTCTTTAAAACTGATAAGCATGCGTTTACTTATCAGCTCTAAAGATGGTTTCCTGGATGCGCATGTGTGCATTCAGAGTCACTAATATATGTCAGTGATTCTGAAAGCACGCGGGCTTTAAGTTGGATGAAAAAAATGGGGGGGGGTCTCTCAAAGGGGCGTGCCTGATGTAATTAAGGGCGTGGCTTAAAGACACGTAAGCTAAAAATCTGTGCCTAGCATAGTGTGCCACCCAGCCGCTATTGTGCTGCCTCTGTCATTGCATTGCATCCAGATATATAATACAACAAGTAACTTTATACCTATGTCATGCCAGAACTATTGACTTTGTCAATCGTTGTTAGTTGCATAAGATAAACAAGCAACAACTATGACTTTGTTGAGTACAATATTGAAAATGCCTCAGTTCTGAAATGATCAGACTGTGGAAAAAGTATTAAAAGTCCTCTGAAGTTACACCAAAGGCTTTGAGCAGTTGCACTGCTGCACTGTCTGATGCTTGGAGTGAGTTACTCGAATTATCTTTCCATACATTTTTTGACCATTAAGATGACTCATTGCTAGTTGAGATTGTTTGCAACAGCCATCTGTATGAAAGCACTGTATTTCTTATTGTATACAATCTTCACACACTGCACATCCCCATAAATAATGAAGAGGGTAACAGACTTTGGGGCGAAACCATCTCTTCATTTAGCTTGCTAACCAAGAGTACCGTGTAGACTCCAGGTGTCATTCCACCCATACCAGCACGACCAGCAGCATGAGCTGCCACAGCAGTATTAGGAATACCCATGGGACTTAGAGTTTCTGAAACAGCTGTAACTGGAAGCCCTAAAAGAGACGTATATGTAATCTTTTAGTGTTCAAAACCTTCCCTCAGATAAGTTACTTATTGTTTACACGTCTTTCAAGTATGAAAGGCTTAAACATTTATAAACTAATAATCTATTAATTAGTATCATCTCAGATTATTCTAGAAACACAACAACCTGCTCTGAAATATGCTGACATTAATCTTGCTCTTCAGAAGAAAATGAAAAGCTGTCTTCGTGGTTTAAAAAAAAAATCACCCTATGTAGTTTCTAGAGTGATTCTCTTTATGGCAGTGATTGAGGGAGCTTGGCAGAAACCGGCAGATGGCTGGGGGGCTGGCGGTGACTCTGCAGCATGCCAACAGGGGAGTACAAAAGTATGTCCGTTGACTGCCGCCACAGAGAACTAGTTCAGTGGCCCTTTCCTCATATATCGGTATGATCCAGGAGCCAGTTGTAGAGGGGGGGCGGAGGGGGGGGGGGGGGGGGGCAGGCGTGGCAGCGCGAGCATGCCTGTGGAGAGGGGGCGAAAAACACTGCACTATTGGAGGTGCAATGGGTTAGTGTTTTTGGAGCGGGATGGTGTTTTCATTCAGGTGAACACTGGGAATGAGGCGTAAAAGTCGGAAAATAGGATAACTGCCGAGGGTGCAGAGAACAGAACATTCTTTTTAGTAAGAAAATAGCCCGTGAGAAATTACATGCTTGCGGTGTATTTCGGACTAACACCTCGAAGGAGCAATTCAACAATTGGTAGTAGTGATAGCTAAGGATGTAAAACTCTGTGATCACGGGATAAAGGTTCATCTATAGGTGCAAGGTGCGTAGTTGGTAGCAATCCGCTGTCTACGCGTCTCAAAAGCACACTTCCTGAAAGCAGTTCTCTTCACACCAACTGCAACATCAAAGACAATGCCGTCCATTGAATTTCGTCTCTTAAAGGAGCACGGCTGGGGGCTGATTGTGGGCCATTGTGAAAATACTTGTTAATTGCAGCATTGACGATGCTGCAATTAACAAGTATTTTCACAAAGGCTGACAAACAGCCCCCAGCTGTGCTTCATTAATAAGTAAGTACAGCAGTAAGTGCAGGAGTCAGGAAATTACCATTTTTCGCGCCGCTAGCGTTACAAAAGCGGCGGCGAAAATGCTTTCCAGGATATGTTGTGGGTGCGCGCTTCACACGCAGCACTGCGCGCTCGGGAGGACAGACGTGGGCGCGCGCCCAGGCGCGCATGTTACGGGGAACACTGGTCACAACCAAAGTGAACACATGACTTTGTGTGAAAGGACATTTGCAAACAATGGGATAGCAGCAAGCCCTTGGCGGGTTGAACTAAAGGAGAGCCACTAAGTCTTCTAGGAAAGGCAATGGCTTATGATTTGGAGGAAAATGATATAAAACTACACATGAAGACAAAAAAAGAAATTCAAATACAGTAAATAGAATGATATATTCCTATAGCTTTATTCCCTGCCTTTCTTTGTCTGCTCGCCCTCCATTCAATCTTTAAATATGTGGCTGGATATGTACACCCACTCATCCTTTCTTCTGTTTTCTCTCACTTATTTTCTCTTTGTTCAGACTTTTTTCTTCCTTTCATTCACTGCATTGTCCCAATATTCTTTTTCTTCACTCTCTTTTGTTGCCTCTTTTTGTCTCACATTCACTTTTTCAATCTCTCTTTTTTTCTCCTTCTTTCTTCATCCATTTGTCTATCAGTCTGTCTGGTGCTATCTCTTTGAAACTCTTTGTTGACCTAGGATCATCAGAATGAACTTTGTAGGGTGGCACTTCTAGGGAACAATCCTAAACGGGAGATAATTGCCACAGGCACTCAAAAGACTAGTCCTAATGTACTCTATAGTTTATAAAAAAAGATTAAAGTCAACTGACTAGTGGGAAAATGGTAGATAAACATTTAGGATCTGCTAAATATTTTAAGAGCATGACAATAACACCTTAGGAAACCAACTTTAATATGTCTTGAGAAATTGTTACATGCGATGTGTCGACCCTTTAAAATGAATTCAGAAGTCATCATTAGGACAATTAGATTCACATCTTTGATGGTCTTGGTAGAAAAATATAGGGATGTACAATCATATATTTTTCATATTAGCCACACAAAATTGTATGTGTCTTGCTAGAATCTGTTTCTAAAGGCCACTTATTTTAGCACTTTGGAATTCCTTTGGAAAGTCAACCGAGCTGTATTGGAAGTTATATTAAAGTAGACAAAATTATGATTTTAATGTGTTGACATCTTTAGTAGTTGGCGAAAAGATAACTTGCTTACTCAACCGGTAAGCTGTTAGGGTGATTTGGTCTCTTTCGGGAGCTGGTGAAAGGTGGAGCTGGAACGGACATAGGTTTTTACTATTTGAGTCTGACAGTAGCTTTAAATAAAGAGCCACATGAGTACATGTATCACATTCCTATAAGATCTATGTATTGTCCATGAACAGCTTTGCCTTTCTGGTGGATCACCTGAGCTGCACTAAAAAGGATATTGAGTTATAATGCCAAATTCAAGGCATTTAATTTTAGAGTACCTTAGATGCCTGCAGGGTAAAGTTGTAAATTGAAATAGCTGGTGTAAAATATGCATTGTTGAAAGCTTGCAAGGTGCAATTGAAATAGTTTCTGTCCAAATGAGCGTATTGCACCCACTGATGGTGCTACTGAGCTAACAGACTTAGTGTAATGTATGTGGAAATCGGTAGTAAAAGTGGAAGCTAGATAGTGTGGCTTTTGGTTTTGAGATTAAACAATGGATATGTGGTTGATTTATACTCATAGTTGCTATCTTATGTTGCTGTTTCAGCTAACTGTTATTGCATTGGATGCCGTTTTAGATACGAGGAGGTTATTTACTAAGGATTACATGGATGAATGTGCAGTGCTGCAAAATGTTGTGCTGCTCCTCAAGGATTTTTATATGGTAAGTAAATCAAAGCAACGCATTAAACTCCTTTGTTCAATGCATCAAGCCTTAGGAAATAATCTCTCACAACACCCTCACGGGATTTTCAGATTATGTGGATAGTGTTGATATTCTGTGTAACTAGTTGGCAAAACAATTACTCCTTTCTACCTTAGCATTGGCTCTTAACATACTTTTTGCCAAGGCTACTGATGGTAATTTCCGATTTTAGATGATTTCTGTAGCTTTGTAGGACGCTTTATGGACATCGTGGACTCTTCCACCCCATTTGTTTCAAAAAGCCCTCCTTTTTAAGATTAGTGTGATCACTTTAAGTTTTTTGGGCTGTTATTGAAAACCTTAAAGCAGGATGATAGAATGTCAAAAGGACACAGTGTCACATCTCTCTTTTTTGTACAACAGTTGTTTGCTTGTAGTATCTCAGATGTTTGTAACATCCCTGTAATGTTGGTTTCTATGTTTACCACAATTTGCTAAGAGAGAACTGTTAGACCTGTCAGCCATACGGTGGCCTTTTCCCGAACTTTTTGCCTTTCACCTCCTCTTTTTCTGACCTCTTTTTTGAGGGGTATAGGACTCTGAGCACTTTAGTACTGCTAACCAGTGCTAAAGTGTTTCTGTTCTCTCCCCTAAACATGGCAATATTGGTTCATCCCCAATTGGCATACTTAATTTACTTTTAATTTCCAGTAAAATTGTAATTATGTACCCAGGTTCTATAACATGAATACTACTAGTGGGCCTGCAGCGCTGATTGCGCCACCCACTTAAGTAACCCTTTAAGGGTGTCTCAGGCCTCCCACTGCAAAGCCTATGTACAGTTTAAACTACCATTTCAACCTGGCAAAATAAACCTTTTAACGTGATTCATGTTATCTCCGTGCACGTGACAATCAAGATACCTACATACTCTTAGATTCAGATCCTACTGAAGAGTATCAAAAAACCCTAAAATGAATTTTAAACCACGCACTAGATATGAAGTGGATCAATGAGAAAACCCACAAATTCCTCGACACCAAATTTCCTCTGAGACCAAGACTATATATGTTACCAAAGATTCACAAAGATGCATGTACACCACCCTTTAGACCCATAGTGTCAGCATGTGGGTCAATATCTGAAAGTATTGGTAAATATGTTGACTGGTACCTACAGCCCATCGTACAAAAATGTACAACCTTCATTAAAGACACAACGGCATTACTCAATCTACTCAACACTATTACACTCGACAATGAAGCAGAGTACTGGCTCTGCACAGTGGACGTAGTAGCACTGTATACCTCAATTCCGCACAGTGAAGGTCTAGAGGCCCTCGAGTGGAGCTTGTTAAGAAACAAGGATTGTGAGGTCAACAAAGTGTTTTTAATGGAGCTTATGCACTTTTCACTCTATCATAGCTATTTTAAATGGAAAACCAACTACTACAATCAATGCAATGATACCTCAATGGGCTTTGGGGGGGCCCCCTCGTATGCAAATCTGTTCATGTCCAAGTTTGAGACCGACTACATTCTACACAACCAAGATTGGACCAATAACTTGGTCATATTCAAAAGATACATTGACAACATATTCCTGATTTGGAAAGGCAACAAAGACCACCTCATCGCTAACATAGCCACATTGAACAACCACAATCCTAGAATCAAATTTACACATACAGTCAATAAGGTATCTATATCATTCCTAGATGTACTAATCACAATCACCAATCATCAACTTCACACCAAAGTGTAAAAAAAAATTACAGACCGGAATTCTTGTCTGCTCTTTCAGAGTTTTCACCCTGAAACCTTGAAAAAACATTTACCCACATCACAATTCATTCGGCTGAAAAGAATCACTGCAGATGTTAACACTCTAAAGACATCGCTAAAGGAGCAACAATTTAAATATTTACAAAGAGGATACCCAAAAGAGGTTCTAGAGGAATCGCTAAAAAAAGTGGAAAAATTACCTAGAGAAAGACTACTCAAGACATCAAGTCAAAGCCCAGCACAAAAAACTGTGTGCGTGTTGACATTTTCGACAGAAGCACAAAAGATAAAAAAAGCCATCAACCGACATTGGGATTTAATCAAATCTGAGCCTGATTTACAAAATCTTTACAGTGAACATGTAACATTCGCTTTTCAAAGATCCAAAAACCTGAGAGAGATTTTAACCACCAAAAAAGCGACTAAAAGACAGTATAAAGGGATGGCCAGATGCCAAAACTGCATCCACTGCAATAATGCAATAACAGGCAATATCTTCATGCACCCAACCAAAGACTATAAAATAGAGTTGCATTATTCAGGAACATGTGACTCTAAAAAGGTGATTTACGCAATAAAATGCCCCTCTGGAAAAATATATGTTGGCCAAACAGAACGCAAAATTAAAGTGAGAATAACTGAACATAAAAGCAGCATACGAACAAAGAACAACAAATCTACAATAGCCATGCATTGGCTTGAAGCCAACCATCAGATTTCGCAATTGAAATACACAATACTGGAGATACTCCCACATCGCTACGACATGGATCCTGTCAGCGATTGCAAGCAGAATTCTTCTGGATCAAAAAACGAAATTCCCTACAGCCGATAGGGATGAAAGACAGAATTGAATTTGCATGTTTTCTTTGATTTTTTACTTATGTATCATCTGCACAGCTATGGCCGCAGGCCCTTCTGACTCCAACTCAGATTCTCTATATGAAATTAACTTTGCAACTAATGTATTCGTTCATTTATTTCGTTTATATATTTTGCATATTGGATGTATTCATGATATCATTTATTATAAGTGCTAGAGTTTTGACAACCTTTTCGCTAGACTCATTCACCACCATTGTACACCTATACTGTATACACCGCATACCGATCAATCAGGAGGCTTCCACACTCACCCACGTTGTAGACTCTATCTTTTTCCCAACACGCTAAACCACGTGATTGGAGCTCAGCAACAGTTACCCTATCAGAACGCCGCTCCCCGTAATCTAGGAGACGCGTAAACATAAAAGCGTCCGGCCCGCGAATTTTAACCACAGCATTATATACATTTGACACGTATCAATGCAGCACTCTTATAGGGTTAACCGATTATTATTATCAGCACGGACACAATTTGCCTGTCCCTTTTATATCGTTCACATACTGATCGTGTGACTCCACGTCACGTGACTCGCCACTACTGTAGAAGAAGCCCCGTGATTTGCTTCACATCCATCCACCTAATCCCGCACCCGGAAATTAACGAGTGAAGCGCGTTTCGATGAGTATGTACACTCCAGCATACTTTTAAGTCACTTTTTAACCGGTGTGTGACCTTTTGTTATATACTACTACCCGTTCTAGCGGCCCCGTGTACCTTGGCCATTTGAAAATTTGCCCTGCACATATTCTCTGCTATCACTAATTTGTTATTAGCATCTTGACCCCAGTCACTTCGGTTTTCTGAACTACGAGTCACCACATGTGAACATTCGGTATGATCAATTTATACCTTACCATGGTATATGCACATCCCATAGATAACAGGCGTTGTCATTATAGCACCGATGAATCATCACTACTTTTATATTGTTTTGTTAATGTTATTTGAAGTCGTATGATTTTGCATGATAGTCTGTACATTGTGTTTGCGTATATATAATACTTGAATGCTAAGGCCCTGTATATTTCCTCCACAGACCCTTGATGAAGGGTTACTTGTTTGACCCGAAATGCATTGGGAATAACAGAACGCACCTAAGAAGTGATGTTTTGAACCTATAATTTTGAATATTTTGGAACGGATGACATAAAATGTTTCAATAAAAAGCGCTCATCCACATCAAAGCCAACCTTCTGATGATATTTTGAATACTCCTATTAATAGAGAGTGAAGAAACCATCCAGTTTCACGTTAAAGGAGCACGTCCTTTGTGGTAGCACTATCACACTATTACATTGAAAATAAACCTTTTGCCAGGCCTAAACCTTCCTTTTAATACATATAAGTCAGCCCTATGGTAGGCCCTGGACAGCCCAGAGGGCAGGGTGCAAAGTATTTAAAAAGCAGGACGTGTACTTTTAAGTGTTACATGTCCTGGTAGGGAAAAACTCTCACAGTCATTTTTTACCACTTAAATCCCTGTACCTACCATAGGATAACATTCGGGTTTACCTTATTACAATTTATAAGTATAAATTCCAAATGTGAAGTTAGGAATTATTACATTTTGGTGTTACTGGAATCCTAATTTAAAATCCTAACTTATGGTGAAGTTGTATTTTTAATCGCAATTCTGAAAAATGCCACGTTTTAGAAATCTAGCAATGTCTTGCCTAAGCCATTTGATGCCTGCAGTCAGTCTCTGGTCAGATGACTGGGTTTACAGGAATAGTGGTGGAGCACACCGCTTCACCTCCCAGCAAGGTTGGCTCCTGGCATTGTGGTAAATGCAGTTTCAGTTACTTGCTTGCTTTAAGAGTGTTCGAGTGTTTCGCCACAGTTGGTGCAGATAGTGCTGATCTCTAGACACGTGTTTCTGGTTCTTTAACTGTCATCAGTAGAGATTACAGTCTTTCAAATTTGGGGTTTGCTGAGTAGGCTACCAACATCTTTCTGAGGTCAGGTATCTCTCACAGGCATGTAGGTGCTTCATCCACGAGCTCGTCAGCTCAATGACTCACAGGAGTACTAATAAACAGGAACAGGGGTGGGAGCACACCGCTTCACCTCCCAGCAAGGTTCGTCCCTGGCATTATGATAAATGCAGTTTCAGTTACAAGCTTGCTTCAAGAGTGTTCAAGTGTTTTGCCACAGTTAGCGCAGACAGTGCTTATCTCTAGACGCGTGTTTCTGGTTCTTTAACCAACTAAAATGAGAATTTGGAGCTGAGTGCTATTTATTACTGGTAAAAAACAGCTCCACTTTACAATGTTGTAAGTCCCTGCATTATGTCAGCCCAAATACAGTTTCAATAAGTTAAATTTAGGATCACGCCCTGTTAGCTATCACACAGAGCAGACAAAATTAACTTGGGAAAATGTGTAAAGCTTTTAGCAGCACCAAAACATTCATGAAGTCAAATCACAGCTCAAATAAAAACCCTAAAGCTAATTTCTAAAAATGTAGAAAAATGTCACCAGATAAATGACACAAAAACAACTAAGCTTCAATGAGGGACACCAGTGATATTAATTTTTAAAGTTTTAAGGCAGAAAGGACGAAGAAAAAGTAAAATGCCAATCAGAAATCACTGTTCATGGTGTGTGTAGCACCAAGGCATGTTTTCAGGCCGACTGTAATGGAGTTGATCATCTTAGTCAAAAGATTTATCCTTAGACTAAATATAAATAAAATGAAAGTCAATTCTTTATTTATGTTTTTAGAACTAAAAAGTGGTTCACATAAAACAAGATAAGACAATAGATATAAAACCCGCATAACCATACATTATACAGAAAAAAGAATAAGTAGATACACACATTTTTAAAAATTTCTTCCCATAAACTCATTTTCTGTAGCAGCAACCTGAATACATATGTATATAAAATTCATAAAACTATAAGGGATTTAAACTTTTTGCAAATTTTACTCTATTTGAATAATCAAAATTCACATAGCACTTGGGAAGTAGAAATTAGAGTGCAGTTTTGACTAATCCAGCCAAAAATACTTCACAGTACCTACTTCTCCCGAAGCTTTTGGCAGAGTGTCTGATCCAGCTTGTCGCATGCAGAGCAGGCAGGAAGGATCCTTCCTTCTTTTTGTTTGGGAGTGTCCCATAATCCAGGTATACTGGAAATCAGTACAGTGTGGGGTGACAAAGTTAGTTGTATTGGGAAGCTATAGATCACCCTTGGCATGATGATCGCCAAATGTAATATTGATCATCTTGGGGGGGGGGGGGGCAGAGTTCCCATCAAGCCTCAGAGACTGGAAGAGGGACGTGGATTGGTTTATGATAGCTAAGAGGATGATATACAAAAGTAGCCACCTTCCCGGAGAGCTGGAAGCAGGCCGAGCTCAGCGCCCTCCTGAAGAAACCAACAGCAGACCCCACTGACCGCAAGAACTTCCGCCCCATCTCGCTCCTCCCTTTTCCGGCCAAAGTCATCGAGAAGATCGTCAACAGACAGCTCGCCGCCTTCCTCGAGACAAACGGATCCCTCGACCCTTCGCAGTCTGGCTTCCGAGCCAACCACACCACCGAGACCGCCCTCATCGCACTCACCGACGACATCAGATCCCTGCTCGACAATGGGGAAACACGGCCCTCATCCTCCTGGACCTTTCGGCAGCGTTCAACACGGGATGCCACCGCACCCTAGTACAGCGCCTCAGCAACATCGGAATCCAAGGAAAGGCTCTGGAGTGGATCATCTCGTTCCTCGCCGGAAGAACCCAGAGAGTCCGCCTCCCCCGTTCAGATCCGAGGCCACCGAAGTCATCTGCGGCATACCACAAGGATCCTCACTCAGCCCCAACCTCTTCAACGTCTACATGAGCCCCCTCGCAGCCATCGCACGCCAACACAACCTCAACATCATCTTTTACGCCGAAGACACCCAGCTGATCCTCTCTCTCACCAACGACCCCGCCACCGCCAGAGCCAGCCTTCACGAAGGGATGAAAGACGTCGCCGAGTGGATGAAGAACAGCCGCCTGAAACTGAACTCAGACAAGACGAAAGTCCTCATCCTGGGATCATCGCCCGCCGCCTGAGACGACTCCTGGTGGCCCCCTACCCTGGGCACCACCCCCAAGCCAACAGACCACGCACAAAACCCATGCTTCATCCTGGACTCCTCCCTCTCGATGACCAGACAAGTCAACGCTGTATCATCATCTGGCTTCAACACCCTGCGCATGCTCCGTAAGATCTTCCGATGGATCCCCACCGAAACCAGGAAGACAGTCACCCAGGCACTCGTCACCAGCCGACTGGACTACGGGAACACCCTCTACGCGGGAACCACTGCCAAACTACAGAAAAGACTTCAGCGCATACAGAACGCATCCGCACGACTCATCCTGAACATCCCTCGCCCCAGCCACATCTCGACCCACCTGGGAGACCTGCACTGGCTCCCCGTCAACAAGAGGATCACGTTCAGACTCCTCACCCACGCACACAAGGCTCTCCACGACATGGGCCCGAAGTACCTCAAAAGCAGCCTCACTTTCTACACACCCACCCGCCAGCTAGGATCGGCCAGCCTCGCCCTCGCCGCCGTACCACGCATTCGCAGAGCCACCGCGGGAGGAAGATCCTTCTTCTACCTGGCGGCCAAGACATGGAACTCCCTCCCCACCCACCTACGGCTGACCCAGGACCACCTCTCATTCAGGAAGCAACTCAAGACCTGGCTTTTCGAGCAGTAATGGACCCCCCTCCCCAGTGCCTTGAGACCCTTCGGGGTGAGTAGCATGCTATATAAATCACTGATTGATTGATTGATTGATTGATAGAGGCTGCCTCAAGAAATGGGAAAAGATCTAGGCCAAGTGGAATGTCTATAGGTTTAGTCCATGTGCCCTCCCTATAATGCAATCCTCTAAGTTCGAACATGTTGGTCATGTGCGCTCCAATCTTCATTAAACTGCCTCCATATATTAACATCAATTCTGGGGTGGCTGAACCACATTGTGTACATTTGTTGTACTCATTTATTATTCTTGTAGTATTTGTGCCTGCTTTGCTTTATCACTATGTTCAATAAAAAGATGTTATAAAAAAATTAATTCACATAACACCACAGCAATCCTGAATCCTGAGTCTGAATCAATATAAATTCATAAAGCCTTTAAAATAATTAAACACTTAGGTACATAGTACTTTCTGAGTCCGAGGTAATATAAGTTCATAAAACCTTTGAAATATTTTTAAACTTTGGCACATATTACTTCATATTTTGGATGCAGCAAGACCGAGCTAATGTCTCCAGCCTTTTTTTGACATACAGGATATAACATATGTCCGGTAACTAATAGAGCTAGAGGCATTCTTTAAGTAGTTTTTAAATTATGTGAGAGAAAGAGAAACCAAAACATCTTCCTGCAGTTTAAGGTAACTTAACGCCGCGTTATAATCCTGGGATTATGTATATTTTACCAGTTCAGATCAAAAAACGTCATGATTCATAAAATTCTTCATGGAATTCGTTTTACTATTCTTCAGATGAAAGCCCCAACAAACCACTTTGGCCAGCTATGGTACATATGAGCTTGTCAGCCCAAATTCTAGCCTCTTTGCTGAGGTAGATACAAACTAGTCAAAATAACACTGTTTACGTAAAATTTGCCCTTCCATTTTCTCTAATAAAGCCCCATTTTGTTACCTTTGTAGTTTCTATGGCATATAGCAGAGTCGGAGGGACTTTAGCCTTAAATACAGATAGCATATGAATAAGATGTCTTTGCCTCATCATGTTATAAAAAGCACGTAACCCATTGGTGTGCAAAGAAGCGTTAGCGGAACAGTATTCAATATGTGCTTTTTCCAGCATGTTATCTGCTAGAAGTTTTCCTAAGTAGGGATGTGAGTTTACGATCTCCAACTTCACTAGACCTATACTTCAAGCATATTTACTAATCTTCTCAGTCCTTCTGCTTCTTAAAATTAATATTTTACTCTTTGAGACATTGCTCCTCAAATAATGTAAAGAGGAATACTGTTGTAAAGACACCAGTTTATTACCCAGGCCCTTGGGAGTTAGGTCCAGAATTGTAATGTCATCCACATACATCAGGCAGGGGAAAGGATGCCAACCTATCTTGGGAGCATATTCCTTGTTTGATGCAAAGCAGTCAGGGAGGTTTGAAACATACAATGAGAAAGGTAATGGGGCACGCAGGCAACCACGTTTCAGGCCATTTTTTGTTATAGAGGAAATCCCTCAATCCACACTAGTAACAGCTGACATCATATGGAGAAGTGGAGGGCAACCACTAATGAAAGATTATCAGGCATACCTAACTTCTTTAGTTTTTCCATGATGTCAAACAGTCCACCCTATTGATGGCCGTTGAAAAATCTATGAATACCACATATATAATAAACCCTCGGATTAAAATATAATTTTCGGGTTTCAGGTTCAGCATAGATATGTTGTAGAGTGTACAATGTTTCTTTCTGAAACCCGCTTGTTCAGTAGGGAGTATTCTTTCCTCCTGCACCCACTCTGTAAGGTGTTCCAAGACACTCCTAGCAAATATTTTCCCAACTGCATCCAGCAGTGCTTTTTGGTGGTAATTGGAAGGGAGATGTCTTGGACCCTTTTTGTGTAGTGGAATTAAACACTTCCAGACCAAGAGGAAGGGTAACACCATACTGATAACAATGTGCAAAAAGAGGAGTAAGGAAAGAGGCCCGCAACAAGGGGCACTTAGCAATACTGCTATACCTCCTTTTGCATGATTCCTCTTAACGGGGATTGCCAGGCAACTTAACACAAAATATATCTCAGATAACCAGTTATTTGTAATCCAAGTTTTTTAATGCACACTATATCCGCCCCCAAACTATTGAAAAATACCATTTTGTTACTATCAGGAAACAATCCTGCTGCATTGCACAAAACCGACTTACAGTTATTACTATTATCAACTTTTATAGTTTAGCCCAGTGGAGCTGTTGGAGATAAGTATACCCACTACCCAGCTCCATCTTCCGACTCTATCATCTTGAACCTGTATCAGCTTTTCCTCTTTCTCAGAGAGCAGTAAGATCCTTCTATCCCCCTTTCCTACTGAGACCAGCAATTTACTATTCCTCTCACTTGGGGAGGAGTCTAGGAAAGAAGAATCTGGGAGGTAATTACCCTTACCCAGAAAGTTAAGCAAGGAGATTTTTATAGCCTTCTCCTCCTGCAGGGGAATACATCAATGCCGCGACAGAGCAGCTTGTTGCTATTTAGTATCACTAAATTAGATACCACTTTGGAATTAAAAGTCACTTGGCTTTAGCCCCACAATTTTCCCAAGAATTTGTGATTTGACGCAATGAGAGATCACTACTTTGAACCATTTGTTAGTCTGGTATTTCTGTGAAACAACCCAATATAAATGATCTGTTCAAATAAATCTCCTGTTCAAAGATGGCAATGAATGCTACAGTCAAAGGTATGATTGATGGATTATCAACCATAGTGTCCCCAACAAACTTTGTTGCATTAGAATTTTAAACAACATTATCCCCCACATTAGAAGTAAATATCTTAGCAAGGGAGTTCAATGAGCAGGGAGCGACAACCATTGCAGGGGAGAAAACTGGCATGCATGATGCATTTGCTCCTCGTGGATTTGACGGTAGTCCAGAAGATGTCCCAGGAGTTAGTTGAGAAAGGGGTAGTCTGCTCTTTTTTTGGGAAGATACCCACACTTTTTTTTCCAATGTTAAGGTTAGTGGAAAACTTGAGTCAAAACGGGTGTTCTTTAATCACTGTTTGCTAATTCTGCTAAGTTTCCTCCTCCTTGTGGTCTATTGCCAATTATTTCCCTTATTCTTCTTGCATTCCTCGTCTACGAGTGACAATAAGACTGTGGCCTCTTTACCTTGAAATATAGGAAGGAGAGTTTTTTCTTTTTTCTTGCCAACAGGGAGAGGGATTGGATGCAGAATTAGTCCTTCCTTTGGCTCAGAAAGATTCTGTAGGGAGTAGATATAGTCAGTCTCGGCGGGGCTCTGATTCTCAATTTTTATCCTACATTGTGGCGGACCATCCTGTGTGTCCGATTCTTACAACCCTGTTTAGGTGCTGCAATACTTGAAAAGGGGCTAAGTTGGAGAGCATCAAGTCAGGACTCGCTTGCAGACTCACAAGAAATGGCCAAAGGAGAAATGGCCTTTTTCAGTAAGGTTTTCTTGTCCAGAGTCAAAGATTTGGTTAAGTACAAGTGTAAGTCCAAAATATTATCAGAGTTATTCACTGGTTTCTCCATCAAAGTCAGAATTTATGTCAGGACTCTTTCTAAGCAGTACAATGAATCAGATAGTTGTATGTGGCTCCCAAGAAAATTGCAAGAAGAATGTGGGCTCAGGTGCAGTTCTGGAGAGCCAGGCACTCTTAAGTTGGTTCAAAAGCTCTCACTAGGTGTGTTACTGAAAAGGTGCATCCTGGGAGGGGAACCCAAAGGAGTACCCACCATACTTTCCACTGATTGACAAGTTGAGGAAGGATCAGGAGTTACTTTCAAGAGTTGGTTATGACTTAGACCTAAATCAATGTCATGAAGGGTAAAATCTTCACTAATATAAGCGTTTTACCTAGTTGAGGAGATTGCCTGGACCATATGCACTTCCAAGATATTGGCCACTGTAGATTTGCAGAGCATAGGGGAAGATTTGACTTCTGCTGGTGATTCTACACTTCTTTCTTGGTTTATCTCCATTGAAGCCAACTCAAATTTGGGGTTTGCTGAGTAGGCTGCCAACATCTTTCTCAGGTCAGGTACCTCTCACAGGCATGCGGGTGCTTCATCCACGAGCTCGTCAGCTCAATGACTCATGGGAGTACTATTAAACAGGAACAGGGGTGGGAGCACACCGCTTCACCTCCCAGCAAGGTTCGTCCCTGCCATTATCGTAAATGCAGTTTCAGTTACTTGCTTGCTTCAAGAGTGTTCGAGTGTTTCGCTACAGTTGGCGCAGACAGTGCTGATCTCTAGTTGCTAGTAACTGAAAGCTGCAACTTGTGCAGTTTTCCAAATTTACTGACTGCAAGGTGTTGGAATTGGGAAAAATCATTAGTGTGCATGGATGCCAAGGAGTAGTATTACAAGTGCAAATTTATGCTTCTCCTTGTGAATCAGGTCCATACAATTGAGCATCTACATGTTTATAAACACGAGAAAAAGACTTACTAGATGCAGCAATGTAATTACTTTTATACCAAAATAGAACAAGTGCTTAAAAAGGTGTATCCTTTTGAAAAAACAATTTCCTCTGTTACAGAGTTACAAATCATTTGATGGGACTGGAGACTCAGACCTAATAAGTTTGTGTAATAGCATTATGTTGTGCTTCTGGAAGATGAGCAACAAGCTTCAGTACCCCGGTGAATACACCGCCCATGCAAACCACAATTAGGTAAGATAAATTGCTGGTTTCTGGGATTAAGCTTAAATAATTGATTTAAAAAATAAATGTCTGATGCAGCATCTGAACAGCCAACTAGTGTTGTTGGGGGTGGCTGCATTCATGATCAGCTGCCAGTCAGTTTACCCACAGCTCCTCTGGGACCTACAGCTGACTGTAAATATCTTACTGTAAAGGAAATGATGGAGCAGCTTCGATCTAAAGTGTTTATTTTGAAGGAAAGAGGCCTGCATACTTTAATGCTGTATTTTAAATAAGTAAAATACATTCGATTTGAGTTATTTATATGTTTTAACGATTGCAATTTCTGTTTAAGCAACTTACTGTAAATGTGAAATAATGGAAGATAATACTGCCTTTTATGTTTTATTGCTATAGTTATTCACGCATCAACCAGAAATAAATTCCTATGAATAACTTCTTAAGATAAAATATCAATATGGCCGCCTTCTTTCACCAGATATGATGCTGATAAAGGCAACAATGTGAGAAATAGATTGGTGGTGGAAAAGGGAATAGCTTTGTAAAGTTTAAAAACATGTAATGCTTCTTGTGATGGGGGTATAGTCGAAGCACCTAAAAAGGAACACTCAAAACATACACGTAGGTGTGTCATATAGAGTACCATTGGCACATACCTTTACTGTAGACGGTATGGATTGCTTACACTAATAAAACACATTGCTGTTTCAGTCACCTGACACATTTAGCGCCCATTACAAATTAGCCGTAGGTGTGAGATATGTACTGCTCATGGTAAATCGCATTACACCTGGATGGCATATTTACATCATGCGATTAATTCCTACTCTTCCAACTTTTCCACTTGGAATTAAAGCATTAAGTGCAGCACTAAATTCCACATGGTTTGTCTTTTTTCCAGGTCTTTTCCCCTGGTACATTTTAGCAGGTTTAATTTGCTGACATCTATCAGGGCATACGAGTGAGGGTGAGATAATTAAGGCACAGCACGGACCAGCGTGAATCAGGACTACTCCACACAAAAGTCTTTTCCAATAATGCCACTATGGGTAACAATAGTCCAGGTGTACTGAAAAAAGAGGTTAAAAGCACAAGTAGAATACCTTTTTGAAAAGTATAGCCAAGGATCCGAACAATTAAAAGCAGAACATTAACAGCCAGATTCATCAAACTAAAATTGGCTCGCAAAGGACCAGATTCTGAGAATCTGGCCCTTTGCGAGCGCTATTCTTCCATTTGGAATTCATCATCCCAAATGCAAAAATCGCAATGTAGAAATCTCTAAATTACGATTAATTGCATTTAAGGAATCTCAATTTGAGATTCCTTAAATGCAATTCATGAACCATTTCTCATTCATTCCTATGAGCCTTTAGGCCCATAGGAATGAATGAGAAAGTCATTCCTTGTTTGCGATTAGCAATTAGCGAATTGCAAGTAAGGAAGCAGTAGAAATCGCATAAAATATTGCGATTTCTACATGCATCCCGTTTTGCGAGTCTTTAATAGCAAATCCTTAAAATTAGCTAATAAGGACTCGCAAAATGTTACTTTGATGAATCTGGGGGTAAGTTACATAAGGATTTAATAGGTGATTCAAGTGTTCACAATGAGGCGTGATACATGCTCTTTATTTCGAAAAAACTAGGATCATTAGTTCTGGACAGCAGTACTTTTACTGGGACGATGGCAACATTGGTTTCAAAGATGCCTGTGCTGCGAGGCGCTGGGTACTTGAACCTCTTACTTTCCATTTCCTTTGTTATTTATTTTTTTCAAAAATCTGCTGGGCTGTGTTGCACAAATGCCAAAATACAGAGTTGCACTAGACCACTAAGCAGGGTCGGCTTTTGTGCTGGTGACGCCTGCTGCCAAAATGTTTGTTGACGCCCCCAAGGACCTCCTCCAGGGATTCCCTAACTACCACCGTTTTAATAATGCCCTCAAGTTTCCATAACCACTCTTTCATGCATTTACTTTGTTTCATAGCGCCACTCATACCAGTGTAAGTTGTCAGAGCACTTTACATCACATACACATTACACAGAAACAATGAATCATATGTGTAAACCAGTGCATAGGAAATGTTACATCAGACAGAGGGCTACAAGGTCATCCATACTGGTAGACACAAGTCATCCATACTGGTAGAAAGTATATTTTAAGAGTGCATGGTCTGGAGGAGCACAAACTCAGAATTTAAAATGTAATACCATGATTGGAGGTTGTCTTTACTAATAAGACTTGATTTCCACCCAAGTAAAACCTTTTTGCAACATTAGGATAATGAAAGACTGTGGGAAAACCTGACTCTCTAATCTATACCTTGCAGTTTGCATGCAGCTGTTTGATGATAGTTAACGGGTCATTGTTCTATAGTAGGACTTAAACTTATAAACTGTAAGACACAAAAGGGCCTCACTAACAGAAGCAGTAATGACTGACCTAATTACATCATATGAACTTTGTGATCTGCATGGTATGCATGCTTTGCAGCAGGCTTTTTAACCTCCAGTGCTACTCTCTCTCTGTAGGAGGTCCATAAATCACCAGAGTTATCCTGACATTTGTATTGTTGCCTGAACAGTGCTGAAGGCAAGAAAAGCGGCAGCAGGTGCTTTTAAAACCATATTGTACTTGAAAACACAGTACCCCCCCCCCCCCCCAGTCAGTGCCCTGCTAGTAAGCGCCTGATTCACAAAGGTATACTTACACTTTTGTGTATGTTTACGATTGAGTGGTATTCACAAACAAGTAGTATCTTTACAAGAGGACTGTCCTATCATTTTATGTGTGGAGACTCTGCACTCATAAAACTACTGCTCCTAAATCCCTTTGTGAATACCAATAAATTGTAAACGCACACAAAAGTGTAGGCTTACCTTTGTGAATCAGGCCCAACGTGTTGCATGTTGATGACGTCAGCTGATGTGTACACAAAAAGATGCAGCAGTCACCTTCAGTGCGATGATTCACATGCAAATACTATAGCCTCAGTGCACGCAAAAATTGAGAGTAAAAATCCACTTGGCTTTGTAGTAGTGAGCTGAGCCGGCTAAGCTGGATCATGCCCTGGAAAGCGTTCATTTGAAAGCATGGCACGTTCCGGGAACCAAGAGAGAGTCAGGACCAGCGTGGGAGCCAGGAAGTCAGTGACAGGAGTTAAAATGAACTGTTCTTCACAAATTAAGAGGTGAGAATCCTCCTTCTCAGATAAAAAAGTATAAGAATACATTCTCTCTGCGTTCTAAAACTTCACATGAGTGGAAAGGTGCCCTATGGAATGAAATCGTAGAAAATATAAATCCGGTGGCACCTATGAACATGACTTTTGAAATAATCAAAGAGAGGTGACATAAGTGCTGAATAATGGAGAAGCTGATAAAAATTGAAAGTCAGAGTAGAACACTGTTGGAATGCCAGATATCATTCATGCACATGTAGAACATGCAACATTTATGATTACAGTCATAGGTATCTTCATTAATACATGTTCGATTGTTTATCCTGAATCATTTTTGAGTCACTCAAGTGCACATGTAAGGATGAAAAAGGTAAACAGATTCATTGTATATGTGGATGGGGATGTGATAGTTGCAGAGGCGACAATTATATTGAATGGAGAATCAGTATCCATGTAAATGTCCACCACGGCATGTAACTTTTATGTTCCAAGTGCCTGATTTCTATATAACAGCTGCTCCAGAACTTGGCAATGCAGCTTATTTTCGGTCTTTAGATGCTCTCTCATAGTTCTGTGCTCAGACTGTGATGGAAGGTTTTTGTTTAAGACTCTTTGCCTTGTCCATCACGCCTTTTATAAGAATAGCCATCGGTACTGCTAGTATAGATTACAGCATCACTAGCCTCCCAGGATACCTTGCTCTGTACTCGCTGCCAAACTCACTGTCCCCAGATATAAGAGGGAACATGCTGGGGGGCGTTCCTGGCAGTGCAGGTAGAAACATAGTGCAATACCTTTCCCCTCACTCTCAGACTCACATCAGAGTTTTAGGAAACTGGATTGAAGACGCTGTTCTTTTAATAGGACTCTTTGTTTGGTCTGGGGTCTTTTTCATTTAATTTCTTCATCCCATTGCACACGGACACCCTTTTTTTTAACAGTTTCGCTTAAAAACACTTTAACATAACATCAGATAATGAATCCAATGAGCTGGTATGACATAGTGATGCACAACATGAATGTGACCTTCCACTTGCAGATAAGACAAATGATAATTTGAAGACTAAACATACTACGTCAAAATAAAAATGTATACATTACAACCCATCGATCACAGAACCAGTGGATCTGTTATGCCCAATGGATAATAAAAGTGTGTCACGCTTTACAATGTTGGATGTCCATTGGTAAAGTGAGGCAAATCTTGGACAGTCTTCTTCACAACATTCTAGAAATCTTATAGTGTCTGTTAAATCAAGTTGTTACTTCAGACATCCATGGTGAAATAATATTTCACATCATTAACTTTCTGAAGACATTGCCATGTCACAGTAAACAACCGACCTATGCCATGATGATGGCATCTTGATGTTATTGATTTAGAATGCCACTAAATTCTTAAAGAAACAACCAAATACTCCTGTGCCATCAGGGCCCACATGAAAATCATCATCAGTGTCAGATATTGGTAAAGCCATGCCTCAAAACTGATGACCATCATGATGCCCATAAATTGATAAAAGGATCCCATTATCTTTGAAAACAGAAAAACTGAATGTCAGACACATGCCCATAAATTGATAAAAGGATCCCATTATCTTTGAAAACAGAAAAACTGAATGTCAGACACAGGAAGCCAATTGTTTCCATGCTGGACTAGCTTGCATCCATGAAGATTTGGAATACGTAAACAATTACTTGGACCCCTAAATGTAGGCAAAGTACCAAAACACACTCAGGACAGGAATAACGGGTGTGTTGCTGTCCATAAAGAAGATGTGTTGAACAATTCAGCATTGAATGCCATTGGGAAGTCCTTTGATGGAATGTCTTCTAGGCAGGGGTATACAGTGGTTCACGTCACACAACATGAATAATGCTGTTGGTTAAATGCCTACTTACATGTCAACATGTCTGAAACTGACTTTTTTGTTTAAACCAACTCTCTAACAGTACTAATTGTTTATGATTCAGTTTCATAATGATGAATGTTTTGAAATGTCTAGGTCTGGCATGATTTATGCCACTTTAGCAGATTCCTGTCTCTACATGTTAGAAGCTTTACCCTGCAAGTAATTAGAGAGGTTGTCTGCTTAGAGCTTGTGAGACTGACACGTTTTGTGTAACTACATCAAGGGAGAGAAAAATCTTGACAATCTGAAATATAGTTTTTGTAGAATTTCCTGCTTTATTAATTTACTTAAAAAACACGTCCGCTTTTGCTTTCTTAATCTTTTTCTGAAAAGCACTTGGAGCTGATTTTTAAATTGCCTTGATATGCTAGTCTCACACCTCTTTCTCAATTTTCTTTCTAAGTGTTTCCACTGGTGCCTTTTGGCCTGAAGAAGTGGTGAGAGCCATGCTGCAGAGGAAGATTTCATACCACTTTTTTATAGGTGCCAGCTCGTCTAAGGCCTGCATAAGGGAGATATTGAACATATTAACAGCATCATCCACGATATATCCATAGAGTAATGTCATTTGAATTTAAAGAATTAGTTAATTTGGCTTGTAAGATTTTATGCCATGGCTGCGATTCCATAATTGTTCTAGTCGCAGGTATAACTGGATCTGGCAGGATCCACAAAAATGGAACTAAGAAATGGTCTGACCACGTTACTTCAAAAAATGGGTTGCCTCCCATAGGTTCTTTGTTGAAGAGATATGGTTGAACTATTTTGTATTAGGAATCCAATCCAGATTGATACTATGCACCCAAAGTTGGAAGGGTTATACTTCCTCTTGATAGATTTAGGAGAGAACCATCTTTTGGGGGCATCAAACCTAAGGCATACAATCTTTATGTATATTAATCGGGGGCAATGCGCTGGTCTGACGCTTGCCACTAGAGTCTTGATGCACTAAACCAATTCACATGGTTTGAAACTGCACAATGGCGGTTTTCAGTACACATAACCCATTTTACGAGTTGGAAAAGATTTACTGATTCTTAAAATGGGTTTTGCCAACCAGACTGAATCACAATCCAACTTGAGTTACAGTGTCACAAGTGTCAATGGCTTGCAATTTCCATTAGTGTCACAATCCTTTGGCCCGCTACTGACTTATGAAAGGATTTCACCATTGGGAATTGTTTTGGCAGACTCTGTTGGAGCAGGCAATTATTTAAGGGGCCATTTCAGGAGAAGGAGCACAGTATCTCTTCCTACAATTAGATGACTTGTATGTCTGCTTATGTGCGTACATCCTTACATTTCCATGTAGCAACATTTGGTTGCCCATTGACTTCTTCTTCATAACAAATGCTGTGGTATGTTATTTTGATAATCTTGATTGAGCACATATACACCAATGGTTTCTTGGCAATTCAGTAGCTGATGAAAGGCCAGTGCAATTCTAGTTCTGCTCAGACTCCCAGTGCACACCTGACATCCTCCTTTGATCTGCAACCAATGTGTGCTGTTCATTTGGGTAATGTTCTTATCATCCTGTGAGGGAGTTAGCATTGAGGTTATTTTGGATCTATGTAAGGAGAGGATGACGCTGACCCTAAACCTACATTTCATGGTGTGTTTACATATGTGCGTCTTTTTTGTTGATGATGAGGTCTGGCGTAGATCCTTTCTTGTAGGTGGGGTGGGACAAAAAAATTTGTCTGAGATCATTGTTCATTGGGAAGAGAGGGATACTACCAAATTAGACCCACCCCCCAGTGTAATTTAAAGTCCACTAGCAATTTGTTACTAGATATTTTCATTAACTTTTCAACCATTTGTTTGATGAAATGCTTGGTGTGGAATATTGTGACTTTGGATAGGATATCTAATTTCAATAGAGAGGCATTTCAAACTCAGGACCTGAACTGTCTTTAGACTTTTGTATTGTAGGGAAGAGCTGTGGGTAATTACAAAAAGTCTGCCTTCTTTTCCATCTCGGTCCTACTGTATGATTGAAAAGCCTGGGGGAATAAAAAGTTCAAGTATCAGCTTTGAAGGGATAGGAGGGCCAGATTTCCATCAGCAATAGCAGGGCAAGGTTGTGGGATTGCGACTAGATGCTGGTCTGCAGATGTGGAGCAAGAAACCGAAAGTGGACTCAACAGATTTTGAGTACTAATACCCTTTGAGATTACATGAGTTTTTTTTAGTAGGGTGTTATATGGCTGGGCCACTGAGTCATTAGTAAATTGAGGTTAGAGAATTCAACGAGCGAGCATTCATTGACTTAGGAAAAACGTTTGGGAAATCTGTTGGGGACATGGTAGGAGTACTGAGAAGGCATGCAAGAGTTGTTCTTAAATTGAAGAGCATTGACAGCATGAGTCAAAAGCAGAACCGATGAAGACAAGAGTTTCACTTCAGAGAGAAGAGATTCCATTTTGCCAACAAGGGAAATCGGTCATAGGTGGGTGGATAGGTTTTTGACTAGTAGGGAACAGAGAGTGATATGCCAAAGTTGCTGGGCAAAGATAGTAGATTCAACATATTTCAAAGCATATGATGACATTAGGCTTACCAATAAGATACAGTAGAAAATGCAGATCAAACCATCTACGCATTGTTGAATTGCACTGAGGATGCAGACTTATTTAAAATTCGCTTTGAGTAGTTACCTACCAATATTCTAAGTCAGATCATAATAAAGAACAATGTTTCTGATAAGTATCTTCCCCATGTTAACTTTTTCAGTGTCACAACTTATTATTTCTTCGCCCACTCTACTGAACGATGTTTATTTCTTTGATGGTACACGTGTCTAACAAAGCTCGGCTAAGAGGCACAGAAATATAACTGTGACTTATTTTTCTCAGCATGTGATGCTTAAAAAAGAAAGAGCATTCAGATCTCACAGATGCTCTGTCACACCCACAGTCGGTTATGGCTCATGTAAATTATCTTTTAATGTAAACATACGACTATTCTCTCCTTGTTAGAGCTGTAAGTATGCTGCTCTGAATTCAGCTTTGTGTACATATCTTTTTTTATCAAAAGAAAATGTTTGAGAACAGATGTCTCTTATGTTAGCTTGCTCTCTTCCCTCTGCTTAATATTATGCAAAGTATAAAAATGTGTGTGTCACATCTGTATTTTCACATCTGCATTTGTCAATTACCCTGCCTTATACTCGTATGTGCCTCTCAATGTCCCCTTAGTACATGATCGAGATTACTGAGCATTCTGTCCAATGTCTGGAAAGACAGCAGAGAACAAACGATCTGTGGAACAAGTTATAACAACTCACTGGAGCAGATCATCTGCCCAAGTCCCCCATGACTCAGTTGCTAAACCTAAAGTTCTTCCCACAGATGTTTCCTCAAATTCCTTATCAATCAGCGCATTGATTCCGAGCTATCATTTTCTTTACAGCTCCTTGCAGAGCAGGATTTGGCTCATTGGTGCCACACAGCTTCACGCTAAAAAAGCCAGCAGCCTTTTCGTCATACAGAAATTCACCATCCTACTGTTTATTGTTCACACCCGTTAAATTCATATTGCATTTTCTCAACGCAAAGTACACATGTCTCCATTATTATTTATCAATCCATGATACTCCAAATATTTCATTTTGTTCAGAGATGGTCAGTTCTAAATTAGGTTGTCATAATCAAAAAGGGACATAAATCATTTTTGTGATTTTTAATTTTAACCTTGCATCATTGGCTTTGGTTTATTGTGGTTTGTGCTACTCCAGTACAGTCTACGAAGAGGGAGGGGCAAAAGTTCAGTACCCTTAAACATTGATTGCTCTATCAGTCACATATTGAGCAGCTCACATTCATTAGCCATTGGTTGATATTAACTTTTAATCATGATGATTGGCATTTTTACTATTTACTTAGATATTCATTGATAGAGCAGTTATACGAGTCTGAATGGAAGCTCCAACATGGCATGGCAAGGCCATTGCGGTAGCCCTCCCTCATACCAGAACTTCATGGAGGGTAAGTGGAACTTCTTCTCTGGTTCTCTAATACCAAATATCAAATGGCCTGGACCTCTGTCACCTTACCTGCAGTGCATCACTGCCTCATAAGCTACGTGCTACTAGTCACAGCCTCTACGTACCCCAAAAGGTTACCTTTCAGCTAATGCAAGGTAAGAAAAACCCTTGTGAGATAATAAGTATACATCTCCTGCGTCTTTTAGGCTGTATCTATCTCTTATGGCTCTTTCTTCATTTGCAGCCATACATTTACTGTAGCAAAGATGGGGTTTCCGGATCTTTTTAACCATTTTCTGACTATTCCTTTGCTACGTTAATATTTTCATGCAGGTGAATTACATGAGATATTGCTGTGCCTTTTGCATACAGTTCTGCTGCTTCAGTTGCTGGTACCATCAGACTGTTTTTTGCCAGTGATTACTATTTCTTGAGTCAAGAGATAGTCCTTTGTGCCTTTGCATTACCCGCAATCCCTCTCATTTGTTGTCAATGGATCACTGAAATAATATCGAATGCCAAAATATCGACCAGCAAAAATATCGTGTAAAAAATATCGACTGACAAAATATCGAGTTTCTATCTACAAACAGGTAAGTACAAAAATATTGAGTTTAAAATATCGTTTACAAAAATATAGTTTTAAAAAATATCGACTTTACTAAAACACTATTAAATTAAATTAATATTAAAAACTAAGTACTAAAATATACTTAAGAATACTTAATTTAACTAATGATAATTAAATAATTAATGAAAGTAACAAAATAAAAAATATTTAAACATATATCTTAAAACATATATATATAGTAAAAAAAAAAATTAAATAATAGCCAATATTATTAACTTACAATAACAAAATAATAAAAATTACTATTCCCACTCCAGTGGGTGCAACAGTAGGGAAAGCGTTGGATAGCGTAGGGGTTAAAATTACTATTCCCACTCCAAAGAGTGCAACAGTAGGGAAAGCGTTGGATAGCGTAGGGGTTAAAATTACTATTCCCACTCCAGTGGGTGCAACAGTAGGGAAAACGTTGGATAGCGTAGGGGTTTAAATTACTATTCCCACTCCAGTGGGTGCAACAGTAGGGAAAGCGTTGGATAGCGTAGGGGTTAAAATTACTATTCCCACTCCAAAGAGTGCAACAGTAGGGAAAGCGTTGGATAGCGTAGGGGTTGAAATTACTATTCCCACTCCAGTGGGTGCAACAGTAGGGAAAACGTTGGATAGCGTAGAGGTTTAAATTACTATTCCCACTCCAGTGGGTGCAACAGTAGGAAAAGCGTTGGATAGCGTAGGGGTTAAAATTACTGTTCCCACTCCAGTGGGTGCAACAGTAGGGAAAGAGTTGGATAGCGTAGGGGTTAAAATTACCATTCCCACTCCAGTGGGTGCAACAGTAGGGAAAGCGTTGGATAGCGTAGGGGTTAAAATTACTATTCCCACTCCAGTGAGTGCAACAGTAGGGAAAGAGTTGGATAGCGTAGGGGTTAAAATTACTATTCCCACTCCAGTGGGTGCAACAGTAGGGAAAGCGTTGGATAGAGTAGGGGTTAAAATTACTATTCCCACTCGAGTGGGTGCAACAGTAGGGAAAGAGTTGGATAGCGTAGGGGTTAAAATTACTATTCCCACTCAAGTGGGTGCAACAGTAGCGAAAGAGTTGGATAGCGTAGGGGTTAAAATTACTATTCCCACTCCAGTGGATGCAACAGTAGGGAAAGCGTTGGATAGCGTAGGGGTTAAAATTACTATTCCCACTCCAGTGGGTGCAACAGTAGGGAAAGCGTTGGATAGCGTAGGGGTTAAAATTACTATTCCCACTCCAGTGGGTGCAACAGTAGGGAAAGCGTTGGATAGCGTAGGGGTAAAAATTACTATTCCCACTCCAGTGGGTGCAACAGTAGGGAAAGCGTTGGATAGCGTAGGGGGTAAAATTACTATTCCCACTCCAGAGAATACAACATTAGGGAAATTAAATAATTCATATATTATTCAAAAATCTACAAAAAAATATCTATTAATAATTAATTTTAAACAAAAAATTAACACTAAATATTTAAATTAATCACCTATTAATACTAATTAATTATACATTAACAATTTATTATTTTATAACTTTAACTAATATAACAATTATTTGCAAATAAATAAATTGTAGTTTTATTATTTAATTAATAATTATTAATTTAATTTCCACCCTATGCCCCTATAAACCCACTACCCACTACCTAAATTAAATTAGTTACATCTACATAATTACCAATTAATCAATTAATATAAATTAATTCACAATTTTAAATTAATTATTTAACAAATATAAATTAATTAACACTTAATTACTATTTACTATCAATAAATAAATGTACATATTTAATTAATTATAAATAAATTACTTCCCACCCTATTCCCCTATAAACACACAACCCACTGCAGAATTAAATTATTTAAATTTACATAATTAACAATTAATCTATTACTCTAAATTAATTAACAATTTTATTTAAATTAATTAACAAATATGAATAATTAGCAATTAATTACTAATTACTATCAATACATAAATTTACATATTTAATTAACTATAATTAAATTACTTCCCACCCTATTCCCCTATAAACCCACAACCCGCTACAGAATTAAATTATTTAAATTTACATAATTAACAATTAATCTATTACTCTAAATTAATTAACAATTTTATTTAAATTAATTAACAAATATGAATAATTAGCAATTAATTACTAATTACTATCAATAAATAAATTTACATATTTAATTAATTATAATTAAATTACTTCCCACCCTATTTCCCTATAAACCCACAACCCGCTACAGATTAAAATTACACAAAAATTATTAAAACAAAATTCGTTAAATATAATTATTTATAACATAAATACACAATGTTCACACGTATAATAACATAAAAAGACATCATAAATAATTATATATTATTATAAATTCGATATATTGTACTATCTATATTATATACTTCGATATTTTAACTATCTATATTTTTTTACAGTCGATATTACTTCACTTACCTTAAAAACGATATTTTTGTAGTCAATATTCTGTCCTGTCGATATTTTGTCCACTCGATATTAAATACACGATATTATGTCCAAACGATATTTTGGACTCGATATTATGTCTGTGCACCGTTGTCAATGTGTATCCATCCTGATGCCTCCCCCTGTAGTGACAGACGGAGCTTGATGCTCAGATCCTAAGGACAGGTGTCCCAGGACATGTTGGTCAAAAGTAAAGGGAAAGCAAATGGCTGGTAGAAGGTTAAGAAGAGCAACTACAGTGCTTAGACACAGAAATGAGGGATAGAACAACCAGGGCCAAGAAAGAGTCCAAAGGGAACCTCAGAGACTAGGGCTGTCACAGCTTGATGTTGAATATGTGTGCCTTGATCATTACTTCCAACTGGGCGCATGTCTTGTGTGAGACCTGTAGTCTGTCCGGAGTATCGGTTGATATCTGGTGATATCAAGTGGATTTGTGATATATGAAAGTAAGAGTTATTGCTTTCATTTATTATGTGGATTTGTTTGTGGAGTTCTGCATTCTCCCTCTATAGTTTGGTTGCTTCCCTTGTTCAAATTTTTCTTTATTATGGTGGTATGTGATTTATTTATGTTATTTATTTATAAGGTTTTATTTAGTGCTAACATTGCCTATGAGGATTTCAGAGTGCTTTACAAGTGATTAGGAAACAGGAAAGCAAACAATAACATAATCAAAAAAGGTATAAACTATGTAAGTTCATGAGTGTGATCTCTTGGTTCAATAGAACGAAACACAGGAGAGCAAACAACATCAAAATAAGGAGAGTTATCAGCTGTGTTTGTTCATGAATTGTGTGAGGAGGCATCTCTCAGACAGGTCAACAAAACAGTGGATATGGTCCTGCAGTCCTCTGGTAGTTAAGAGTGTAGATCTTGAGTCGAATTGTAGGACATAGGGCAGGAATTGGTTCATAAGTAGTAACATAACTTCTTTTTTGAAGGATGTAGTTGAGGGAATCAGCCTGATTTCAGGAGGAAGGGAGTTCTAAATGTTCAGGCCAATACCAGAGAAGACCCTGTTGCAACTTTTCTTTTTATGGAATCTGTGCTTTGAGTATCAAAGTGCTGTTGCTTCCAAAGCATCTGCATCCACCAGATTATTCTAGTTTTTGTGCCAAGTACCTTGGGGTGTAATAATGCAGTGCTTTATGAGTCATGCATGACATTTTTAACTGTATCCCTGCCTCATAAGGGAGCCTGTTTAGGGCTTTAAGGTCTGACGAGATGTGACGGTTTCTTTTTGATTCATTCAATGAGCTTAGCTAAAGTTGAAATTTTGGAAATGTGGCGGAAGTTGTTTAGGTCAGAGTGATCAGCAGTGAGAATAGGGGTTACTTGTCCAACTTTTAGGAAGGCCAGGATAGTGCCTTGCTGTAGTGAGGCATTTAATATCTTTGTCCAAAAGTCGTGTAAGGAGGATTTGATCACCCAGAAGATATTCGATGGTAACAGGTCGTTGAAATGGTTTTAGCATTTAAACATTGTAAGGCTATTGTGAATGTCATTTTGGTGAGGGTTTTAAATGTATTCCAGGAGGCGTTGTTTTTGGGGCGTGTGCCCTGTGAGATCTGGTGGCTCAGCTATTGATTAGAGATGGAGGCTGATAGGAAGTAGGATCAGAAGGAGCCCCCTTGCTGCCCGCAGGTCATTTTCTGTTGTTTCTGTCTTTCCCAGGAAGAAGAAGATACATTTCTCGTAGTTTGGCATCAGCTTGGACTCATCTATAGCTGAGTTGAGATGAATATTTGATTGTTGTCTGACCAGTCCAAAGAGTTTCTTAGGTCAGTTTTTGGCTAGTTCTAGCTGGGTTATAAAGAACTTCGCTTTCGAACTTATGATGCATTAATTATGTGTTTTTTCACCAATCTTACTCGTTTTAGGTGCTCGATGGACAAAGAGCATCTCTGTGCTTGTTCAGCCAGTCTTAGATTGTGTCGTTCTGCATTTAGACTATCATTGAACAATGGTTTTGAGACTTTGGTGGGTATTCTTTTTAGTTGTAAGAGTGCAATAGAGTTGAGTATGTTCAGTATGGAGGTATTGTAGTGATCTGTAAGGGTTTGTAGTCAATCATGTCTACCTGGGGAACAGGATGTTGTTGTTGAGGGAATTCAGATCATTTAGGTTAATGTTCCACATGTTTTTTTCCATAGTTATTTTTTTTTAGTTGAGCCTTTTTTGTATTCACAGCATTTATAATGAGATAGGTAATACAGTGGTGATCTGTCCAGTCACAAGGGATGATAGATTCAAGTTGGAGGCTATCCACCTTTGCAATGATAAGGTCCAAGGTCGCACCGTTGTTATGTGTAGGGGTGTCACAGAATTGGGACATGTCAAGGGTGGCTAGAAAGGTTTTAAAGTTGTTCACTGCAGAGCCATTCAGGTTATTTCAGTGTAGGTTAAAGTCTCCAGGGAAGATCTGGGTAATTTGATGTTCAGCCTTGGAAGTGATGGTTTCCATGATTTGTTCAATAAATGGTAGGTTGTCTCCCGGAGCATTGCAGATTGCGTGAAGTTTGCATATTGGTCTCTTGTTATTTTTAAAGTTGAAGTACAAGGTTTCGCAGGAGGATAGGGCAACAGTTTGTGACTGTTTCACTCCGAGATTATTACAAAAGATGCAGGCAATCCTACCACCAGGTCTGTTAGCTCTATCTAGTCTAATGCTATTGTGAGTAGGGGGCAGTATTAAGTCTAGTACAGGGGCGGAGGCATAATTTAGCCATATTTCAGTAAGGATAGCAAGGTCAAGCTCAAGTGTAAGGATGCAGTCAGACATATCTGATGAAGGTCGAACTGTCGATCTGCAGTTGAGTAGCATGTATTTCAAGTGAGTAGTGGAATCAGCTGAGGTAGTCCGGGAGATCGTAACGTATTTGAGGTTATCTTTGTTTACGGTTCTAGCGTTGTGACTGGGTTCTCTGTGTAGGTTAGCAAGAATAGTTTGGATTTGGTCTGGAGGGTCTGAGTCCCCGGTGTTAGTATAGTTATAGGGAAATATGAGCGCTTGAATGTCACTGTCAGGTAGTTGATCATTCAGTCTAACGGGCGGGGAGGGAGATTTAGGGGAGGGTATGGTTCTCCATCTTAGGAGAGGAGTGAAAGAGAGGTGGGGAGGCAGCCAAGAGCAGAGTTTAGTGGATTGGCCGTGGTTATGATTGCAGTTCATCAGAGATCTGTTAGGCCACTGATTGATCACCAACTCAGTGGCGATGCTGGTTGGGCTTTGTAATTCTGCCATGAGTTGTTGAAAGTTCAGAGAGAACTCATCTAGTCTAGAGTTCAGAGAAGCATAGAAATGTGTGGTCAAACTGTGGGGTGGGGGGATATGTGAAGATGGGGTGCCTCGGGTTGTGTAGTAGGAATATTGTTGGTCTAGGAGGATCAGCAGAGAGTCGGTCCAGATCTGGATAGCGTTTGATTGGAGAGGGTGGTATGAAGGGCTTGAAAGCTGATTAAGGGTCATATATGAAGCATTATTAGTCAGTGTGGGGCATTCAGACTTAGCGAGTGCCCACAGTTGGGCCATGGGGGGAATCATGAGGGCGCAGAAGGGGCCAACAAGAGTGTGTTCGGAAGACAGTGACGTAGTCGTAGGCAGATTTTATTATCAGTACTGTGTAGTTCTGTACTCCCTGTTCTAGAGGGGTGATGTGAATGAGGTGATACTTCGACACATGGGTGTGCCACTGAACTTGCAGAGGGTGTTGTAGAATTGGTGTTATATGTAGAGTTTAGGGTGGGGGAGCAAGTGCAGGGGAAGAATAGAGAGCTAGATGTGATGAGGGCAAGTGTGGACACTAATAGAGGTTTTATAGAGATGTCTGAAGAGCTAGGACCATCTTGGGAGGGGGTGGCGTCTTTTCTAGACATAGTGGTCTTGATGGTAGCAAAGCTTTCCTCCAGTATTTCTAAGTTCTTATTTGAAGATTGGATAAGGTTAATCTCATTGTTATATAAGGATATGATTGCATTTTCTCTGCAGAAGGGTGAGGGCAGGACCGAAAGTCTAAGATCATGAGGAGTTTTCTTAGAGGTGGTGATCAGGAGTATGGAGAATAGGGATTTCCTCTATTGGGCTTGTCTTTTTGTGTAGTAGATAAGGTCATTAATTATACATCCTTTGTTTGAACAAAAGTATATGTCAGAGATTGGTGTTTCTTGGTGAGTTTTGGAGAGTCTGTGATTAAAGCTCTTCAATGCATTTTAAATAGATTGAGTGTATACTTTATTTTAAATGCATTACATCCAACCAGCTCTAGTTTGGTGTCAGGTGCTTTGGTGAAGTTGGGAACCATGATTGGGAAAACAGCTAACACCTAATTCTGCTGAAACCCATCTGCAGAACATTGTCTGATGCACAATGAATTAGAATAAGATCAATGGGAGGCAGGTACATTATGGAGGAATAATATGTAAATCTGACTAGTAAAACTATGCTAGAGCAGAGGTCCTTCAAATTTATAAAACGATTTAGACATTGAGACACTAGAAAAAGCTTAGTGTACTGGGTGGCCCTGAAAAGACAGTCTTGAATAGGGCCGGTATATCCCTTCACTTGGAATAGGGTACGCCTAGTACCATTGTAGGATGGCTGCTCCTCTGGAGGGAATTTAAGGTTGAGCTAGGCAACAAAGTAATTCTACGCTTTCTTTTCAATAATATGATTCCAGTCTTGTATCAGTAACTCTACAGAGCGCATGCTGGCCATTTTGAAGTAGAGCTAAGCTAAGAGGTCCTTTTTTGCTTTCAATGAAGTAGTGAGAATTAGATCCCATATCGATGACTCTTCAGAAGGAGTACAAAAGGGAGGTTGCTGCACTGTTCCTATGGAGAGTGAGGGAAGAGTTAACTGGCATGACCACAGATGTTAGAGTAACATCCTGGGGCATCCATTTTGTTGGATGTAATTGCCTCACACACCCCGAAGGATGTCATGCTTCATCATCGGCGGTTGCTCCTCGTCGGGGAGGCGGTGCAATCCCCGACGGGCTCACCTCGAAGAGGGGCTCTTTGGCGGAGATCTTTTTTCCAACAGCCTTATGGTGAGGTGGGGGTGTGTGGGCTGGGCTAGGTGTAATGGTGTGAGGGATATTAAAATGTAGGAAGGGGTACCGGAATTCAGTTTATTCTGGGGGTCCCCTGGCTGCAGTTAAAAAAGTGGGGTTAGCTCACTAGGTGTCAGCAGGTTAGGTCGGGTGACCCTAGATGAGACTAAAGGTGATGCTGGTCGACATGTTTCTCGCTGTGGGTCTAGTCACCCGCGATTCATCAGGACCTTAATAAAGTGCAAGGGAAAACATGCTAGTGTCATGTGTGTCAATCGTTACCTCTGTGGGTACTCCTATGCCTAGACATAGAACAAAAAAGAGGAGGACAATTGTTAATTACAAATCTGCATGTCAACAACTCAAGTCAATGCCAGGGTGTATACACAGTGTGGCATGCTATTGGTGCTTGGGAGTAATGTACAACAACCAATGCATGCCTTGCAAATAGTGTGTGCAAAGTGCACAGTGAGGAGCACACACAACTGTTGAGTCCGTGAGGAGGTTTGTGGTAGAGTGCTGGCTAAAATCAAAGGTTTAAAATAGATTTAAGAAAGATTAAAAAATGCAGCAGTTTAAGAGGACTGAACTGCTCATTTAGTGTAGAATTTGAGCAGGTATAGTATTAGAGGCACCGTTTGTAACTACATAAACAACACTCACACACTGTGACCCAAAGGGGTATATATAGATTGAGAAGTCTCACGTGCCCCACTTACCTAATGGTTAAGGATTAAATGCCACATGAGGGGTCGGCGGGACTGAACATCAGGGATGAGCCCAGGGTTTTAGCTGGAGGTAAAATATAACATAGCGCCTGTTGTTGGGTAGTTGCTAAAGCTAATGTTAATATATCTCCATGCAGAGTTGGGCTGAAAGGTCTAAGACCTCCACGCTGTCTCCCTCCGTTAAATCCCTATCTGGTAGACTCACCTCCATACTCCTGTGTCCGCGCAGTCAGACCTACCCTTCTCCGCCGAGCTCGAGTAGATGTGTGAGCTCGGCGGCCGGGGCAATTTAAACCACGTTGACAGGTCGGCGTGTGACGGAGCGTCTCCGCCTCCTCTGTCAGATCACGTGGTTTGGGAGCTTTTTGTGGCGGCCATTTTACAGCGGTGTGCTGGGGCGCATAACGCTGAATGAACTTCATTCTTAGTGTCTAATCTTGAACATATTATTGTGCCAGTTGGGGAAATAAAGGGGGTTGAAATCGCCCCATATTACCGATGATTAATCCCCGCTGGTATGTGTGAGGAGCAGTTTGTTCGGAAGTCACTCGCTCTCATATATGAAATACAGCGGCCATGTTGTGATGGGCACAGAATATGTCCAGGGCATACACTGACAAGTATGGTTATGAGAACGTAGCGGTATGCTGTAGTTTGGTGAGCCTACTAACTAAGAATCATGAATGGCATTTGGAACACGTTACATAGTGTGTGGTGTCGCGTTACATAGTGTGTAGTGTCAGCAACGGGGGCTGATGTTAAAACTATTAGGGTGGATCACTGTCAAAGATGTGACCAGTGTGTAGGGCAATTGGTTACACGAGGGAATGGAAAAGGAACTGGATATCCTAAAGTGAGTGCCACGGAATATCCTCGTTAAGACCCTGTTTGTCTGTAGACAATCGATGGATCCATCTCTGCTCTTTCCGGAACAGGGCATTGCTTGGGCAGTTAGGGCTGGCTTCAAGCACCACCCATCTCATGGAGTCTTCATCGTGGTTTTGTTCAACAAAATGTTTGCACATCTTGGTATGGGTCTTTTTGCAACGAAAGTTGCTACGGTGTTCAATAATTCTCGTTTTAACGGGACGGGTGGTCATCCCGATGTAAAGTAGGTCACAAGGGCACTTGAGCATATATATACAATGTGATGTATTACAATTAGTGTGGTGTCTGATCTCCCATTTGAAGGCCTCAGAGAGCTGGATGGTCTTAAGTGTCATGGTGTACCTACAAACACCACACATTCCGCAAGGATAGTGGCCCGTTACTGGGGGTAGGTGCCATAAAGTTTGTTGGGTTTCTTTCCTGGTACACTTAGGTCTAGTGCTGATAAGGATGTCCTTCAGGTTTTGGGATCTCTTGAAGGCGAACCTTGGTTCTTCTAGGGATAAGTCCCCAGTGTTAAGGATCCCCCAATGGCGTCTGATGGTGCCCCTAATCTTGGTGGACAGAGGGGTGTATGTTGTTACACATGTGATTGGTTGATTCTCAACCGGGATTCTCTCTTGCCTCTCTAGAAGCGCTTCTCTGTTATTGTTCCTAGCGCGTTTCCTGGCCTTTAGGACATCGCGTCTGGGGTAGCCCCTATCAAGTAGATTCCTTGAGAGGATTTCGGACTCCTTTTTATAGTCAGATACCTTACTACAGTTGCGTCTAATTCGTAGAAATTGTCCGAAGGGCAGATTGGTACGTAAGGCCCTCGGATGGTGACTCTTAAAGTGTAAAAGACTATTGCGGTCAGTGGGTTTGCGGTACATGGTGGTGCTGATGGACCCATCTTCTAGTCTTATAGTTAGATCCAGGAAGGCAATTTCCTTGGGTGAGGAGGCCATCGTGAAATGTAAGTGAGGGTTTAAAGAGTTGACCCAGACTAGGAAGGCTTCATGTGACATGGGTGGGCCTTTCCACAAAATCAGAATGTCATCAATGAAGCGCTTCCACATCTTGATGTTGTCCTTGAAAGGATTGGTCTCGTGGTGTATATGCAGCCCTTCAAACTTAGCCATGTATAGACAGGCCACCGAAGGGGCAAAGGTGCTGCCCATGGATGTACCTTGGGTCTGGTGGTAGTATTTGCCTCTGTATTCGAAGTAATTTTCAGTCAGGGCTAGGGTGGCACACTCCATAATAAAGGTCTGTGGAGTGTTTGAGTTCCAAGTTTCCTGGCTAAGTCTTTCCTCAATCACCTCTAGAGTGGCCCTCTGAGGAATGTTTGTGTAGAGGGCCTCTACATCTAGGGTGACTAGGAGATCAATCTCGCCTGTGTTCTGGATGTTGTCCAGAATGCGTAGTACGTCTGTGGTGTCCTGGACGTAAGAGGGAATGCTTTTGACAAGGGGTTGGAGGAAGTGATCGCAAAATTGCGAAAGGGGCTCCAAGACTGAGTCTATCCCTGACACAATGGGTCTCCCTGGTACTGGTCTTGTTGCTTTATGTATCTTGGGTAAGATATAAAAATATGGTACCCTTGGGTCTTTTTTAACCAGGAAGTCTGCCTCTTTCCTAGTGATCCACTGCTCGCACTCTGCGCTTGTGACCAAGCTTGTAATCGTGGTTTGTAGGCGCGTGGTAGGGTCACTGGCAATGGGCGTGTAGTATCTATTGTCACTCAGTTGTCTGATACATTCCAACTCGTAGTCTTTAGTATTCATGAGCACTGTGGCACCCCCTTTGTCCGCCTGTTTGATGGTTATGAGCGGGTCATCCGCCAAAGATTTCAATATGGCCATCTCGTTCCCAGAGATGTTACAGTGCGGTGTTTTCAAGTTCAGTTTGGAGATGTCTTTGAGCACAGCTTGTTCAAAAGTGAGTACTTCATTCGGAACCAATCCGTTGTGTGGTGTGAAGGTTGAAGGATTATGTAATCCAGAGTCAGCAATGGGTTCACAGGGCCTCCCTTCAAAGAAGGTTTTCAATCTTATTTTCCTGAAAAAGGACTTCAGTTCCCTAGTTTGTTCGAATGGGTCAATCTTAGGTGTGGGGACAAACCCCAGACCTTTCTGTAGGACATCTTCCTCACCTTGTGTGAGGAGACGGTCAGATAGATTAACCACCAAGCTTACTGTGGTCCTGACCGGCTCGTGCTCCTCGTGTCCATCCCTTGGGGGCGTGTGTCCTCCCATTGTACTCTCTTTTCTGGTACCTTCCCTCTTTTTCGCCCGCGCCCGCGCCCTCTGCCCCAACCTCTGCCTAAAAAAGGAGGGTGTGTAGGGTTAGTTGGGGGATAGAATGGAGGGTATTGTGGACCAAACGGGGGCTGGAAATGGGGAAATTGAGGATACTGCCAAAACGGGGTACCTGCTGGTTGTCCCTGATTAGGGTAACCGTTGAAATTGTTTTGTCCACGTCCTCTTCCTCTTTTTGCCCTCGGGGGCATCTGTGCAGGAGTATTATCCCCACTGCTGTCGGAGCCGCTGTTGGAACCCCTTCTAGAGGAATTCGTGCTCGAATCTGAATTGTAGTTGGTGCCTGCGGGGACATAGTCGTCCCTTAGGTACGGATAGACTTTCTCCTTAGAGAATTTTTTAATGTCCTTTTGCAGCTTGGCTATCTTCTGGTTCAAGAGATATTCTTTGTGTTCAGCCATTTCTTTATTAATCTCAGCCAGTTTAGTTTTAAAGCCTGGATTTTGTACCGCGCTTTTCAGGGCGGCCTCGGCTGCTTGGATTTTCACTAGAAGAGCGTCTGCTAGTCTTTTCGCTGTGTTTACAATGAGAATAAGAAGATCATGGGTACACTTCCATGATACCTGTGACCACTCCACTTTGAATTGGCCATCCTCCCAGAATATTCTGGGGAAGTTCTTAACGATCAATCCATTCGGTGCTATTTTGGCCTTGAAGTACTGGGCCATCATAGTCCCATGGATCGTTATCCTTATCCATTCCCGTTTCAAGTCCGACAGGGATTGCCACTCAGTGGTGTTGCTCCCTGTTGCTGGTTCACTATCAATGCCAAAGAGGGATGGTGTCCTCATAATTGCTGCAGCCTCCTCCTCGCCAAAACTCAGTCCTTGACCCTCCATAGTAGTGAAGTCAAGGGGGGCCGGTCTCGGTGGGGTGGAGTTCTCCACAAGGGGTGGAAAAGTTTTAGAAAAAAGAGGTAGGAGAATTCCAAAAAAGGGGAAGGTTCCAAGGCCAAAAGTTGGTTATGGACCCCGTGCGACCCAATCCGATTTAGTGGAGTCGGTTAAATGGGGGATATGAACAAACTTACCCGCCAAGAGGGTACTCCCACGGTCGAAACCGTGCTCAAATCTATATCAAAAAGGGGAGGGAGTTAAGGTAGTTGATCAATGGATCAACGGACACGGTTTACCACACAGGGTGGTGGAAGGTCCAGTTACAGCTTGTGTCCGAATCTTGCACTAGGAAAACAAAAGGGAAGTTGCTGCACTGTTCCTATGGAGAGTGAGGGAAGAGTTAACTGGCATGACCACAGATGTTAGAGTAACATCCTGGGGCATCCATTTTGTTGGATGTAATTGCCTCACACACCCCGATGGATGTCATGCTTCATCATCGGCGGTTGCTCCTCGTCGGGGAGGCGGTGCAATCCCCGACGGGCTCACCTCGAAGAGGGGCTCTTTGGCGGAGATCTTTTTTCCAACAGCCTTATGGTGAGGTGGGGGTGTGTGGGCTGGGCTAGGTGTAATGGTGTGAGGGATATTAAAATGTAGCAAGGGGTACCGGAATTCAGAAGGAGTGCCAGCCATTTTAGGTTGGGGACATCAAGCAGGGAAAGGGGGAGGAGGACAACCAAATTGGAGGGCTAGTCAAGCCCCACAAAATCCACAATAGGGCAGAAAGCCCCATCAAACAATGTGTGCCAATCAAACGAAATCATATATAAGCAAATCAAGCCACCCAAGCTGGGCATGCTGAAGCAGCAAAGGAGGTTGCGCATACCTCAAGCGAATCGCGCACACAAACAAGGGCTCCCAAAACAGTGGCGAACAGCGATCAAGTCCTGGAGTCAGACGTCAAAGAGACAATACCCCAAAGCAGCCAGCATGAGAACAGTATGGCATGAAACAGCATGGATGGCAGCAGCACTCGGCAACCGTGTCTCAAGCATGAGCCGGCCCCTCACAGCGGGACGACTCTTGAGAGGGGCAGCAGTAATACAAGGAGAGCCAGGGATCTGTGATTGTCCCACTCTAGACAGCAGGGTCCAATTTGAAACCCAATAAGAATGCCGCAGTCAGGGGGCTATGGACTACTCATGCAGGGAAACAATTGTGCACTCGCCCTCAGACCAATGTTAGGACCACCAGTGGGATTAGGTTGAGGGATGTTGGGTGGGCACGGAATACTAACTGAAGGCAGGATGAGGGCAAATGGGGGGCTAATCTTCCAGGAAGATATTTACAACAAGGGGTGGTGAGGGACAGAGTCTCTGAATTAAACAGAATACTCTCACCCAGTCAAGAGATCAGGGCTAGATCCAACACCGTTTTTTAGCTCACTGCACCATCCCAGTTTCAGAACCTGGCTGTATGCAAATTAGTCTGTTCCTGTCCCAGTGCATGATGGGAACATGGCAAACCAAACTACAAAAGCCAATTCTTAAACTGGGAAGGAAACAAGCTACCGGGGACCGGTTTCTGGCATTTCAGCCTCTTCGGCCCGGCTTGCTTGAATCCTGATGGTGCAATGAGCAAGGGACTCACATCTGAGTATACCCTTCCACGCTTAGGGTGGACAAAAATATTTACAACAAGGGGTGGTGAGGGACAGAGTCTCTGAATTAAACAGAATACTCTCACCCAGTCAAGAGATCAGGGCTAGATCCAACACCGTTTTTTAGCTCACTGCACCATCCCAGTTTCAGAACCTGGCTGTATGCAAATTAGTCTGTTCCTGTCCCAGTGCATGATGGGAACATGGCAAACCAAACTACAAAAGCCAATTCTTACACTGGGAAGGAAACAAGCTACCGGGGACCGGTTTCTGGCATTTCAGCCTCTTCGGCCCGGCTTGCTTGAATCCTGATGGTGCAATGAGCAAGGGACTCACATCTGAGTATACCCTTCCACGCTTAGGGTGGACAAAAATATTTACAACAAGGGGTGGACAGGGACAGAGTCTCTGAATTAAACAGAATACTCTCACCCAGTCAAGAGATCAGGGCTAGATCCAACACCGTTTTTTAGCTCACTGCACCATCCCAGTTTCAGAACCTGGCTGTATGCAAATTAGTCTGTTCCTGTCCCAGTGCATGATGGGAACATGGCAAACCAAACTACAAAAGCCAATTCTTACACTGGGAAGGAAACAAGCTACCGGGGACCGGTTTCTGGCATTTCAGCCTCTTCGGCCCGGCTTGCTTGAATCCTGATGGTGCAATGAGCAAGGGACTCACATCTGAGTATACCCTTCCACGCTTAGGGTGGACAAAAATATTTACAACAAGGGGTGGTGAGGGACAGAGTCTCTGAATTAAACAGAATACTCTCACCCAGTCAAGAGATCAGGGCTAGATCCAACACCGTTTTTTAGCTCACTGCACCATCCCAGTTTCAGAACCTGGCTGTATGCAAATTAGTCTGTTCCTGTCCCAGTGCATGATGGGAACATGGCAAACCAAACTACAAAAGCCAATTCTTACACTGGGAAGGAAACAAGCTACCGGGGACCGGTTTCTGGCATTTCAGCCTCTTCGGCCCGGCTTGCTTGAATCCTGATGGTGCAATGAGCAAGGGACTCACATCTGAGTATACCCTTCCACGCTTAGGGTGGACAAAAATATTTACAACAAGGGGTGGTGAGGGACAGAGTCTCTGAATTAAACAGAATACTCTCACCCAGTCAAGAGATCAGGGCTAGATCCAACACCGTTTTTTAGCTCACTGCACCATCCCAGTTTCAGAACCTGGCTGTATGCAAATTAGTCTGTTCCTGTCCCAGTGCATGATGGGAAGTAGTGTAATCCCTATGCACTCGATTATCCAAGTTCAACGGAACGATTCTTAAGGTAGTGATGGCGCGTGAACGTCACACGGAGTCTGGCCGTGCCTTGTAACATTCAAGAAATGATGGGGATAGAATCAACGATCCTCAAGTTGACGCGCTCAATTAAACATGAAACAATGATGTTTCTTTCACAAATATTCCTTTAATACAAATATCTTTTGTGATTCAGCTACGACTTATCCGTGAGTACGTTAAAAACAATCACCCCTATTCCCAATGTCTCAAAACTTACGAAAAAGCGGCAGACGCCGTCACCTTGGTAAACGCGATGAGCCTCAGTGTGTAACGAAGTACGCGGTGAGCATTTAAAACAAGGTCATGTGATCGGAAGAATCACCAATAGGAGGGCAGGAAAGAGAAGAACCAATAGGAAACACGGACTCAATACCCTAGTGAAAACTCAAAGACCTAGTCATGTGATAAGAGTATATCGACTTCAATGAGGAAGCGGGTAACCATCATAAACAAAAACAAATAATGAAACAAACGTTGAAAATATACCAATATGCAAATATGACATAATTGAAATAGATCGGACTTAGAAGGTCAAAAACAGCAATGCTGATGGTTATTTATAAAAAACATGAATGTTCCACACGAATGATCGTGTGGAACATTCATGTTTTTTATAAATAACCATCAGCATTGCTGTTTTTGACCTTCTAAGTCCGATCTATTTCAACGTTTGTTTCATTATTTGTTTTTGTTTATGATGGTTACCCGCTTCCTCATTGAAGGTGACGGCGTCTGCCGCTTTTTCGTAAGTTTTGAGACATTGGGAATAGGGGTGATTGTTTTTAACGTACTCACGGATAAGTCGTAGCTGTTAAGAGCACGTGGTTTCTTATTTATCTATCTGGATTCACGCTTGCACTGTTTAGTCACTGTTGACGTTGAATATCCCACGACTTCACCTTCCAAACTTTCCACCGTTTTCTTGACGCTTCCGTTTCTTTTCTTGGCTAACTTTCACTTAATTATCAGACAGTTGTGGTAGCCCCTAACGTTGGTCCTGTCTTATCCCTTGTTTACAGACCCCTGACGAAGGGTCAAGGATTACGACCCGAAATGCATTGGGTGATGACAAATGCGAGTTAATTTGTTAATGGCGACATAAGGATTACATTATGTCCGTAAAACAATCAATACAAGAACATTGAATGACCAATGAATGAATTGGTTGAATCACAAAAGATATTTGTATTAAAGGAATATTTGTGAAAGAAACATCATTGTTTCATGTTTAATTGAGCGCGTCAACTTGAGGATCGTTGATTCTATCCCCATCATTTCTCCAGTGCATGATGGGAACATGGCAAACCAAACTACAAAAGCCAATTCTTACACTGGGAAGGAAACAAGCTACCGGGGACCGGTTTCTGGCATTTCAGCCTCTTCGGCCCGGCTTAATTGAATCCTGATGGTGCAATGAGCAAGGGACTCACATCTGAGTATACCCTTCCACGCTTAGGGTGGACAAAAATATTTACAACAAGGGGTGGTGAGGGACAGAGTCTCTGAATTAAACAGAATACTCTCACCCAGTCAAGAGATCAGGGCTAGATCCAACACCGTTTTTTAGCTCACTGCACCATCCCAGTTTCAGAACCTGGCTGTATGCAAATTAGTCTGTTCCTGTCCCAGTGCATGATGGGAACATGGCAAACCAAACTACAAAAGCCAATTCTTACACTGGGAAGGAAACAAGCTACCGGGGACCGGTTTCTGGCATTTCAGCCTCTTCGGCCCGGCTTAAATAACGGTGATGGATCAAGCCCTGATCTTTGGACTGGGTAAGAGTGGTCTGCTCAATTCAGACACTCTGTTCATCACCACCCCCTTTTGTAAATCGATTTTGGCCACTATAGGTGTGGCAGGGTATACTCAGACATGAGTCCCTTTCTCACTGCTCCATCAGGATTCAAGCAAGCCGGGCCGAAGAGGCTGAAATGCCAGAAACCGGTCCCCGGTAGCTTGTCTCCTTTCTGGTAAAGAATTGGCTTGGTAGTTTAGTCTGCCCTGTTCCCATGATGCACTGGGCCAGGGACAGACTGATTTGCATATAGCCAGGTTCTGAGCTGGGATGGGGCAGTGAGATAAATAACGGTGATGGATCAAGCCCTGATCTTTGGACTGGGTAAGAGTGGTCTGCTCAATTCAGACACTCTGTTCATCACCACCCCCTTTTGTAAATCAATCTTCCAGGAAGGGCAGATAGAAGAAGTACAGGTTGAGCCTCTTCACAACGAGCTGTGCCGGCTTTGTTGTTAGAAATCAGGAACGTAATTGGCAAAAGAGGTGGTCTGGTCAGCAGCCTGACCAAAACCATTAGAGCGACCAGTGGTAGCCGGCAAAGGTAAACTTAGGGGGGAAGTCAACAGATGACAGAATAGGAATAATTAAATAAATAATACCTATTATGTCATCTGTCGACTTCCCTCCCTGCTGCGCCCTACTGCGCCCTGCCCCACCCCACCCCACTGTGCCTACCTGTGCTGGCCGTCCCTGAGACCGGCTGCAGAACAAAAGCTATGGCTGCCTCAATGACTCATCAAGGGGCTCCGATTTTGCCAGCAAAACCCATGTGCTCCACTTTGCAGATTCCCAGTAGCGAGAGTAAGGTTAAGGGGGGTGCCGACGAACTATCTGAGTTTGCGTGAAGGCCAGCTCATAAGACTGCTGGGCGTTGATGAGTAACAAATTCTCTGGGATTCATCAGTTGTTGAGGGAAAGTCTTAGAAAGTCTTCCAAATCATGCATGTGAGTAGAGCCAGTTTCATTCCTATTCATTCCAATGTGGTCTTCAGTATGATGATAGCTAGTGGATAGGTGGATGGCAGGGCATAATCCGGGTTATTGACAGATATGTGATCCCAATACTGGGAGCTTGCTTATGGAGCTTCAGGTCCAGCTGCCATTTAAAAATAAATACATTTGTAGTTAGCTAGAAGCATTCTGTCAACAATGACGGCATTATTTTAGGTTCATTTTGAATGAATGTGTTTACAATGTCCATAGTGCTGAGAGTAACCAACGTGCCTTACTAGGAGTCCCATCTAATGCAGGGGTGTTTTCTGGGTGAAGCTAGGTGGCGACTACTGCTTCTAGTTCCATGGGTGAGCACGATATGTCACTTACTTGGTGTTCTTTCCTAATCCTTCTGTTTCTTTTGAAGGCGTTGCCAAGATGTGGGCTTCAATGTCTTGATTGAAAGGATGGGTGTGAGGTAACCTGCAGCCCAAAAATTCACCCTCTCTGTGTTGTCATGGAGGTAAGCAACTGGAATATTTAAGCTCTAGACCTGGACATGGTCTGATTAGAACTTGGGCTGTGTCAGAATAGCACTCTGCTCTCTCTCAATTCAAAAGTGAAAAAGGCCATCTATGACATTGCACTTTCTTTCCTGCCATGACAATGCTGCAAGTTTGATTCATAATGTTCTAACAGAATTAGATTGACAGTATGTTATGTTATGTTATTTTTATACTTCTATAGCGCACGGCCACTCCACGGAGTATCCCGGCGCTTTATTGAAGGAAGCCCAAACCGAAGAAGGGAGAACATAACACTGAGAGGCCGTGAAGACAACAGGAAACAGCATCAAATTAAGGGAAAAGCCATGTCTTAAGGGTCTTTTGGAAAGACAGAAGGTTAGAGGTCTGTCTCAAAGAGATTGGGAGGTCGTTCCATGCATGAGGAGCTAAGTAGCGAAAAGACCGTCCTCCTGCTCCAGCACGCTTGATAATGGGAACACTCATTTTAGATAGGGACGAAGATCTGAGAGATCTGGGGGGGGTTATACCAGGACAATCGTTTAGAAATATATTTGGGGCCTATGCCATGTAGGGCCTTGAAAGTCGTGGTCAAAGTTTTAAACAGAATCCTTTTAGCAATAGGAAGCCAGTGTAGTGTTGAGAGAAGATCAGTGGCTCTGGCTTTTCTTGGAAGACCAAAGATGGCTCGGGCTGCAGAATTCTGGGCGATTTGCAGACGCTTGACCAAATATTTGGGAAGTCCCAGGAACAAAACATTAGCATAATCAAGCCTAGAGCCAATCAGTGCCTGGACAATGATTTTTCTGTGCTGGATGGAGACTAGAGGGAGGAATTTACGAAGCATCCGAAGGATGCCGAAGCATTTCCCAGTAAGAGATGAGATATGCGGTCCGAAAGATAGCTCATTGTCAATCAAAACTCCCAAGTTTTTGGCTTTCAAAGACGAACTAGTGGGAGGAAACATATCTTGCGGCCACCAGGGTTTCCAATCAGGCTCAGAGGTACAACCAAAGAAGAGCAACTCCGACTCAAAAACAGCGCTCAAACAGCCCCTGACCTGGGCATCGTCAAAACGGCCATCCTTGTTACTTACAAAGAGGAGCTGGGTGTCGTCAGCGTAAGTGACAATCCGGGCGCCGAAAGACTCCGCCGTCACCGCCAGGGGGGCCATAAAGATGTTAAAGAGAAGGGGGCTCAGAATGGAACCTTGGGGAACCCCCACTTCTAGCGGTGACATTTCGGCGGAGTAGGGAGGCGCCCAGATTGTCTGCCGGCGGTCGGCTAAGAAGGATTTAAGCCAATTCCACACCGTTCCCCTCAGACCAAAATCCCAGAGTCTGGAAAGAAGAAGTGCATGGGGAACGGTGTCGAAAGCCGCCGACAGGTCTAGCATAATCAGTAACACTTTTTTTCCAACATCCAACTCCTCCCTGATGGCATCTGTGACTTCAAGGAGCGCAGTCTCCATGCTGAAATTTGCACAGAAGCCAGATTGAGTGCTATGCAACAGACCCTTTTCCTCAATGAAATTAGAGATAGATCTGTGAACAAACCTCTCAGTCACTTTCGCCAGAGCAGGGAGTAGGGAGATGGGTCTGTAATTGGCATGGACTGAAGGGTCGAGCGCTGGTTTTTTAATGAGTGGCAGGATCATGGCGCTCTTCCAAGCTTTGGGAACTACCCCGGAAGAGAGCGACAGATTCAGGATGGGATTTACCAGGTCATTTAGAACTGGTGCCATATTTGCTAGACACTTGGCCGGGCAAGGATCTTCCAGATAGGATTTTTTACCTTCCCAAATTGATTTGTGGTAAGCTCGAGTCAGCGTCTTAAAATTTAGCCTTTCAGTATGATCATAAGATCGTCTCCATGCTCTTTCTGCTTTCTTAAGATCTTGTCGTGCTTTTTTTAAATGAGGGGTAAACCAAGGGGCAGATGTCCTCTTATCGGCGGAATTTTGTTTCTTGGCCGGAACCAAGCTCTCTAGACGATCTGTGAGCCAGTTGTGAAAGAGAGCAATACAATCCTCTACATTATCAGAGGTGGGACAAGGGAAGTTTGTTAAAGCATTTGAAAGCATCTCCCTCGTAAGAAGATGGAAAGGTTTGGAGAGATGCTTTAACGACCCAGCAGGTTTGGACCGTGATGAAGCCATGACAGGGATGGAAAAAGTAATGAGAAAATGATCTGACCACAAAACTGGCATGGGAGGGTCAACACAGATAGGAAGAGTAGAAAAGATCTGGTCCAACGTGTGGCCTTTATTATGAGACGGTCCTGCCACATAAGGAAATAGGCCTAGCACGGAAGTGATATCCAACAGTTTTTGAGTACAACAGTATTGTTGGACATTCCCTGGTCAAGATTTGTAAGTGCATGTTGGGTAGTTCTGATGCACCATTCCATTGTAGAATTGTGGGCCAGATGTAGGTAAAGTACATTTACCGATTCTAAAATACCGAATTTTACCGATTCGGTATTTTAGAATCGGTAAATGCTATGTAGCAAAAAAATCGGTAAACATTACCGAATCGTTAAGATTCGGTATTTACCGAATCAGTATTTACCGATTCGGTAATTGCTATTCATTCCTATGGGTCTGGAGGCCCATAGGAATGAATGGCAATTACCGAATCGGTAAATACAGATTCGGTAAAATGGGGGACACATTCAAGAATACCAGGGTGTCACTTTGACACCCTGTTGCACCCCTGAATCGTGCTTGTGTGCAGATGTGGCACTCTGCCACATGTCACAGTTGAAAATGCAACGATTTGCATTTTCAAAGGTATTCGTTATTTACTCCCAACTTATAGTTGGTGGTAAATAACGAATCCTAAAATAGGAAAAACACTCATTTGAGTGCTCCCTACATTGCAAATTCGGTATTTTATCGATTCGGTATTTTAAGGAATTGGTAATTTACAGATTCCTTAAAATACCGAATCGGTAAATCACTGAATTTGCAATTTAGGCCACCTACATCTCAGTAGTCTAATACCGATCGGTATTGGGCAACCTACATCTGGCCCTTAGTCTTATGCTTTGCTTGCTCAACTAGCATATTTAAAGGTTTTGGACTGTCACATGAATTAGTTGGGGGCCATTGTGTGGCCCATGTGTGTTAGCAGGGCCAACAGCAGAATGTGTCCTACTACTTCTGTCAAAGGAGGTGCTTAGGGTAGTAGCCTCTCCAGGTTATTGTGAAGCCAGGTTTTTGCTCACTGTTCCTCTACGTGTCTTCAAAATTGAATCAGTGTGGAGAGAGCACTGTTATTGCTTGTCCTTTCCCAGCCTGCACATGGACCGAATTTGAGGTATTTATTCCTCACACTGATTAACTCTTTAGATTACTTTCAGTCTGACTAAACTATGGCATAGACATCCAGAAGCGGGCTGATTCGCTTTAAATAGGATCTTGTATATAGCATTGAATATTTGTGATTGCAGTTTTCACTGACACCACATTTCATAGTAAAACAGAAGGTGGGGACATGGCCAGGATGCACAAGAAGGCGGCTGCTATCTTTCGCTTATTCTGTGCTGGTGTTGATTATCCTGAAGAATCATGCCCTCACTGTGCTTGCTGTCTCCCTGTTGCACTCTTGCTAGGTCATGGCAGTTTTGGGTTGTGTGTTTTGAGGCCCTTTTCTGGCCTCCCCAATCCATCTGGAGTAGGGAGGCCTTGCCATCTGGATGCCATGAGTTAGGTGGGTAGTCGCATGGTTGGCCGAGTGGGACTTGGCTGCTCTGTGTTGAGAGATGGTACTGGAATAGCAGAGAGATGACCTCTCTCCCCTGGAGTGAGGATCCTCTTTGACCCTACAGTTAGAGTAGTGCACCGATTATTGTTGACTCATCCCATTCTGTCCAGTGTATTGTTTACCTTTCCCCTTCCTCCCCAAGCCCAAATAGCAGGAGCGTGGCTGGTCTGACAGGTAGAGACAAATTACTGCATTACACACACATTTCTGGGACTCTTCTAGCCCATGTTACCACCCCTGATATACAGAATGCAGGCCAATCTAAAGTGAGCAGCTGAGAGGTTAGGACGTGCAGGGCTCTCCAACTCTCGATTCGTTGTCTCTCCCATTGAAGACTCTCCCCTCCCCTGCTTGCTGCCCAGAACGGCGAAGACAGGCTTCACTACATTCCTTGGCCATCTAGGTGTTTCATTCTAGGGTCCCCTTCCTAGACTTGCCCTGCTGGGTGGTGGCCTTGACTTAGAGGCGTGTTGAGGGGTCTCATTGACCACTTGTCTGGTGCTGTGCTGGACACTGGAGTTAGTGGGAGGATCGCTAAACTAGTCCTGGCTCATTATGTCTGTCGGTCGTCTGATATTTTGATAGAACACCCATGGCATTCAATTGAGACGGCCACTCAGGAGATTGCAGCTGCCCTTCTGCTTTGCTCCTTCTTCCCTGGAAACCCTGATGGCCTGAGTTCCCTTAGCTATCTCACACAACTAAATTACATACCCCCAGACTCTTAATGTGGGTGGTGGCTCCCTCTGGGAGACGGCAGTGCTGTGGGGTATATTTGATTGCTCATGCTGTCCAGGATTGGTCCCTTGCGGGTGGAGAGACCTCCACCCAGATGGGTTGATGTTTCTGTCCCCTGACCTGTACACTTCTCAGACCAACACCATGGTCGTGGATAAGGCTATCCCCAGGCAGGGGAAACTTAATAACTTCTCCAAGTTCCTGGGACAGCTTTGAGAACCCTCAGACATGGTCCTCTTCAGGATGATTCTTCTGCCTCAAGAAGGTGCCTGCTCCATTCCTCACAGGCTGCCTTAGCATCTAAAACAGGTGAATTTGGTGCAGATGTGGTTGTTCTGTGTCAGGAACTCCGTAATGCCGCTGGCAGTGTCACAGAGTTTGAACCTCCCATTGCTGAACTGGACGATATGGTTAATACACTTCAGAAGCTAAAGAGTACCTCCATAGAGATGGCAGGTACAGTGGTGGATGCTGAGGGTTGCATAAGATGAAATAACCTTTGTATTCTTAGAATCCTTGAGAGCATGGAGGTGCCTTGTCCCTAATAATTTTTTTAAACTGGTATTTGATTATCCTACCTGGTGATCAAATGTCATGCCCCAGAGGTTTTGGCATTTAAACACATGGTAGATCTAAGATGTCTCATTTACAGATATGCTCTGGGATGTAATCAACAAGCACTTTGAGTTTAACTCTTCAACTATACTCTCTCCTTCTTGGGTCTGTGGAAAGCCTTTAGGAAAGTGGTGAGGGGCTCAGGCTTTCACCAATTTGTGGGGTAGGCAGCATGACAGGGAGTGCAAACTCACAGAGCTCAAGATGCAGATTACTGAGTTGGGCAACCTAGCCCGGCATAACATAATTGTCAACAAGTTGTTAATGTTCTGGAGGCCCTCAAGCATAAACTGTTGGGCAGTTCTCATTTCTTGTGGACCTTATCATTCTACAACATATATGAGCATGGCAACAAAGTAGGTAAACTACTGCAGTCGTAGGTTCAACGAGAGGAGGGACCAGAATTTGTATGGTGGAAGCCGGTGAGTCTCAGGCTCCCTCGCAATTGTGGCTGCATCTGAGATTATTACCACCCCGATGGAACAAATGTGCCCAATAGTAGTTCCGTCGCTGTTGCAGGTGGAGAAAGCTGAGCTTGAGTCAAAACTCACAATGGAGTAGATCCAGGCTGACATAACAGCCTTCCCTTTGGGCAAAACCCCGGGTCCCGTTGGGGTCCTTGTTGAGTCCTTCAAAACAGTCTCCTCTCTGACACCCCACCCACTAAGCCTATTTGTGGAGATTGAATGGATGGGCTTCCTGCCAGAAGACTTCCAGTGCATGACCATAACCATAAACTGAACCACAACAAACCTGTGGACGACTGTGCCTCTTAAAAGGTAAAACTCCTTCCTGAATGAGGAAGTCAAAATATTGGCTAAGATCCTTGGTACCAGACTCGCTATAGTCATAGATTCTTAGTGCGGTGTGACCAAAATGGGTTCATGCCAGATAATAGTACAAATCATTGTCTATGCAGGCTCATACAGCCTTGGCCAATTTGGATGATCTGCAGGGTCCAGAGACATCACTCTTAATAGACTTTGAAAAATCCTTTGATCGGAGTGCGGCCCTACAGCACAGAATCCCCAGGCAGAACAAAAAAGCATTATGCACTACTTCCGGAAAAGGACAAAGGCACAAAACGGAACTCCTCACCCAAAGGTGCAGCATCAAAGACCCTCCACCGTAAGCTGCGACCTCCCCATATCCCTTCAGTATGCTCCCGCCCCTGAACTAGCAGCCCAGTCTACTATTCCATTCCAGGGCAACTCAGACAAGATAGCCAAATCAATCACCGAACCAAAGAACAAGGAGCAAGAAGAAGACCCTGACTTAATGTACCCAGCTGGCTCATTTATACACGAAATTATTCCGCACTATAGTTCAAGGGGGAAGCACGATATTCTCAATATGGTTCCATCCAAAAACTAACCAATCTGATAGAACCTCTGAGTCATTTGAACACCAACCATATTGAAAGCATCGAATTTCACCCAATTGCAAATACCAACGGGAGAGAAATGACAGTGGCAACATGGAAGGATCCCATGATAGCCAAGGAATTTTGGCAAAACAGAGACATATTTGCAAAATGGGGAATTGAAATCAGACCGGTTCCACTGGAGAGATATCCGGGCCCATTATCCTTGCTGGTCGAGGAATGTTCACGTCCAGGCAGTGGAGTACTTCGGGGGGCAGTTGGCTGTTCAGAGAGCACCAAGGGAGGATGGTCCAACCTACGAATCATCCACCAAGGCACGTTAGGTGGACCAACTGAGAGACGCAAAATTTTACCCCCAACAGCTTGTCCAGCAGCCCATATGGCAATTGAAGCGTGAACACAAAATCTGAAAATATGTTCATGGAACATAAATGGGTTGGGTGGCAAAACAAAAGACGCTGACCTACTAGCTTTTCTAAATAAATTTGACATCATCTTACTCCAGGAGACTTGGTCAACCACCGCGGAACAAATTGATGGCTTTAAAGAAATCCAACTACAGGCCATCAGAAGAGGTAACACAGGCAGGGCCGCAGGAGTCCTATCGATCTACCTGAACACCAGCATTCCCTGGTCTTATGTTACCATTGATACAGGACAAACATGGATCCAGTGCATTAAAATCAAGCTACCTCCCGATCCGTCTACAAGTCCTCTTGGCCCTCAAGAGTCTCGGCAATTGGTAATTTGTAACACCTACATACATCCGGATGTAAAGAAGAAACCAGAGAAAATCCTGACCCTAAAGGCGCTAATAAAATCAATGCAATCCACTTACCCACAGGCGGGGCTGGTGGTGTCAGGAGATCTGAACATGTTCCTTCTACTTAAGGACAATGCCCTTAACAGCAACCGAAATAAACGGAATAACAAATCCATCCCTCCAATGGTATCATACCATCAAAAAAACGATAAGCACGGCCAGCAGTGCACACAAATGCTCTCCGAAGTCGGACTTATCGTCCTTAATGGCCGCTTTCCCCAAGATCAACCTGCGTCCCTAACCAGAACAACTAAACAGGCCCAAGCCGTTTTAGACTACACCATAGTGGACTTAGACGTCTTACAAACAATAGTTTCCTTCAGCATAACTCACCGGTTGGAGAGCGACCACAGCCCACAATCAATTGTACTGAGCCATCTACACATTAGGGCATCAGCATGCAATGATCTGACCGAACCTTCATGTCTATACAATCTCAAGCGATTAGTATGGAACGGAAAGAACGCCGAAGAAATAACGGCACATGCGAAAAGAGCGCATGCGGAGGCTACCGGGAACAGTCAACCGTCTCTTCAGGATAAGTGGGAAAAGATCATCACCACCCTAACAGAAAGATTCGGCCACCAAACACACACAAATAAAAGGAAACCATGCAAGGCACTCAAGGCGCCCTTAAGCTCAATACTGAGTAAAAAAAGGATTCTAAACCAAGAAATAAGAAAGTTATCAAGAAAAGGCACTATAAAGGCTGATGACACCAAGCGCCAAATCTACAACCTACGACAAAAATATAAAAAAGACGTTTGGCTAGAAAAATTAAAACAACAAACAGAAACTTGGCAACAACTATTAGAGTCAAGCAAATCAAATAACAACAGGAAATTTTGGGCAGACATCAACAAAGTAGCAAATGGAGCCGCACAGACCATTAATTCAAACATTCTACAGGAAGACTGGATCCAGCATTTGGAGCGAACACAACAGACCAACCTTCAATCATGGGACTCAAATTATTCTCCGCACCAACAATATGAAAATCAAGAAGTGGCCCAAAACTGCGAAGAACATCGGTTCACACCATCCCAAGTTCATATGGTCATCAAAAAACTAAGGTCAAAAGGTGCGCCAGGCCCAAACGGTTTGCCAAACGGCCTCTTCAAATTTGACCAATCCTTTTGGGCAGAATACCTTACTCCCTTGTTGAACAACGCCTTTCAAACAGGAAACATCCCTACATCATGGAGAGGGAGCATTTTACACCCAATATATAAAGCAGGTGCAAGAACAGACCCAGCCAATTATAGGCTGATCGCCCTAATCGACGTGGAGGCAAAAATTTACGCATCTAATCTCCTGAGAGATCTGGAAGACTGGGTTAGTTCCAAACATATCCTTCCAATCACCCAGACGGGGTTTAGGCCCGGAACCAACACCACATGTAATCTTCTAGCTTTAAACCTCCTCGTCGAAAGAGCAAAGGAAAGGTCAACAAAATTGTACACCTGTTTCGTAGATCTAAAGGCGGCGTTCGACACTGTCCCAAGGGAGATCCTCTGGCAAAAGATGGCCAATTGGGGCACTCCTCCGAACTTGTTACGAGCAATAATAGAATTATACTCATCCACCTGGGTCAAGATCAAATTAGGCACTGGAGATAGAACAACAAAAAAAATCCCCACCCTAACCGGCCTGAAGCAGGGATGCGTATTAGCCCCAACCCTTTTCAACATCTTCACCGCCGACCTTGACATGCGCATCGCGGAGACACAAACTGACCCGCCAAAGCTAGCTCAATACAAAATAAGGAGCTTACAGTATGCCGACGACATAGTTCTCTGCAGCCAGACCCCTTTGGGTCTTCAACGCTCCATCACAAAATTGCATGAATACATCTCTGCGAATCGCCTGCAAATTAACTATAATAAAACAAAGATAGTCTGCTTCTCATCCCGGCAAGGACGACAACCCTTCAAATGGCACATCGCGGGTAACACCATAGAGTCAAGTAACTCTTACAAGTACCTGGGGGTAGTGGTCGACTCAAGCTGGTCATTAAAAACTCACCAACTGCATAGAAAAGCGCAGTCCAATAAACTACGGTTTGCTCTAATGTTACTGAAAACAAAATTGAAATGCCCCTCCAACCTTTACCTCTTGAAAGTGATTGAGGCAAAGTTTTTACCCTCCCTCACGTACGGTTCAGAGCTATTCAGAGGCAAAGACGCAAACTTCTTGAACTTACAACAGTCAAATCTGTTCAAATACATCTTTTACATACCAAGGTCTGTATCACAAGCGCAAGTACGCCTGGAATTTGGGCTTTCAAATCAGCATCAAGTCAGGCAGGCCGGGATACTAAAAATGTGCTGGAAATTAAGGGCAGCAAGTGAGGACACGCTGATGGGCCATTGTTGGTGCGAAATTAACAACCGAACAAATGCAAAAAACGTATGGAAAACATCTTTGGAAGACGCACTGACACAACTTAATATGCGAGAGGCATGGAATACAAACCACCCCTTTATGGCCTTCAAAAAAATAGCCCACAGTACAGCAAAACAAAAATCCATGATTGTTGACAAAGCCGCCCTCGCAAAGAAAAAACATGGCTGGACGGTACTAGCCACGTATGAGAGAAGTGCCCCACAACCATACCTAGCCAACTATATAACACCATCCACACAACAAATGCTCCTTCGCATACGTCTGGGCACCTACACCACAAAGGATCAGACCCCAGCATGGAAGCAAACATGGCAAACATCGCTATGCAGACTGTGTGGCCGTTCGGAAGAAACACTGACTCACATCCTGTGCATCTGTCCATCATTGGCTAGTTTGAGACGTTACTACCTATTACAAATATTTCGTTTTTATCAAATCAGAACATGCAGGCCTGCCTTCATGCTAGCACTGAACAGCTTCCAGTTGCAAACGGCCTGTAGGGCCTCCAAATTCTTACAGAAGGCGAGCCTCCTAATCCAGAAAACTGAAAAAAAATGGTGCGGACCAAGTCCGAATGATTGATATGTTAGGTGAGGCTCAGGCCGCAGTCGATGTAACACTGTTTTTAAAAAAAGAACTTGTTTTTTAAAGAGTGTAAATGCATTTTAACCAAGGCTAGTTCGTATAGTGTTTTGTACTCAATCTTGTAAAGGTTTTAATTAACCATATGCAATAAATATTTACTTACTTACCTTTGATACAGTGCACTAGCCATTCTTGTCATCATTCCTGATGAGGATTAATATTAGCCCTTTCGTTAGGGCACTGGTGTTGACTCTATGGCACCCCATGGCCCCCGGTCAGAATAAGTTCTCTCACCTCTTTTTTATAGATCTTGGGCTCCTCAGGAATGTCCTTTGTCCCCACTCTTCTTCATCTTGACCACTAAGCAATTGGCAGAGTGGAGGGGTGCACAGGTATCGGGTTTTCATGGTGCTAAGATGTCTGAAGTGTCTCTCTATGTTAACCACATGGGTTTGTTCCTACAGTCTCCACAGTGCTCTCGTCTGTGCCTCTCCTAGATGCTCCAAATATATGGAGGCATGTCGGGTTGGCTGTAAACTGGGAGAAATTCACACATGTCCCTCTTCTTTGCCCTAAGCCATACTGGCTAATTAATACACTATTTCTGGTGAAGGAGGGCCCCTCCCAATATGTGGGTGTACACATTACAAGGGATCAACAGGAGGCCTGGGACATAAATATATTTTTCTATATTGTGCTGCATATTTACAGACCTGAACTCTTTGGTGCCATTGCCCCATAACTTAGTGGGAAGAGTTGCCCTGCATAAAATGATTGGCCTTCTCCCTTTCTTTGAACCCTCAAAAGCTACCCATATATACTTTCATCCTCCTTTTTCCAAGCGGTAGAAGCCATGTCATCCAGTTTTTTCTGGGTTTGCTGGACTGACTCGGTTGTTTCATGACAAGTGCATACTTCTAATGTATGATAGTGGTTGTAGACTCTTGATCTATACTGTTGGGCCTTGCAGTTGGTTTCGGTTAGTAGTTGGGTGTACAGTAATAAGCATGACCTGCCTGCCATCTGAAGCTGGCTACTCTTGAAAAACAAGGACACTGGGTGTGCTGTATGGTAGTGGCCCACCCCCTCACCCTCCTGCAGGCCATGAGGCCCCCCTTGGACCAGCATCTAGCTTAGAGGGGTGGGTTCAGTGCCAGGTTCCACACGTGTGACCTGATCGGAATTTCTTGACTAGGACACATTTAACTTTCACACCACATATTCCCCTATGAATATGTGACCCAATAATTCAGTCCCAGTTTTACAGCTATCTCCAGGTCCGTCATGCTCTTGACACCTACTGTATAGTGTTAGTTGATGTGCCAACATATAACACATTGGAATCAAAGTTGAGCCAAATCTCTAGACTGCACAGATCTCTCCTGCTTCATTCCCCGGCTCCCTTGTTCAAGGTCAAAACCATCTGGGAAGAGGATGTTGGGGAAATAGATGAGGATGACTGGCGAGAATTCAGGAAGGCCTCCTGAAATTTGGTTATTCCATCCTACCTAAGGCAAGTGCAATTCTGATATTTTCACAGACTATACTGCAGCCCCAAGAGACTCTTGTAAATGGGTAGAGCAGAGCACCTGACAAGTATGAGATGGGAACAGGGGTGGGAGCACACCACTTCACCTCCCAGCAAGGTTCGTCCCTGGCACTGTGAGAGGTACCTTATGATTTGGAATCGACTTAAAATTGGGACTAATTGGTGCCAGATACATGAGGCCTTGATATCCTACCAGTCAGTTGCACCCCAGAGTGGCAATTCTGGGGAACACAGAGGGATAGTCTGCCTCCAGGAGGTCGACAACCTTGGCCAGAGTGGGGTTTTTGGAAGCCAGGAGGGACTTTGCTCAGCATTGTCGCGGGTTGGGGCTCCCTTGCCTCAGCGAGTCATTCTAAGGTATTGAATACTGTTGCACAGCAGAGGGAAAAATATACAAATGGAGAGGTTGTGCCGATGAGCTTTGCTTGGTGTTGGGGTTTGGTGCTTGAGACTTGTGTCTTCTAATGCTGTTTTTTAAGTTTCCTTCACTGTGATTCCTAAATGTATGTTGTTCTCTTATGCAATCATTGTCTTCTTATTATTTCTATAAGCTGTTTAACAATTGGGCTTACCTGTAATTGTCCAAAGCTATCCTCCCCAGCTCCCCGTACATGATGTGTACTATATGCTGTTATTTTTTTATGAAAAATACGAACCAACATATTTATATATGTATATAAAACAAAACAGAACGGTGAGGCAGCTGCACTGCAAAATGTAAATTTAGCATGAATACGGAAGAAACTAGTATTTCCCATTTGCAGTTTTCTCATCATGTGCGCAGACTTACACATAATGTAAGCTTTAACTGTGGCAGCCTGAGCTGTTATAGCTGAATGGTGGCGAGAAACCTCTGGGGCACCTAAGAAAATAGCACCGCAAAAGCCTGTCAAGTGTAACAATGCTGGAGAGTGTTACAATGTAAGAGATCTCTGATGCATGGACAGCTTTAATGATACAGTGTATAGTGTGTATCAAGGATTACTTTGACATTTTAATTCGATGAAATGGATAGCTGAGTTTTCAGCTTTGCAAAAGACAAAACCTTAATTCACTGGTAACAGTTCACTTGAAAACTTCCACCGAAAAGAAGATGCTGCACAAATAAGGTGGAAAAAACATAGAAAGGCTAAACTGATTAGATGTTTCTTGATTTATGGCTTTCATTTATCTAAATCACTGACCCGCTTCATATTCAAATAAATATCCTTTATCAGCAAGTAATGTAGCATAACAACACATTTTAATTAGTTATCGTCTCTGTCACTTGCTCTAAACTTCGTGTATTCTTCCTAAGGGCGCACACATTCATTATTATTCTTTGCCAGAATTGTATTGATCACTAAATCCCTGTAATTTATTTGCCGAGAAACTGAAGATGGTTAGAATGTGCAATTGACAGTGCATGACTTGCTGTATTATTCATCGACAAAACTGCATCAATACTAATGCAAATGGCGACAAAGTTTATCAGCGATGCAATACGAAAGCTGCAGAATTTGATTGGGTCCTAAAACTTTACGTTCATAGTCTCCAGTTATTCATTAATTGCCTTAATATTTGATACATATATAGTACATATGGAGTCAAGCCTAAACTCACGTGTCTCTGTATGCATTCCTTGGAATATTCACCCTCTCCTTACAAATATCATTCAGAGGAGATAATGTTTGCCATAATCATTTTTATGGAAGCCGAAATCGTATTCTGGGTTTTATCACCCAGGATATAGTACTAAGCTAAGTGTCATAAACGGAATCAATTGTCCCAGTATCTGCGGGCTGAAATTGAGCTGAGCTTGTAGTAATTTCAATTATTTGACTTGGCAGAGAGTTAAGAATATATTTTACTTGTCACCTCATATGAGAAGAAAATTACCTGCATCTCTCCATTTTAGATTATATGGAACTGAGCCACACATAACTTTATTGTTAGCATGTCATGTAGCTAGATATATTATCACACTTTCTTTTCCAAGTTATGGAACCAGGGAAATATATTTATTTTATGGTTTTCAGATTTAACTGAGTTCATGTTCATTACAATCACAGAGATAAAAGGATGGGTAGCCTCAGTACTCATCACCAGGCCCCCCTAATTTGAACTGATCTAACATATATACTGGCTCATACAACTGACAGGTCTCCTTGCATATTAGGCTTTTAGGTTTTTCCCTCTTGAAGACACTAATTTATTTGTATTTATTATGCACTTGTACGGCGTGGCGGATCATCCCCAAGGGGATCTCTTGGCGCATTGGCATGACACTAACAGGGACCAGGAGCAATGGAAACCCCTGAAACATCCAGGTTTTTAGGATTTTTTTAAAGTGTCCCAGAGAGGTACAGCGACGTAGCTCTTCCGGTAACCTGTTCCAATGAAAGGGGGCAAGATAGGAAAATGCACGCCCTCCCATTCTAGATTTATTGATCTTGCATGGCACTAACAGTTTTCATTGCTTGACCTGAGGATGCGACAGGGGACATAAGGCCTCGTCTTCTTCCTTAAAAAGGCTGGCCCCAGGCCTCGAGTTGCCTTAAACACCAGTGTGAGAAGTTTGAAATCTGCTCTTTTTTTGATGGGCAGCCAGTGTAGGGCTTGGAGCAAGGGTCGCGAGGGGAAACATCTAGGTTTATTCAAGACCATTCTTGCAGCAGTATTTTGCAGCACCTGGAGCCTAGTGAACAGTTAAATTCCCTGGCTCTGACCAATAGGGCGTTGCCATAGTCCAACCTGCTTACAATAAGCGCCTGAATCAGGGTCTTTCTTGCACCCAGGGGGATCCAAGGAAATACCTTTCTCAGCATCTTCAGGATTCCGAAACAAGGGCCCGAAAGTGATTTTACATGATCTTCGGACAACAGTTTGCTGTCCAGCAGAACTCCCAGATTCCTGACCTGCTTTGTAGGGGAAGGGGGTTCCCCCAGCTCAGTGGGCCACCAATCTGGCGTCCAGAGTTCCTCCGCCTTCCCAAACAGGACAATCTCCATTTTATTGGAGTTCAACTGGAGGAAATGATCCCCCATCCATTCCACTATGTTCAATATACAGGTCTTGACCTTGGCTCTGGTGACAGCAGGGTCTGAATCGAATGGAATGATCACCTGCGTGTCATCCGCATAAGAAATCGTTTCAAAGCTGGTCGGTCTTATGATGGCGGACAGAGGGGCCAAAAATATGTTGAACAGAGTGGGGCTTAGGATGGACCTGTTACAGGGATTCTGCTCAGACACCGAACTGTGCATAGAGTCTTAGGACCTCAGTGAATTAGGGTGTACCAAAACTCACCTTAGTACCCAAAATCCCCAACCAGACTAGCAATCAGTGTCACATTAGCTCTTCATCCTATAGCAAAGAAACCAATGATTAGACAACCTAGAACATGCAACTAAGGACCATCTCAGGAATAGTGGGAAGTGAGAACGCTCTTTTGTTATACGTTCCTACCAGTCCACAACAGGAGTAAAATAGAGACCCGGTAAGGTTAAAATGTTTATTTTAACTACGGGATCTCAAGCGCAGTATTTTAATCAACATAAGCATACATATGGAGGGCGTGGTTTGAGCGCCGACCGGGATGGGCGTGTGAGCGTGCAGCTCCGCGCCGAGTCCCGATACTTCTCCTGTTATTGCCGCCTATAATGCCTCTGGAGACACGGATTCACCACCTAAGGTGAAGGTGAATTGGAGCAGAGTGTCTGGTTGCTGGCGGGACCTCGGGGGACGAGTGGCGAGTGGATCCCAGAGCCCGGAAGAGCCGGGCCGAGCACAAAGACAAGATGGCGGCGTGAAGCTCCGGAGTGGCTCGGAGACGGTGAACGCCTGAAGCTGGAGCGCTAATCGCTGGAGGCTGCCGGTCAGTGCAAAGGGAGCGGAGGCGCGCCTGGAGGCATCTTCGGCGCTGAACGAGGGGGTAGAAGATATCGTCCCCCAGATAGCGGTGAGTGCGGCGCCCTAACACCCCTCCCCCCCCGCTCCCCGTCCTGGAAGCTGGAGCGAGACGGGCGGACCTAGGGCTGCGGTGCCTGCAGCGGGCGACGGGCGCGCACATGGAGCGCTGATCTGGGCCGTATGGCGGGGGGCCGCACGAGTGAACAGACCATCCGCCTGAGGAGCTACCGATACGGGCAGACGGCGGACTCTGACGCCGCGGTGGCAGAGGGACTAGAACGAGCAACGCCGGGGTCCCTGCTCTTCGGGGGGCACAACGACATCCGTGGGTAGCGGGGAGTGTGAAGCGCCCTGCATGCCGGTGGGGACCGAGGGGGCTTGCTATATCGGCAGGACATCACCCGCCAAGGCCACTGAAAGTGCGGAGGTGGAGCACAATGGAGCATGGACTGGGCCTGCGCTACTGAACTGCAGCCAAATACTGGGTCGAGCAGCCGGCGCATTCACTCCGGGGGGCGCCCGCCTCCTTGTTCAGATAGACATTATTGACCCGGACAGCGGGAATTGGAGAGTGGCCCGGGTCCCTGACAGTGGCGGACAGCTGTGAACTACCGGCAGCGACCGGAGCCTGGGGGTGTACCCCGGGGTCACGGAAGACGTGAGGAAGGGGCAGGAACGATCTCTGCTGAGGTGTGTGGCGCCCTGTTTTACATAGACGCTGTCTTCCCCGGATTGTGGCAATAGTTGGTGGGACTGTGAAAGGAGCGCTGTGGGTAGCGAGGCTATTGGCGGTGGCCTAGGGGGAGCATCTACCGTGGCCAAGATGGCCGCTACTGGCGGGGTTTTGAACACACCCCTAGAACAAGAGGACGCGGCCACCTTGGTCCAAGCTGGCGGTACCCGGTCCCCACGGGAGGACTCTACGCCGGAACAGAGGCTGAACCTGCGTCTCGATGCTATCCTGGAGGCGATCACCGCGACGAAGGAAACGCTGCACCACGATATAGCGCAGGTTACGACGGGGCTGGGCCTACTGAGAGCAGACCATGCCAAGCTCTCCGATAAAGTGAAGGAACATGACCAGTTACTCCTGGACCTGAAACCTGCTGTGGTGACGGCGGAACACAAACTGACTGATATTCTTGGTCGTTTGGCGACTCTGGAGCGACGGGCGGAGGATGCGGAAAGTCGTAACAGGAGAAATAATGTGAGGGTGGTGGGCCTTCCGGAGAAGATTGAGAAAGATGATGCGGTGGCATACATGGAGGACTGGTTTAAAACGGTCGTGGCGCCGGAGGGGCTCTCTCCTTTCTTCTCCCTGGAAAGAGCGCATAGAGTTCCGACTAGGCCACCCTTAGAGGGCCGACCACCAGGACCGATGGTGGTGAAACTGCTGCATTACAAGGATCGCGACCTGTTGATACAAAGAGCACGGTCCCAGGGCCCTTTCCGAGTGGACAATAGCAATGTCACGATCTTTCCGGACTATACGCAGGAAGTACAGAAAAACAGAGCGATTTTGGAAAAGGTGATGGACAGAGTTTCTGAATGATGCAGAATACTCCTACCCAGTCAAGAGATCAGGGCTTGATCCATCACCGTTTTTTAGCTCACTGCACCATCCCAGCTCAGAACCTGGCTACATGCAAATTAGTCTGTTCCTGTCCCAGTGCATGATGGGAACAGGGCAAACCAAACTACCAAGCCAATTCTTATACTGGGAAGGAGACAAGCTTCCGGGGACCGGTTTCTGGCATTTCAGCCGTCGTCGGCCCGGCTTGCTTGAATCCTGATGGTGCAATGAGCTAGGGACTCACGTCTGAGTATACCCTCCCACACTTAGTGTGGATAAAATCAATTTTGGAAAAGGTGATGGACAGAGTTTCTGAATGATGCAGAATACTCCTACCCAGTCAAGAGATCAGGGCTTGATCCATCACCGTTTTTTAGCTCACTGCACCATCCCAGCTCAGAACCTGGCTACATGCAAATTAGTCTGTTCCTGTCCCAGTGCATAATGGGAACAGGGCAAACCAAACTACCAAGCCAATTCTTATACTGGGAAGGAGACAGGCTTCCGGGGACAGGTTTCTGGCATTTCAGCCGTCGTCGGCCCGGCTTGCTTGAATCCTGATGGTGCAATGAGCTAGGGACTCACGTCTGAGTATACCCTCCCACACTTAGTGTGGATAAAATCAATTTTGGAAAAGGTGATGGACAGAGTTTCTGAATGATGCAGAATACTCCTACCCAGTCAAGAGATCAGGGCTTGATCCATCACCGTTTTTTAGCTCACTGCACCATCCCAGCTCAGAACCTGGCTACATGCAAATTAGTCTGTTCCTGTCCCAGTGCATGATGGGAACAGGGCAAACCAAACTACCAAGCCAATTCTTATACTGGGAAGGAGACAAGCTTCCGGGGACCGGTTTCTGGCATTTCAGTCGTCGTCGGCCCGTCTTGCTTGAATCCTGATGGTGCAATGAGCTAGGGACTCACGTCTGAGTATACCCTCCCACACTTAGTGTGGATAAAATCAATTTTGGAAAAGGTGATGGACAGAGTTTCTGAATGATGCAGAATACTCCTACCCAGTCAAGAGATCAGGGCTTGATCCATCACCGTTTTTTAGCTCACTGCACCATCCCAGCTCAGAACCTGGCTACATGCAAATTAGTCTGTTCCTGTCCCAGTGCATGATGGGAACAGGGCAAACCAAACTACCAAGCCAATTCTTATACTGGGAAGGAGACAAGCTTCCGGGGACCGGTTTCTGGCATTTCAGTCGTCGTCGGCCCGGCTTGCTTGAATCCTGATGGTGCAATGAGCTAGGGACTCACGTCTGAGTATACCCTCCCACACTTAGTGTGGATAAAATCAATTTTGGAAAAGGTGATGGACAGAGTTTCTGAATGATGCAGAATACTCCTACCCAGTCAAGAGATCAGGGCTTGATCCATCACCTTTTTTTAGCTCACTGCACCATCCCAGCTCAGAACCTGGCTACATGCAAATTAGTCTGTTCCTGTCCCAGTGCATGATGGGAACAGGGCAAACCAAACTACCAAGCCAATTCTTATACTGGGAAGGAGACAAGCTTCCGGGGACCGGTTTCTGGCATTTCAGCCGTCGTCGGCCCGGCTTGCTTGAATCCTGATGGTGCAATGAGCTAGGGACTCACGTCTGAGTATACCCTCCCACACTTAGTGTGGATAAAATCAATTTTGGAAAAGGTGATGGACAGAGTTTCTGAATGATGCAGAATACTCCTACCCAGTCAAGAGATCAGGGCTTGATCCATCACCGTTTTTTAGCTCACTGCACCATCCCAGCTCAGAACCTGGCTACATGCAAATTAGTCTGTTCCTGTCCCAGTGCATGATGGGAACAGGGCAAACCAAACTACCAAGCCAATTCTTATACTGGGAAGGAGACAAGCTTCCGGGGACCGGGTTCTGGCATTTCAGCCGTCTTCGGCCCGGCTTGCTTGAATCCTGATGGTGCAATGAGCTAGGGACTCACGTCTGAGTATACCCTCCCACACTTAGTGTGGATAAAATCAATTTTGAAAAAGGTGATGGACAGAGTTTCTGAATGATGCAGAATACTCCTACCCAGTCAAGAGATCAGGGCTTGATCCATCACCGTTTTTTAGCTCACTGCACCATCCCAGCTCAGAACCTGGCTACATGCAAATTAGTCTGTTCCTGTCCCAGTGCATGATGGGAACAGGGCAAACCAAACTACCAAGCCAATTCTTATACTGGGAAGGAGACAAGCTTCCGGGGACCGGTTTCTGGCATTTCAGCCGTCGTCGGCCCGGCTTGCTTGAATCCTGATGGTGCAATGAGCTAAGGACTCACGTCTGAGTATACCCTCCCACACTTAGTGTGGATAAAATCAATTTTGGAAAAGGTGATGGACAGAGTTTCTGAATGATCCAGAATACTCCTACCCAGTCAAGAGATCAGGGCTTGATCCATCACCGTTTTTTAGCTCACTGCACCATCCCAGCTCAGAACCTGGCTACATGCAAATTAGTCTGTTCCTGTCCCAGTGCATGATGGGAACAGGGCAAACCAAACTACCAAGCCAATTCTTATACTGGGAAGGAGACAAGCTTCCGGGGACCGGTTTCTGGCATTTCAGCCGTCGTCGGCCCCGCTTGCTTGAATCCTGATGGTGCAATGAGCTAGGGACTCACGTCTGAGTATACCCTCCCACACTTAGTGTGGATAAAATCAATTTTGGAAAAGGTGATGGACAGAGTTTCTGAATGATGCAGAATACTCCTACCCAGTCAAGAGATCAGGGCTTGATCCATCACCGTTTTTTAGCTCACTGCACCATCCCAGCTCAGAACCTGGCTACATGCAAATTAGTCTGTTCCTGTCCCAGTGCATGATGGGAACAGGGCAAACCAAACTACCAAGCCAATTCTTATACTGGGAAGGAGACAAGCTTCCGGGGACCGGTTTCTGGCATTTCAGCCGTCGTCGGCCCGGCTTGCTTGAATCCTGATGGTGCAATGAGCTAGGGACTCAAGTCTGAGTATACCCTCCCACACTTAGTGTGGATAAAATCAGAGCGTCCTTTCTAGCAGTTAAAAAAGAACTGAGGGAAGAGGGGATTCAGTACTCCTTACTCTTCCCTGCCAAACTAAGGGTTATCCTTGATGACAGGACGCACTTCTTCCACACTCCCGAAGAAGCTTGGTCGTGGCTGGAACTGTACCGTGCTGGAATGGACCGCACGCATCAAAGCGGTAGGGAAAGGCCGAAACTGATCAGGATTAGGAAGTCGCAGCACATTCGCTCGCGGAATAAACTCCAGCGGGCCATGCGAGATGCCCAGATGGCGGATGGCAAGAAAGGGGCAGTGGCTGCGACGGCAAGCATTACAGGTTCGCAGCTGGAAAGAACGTCGGAGGGGTCGGCCTCGGAGGAGGAAGGTGAGAAATCTGGAGGGGATGAATCGGAAACGGGGAGTGCGAAGGGACCAGTGGTCACCCCACAGACTTCAGATGGACTGTTTAATGAATAAAGTTTCGGTGAACCCAGTAACCCTGGGGTACCTGTTGGGACAGACTCTCCAGACTTTTGGTACTATCAGGTATGGGGCTGTGCAGGCAGCATGGGACTGAGGGCGTGGGGTGGGAGCTCTGCCTACCCTGGATCGGTGTTCTATCACCCTCTTGTGGCCCTTAAGGCCTTCTGTGGTGACGACCACAGATTAGTGTAAGTGTGTGATTTTGATGGTTTGGAATGGGGCTGAAGCTGGGTTATTAGGTCCTGTCCTGGGGAGTGGGGTTTGGGGTGTTTTACGAGGGTGTTGGGAAGGGGGACGCAACTGCTGCAATGCGGGGCACAACTGTTTGATGCGGATACTGTACGGAAAAGACTATAATGGGGTCGTTACCTAATGTGAAATGTATTACATGGAATGTCCGCGGACTTCAAACAATGGTGAAACGCCATAAGGTGCATGCATACTTGGTAAGGCGGGGAGTGCAGATAGCAATGCTTCAAGAGACTCATTTAACTAAGAAAGAATGTGGAGCCTTACAAAGGAGGTTGCGGGGTCAGGTGTTTGGCACTACCTTTTCAGCCTTTGCCAGAGGGGCCCTAATATGGGTAAGATTGGGGACACTGTTCCAAGTCACGGCGCAGTGGGTTGATTCCGAGGGTAGATATGTAGCGGTTGAGGGGCGACTTTACTGTAGGGAGGTGGTATTGTATAGTGTGTATGCCCCCAATTCCGATCAGGCCCGCTTTTTTGATGGCTTGACGAGCTCGCTGGCCCATTTTCTGGCTGGCCCTGTCTTATTAGGGGGCGACTTTAACTCGATCACTGATGTGGCACTGGATAGGTCGCACCCACCTTTAGTCGACTCCCCGGTGCGTAGGCTGGCAGCTCACAGGAAAGAATGGCAGGAAAAGTGGGGATTGATTGATGTGTGGCGGGAGCAGCATCCTGAGATTAGGGATTACTCTTACTTTTCTACAATACACGAACTGCATGTTAGACTAGACGCAGTGCTGTGTAGTAGCACTTTGGCGACGGTGGTGGCTCATACTGAGTACTTGACCAGAACCATATCAGATCACAATCCCTTATTGGTGTCAGTGCAGTGGCAACAGCCTAGGTCGGCGGTCCCATCATGGCGGCTGAGGCCTGAAACGCTAGAAGATCTGGTGTTCAGTGACACGGTTCAACAGGGCATTGATCGCTATTTTGCAGAGAATGAGGGTTCTGCCTCGTCACGATCGGTAGAGTGGGATGCGATGAAAGTGGTGGTGAGAGGCGTGTGCATGGGTAGATTCTCGAATGCGCGGACAGCTGTCCTGAATGATCTGGTGAAGGCGGATGTGGTGTTGAGGGGCTTGGAACAACAGAGGCCGGAACGACCAGACTTACAGGAGAGATTGGTGGAGGCTAAGGAGGCGGTGGCGACTGAGACTGAACGGTTGAGGTGCTATGATTATAAGCTGTACAACATCAAGGTACATGAGCAGCATGATAAAGTGGGTGCTCTCCTTGCCAAGCTTGCAGATCCGGAGCCTAGGGGGTGTCCGATCATGAGTATAAGAACGGAGGGGGGGGGAGGTAGTCTGCTCGCAAACAGTGGTGATGAAGTGCTTTCAGTCCTATTACACGGGACTCTATAGATGCCACCTGGAGGCGGAGGAGGCTGAGATAGGCAACCACTTGGCCTCGATCCCGCTGCCGGTACTGGACGGCGAGGATGCTAAGGACCTGGGGGGTCCCATAACGCTAGCAGAGGTGAGAGTAGCAATTAAACAGATGGCTCGAAATAAGACCCCAGGGGTGGACGGCTTACCAATAGAATTCCATGCCAAATTTGTTGACACCCTAGCACCAAAACTGTTGGTGGTGTACTCGGAGGCCAAGCAGTTGGGTTGCCTGCCTGAGTCAATGCGGGAGGCGCTAGTAGTGCCACTGTTGAAGCCAGGCTAGGATGCGCTGAATGTGACGTCCTACTGACCCTTGTCGATGCTGACGGTGGATTATAAGATCCTGAGTCGCATTCTGGCCACCAGGTTGCTGCCGCACATGACCATGCTAGTGCATAGAGACCAAGCGGGGTTTATCCCGACTAGGAATACCTCCATGAATATTCGACGGCTGGTTCGGATTTTGGATGGTGCCGGGACTTCGGTTCTTGACTCCGTGGTGTTCGCAGTTGATGTCGAGAAAGCTTTCGATAGCCTCGAGTGGGAGTATCTAGATGAGGTGCTGCTGAAATTCGGACTCGGGGAAGGAATCCGGAGGTGGACAAGGGTGCTTTACGCGTCGGCTAGGGCGAGGGTGCGCCTGGGGCCGCTGGTGTCTCCGGCCTACCCTGTTTGTAGAGGGACGAGACAGGGCTGCTCGTTGTCCCCCCTGCTGTTCGCCTTGGCGATGGAGCCGCTAGCGGCACAGGCGAGGTCAGGCGCCGTGTACAGTGGGATTGCGCAGGGGCCGGAGTCGCATTATATATCGTTATATGCTGATGATTTGCTGCTGTACTTAGCAGATGCCGAACGGTCTCTGGAGGGAGCAGTGGATATGCTGGTTAGATTCGGTCGGTTATCAGGCCTTAAGGTAAATTGGACTAAGACCTGCATATTCCCATTGCGGGCGGGCACGCCCTGCCCCCCACTGGAGAGGGAGGTACTGTGGGAACCTTCGGGCTTCACCTACCTAGGGGTGCGCATTTATCACAGGGCGGCGGACCTCTTGGAGGGGAACATAGGGCGTTGCATTCGTGCACTGAGGGGCAGCATGGCATTTTGGGCCTCTCTTCCTCTGTCAGTATTGGGCCGAGTGGCGCTGTTAAAGATGGTGGCGCTTCCACTGCTGCTTTATTATTTTCGTACTCTGCCGGTGTGGATTCCACAGCGGGTCTTCAAGGAACTGAAGATGCTGGTGACTGGCTTCCTTTGGGGCCATGGCAGGCGGAGGGTGGCGCTGGAAACCCTAATGAGGCCTAAGATTGAAGGGGTGATGGCAGTCCCCGATTTTGAACTATACTACCTGGCGGCGCAACTGCAGATCCTAACACAGAATGTGGCTAGAGAGTTTAGGGGGCCTGAGAGTGACCGTGGTACTGGTATTCAAAGGTGCGTCCTGTCTTATATAATCATGCAACAGAAATTGGACTCGAGGGATCTCACGGTGGAGGAGAGGACGCCTAAGATGTGTTGGCAAAGGAGTCTGAAAAGAGCGAGGAAAATCCGGCCGTATGCACCGGAGATACCGCTGGGGATGTTGACCGCGCTGCCGCATGGGGGCGATTGGTCCAGGCTCCTGGAATGGGAGGAGTTGGGTCTACAGATGGTGGGGGATTTATACGTTGGTCCCCTATCAAACGTTGCAGGAGCAGTTTGGCTTGCCAGACGGTACCTTTCTATTTCACGCGGCAGTGGTAGCGGCGATGCAAAGGTATTGGGGGATGGGGCTTGCCGAGCCGGAAGTGACCATGGCGTGTCAATACGTGGTGATGGCCGCGGGCACTGTTAAGGCGGTCACGTGCCTCCATACAAGGATGTTGTCAGAGGGGCTAGCGCCACTGCTGGCTTTGAAGTCGCGATGGGAGAATAGCATAGGCAAGCCCATACCGGACACGGTCTGGAGCCAGGTCCTGAGGCGGACGTGGAAGGGCACGAGAAACGCACGATTTCAGCAGGTGCATTTCTTTATAATACACAGGGCGTACCTGACTCCGGAGAGGATAAAGCGCTACTTCCAAGTGCTTGACGCGGTGTGCCCACGATGCTTGGCGCCCGAGGTTGATTTGGATCACCTGTTGTGGGAGTGTCCGAACCTGGGGACGTACTGGCCGGAGGTGGGGGAACTTTTGAAAGCGGTAACTGATAGGGAGGTGGACTTTGATATGGCGGCATGTCTCCTGCTCTGGTTCCCTCATACTAAAAAAACGAGAATTACAAGTCAATTTATTGATTTGGGACTCATGTTGGCACAAAGAGGGATAACTTGGCACTGGAAATCTAGAGAAGGCCCATCGGTGAGGAGATGGACGAATGAGCTGTTGAAGTGGGCAGGCTGTGAAAGCATTATTAGAATGCGGCAGGCTACTAGACTTGGCAGGGAGAGCTGTTTGGAAATGGCAAGAGCTTGGGAGATGGTGGTGCAGGCATTGCGTGATTACATGGTGGAGGGTGAGGAGGAGGAGCCATGGTCCAGGAGGATTCCGTGTACTATTAGCGATTGCGAACAACTCCTGATGTGTGACGTGCCCCAGAGATAGTACGGATTTGGATTGCCCGCATTAGCACCAGCAGCAGCAGTTGGGGGGGGGGGGGGGGGGGTGTGGAGGGCGTTTTAAGGGAGGTGGCTCGAACTAGCGGCGCGGACCAGAGTCAGAGGATAGAACTTAGGATTGACCCAGGGAGCCGGGGGCCCCCGGGATGGAAGGTAGGCGCTCTGGTAACAATACTGGGTGGTTCTGGTCGGAGGACTCGGGAGTGCTATAGATGGCAGTGTGTTGGTTGGGGCACGTGCTGTTGACGGTATTTCCGTGAGACTTTTGAGTTCGCTGGTTGGTGCATGGGGGGAGGGTTTAGGGGGGTAAAAAGCAGATACTGAACAGTGAAGCTGATCGAATACCTGGGAAGGGAGTACACGGAAGCATCCTCCTGAGAAGGACAGATCTGGCGCGCCGCCCAGCCTCCGGGATGTGGGCTAAATGGCTGTGTACGATATATCTGTCATTGTGAAGGTTGGGACGCTGTGAGTGTACTGATCGGCCTATTCTTGAGTCTTGTTTCTAACTCTGCAATAAAAATAAATAAAATAAAAAAAACATCAGCAAACATATGATTAAGAATAATACGGTCAGCATGGTTACAATTCCATGAAATACAAAAGGAGGAATCATATTGTAATGATAGTGCAAACAGGTAATAAAAGCGCCTATTTGAAGCACCCTCCCTATCCAGGAACTATGTATTATAAAACTGTGGAAGGTCTCTTGCGCTTTCTTAGGGGTACCCAATTTACCTGTCCACTCAGTAATTGTAAATTACATCAGGAACGGTTAGTCTCTCTGCATACCCGGAATCTTCCAAGTGTGTTCAATTCTGGCACGTTTGCTATGATAAAGGCGCCAGAATCCTATTCGGCTTACAGCTGCCAAATTGTTGTGTCTAGAATGTGTTACACGGACACGCCGATAAACAGGCTTGCACATTATGATAACCTTGGCGGCTCATTACTCACTGTACAGACTGGGGACACAATGTATTTCTAGAGATGTTGAAAAACAAACCTTTTCTCATATATAGACCTTCGTGAAAGCGAACTCTGCAAAAACAACTAAGCAGTGTTGTGTGCAAAAAAGCAGCAAAAGGAAAAATGGGGGTTTAAACTCCTAATAATCCATGCTAACTTAACATGCACGCAGAAAGAGGCCCATAAACCACACTATACCCCCCCATGTTCGGGGAACACACAGCACTCAGGGCAAACATCATAGAACGCAGAGGTCAAGTTCAAGGGAGACAGAACCAAGTTCAGAAAGTTTGCCAAACTTGAAATTTAGGAATGAAAAGTAAAAAAAATCCAAATCAGTGAATACTAACAAACGTGGCCATGGTGTGTGAAAAGACCTCAAATATGTGAGGAAAAATCTCCACAAAAATTTTAAATATTCAGGAGTGCAGCACGTGTCTATGAAGCAAAAAAAGTAATACTTCAGTCCAACAATGTGTAAGCACCAAATGTTGCAACTGCTTCCAACAAGAAGTCGTTGTTTTCATCCATGAACATTCCAGCCATCCAATTAAGCAAAGGGAAAGAACATACATGTTCCTCAATCGCCGTAGCTTCTAGAATTATCAGAGGACAACTCGGGCTTATTTCAAGATAAATGCGATCCAGAAAGTCATTGGCCGCAGTCCAAATTTTCCAATTGCCTAGAACCCCATGTGCCGATGCACAGGCCATAATCCCGGTACTAGAACAGTCTATTTCATGAGCAACTAAGGGACTCATTAGTAGATTAAAATCCAGTTTAGGAAACACTGTGTTGCATAGACACAAATCAAGGGCCCATTCGAAATCACAATCCAGGCAATGGAAAACAGGCTGCACGCAAGTGAAGAAAGTGAACCGGAAGGATAAACCATACGCCACACTTACAGTCGCCAAAGGCATCGCTCCATAGTGTTCTAGCATCCGGTCATGCAGGTGGAGCAACCAGGACTGTACGTCGTGGGGCACAAACCGTGCATCCATTTTGCAGTAAACAAAACAATAGCAGAATGCCGGTGCCCAAATCCAGGAGCAAGGGGAAACCTCCAAAGACACTTGAAAAAATCGAATGAATAAATGCAGGGATCACACCGACTATAGTCTGAAACGAAGTAACAAGGCCAGAGCATACTACTCTAAAAGAAATGCACCAAGCCAGTAGTCAACGAGGCGTTTAAGATTGTGTGGATCAAAGCACCGAAGTGCAAGGGCAGGTCCGTGTTTAATAAAGCATTTACTTCAGTAAGAGTATTTGCAACATGAAGGACGAATGTCTCACGCATAGATTTAAGGGGAACTTCCTTCTGGGACAAAAGAGCTCTTATTCTGCTCATCTTGTTGAACTCTGCCTTCAAGGTCGGAATCGAGGGCCAGATGGAAGCATCAAGCCTGCCATGCGGCGGAGGGAACAACACATTCTTGCAACAAGTTACACGCTGGGAAACGGTAACAATGTAAGCAATACTGGCGTGCATCCCACCACACTCTTCATTATTTAATAATAAATAACTACCATTAGCAAGCAGTGTGAATGTAGGTGTAATGGCCGGGACTGGGGTGCCTTTTAAAACACACGCTAAATTTGGTGGCAGCACATTACACAAGCTGTGCAACTGAAGATTTCTGCATGTTAATAAATGGTCTGGTGTAGTGATGCAATTTTCGCCATTCAAAAACACTTCTTTACCATCCCTCAAACATCTGTAAGTAAATGGGAGATTCCAAATTTCATGAAGATATGCTCCACCCAGGGGCTCAAATCTGCCTTTAGCATAGTGTTTCATGCAATTCTCGAATTTGAAAAGCGAGAACGGTAAGGTTATTAACCCATGGATAAGCCAAACAGCCGAATTTGCCTCCGCTACAGAAAAAGGCAATGGTTCTAATTTCTCAATATGCAACAGGGAAAACATGGCATCTTTCATTGACATAAATTGCTGTTTCATAGTCAAATTAAAAGGCAGAAATAACAAGCTTGTGTTAATTTAACGCAATTGATTTTGCCCATGATACAACACTGCAACATCTTCTTGCACAATATCAACCACTGATACACAATATTATCCAAGGTGTAAATTCGGGAAGAAAGCGTGTTAATGCTATTATCTACAACAGCAAGGACTTTTTCTAAATTGGCCTGATCTATAGCTCTAAGCCTAGAAGCAGCTTCAATTTTAAATAGTTTCCAAACTTCATTGTAAGCAGCATGAATCCATCTTTTAGATCTACCACCAGCAGGGCCTTTCACAAAATCATTTAAATCAACAGTTTCAGTGAGTTTGGACTAATGCGACTGAACAGAAGCTAAGGATGAATGTCTGAGCCAACTCTGGCACAATTTGCCTACAGAATAGGTGGTAACTGAATGAATGGTGAGTCTGAAAACGGGGATCAACTCTAACCGCCGTATAGCCAGGGAGTCAGACCCAGAAAGTGGATGCTGGCAGGAATCTCCACTTTTTTTGCCATAGCAACCAGCCTTCGGGATTAATGCTGGAAACATTAAAAGAGGAATTACTAAACAGTTGTCTGTATTTCGCTCAAGGGCTTGATGGAGCAAGGATTCGCACATACAGCGACTTGCTCGTACTCATGAACCTCACCTATCGTTAACGAAGTAACCAACCTGTTTGTTTACTAATCTGTGCACTTCTACACTTACATGGGGTATCCGAGAGAAGCTTGCTTATGTGTTTTTTAATCCTAATACGCTTGCATCTAAAATGGTTGCTGCTACGCGGGAATTTCTACTGCCATTGCGTCTGTCATACCCACGTGACATGACGTACTCGCAGTTGTGGAGGGAACCCTGTCGCATCTGCGCACTAGTGCTAAAATGGCTGTTCTGTGTTCTCACATGCAAGAGGCTTGCACTGCTGCTTTTACTAAGCTGTTCGTTTTTCTTAATCCTAATGCTATAGTTTATTATAAAGTAATGGGTATAGTGTAGAAAGTCATGGTATACAGTGTAATCATTTATTTCTGTGTTCTAAATTGTTTCTTTTTACTTTTCATGTATCGTGTTCTATGGGCCTGGGAGGTGCTTACTTCTCCACTTTGAAAGTCCTTTCGGCGCATGTCCCTCGGCAGAGGGGAGATGAACTCTGTGGCATTGAAACCCAGCCAGATGGCAGCAACAGCCAAGATGCGCCTGTCAAGACGAACCCTCACCTGCTAGAAGAAGCTGAACTGTACTGAAATTATTACAATGTATTCAATGTTAAATTCACCATTGTTAACCGAAAGGCATATGTCATGGGAACCTGAAATTTAATGGGCGAAGACGAAATTTAAATAAGAAGACTGAGAAAGTCCAAAATTTAGGTGGTGGGATGACCTGTCCTCCTCCTTTGTCCTATCCAAATTGGAGATCATTACACTTGCAACATTGGGGGTGGCACACTGACCTGAAAAACAGTATAACTAGAGTAGGTTTAGCTAGAGAAATTGTCCGACTTGTCTGAATAGCTGACCTGTCACTAACCCAACGCACTCAATAGGTGACTAAGAGCAGAGAGCTGCGGAGCACTCTGTCGGGAGGTTTGAGAAACCCAATAGGGGTTTTTGGGAAGTGAAAGAGGTTGGCGAAGCACTTTGTTGGTGAAAAGTTGTAACCCAATCGGGGTTTTGGCAGATTCCTTGCAGAGAGGGAGTAGCGCAGGCGTTGCAACCGAAACTGCGGGTACTGGTCTTAACCTTTGGTGATCCGGTCCTGATCCAAATTCTGGGGTTATCCTGTCCTGATTGTCCATGAGCTGCACCTGCTCGCCTACTGACACTGAAGTCTTTGGGGTTTCTTCTGTCCTTTCCAACTGACCTGTGGCCCGGGTTGGTGTTTACACTGTTCTAGGTAAATATAAATATGTGTGGGTGATTGTCTTTCTAAATTGTGTCCTTTTCTTTACCCTCCCTGAAATATTTGCAAAGTTTGATTGCATATGTTCCTTTCATTCCCGTCCCTTGGTAAATGAGATTTTCATGTATTACTGTCTATTAGCGTGTTCCAATTTTCAACCCACCTTTAGTCAATGCTAAATCATTTTCATATAGTATATGTTCCTTTTTCTTACCCTCCCTTTAAGGAGATAAGCTGAATTTATAGTATGTTCCAATTCTTACCTTCCCTATAGTTATGTGCTGAATTAAACCTAGATTTACATATTGTGTTCTCTTTTTCCAAACTGCCAATGAATTGCGAAAGTTCTTGGGTTTATTATGTTCCCTTTCTTTAGCCTCCTTTAATCAAGTTGCGAAAGTCTGTTATCTAACTTTTGCCTGTTTCTTGTTTTACCTTTTAATCTATCTTATACATAGTTATACACTGTTTCTGATCTTGGTTATTGATAGTTTGATTGCTTTTAACCTATGGCTTTTGACTTTTGATGATGATGATTAGATAAAGAGTTTGAACCTACCCTGAGTCTGTGGTTTTTATATAATGCAAATGTAATGATATTTTTGAGTGCCTTTTACCTTATCTAACTCCCTGATTCATCGTGTTTAGGTATCTAGTGACAAGGATTGGTAAGTTACTGATATAGGAATTAGTATAAACACCAACTGGTAGTAGAGCATGGGTTAACCTGTCTGAGGTGATAAGAATTGACAACATGTGTTTTTGAAATATGGGCCCAGGCGATTATTGGTAAGACCCTAGTCGGGTGACCTGCACGCTCTGTCAGGCGTACTGATAAAATTACTCCAATTGGGGAATTCACCCAAATCAGGAAATTAAGGAGCATTTAACTTTTTAGAAGTAGACAATCCAAAGCATGTGGTTTGTGAAATAGTATCATTCAGAAACAACATATGGTTTGGGATGAGACATGCACGATGCAAAGCCTCAGTGCCTTGCACTTGACAACTTTTAGAACCCCAAACAGATTTAAGATCAATAGTATCTCTCCACAGTTCATAGCCCCCAACAGCCAACTGGTCAATAAAGGACTTTGAATAAAGTAATTTGGTGTGGGTAAGTCTAACCTTGGAGAATTACTCTCCAGTCAATTTAAAATAAAATGCATTAGGGTTGGATTGATCAAAATCAGTAAAATAGGAAAACTTAAAAAAAAATGTTCTCGAGCTACCTTCCACTGGTGCAGGACAATGTTCCCACTGTGTGAAATTAACCATGCTTCTAAATGTGCTAGTCTTATGCAGAAAGTGATTGCCAAAATGTTGGTAACAGTACAAATCAACCATAATTCACAGACTCTAAATTCAAATCTTCAGCATCGAAGGCAGCATAATATTTCAAATCAGTAAATAATCAACAGCTTTTACATCCCAATCATCGGAGCGAATATTTTGTTTAACCACATCCCCCATAGAAACACGGAGTACATTGGGAACATTAATAACCTCTGTGGGACCATGAATCTGGACCTTTACAGCATCCCATACAATCCCATCTAAAACAGGCCAAGCAGTTATATTTACAAATGTCTGGTCCCTCTTCATGATGAGCGAAGAGGAGTGGGGAGCCAAAATTCCATCAATCACTCGTATTGACGTTCTTTCCTCAACATAGTGTCCATTGATAAAACAAAAAAAAATACCACAAATCGTATGGACATTGTTGGACCTAGATTACCCAAGTCTACATAAGGTAGCTTGGCACAGTAGTGGCTACAGCTAACTCAAGGCGTTGGCTAAGTACTTACAAGTCTCACTCACAGTAACTCAGTGATGAACCACTAAAATAAAGACACGACACCACTGTTTGGAAAAATACCGTTACCTTTTATAAAAATAATATGACTCTTGGGATTCAAATTACACAGGATACGACATCAGATTCTCACAGAAATAATCATTATACCTTTGCTTTGGAAAAATACATTTCACTCTCCTTGCTGTGGAAAAGGGGCAGTAAAACACATTCGATTGACCAGGGTTCAGTAATGAGGAAGTGACACTCTTTTGGAATTAAAAGAAACCTGTTAGATTTACACTATGCAGGGTTACACATCTACATCACCTATCTGGCATGTACATTTCATAACAGTTTCAGAGTGCTCTTTAGAGATATTAGCCTGCTTCAGTAGTAGTTTTCAAGACCCTAGTATCTCTACCCTGTAACCAACTCTGTAATTACCCTGGTGTATCAAGCTAACTCACCGCTCTGATCAACCCTGGTTTCTACAATGAACTCTTATTGCTACTCTTCACAACTAAGAGTTTTCACTAGCAGTTCCCAGTTCTCAGACTCTCCAGTGGCCCCTCTTCCCTGCTCCTTACTTTAGCGTGGGGACGATGATGTCCCAGTCCCCACGCGACACTGCTGCCTCAGGGCGCCTGCCGGCTTCTCTGCCTCACTCTGCCTTGGCTCTGCCGAACCGGCGCTTTGCTGGGGGGGCTGGCGGTGGATCAGTTGGGATCCCAACTCTCCCTTCCCTGCTCGTGTCTGCTTCTCTCTATGACACTCGAGCGGGGAAGGCAAAACGGAGCAACACACCTGGGCCTTCTTTCCCTCGCTCGCGCTGGCTCCTCCAGATAGCGCTCGAGCGTGGGGGATCGATGAAACTGACACGGCGCTCCGGGAATCCTTCCGACGCCTCCTCAGGCAATCCGATGGTCGCGCTACACTCCTGAGCATGCGCGATGCTCCTCGACGGCTCCGCCTCCGCTCCCGCCTCCTCAGCGACGCGCACTGCTCCGGGCCTGCTCACCTTGTTGCCCCTCCTTCCGGGGACATCCACAACTCACGGGTCATGCGCGAGCCTGACGCTGGAAGCGTCTCTTCAGGGGCCGGCTCACTTCGCCTCACAGAGGCCGATTAAGGCAGCGCGGGCGCGAGGGACCAGTGTTCCCGCTTGGCGCCGCGCTGTCACCACTCTTTCGGCCACAGTTCCTCCCCTCACCTGGTTCCAAGGGAAAACGCTGCACAGAGCGGGAGGCTCTGTCCTCAGGGTCCCAAAAGGCTCCGCTGCCGCTTGCCTCCTTCACAAAGCCTCAGGGGCACCACAGAGTTCACACCTGGCTGGAATCCACTCCCTGCTCAACGCTGGTAGGTGAAAGTCTTATCCAGGGAAATTAAGTCTCCTAGCAAGGCGTTCCACTAGGGATCAATGGGGGCAAGACTTAGAAGGGTCTTCCTTCTCAAGTAGCTTAGTTTCTTTGTCAGCAGTTGATGTTCCGAGAGGGATTGGTCAAAGGTTAAAGGGGGAACAACCCTCTGAAGAAACTGTCAGCCTCAGAGACAAACTAGCTGCTCTCAGTGTGTCCACCTCCTCTCACCACTGCCTCACTCCTCCACTCTTGGGTCAGCACAAAATGGCTGCTGGTCACTGGCCTTATATAGGGTGGCCTGAGACCTGCAGAAGTCTCTAGTTAATTCTAGAAAGTTCCCTAATGTTATCCTATGGACCTGTCCTCCAGTAGTGTCCGTTATGGCAGTTGGTGGACACCATTTTAGGTTTCTGGAGATCCCTAGATTTTCAAGGGGGCTGACTAGGCCTCACAAGTTATGAGGGAAAAATGGCGTCATCGCCAAGGAACACCTAGCCCCCTGACAGCATTAAAAATTCCTGATGGACATATGTAAAAATAAAAATAGAAACTCTGGGAGGCTAAGGGGGACAAAAATAAATAATAATGGTTAGAGTCTCCCCAGAAGCAGACAGGTCTAACACGCGTCCCCCCCAGCTGAAAGTGGGGAGAACTACCCAACCCCTTGGGAGTCCTCATCACTAAGGCGGAAATACCTGGATAGACCGTCTGCGTTGGCATGGTCCGCCCCAGGTCGGTGTTCCACCCTAAAGTCCATTCCCTGTAGGGAGATGGACCACCTTAGCAACTTGGGATTCTCCCCCTTCATTTGCATCAGCCAACGAAGAGGGCGATGGTCAGTCTGAACTAGGAAGTGCGAGCCAAACAAGTATGGCCGCAGCTTCTTCAGAGCCCAAACCACCGCAAAGGCTTCTCTCTCAATTGTACTCCACCTCCTTTCTCTGGGGAGTAGCCTTCTGGACAGGAAGACCACTGGTTGATCCAAGCCCTCATCATTTAGCTGCGATAACACTGCCCCAATGCCATGTTCTGACGCATCTGTTTGGACAATGAATTCTCTAGCAAAATCAGGGGCCTTGAGAATGGGAGCGGAACACAATGCTTGTTTCAAGGTCATGAAGGCTCGCTGGCAAGCCTCCGTCCAGACTACCCGTCGGGGTTGCTTCTTGGAAGTAAGTTCAGTGAGGGGTGCCACGATAGTGCCATACCCCTTCCCGAAGCGACGGTAATATCCAGTGAGGCCCAGGAAGGCTCGGACCTCTGTTTGAGTCTTGGGGGGCTCCCAGGCGATGATAGCCTCAATCTTTGCCTGGAGGGGCTGCACCGTCCCTCTGCCCACCAAGTGACCTAGGTACACCACCGACCCCTGTCCGATCTGACACTTGCTGGCCTTGATTGTCAAGCCAGCCTGTTGCAGGGCATGAAGAACAGCTTGCAGATGCTGCAAATGGTCCTCCCAGCTGCTACTGAAGACAGCAATGTCGTCCAGGTATGCAGCAGAAAAAGCTTCCATTCCAGAAAGGACCCTGTTCACCAGCCGCTGAAAAGTGGCAGGGGCATTCTTGAGCCCAAAGGGCATCACACGAAATTGGTAGTGTCCCTGAGGTGTAGAGAAGGCTGACCTTTCCTTCGCCTCCTCGGTAAGGGAAATCTGCCAGTACCCTGAAGTTAGGTCAAAGGTACTTAAGTATTGAGCAGCTCCCAGCCGGTCAATAAGCTCATCCGCCCGTGGGATGGGATGTGCATCAGTTTTGGTTACTGAGTTCAAGCCTCGGTAGTCCACACAGAATCTCAATTCAGGTGTGGTGCCTGGTGGGGCAGCTTTTGGTACCAAAACCACCGGGCTAGACCAAGGGCTTCCAGAAGGTTCAATCACTCCCAGCTCCAGCATCTTGGCGACTTCACTCTTGATGCTGGCCTTCACCTTGTCCGACAGCCGGTAGATTTTAGACTTCACAGGTGGGCTGTCTCCTGTGTCCACGTCATGGGTACACAGGTGGGTCCTACCCGGGACAAGGGAGAACAGAGAAGAAAATTGCTCCAGGATCTGGCGGCAATCACTCTGCTGTTCAGGAGTTAGGGATGGCGAGAGAATTACTCCCTCCACCGACCCATCTTTTTCTTGGGACGAGAGTAGATCAGGGAGAGGTTTGCTTTCTTCTTCCTCTGCTCCATCGGTTACCATCATTAAGACAACCTCGGGCCTCTCATGATGTGGTTTGAGGCGATTGGCATGCAGCACCCTGTGGGGCTGCCTCGGGGTCTTAAGATCCACCAAGTAGGTGGACTTCCCCTTCTTCTCCAAAACCTCAAAGGGGCCTGTCCAACGGTCCTGGAGGGCATTTAGCTCTCCAGGTTCCATCACCCACACCTTCTGTCCAGGCTCCAGTTCCACTGGGTGAGCGTTGTGGTCATACCACTCTTTCATAACTGCTTGGCTGGCCTCCAAGTTGTCTGAAGCTTGCTTCCACAACTTAGCCATTTGGCTCCGGAAGGCCAGCATGTAGCTCACCACGTCCTGGGGAAGCTTCCTGGGAGTCCGTTCCCATCCGTCTTTCACCAGGCTGAGAGGTCCCCGTACAGGGTGCCCGTACAAAAGTTCGAAGGGGCTAAAGCCCACTCCCTTTTGCGGCACTTCCCTGTAAGAAAACAAGAGACAGGGTAGGAGGATGTCCCATTTCCTCCGCAGGCTCTCAGGTAGACTCCGTATCATACCTTTCAAGGTTTTGTTAAACCTTTCCACAAGACCATTGGTTTGTGGGTGATAAGGAGTGGTAAACCGATAGGTAACTCCGCACTCCTTCCACATAGCCCGCATGTACGCTGAAAGGAAGTTAGTCCCCCTGTCGGACACAACCTCCTTGGGGAAACCCACTCGGGTGAAGATCCCCATCAGGGCCCTTGCCACCACAGGTGCAGTGATGGTCCTCAGAGGTATGGCCTCTGGGTACCGTGTGGCATGATCCACCAAAACCAGTATGAACCGGTGACCAGCTGAAGTTGGTGGATCCAATGGCCCCACAATGTCGATACCCACCCTCTCAAAGGGGGTGCTAACGACAGGTAGTGGTTCCAGGGGAGCTTTAAGCTTCACCCCTGTTTTCCCACTAGCTTGGCAGGACACACACGTCCGACAGTAGGTATCAGACGCCACTTTCATTCGAGGCCAGTAGAAGTGGGGGACAAGCCGGGCAAAGGTCTTGTCCTGTCCTAGATGTCCTGCCAATGGTATCTCATGAGCCAGTTCCAGTAGAAAGGCTCTAAAGCATTGAGGGACCACCAAGGCTCTGGCTGAACCATGGCCAGGTGCCTTGGGCTCACTGTAGAGGAGTCCATCCTCCCAGTAAATCCGGTAGCTCCCTTCAATGTTTCCTGCTGCCTGGGCGTTGGCCTGTTGCCGCAGCCCCTCGAGAGTAGGACACTCTTTCTGAGCTTCACAGAATTCTTCCCGGGAAGGACCTCCCTCCACATGCCATTCAGTAGGGATGGGTAGGTTTTCCAGGGAAGCAACATTCTCCCCTGTGGACTCCAGATCCACCTCCGCAGGTGGTCCATCTGTCTCACGAGGTGGAGATGTCGAGGCAGGGTCCTCCGGCCTCCTGTCCTTCTCCTCTCTGGCAGCCGGCTGGGCCATTGTTCCAGGCTCCAGCGTAAGTGAACTCCCCCTTTGGGCAGTCGCTGACCTTGTGCTGACACAAGTCCAGTCAGGGGGTCCCAGCATCTCAGAGTGAGTCTGGTACTCCACCCTCCTCCAAGCATTGTGCTCCATATCATTCCCTAACAGGCAGTCAACAGGCACGGCAGGGCTTACGGCAACTCGAAGTGGACCTGCAACCCCTCCCCACTCAAAGGGAACCTCAGCCACAGGGTAGTGGCCCAATCTGCCGTCAGCCATTACGGCGGGATGGAGTACATCTGGGATGACCTGCTCTGGAGACACCAGCTGACTCCTTACCATAGTCATGCTGGCTCCTGTGTCTCTCAGAGCCTCCCCTCTACGGCCATTGATGGTGACCCACTGCTCATACTTAGTAGTATTAGAGGGCAGTTGGTTCTTTGGAACCATCTCCTTATCTCCCAGGGACACTAAAGTGACACCCGCCCGCTCCCCTCCATTAACCAAAGGCATCTCCTCCCCGAGCACTACACTAGTGATTCCCGGGGCTTTTCCTCCAGTGGGAGGGGGTGGTCTTTTTGGGCATCTCACATCTCCTTTATAGTGTCCCACACCACCACACTCAAAACAATGAACAACCCTTGGCTGCTGGCTTTGGCCAGGGGTAGGGTTGCGAGGGGGGTTACTCTTGGGGATGAATCCTCTGCCCCTTCCTTGCGAAGTATTTTGTGGCCCTTTTGAGAACTCCCTCTTAGTTTCCCCTCCCTCTTTCTTCTGGGGGGCGCCCTGTCCTTGCTTCTGGGAATTCCCTCCAGTCCCCTTAGTCGACACCCGGGTACTAACCCAGATGTCCGCCTCCTCAGCAAGCTTCCTGGGGCTGGTCAGCTTGCTGTCCACCAGATGCTGTCTTAGTTCGGGAAGACACTTCTCGAGTAGGTGTTCCTTGAGTATGAGGTCATATAGTCCCTCATAGTCTCCTACTTCGCTGCCTCTTACCCAACCCTCCAGGGCCTTCCTGGAGTAGTCCAAAAAATCTACCCAGTTTTGCGTGCCCAGCTTGTAGCTGCCCCGGAACTTTTGCCTATATTTCTCAGGGGTCAACCCAAACTTCCTGAGCAGCGCTGACTTCATAGCCGGGTAGTAGGTCTGTTCACTCTGATCAAGGGCCAACAAAGTATCCCTGCCAGTGGGGGGCATGTATTTGTATAACCCACCTCCCCAGTGGACTTCCAGAATCCCATGGGCCCTCAGCGAGACCTTGTAGGCGGCTAGCCATTTAGCAATGTCGTCACTGGGTACATAGCAAGCCATAATATCTTTTGGTAGGTACGGTCTAGGTTCCCTGGTGTTGGTCTGGATATCGCTGCCACCATTCTCTGGTTTGGGGGTTCGTAAATTTAGGGCTTGCAAATCCATCTCTTTGATGGTCCGCTCATGCTCCAACCTCTTTTCCTCCCTCACCATGTCCATCCTGGCTAGTTCTATTCTCATCCTCCTCTCCTCCCTCCTATCTTCTAACTCGGCGTCGGTCAGGCCCCTCTCTGACACACTACTGCCCACTCTGGAAGGTGTTCTAGGACCTGTTACAAGGTTCTCCCCTCCCGCCTGGTACAGTGTTGCGGTCTCCAGGACAGTGTCCTTGTCACTTTCCTCAGGATCTACCTCCTCCCCGGAATGAGCCTCTACCCATGCCCGGATACTGGTCAGCAGCTCAACTTTTCTGGCGCCTTTCTTGAAAAACACCCCCTGCTGCTGACACCATTCCTTCAATTGGGTCACAGTATAATTTTCCAGCTCTTCCACATTTATCTCCATTTCTATTTGGAGTATAAACTGCTACACAGGAGAAATCCACAAAGTGACCTGAGGTCAACCTCCACCCACCGCCAGAAGTCAATTTAGAAAAATCAAAATTTAAATTAGGAGGGCCGCAGGGAGAAAACTCCAGGTGAGGTCTCGTGGTTGGCACTGCGTTACTAATAAGTGAGTGTAAGTACAAATCCGTTATCCCACCGCTGAAACACCAATTATGTTGGACCTAGATTACCCAAGTCTACATAAGGTAGCTTGGCACAGTAGTGGCTACAGCTAACTCAAGGCGTTGGCTAAGTACTTACAAGTCTCACTCACAGTAACTCAGTGATGAACCACTAAAATAAAGACACGACACCACTGTTTGGAAAAATACCGTTACCTTTTATAAAAATAATATGACTCTTGGGATTCAAATTACACAGGATACGACATCAGATTCTCACAGAAATAATCATTATACCTTTGCTTTGGAAAAATACATTTCACTCTCCTTGCTGTGGAAAAAGGGCAGTAAAACACATTCGATTGACCAGGGTTCAGTAATGAGGAAGTGACACTCTTTTGGAATTAAAAGAAACCTGTTAGATTTACACTATGCAGGGTTACACATCTACATCACCTATCTGGCATGTACATTTCATAACAGTTTCAGAGTGCTCTTTAGAGATATTAGCCTGCTTCAGTAGTAGTTTTCAAGACCCTAGTATCTCTACCCTGTAACCAACTCTGTAATTACCCTGGTGTATCAAGCTAACTCACCGCTCTGATCAACCCTGGTTTCTACAATGAACTCTTATTGCTACTCTTCACAACTAAGAGTTTTCACTAGCAGTTCCCAGTTCTCAGACTCTCCAGTGGCCCCTCTTCCCTGCTCCTTACTTTAGCGTGGGGACGATGATGTCCCAGTCCCCACGCGACACTGCTGCCTCAGGGCGCCTGCCGGCTTCTCTGCCTCACTCTGCCTTGGCTCTGCCGAACCGGCGCTTTGCTGGGGGGGCTGGCGGTGGATCAGTTGGGATCCCAACTCTCCCTTCCCTGCTCGTGTCTGCTTCTCTCTATGACACTCGAGCGGGGAAGGCAAAACGGAGCAACACACCTGGGCCTTCTTTCCCTCGCTCGCGCTGGCTCCTCCAGCTAGCGCTCGAGCGTGGGGGATCGATGAAACTGACACGGCGCTCCGGGAATCCTTCCGACGCCTCCTCAGGCAATCCGATGGTCGCGCTCCACTCCTGAGCATGCGCGATGCTCCTCGACGGCTCCGCCTCCGCTCCCGCCTCCTCAGCGACGCGCACTGCTCCGGGCCTGCTCACCTTGTTGCCCCTCCTTCCGGGGACATCCACAACTCACGGGGCATGCGCGAGCCTGGCGCTGGAAGCGTCTCTTCAGGGGCCGGCTCACTTCGCCTCACAGAGGCCGATTAAGGCAGCGCGGGCGCGAGGGACCAGTGTTCCCGCTTGGCGCCGCGCTGTCACCACTCTTTCGGCCACAGTTCCTCCCCTCACCTGGTTCCAAGGGAAAACGCTGCACAGAGCGGGAGGCTCTGTCCTCAGGGTCCCAAAAGGCTCCGCTGCCGCTTGCCTCCTTCACAAAGCCTCAGGGGCACCACAGAGTTCACACCTGGCTGGAATCCACTCCCTGCTCAACGCTGGTAGGTGAAAGTCTTATCCAGGGAAATTAAGTCTCCTAGCAAGGCGTTCCACTAGGGATCAATGGGGGCAAGACTTAGAAGGGTCTTCCTTCTCAAGTAGCTTAGTTTCTTTGTCAGCAGTTGATGTTCCGAGAGGGATTGGTCAAAGGTTAAAGGGGGAACAACCCTCTGAAGAAACTGTCAGCCTCAGAGACAAACTAGCTGCTCTCAGTGTGTCCACCTCCTCTCACCACTGCCTCACTCCTCCACTCTTGGGTCAGCACAAAATGGCTGCTGGTCACTGGCCTTATATAGGGTGGCCTGAGACCTGCAGAAGTCTCTAGTTAATTCTAGAAAGTTCCCTAATGTTATCCTATGGACCTGTCCTCCAGTAGTGTCCGTTATGGCAGTTGATGGACACCATTTTAGGTTTCTGGAGATCCCTAGATTTTCAAGGGGGCTGACTAGGCCTCACAAGTTATGAGGGAAAAATGGCGTCATCGCCAAGGAACACCTAGCCCCCTGACAGCATTAAAAATTCCTGATGGACATATGTAAAAATAAAAATAGAAACTCTGGGAGGCTAAGGGGGACAAAAATAAATAATAATGGTTAGAGTCTCCCCAGAAGCAGACAGGTCTAACAGACATGAACAAAAAAATTGCAATCAGCACCAGCCAAATGTAAATCCAAAGTGGGATCAAAAAATGTTTTTTAAACCAGGTAGCAAAAAATCGAAACTTTTGAAGGGGTCTTTGAAGTAGATGAGCCAGTGTCAAATGAAAAACGGGATTGATTAGCCACACGGGTCTCCAAATCAGGCATAGACAAATCAGCTGGGTAAGTATATTCAGTGTCATTAAGAGGATCACCAGCAGGTAGATTCAATATAGGATTCGTAAGTGGACTTATTTCAATGGCAACATCAGGCCCGATGGCAAGATCCAGGGCCAAAACAGAGTGTCGCACCATTGCTGGACACGAAACCGCAGGCGTCATACTATACAGTATTGACCACCCTGTGTGGTTTGACATGGTCAATTGAAATGTACCTGTTCCCCTTTCGTCCAGTCAGTTAACTTATGACGCGTTTCTCTCCCACAGGAGGATGGAGGTGTCATCTCGCACATTGCGTGTAGATGGAAAATTGTCCATGTCGGATTACATAAACTAGTGGGGTGTCCACAATAAAAAAACAGGAGAGATACAGTAGCTGACACACCGGCATGCGCCAAAGTCATCCCTGCATGGGCTGCTGTAATCAAAGCCTGTCTGCGGTCCGCGTTGGGAATCAGTCTGTCACCAACATCGTTAATTCTCACATAAGGAACTTTATCGGGACTTAAGTGATAAGAGTACTTCGAAGGGAAACCCTTAGGATAATTACCTCCCTTTTCAGTAGCGGCAATAGCTGCCAAGATGTCATCATCAATCTTACGTTTGATATGTGTAACCGCTGCCACTGCAAATGTTCCTACTGCTGTCTACGCAGCCTTGTCCGTGAGACAGTTGCCAACAGCATGAACCCCAACGCGATGGTGACCCAGAGTATGAATTACAAAAATGAGTGGAAGTCATTCTTTTAGCTCCGCCACTGGAACCCAGATCATTTTATGTTTTATTGTGCGACCCTTGGAGTCACGATAATCATTTTGAGTCCAAAAGGGTAGATTGTCATTGAAAGACTGTACACAGTAGTAAGAATCACTCACAATAGGAGTAGCCACACTGGGGTCTGCGTACTCCAATGCAAGCATCAGAGCACATAGTTCTGCCAACTGGGTGGTACAGTCCCCTAATGCCTGTGTATGCACAACTTCGGACTTGAATTCACCATCCACCATCGTACCAACCACAATTGCACAGCAGCGGAATACGCATGTCTAGAACCCGTAGCCGCTTGCGCACTTCCATCAGTGTAAATGATACAACAAAAATCCTCAAGTGGGCGCATAGTCAGAGGAGCAGGATGAACAAACTCATACTGCAAAAACTCTTTAGTCTGCAAGAGGAATCGAAAATGAACATTACATCCGGGGATGTCAAGGATGTAGCCCATTGTATCCACTGAGGGTGCAAAGCCTTGGAATTTGATACCCTGGCCTTCGTCACTGCCTCCAAGGCAGGATACGGAATAACAACCACAATTCGTTTTCCCTGCAACAGTGAACGTTCCTTAAGAATCGCCATTTGCAATGCTGTCAAAACTTTTTCCACCGTGGAAAACCGCAACTCAGCCGAAGTGTACAGGTGTGACTTGTAAGCAATAGGGACTGTGTCACCCTCATTAAAAGTAAGGTACGTGAAACCCACCCCCCCTGGTACAATTCTTATCACCAGGTTGGTGTGGTTATCGCGAGTCAGCAAGAACTTAGATTCAAGTAGGTCAGCCTGCAAAGATTGCAAAATGGCTGAATGTTCTGGCAGCCAGCATGATTTGGAAAAAGTAAGTTGTATCAATGCATAGAGCAACTTGTTACGCTGGGCATATTCCGGAATGTATGTACGTCCGAAATTCAAAAAGCCCAGTAAGGATTGTAGCTTTTTCAGCGTTGTGGGAGCACGCAAAAGTGAGCCTTTCTCCAAGAAGTGAGGAGTCAAGCCTCTACCTTAATTGTTGAGCGCAAAGCCCAGGTACAACACTGTGTACTCTGCAATATGTAATTTTGCAAAGTTGAACTTATAGCCAAAGTACGTAAAATGGCAAGTTATGCGGTCAATACGGCACAGATGCGGCCATAATTCATCGTCTGTGAGATGAATGCCGTCCACATATGAACATGCATATGCATCGAACCTCTCAAGCAGAGAGACCATGCAGGCTGCAAAGACGCCTGGACTGTTGTTGCAGCCCATGGCCAAATGAAGAATTTGGCGTTGTTTGCCGCCATAGGTAAAACTCGTCCACTGACTACTAAGGGGGGACAAGTTATGGGCAAAGAAGCCATTGGAAATGTCCAGCGTGGTTTTGAACCTTTTACGCACAAGATTATCCACGAGAGCAGAGCTGTGAGTTTTAAGGGTGGGCATAAAATCCGTTTTGCGGGTGAATTTTCGGATTTTCCGCGATTTCGCGATCCGCGAATTTTCGCAAAATCGCGGTAAAACCCGCGAATCAGCGGGGACGAATTTTCAGCCAAGCAAGGGTTACAGCAGCAGGTGCAAAAGTTTAACCTAATTTCTTTGTTACCTTTTACAAAAGGGTTACTAACAAATTCACTTCAACTTGGACACCTGCTGCTAATTGCTTCCTGGCGCCTCGTTGCCTACTTGCAACTATTCTCTGACCCTGCTCTGACCCTTGAAGCAGGGTCAGAGAATAGTTACAAGTAGGCAACGAGGCACCTGTCCAAGGAATTAAACCTCATCAGGAAGCACTTACAGATATAAAAAACAGGAAGAAGGGAGAGGATGGCAAATACACCCTTTTTGAGTTATCAGGAGGGGTTAAACTAAAAGAGACCTTTACAGCACAATTTTCATATGCATTTTGCTAAAAATAAAAAGCTGTATGTTCTGTAGGGGCAACTCAGGAATCTGGCCCTTCAGAGATCCGGCCTCTCTTTCTTTCTTTCGTTCTCTCGCTCCCTCTCTCTTTCACTCTCTTTATCTATCTATCTATCTATCTATCTATCTATCTATCTATCTATCTATCTATCTATCTATCTATCTATCTATCTATCTATCTATCTATCTATCTATCTATCTATCTATCTATCTATCTATCTATCTATCTATCTATCTATCTCTCCCATAAACGACTGCATGGGTAACTTCGCTATGCAAGCGGCTCGCGAAGACGCAAAAATCCCCACAAACACGCAATAAACCCCGCGAACACGCAAAAAACCCGCGAACACGCAAAAAAACAAAAATCCGCAAATTCGCACAAATTCGTGAATTTTGCGGATCGCGAATTCGCAAATTTGCAGATTGCAAATTCGCAAAATTCGCCCATGCTTAGTGAGTATTCTGCACCGCACACGTACGACAATGTGAGTTTAAGTGGCGGTAATCCAACACCAAACGGTACGAGCCATCTGGCTTGGTCACAGAAAAAAGTGGGTTATTCATCGGAGAGACATACGTTTCAATTATACCTTGATATTCCAATTGTTCAAGGATTTCGGCTACAGAGGCTCTCGCCTCACGCCGTATGGGGTACTGGGGTTGTGGCTGTGGTATGGACCGGGAGCTCATGTCGAGGGGAAGATTTGTCCCATCCACAGTGAGTACGGCACAACACCGGGGCAAGAGCCTTAGCCCAATCTTCTGCGAACTGCAGTGCCTGCTTCTTCGGCACAGTGTGCGCGAAAGTGGGGAGGATTACCTCTTCCCCTTGTGGAGCAGCGAAAAGGTGGGGGCCAGTCGACCTCCGCCAAAAAAATATCATAAGTAGTCTTTAGATTTTCCCCCCAAAAACCTTTTATAGTATGTTCTATGTCACCTTCAATTACAAGGACAAGTACATAAAGTCTTTCAGGGGGAGCCACTCTAGTATCAGCTATTTCGACTACAACGAAGGAGTCAGTCACTGTCACCTTTAGTAGTGGACGCAGCGCCTCTCGAATGATGGTAATCTCCGCTGCGCTGTCCAACAGGGTCAAAGCCCATGTCAGACTCTAAAGCTGCGTTCTCACTATCTGTGGCATATCTCGCTGTTACAGCAGCAATGATCTTCTTTTGAAACTGGGGTCTTTGACGCGGTGACTCGTCCTGCTTGCCTTTTCCGTCAGCCTTATGAGGCTGCTCATGGCTCTGTTGGGCACCTTGACCTCTGCCGCCGCCTCCTCCACCGGTGGCTGTTACTGATGTTTCCTGCAAAGAGCAAGGAGAACATTGTTCAGGAACCTGAAACCTATCAGGCGACTTAATAGTACTGCAGTCGTGCAAATCATATTTACGCTTAACAGGGGCAGGTGTAGGTGAAGCGGGACGGGAACCCTGTTTCTGCTCCTTCCCCAGTTTTTTGTTCTTACTCCAATTTTGTTTCTGAACCTTCGGGCGATCATCCTTATCAGACAACCCTTGCTGAGTTTGCTTTTGTTTTTTTTTTTTGCAAAAGGCTTAACACCTAAACTATTACGGCCCACGATCTTATAAGCCTCCATAATAATTTTCGGCAACTTACGGGGTTTTTCGGCATCGGGGACCTCTCGCAGAGCATTAGAGACTTGGAAACTTACTGCATCCCCCTTGACATTTGCAAGGACAAGTTCGCGTACCATATCAAACGCTCCCACGAGTCGCATTCCCAACTCCACCGCTGCCTTTGGTCCATGCTCATCCTGAACACGCTTGATCACAGTGGGCAAAACAGTCATTGACGGGGTGCCAAAGCACCTAGTATAGACTTCTGCAAAAATCACCCCTCCAAGTTGTACACTCAGTTACGTCAGGCACTAAGTCTTTCTGCAAACTCAAGGTGAGAATCCGGTGTTTCTCAACAGGACTAGTATTTGGGAACACTGCTTCCAGTTGGTCAAATTTCTCGGCAAGACAAAAAGGCATTTTTTTCTTATCCTGGGGACGCTTGCCCATGACCGCATTAACCATGACGGGACTAAGTTTGAGTCCACCACTGCCAACTGGATGCGCTGCACCACCCGGGGCCCCACCCGGTAGGTTGTGAGTAATATAGTGAACCAGACCCCTAATAACTGCTACCAAAGAGGCATATAGGGGTCAAAGTTGCTGGGCTGTCATAGCACCCGCCTGAGGATGCGGGGTGTAAGCAGCCAACACAGGCCAAGTAGCGCCTGGAATGGACAATGGTCCTTGTCGGACCGCTGTAAAAATGTGTGGGAGGGCGCCATTAAACCAAGCGGCATGCTGCCAAACAGAAATCGGAATTTCTACTGTCCGATATGGAGCGTACACTGCAGGAGCATCAGCGGGGGTATACGAGTGAAAACCACCAGAAACAACATCCACCGCGGGAAATGTGACCCATGAGTAATACAACTCAAACGGATATGCCATGTCAGCAGAGACTACAAAAACCACCACCTGTCCCTCTAGAGAAACGAGGTATTTCTGCAAATGATTACGCACAGCTACACAACTGTGTGCCGGGATATCAACCGCAGCCATATCGAAACAGAAACAGAGAAGTACAATACAATAGTACAACGCATAACTTAGTAGTAATTCAAAGAGGAAACCTTTCAGAAGTATCGAGCTTGAATCAACCTATGTAATTATAGGTAGGTTTTTTATCCGATACTACCGTCAACCGGAAACGATAGTGAGGGCGTCATAGATTGATATAAGCACTACTCAAGTGTCTCACAATACGACCACATGCAGCGCCATGTTACAGGGATTCTGCTCAGACACAGAACTGTGCATAGAGACTTAGGACCTCAGTGAATTAGGGTGTGCCAAAACTTACCTTAGTACACAAAATCCCCTACCAGACTAGCATTCAGTGTCACATTAGCTCTTCGTCCTATAGCAAAGAAACCAATGATTAGACAACCTAGAACATGCGACTAAGGACCATCTCAGGAATGATGGGAAGTGAGAACACTCTTTTGTTATACGTTCATACCAGTCCACAACAGGAGTAAAATAGAGACACAGTAAGGTTAAAATGTTTATTTTAACTAGGTGATCTCGAACAAAGTATTTTAATCAACATAAGCATACATATGATTAAGAATATTACGGTCAGCATGGCTACAATTCCATAAAATACAAAATGAGGAATCATATTATAATGATAGTGCAAACAGGTGATAAAAGTGCCTAATTGAAGCACCCTCCCAATCCAGGAACTATGTATTATAAAACTGTGGAAGGTCTCTTGAGCTTTCTTAGGGGGACCCCATTTACCTGTCCGCTCAGTAAATGTAAATTACATCAGGATCGTTTAGTCTCTCTGCATGCCTGGAATCTTCCAAGTGTGTTCAATTCTGGCAAGTGTGCTATGATAAAGGCGTCAGAATCCTATTCGGCTTGCAGCTGCCAAATTGTTGTGTCTAGAATGTGTTACACGACTCGCCGATAAACAGGCTCGCAAGTTATGATAACCTTGGCGGCTAAGCAGTAACTGTACAGACTGGGGACACAATGTATGTCTAGAGATGTCAAAAAACAACCCTTTTCTCATGTATAGACCTTCGTGGAAGCTAACTCTGCTAAAAAAAACCTAAGCAGTGTTGTGTGCAAAAAAGCAGCAAAAGGAAAAATGGAGTTTAAACTCCTAATAAGCCATGCTAACTTAACATGCACGCAGAAAGAGGCCCATAAACCACACTACAGACCCCTGAGGTACCCCCTTGTCAAGTGGGGTGGTTGCTGAAACAAATGAGTCTAGCTGAACATATTGTGATCTCTCTGCCAGGAAGCTCTTCAGCCAAGCCAATGCTAGACCTCAGACACCTATGTCCTGTAGTCTGCGAAGCAGAATATTATGTGATATGGATCATGCCTGTATCCTGATAACATGTGTGCTGTAAAGTGACAAAAATTGTACTTTGGTTGCAACTTGTATGTAAAAAAAGGCATCCAGCTTCAATATTAATTAAAGGGTGGTGGAGAGGTGGGTGCTTATGACTAGGGGCAGGCTGTGATTGTTCTTCTCTTTAAATGAAAATGGAAAGCTCTGGTAGCAGCAGCAGCACAATATTACCCGGGGTTCATGCTTGTCCACTGCCTGGACACACTTGCCTCCCATACAGTGTTTCCTTGGGTTAAATGACCATCAGTGCATTTAGACATTTCTTATATCAATTCACACACACACACACGCACGCACACACATGCACACATACACTATTTGCTTACTAGGAATACCAGTTAATGGTGGTTCTTGTCTTACTTATGTAATAGAGCAAAGCATATACTGCTCTCGGTCTGTTTTGATAACACATCGAAGCCAAATCCAAACGTACCACTGGGTATGCCAGGTTCTGTCTGTTGGTCTGTCTGTCTGCCTGCCTGTTAAAACGATGTTATAGGTAAGTGTTGAAATAAGATTAAAACTAACGTTTAGAAATGAAAAAACAATGACATTCATCAGCTATAGTTCAGTGAACTAACCATAACTTGTGCCCCCACCATACACTGGCTAGATCTCACATATACATCACACATGACAGGTTAAATAACATCATTGATGACATCTCAAATGTCGTCATTGGTGATGTCAAGAGGTCTTTGATTACAATACTTATGACATTGTTCAAGCTCCGGCTCCCCAAATTACTCTATAAACTCCAAGATCATTTAGAAAACAAAGTGGGCAGCAAAGGTCTCTCAGACATATACAGAATAGATCGACTATATGTACATGTGTGCATATTTGAAATAGAAATAGTGTAGTACTGAAGACAAGTCCTAAGATGCCTGTTGCCACATCCTTTTTCATGTTGTTACATTCAATCAGATTTCAGCATGAAATCTGTCAAGTCCATGGAGTGATACATACAACATTGTTGAGCCTGAATTACTCAAAACCTACTATAAAGATTTGCAAAAATCACAAACAAACACTCTTTCTGGACCACGATTTAATGTACTGCCAAATCTGTTGTAAATCCATTTAGGCGTTGGGGCTGCAGCTGTATCTAAAGTTCCCATGGAAATATTATTGAGAAAAACATGTTCATTTCATTGGCTCCCGCTTGATAGATCACCACAAAACCTGAAAATGTTCTACACACAATCTAGGCAAAACTGAGCATTTTTTGGAAAGTTTCATGAAGATTTGTCAAACAGCTCCAAAGTTATAAGCGAAACTAAAAAGGGGCATTTTCTACGAAAACATGATCTGAACTACAGCTACCCATATATATATATATATATATATATATATATATATATATATATATATATATATATATATATATTTTCAACGAAGGCTGAGGCTAAATCCTTGGCTTGACTCTGTTTAATAAAAACAAATACCAGCGGCAAAAGTATATGTTCACAACATTTCCTTAACGCGCTTCAGCTCCCAGCTCGAGCCTTGATCACAGGTTGAACATATTACTGAGGTAAGTAATCACATGCTTTTATACATTTGAGCCTGAAGTTCCAATACTACCAGTCCCAGCATGCTGTGTAAAATACTGAATTGTCAACATAATTAGTGTCCAGGTAAAATACCATACATTTCGCTGCAATTATAATGTTCTTATGTAAAACATGCAGGGATAGTGACTTCGTGCATTGATTATTAAAAAATTGTTCCTGTGCGTACAGAGTCCTTAAAAAAATATTTTTCCAAACAGAGCTTTTCCAGGACCGGAAAGGAGGAAATTACTCCTCTATTCTCCCTTACTTGTATTCTCGCTGCAAAATTCTAGGGAAATCCTCAAAGTGAAGCGAACTCAAGAGGGTCATGCTTCCACATCCACATGGAAATCAAAGCAAGCTTATGGCAGCTATAGAACCTGCAGGGCAGTCTCAGAAAGTAGGAACAGAGCACCTATAATGAAATTCAATGAAAAATGAGGCAAAATCCTTGGCTTGACTCTGTTTAATAAAAACAAATGCCAGCAGCAAAAGTACATGTTCACAGCATTTCCCTAACGCACTTGAGCTCCCAACTGGAGCCTTGATCACAGGTTGAACAGATTACCGAGGTAAGTAATCACGTTTTTTTACAATTTAGCCTGAACTTATTTATTTATTTAATTAGTTTTATATAGCGCTGGCTAGACCCGTAGGTATCAGAGCGCTTTACATTAGGTTACACAATGTTACAGAAAAAGATAACATTTACACATTGCATCAAAAATAAGCAACACATTGAGAGAGGAAAGAAAGGTGAGACAAATAGAGTGGAGGGGGGAGGGGGAAGTGTGAAGGGGAGGATGAGGGAAAAGACGACAGGAGAGACAAGAGGAAGTTTGCCCAAAGACCGACTGGGTAGGTGACGTCCGAGGAGGGAATCCACAGGACGTCTCCCCTATAGCTAAACAAGGTAGCTCCATCAGGCATCAGCCAAATAGCTAGGTCTCATCTGACAAGGGAAAGTTCACAGAAGAAAGTCCAGTGGATAAACAGGGTGGGGACTATGAGCCAGGATGGGTGAGGGCAGAGGTCAATAGCTGGAAATAGGAGAAGAGTGGAGAGGAGAAGGGTAGGGTAGGGTGAAGGAGGAGGAGGGAGAAAACGTCAGGAGAGTTTGCCCAAAGACCGGCTGGGCAGGTGATAGTCAAGGAGGGAATTCATAGACCATCTCCCCTTTAGCTCGCTAGGTAGCTCCACCGGGCATCAGTCAAAATGGTTAGGTCTCAGCTGTCGGGGGAAAGTTCTCAGAGTTAAATGTCATGGTGGGTGAGCAGGAACATGGTCGGATGAGGGCTGATCAAGATCAGAATGATGACCAATGATTTTGGACCAGGAGAGATAGAGCATCGAGGAGGGTCTCACGGAGGCGGCTATCTTTAGGTCAGGCGCGGAGGAACTCACACAAAAAGAGGTGCCGAGGGCCTCAGTTCATAAGTCAGATGGTCAGGTGCTGGGCAAGGTAATGAGTAACAGTCGTATCGTGAAGATCTTCACAGATAGCCGGGAGTATCAATAAGGATGGCAGGCAACAGGCCTGATGGGCTCGCGATCTCAGGACACACCAGGCACTGAGGAGAGGCACAGCCTCTGGATACTCAGGGAAATCAGCATGCAACATCAAAAATTGAACTGTGCAACAGAAAACCACAGAGCCCCTTGAGGCTCCCCAAGTACAGGTCACTCAGTGGGCCGACAAGTACCGGGACGTGCGGTCTCCCAGCAGGCCAATATGTCCGAAATTAGCTCTCGAGCAGAACGTGCACTGGTGAGAGAGGGATTCCACAAAATGGCGATGGGGGCCAAATGGCCAACAGTGCTGCGATCATTCGGCTGGACATCCCGAGGCAGAGGGGAAAGGTGTTGCTGAGCGCGAACTCCCGGAAAGACCTCAAGCCACAGACTTCAGCAACAGCATGCTGTGTAAAATGCTGAATTGATAACGCTTTGGAACATAATCAGTATCCAGGTAAAAAAACATACAATTCGCTGCAATTGCAATGTTCTTATGTAAAACATGCTGGGAAAGTGACTTTGTGCATTGATTATTAAAAATTGTTCTTGTGTGTTCAGAGCCACCTAAAAATATTATTTTCCAAACAGAGCTTTGCCAGGACCGGAAAGGCGGAAATAACTCTTCTCAACTCACTTACTTGTATTCTTGCTACAAAATTCCAGGGAAACCCTCAAAGTGAAGCGAAGTCAAGTGGGTCATGCTCCCACATCCACATGGAAATCAAAGCAAGTTCTCCGTTATGGCAGCCATAGAACCTGCAGGACAGCCTCAGAAAGTAGGACCATAGTGCCCATAATGACATTCAATGGATGCTGAGGAAAAATCCATGGCTTGACTTTGTTTAATAAAAACAAATACCAGCATCAAAAGTAAATGTTCACATTATTTCCCTAACGCACTTGAGCTCCCAACTTAAGGCTTGATCACAGGTTGAACAGATTACTGAGGTAAGTAATCGCATGCTTTCATACAACTTAGTCTGAAGTTCCAATACTACTACTGAATTGATAACGCTATTGCAGCATAATTAGTGTCCAGGTAAAATATCATACAATTCGCTGCAAGTACAACACTTTCCAAACAAAGCTTTACCAGGAAAAAAAATGGAGGAAATGACTTCTCTCATTTCATTTCAATCTTTATTCAGTTTAAAAAACCTTGTAAGATGCAATACATTAAATCATAATACATCATATTACAGTACATAGTAATAAAATAGCAGTGGGTAAAAATATCAACACATCTCCTTTGCATAAAATACATAAAATTCAATTCATTTTCCAAATCATCTACATTGGGGTTGGCTAGATCTTGATCGGTCCCTCTAGTATACAGAACACTAGATAAATATACAGAATAATAAAACAATAAATTAGACGTCTTTTTTTGTTAAAAAGATATACACCATAACAGTAGAGCAAGCAGCACTATAGCAGCTAATAGATGACACAATACCATGGTGAAGTGGCCTATTTCATTAGGTTTTTAGATTTTTCATCCTCCTGATCAAGGCTACACATAGGAGAAAACGACTTAGGCTGAACACAATCGGTTATGCAGTGTCTCCTTTAAATATTCTAAGTCCAACCTTAATTTGTCATAATATCATTAGATAATAAATTGATATAGGGAGCCCAAATGTAATTTTCGTGTTTCCAAAGATCACCTGGTATTCTGTCAGGGCCTGGCGCTTTCCCTGACTTGACTGCGTTGATTGCTAAAATTGTTTCTGTTAAGGAAAAGACGAGGGGTGTGTCATGCGCTGCCAAAGGAGCCTGCAAACTATTCCAACCTTCACTCTCACCTGAGCTTTCACAAGAATATAACGAAGTAAAATGCTCGACCCATGTTTTCTCCTCTAAAAATTTGTCTTTGCATTCAGTTGCCCCCCTGGTGCCTCTAGCAATGAGGCTCCAGAAAGAGGTCTGATCTTTGCACTTACATGCGTCCAACAAATCTGACCAAACCCTTTCGTCCCACTCTTTTTTGGCCTTTAATAAAGTTATTTTATACTGGGCTCTCTTAGTTCTCACAATATCCACTGAATCTCCCCTGACCGCTGTAATTAGGTATGTTTTGGCTTTCCGGCAATCCTGGTTATACCAGGTGATCCCAGTTTGTTTTCTCTTTTGGGCGTTATGTGATCTTTTTACCGCCCTTGTCAGGATCTCGCCAAGTTGGTTGATAAGATGTTCATGGGATTCTGTCAGACAAGGATTTTGGATGACAGTACTATTTCCTAAGAGAGAAGACATATGCCTCACAAATACATTATAGATTTGACTAATGATTTTTGTGTTGTCTAATATCACTGGCCACTTCAGGGATCTACGGTTATTTGCCACTAGAGGGTCCTGTGGCAAGGAGACTGTACTGTTAACACTTTTGTCAAGGGTTTTAAAAATCTGAGTCTGGACAGATAAGGTCAAAGGATAGTGGTCGCTTTCCGTGCGATCATCCACCATTAGGTCGATGGTCATGGGCCACAAATTCAGGGAAACTAGTAAATAATCTAGGTGGCTGGAATTTGCCCCTCTGGTAAATGTTGGTTTGCTAGGGCAGTCTGATGGCAACCGCCCATTACAGGCACGCAGGCCTGATTCTATAGTCAGATTCAATAGTTGTAAGGCACTCACTGTACAAGGTGCTTTATAGTTTGTGTCAACTGAGGGGATATTGTTGGCACTGTCCTCATCCTTATAGATGTCTTCTAGACCTATTATGGGTTCAAAACCTCTATTAAAATCACCACCTATAATCATTTTTGCATTTTGATCAAACCCCGCCACAATATTACTCAGGTGGGTTACAACTGTTGATTCTTTACATGATTGATGTGGTCTACTATAAATATTGATCACGTAAATGCTACAACCCTTAGTGTTTTTTAACTCAAGTAATAAGAGGTCGGGATTATTTGTGTCAATTTGCTTAAAGGACAGGCCTCCTGTAATTTTCACCCAAATTGTTAGGCCGCCAGAGGGTCTTCCCCCATTTGTATTTACTGCGGGGATGAAAAAAGATCTATAATCAACCTTAAAGTAGTTCTCGAGCCCCCAGGTTTCCTGGAACATAATTAAATCCCCACTAGCCGGATAATCATGCCAGGACGGAGCTGAAAGATTTTTTTTCAGACCTGCAATGTTCCAACAAAGGATTTTTGTACTTCCTAGAACACCTAGTTTCTCTGTTACCTGGTGTGGTGTAGTTGACCCAGTTATATCTGAATGCGGTGTTCGTGCCATTGTGTCAGCAAAATGCAGTGGCTGTTGAGAAGTTTTAACAAGTGCAATCTGCTTTGGTTCAACTTCAAGATGCAAACCAGGGTATATGTGATTTATGCTGCATGACATTGTCGAAGCCCCTCCATCAAGTCAATCGCAATCAGCTAAGCCAGCTAAAGCCTCAAACCTATTTGAGGTGCTGACTCCCCAGTTATAAGATGGGGCCCCAAAGCCCCAACCATTTACAGGAGCATTCCATCTAGGTGCAGGGGTAATAGGAAAGGGTGGATTCTGGTGAGTACCCAGCCATCCTCCATTATAGTTAACATTGCCTATGGGTGCTGGGGTATTAGGATACAATACATTCTGCTGCATGCCTGGCCATCCTCCATTATAATTGACATTTCCTAAGGGCCCACAGTTGTTAGCTAATATACCAAGCCCTCGTCTACCCATTTGGTTCCAGTTTTGCCCTGGGGTAATGTGACGAGGAGTATTGTGTTGGTTGACTTGCCATGGACCTGCCCTGTTTTTGGGAGCATAGTTTGTGTCAAACGCTGACAGTCCCCCACCCCATCCATTATCTCTCGCTAACCAAGCCGGCTTCAAGGGCTTTTGATTGTTGGCTTTTTGTGACTCATTATAGAAAAATTCTAATGTAAGGGGGATTATAGAACTACTTCTTTTTTGGGGTGGAAGGATATTTGATAGAATATCGGGAAGAGCAGCTGGGGTTGAGAAGTTTAATATCACACAGTCGCCCTTCCATTTTTTTTGCTTATTTCCTATCCATCCAACCCTCCTTGCCATTTTAATTTTGTCAGCCAGCCGTTGTTCACCCCCCTGTGCTATCCGCATGTTATTTGACAGCCAGTATAGTGCCTTGCTTTTTAGTGACGAGGCTGACTCGGTTTGGCCCGGTGATAGGGTTGGTGTATTGGCTAGCACTAACACCAGCGGTGCTGCTTCAACTACAAATTGTGTTGAATTTTCTTCAAAACTAGGGGGCACTGTGACATGTGGTAGATCAATTAGTTGAACAGTTGGGGCTTCTAGTGGCAAGTCATTGGTAATATGGCCAGTTTGTGGGCATTCTGGAGGACTTGGGCCTAGTGGGGTAGCATCTGATGTTACCCTGGATTCATTATCTTCCTTTGGGCAGTCACGGCCTTTATTGACATTACTTAAAACATTGCCTATTGCATCTACTAAGACATTTTGTGTACTTCCAAGTTTCTTTATCTCTGCAGAGAGTTTATCAATCTTGCTGATAAGTGGCTTAATGATTGTATGAATTTTTATTTCTAACAGCTCCGCTATTCTAGACATTAGGTCCTCATCCAATGTTTGCCTCAGATTGTTCTCCTCATTGTTCTGGCAAGTACTTTTTGACTGTAGCGGTGATGTAACCTTGTTTTTTCCTGAACGTGCCCCCCCCCACGTTTGCTTTGCAATCTGCGACAGGCTCTAACTGCCCTTGAGGACTGCTTTGCAGGTGGTTCGTCCTCCACATCTTCTTTTTCATCATTTTCTTCAACCTCAATGACAACCTGTGCATCTGAGTCATTATCCGCATGTGGCTCAATATCCGCCACATTGACTGTACTGGCATCAATATTGACAGTTACTGGGGAAGCTGTTGCATGGGCATCATTGTTAGAGTCTAATAGCAGAGACTCATTAGTTTGCGAGGAAGTGGGTGGGCTCATGGGAGGGAGGATAGGTGATTGAGACAGACCCAACGATTGTCTGCGTTCACTGTTTATTTTGCTAACCATTTGGACAAGGTAGTTTTCCATGGTGTTCTTTGGTGTTTCGGATGCCATGTGATGATTTCTTTTAGGCATAATTGTACAAAGGTGTGCGATAGTCTTACGCCCACAGCTCAATAAAATAACAAGGTATTACTCTCAAAGTTAAAACAAAAGTCTTACTTCAACGTCTTGTGCAGATGTCCAGCGGACTCGTTTCCTGATTCGTAGGTGTGTTTATCTGCTATCAACTTATCCGCAAAGGCCCCCTCCTTTTCCCGGGCTCCTGGGCGATTCGATAACAGCTATATAGCCTGCTTATCGACCCCCGTCTGGATAACTAGGACTTAGGAGGCGGTCAACCAGCGACAGTAACACCACCACTCACGATGAGCTGACAGGAACAAATCCCTGGTGCACAATGAAGGGTTTTAGGGAGGTGGCCTAGCCTGGCCTACTCGTGCCGATGAGGGCCGTAGAGGGCCCGCCCTTTGCCCGGGCTTCGCCCCGGGCGTCCCGCGACGCGGGGGTTCTCCGAGCTTTATGGCTGTTGGCGCTCTCTGGACGCGACCAGCGTCACTCTGCACGCGCCGCCGCGAGGCCTGCCGGGAGTTGATGTCCCCCGGAGCGGCGGCGCGGAGTCCGATGCCTTTTTGACTCTTGGCGGTGGCGGCGGATTTACTGTTGGCTTTTCTGCCCTCGTTTGAATCTCTGCAGTGACGGCAATTATCTGGGGTCTCCCCCGCTCTGCCGGGGCTCTCCGAGCTTTATGGCTGTTGGCGCTCTCTGGGCGCGACCCGCGTCACTCTGCACGCGCCGCCGCGAGGCCTGCCGGGAGTTGAAGTCCCCTGGAGCGGCGGCGCGGAGTCCGATGCCTTTTTGACTCTTGGCGGTGGCGGCGGATTTACTGTTGGCTTTTCTGCCCTCGTTTGACTCTCGGCAGTGGCGGCAATTATCTGGTGTCTCCCCCGCTCTGCCGGGGCTCTCCGAGCTTTATGGCTGTTGGCGCTCTCTGGGCGCGACCCGCGTCACTCTGCACGCGCCGCCGCGAGGCCTGCCGGGAGTTGAAGTCCCCCGGAGCGGCGGCGCGGAGTCCGATGCCTTTTTGACTCTTGGCGGTGGCGGCGGATTTACTGTTGGCTTTTCTGCCCTCGTTTGACTCTCGGCAGTGGCGGCAATTATCTGGTGTCTCCCCCGCTCTGCCGGGGCTCTCTGAGCTTTATGGCTGTTGGCGCTCTCTGGGCGCGACCCGCGTCACTCTGCACGCGCCGCCGCGAGGCCTGCCGGGAGTTGAAGTCCCCTGGAGCGGCGGCGCGGAGTCCGATGCCTTTTTGACTCTTGGCGGTGGCGGCGGATTTACTGTTGGCTTTTCTGCCCTCGTTTGACTCTCGGCAGTGGCGGCAATTATCTGGTGTCTCCCCCAGATGACTCCTCTATACTTGTATTCTCGCTGCAGAGTTCCAGAGAAATCCTCAAAGTGAAGGGAACTCAAGTGGGTCAGGCTTCCACGTCCACATGGAAATTGAAGCAAGTTCTCCATTATGGCAGCAATAGACCTTACAGGGCAGCCTCAGAAAGTAGGACCAGTGTGCCCATAATGAAATTCAATGAACGCTGAGGCAAAATCCTTGGCTTGCCTCTGTTTAATACAACCAAATATCAGCAGAAAAAGTACATGTTCACAGCATTTTCCATAACACATTTCAGCTCCCAACTTGAACCTTGATCACAGGTTGAACAGATTAACGAGGTAATTAATCAAATGCTTTTATACAATTTAGCCTCAAGTTCCAATACTACTATTCCCAACATGCTGTGTAAAATACTGAATTGATAAGGCTTTTGCAACATAATTAGTAAAATACCATACAATTTTCTGCAAGTACAATGTCCTTATGTAAAACATGCTGGGAAAGTGACTTTGAACATTGATTATTAAAAATGGTTCTTGTGTGTACAGAGCCACTTAAAAAATAAATTTTCCAAACAGAGCATTGCGAGGTCACGAAAGGAGGAAATTACTCCTCCATACTTGTATTCTTGCTGCAAAATTCATGGGAATTCTCAAAGTGAAGCGAACACAAGTGCGTCATGCTTCCACATCCACAAGGGTACAAAACCCAGTTCCCCATTATGGCAGTCATGGACTCTGCAGAGCACCCTTAGAAAGTAGTAACAGAGCAACCATAATGAATTTAAACGAACGCTGAGGCAAACTCCTTGGCTTGACTCTGTTTAATAGCAGCAGCAAAAGTTCATGTTCACAGCATTTCCTTAACGCGTTTCAGCTCCCAACTCGAGCCTTGATCACAGGTTGAACAGATTACTTAGGTAAGTAATCACGTGCTTTTATACAATTGAGGTTAAAGTTCCAATACTACCAGACCCAGCATGATATGTAAAATACTGAATTGATTATCTTTTGCAACATAATTAGTGTCCAGGTAAAATAAAATACAATTTGCTGGAATTACAATGTCCTTATGTAAAACATGCTGGGAAAGTGACTTCATGCACTAATTATTAAAAATTGTTCTTGTGTGTACAGAGCTCCTTAAAAAATTATTTTTCCAAACAGAGCTTTGCCAGGACCAGAAAGGAGGAAATGACTCCTCTAGCCCCTTACTTGTATTCTCGCTGCAAAATTCCACGAAATCCTCAAAGTGAAGCGAACACATGTGGGTCATGCTTCCACATCGAAATGGAAATTAAAGCAAGCTCTCCGTTATGGCAGCTATACAACCTGCAGGGCAGCCTCAGAAAGTAGGAACAGAGCACCTATAATGAAATTCAATGAACACTGAGGCAAAATCCTTGGCTTGACTCTGTTTGATACAAACAAATACCAGCGGTAAAAGTACATGTTCACAGCATTACCCTATCGTTTCAGCTCCCAACCCGAGCCTTGATCACAGGTTGAACAGATTACTGGGGTAAAAGTAATCAAATGCTTTTTTACAATTTAGCCTGAAGTTCCAATACTACCAGTCCCAGCATGCTGTGTAAAAAACTGAATTGATAATCTTTTGCAACATAATTAGTGTCCAGGTAAAATACCATACAATTTGCTGGAATTATAATATTCTTATGTAAAACATGCTGGGAAAGGGACTTCATGCACTGATTATTAAAAAGTGTTCTTTTGTGTACAGAGCCCCTCAAAAAAATATTTTTCCAAACAGAGCTTTGACAGGACCGGAAAGAAGGAAACGACTCCTCTATTCCCCCTTACTTGTAATATATTTGTCAGTGACAGCAATAATGGTCTGAACTAAACAAAAAAAGAAAGACATTTAACAGTTAGTTAGCTTAGCTAACTATTACTTGCACACCTACAATGCACTGTTTATGACCTGACATATGACATCACTCATGACATGTTCTATGACATCATTTATGACAACACTGATGACATCTCAAAAAATATCATTGATGTCATCACTAATGGCATCACTGGTGACATCTTCCAAGTTTCTTATGTAAACAAGTTTGTGAAATTCATCTAATTATAATTTTACTTTAACCTTGAGTTTTTTTTTCTCAGATAATTTCAAAGGCTTTTAAACAAAAAAACAATAACAACAGATCTTTTTATCACACCTTACTATAACTTTACTTTAACATTTGCTGTCAGTGAATTTCTTGTTTTTTGTTAATGTAAAGTAATGTGTAATAGCAATATACAAACCCCAGCTGTGTATGTCCTTCAACGTGTACAGAGAGGGGTTGGATGCGGGGCCCGCGACCAACTCGCAACACGCAGCCGAACCCACACTGCTCATGGCCTTCAATATCCCCCTGGGCTAAAAAGAAAACAAGTCTGGCCCCGGGGTGTCAGTGAATCCCTGCCCTGTCTCCTTTTAGTATTATAACTTTTAACTTCAGGACAGTACTTTAACCGCTGCCAGCCACAATTTTCTCATGTTGCTGGCAGCCAATCAGAGTGGTTCCTCCCACTAGAGTCAGGCTTCCATGGGAACATGCTGATCCAAGTGAAATAAGGCTCCCTGGGCCAGTAAGTGCTCTCTTTTTTAAATTGGCGCTCCCACAAGAGTCTGCTTAGAAACACACTCCACTCAGCGAGTTTATTCAAGACATTTTATTGGAGGAAACAGCGTTCTCATGCCCGTGTGTTAATTGTCTCTTGCCGAACCGGTTTCGGAGCCTCCTGCTCCTTACTCATAGGCTTGTACCGCAGCACAATCGGCCATCTCCGTCTGTAAAACCCGAAGACAGCAGGTTGTAAGTGTTTTGATAGTTTATAGCTCTCCGCTCGTAAGCGTCCGTTAGAGGTCAATTCCTAATGTGTACTGTGGTTCATGGCGGTAATACAACATGAAATATCACAGCCGCGAGCCGCTCAATGTGAGATACATATTCAAGCGTGTCCTCTGTTGGTTACAGAGGATAGGCAAAGCCCACACATAGCTGCCCATGGGACTTGTTTAATAAAACGTGTTAACGTGAGGTGAATGATTCAAGTGATGTGGCGTGAGGTGAGGTGAAGTTCCACATAGATGTGTGTGCATAAACCTTAATTACATGTGAAGTGAATATACGTGAATAATTTTGAAAAGCAGATGTTTTAAGAGGGTACTGGGGAAAGAGAAGGGGACAGACTGGCTGGATCATATGTGGACACTGAGGGCTTCATCCGCATTCAATCCTGAAGGGATTTTGGAGTTTAAGAGAATGATGTATCTCGACTCCAGGCGGCGTAAAGCGAGTTTACGGTTCCCCCCTCTGACATTTCTGGGTATGCTGTCAATGACAAAGTACGTTAGACCTGCCACATTGCCTGCATGTATTGCATGGATGTGCCTCGCTACTGGGTATGCTTGATCATTGTTGGCGATAGCACGTAGGGGCTGCAAAATTCTTACGTGTACAGGGTGGATGGTGGATCCTACGTATCTTTTACCACATTCACACGTGAGCACATACACAGCAAACTCAGTTTTGCATGAGAAGAGTTCCCTGATTTTATACGGAAATCGTCTGAATGGTACCTCGACATTGGTGGTGTTAATACCGTGGTTGCAGGCTTTGCATTTACTGCATTTTTTTTAACCCTTTCTGTGATTGTAACCAGTTAGCTTGTTTCTTGAGGGCAGGGGCATTGCAGACTAGCTGGCTTCGCATTGATTTTGCTTTCCTGAATGACACTAGTGGTGTTTCACCCACTGTGTCACCTATGGTCGGATCATTGCGGATCAGTGGCCAGTGCCTTCTTAAGATTTTACGAAGGTTCGTATGGTATCGGTTGAAACCAGTGATCGACCTCGGGGGTTGTCTAACTTGTTTATCGCTGGCTGTTTTCGTCACCCCTGAGGACAGTAGTTCATGTCGAGTTTTTTTGCTACAATTAGCTTCTGCATTTCTACAGGATCTGCCTGTATAACCCCTCTTTTGAAGTCTTGAAAAAAGGTTCTGTTTAGCTTCACTGAGTCCCTCAGTGGTACTACAGTTGCATGTCATCCTTTCACATTCTGCATAAGGGATCGATTGCTTAAGGGGTGTGGGGTGGAAACTGTGGGCGTGTAGAAACGCATTTCCTGCTGTGGGCTTGCGGTAGGTGCGAGTTTCTATCTTATCATGTTGAACAAACAATTCCACATCTAGGATAAGTATTGTTTTAGTGCTGGTGTTACAGGTGAATTTTAAATTCAGTGCATTTTCATTCAATCCTTCTGCAAATTTCATCGCACTTTCCACAAAATAAAGATGTCATCAATGAATCTCTTATATATTATCACATTGTTGGTCATGATTTCTGGGTATAGTACCCATAGTACCTGCTCCTCCCACCAGCCCATATGCAGTCTTGGGCTGAATAAATCTAGGAGTTATGGACTAGCACGGTGTGATGTGGCTTCATCTTTGGGCAACTCGGTGTATGGATATATATATATATATATATATATATATATATATATATATATATATATATATATATATATATATATATATATATATATATATATATATGTATGTATATATATTTTGAGAACAAAGAGGGCGGCACAACTGGATACTTATTACGAAGCTTTAATTACACAAACACTGTGTTTGTGTAATTAAATCTTCGTAATAAATATCCAGTTGTGCCGCCCTCTTTGTTCTCAAAATTAATATTGGGCTATGATCCAGCCCCCGGGCCGAGCACACACTGTCGAGCGCTCTCAGGCCTGAAGGATCGCTTTGGGATTATATGTATATATATATATATATATCCTCGCTCCAATTGCACCTTTCAACAGCGCACCTATAGAAAGGTGCTTCAATCGCGATGGTGCATGCCGCGTTAATATAACTGCTCAGTTCCACTCCAATTCAGGTACCAGGAAAAAGCACCCACGGGGTCAGCTGCAGTTCAGCTGCAGTTCTTTAGGGTATTTATTTTATTTCATATGCGGAAAAGCATGGAAAACAGATGCGTTTCGGTGATGCCTTAGTCTTATGTTATATATATATATATATATATAGGTTGTAATGTCAAATGAGATGTCATCAGTGATGTCATCAGTGATGTCATTTGAGATGTCATCAGTGATGTCATTTGAGATGTCATCAGTGATGTCATCAGTGATGTCACTGACCATGTCATGAATGATGTAATATGTGACATCATCAGCAGTGGATTGCGGGTGCGCGATATATAGTTAGTGCAACTAACTATATATGGAATTTCAATGGTTTTGTGTGAGTAAAATAAGGTTTTGTAAATGCGAATTCCTAACTATATATGGTCTATAACCTATGGTTTTTTCAGTGAATTTTCAAGGTTTTGTAAATGCTAATTCCTAACTATATATGGTCTATAACCTATGGTTTTTTCAATGAATTTTCAAGGTTTTGTAAATGCTAATTCCTAACTATATATGGTCTGTAGCCTATGGTTTTTTCAGTGAATATATATATATACATACATATATAAACATATATCATCTGTATATCTATATAAATACAAACATAAATGCATGCATACATATACTTATATGCATACAGATGCATGTTATTTACATGAAAGTTGAAAAAACACTAATAAAAGCAAAGCTAAAAAGCCACCTCATTACAAACAGAATGGCTTTAACTTAAACGAGGGCGAGATCTATTGCATTTTCAATGCTTGTTTACTTTGGTTCCATCAAGAAGGCATTCAGATGTGTCACACATTTGCCATAAATTCTGAATGTTAGCACTCTAGTTGCACATTAGATCACTGTAGTAAAGCTACTGCTCACCAGGGACGTCTGCTGCTGGTATTCAAAGTGCATGTTTCAGTCTGCATGTCAGAATTTTTTAATGAAATAGAAGAGGATTTGAGAAGTCACTCAAAATGATCCCTAATTTTTCTTTCTGAAGCACTAATCATACTTTCTATGGCAAAATTAACCCCCTCATGTTGTTCCTTTTTAAATTGAGTGTTTTCAGACTTACCACTTCATTCCAATCAAGATGGCTTCTGGTGTGCCATACTTTTGTCATAAGTAAGACTGTTAGCGCTCTAGTTGTTCTTTAGAACACTCTGGGACATTCTGTCATTGGGCTATACTTGGGGTACATCTGGGTGATATTTGGGCTACATTTAGGCTCTTTTGTCTCTGGTGGCCATCTTGGGAGACTGTATGTCAGAATTTTTTAATGAAATTGAAGAGGGTTTGAGAAGTCACTCAAAATGTGCCCTAATTTTTCTTTCTGCAGCACTAATCATAATTCATATGGCAAAATATACCCCCTCATTTTGTTCCTTTTTAAATTAAATGTTTTAAGAGTTACCACTTTATTCCAATCAAGATGGCTTCAGGTGTGACATACCTTTGTAATAAGTAGGACTGTTAGCGCTCTAGTTGTTCTTTAGAACACTCTGGGACATTCTGTCATTGGGCTATACTTGGGCTACATCTGGGTGATATTTGGGCTACATTTGGGCTCTTTTGTCTCTGGTGGCCATTTTGGGAGACTGCATGTCAGAATTTTTTTATGAAATAGAAGAGGATTTGAAAAGTCACTCAAAATGTGCCCTAATTTTCCTTTCTGCAGCACTAATAATACCTTCTATTGCATAATATACCCCCTCATTTTGTTCCTTTTTAAATTAAATGTTTTAAGAGTTACCACTTTATTCCCATCACGATGGCTCCAGGTGTGCTATACCTTTGTAATAAGTAGGACTGTTAGCGCTCTAGTTGTTCTTTAGAACACTCTGGGACATTCTGTCATTGGGCTATACTTGGGCTACATCTGGGTGATATTTGGGCTGCATTTGGGCTCTTTTGTCTCTGGTGGCCATTTTGGGAGACTGCATGTCAGAATGTTTTAATGAAATAGAAAAGGATTTGAGAAGTCACTCAAAATGTGCCCTAATTTTTCATTCTGCAGCACTAATCATACTTTCTATGGCAAAATATACCCCCTCATGTTGTTTCTTTTTAAATTAAATGTTTTAAGAGTTACCACTTTATTCCAATCAAGATGGCTTCAGGTGTGCCATACCTTTGTAATAAGTAGGACTGTTAGCGCTCTAGTTGTTCTTTAGAACACTCTGGGACATTCTGTCATTGGGCTATACTTGGGCTACATCTGGGTGATATTTGGGCTACATTTGGACTCTTTTGTCTCTGGTGGCCATTTTGGGAGACTGCATGTCAGAATGTTTTAATGAAATAGAAAAGGATTTGAGAAGTCACTCAAAATGTGCCCTAATTTTTCATTCTGCAGCACGAATCATACTTTCTATGGCAAAATATACCCCCTCATGTTGTTTCTTTTTAAATTAAATGTTTTAAGAGTTACCACTTTATTCCAATCAAGATGGCTTCAGGTGTGCCATACCTTTGTAATAAGTAGGACTGTTAGCGCTCTAGTTGTTCTTTAGAACACTCTAGGAGGCTGCAGTAGAACACAAAGGAATCAACTGACGGTCTCTGTCCTTGTTGGATGTACATGTTTTACTGAGAATGCCAGACTTCATTTTCACATGACTGAGAAAGATAATGTGAATTTACAGAAAATATGCTTTCAGTTTAGCTTATAGATCCCCTTCCAAACCACTGTGGTAAAATCATGAGATATTAGTTTTCTTTCAAACAATATTCATGATATCACAGCAGAAGGTTTTTTCACATGGTAAAATCACCTTAGAACCCACCACAATTCCTAAAACGAGTATGGTACCATCAACAAATGATTTATAATGTAACTAAAGTCCTAAAACCCTCTATTAACTACAATGCTTTTTAATGAGGTGCTATCATGTATATTGGTCCCAAGATGGCTGCCAACACTTCTTGGATGAAGTGCTGACAGCCAATCAGATCAGATGTGTGGTTAGGCTCCGCCCAGATATATATATTTTTTTGAACCTAAATTACTCAAAATCCACTGGAGCACATATATTGAGACCTAGCAAAGGCACATCGGGCTAACAGTCCCTACAATTTTGCCAAGTTTCGTGCAAATCCATTCAGCCGTTCGAGCTAAAAGTGAGGCCAACCGCCCTATGGAAGTTAATATGGGAAAAACGCGTTTTGGGACCCCCCTTTTTTCTCGGCCCCCCCTTGATGAAACCCCCCCAAATTGTCAGTGGCTGCTCAGAAACAAAATGTTCAATTTTCCTGAAAATTTCAGCCAATTCCGTCCACAAACGCCAAAGTTATTAGACATAGAATTTTCAAAAATCCCATAGAGAAAAAATCCTAACTATATATACCTACTGGCGACCGCCAGTAGGTAATATATATATATATATATATATATATATATATATATATATATATATATATATATATATATATATATATATATATAAAAATATAAAACCTACTGGCAGACGCCAGTAGGTAGTAATAGTTGGGACCTATTTTCCATAGGAAATCCGTAACATTCTATTTGGATTAACTTTGGCGCCGGTTGACGAATCTTCACGAAATCTTCAAAACTGGTGGGGCGCTCTGGTCCGCTCCTATCCTTAAAGTTTTCGGGTGATTCATGAAGTGGGGGCTGAGAAAAAAGTGGGGTCCCAAAATGTGTTCTCCCTATGCAATTTTCCATAGGTACCGTTCATCGCAGCTACAGCCCAAACGGCTGAACGGAATTACACCAAATTTGGCAAAGTTGTAGAACTTGGTCCAGTCTCATGCCTTTTGCTTATATGGTGTAATTTTGTTCAGTAGTTCCTGAGGACATGACAATTAAAGGTACATATATATATATGGCCTCGGTGGATGCACGCATCTTGCGCGGACTATAAGTGCACCGTCCCGATCATGCACTGAATGCTGACTGGCTGTCAAGTGGTTGTCAACATTTGAAACCAGGAAGTGTTGGAAGTCATTTTGTGCCTCCTTAGAAGCGAGGATCTAGAAATTAGTGGAACAAGTGTTCAAAATGTATAAAGAGGGCAGGTAAGAAATATTTTTACCCTCTAGACCGGCTCAGGGGGTCCCACAAGGACCCCCCAAATTTTTTATATTTTTTAAAAACTGAGAAATGTGCGTTGGGTTGATGGATCCTCCATGAAGAAAATAAAAAAAGCACTGGCTCCTGTGCTTGTTTAAAAATTAGCTACCTGAGAAGGACCAATCCTGTGGTCTAAAATATTGCATTTGAAGCGGGGGCAGTGAAAAAAGGGGGGTTCAAAAAACGTGTTTTCCCCATGCAATTTTCCATAGGAACCATTCATTGTGGCTACAGCCCGAACGGTTGAACGGAATTATACCAAATATGGCAAAGAGGTAGTCCTCGGTTCAGACTTGTGCCTTTTGCCTAAATGGTGTAAATATACATTCAGTAGTTTCTGAGAAAATGACAAGTAAAAGTACATATATATCTATGGCCTCGGTGGATGCTCGTATCTTGCAGGCATACTAAGCGCACCGTCCTGATCACACTCTAAATGCCAATTGGCTGTCAAGTGGTTGTCAGCATTCAAAACCAGGAAGTGTTGGCAGCCATTTTGTAGAAGCGAGGGTCTAGAAATTAGTGGAACAAGTGTTCAAAATGTATACAGGGAGAAGGTAAGAAATATTTTGACCCTCTAGACCTGCTCAGGGGTCCCACAGGGATCACTAGGGCCCCCCAATTGATATATATATATTTTTTAAACAGAGAAATGGGCGCTGGGTGCATGGATCCGCCGTAAAAACAAAAAAGTGAAGCATGGGCTCCTGTGCTTGTTTAAAAATTAGCTACCTGGGATGGTCAAATCCCGGGGTCTAAAATATTACATTTGATGGTGGTCCAGAGGGGCCTTGTAGCCCATGGACCGTCATTCCTAGGTTCCCTAAAATAACTGGGTGAGGGAGCTCAAAGGTCCGTTTAAGCTCCGGGGATAACCACCCGCCGGGCCTTTTTTTTTTGGGAGGGGGGGCCGCCTGGTCTCCATTCTGGAGCAGTGGAAAGCCTTGAAGAAAACCACCCCCCAGGAGCGGCTCCTGTTGTGTCTCGGGGGTGTCTACCTGGGGACACTGCTGTTTGCTATGCCAGGGCTGGAGTCAAGGTTCCCGCTGTGTCAAAGCAAGCTTAAGGGCATATTAACAAGTGCCATTTCACCACACTTTAAAAAAAAAAGCCAAAAATGCGGTGAAAATTATATCACCCTATTTACTAGGGAATGCTAAAATGCGTTAATGCATGTTATCAGCCAGTTTGCTAAGGGCTCGCCTCGTATCTCCAATGAGTTGCAATGTAGGTGTTCCCAGAGGCAAGGTAGGTGATCCTATGACAATATAACATGGAAGAGGGAGGTAGGACAACAGCGGTGTATTTACAAGGGGGCCCTGGATTTGAGGACTGATAGCAAAACTCTCGATAATTGCGGTATATGTCGGATCCTAACATCTGTTCTGAAGAAGACTTAAGTATGTTTATTATGCGAGGTGGATTGATATGTTAAGTGCACAGTCTTATATAAACAACGTTTTCACTTGCAAACATGAATTTTGGCTGTATTTCGATATTGGGGGCATATTTACAAGGACAGCATTTGAATTATCGACGCTTTAGCGTTAGGAAAGTGTTGTTAAATTTGTTGTGGTCTCTTGGAAGTGTAAGCGGAGTGGGCTGGACTGACGTATGCCAGTGCTGCGCAAGGTTGTGAACTATGATTCCGGGGCTATGGGCGTGGTTCGGTCGTGAGCTATAAGATAAATCAACTGATTCGGGTGTCCGTGTTGTAGTGCTGAGGTCACCGGGTCTTAAATGCAAATGTGTCAATATATCTTTAAAGTACCACAGCATGGCCAACATTGAAGGTACAGGGTATCACTGACCCTATATTTAACCATAGTTGCACACATTAAAGATGGTGGACATGACGTATTTCTGCGAAAATGAATGTTTGTTGTACATTCAGTGAAGTGTTGTAGCTGTAGTAATACAGGGCTATGAAAGCTTTAGGATGCAGTTTTTGGCACATGAAGGGCAGCTAATATATATACGTGTGTGGTCATTCAGGTACACTGTCAAACTTGGTGCTGGAAATCAGTGTTCGAGCCTCTGAGTCGCATCCACATCCTGTTATTGAAGAGAAATGACGTAATCTACGCCTGCCTGAAAATGTACTGTAAATACGGTGCTCATTTAAATTGCTGATATAGTTTTGGGTCGACTACGCGCTATATAAATATGCACACACTCCCTTTTTTCTTCGCAAACACTATTTTCTATTCAAATCTTTTTTTAAAGTGTTGCCCCATATTTTCATTAATATAAGAGGGCATGATTTACTTTCAGATCAAGTGGAATAGAAGTACTGCTACAAACACTCCCTCACTACTTCATCTTTGTTTTTTGTACTTTTCTTTTCAATTACTCTTTACGAAAACATTGTGACTGTTAAAAAGGATTCTTTTATTATTTGTTAATTGACATTTTTTTTCATGTTTACTGCTTGCATTGATAAACCTCCATTTCCTCATGAGTAAAAATACGTCACAGTACTACACAATATACATACTGATAAACTCATTTCCATTTTAGAAGAAAAAGAGAATTACTTGATAATTTTTTTTTATTTGTACATATTTCAAACCTTCTTTTTTCTGCGTCGTATTTTCAATTCGCGACGATAATACATGAACTGTTCTTACGTCATTTTGTTTCTAAAGTACAATTATACTTTTACACACCTCATTTAGAAATCATAATAATATACTTGCATTAGAAAAATATAGGAAGCATAAACTTATACTATTACCTCTCTTTGAAATTCTTTCCTCCTCCCATCGACATACATCCAACTCCTCTGGCGGGAGCATAATGTTTTATATATTACAATATATACATTAACTTTATGTTCCCTCTGAGGAAATGGACGATAAACTGAAGAGAAATCCGACGATCGTAAAGTTTATCTTGCTCATAGTTTGGTCACCCGTAATTAAATCACAGAAACCAAACTAATCATCCTATGGGTGTGGTTTATATATGTATTAGTTATTTTAGTTACTATGGAACCAATTTAGTGCTCCTCCCATTTTTTTATCACCTTTTTCAGTTGACACGTGCTCACATTTCCACTGTTTAACTTGCGCACGTGTTTTTGTAAACGTGAAACTTGTTAAACAGTTTTAGTTTAATTTTATATCCTCATACGTATTCGCTCTTTCTTTTTCTTTTAATTCTTTCTCTCTTTTATTATACAAGTATTAAAATAAATACCTTTGTATTTATTTTTTAAAACAAGTATATTTATTGGTTACTGTGTACAGTTTCTGTGCACAATTTTAATACACTACCCTACCAAAAACCCTTATTGTCCTTAAAGTTTTTTAAAAAGGTGCAATTCGATATTTTTTATTTATTTGAGTATTAAAATAAACACATTATTGTTGATGTGCGAGTTCCTTTCCTTATACACAGTTGATTGCCACATCTCTGAACATCTGGAGGTACCTGGTGGGTTAGTTGGCTGCCAGGGACCCACAGGATTGAGGAGGAATTAATTCTCTAACTTAAACATGCTACAGGGCCTTTTTTAAGGCATGTCACCTCAGGCCACATACCCTTCCTTCACCACTGTGCCCCGTTGCGGGTTTTAAGTTGGGGAATTAATTCTCTTTCAATACTGAGAGTCCCTGAGTGCCAAATAGCCCAACAGGTATCTCCAGTATGTGCCAGGGAGCTGTGTTGTAGACAGGTGTTCAGAGGCCACGCCCCTTATTACACCTCTCTGTAACACAGCTGTGTGGTGCTTATTGGAGGTACGTAGTGGGCTATTTTGATCCTAGGGACCCTCTAAAATCAGTCAAACTATGAATTCCGATTTACTCACCTGTTATCATAAGATACCTCAGTGCTGCATCTTTGAGCCCAGTACTGATCCTGAAAAGTAATTCTAACCATACTTACCAGTATCTTGAATTTCCTTCATAGGCTAACAGTAACTGGTTTCACTTTGAAATTCTTCTAAGTGTAGAGTTGTCGACCTTTAAAATATTCACCTAAAATCATTTGATCAACAAATTCCGATGTATCCACCTGTTATCAGGGGAGAACCCAGTGCTGCATCTTTCAGCCCAGCTCTGACCCTGACAAGTAAGTCTAACCGTACTTACCAGTAACTTGTATTCCTTCCATAGGAATTAATTGTCTGGTTTTCAATAGAAAAATCAAATCAAAGTTTCTAAGTGTCGATTTTAACAAACTACAAATATTCCTTAAAAAATCACCTGTATAACTTAAACGCATTCTTTAACTGTTTACAGGAGATGCACCAGTGCTAGATCCAGGATCCACCTCTGAGTAAGAAAAAGTAAAGATAATACTACTTACCTATTAAGTGAATTTCCTCCCATAGAATAACATTGGTGATTCTATGTGAAAAAGTTTCTAAGTGTCAACTTTTAAAATACAATAATATTCCTTAAAAATCACTACTGTAACCAAAACGCTTTTATTCAACTGTTTACAGGAGATGTTCCAAGACTGAATCTAGGATCCAGTCCTGTGGTTAGAAAAGTAATTCATTACATTTAACTAGAAATTCCCATTGAGCTCAATGTTGCATTGTGTTTGAAATTGTGTTGCCCATTGCAACAACTGTAACTACTGTACGTAAAAGTCTATTGCCTATTTGCAAAGTATTTAAATGAAAGTAATTATATTTTGTAATGTAATGTATAATGTAATTATAATGTAATTTAAAAAATAAAATATCTAAAAATATTTTTTTTTTAAAGTGTAGTAAATCAGTATTACCATATTAATATAACAAGTAATACATTTAAAAATCGTCATTTACAAAACCTTTGAAATTCACTGAAAAAACCATAGGTTTCAGACATGTTATAGTTAGGAATTAGCATTTAAAAAACCTTTGAAATTCACTGAAAAATCCATAGGTTTCAGACATGTTATAGTTAGGAATTAGCATTTATGAAACCTTTGAAATTCACAGAAAAAACATAGGTTTCAGACTTGTTATAGTTAGGAAATAGCATTTAAAAAAACCTTAGACATTCACTGAAAAAAACATAGGTTTTAGGGGTGGTATAGTTAGCTGGACATGTCACTCGTACAAAACCATGGAAATTCCTCCTTTATAGTTTGTTCTGCTAACTATAACTCGCGCGCCCCCACTCCACTGCTTATGATGTCACATATTACATCATTCATGACATGGTCAGTGACATCACTGATGAAGTCACTGAATACATCTCAAATGACATCACTGATGACATCGTCCATGTGACAATCAGATACACCTCATCATACACTAGTATAACCTTTCATCACTCACTGTAAAATAAAGAGTACCATATTTAAAACCATTGACACACCAATACATGTTTCTAAAAACCCACTCAGTGATTCCTAGATCTACACACACATCTAATCACTTACCTATAGATTCACTCATACATGCTGTCAATGATCAATAGAGCACTATCAAATATGCTTATACACCTATATAGACATTTCACACCAGCACACATCCTATTCACTTATGCAATCATCCTATTCACTTATGCAAACAATGGATCATACTTACATTTACTCAGCTACACACTTATACAAACACCACTTCATGTATTCATATAGATAGTAACTCATACTTACTGTGTTATAAAATCACTATTACAGTTATCCATACAGTCACTCATACAATCACTGAGTCTTATGTATACTTATTTATATACAACTGTCATATACACTGCCTTTTATTTTTCTAGTTTGTTGGACATGTACAATTGAGAGATATATTTGCTCATCACCACACCCATAAAGATATTCACTCACCCAAACAACTGTTCTAACATGTAGTCTTAACTTCATGCTCTTACTGAATTAACTATTCACACATCTTTGGGCAGTCACACACACCCCACTGAACCACACACACATTCACTCTCCCATACAAATACTCAGTTAACTAATCAATAACTAATATAAACGTTCACATAGCTAGTAACCAACTGGTGCAGCAGTTTACACAACAACTGACAAAGTGATACAGATATTCACACAGTTTAGTCACTATCAAATATATTTAGTGAGACACTATAAATTAGTCAAGTAAACAGTCAATCACACTGCTACTAAATCCTCCATCCAGATATTTATATTTATATATCCACTCATTCTCAAAATGCAGATTGCTATATATATATATATAATACATATTTGAATAACAAACCAAACCAAATTCACTGGATGACGTTATCAGTGATGTCATTTGAGATGACATCAGTGATGTCTCTGACCATGTCATGATTGATGTAATATGTGACATCATCAGCAGTGGATTGCGGGCACGCAAGTTATAGTTAGCAGAACTAACTATAATGGAGGAATTTCAATGGTTTTGTACAAGTGAAATGTCCAGTTAACTATAAACCCCTAAAACCTATGGTTTTTTTTTAATGAATTTCTAAGGTTTTTTAAATGCTAATTCCTAACTATAACATGTCTGAAACCTATGTTTTTTTTCAGTGAATGATATATATATAGCGGACAGCAGGTAATTGAGAAGGAGAAAGGCATTTGAGAAAGGTATAGGAGCAGCGACGGCTCGTGGAGGGAGTTACGGTGGGGCAGGAGGGCGGGGAGGGGGAGGGGCAGGGCGGAGGTTGCTAAAAACCGGCATATGGATAATTGCAGGTAAGTAAACAATTTAATTAATAAAACGAATTTCGTAGCTCGCACTGCATTGCATTTTGCGATGCAAGGCGCACTACGAAATTCGTTTTTATTAATTAAATTGTTTACTTACCTGCAATTATCCATATGCCGGTTTTTAGCAACCTCCACCCTGCCCCTCCCCCTCCCCACCCTCCTGCCCCACCGTAACTCCCTCCACGAGCCGTCGCTGTATAGGAGCCAAAACTGGTCATGCCGACCATGAGCTTCTGAAATAAAATGAAAGTTTTCCTGTGGGTCTGCGTGGACCGAAGTCTTTCTGCAAAGAAGGTTTTGGAAGTATGTTTAGGTGTGAGGCCATGCGCGCCGTGAAGTCCCCTTCCTAAAGTAGTTCGGCGTAAGCAGTGGCAACTCGTGTGGATTTTCTCAATGTGCTTGGGATATACGCCGAACCGCAGCCATTTACCTTAAGGTACATGCTGTGAAAATTGTGACTGCACAGACAGCTTAACACTGCAGGCGCATGCTGTACAATTGGTGACTGCACGGACATCGTAACACAAGTACTATCAGCGTGTCAAGGTGCCTTGTGGGATTTGGAGGCTGGATGATGGACACAGGATTACTTACAGTTTTATCCACGAACACCATCAAGGAAGGAGAAGTGAAGCTGCAGGCACGGCCCACTGGGGGAGCACTTGCATATATGTATCTGCAGCAGCTGAGCTCGGAGCACCGAGGTCAGAGGCATCGAGTTCAGAGACTTTCCCCATCCTTCAGAGTGCCTGCACCAATCGAAGCGGGGCACTTTGGTTTTAAAAGCGGACAGCAGGTAATTGAGAAGGAGAAAGGCATAGGAGCCGAAACCGGTCATGCCGACCCTGAGCTGCTGAAATAAAATGAAAGTTTTCCAGTGGGCCTGCGTGGACTGAATTCTTTCGGCAAAGAAGGTTTTGGAAGTATATATATATATATAATCAGAAAGGATTTTCCAAGTGTACAAAATGCAAAGCTTATCAATACGGAGTTAACGTCAGGAAAGTACACCTTCCTCTAAGGAGAACACCATTAGGGTTGAGGGGGGCTTATAATTGCAAAACAGACTATGCAATATATGTACTTCAATGTACCTGCAAAAAACGTTATGTGGGTAGCACCTTACATCCTGTCCATGTAAGAATCTTACAGCACTTAAGGGCAGTGACCAATGATGATCACAGCTATCCGGTGGCTCGCCACATTAACGCTTTCCATAAGGGGAGAACAGAAGATCTGCAATACTTTGTGATCGATAGTATTAGCAAAAATGTCAGGGGAGGCAATAGGCTCCTGGCACTTAGGAGACTTGAGTCCAGATACATAATTTTCCTGGACAGTAAGACCCCAAATGGACTAAACTCTGACGAAGCTTTAAGCATACACTTGTAACATCACACCCTTTCAGAAAGACAACCAGGGTCCTGTAATTCCGATATAAGAACATATTAGCTCCATGCTAAGTACACGTATCCCACTCCTCTGAACCTTAAAAGTGAGGATACTAATGTAATAGTAAAGTATCAGCACATGTTCACTCTTTTTTTGAAAAGAACAAAAGGCACTTTATTTACTTTTAATAGGTTAAGAACACATATATAACTGAAATAGGTAAACCACCCATAGAGAAACCATCAATTCAAGACTGAATAGTCCTAAACCAGTATGTGAAGGTTGTGATGAACATTGAACTACTAGAATGCCCACAAGGGCTCAATTCCATTGTGTAAAGCTTTGTTCGTCAATTGAAAATGGTTGTTTGTAATATACAAATGAATTTCTTAGACACAATTTGGTTTAGGCATAATAACTTGACAATATGAAATAAGAATTTTACAGTGGTTTATTAAGTTTCATTAAGGCACTTATTCACAGCTTGTGTTTATTTATTTTGCACTTTCACACTGTTTTGTTTCATTGACTGCGTATATACAGGCATTTACATTGCTTAGCATACATTGAAATGAGTGTTTTACCGTTGATTTGGGTACGATTGTGTAACATATTTCATTCAAAATTATTCAAATGAATTTGTAGTGATAATTGTATTATGCTGCAAATTGCACTTGCAATGAATCGGATTTGATAACGTGTTAATAATGCCCACTAACGATCACTACTGCACGCAATGACTGTTTCTATGTCTATGGAAATAGCCGATGTAAACAGAATACGTCATCAGGTTGCTCCGACCATCGAGTGGCGCTTGTGTGTATATAAACTGGTTTTTTTTAGCACAAAGGTGTTGTGACCAAGGCGGCTTGTGTCCGTCGAAACGCGTAAAGCCATTCATGCAGGGTGAATCGAGTGAAGGTTTGGATTATATATATATATATATATATATATTCACTGAAAAAAACATGGGCCCGTTCCACGGAACTAACTTAAGACAAAATTCTAAACATACTACTTTTGGTGTTCACAGAAGTTAGGATTTTGTCTTAAGGTTGTCTTAATTGAGTATGGGCGAAATTTGTGAATTCGCAGTACGCGAATTCACGAGAATACGTACTCGCGGTCCGCAAAATTCCTGAATCTGTGTGAATTTGTGGATTTTTTATTTTTGCGTGTTCGCTGGTTTCTTTTTCAGCGCAGCTACTGGGAAGTTACCCATGCGGTCCTACATGGGCACGGCCATCTTGTTTTCAGTGTTCGCGTTGCGTATTTCCGTTTCCGGGCGCAAGTTGCATGCTCGCGTTGTGAATTTCCTACATGCTTGCCGCAATTACATGTTTGCGTCCGTTTTTGCGTGCTCATGGGGGGAATATCACGCAAACCTATCCACGTGGTCCCAATGGGCGCTGCCATCTTGTTTTTCTTTCATTGCTATGGTTCTGGGCATGCTTTTCTATCCTGCTTTAATATTTGCAATCCTTTGTTTGTTTGAACTTTTGTAAAATCATTTTTACTCATTATCTATCCCTCTCTGTTTCTACATCTATATTTTGTGTTTTTTTCAACTTTTTGTTACTTTAATAACTACTTTTTTTGTTTAGCTCTCTCTTTTCTTTTACTTACTTTTTTCCCCTATTCTTGTCTTCTTTCACCCAGGACCATGGCAAAGGGAGCCGGCAAGTCTAAGGGGATGGGTCCCGCACCCCGTGGCCGTCTCCTTGCGGGCGCTTAAGGGGGGAGGATGTAATTGCCCGGGAGATCTTTAGCGTGGTGGAGGTGACCGCACTGGGTTTCTTCGTCCAGTGCCACCTCCCCAAGACCGTCGCGGCAGGCGGCAGGCGGCAGGACCGGTGCTGGGTACGTGCTCCGGGAGTGTCACCAGCTATGGGGGAAAGTGTGCTGTGCCATGTATCGGGAGTCTGGGGTCCGGCGCACCTACAACCAGGCAACGCACCGGTGGTCCGACATCCTGGACCGAGAACACGACCTGCTCGACCTGCTTGGCGTGGAGATCCCTGGGCTTGGTGAGTAGTAGTAGCTATTTAATCACTACTTTGTTTTCTCCTGCTCTGTGTTATGAAATTGCAAATATTTGTTTTTTCCGAAGAGCAAGAATGCAGCCGATTACATTGCAGGTAAATTATGTTTCAAAATCTTCTGTGGTTGCAGGTGCTCGGCTGCTCGCCTACTCACTGGCGGTGCTACTATGCTTACTTGTTTTCAATTTTGTGCTCATTTGGTCTTAGTGATTATGTATGAGTGTACTCTACAGAAGTGCATAATGCTAGACACTAGAGATTACATTGCAGGTAAATTATGTTTCAAAAGCTTCTGTGATTGCAGGTGCTCACCTGCTCACTGGCGGTGCTACTATGCTTACTTGTTTTCAATTTTGTGCTCATTTGGCCTGGGTGATTATGAATGAGTGTACTCTACAGAAGTGCATAATGCTAGACACTAGAGACTTAAAACCAGTCCTTCCTTTGTACTCCTGCCACTAAGAAGAGATAGTGGTGGTGGATTGATAGGTTGAGTATATTATTACTAGTTATTTACTATTTAATAGGAAACTTTTTAGTGGTCCACAATCATGACGGACTGACGGAGTGCTGCCTGCCAGTCCTAGTAGAACCTTTTGTTAGTTGGTTCAGTGAATTACATAACTTTCCAAGTAGACGGTCCGCGAATCCAGAAATACTAATATCCTAGTAGACCACATCAGATAGGTCAATAAATTTTGTGCAATTGTTGTCTATTTCCCCGAAATAATTTGTTATTGTTTTTTTGAAATGTTTGATTTGGCTTACAACAATCATCCATGTTTGTATCTTTCTTTCATGTTGTACATCAGCTCCCCCCCAAAGGCAAGAGGACAGAGGAGGAGGTAGCGGCACCGGCAGAGCAGGAACAGCAAGGCCAGGATAGGTCCGCCGAGGTCTCCTCTGCTGGCCCCAGTAAGTTTTCCTGTTAATAATATTTATTATACTTCCCTATCTTTTACAGCACCTATTTATTCCAAACGTTCCTCATAATTCTATTTTTTCCAAAATCGTCTTTGATCTTCTTGTTGTCTGTTTCTAAATTCTTATCCTGCCTCTACTATGACTGTCTGTGCTACTACTAGATTATTATTAGTCTGTCTGTGTAGCTAGCTAAGCTTGCACAGTTGGCAAAAGGTGTTAAACAAAACTCCTATTCAGCAATAGCTCTAGGCACTGAGTGAAGTCCTCTGGGTTGTTCATAATGTCTATTCAAGTCTTCTAAATGTTTATGCTTTGACAATTCCCAGTGATAAAATGTCAATGGCCACCAAGAATAAGATACTAGTGTACTTTTTGATTGGATAGGAGGACATACTACTACTGTCACAGGGACAATTCTGCACATACAGAACTATGGACAAGAAATAGGGCATTGGTGATAATAGGCGCAGTTAGACTTTCCACATACCTCAGTCATAACAGAAGCTGAACCCCCAATCTCCTTACTGACTAGCTAGTGTGTCAGAGTCCTTATTTAGTTCCAGAATGCAGCGATGATCCCCAACGATTATACAACCCAGAACATAAGACTACGGAGTCAGAGTCCCACAGAGTCTATGTAAGTTTTAAAGCTTTATTAAAAGTAAAACATCTAGCTCTGTGTGCACTCTGTAAAAATTTAAATTGTAAATTATATAAAAACATTTATTAAAATCAATGTCATATGAGATAAACGGTGAACGACTGAAAAGTGGCTGATTTCACACATTAATTGTGGGAGAGCCCTCACCTGGTTGCAACTTAAAGTCTTGGTGGGGATGAATCATTGACGACTCCGACTAATCTTCATGATCTTGCTCTTGTTCATAGAAGGGAAGCTTCTGTCTGTTAGGAGAAAAATGGTACGTGTTAAAAAGCAAGCATTCATCAGTTGTGCCAAAAACTGTAACATCACATATTATGGCTAAGCATAAATAAAAAACACCCTTCCCTGAAGAAAGGGAAATTTTTAGTTTAGACTAGAGAGTCACAAGTTATTAGATTTGTTTATGTAGTACTAGTATTTTTTTTTATTCCTAGACAAAATAGGGAGTGGTGTTTATGGCATCTAAAAATATTAAATGTATTTTCTAGGCTTAACACCATTGGCACAGCCATCCACCAGTGCCGGGGCCAGGGCACTCCAGGCGCGGATGCGGTGACACAGCCAGCAGGAACTGCTGTGGGGGATGCCACAGTAGTTGCGGGCAGCGGTAAGCTATTATATTCCTTACTTATTGAGATTGCAGAGTGGATTCTCTGCAGGGGTGTATATGTTGTACAGTACAAGTACACTTTACTGTTAAGAAGACTTACAAATTTTGAACTCAGGGGCAAATTATCAAGGGGGTTTATCTCTGCTTTTTTGGCATTAAAAGCCAAGAAAGCGGAGATAAAATTATCTCCCTATTACCTAGCTGTCGCTAACACCAGTAAGCGACAGCTAGTAGGAGATAGCGACCATCTTGGGCCCCGCTTTGCATGTCAGTGATATTTATCACTAATGACATGCAAAGTGGGCGTACCAAGAATTTAGCGACTGGAAACAGTCGCTAACATCGCTATCTCCTATTACCAACTTTTGGAGATATTCGTGCTAAGCGCAAATATCTCCAAAAGCTAACACCTGCTCCTGAGCAGTTCTTAGCCATGTTATCCAATGGTAGGTGGATAACATGGCTAAGAGCATTAGCTCGGTAATGCATGAATATCTCTGACTTTTCAGCGATATTCATGCATTTCGGTTGAATTTTATCGCTTAGGAGATATACCTTGATAATAGCAAGGTTCCTAAGTGATAAAAATCGCCGCAGCTCGGCGATAAAAATATCGCCGCTAAACCAACATAGCGATAATTATCACTAGTTGTTGGTAACATGCCCCTAAGTTTTTGTCAACCAGGTAGAAGACAGTCACCCTTGACTTCTCATTAGCAATAGCATTAGCGGCTAGAGTTGCCCAGTAACCAATGGCCTCCTCTAAATTTGACTTCATCTCAGCGTTGAAAGTTTTATCGAGAAGCCAAGTCAGATCAGAGATGAATTTGATGGATGGGATGAAAGAAAAGGGAACGAAGGGTGTAAGGAAGGCGAGCGAGTTAAAAGTAATGACTGGCAAAGAATGATACGTGTTTTTGAATGCTGCCCAAGGTGGCTGGGAATCTGATGCATTGCCGGTTGAGGGCTGAAGCAAGGATGGGTGGAAGGAGAAAGAAAAGAGGTCTGCCTGGGTGGGTGAAACAGAAGCTGTATGTGTGCGCAATATATCCTTTGGTTCAAATTCAAATGCAAGTCAAGCAGGGATGCATGGCTGGCGGTTTACAAAATAAAATAAAAAGGTTGTTTTTTTTCGGTGAGAAAAAGTAAGGTTTGTCCAGTTGAGACATTATGAAGAGTGATTGACATTTACTTTGAATGGATGGATGCCTGGATGCTATCTTCCTCATAGATAGCATAGGTGTATGTAGACAGAGTAGACGGTCACTGGATAAAGAGTATTACTTTGAAGAGCATGTAACACCGCACCTCCGTGCCAGAGTAGCATAGCTGAGGAAAGAAGTTGTAATTTTTCAGAATACTACCATGACCAGTAACAGTAGTTTGCAAGCACAGCATGTAGCCGGTGATTACGGGGACCACTCACTACCTCCATTAACATTTTTTTTACAACTCTGTCATTGACATTGATGTGTGACCTATCTGTGTTCAGTCAATCAAAAACAAAGCAACTAAAGGCATCCCAATGTAAGCAAATATCCTGTGAAGGGATAGATGATCATATTATCTTCTTAATTTTCCTTTTGTAGTAGTCAGGGGCAGGCCAGGGTGAAAGTTAAATTAATTGAGCAGTAGCCCTTGTAACAGAGTATGGCCAGTGCCACCCGAAATAGAAAAGTAAGAGCTTCACCACCTGCATGTACTGGACTGGTAACAGTAACCAAGTCTGTGTCATCATGGCTTGCGTCTGTTTTTCTCAGGTGCTAATTGACTGCGCTGACATTATGCCGGCTTCCACAAGTTTGCGTACCAATTTCGCTAAACAAGAGAGAAAAAGAAGACTAGTGTACTCTCTGAGTCTAATGTAGTGAGTCCATATAGTGCTAGTAGAATTCCTGAAACTCCCACTAATGTTATAGCAGAGGCCGACAAAGTGGGAGGTTAGATAGATACATGCCACAAATGTTATGTACTGTGCTTGCAAGTTGCTAGTGATACTGTGATACAACTTTCTGCTGAATTATTTTGTGTTAATCTTAAAGAGAATTGGTTACAGTATGTTTTTCTTCCTTCATATAGATGCTCCTTCTAAACTAACTAGGAAGAAGTTAGCTAAACGGGCCCAGCAACGGAAGCTGGAGGCAATTGTCGCTGAATATCGGCGGCTGGTGGCCATGGAGGAGGAGGACACGCAGTCTCAGTCAACCACAACATCCCCGACAGCTGCATCCTCCTCTGCTGCCCCTGGGTCATACGGCCAGCGCAAACCTCCAGCGATACGGAGCCGCGGTACAGCATAAACCCGCCACCGCCGAGCAGCAAAAACAATAGCTGCCCACCACAGTACCTGCAAGTGCAAGGGGCGTGTGCACCGCTACACCCTGAGAGTGTCCCACCATGAGCAGGAGGTGGCGAGGCAGAAAGCCCTGCTCAAGGACCTCTTGAAAGAGCTGCATGACCACCTGGCCAAAGGGCACCGCCAGCGGAAGTAGAGGAGAGACTGTCCCTTGCCCCTTTTCTAAAGACTTTTGTGGGGTGGGAATTGGGCGTTGCGGTTTTTGGAGTTTTGGGGACTGATTTGATTCAGGGACATTGGTTGGGGTTAGGGAGGGGGTTGGGTTGGGTTGGGTCTTCTTGTGGGATAGTTTATTTTTGTTATGGCTCCAATTATTATTTATTTCTCTACTTAAACACAGCATACGCCTTTTTTTTACTGTTTTGTGGGTGAGGCGGGGGGTTAACTGTACGTTTGTTTTCCTGAAACTTAACTGGCTGGTTGATTCAAATTGTCTAAGCACCCAAATGTGTACAAAAGTGCCACTGACAGAGTTAGTGAATTTAATTGTCCTACTACTTTACTAGTACTACCGTCAGTCTCTCCTCTCCTCCTACTCCATAATTCTTTCTCCCCCAAAATGCTTATCTTATCTGTGATTCATGTTTGAGAATAGGGCTAGGCACAGGGCTGGGTGCACGGCAAATGGCGATTAAGGTTGGCTATGGAATCCTGGACAGATGAAATGTGATCGTTGTGGTGGTAGTCGTAGTGGTACACACTGGCAGTGGCAGCATATGAAAAAAAATTAAATGAAACATTGAGTGGCCTGAGCGTAGCATTAGAACAGTACGATAGATAGTACAGTACACAGTAAGAATATATCCTCGGATTCCTTCACCAGCCTTGAAATTGATTTTCTGTTGCTTTGACCTTATCCAACCCAGCAAGTGTGTGGAATTATTGTTGTCATTTAGTCACACCTCAATGAAAACCACACAGCCCGGGGGAAGAGGGTTAGGATTTGAAAATTGGATGGGAATGGGGGTTTTTGGGAACGTTTTGTGGAGAGAGGATGGACAAACAATAAATGAAGAAAAACAAATCTTTGGATACGAAGATATCCATAAATATTTTAAGGAACATAAAGGAAGTGCACTACTCCATGCATGAAGTTGTTTGCTAAACGGAGGGTTAGGTTACTGAAAAGTAGTACTTACTACAACTTACTAACTATGAAGAAACAATTTGACGGTATAGGGCTGCAGTAATTACGCAAATTCACTTGCCTATCTGCCCTCAGAGAGAATAAACACTTATTAGTACATTAAATTAGTTTTAAAAATAGCAAATAAACTTATCAAATAGCTGGAGGGATGAATTTAAAGCAGAGAGCGGTGTGTAGTGCAAAAATAACACTTTCAGTTTCAGAGGTGACAGTAGTATTACATACAAGCATCATTTCTAAAGTGCGTATTCTGAGTCTCCTTTTGAAGGATAGTAATTAGCACACAGCACAGCAGGCCAGGGCCATGCAGACGGTCAAGGCAGGCACCATTGAGTGAAGCAACCTGATGTAGCATACCTCTTTGACACAGACAGACAAAGCATTTCTAATTGTATGCAGCAAGCCACATAGACGCAATTTTACATGAACTGCTGTCTGGACTCTGGCATAACAACACTACACTGGCTCGACCACTCCATACAACGACTAGACAGACATGGCGGTTCTTTGGAGCTGAGGCATTCCAGTTTTCAGACCCCCCGTTTACCAACGCTACTTTGTAGCCACCCAGTACCAGTGGTGAAATCCAGACGCTTGTCTTCTTCTCCCCCCCACTCGCCGAAAAATATGTTGTAAAGAGCGAGGGTGAATACGACCAGACACTGTTCGTCTATCAGTTCTAAATCTCTGAACTAGGTGACTGAAAAATGGGTGAATCCTTCTACCCCCCCCTTATAGAAAAACTTCTGAAAAAAGTGCATGCTATTTCATCCGGCTATGGTGACACCGCTTCAGACGACTAGATATAATGATCCACATGAAGAAACAGCCTATTTAGCCTTTGCATCCCTTCCTACTCAAGCTAACGACTCGAGAAAGATGAAGCCCTGACCTCATGAAGAGCGTGCCCACCTTGTATACAGCCCCTGGAAACCTACGCCACTAACCAGTGCACTCTTTGTCGACACCTGAAAGAAATCAATTTTTAACACTTCTCTTGTCCCATACCCTTTTGTCCCTCATTGCCCTGACGAAGGTGTGGCCTATGAGGGCCGGAACACCGAAACGCGCGCCGGCGTAATTTCTGCTGGTGGCAGGATCATTAATACTTCTTATGATCCCTTCTCTATCCCTATGCCCCACCTGCCCCCATTTCCCTCTTAGTCTATGGATTGTTGACCATTGTAACCATAGTCAAAGGCAGTGATGTACCTTGTTTTTTTCTGGTTAGATGAATGAATGATTTGTTGATTGATAGCTGTTTTCAGACATGATTGTGCCATGAATGTATAATGAGAGTTTTGTGTATGGGACTATTTCTCTATTTCTGATCATTAAATGTTATTTAGTGTATTTTAATATTTGTAAATGTTTTGTCTCAATTTGAAGAATCATAAAATCAACCAAAATATGAATAACAAAAATAAGAAAATCCAGAATGAAAAAATTATAGTGTTCATGTGTTAAATATATTGTGTGGCCTTGATGGTACCCAGTGTTGCACATTCGAAAGCTTTAGGATCCTGTACTAGGACCTTTTCTATATAGTCCCGGCAGGGTTCTTTTTCTAATTTTTGTGTAGACAGACATGTAGTTCTGCTGTGGTTGTTGTTGACTTGTTTACCTGTTAGCCACTCACGAAATGGCTATAATTCTTCCGTAAACCAACGATGATCATCCATCCATCCCAGTGAGTGGTTGTAAAGAAAAGAGATATTATGTAACTTTGATCATCAAGACTCATCATCATCATGGTATATTGGCAAACTCAATGTTGTTCATGCAGTCGCCGGCTACACACACAGTGAGTCCAAGGACATTTTGCATATTAAAAAATGCAATGTAGTGGCCACTGCAGTAGAAGTACAATTTGAATTAAACAAGGTAAAAAAACAGAGTAGACTTGATTCACATTTAGTGTGTAAAAGATTAAATAATAACAGAAGACATATGATGATTCATTTCATGCACAACAAAACAACAATTGCTTTCCTCAGAGCCAGACAGCCAGTGCTGTCCACTGCATGCCATCTCATTATTCCTTACCTGTTCCACTTTGTGTCCACATCTTGTTCTTAAAGTGAAGCCCCACATGGCAGCCTCTCGTGTCAATTTCAGATGTTACTGCAGCAATCAGCATATAGTCAGTAATTCCAGTCCCACTTCTTTTGAAGGGACTCGTCTACTAAGCGACAGTTTCTTCATTCTGCGTAATCCAGCCATCTGCCTTGAGGGAAGTGGATAGGGGGAGTCTGGAGGAGAAGGATAGAGCAGCATGGCTGAGTTGTGAACTTGTGAACTTCAGGATTGCAGACAGCGGCACCTTCAATAAGGAAATAAGACGAAGACAGTGCTGCTGATGGATTTCTTGTGATTAGAGTTTTGTTGTGGTAAAAGTTGCAAAACAAAGAAAGACACACAGGAGTAAAAGTGAATAAGGAGTAAGGATGAAAAAAAAGGAAGTCAGTTTCAGGCCTAGGTGTCAGGCAAGTAGAGCTCGTCCTCGAACTCTGTGAATTGAGACGGGAGTAGGTCAGCTAACAGAGAAGAACTTCAGTCACCTAAGTCAGTGTCCTCTTCTTCCTGCGTGGATTCACGTATTTTGTAATCTGGTGGTATGAAGTGCTGATTCATCTTGATCATTGTTAACCTCTCCAGATTTTTGGCCGAGAGGCGGGTCCTTTTTGAAGTTACAATGGCACCAGCAGCACTGAAAACACGTTCCGAAGACACGCTTGTGAGTGGGCAAGACAAATAATTTAGAGCCAGCTTGGTGATCAGTGGCCATTGACCCCTTTTCCCAAACCAATACAGCAATGGGTTGTGATCAATGTAGACCTCTGTTGGGTCATCCAGAAAGGCCTGCACCATCCGCTCAAGGTCCTTCAGGGCTGCTCCACTTTGCCTACCATCTGTGGCTTTTGCATCAGCACTGGAACGAGCAAACCCTTGATGAGTTATTCAATCCGCTTCCGACATTATTATGGCTGGGCTTGGTGCAGGTGAGGATGATGATACGGTTCTTGGTGTAGGTAACGGCTGTGAGGGAAAGTGACTGCCTTCAGCCACAGAAGTGGACCTGCTGATTCAGTAGTACTTCTGCGGGTTCCTTCAATTCCCTGCCGCTCTTTTTCGAACCGAGTGGCTGACAGAGCTAGCCAATGTTTCTACTTTGTAACATCTGCTTCAGTAAAAAGGAATGAATGCTTTGCTGGCCAGTGCCTTTTTGTCCCATGGATCCGGGATAGTGGCACAAATGTAATGTTGTTCTGTATGTAATTTTTTAAGCCTTTCATTGTCAACTAGGCGGGTTATTAAGCTCTCCACCAACGGATATGCGTCTTGCTTCTCAGTATCATCTTTGAACATTGAAGACACCGCCTTCAGTTGGTGCTCTAGCATGGAGATAGCTTTGCCCAAAGTACAGTCCTCCCTACTGACTTCACGCGTGAAGACCTCAAAAGGACGAAGCATGTCTGTCAGGCTTTTAACTAGGTCCCATTCCTCCAACTCTAGCCTCGTGTATTTCATAGGAGAACCCCGTGCAAAGACATTCTCATTGATTACCAAGCACTGCTCAGACAGACGCTCAAGCATGTAGAAGGTTGAGTTCCAACGTGTTACCACCTTCTGGATGAGTACTCTGACTGGCACTCTACGGTTACGTTGAATGATCCTCAGCTGCTTCAGCCCTTAAAAAAATGGCTGAAATGTGTGCAGATTCTTCAGCAGGTGGTCAGTAACTTGCTGACTGTGTTTTCTTTTTTGAAGAAATCTTGAACAACAATGTTAATACTGTGCGACAAACACGGCACTCTGAAATAGCCACCATCATTCATGGCCCTAAACATATTACTGCCATTATCCGTGGAAACATAACCAATCATGCCCTTTCTTAGATGCTAGGCTAGGAACCTTCCATTTAGGGCAGACTGTTGTCACAAATTCTCGAAAACCCACCCCTTCCATGAAAGAAAAAGGGAGAAGGTCCAGAGCTAACATTTTAGCCAGCATTGCATTATAAAGATGTGCCGTTGGGTGGTTGCGTTCTAATGGCGCCTCTGACTAAAACATGCTTTTAATGGTGGTCTGGACCATTTTCATACGTGATGATGATGATCCAGACTTCTTCAACCCAGTTAGGCTCATTGATGTACTTTTTCGCATTGATGTCTCTCCCAGACTCTTAGTGTGCCTCATAGATGTTGCTGGGGTAGAGGGTGTGGGCGCTATCACTGCAGTGCTTCTGTCAGGGGAACTGTGTGTACCAGAAAAAATGTCTATCGCTTCTTCAGCTTCCCCCTGCACGATCATCAGCCCCTCGTCATAAGATGCAATATCAAAGGATACATTTGGATTTGTTGTACTCTTGGCTTCCCGGATTTTACTTAGGAGTGCCTCCCACTGGATAGTGTGGTGTTTTTGGAGATGACCTCTCTGGCCTCCGGTACCATACTTGGTACCAAGCTTACCCCACTAACTGCAGTTTTACAAATCGAACAAACAACTAGGTTTTCCGCCTTTTTGCTAATACTAAAGAAGTTCCAAAACTAGGGAGTTGAGAGTTCTGGTGGTGGTGGTGGAGGTGCTACTTTCAATGCAAGATGAAGTGGAGGATGGGTGTTGCCGAATTTAACTCTGTTGTGCACTTATAGTTACAGCATCACTACTTGAGGTAACGGAGGTCGAGCTGGATGGAGGTCCCTGCCGGCCCTTCTGAAGAGAAAATATGGCAGCTGTAGGTCGTGTTGGTGTAGTAGTTACCTGTGTTGGTGGTGGTACCAGTGCCACGCCACCCACATCCTGCTCAGCTGCAATTCGGGATAGGGTAAAAATGTCTGTCTGCTGCATGCCCGCTGGGGCTGGAGTGACGATTGTGATGACTGGGTCGTGATTGTCAGACTGTTCATCAGCAGCAGAATACACCACTTCTTCCCCTTCTTGTTCGTGGTCATCACCCATAAGTGAAAGCCTTGCAGGAACCTTACTTTTAGGCTTAGCTACCTTTGTCGGCTCATGGCATGCTTCCCTCTCAGACTGCATTGGTGGGTTCCAATCAAGATCTACATCATCAGAAGGAAGGGGGCTTGAAGAAGAACTTGTACTAGCCTCCTTGACCTTTTTCTCGCTGGGGATCTGGAAGACAATGGATCATCTGGAGGAGTGGCTTGCTCGGATGATACTTCTGCTTGAATCTCAATTTCCTGATGTGCCCCTACTTCTGTAGGAACAAGCATTGTGGGCAGTTGTGCCTCTCCATGCGCCTCTCCATGCACCTCTATTTGCGCCTCTCCATGCACCTCTACTTGCGCCTCTACTTGCGCAACTCCTTGCGCCATTCCTTGTGCCTCTACTTGTGCCACTCCTTGCGCCACTCCTTGCGCCTCTCCTTGCGCCTCTCCTTGCGCCTCTCCATGCGCCTCTCCTTGTTGCACCTGTGGTTGTCGTTGCAGCTGTGGTTGAACACTCGTCAGATGAGTTACACCCTGCGTGGATTGGATGCTACTTTCTTGCGATGAGTCAATGCCAACATCACTGGTCGATGGTGATTAAACAATTAAAGCGGCTGCCTCTGCGGCACTCATGGCCTTGGGCCTACCTTGGTGTGGTGGCACTGAGACCAATGAAGCTGAGGTGCTGCTCCCAGCTTGGTCCCCAGCAGACACCGCTGCTGCAGGCGTAGTTATTTTTTCCTTGGTAAGTGGCGCCACTTGCTTCTCCTGCTCCGTCTTACTGTCAACTTTCTTTGTAGAGGAGCTACGGCCACCTTTCTTTGGGCCCATCTTCTTCAGATGTCAGAACAGGAGGCAGCAGTTGCACGAGTTGCAGAGTTGTCTGTGGCCACACGTGACATCACGTGACGTTGTGCTGCACACACCGCAACAGGATTTCTTCCTGGCACTGATGATGAACGATGAGGATGATTTGTGAATCTCTCTTTGTGCACCTAAAAGCAAAGGAAGCCAGAGGAACATCAGTTAAATAAATGTTGCATATGGCGTGCTTCAATTAATATTTGCAACTAGGCACTTATTATTATTAAAACACACCCAAAAACGGAAAGACCAAAAATAAAAATTGCAATTATTTATAATCAAAAATGGATGTTTACATTAATAGAAGAGACACCACACAGAGAGAGTTGTTTCATGCACCACTGAGTACCCCTGGGCATAATGGATGAAAGGAGGAAGACTGGGTACAGGCCTATGGCACAAAGCACACTGTCTGGCTTCAAAATGGCCCCTTGACCCCCACCCACATGGCCAGGCCCTGCCTGGACCAGGCTTCAAAATGGCCCTCACCCACATGGGCAGGCCCCAAAAACACCCCAGAAAAGCGAAAAACACCCAAAAATCACCCCAATCCAATGCCATCCGTGCCCTAAATGATGTTTAAATTCAAGAGAGTCTAGACCCCACAGAAAGCCTTGGTCCATGCACCACTGAGTACCCATGGGCAAAATGGATGAAAGCAAGGCAGGTTGGGTGCAGGCCTATGGCACAAAGCACACTGCCTGGCTTCAAAATGACCCCTTGACCCCCACCCACATGGCCAGGCCCTGTCTGGACCAGGCCTCAAAATGGCCCCCACCCATATGGCCCGGCCCCAACAACACCCCAATAAAGCAAGAAACATACAAAAATCACCCCAATCCAATGCCATTCATGCCCTAAATGATGTTTAAATTCAAGAGACCCCACAGAAAACCTTGGTCCATGCACCACTGAGTACCCCTGGGCATAATGGATGAAAGCAAGGCAGACTGGGTACAGGCCTATGGCACGGAGCTCACTGCCTGGCTTCAAAATTTCCCCTTGACCCCCACCCACATGGCCAGGCCCTGCCTGGACAGGCCTCAAAATGGCCCCCACCCACATGGTCAGGCTCCAACAACACCCCCAAAAATCAAAAAAACACAAAAAAATCCCCCCAATCCAATGCCATCCATGCCCTTGATGTTTAAATTCAAGACACCCCACATAAAGACTTGGTCCATGCACCACTGAGTACCCCTGGGCATAATGGATGAAAGCAAGGCAGACTGGGTGCAGGCCTATGGCACAAAGCACACTGCCTGGCTTCAAAATGGCCCCTTGACCCCCACCCACATGGCCAGGCCCAACAACACCCCAAAAAATCAAAAAAACACACAAACATCACCCCAATCCAATGCCATCCATGCCTTAAATGATGTTTAAATTCAAGACACCCCACAGAAAGACTTGGTCCATGCACCACTGAGAACCCCTGGGCATAATGGATGAAAGGAGGCAGACTGGGTGCAGGCCAATCGCACAAAGAACACTGCCTGGCTTCAAAATGGTCCCTTGACCCCCACCCACATGGCCAGGCCCTGCCTGGACCAGGCCTCAAAATGGCCCCCACCCACATGGCCAGGCCCCAACAACACCCCAAAAAATCGAAAAACACACACAAACATCACCCCCATCCAATGTCATTCATGCCCTAAATGATGTTTATATTCAAGACACCCCACAGAAAACCTTGGTCCATACACCACTGACTACCCCCTGGACCTACTGGCTAGTGTGGCTTTACACACAACCCCCAAATTAAAAAAAATCCACATATAACAGTGAGCTATCAATTCCATGACATAAATGATATTTAAGTTCAACAAAACTCATTGAAACAGTTGTATCATGCACCCATGAGTAACTGTGGGCCTACTGGATACTGTGCCTACCCACAATATATTTTTTTGAAAGTTGAGAAAAAGTTTAAAAATTGTAGTTGCAGCAACTGCAATGTCCCAAACAAACAACGCCAACTTACTTCTAAAATCTCAAATCCAAAAGTAATCCAAAAACGATCCAAACAAAAAGCCCTCAAATACAAATTTCCAGCAGCAGCCACAAAAAGTAATCCTTCCAGCTCCAGATTCAAATGAAAAGTGACCAGGACATGGACAAAGCACTGGGAGGAGCCTGCTAGACAGGAACAGGAGATTGGAGACTCTGGGCCACTTGCTTCCTCCCACCCCCCAAAAATGGACTCCTTACACAACGAAGTGCAGCCAATTGTCAATCTGAGGAGTTATTCTGATCCAAATCATCATTTTCAGAAAGGTTTATGCTGCCTGCGGTAGATTTCTTGTGCAGAATTGCAATTTTTGCAAGTTTGGGAAAGCGAGCTGTTCAAATCTCCCGCCGGATGTCAGATGCGCGGCGCATCTACGTGTTCGCAGGCCCTTATGATGTATTTGCGTTCAGCAACTCTCGCAGTGCACGATGGCATCCGCTATGACGTACTCGCGCTCGCAAAGTCTCACGCAATTACGCAGCCAGATCCAAAATGGCGCAGCGCACGCAAACCGGGAGGAAAAACAACTCTGCGAACTCAGAATCACGGTAAGTCAATGCCGCGGGCGCAAAATTGTATTTTTGAAGCACAACCAAGCAAAAAAATCCACCAGCTTGTGAATTGCTAATTTTTGGATACTTTCGCTCGATTCGCGGACCACAAAATTACCAAAAATTCGCGAATTCCGCGAACGGAAAGGATTTTCAGTCCATACTTAGTCTTAAAACAGATATAAGACAGACTTAAGTTAGGATTTTGTCTTAGTCTGTCTTAAGTCTGTCTTAAGACAAACTTAAGACAAAATCCTAACTTTAGGATTTTGTCTTAAGTTAGTTCTCTGAATCGGGCCCCATATGTGTCAGGGACGTTATAGTTAGGAATTAGCATTTAAAAAACCTTAGAAAGTCACTTAAAAAAACATAGGTTTCAGGGACATTACAGTTAGAAATTTGGATTTAAAAAACATTTGAAATTCACTGAAAAACCCGCAGGTTTCAGGGACGTTATAGTTAGTTGGACATCTCACTCATACAAAACCAGAGAAATTTGGCCGTTATAGTTATTTTAGCTAACTATAACTCGTGCCCCCGGAATGCACTGCTGATGACGTCACATGTTACATCACTCATGACATGGTCAGTGACCCCTCTGATGACATCACTGATGACATTATCCAGTGACTGTGTGTTTCTATTAAGTTTAAATATGTTGATTATATATATGCCAAGGTGTATTGAAGAATGAATGGGTGTTTGAGTGTCACTGCTGCTATTTTTTTTTACAGAGAAGCATATATAATTAACCTGTTTAAATTGTTCAAATTATTAATTTAATTTACCTTGTTACAGTCACTGTAATAATAAGTGAACATACTTTTTGAAACAAAGAACACCATCACACTATTATTTGTTTAATACTAAAACGATGTCTGCATTGTGGAAATCTGTTGAACAATAATGTAAACTACGTGTCCCAGAATTTATGGGTCTGCTGTAGAAAGGAAATGACATAAAAATAGTTGCGAATGTATTACCACCTACCGTGACCAAGGTCGTAAGGCTGAAACGCGTTGGTGTGCAGACTAGGCTCTGTTATTAAACTCCAAAATTGTAAAGTTTCAGAGTGCGGCGTTTCTTTGCAAAAAATAAAATTATGTATATATATTTTTTCTTTCTTAACACAAGGGCACATGGCCCCCGCATTTTTATATATTAGCGCTGGGAAGGTGGCAGTCCCTGGGGTTGCGTGGGGGGCTGGAGCACCCCCACGCATTTTAATATGTATATAGCCCTCGGGAGGTGATAGTCCACTGGGCTGCAGGGGCCCCCAGGGCCCGCATTATTATTTCAAATTAACTCTGGGATTTTGCCCACCCGGGGGCCTAATTAAACGAAGCACAGGAGGCAGTGGTTTGTTTTTAAAAAGAATTCTGCAGGATTCACGGATCCAACGCAACTCCCGCCAAACATTTAAAAAAAAAGATTTTTGAGCCATGGGGGGGGGGGGGGGGGCTCACTTCATCTGAGCCACAGGTGACTGACAACACTTCCTGGTTTGAAGTGTTGACAGCCAATCTGATCTCAGGCAGGAAACCAGGAGGGTACGTGGATCCACCATGGCCACAGTTGTATATCTGAGAAATCTTTGCATTTTCTCAGGAACTACTGAACAGATTTACACCATTTAACAAAATGAGTGCTTTCTGATGCCAGAGCTACCATTTTGCCAAATGTGGTTTCATTCCGTTCAGCAGTTCGGGCTGTAGCCGTGTCTAAAGTGTCCTATGGAATTCAACATTGAGAAAAAACATTTTGGAACCCCCCTTTTTCTTGGCCCCAGCTTGAAAGCTCACCCCAAAGGTTTCAGGAAAATAGCTGAAGTGAGGGTAACATTTGTTTTGAAAATGTCAAGAAGATAGATCAAATGACCCCAAAGTTATTGGCAAATTAAAATTAGCTTTTTGACAAAAATCGGGCCCTAACTATAACTACCTACTGGCGACTGCCAGTATATAATACGTATATTTATATGCCTTTCTCATAGAGTATACATTCTAACCATAAAAGTAATATGGAATTAATTAATCACTTATTACTACTTTTGTCACTTAAGCCATTATCTGTCTGGTTCGGCTGTTCTGACATGGGCACATGTCAATGTATTGCCACATTGTGCAGTATGCAGTACAGGATTGTAATGTTACACACTTTCTCTGGTGTATATCCTAATGCCTTGTCACTATGGTGGAAACATCAAAAGCGGGCTTTGACAAGGTCAAATACACACTTGATCACATTTCTCTTCCAAGGACATGTTACACATTATGTCTACATTGGTATGGAGTCATTGGTTCAATAATGGGTGTCATAATTAGTTCACAGAAACACTGCCACATTTTGAGCATGCTGCATTTTTCTATTATGGTATATATAGTGAACTGGTATGGGTGGTATAAAAATGTGCCACATGAGAACAGTCAAAGGTAATTATCTCATTAGGAAATCCAGCAATGGCATAAACCTTTGCCTTCATACCATTCACGGCTTGAGTGTCAAACGAAATAACAAGGTATTGTAGTGCAAGTTGGAGGAAGGCACCCATTACCTGCCTCAAGACCTTTCTGAAAGTACACAGTGACATGGCAAAACGACTTCCCACTGGATCTTGAAACCCCCTATTGCAAAACATGTAGCACCACCAGCTTTTTTAAGAGTGGGGGAATGACAGTATGTATTCCAATATTGCATTGTAGAGGAGTCACTGTCGTATACAAAAGGCTGAGTGTCCATTTGAGGTGATAATTAGTACAAATACATTCCATGGACATGTTTATAGGATTTAGAGACCTTCTGGTCATTCTAGTACTTGTACGCCTATTAGGTACTTGAGTAGTTATTGTGGTACTAGTCGATGCACTTGTAACTGCAGTTTGTAGCTGTATATCCAAGAAATTAAACTCCTGGAGACTGTAATGACTCAGAGCCAGTGCTTCGGCCATGCTCCAGTTTTGCAGAGTGAAAGAGAGAAGCTGTTATCACTTTTGGGTGATATCAGTAAACTGCTTTCAGGTGCAGTGCTGCAGGACCAGATTTAGAGTTTGCGGACAGAGGTTAAACCATCAGTATGGCCGAATACTTTACTCCCATCATACCGAGGGTCCTCTGCCCTCTAAATTTAGAGATGTCTGACTGCACAGCAGACATCTCTGGCATTGGCAGGAACTCTCGTCATGGCTGTTCCTGGCATTGTACTAAAAGTTGGTGAATGGCTATGTCAAAATGACAGTACCATCCATGAAACTTTTAACATATATTTGTATTTGGAAAAATAAAATAACAAAGCAGGATTTGGATTTTGAAACTACAAAAACTAACGATCCCCACACCGTGGAAGTTGTCTTCCATGGTGTGGTGGTCAACTTTGCTGATTTCACTGCGCTACCACCAGGTTGTACTCGTTGGTGAAGGACAGTGAAAGCTGTCGATTCGACTTCTCACTCTAAATTGGGTGGGCTGTCGATTTTGCTTGGGTGAAGGGGATTATTGTTATTTGTTTGTTCATTCCAATGTTTATAACGTGAGATATACCTTAAAGAAATTCATTTGGTGTGTCCTCAAAGTGAATAAGTAATACGGTTTTATTTATTGTAAAGTTTAAAAAATGTACCACCTTCTCTGATAAAGTGGTATTTTTGGTACTAATTTCCCACCTCATCCATGTTCAGCTGCTACTTGTAATAGAAGTTTTAATTTTACACCTATTATATCCGGTTGATATTTTGGTAAAATCACACCTGGATATACTGAGTGCTGTGAAATCGCACCTGGAAAATGCATTTCGTTTGTACAACTACCCTATAACTTTATGAAGTGGATTTAAAACACAAAATCATATGGTATAACTGCTTTGCACAATCCATGATGATGGCGCATACGTAACCTATGTCTTGCATACGAAGCAGCACAGTCAGAAATTCATACAAGTCTTTTGTTGTAAACAACAATATTTGCTTTTAACATAAGACTCTTGTTGCCTGGGATGCCCCCTGGAGATTTGGAAATCATCCAGTTATAGAAAATCTACTCTCACAAGTCATCATGTGTGGTTCTGTCAAAGCTTCTTTGAAGGAATGTGCAACTTTTCGTTTGCTTATTGATGTATGAATACGATTTTTCCTTATCCTAGCTAAAAAGTAATCAAAATAAACAAAGTGAACACGATCACATGAAATATATTCACACAACAATCGCTCTTTTTTTGTTTACCATCAATAGTTTAGTACAAGAGACTAGCTTCCTCTGAATGTCAAAGAAAAAAACAATTGAAAGATTCAAAAGAACATGTTTTATCCCATAGCTCAGTCTGCATCTGCCTTTTAGAATGAATAATGTCATTACCAAGGTGTGCTTCATACTGGCTTCTGAAATGCGACACTCAGCATGCCTATAAATCATTGACACCAAAGGATGTCGTCAAAAGTAAGAGTGCCGGCTGCTAGAATGTTTCAATCCAGCCTGGTAACCGGAATTTATTATTCCACTCGTTTCTTGGACTGGTCAAATCATTTGCAGCTCTAGTAGAACACGGCTCATCGGATTCTGCTGCTGCACATAAGCTACTTATAGCATATTATCCTTCTTCCACACGGTCTCCATTGCCCATAGGTTTTCAAATTAATATTTAAGACGCCTTCTAAACACTCTACATTGTAGAAACGTATTTTTTTAACCAAAATTCATTTTTACATTTTAGCACATTATTTTGTTTTTGTTTCACGGTTTCCTCATAGGCTTGCTGACTTTTATTTAGTGTGTAGGTTTAATTGTCTTATTTCTATTTGAATTATCAACGTCTCTATGCACACTCTTTATTGTTGTATAATATAATTGGTTTCTAATCTTCTACCTATATTTGATTATTTTCTCCTAATCCACTATGAAATATTGTATAGATTTGTTAATTTCTTCTTTTACTTTCTCCTCTTGTTGTCATTGTGGCTTTAATTTTATTTCTACATTCCTCTGTGTTCTCCACATTTGTTGTAGGTGTGAAATTTGATGGGCTTCAGCCAGTCCTTTTCCTTTTTTTAAAAAAAGGATCAGATTAATGATTTGATGTTGGGATACAAAGGCCCTCATTCCGAGGATGTGGGTAATCTTATTTCGGCCAGAAAAGGGATTCCAAGTAATGTGGGTAAACTGTGACTACCGATATTTGTATCTCACTTTTCAACAGCAAATACCCAGTTTCCTATTTTGTTCAATTCAAGGGTCAAAACTTATTCTACAAGGATTTATCCCAAAAGATATACCGATCCCGCCATTTTCACTATTTCCTCCTAAAAAAAAACTCCGAACCACATTTCCTAGCAAACATACCAGTGACATTTTAGGCATTTGGAATGTATCAATGAAAATTGTTGTTCACTGTGACCACACTTTTCATCACTTGAGGGAATATGTAAGTGGCGATGCTGACTCTGCTCTTCAGGAATGGGATGAGCTGAGCTACAAAGTCTTTCGGTAAAAGGTCTCTAAAATACAGATATTTTGCAGTAAAACGTAATGAAAACACGTGATTAAGAGTACACATCTTCTTAGTGCTTGTATTTCTGTAGGTAATATTTATGTGGGTATTTACCGCATGCGTTACAACTTCATACAAAAACATTGCATGTTAAATATCGGTGGTGCTGAAAGCAAATGCAATTTATAAACTGTCACCATGCAATCGCTGTGCATGCCCGAACATACAGGAATTATATCAAAGAACAAGGCTCCTGTGGTATGATACTACAATATATCATTCAGTGTGTAGCTTAATAGCAATTTCTAAAAACCTAAGGGCTATCGGGGATGTCAAAAAAGGTTCCAATAACAATTTGAGAGACTTCTCAGTACTGTTTATATAATTCAAAACACAATTTGCAAAATTACACAAATATATACAGCTTGTCACATGTTCATGTGAACACAAGAAAGGAAAAGTGCACAGTGTCCCAAGTGTACATGTGAAACCAAGAAATAAATATACAAATAACATACATTAGGTGTAAGCACAGTGGTTTCTCATAGAATAACAATTTAGAAGGACAATGACCAAAATATTAATAATGAATTATTTATAGTGTCTATACAAAATCCTAGGCACCAATTGTTGGTTCAATTCCTTGTGGCGTCGACGGCGTTTCCACCCTCAGAAATACGGGTCTCTTCAGGACAAGAAAGTGGGGGACATCTACTATTAAAAGGACGGAGTGGGAGTGAGTATGATATTGTTTTGTACATATTGAAAACATCAACAATTACGAGCATTATGCCTTTGACTCTCTGACCACTACAGTGGTGAGTACCTTACCTGCCAAGTCCGTATTTTGTACATTAAGTGCAAGAGTTGAAATGAGCAAACCTGTTTTCTAATTCAATTTTTACCTTTCAATTTCTCTATGTATGACAACAGTACCCGGCTGGGCTACCTGTAAGTCATTCTCTATTCTCTATCACGTTTGGTGTGAGAACAAGTTAATATTCAGGTACCTTGGTCCCCTGTCCATAAACATAGTATATATATAAAAAATGTCACATATCATACTCACTCCCCTTTTTTCCCTGACCTCAAAGTAACATCAGAGGGGTCCCCTCCTTCATGTTAGAGCAAGCCAAGGCCTCCAGAGTGCTGTGGAACACCGAGTGAGGTCGTTACGCCAATCAGGGTGCTGTTCTCATGCTGCATGACAGCAATGCCCTGAATGGTCAAGGGAGTTTCTGCTTCCAGTTCCGGTGGTGAGAAGAGGACCGGAGAGGAAGATGTTGTGTTCAGGAAATTGTATTTTTTTTTTAATTTTGCATACCTCCCCGCAGTACATGCCAGCCGCCACTTCCTTTTGGGGTTGTCAGAAGATGCATTAATGCTGGAGGCATCTCACAGTAGCCAGTTGTGTATACATTCAGTTAACAACATTACTTCTTCATGCAGATGCAACATTTATATATGTATTTATTTACACATTCTTATAGAGCTCACTCAACTCAAAAGGTATCAGTGAGCTCTACAGTAGAACACAATACATAGCTTTGTTATATAAAACCAAACTATGAAAAAAGTAGCAAGAAGTGATTATCTACATCTAAACATTAAAACCACATCCTGACATCAGTAGGGTGGTGAAGCAGGACATAATTGATCAGTAGGTGGGAAAGAAACAGTAGAGTGCAGTAGAGAAGAGGATGAGAGAGGATGATTAGGTTAAGAGATGCTGCAGAGGGGAGCAAAAAAAGAGAATACCAATAACTAGAGAGAATGACGACAACTTCAGATGTATTTTGAACAAGAAATTTCCCAGCTGTGGTGCATGGCACACAGTGCACCAACGTGCAAGCGGCACTGCCATTGCGGCAGCATCTGCTTCAGGCTTATAGAGCATAGCATGCTGCTGCCAATGCATCATCGATACAACACCGCCAGCTGGTGCTGTTGTCGTAATACGGTGGTCAGGAAGACGCTGGCTTGACGGCATTCTCCCGACTGCTGCAACAGTGGTCTGGCGGTTGGACTGCCAAACTTGTAATCGGGCCTTTAGTGCTGATAGTTGAAGGTCTCTCCGTATGCTATGATTGTAGTTACAGCCTTGCACATCTATGTGGGTGTATATATATATTTTTTAAATGGTTTGAGTCATGGCTTGCTCAAAGTCTATGTTTATTTTTTAGGGGTAGTAGTTATTTATTTTGTGTTTAATGTGATCTAACTAGTCACAGGAAGTGCTGCTTCGTGCATTTGGTAGTAGGGCATATAGAAAAGGGATATTTGCATTTTGATATTCACCATTTATGATCTACATCTGGTTTAGGTCGAATATGCCTCCTTACAATGTATGCTTTTTCCACGCAGGCAATTACAACGAGGTTGTTACAATGACCATGTTGTAACAACGCATACCATTACCCTGCAAACCATAACAATGACTTGATCTAGGGGGGCTGGATGTTGGAAAAGTATAATTTACTCTTCCAACTCCAGTAGGGAAGGTGTGGGATTTTAAATCCAACACCTTCCGTCCCCTCTGCAAGTCGTTGTTCCGACTTGCGGAGTAATGGTATGAGTTGTTACAATGTGGTCATTGTAACAACCATGTTGTAATTGCCTGCATTGAAAAGGATTCATGGTAAACAATGTTTACCGTTTGGGACACATTTTGAAAGTCCCATCCATTATTCCCATTTGACATTGACTAAGATTTAGTATGTTATTTGCTTTTGAGAATATTAGAGTATGTTTGTAATTATTTAGGTTGTCCTCTAAAAGGAAAAGTTATTCATTATGTGTTATTGTTAAATGTTCAGGTATTTGTCTGTCTTGGTATCTTCTAGGGGCTGGAAGAGTATTGCTGGTGGCTTTTTCAGTTCATGCAATACCTTTTTTTTAAAAAAGATGTTTAATTTTTTTTATATATATTTTTATTAAGTAAAAACAAGCAAGGCAAACCCAATTATACATAGCGCTTCGTTCACATGAGGTCAGGTAGACAGTACATCAAATAATAAGCAATCGTTGTATGGAGGGAGGAGCAAAGGGGAGAGACCATAAGCAGTCGATATTATAAACAGTGAATGTGGGGTCAGGGGGAAAGTGGGATATCGAAATCATCAACAGCTGGTGGTGTACATATGTCACCTCGAAACCTATTCCATTGCCCCCAGATTTTTTGCCATTTCCGGGGACGGCCCAGGGCCAGATACACCGCTTTCTCCCGAAACATGCACCAATCCATGTTTTCCTTCCACATCTCAACTGTGGGCAGTCTTTGGGACCCCCAGAGTTGTGCAATATCACGTTTAGCAATCATGGCCCCCAGGGTCGCCCACCGGGTCTGGGCCACGTTATAGACTGTGGATTCCCAGACGTTTAGCAAACAGCGTCTAGCCTCCGGTAGGAGGGGGACGCCCGTAACTTCTTCCATTACCTCATACACACCGTTGCAATAAGTTACCACGTCAGGACATTCCCAGGTAATATGTAGAAATGTCCACACTAGACCACATCCCAGCTTACACAAACCCTCCTCGGAGAAGCCAATGTGAACCAGACGAGGGCCCATGACGTACACCCTATGAAGGATCTTGAGCTGGACAAGCCGAAGTCTCGCTAAGATCGCGACCTCCTTGGGGGAGGAAATTGCCGACTGCCAATCTTCATCATCCAATTCAAGATCGTCCCGGACCCAGAGTTCACGCAAGGGCAACAGAAGATTCGATCGATCATTAATCAGCTTTTTATACACAAGGGAGATTGTACTATCCGGAACATGGCCATCTAACAATCTATCTTCTAGGGGAGACGACTCGGGTATCATCTCCCCCACCGAAAAGACAGACAACAAAGCATGGCGGACCTGAACATAGCGAAACTATTCTGAGTTCCCCAATTCAAACTCCTTCTTTAACGTAGCAAACGATTTCACTTGTCCTTTGACCCATAGGTCTCCCACCTTGCTAATGCCAATGAGATCCCATCTATCAAACCCTTTTGTCTTCCACGGAGTACCGAGCCTATCTGAGTCAAAAAGAGGGGTCGCTAAAGTCAGGCGGTCCTTCCAACCCATAGAAGCAGTTGCATCATGCCACACACGTACCGCCGTCCTAGTAGGCCCTGACAATGACCTGACCGCTGATTTCGAGTACAGTGCCCTATAGTAATTGCCCCCCAACAGCAACCATTTGTCCATAGCAAACGCGGGATTCAGTTCAGGACCATACATACCGTGATTAATGGCCCCCAACTGAGACGCCAAATAATATCGTTTGATATCCGGGAGGGCGATACCCCCATCTAAAAGATCTTTATTGAAGCATTTTTTGACATGTTATCCCCTCCACAATTTTACACAGAGAAAAAAAATTCAGTTTAAACAAATTTAGGTCTCTTGTGAATTGTCCGCTTCCCCCCTCCCCCCAAACTTGAGTATGTACATAAGCAAAGTAACAGTTGGAGAAAAAAAATAGCACAGAACACAAAATCTGATCTTGTTTTGTGTGTCCAAATTATAGTAAACATAATATGCATTATCTTAATATGAGTGCAAACAGATTAAATTATATCATTATCAGACCGTATTCTGTATCCAACTTGTCAGTCGGTCCCAAATTTTTAACCCAATCTTTTGTTTCTTTCTTCCCTTTTTCCGGTATATAGCCTTTTCTAAATTATATGTGGCCAAGAGTCTGGCCCGCCATTGTTCAAAAGCCGGAGGGTTATAGTCTAACCACGCCGAAGCCAAACATAATCGGAATACAGCCGCAGAAATAAAAATAAGACCTTGCATTCCCTTGGGCCGTAGATCTCCATCTAGACCAAGTATTAATTCTGCCGTTGTTATTTCATTTTGTGAGTTAAAGATTTTAGATAAAAAGGTAGAGATTTCCCGCCATATTGTTCCCAATGTGACACATGTTGCGAATATATGTGCAATATGTGCTTTGTGCTGCCTACAACGAGGGCATTCTGTACCTCTGCCCGACCCCCATTTGGCGATCTTGTTCCAGGTGTAGTATAACTGGAAGAAAGTTTTATAATATTGGACTTGGAGGTTGGCCGACATTAACCATAATTGAGATGCCTTAGGTGATTTTTCACAGGTATCTTGCATCACGTCTAATTTTTCGTTCCATTTTGATATATATAGTTTGTGATATCATCTGGGAGAGCGGATATGAGGTTATTATATATATCACTGATTCTTATTGTGTGGGTACCAATTATTGTGTCTATTAAGTCGATTTTTCTAAATTTGGCCTCACCCTTTCTTCATTAAAAAATCTCTAATTTGTAAAAATTAAAAAAAAATCTGATTGGTTTAATCCAAATTCTGATTTCAGTTCGTCAAATGATTTCGATCCGATATTGGAATAAAGGTTACCACATTGGGTGATCCCCGCCCTTTGCCACTTTATCATGCACACATCATTAAATATTTCTGGTAAATTGATATTTCCCACTAGCGTAGTGTAGTAAGATAATCTCCCAATCCCACACAGCTTTCGAACATTGTTTCAGGCTAAGTATACATCCCTTAGGGTTTTAAACCGTACTTTTTTGTAATAACAGTTGTAGGTTAGTCGCCAGAGATGTGTTTTTTTTTCACTACCTAATATTAAACCCTGTGGTGTTGGGATTGCTCCTTTGCATACAGCTTCACTATATGAGGTCAGAAGTATTTTGCTATATTGTGTGATCGCGGCCCACCAATATATTTTGAAGTTCGGTAGTGAGAGCCCTCCTCTTTCTTTTGGGAGTGTAATATATTTCAGTGCCCTACGCGGTTTTTTATAATTCCAAATAAACTGTGACAATAAGTTATCAATGTCATGAAATATTTGTGTAGAGAAATCTAATCAAATTGTCCGGAAAAAGTATAAACATTTAGGAAGATGCAACATTTTGATGACATTGCATCTGCCTACTAAGGTCAGATGAAGATTGTGAATTCTCTGGAGGTTTTTACTTGTTTGATTTATGAGGGGTTCAAGGTTAATTTTGACCAGATTGTCTAGGTCTGATGTTGTATTTACTCCCAAATATATGGCATTGGGGACTACCCGATCATCAAGGTATGTAATCTTATTGTTGACGACTATCTGAGTTTTCTCCTGATTAAGTTTGTATCCTGAGACCTCCCCAAATTGTTTTGCTTCATCTTCCATTGCTTTCACTGCTGTGTTAGGGTCTCCGGTAACTATTGCTATGTCGTCTGCATAGGCTAGTGTCTTAGTATTGCCATTAATAGTTTTGATCGGTGAAATTTCCAAGTTGGAATTCTAGTTGGAGAATTAAAGGATTAATGAAGATAGCAAACAGTAAGGGAGAGCACGGACAACCCGGTCTTGTCTCTCTGGTAACTTTAATACTCCCGGTCATCTCTCCGTTTATTGCGATAACCGCTCTGGGTTTATGTATAACATACGGGTGGCTTTGATGAATCGGTTACCAATACCGCACCTCGACATTGCTGTCCACAGATATTGCCAGGAGACTCTATCGAAGGCCTTCTCAGCATCTCTTAGTTTTAGGGCCGTAGGGTCTCCTGCCACTTTTGTAATGTCGAAAAGAGTGATGACCCTCTGGACGTGATCAATGGTTGATCGGCCCGGAATGAAGCCGTGTTGTCGTGGGGAGGTGATTTTATGTATATATTGCGCCAGTCTTGTTGCCAGTAATTTTGAGTATATTTTCGAGTCACAGTTAATTAGTGTGATAGGGCAATAAGATCCCAATTGTGCAGGGTCTTTATTTTTTTTCGCAAAACTGCAATTTTAGCCCTGGCCCATGACCCTGGTGGTTGCCCCCCATTAAAAATATGCATCATTAAAGTTGTTAGGATTTCCTTCAGTGGTTTATAAAATTTGGCGTAGAATTCGACGGGGATCCCGTCCAGCCCTGCTGCTTTTCCCTGGGGTAGGCTATTAATTGATAATAAAATTTCGACCCATTCTGGGCTTTGCGCCAAAGTTTCTTGATCTTCCGTAGATAATCGTGGGCTATTAGATTGTTCTAGGTACCTTTCAATTTTACCTTGATTTTTATCAGTTTCTGTATACAAATCCTGATAGTAATCATGAAATGCATTTCTTATTTCTAGTTGATTTTGTGTAAGACCTTTTTTGGGGTCATTAATTTCTTTATTTGTATTTGCCATAGTTTCTTGTCTAGATTGTACCGCCAAGTGGTGTCCTACTTTTTCGCTAAGTTAGTATTTGCGTTCTTTATTTACCATAGCCTTTTCTATTGCTTTTTTGGTAATAATATCTGCCACTTTATTTTTTGCTATAGCTACCTTGGCTAATGTTTCTTCTATTTTGTGCCCCTCTTGTATTGCTTCATCAGATCTTCCTCTGTATTGATTAATCTATCCTGTAGCATTTTCAATTCATTTTTTGCGTTCCGGTTAAGGTTGAGGGAGAATCTTAACGTCTCTCCCCTTATTCCTGCTTTTAGGGTATCCCATACATTTTCGATTGGAGCGGTCCCATATTAAATTCTAGGAATTCGGGGATCCACCTATTTAAGCATTGACAGTACTCCTCATTCAGAAGTAAGGCCCGCTTGAAAGTCCATCGATTCTGACTATGGCACGAGCCTTCAATATCCATACTGAGGATTAGTGGATTATGATCCGATAGTACTCGGGGAAGTTTCTCTATTTAGCATTTAGATAAAATTGTATTGGATAGCAGTATATAATCTAACCGTGTCAATTTATTATGTGGGTGCGAGAAAAATGTATGGCCCAGGTCTGTGGGGTGTTTAGCTTGCCAGCAATCCCCTAAACCGTGTGCGGTGCATATTTCTTGAAGTGTAGTGAATGCCCTTGGCTTCCTTCCTTTGTATGTAAAGTCTGGCCTTGATTGCAAGTAAAAATCACCACATATAAGGAAGGGGGGTGACCAGTGGGCTAGTTCATTTAAAATAAATATCAATTATTCTGGGTCATCTGTTAGTGTCCCGTATATGGAGCAGATAGTGGACTTCTTCCCTTGACCAAATAGGCACTCTGTTATTGCCCAGCGCCCTAATTTGTCGGCTCTAGACCTTGTAAACTGTAACCCCCCACCGATTGCAAAGATGGCTACCCCCCTTGTCTTCGTTGCCTGAGGTGTCGCCTGCATGCAAATGATATTGGGACCTATTGACTTGAGTCTGATTGCCACCCTTTGTCTTTTTTTCACGTCATTAAGGCCGCATATATTAATAGTTAAAATCCTTAACTTGGCCATTTTTTTTTAGGTATCTGATTCAACCTTGCACTGGCATTTGTCTTGGTAACTTTTCCCCTTTTTCCTATTTTGGGTTCTGGTTTGCCTATGATTACCCGTGTTTTATTTGCTTGTGTACTCTTCCCAGGCACCCACCCCCCCTCCCCTCCCCCCCTCACCACCCCTAGAAGCTTCCTGAATCCAGAGGGATCCAGGTTTGGGCGTCAGTCTGGTCAGAGAGCCCCAGCCCACCCCGCCTTCCGAGTTCTGGTGGGCTGAACATAAAATACAACTTGCATGTGCCGAAATGTAGTTCCTCAGGATTTTAGTGGATATCCATTTTTAACATCACTTGCTTTCTGGGTCTTGTCTACCCGCTGGTTTTTGTTGTCTTTCTGTTTTGGAGTTGCTTGAGAGAGTGATTTCTTTATGATACGCCTGAGCTTGAATTTCACTCGTGAAGCTTCGTGTTGATCCGTTAATAATGATTTTTAGTCTGGCTGGTTCTTGTATGAAAACAGTGACTTCTATTTTCTCGAATGATGTAATTAATTGCCGCTGCCGCAACCTCCTTTCAACTGTGGCGTGAGCATAGTCAGGTCGAGCGAAAAACTTGAACCCCTTGTACTCCCTCTTTCTGTTGGGCCGTGCTAGATCATATATTGCTTCCCGAAGCAAAACATTCCCAAAGTATATCAGTACTGCTCTTGGGTATTGTGAAGGGTTGTTGGCTCGTTTTGAAAGAGTTAGTGGAAAGCGATGCACAGGCTGTACCTCCCTCTCCATTTCCCACGACTGGAGTTCAGGGAAGGCATTATTAGGTAGGGAGATCAGGAAGGCCCTTATGTCTTTTCCTTCTATACCTTCAGGAATTCCTAGGAAACAGAGGTTATTTCATCTTGCTCGGTTTTCATGATCATCGACCTTTAGCATTAGATCTTTTATGGTACCATCTTGATCTTTGCCTTGCATTTGAAGTTTAGCAACGTCTATTTCCAAGTTTTCAGTACATGTTTCCACACTGACCATTCTGTCCGATATTTCCGAGCAGGTTATACCTACTTTTTTTATTGCTCCTTGTAGCTTTTGTATGGCGATGTGGTTCTTCTTGTTGTCTGTTTTCACTTCTTCATGCAAACTTTTGAGTGAACTAAGTATTTCGCTCAGACACGGTTCTGTTTGTTTGACAGTCTGCCTTGTGCGTCCCTGTTGGGTTTAGCCACTCCCTGTAATCTCATTCGTCATTGTTTGATGGTGTTCTGAGTCTGATATGTATTTGGGATTTAAACTTTTTACTGTATATTTTGATTGTTCTGTATTACTCCCTGGGTCTGTGGTTTCCTCTTGTATCACTTTATGATGTCTTTTTTGTCTATCTTTCTTTTTCTCCAGCTTTTTTCTTGGTGTTTTGTCTGGACCGGATTCGTTTGCTTTCTTGCTTCTGGCCCCAACGAAGTCTAATAGTTCTGAAAGTTCTGGACTTGATGGATCAAGGCTATGATCAGCGCTGGAGTGACTTATTTCACTAGATGTCGAGGCCCCGGTTTCATAAATATCTAAATCAGAATAATCAGTAGCTGCTTGGGTTTCAGAATATTGTATTATAGTTTTTGTTTGAGTTCCCATCTTATTGCCTGGAGCATTGTCAGGCGGTAGAGATCTAGAATCTGACATTAGACTTGTGGCGTGGCTCATTATTTTACCAGCTTCAGCTTTGGCTCCTGGAGCTACAGGATCCACCCTATTAGACCCAATGGTCACACTCGTTCGATCCTCCGGGTCCCCGTGTCGGGCTCTTGACTTTGCTGGTTTGGGTGAATCACATATCCCACCTTTTGATAATGGTGCGAAGATATTTGAGCTCTTCGGTTGAAGCTCAATCAGCTGACCAGTAGTTTTAGCGGAAGCTTTCAAATTCTTGATTGCTTGTAGTCGTTTTGCCTTTTTTGCCATTAGTTCCAGATTTTCGGGGTCGCTACCTTCTTTGTCCTCAATTTTTTCCTTCACTGCATCCTTCCCTTTCTCCTTTTCTTTCACTTACTTCTCTTGTTGGCTCCTTTTCAGAGTTTTTCTCAGTATATGTGTCTTTCTTCTCTTTCTTGTCTTTGTTCTTTTCTTTATCCTTGTTGTTCTCTTTAGGGTTGTCTTTAGATTTATCTTTTTCTTTATCTTTATTTTTATTCTCTTTTACTCTGGCCCCCCTAGTTTTGGGCCTTCTTTGAACTTCCTTTGATCCCTGAGAGCCCCCTGCAATCTGGGTATTTTGGGTAATCTCCAATTCTTGAGCATCTTGCACATCTTGCTCCTCCGGTGAGTCTTGCACGTCTTGGGGTTCAGGCGCTCCTTCTGCCACTTTAAATGGGGGTTGTACGACTTGCTCAGCTTGCACAATTGATCTGAATTCTTAGAGATGTGGTCGGGCTCAATCTCCCCATTTTCCAACATTCTGCTCGTTTTGGAGCTTACATTTTAATTTCTTAAGTTTCTTTGAGATGGGCTTGAATCTAAAGGCTCTGGCGCTTGCACTTGCTCTTGATCCTGGATGCCCTTGTTCTTATGTAGCTCTGGGTGTCTTTGGTATTTCTGTTGGTCTTTTTGAGGCTTTTGGAGCGTTTGGTAGGTGAATAGATATAGCTTTACCATGCTTTTTTTATTTCTCAGGGGTCTCAGGGGTCTCTTTCCTCTCCCCAGACTAAAGATACCTGGAGGTACACGCGTATTTCTGCTGCAGTCCCCCCTGTCTCCCTTAATGTACTCCCTGCCAGGTTCCTGCTCCGGACAATCAGACGGCTTGGTCTCTGTCTAGAGCCCTGAACCTTGGACCTTGAGCCTTAATGCCTTCCACTTTGAGCCTTACACCTTACGCCCTGATTTCTCAAATGTCTTTCCCTTAAATGACACAGTTTGGCCGCTTTCTCCGTTTTATCATTTTTGGCGTCTTTATTTCCCTGTATCCTGGGTCCTGGGCCCCTGGCTCTCCTTGACGGCGGTCCTTGACGACGGCCCGTGTGAATCAAGCACGGATTCTGCTGATTCTGCAACGGGACTGCGAGGGGGACGCCGGGGATGCTGGCGAGCAGAGGCAGGCAGGCAGAGGATGACGGAGAAGCGGAGAACTCTGGAGGAAGATGGAGGCTCAGGAGATCAGTAGGTCAGTGCTGTTCAGCAGTAAGCAGTTCAGCGGTAAGCGGCAAGGCAGAAGGCAAAACTATCGGCGGGTAAAGGCGGGTAGATGGATGGATCAGGTCAGACCCGAAAATTTAGCAAGCGAGCTGGCGAGTGACTGTGAGTATGCCTGCTATCGGCACTTGTCGATCTGAAGCGGTCTGAAGCGCTGTTTTGCAGTTTGCTGAAGTTTTAAATTATATTTTTCTCCCGGGACACAGACATAGACTGTTAGAGACCGTGAGACTGCAAGGCTACCTTATGGAAGATTACTTGGAAGAAGCAGCTCGTGGGTGCTTAGAACAGTGAGTATTCAGAGAGTATTCAGAGAGTATTCAGTTGATTCACTGATTGTTCCTTTCTTTCCTTTTGTCTTCGCTCGGCCATTCACCTCCAGTGACCCTCTACTGATGAGGCTTATACTATCATCCCCTCGTCTTCGTCTTTAATGAGTTTGTTTGTTTTTCTTTTTCCCTTTTGTCTTCTGCCTTGTTTTATTGTTTTGTGCTTTGTCTTGGTTAATGTCAACTACGACCGGTTCGGTGACCACCCCCCTCCGGTTGTTTATCTGACTTTAAGTCTGTGATCTACTGGAATCTATCTTCTTGATAGTCATTTTAATGCTTGACCAACCCGCTACCACATCCACATCCCTACCACTGCCGCCTCTACTCACGGAAACACCGGGCTCGATATTGCAAAGTTCCCGTCCAGTCCCGTTCACCATTCCACACGGCTCTGCCTCTCCACTTTCTCCGTCACTCCGCGTCTCACGGCGTCTCAGTCCTTAGCCTCAACTTTCACTCTTGTGTCCGCTATACACAATTCAGCTCCTCAAAAACCAGCATAATCCACCAGTGATGATTATGATGATAGAATGATAGGATAATCCACAGCCGCACAGTGTTATAGTGCCGGCATTCTCCAATTCTCAGGTCCGGACTGACGGTGCGATGCACAGCGACTGGTCACACCGGCGCCATCTTGCCTCCCCAACGCGGTATCAAATAACCATTCAATGATGCAGAGCAGACCCAGCACATCATGGCACAGTTTTTCCGTGGTCCATGGGGAGCAATTACATGTTTTATAGGTGGAAGTTGCCCTGTGATATGTTTAGGGATTTTGGGAATTATATCTTTAAGGATTTAGGGTTGTGGGTTCCTGGGAGCTTGTGCTTGCCTCTCTTATGTCCTGCAATATCTCCCTTATTTTGGTTTCTGTCACATATGGTAGGCGGCTGTGCTCTCTTACTTGTATTACACAGTCTGAATGAGTCAGAATAAATGAGACAGAGTTGGAATCAGTAAGACTGGTTTTGTCAGAGTGAGTCTAAATGAATGGTATTGAGTATGAATGAGTTAGAATGATTGAGACTGGGGGAGTCAATGAAATTTAATGAATCAGAGTAAGGGCCTGATTTATCTAGATCTTACCATGTCCCGCTGTGGTGGCAGTCCCAATTACACTGTGAAGTTGATGCTGGTCTGCCTGCCATATTTGGATGTTGTGGCAATGGGCAGAAGACCGCAGCAGTGGCAGTCTTTGCTTCTGATTGACAGTACTCGGTCATCGTCATGCTGTAGAGGTTGTGCTGATCTGATTTGCTGTTCCCACCATGCCGCTGATTTATGAGTGGCAGTTTCTCGGTGGAGTGAGGTCCTGGTGCATTGAAGACTGGCAAGTACAACTTATTTATGGGTCTAACAGCATTTGTGTCATGTTAGCATGCAATGTGTAGGCAATATGGAATATCCATTTGTGTCACTATTGGCATGCCGTTTGTGCAACATTTACACACCACTAAATGACTCCCCCCATATAGGAGTAATGTGCGAATGGCTTACCTTCAATACCTGTGACAACGGACTAATTTAGCATCATGGTGGTGTCAGTGGTGTCAGTGCAGCAAAGAGGGGACATGGACAAAGACATTGAATAAAGAAATTGAAGCAGGAAGCTTGAAATAGGTATGTTCTTTGTGAAGTAGTGTGGCTCACTGGTTAGAGGCGGCAGACCCGAGAGCAGAGGACGGCCCGGGACCAGGGTTCGATTCCCGGTGTGGCAGGTTTCTGGACCAGGGTCAGCGGACTCGATAATTCTCTCGCCTCGGTGCCCACTCTGATCAGCGATCACACTCGGCAACTCTGGGCATTAGCTTGCCTCATCTTCACTAACGGCCCCACCAGACCGCCGGGGATGCCTGGTCTCACCCTGGAGATACCCATTAAGGGACCATCTCTCAGGGAAGCCAGGAAGGGTTTCGCAGCGGTCGAAGCGCCTTTGGACCCTACGGGTAAGTAGTGCGCTATATAAATGCCAATACATTTACATTTACATACATTCTTTCCTCTTGTACTTCTATTCTGCCACCTCAAAGTAGGAGGTCTTCCTGCCACAATTGGGCCAACGGAAAGGCACATCTTAATCAGCTCGATAGGACTCTTGCCTGGGTCCGCGACGCCAGCCATTTTCCGCTGCCGTTGGCACAGTCTAGTAATCCTGACAGAGTCAGCGGGACAGTGGGGGTGTTACATCTATGGAATAGCCAACATCTAAATAGGGGGGGGCGGACCACCAAGCGGTGGTAAGGTGCCAAAAAAGTGACGACGGAACCAGTCCTGCCAAGATCTATATCAGGCCCTAAGATTGACTGACAATGAGTGAAACTGATTGGGTCACAGTCTAAGTGAGTCAGAGAATGAACGAGACTAAGGGAGTCAGAGAATGATTGAGACACAGTCAGTCTGAACTAGTTGGACTTAGTGGAAATGAGTGAAACTGAGTGAGACTAGGGGAGTTGTTGGAACTGGCCCTTCTTGCAGGGTCATCCCCAAATTTTTTGCTTCTTCCTCCCTTATTTTTCCTGACCCGTGGCTGTTGGCAATAGGACTCTGCGCACTTTACCACTGCTGATCAGTGCTAAAGTGCATATGCTCTCTGTGTAAATTGTTATTCTGATTGGATATACATGTTTGGCATATTTGTATCACCATGAAGTCCCTAGTAAAGTGCACTGGGTGTGCCAGGGCTGGTGATGACAAATACTACTAGTGGGCCTGCAGCACTGATTGTGCCACCCACAGGAGTAGCTCTAAAAATGGTGTCTCAGGCCTGCCACTGCAGCGCCTACGGGCAGTTTAGAACTGCAATGTCCTCCTGGTCAGTGTCCCCACTGACCAGGCCGAACCCTTCCCTTTTCGTGCGCATCAGTCACCCCTATGGAAGGCCCAAGGTACCCCCCTGGGCAGGGTGCAGTGTATGTGAAAGGTAGAGCATGTACTAGTGCAGGTGACATGCTCTGGTAGTGAATTACAGCCATTTTCGTTTTTCACTATTGCAAGGCTATCTTGCTCCATAGGTTAACATGGGGGATGCTGGCTACAGTGGTTAACAGCATTTCTTCCCATAGGAACAAGATAGGGCATACGTATCTAGTATCCCTGAACTCAGAATTTAATATTACATCTTTTAGGAAAGGTGGTTTTTAAATCCTGTGTTTGAGAACAGCACTTTTAGAAAGTTGCTGTTCTCTTGTCTGACCCTTCTGTGTGCCTGGGCCTGTTTGTGTATTGACTGTCTGGTTTGTGAGTGACAGGGGCTGGGGAATTCCCCCAGAGGCTGGATGAGTCAGCACTAGGCTGAATGAAGCAATTGCAACCTGAGTGGTGGGAGGAGTTAGCACCTGGGCTGAATAGGGCTGTGCCTGCCTGCCACAATGCTGGCTCCACCTCCTGCTGGGCGGCTGAGGACCCTGCCCCTCACTCTGAAAGGAAAAATGCAGCCAGCAAAACAAAGTGCTCCGGATCCACCCAGAACTGGTTCAGACCGGGCTCAGGGCCCACATGCACAGAGAGAACAAAGACTTTAGGGGTATAAGTACAGGACCCCTGACAACAGAAAATTTGATCATCCTGGAATCAAGAAGGAACCTCTGCCAAGGAGAAAGCTGAAACTGAAGAAGGAAGACTGTCCTGCTGTTGCTCTGCTGGACTGACCTGTTGCTTTGCTGCCAAGGAGAGGGGAAGGACTTTGCTGTGAGCTGTGTCCCCTGTCTTGAAGGAATCTCCAAGGGCCTGAGAAGAGCTGGTTCCCTGTTCTGGAGTCCCAGGAACAAAAGGACTTCACCCCCAGTTTCCCTGAACTCTGCTGAGAGAGTTCCGTCCTTCCTAGAGTGCTTGATCCAGTTGTGGGGCCTCTGGAAGTTGTACCTGAGCTAGGGAAGCTTGAAACTAAGCTTGAGAGACTTTTGAAATTGAAAAGTGTTGCATCGCTCGCTTGCGGAGCGCATCCCCGACAGTGCGAGAAGTTTCCCGCCGCTACGAAGGTAGAGATCGTCGCAGCGCCTGACGCCCCTGCCAGAACCGTCGCATCCTTCGTTTGCGGGACGCACCAGACCGGTGCGGGAGAACTGAACATCGCTGCGAGTGTCGTCGCAGAGCCTGTCGCCGCTGGGTGAGATCGCCGCACCGCTTGCCTGCGGACCGCATCACGTCGCTGCGAGCATCATCGCAGAAACCATCGCATCGAGGAGCTGCGAGAGAGAGGATCACCGCTGGATCGCGCATCGTCGCCCCGGAGATCGTCGCAGCCCCTACGAGACCGTCGCATCGTGCCTTTTGCGAGAACAGACTTCCTACGGAACCTACGCACCGGAATCCCTACAAGTGGCCTTCCTCCCCATAATGACAGGATTCGTCGCAACACGCCCGCTGCTGCAGCGGGGCTGTCGCATCGCCTCCCCAGGGTCTCAGGAGCAACGCATCGCTTGTTTTCCACCGCACCAGCTTCTGCTTTTGGAACTTTGTTGCAACTAAAAGGTACTGTGAGTAAACGTGACGCAACTGTGAACTTTTCACGCATCTGTGGTTTATTTCACCGCAACTTAAAGAACTTTAACTCAAACCTTAAGAACTCTTTTGAAACCATATTCTTGAACTGTGTATGTTGGATTTTTGTCGTTTTGGTCTTGTGTAGTTTAGATTAAAGATACCTTTATTTTTCTAAACTGTTGTGGAGTCAGTTTGTGGTGTGGTCGCTCCCTGACCGATCTCCGCCTGGCTATCAGGTATTTCCCCGCAACTGCCTCACCTGTGACTAATTAATTACTTTTCAGCTTCCAGAACGCTCGCATCTGCTGAATAATCATAGCGCTTAGCAGTAATATAGTGCGCTCGCATTTGCCGACTTTGTTTACTTTTTCTGGCCATTTTGTTTGTTGTGCCTCGTAGCGAGGCTCCCCAGCACGCACCCGCCTCCCGCTGCCCCTCCCTCCCACGGACTGCCTTCAGGCTGCTTCGCTGCCCACTGCTCTGTGACCTCCTGATCCTCGTGACCAGTGGTCGCTCCCTGACCGATCTCCGCCTGGCTATCTGGTATTTCCCCGCAACTGCCTCACCTGTGACTAATTCATTGCTTTTCAGCTTCCAGAACGCTCGCATCTGCTGAATAATCATAGCGCTTAGCAGTAATATAGTGCGCTCGCATTTGCCGACTTTGTTTACTTTTTCCGGCCATTTTGTTTGTTGTGCCTCGTAGCGAGGCTCCCCAGCACGCACCCGCCTCCCGCTGCCCCTCCCTCCCACGGACTGCCTTCAGGCTGCTTCGCTGCCCACTGCTCTGTGACCTCCTGATCCTCGTGACCAGTGGTCGCTCCCTGACCGATCTCCGCCTGGCTATCTGGTATTTCCCCGCAACTGCCTCACCTGTGACTAATTAATTACTTTTCAGCTTCCAGAACGCTCGCATCTGCTGAATAATCATAGCGCTTAGCAGTAATATAGTGCGCTTGCATTTGCCGACTTTGTTTACTTTTTCCGGCGATTTTGTTTGTTGTGCCTCGTAGCGAGGCTCCCCAGCACGCACCCGCCTCCCGCTGCCCCTCCCTCCCACGGACTGCCTTCAGGCTGCTTCGCTGCCCACTGCTCTGTGACCTCCTGATCCTCGTGACCAGTGGTCGCTCCCTGACCGATCTCCGCCTGGCTATCTGGTATTTCCCCGCAACTGCCTCACCTGTGACTAATTAATTGCTTTTCAGCTTCCAGAACGCTCGCATCTGCTGAATAATCATAGCGCTTAGCAGTAATATAGTGCGCTCGCATTTGCCGACTTTGTTTACTTTTTCTGGCCATTTTGTTTGTTGTGCCTCGTAGCGAGGCTCCCCAGCACGCACCCGCCTCCCGCTGCCCCTCCCTCCCACGGACTGCCTTCAGGCTGCTTCGCTGCCCACTGCTCTGTGACCTCCTGATCCTCGTGACCAGTGGTCGCTCCCTGACCGATCTCCGCCTGGCTATCTGGTATTTCCCCGCAACTGCCTCACCTGTGACTAATTAATTACTTTTCAGCTTCCAGAACGCTCGCATCTGCTGAATAATCATAGCGCTTAGCAGTAATATAGTGCGCTCGCATTTGCCGACTTTGTTTACTTTTTCCGGCCATTTTGTTTGTTGTGCCTCGTAGCGAGGCTCCCCAGCACGCACCCGCCTCCCGCTGCCCCTCCCTCCCACGGACTGCCTTCAGGCTGCTTCGCTGCCCACTGCTCTGTGACCTCCTGATCCTCGTGACCAGTGGTCGCTCCCTGACCGATCTCCGCCTGGCTATCTGGTATTTCCCCGCAACTGCCTCACCTGTGACTAATTAATTGCTTTTCAGCTTCCAGAACGCTCGCATCTGCTGAATAATCATAGCGCTTAGCAGTAATATAGTGCGCTCGCATTTGCCGACTTTGTTTACTTTTTCTGGCCATTTTGTTTGTTGTGCCTCGTAGCGAGGCTCCCCAGCACGCACCCGCCTCCCGCTGCCCCTCCCTCGCCCCTCCCCCCACCATCCATATATGACAGTAGTTCCCGCGCGCAGCGTTCACGCGCAGCGACCGCGCCCCATTCGCGCCGAAGGTGCGCCAAAGGTAAGCCCGTCTACGCCCGTCCGCGCCTGGACCGCGCCCAGCGCCAGACCCCCTGGTCCCCGTAATGCCCAGCCCTCCCGCATTACCTACGATGCCGCCACCCTCCTAGCCCTTAACCCCGGTCGCGTCCCCAACTGCGTCCAAGCCGCTCCTGGACGCACCCATGGACCGTTCTCCTGCCTCTCCTGCAAATTTAGCGGCACCGACAACATCTCCGCTGCGACCACAACACAGATTACCGACCCCAACCACCTAGAATGCATCCTTCTCAACACCCGCTCGGTCCACAGGCACGCCATTGACCTTTGGAACCTACTAGACACCATCTCTCCTGACGTCGCCTTCCTAACGGAAACATGGATGAACGCTTCCTCCGCCCCTGACATCGCCATCGCTATCCCTGATGACTATAAGATCACACGCAAGGACCGCACCGACCATACAGGAGGAGGAATCGCTATCGTCCATAAGAAATCAATCCGCATCTCAACCAGCTCTGACGCCAACCTCGCTAACTCCGAACACCTTCACTTCCAGATCCACATCGACCCCAAAACCACACTCCGAGGCACTCTCCTCTACAGACCACCAGGACCCCGCACAAAATTCAGTGAAGACATCACGGACTTCATCACCCCACACGCGCTCCCCTCCAAAGACTACATCCTTCTGGGAGACCTCAACTTCCACCTTGAAAAGATCAACGACCGCAACACCGCCACCCTCTTGGACAACCTCGCCAACCTCGGACTTAAACAACTGGTCACTTCCCCCACCCACATCGCAGGTCACACACTCGACCCCATCTTCACCTCCAGCAACCATGTCTCCTTCAGCCACACTACGAATCTCCTCTGGACTGACCACAGCTGCGTTCACTTCACCTACAACAAGCCGAAACCCACCATCCACCTCCAACCAACTCTACAAAGAAACTGGAACAAAATCACCACGGAGCAGATCTCCACATCACTCCTTCAAACCTCCCCAGCCCTCTCTTCTAACGCCAACGAAGCCGCCTCCAACCTCACCCTCTGGCTATCCAACACCGCCGACACCTTAGCACCACTGAAAAAACGTCAACACAAACCTGGCATCAAGAAGGCCTCATGGTTCAACGATGACCTCAAGAATTCCAAGAAACTGTGCCGCTCCCTTGAAAAGGCCTGGAAAAAAGACCCATCCACCAACACCAAGGACGCCTTCAAAAGCGCCATCCGTACTCACCACCAACTGATCCGAAAAGCCAAGAAAACAGCATTCAAGGATCGACTTGACAACAACGCCCACAACAGCAAGGAACTTTTCAACATCGTCAAGGAATTTTCCAACCCCTCGGCCAACTCCAACGACATCACCCCCTCTCAAACCCTCTGCGATTCCCTAGCCTCTTTTTTCCACAACAAGATTGCTGACATCCACAACAGCTTTGACAACCAACCCGGAAGCCAACCCACCCGACCATCTGCTGACCATCTTCCCCCCGTAAACACCCTTAACGCCTGGAACCCAATCTCCACTGAGGACACCATCCGCCTGATGAATTCCATCCACTCAGGATCCCCCACAGACCTATGCCCTCACCACATCTTCAACAAAGCAGACTCCGTCATAGCACCGCACCTCCGAGACGTCATCAACTGCTCCTTCAACTCCGCTACCTTCCCAGAAGACTGGAAACACGCTGAACTCACCGCCCTTCTGAAAAAACCAACAGCAGACCCCACCGAACTCAAAAACTACCGCCCCATCTCGCTTCTTCCATTCCCGGCCAAAGTCATCCAGAAAGCTGTCAACAACCAGCTCGCCGCCTTCCTCGAAGCCAACAAATCACTCGACCCCTCACAATCTGGCTTCCGAGCCAAACACAGCACTGAGACCGCCCTCATCGCAGCAACAGACGACATTCGAACTCTACTGGACAATGGAGACACAGTCGCCCTCATCCTCCTCGACCTCTCTGCAGCCTTCGACACAGTCTGCCACAGCACCCTTTTACAACGCCTCAGAAACATCGGAATCCAAGGAAAGGCACTGGAATGGATCACCTCGTTCCTCACCGGAAGAACCCAGAGAGTCCGCCTCCCACCATTCAAGTCCGAGGCCTCTGAAATCATCTGAGGCGTACCACAAGGATCCTCACTCAGTTCCACCCTCTTCAACGTATACATGAGTCCCCTCGCGGCCATCGCCCGCCAACACAACCTCAACATCATCTCTTACGCGGATGACACTCAACTGATCCTATCTCTCACCAAGGACTCCAGCACCGCCAAAACTAACCTACACGAAGGAATGAAAGAAGTCGCCGAATGGATGAAACAAAGCCGTCTGAAACTGAACTCAGACAAAACAGAAGTCCTCATCTTAGGTAAATCCCCCTCTGCATGGGACGACTCCTGGTGGCCGGAAGCCCTCGGAAATGCACCCATCCCGACAGACCACGCACGGAACCTTGGCGTCATCCTGGATTCTTCACTCTCTATGAACAGACAAGTCAGCGCCGTATCCTCTTCCTGCTTTAACATTCTTCGCATGCTCAGAAAAACTTTTCGCTGGATCCCCACCGAAACAAGGAAAACAGTCACCCATGCCCTGGTCACGAGCCGACTGGACTACGGAAACACCCTCTACGCAGGTACCACCGCTAAACTCCAGAAGAAACTACAACTAATCCAAAACGCCTCAGCCAGGCTCATATTAGACATCCCACGCAACGAACACATCTCTGGTCACCTCAAAGACCTCCACTGGCTACCCGTCAATAAGAGGATTACTTTCCGTCTGCTTACCCACGCACACAAATCACTCTACGACATCGGACCAGATTGCCTCAACTCTCGACTGTCCTTCTACACCCCCGCCCGCCAACTTCACTCTTCCAGCCAAGCCCTCGCCACTGTACCTCGCATCAACAAGACCACCATGGGAGGCAGATCCTTTTCATACCTGGCTGCCAGAACATGGAACTCACTCCCCGCTTACCTTCGCTTCACCCAGAATCACCTAGCGTTCAGAAAACAGCTTAAAACGTGGATTTTTGACAAATAATCCTCCTCCCCTTCCTAAGCGCCTTGAAACCCTCTGGGTATGTAGTGCGCTATATAAATTTTATGACTTGACTTGACTTGACTTACTGTGAGTGTTGGTACAAATACTTTACGCATTGCCTCTGGTTAGCCTAGACTGCTCAGGCCAAGCTACCTAGAGGGTGAGCAGGGGTTTTCTTAGAGGGTTATCTCCTTGCCCTGACTAGAAGCAAGGGTCCCTACTTGGACAGTGGTACCTACCTCTGCCAACTAGAGACCCCCAGTTCTAACAGGAGTCGAGTGAGATTGAGTAATAGGTGAGTCAGAGTGAGATGTACTGATTGAGAATGAGGGAGCCTGAGTGAGAATGAAAGAGATTGGGTGAGATTGAGTTAGCCTAACTGAGAAGGAATCTGACTAAGGGAGTGAAGTAGAATGAGACCCAGTTAGAGTGAGTGAGTGAGTCAGAGTGGGATTGAGTGAGCCCCCCCCTTCGAACCCACTGAGAAGTTAGGCTCGCTCACTGGAATTCAAGTCAAAGACTGCACCCCAGCACTTTTGAAGGTCACCAGCCGCAACTGCTATTCAACAACCTGCAGATAGCTTAAAAATAGTTTGTGCAACTAATGTTGTGTAATACGTATTAAACTGCACACTGGGAAGGGAAGCCTGCCGGAGAAAAAGGACTCTTTGTTGCTTCAGTCATTCTAATTAACATCTTCCACACAAAAAAAGTGTTGTATCAAAGGAAAAATACCTTTCGCACAGACAGCACTTTATTTGATTGGCCTAAAGTGTTTTGTGCTTCTGAGCTGTAGATTATATTTCTTTAATCTCCTTACATTTACCTTGTCTTACAGTAGGAGCTCACCCCAAATCACCTTCAGATCTAAATCCGTCACTTTCTCTATTTGAATAGAAATCTGAAGTGTTATACTTTGCAATTTTTAAAAGTGTTAAACAACTTTTTATGCCTCTAAGGAACTGAAAAAGAACCTGCAAGCAAAAAGGCAGGAGGCGGAATCATGGATAGCCACCCTTGATATTTGGCAATGCTGGTAATCAGCAGCATCAATCACAAGGTACTAAGAATGTTTTGTGTCATTTTATTTATGTATTTTTTTTGTAAAAAAAAATGTTGGATAAATTTAGCACAGGAAGGTTTGGAGTATAAAAAGCCACTGATGTGATAAAAGTGCATTTTATTATCACCCCCTCTACACCGAAAGGACTCAGGGGCATGCTACTTTTCCAGAAGATGACCGCTTTCAATTAACACTGACTCAAAAGTAGATAGAGGACATTAATACAAAATGCCACACATCAGATAAGACTGCTCTGGCCATCAAGGTCATAGACGATTGCATAGTTAGGATTTCACAGATCACTGAAGTTAAGTATTAACTTTCAGCTCATTGGAATGGATGACCATGAATATTGTGGAGTAGGAATCATGCACTGCATTAGTGCAGATACAAGATGCAGCACCACATCTTTAGAGACGTCAATATTGCCCTTGTATGATATGGATTTCTACTTGCAGCAATCTTGAGAGTGCCTAGGAAAAAGTGATTGTTGGGAAAGCTAGATAGCAGAATGTCACTGGCCTAACTAATCATCGTGCCATTGATGGAAACCACTCACCACAAACACAAGCTGTTCTACTGACTACTGACCTACTTAATCCACTCAGACTTTTGTGGTTGTGGACCTCTGCTGTGTGTCACTAATTGAGTCTCACGCACTGTAAGGTCCTGGTAAAATGGGTATAAATGATAATCATCAGTGCTCACCGTTTCAAATAATGCATACTGCTGCATAGCTGTAGTAAGAGGCTCAGTGTTGGTGACATGGACACAAATGTGCACAAATGTGCTGGCTTATTGAGGAAAACCTCTGTCTAATACAATCTGGTACCTACATACAGGAACCCTGAATAAATTGGTCCCTTTTTTTGACTGAGGTATCTTGGGAGAGGAATGTCACCTGCATGGTGTACTGTTGTATCTCCTACCCTGAGGTGCTGAGTGCATGGCTGCATTCATCTTGTTTTCTGTTTTTTTTATAGTAAAGAACAACTTCTAAGCACTTACCCGGATTCTAGGACTAACATTCCAACTGTATTTGTGCATGTTTTGTGTATGTGGCCTGCTTGTACAAGCCAGCGGCACCGCCAAGCATAATTCAGGCCTCAGACCGCCACACCACCACTGGGGATTGGAATTGCCCAGCGGGTGCAGCCGTCCTTTGGCGGTCCGACCGTCAAACATGTAATAGGACGGTTGGAACACCGGTGCAGCGGAGCCCACACCGCCACTGCGGCTACAGTGGTCCATAGGAACGCCATAGTCGTAATTAATTAATTAATTAATTGTGGGTTTATATAGCGCTAGGATAGACTCCCGGAGGAGTATCTCCGCGCTTCGACCGCTGCGAAACCCTTCCTGGCTTCCCTGAGAGATGGTCCCTTGATGGGTATCTCCAGGGTGAGACCAGGCATCCCCGGCGGTCTGGTGGGGCCGTTAGTGAAGATGAGGCAAGCTAATGCCCAGAGTTGCCAAGTGTGATCGCTGATCAGAGTGGGCACCGAGGCGAGAGAATTATCGAGTCCGCTGACCCTGGTCCAGAAACCTGCCGCGTCGGGAATCGAACCCTGGTCCCGGGCCGTCCTCTGCTCTCGGGTCTGCCGCCTCTAACCAGTGAGCCACACTACTTCAGCTTAGTGTACATTCACAGCATACTTACTGTTCAGCACTAATACCTCTATGCATTGTACCCTTACATGCACATACACACTCAGCACACACACTCAATCTGCACTGTTGAGCACTGAAGCTTTTCTTCATTTAACCAGGGAATGTTATTTACAAACACACACTGCCAGCACACATACTGACAATGTGTGCACTTCACAACCCTTCATCCTTCATGAATTGTCACATTCACCCAGCACATGCTCTCATTGTGCATGCACTGCGCAGCACTACATCTGTCATGTCACATATTTTTCACAGGCATACATACATTCAGCACATGGACTAATCCCACATGTACCATACAGTACCACTCTACCCATTGTACTGTACCCGTCCCGGGCACATATACAACCACACAGAGTCACTACTCCTGCTGTATGCAGCACTCCACAGCTATCTGATGTTGCCCGGGGTGAGTTAAGTACACAACAGAGGAACTTTTAAAAGGTGAATGGGCCTGTGGGCCTCACTCCAGTGACACATGGTAAAAAGGTCCTGTTGACTACCATGGATTACTACCTGGTATACAGCCACCACTTAGCTTATGCTGCTTAACTCCAGGTGAAGGTGGTAGCTTTTCACCACTATGAGGGTAGTGCTTTGGGTGCCCTTCCCCCTCCAATAAGATCACAATCCGTGAGACAGGCCTATGTAATGGCGCACACGCATGATATGTGTTCGCCTATGACAAAAAAGTAAATGTTAGAGATCCAGACAACAATACAGTTGGGCACTCACTGCAGGGGTACACGGCTTTACCATGCATAGGACTCTTCTGTTCTTAAGATGGTAATGTTATTTTCCCAGACACCAGAAGTGTATTATTAACGTTCTTGAAGTGAAGAGAGGAGTCCTAGACACTGACACGAGGGTGGAGGACTCAAGGCTCTTTAGAAATTCAATTGGCCCCTTTGCTGAACAATGAGCTGCTGATAACCACCATAGATGAGCCCAAGCTTTTTTTCATTCTTTATCGCACTCTTCACTTTGGCTAATGACAGCTCGGAGCAGAAATTGTGCACATCTTTGATTCTTTGATTTGGATGCAATAGACTGAAGACAACCCTGCTGTGCAAAACATCACTCTACACAAAAGGTGGATCCGGAGAAGATCCTGGAAAGGACACTTGAAAGGAAAACCTACTCAAATAGGTTCTGAAAGAGCAAACAGTCGATCCACATCTCCTGCCTGCTTTCACTGTATAAACGTGAGACCCACTGACCAACTCGCTGTTACAGGTCCAGTTTCTGTTTGACCAAGGAATAGATACAGGATACTTAGAGAACTTCTGTGCAATCAGAGCTGTTGTGAGTCTATCCCTTGCTGTAAAAACTCTTCATTTTCCTGAAGCACCTAGAAGCCTGGCTACCTGATGAGAGAGGCAAGTAGCCTGCCAACTCTGCAAAAGACTTGACTGTCAGAAGGAGTGAGCTGCAATGCAGTTGTGTAATTTACTTATTGTTCATATTGGTACTCTAGCATGTTTAACACATGATCCTCCAGTAAAGCCTGACTGCTCCTTTCCACTCTATCAGGACTGAGCTGAGAATGTTTTAGTGTGAATCCAAGCACCATCTTTGGGGTTTTGTGATAATATTACATGGTAAGAGTACCCAGCCATATCACATAATGTTCCACTTTCCTACATTGATGGCAGAGGTCGGATCCTGAATCTATGTTTTGCAGTATCATAGGTCATGGCTGACTTTTCACCAGAAATTCACTTAATTGACTTCAGCATCCAAAATAATTTTTTCACAATGTTTCAAATATTTCTAATGGGATTGTTAGCACCTTGTGTAGACCCCCATTCTATTTAGTACATCTTAAAAGACTTAGGTCCTAAATTGACTTATATTGCTAAAAAAAAAAAACTGGATACTGTATCCTTATCTGCAACCAAATCGCCGCCCGTTTCTGGGTTCTTCAGTTTCCTTACATGCACAAATTCTTGCTTTACATGTGTAGAATAAGCCAAACACCTCCCAATCTGCTGACTCTCTTCATATTGTTTCTGTTGATAAGCCCTAGAGCTAATCATTTCTTTACTCAGACCCCCCAGGATATAGCGGCATGGATTAGCAAATTTAGCGGCACAAAAATTGAAATTTAGAGGCACAAATATGGAAATTTAGCGGCAATTTTGCGGCATTTTATTTGGCCATTTTTCCTACAGCAAACACAGATATCTTGTTTTTTTTAGTTATTTAACAACATGAAGCTATGTATATTTGGTTTATTTACAATGTAGACACTTTTTTTCCCTCGAAAAGCAAAAGACTGCCCGCAAAATCGCCGACATCCACAACAGCTTCAACGCCACGACCGCCCCAACAAACACTGAGACCTCTGCCCCCACGACCACCACCAGCACCAACCGCATACTCTCCTGGACCAACATCAACGACGACGACACCATCACTATCATGAACACCATCCACTCCGGATCTCCGTCAGACCAATGCCCACACCACATCTTCAAGAAAGCCAGCACAGCCATCAGACCCCATCTCCGGAAATTCATCAACATCTCCTTCAAGACAGCAACCTTCCTGGAGAGCCGGAAGCATGTTGAGATCAACGCCTTACTCAAGAAACCCAAGGCGGACCCCAAGGACCTCAAAAACGTCCGGCCCATCTCCCTGCTCCCGTTCCCGGTGAAGGTCATCGAGATGATCGTCAACAAACAACTGACCTGCTACCTCGAGCAGCAACCACAGCACTGCCCTCATCGCCGCCACCGATGACATCAGGACCCTACTAGACAATGAAGAAACAGCTTTGTATCCAGCTCCTGGCATTACTAAAAATGTTTGGTTTCATAAATCTGCTATGCAAAGTTACCATATGAATAACTTTTACCTTTGAAAGGGGTGTTTAATGCAGAAATTGGTGTTTCTTCTTCAACTGTTTATGAGATCAAATTTTGCAAGTTTTTTCATTTCAAAGTGTGCTCAAGGAACTCGAGCTTCCAGCACCACTGTAACAAGACAGAGATCATAACACTGGATCCAGTACATGGTTGTGCTGATTAGAGCATTTCATCATTGCATCTTTAGGATGCAAGTCTGCCCTGCTTGGAGAGGTGGTGATACCCCCACTCACAGAGGTAGCTTTGGGTGCATAAGGTAACTTTGTGGATGTCAATTGAGGGTGGTTGAGGGTAGCACGCCTTTAGCACCCGTGGCAGCATCTGCTATCACTGGACTCTACTTCCCAACTCATATATGCAAATGTGTTATTTATTGCAGTAATAGATATTGCAGACAAGTGTGCAGGTTGATGTACAGGCTTGCATCGTATTCCTTACTCCATGCTTAATGCGATTTACTGTAGGTTGACATACGGCCTCACCTTCTATAACGAAGAACGATGATAAACCCCTTCACTCGTCACATAACAGATGCGTAATGACTGAGTAGCACAAATATCATTAATTTCACCCAAAAATTACTGAGCTTTAAACTCTGAAAGTGAAAGACAGTTTTATGAAGTAACACAGCCACTGTGAATGTTTGGTAAAAAAGCATCCTCGTATAAAACAAGACTCAGCCTACAAGAATACTATCGCCCTTATGCTTCTTATGGGGTGTAGTGCTAGATATATTTTATTTGGTGGGTGGGGATTAATGAATGCTTGTATCAGATGATGTGTAGGTGAAATGAAGAACACCAGGGCCATCAGGAATGCGCAGCCCCCTAACTGTAGAGAAGCCGCTCCCCCAGGGGAGGTGTTTACAGCTCAGCAGAGTTAAAAACACTCAGCAGGGGCACAACACCCCCTGCATCAGGAGTGGCATGAGAAGTGGGGTCAAAAGCTCACTTCCAACCCCACTGCCAGGCAGGGCGCGGCTGCAAGGATATCTACCCCACATGCATCATCTTCCGAATGCCCCTCAAGTTATGCTCGCCACACACAGGAGGCAGAAACAAGGATAGCAGGGCTGAAATCGATATTGTGCTTCTTACCATCACAGCCTCAAGCCCTCCGGGCAGGAAACCCATCTGCACACCAATTCCACCTCATACTCAACAACCTGGAGACAGCACCTGGTGCTAGCATTTACTCACCTGGGTGGGAACAACCGAATTGTGGGGATGTGCGGTATACCCAAGGAAGAAAGTGTAAGTAAAAGTCTGGGCACCTGGAGAGCAGATGAGGGAGTTGTGGGTTGGATACATCAGGTGTGTTCGTCACCCACTGACAAGACAGGGTTCGGGGCATTTTGCTGCATGTTTGCAGCTTCGTGGGCCGACATACATAGCTGCCAAGGTTTCAGATTGCATATGTGTGACATTTTCATAATTTTACTATAAATATGAGTGACATTCAACGACTATGAGTGACACTTTCTGGGGAGCAAAATCAAGCAATGACCACAAGGAAAACATATAAATATCAGAAATTACACCAATTTGAGCAACAAGAAACTTTAGGAATATCTTAAAACTGCTGTAAACCACTAGAAATGGAAGGGCAACAACTAAATAAAAAACAGTAACTCACAGCCAATTCTCATAAAATAGAGTTTTGAGAATAAGCGTGGCTCATATTCTTATGGGAAAACTGTCACTCAATAAAAGCTGCTCTTGCCCCAGCCCTCCATCATTCACCAGAGCTATCTTGACATTTGTGTTAGTTGCATGAAAACTCCTGGGCAAACGAAGAATTCAGCTCCACTAACGTTGGTTTTAACTTCATGTTATTTAAACGGATCTCATGATATATGTGCTTCTCTAATCACTGCAGCAAGGCTGACACAGAAAGTGTTTTTGGCCGAGACAGTCTGGGTAAGGGGGCCATGGGCTGCAGCTACAGTGTGGTGATAGGGGCCTGACGCGCCGGCCTGCAGGCCTGCTTGTGATTTTCTTGGCCTTGTAACCTTCTGCAACAGGCCGTTTCAATGACGGTGCTCAGAAAAAGGCTTTTTATGTTTTCACTCGTTGCTGTCCGCCCGCTTCCAGATTCACCTTTACTCCTTTGCGCCATTAATTATTCAAGTCTAATGCCCCTAAATACGGTAAATAAATGTGCAGCCCAGCCCGTGGCCTTTAGCCCGTCCAGCGCACTTATTGAGCAGGCTCAACTGTAGATAACAGTCACGACCCTATGATGAATTAAAAAATATTATCCTTAAAGAATGATAAATACCTGTTCATGAGTGGCACGCACTCAGAGCAAGCCACCACTGTATGAAGGGCCAGCCGCCACGACTTCTGTGGCCCCTGACCCCGATGCAGGGACCCGCGGGTGGCATGAAAGCCAGCTGCCGCACACAGAGTTGGCTGGGTGAGGTCCGGCGGACTCGCTCGGTATGCTGCATGGTCACTCTGAGGCACCAACGAATCAGGGCACAACTACTAACAGTGTGACTGAGCGAGCAGCACGCAACTCTTTAGCTCCCATGAACAGGATTACAACCATTAGACCCCCAGGATATAGCGGCTTTTGTAAAAATAACACGATTTCTACTAAAGTGCCGATTTCGCGGGCACTTTGGTAAAAATCGCGGCATTTTTTAAAAAGTGCCGATTTCGCGGCAAATCGCGAAATCGCGATATCCTGGAGGGTCTGTTTAATGCGAAAAAGTCCCTTACATTCTGTTTGACCTTCGTATAGGCAGTAGAATATCTACCAAGTCATGCTGCCTGATCTACTGCAGCTTGCAGCTGAGCAATCTTTTGATGTAGGCTTCGAGTAGGCTTTGAACGCCTCCCAAACAGAAAAAATGGGAGCTGTAAGCTGGTTCAGTTGAGAAAACTCCTTGATGAATTCCCTCATTTCGCTAACCCATTGTGGGTAAGCTAATAGCGATCAGTCCAGCTGCCACCTGGGCCTGTCTTTCCGCAAGACCGTGAGCTCAATAATGACCTAAATGAGGGAATGATCGGAAAAAGAATAGACCTGGATGTCTGAACCTGCCCTTATTATCGAATCGGAGAGTAAGAAAAAGTCTATGGGGGAGAGAGGTACAATACCAAACAAGTGAATTGTTTATTAGCAGGGAGATTAACCCTCCATGGATTGATCAGGTGGAGATCTTTCTTCAAGGTGTTGATTACTTTTTATGTTTGAGGCGTCAAAAACGAACCCCTGAATAAAATTAAAATCTCTGCCCATAATAATCGACCCGACTTCTCCCATTGCTAGTTTATATACCTGCTGCAGTGGTTCAGGTAAATTTAAACAGAGCCAGGACCCATAGCCATCGGCCCTGCATGCCCCTTATTTTATTGCTTAAGACGCAGTAACGAGCTCTACCCAGATATATCACAACCCCCCTTATTGCCAGCCTGGCTCAGTCAAACAACGCATACTTCCTTGGTATGGAAAAGGTTGATGGTTATCTTTAAGATGAGTCTCTTTCAAAAAGAGAACATCCAGGTAAACAGAGCGCAAGCCATCTCTCAAGTGCCCACGCTTTGGTCTATTAACTATCCCATTAGCATTGCAAGATAGAATTCTAGTTTTGTATTCCATTTTCTTCAAATGTTATTCTTGCCAAATGCTGTAACCATGCATTGAAAAAGATCTGCTCACTTTTTAAATAGATGTGGATTCTGACTCCCCTCTAATTTATCAAATCGGAATATGCAACGAAAGAACCTGCTAATTTTACGATATAGTGCCTACCTCTACCCAAAGTGCCTCACCTGTGGCCCACCAATGACCCCAAGAGGGACCATAAAAGAAAATTGCACATAGAAAGAACCACTCCCCAAGGGAGGGGAAGAGCTCATAATGTCCTTCCCATTGAATACCTAGCTAAGATGGTGCTATGACATTGCACCGTTGCGCCCTCTTCCCCCCAGACCTCCTTTATCAATCTTCAAAAAAGAATAGAAAATAACCATTAAAAATTGCCAGAGCCACAATATCTAATGTCCATAATAGTGAAATAAATTTTTCGGTATTGCAAGATTATACACATATAAAAAAACACTAATAAGTTGTTTTGGAAATATGCTGCAAGAGCTCCAGAGCCTCAGGTACATTACAAAACAGATGGAATTGCCCTTTCAGAAGAACCTTCAATTTAGATTGCTGCGCAATACTGTCCTGCACCCCTTATATATCAGTGGAGCATTCTAACAAAATTCCTTTGGCATTTAGCTGCAGGAGCAGACAAATCGTCAAAAATTAGACAGAGGGGCCCTTCCAGTGTAGAAAACGGTCTCTGCTGTATTGCCTTTTTATAGCACCTACTATTTTACTTGATAATCCTCCAAATTTACAAGAAATATGCATGGGAATTTGGGGTACTGGAGCATTGTGCTGGGACTCGATGAGCTCTTGTTAAAGTTAAGTCCCTGGAGAAACCCGGCAAACATAGGACTTAATAATTGAATCAACGAGCAGAAGCCCTTGTTGACCCTTACAGCCCTCGGGAACTCCCACAATAGACCAGAATAGAAGGAAAGCTCCACTTTTACCCGTTACCTCCTGATTTGTCTGTTTGCAATAGCTATGGACGCATGAATTTTTAAAACTTGCTCACAGGTAATACCATACTAATGTGCAATGCACATATGAGTGTAATGTTGACATTTAATAAATAATAAGCATGAAGACCAAAAAAGTTCATAAGCTGCACTGTTCTGCTGTAGCATAAAATGTGCCTCCTTGAAAACTTCCAAGAGAAACCTCCTCAGGAAGGGGCACCTAGTGGGCACAGAGCAGACACTTCAATGATCTTCCTTGGGAGAAGTGGGCATGGGTGGTTTGGGAGGCATGAGTTTGGGAGGGCTAAGGGATGGGTTTGTGTTTTGGAGGGGCAGGTTTTGTTTGGAAGGGTGGTTTGCGTTTTGAAGGGGTGAAGGTCAGAGCAGAAATAAAATCAGAACTAGGATAAAGGGTAGGAGTGCTGGGAGAGGACTGAGTTTTTGGAGGTAGAGGGAGCTGAAGTGGGAGATGCATGTGGATCTGGTGTATGTTTGTTGTGTGTTTCTTGGCAGCTGTTGGTTAGTTGGGTGAGTGTCAGAATTTGTGTTTGGTGGATGTTGTGCATGTAGGTGTGCGTTCTGATGAGTGTGCTGTTGAGGGGAAGGTGTGGTTGTGGGTGGTGTGGTTGTGGGTGTAGTGCTGGATGTGGTGGTTGTGGGTGTGCTGGTTGTAGGTGTGGTGGTGGGTGTAGTAGTTTTGGGTATGATGGTGATGATAGATGTGGCAGTGGGTGTGGTTGTTGTGGGTATGGTGGTTGTGGTTGTGGAGGGTGTGGTATCTGTATGTTGTGTGGGTGTGTGCTTGTGTTTCTTGATGTGTTTGCATTTATGTGTGTGTGCCCTGCTTGTCAAGGCTGGGAATTGGGATGGGGAAGGAGCCTGAGTTGGGGCAAAGGGTTGGGCTGATTAGGAGCCTGAGGTCAGTGAGGGGGTTAGGCCTGTAAATGATCTTTGCAGGCTAGACAAAGCACTATGAATGCCTTCCAGGTATAATCCAATTTGTTGCAAATGGCAACTAAGGCCCAGAATGACATTTAGGAGTACCACCTGGCCTACAGAGGTGCTATGTAGGAGTTCAATAGCCTCCTTACTCAGCACAGCCAGAAGCACAAGGTCAAGGGGTGAGGTGCCTGTGGTGAAGGAGACTCCAGCTCTTTTTATTCATTGCGAGGGCAAATTCAATATCTACATCTGAATCGCCAATTCTTTCCGCCCAATCTGATTCGATTTGACCAATGTCATCCCCCAAACCCTGCAGAAGATAGCTGTAACCAATTTTAATCCTCTTACCGCCATTCATCACATATTTCAGAATTGGGTTGAGCTCCTGAATTAAAATCCTAGGTCTAATAGCTTTCAGTGTTTCATCTAATTGTCTGTATAAAAACCATTGGATAGATGGTATACCAAATTTTTGTTGCAGCACGTCGAAACCCAATAATTCATCCTCCACCATGACATCACCCAGACACTTAATCCCTGCTTCCTTCCATATCTTACTATTTCTATTCTGTCCGAGGTGCACAAAAGGATTTGAATGCCAAATATCTATCATACTGTTAATTTTCGGAATCTTCAGATATCTCATTATTGCTTTCCATGTGCCCCAGGCACTCAACATCACTCTGCTCTTACCCCTTTTAAAATATCTACAATTTATTTCTCGAGTAAGCAAACCCACTGCTTTTCTACCTACTAGTAATTTGTAAATTGTAGGAGTTCTATCTACGTCATTCAATACATCACTATCATCATATTTAAACAAAACATTCATTTGTAATATTAAACAGGCCCAATGATACAGCCTCAAATTTGGTGCAGTCAAGCCCCCTCCCTCCAATGGTGCTGATAGTCGAGCCAGAGATCTACGGATTTTCCCATATTGCCATACAAATTGTGAGAAAACAGCTTCCATTTTCCTAAGGACACCCTCTTCTACTAGCAAAGGTATGGCTCGAAAAAGGTGCAGAATTTTTGGGAACATGGACATCTTCAGAACATTCACTCTTCCAATTAGTGATAAGTGTAAAACGTCTATTCTTCTTAGTTCTTTATCTATTGATGCAATCAGGGGTACATAATTCTCTTGTACAATTTTCTCCACATTCGTGTTGATCCTCACCCCCAGATAAACTGCTGATTCCACATACCTTCGATCAGCTTTATATATATTATTAGTACTGATTATTATAGTTTTTCATTCATTTAGCTTATACCCCGAACGAATCCCAAACGTTTTAGCTAGTTGACTCAATTCTCTTATGGCCGTCTGCGGGTTGGTAGTAGTTATTGCCAAGTCATCCGCGTAGGCCAATAATTTGGTTGAGTGTCCATTTAATATAACCAGGGAGATTTGATCTGAGTCTAGGATTTTTCTTATTAATGGATCAATGTAAAGAGCGAAGAGTATAGAAGAGCAAGGACATCCCTGACGAGTGCCTCTCCTAATTACCACTTCATCTGACTGTAGTCCCATAGTTGTAATTCGGGCTACTGGATCTACATACATGGCTTTTATAGCTTTCATACATTTTCCTCCAAACCCTCTACTGACCAGCACCTCCCATAAGAATTCCCAGACCACTCGGTCGAAGGCTTTTTCAGCGTCTAGGAGAAGCATGGCCATCTCCCCCCCCATGACAGCCGTCGCATCGAACAATGAAATTGCCCACGAGGTGTGATCTGTCGTACCTCACCCTGGGACAAACCCGTGCTGCCAAGGAGAGACAAGTTGGCCAATGATTCCCCCCAACCTCTTTGCCCATACCTTTGAATACAGTTTTGTATCCGCATTTATCAATGATATTGGCCGATAAGAGCCCGGGTTTTCTTCAGGTTTGCCTTTTTTATGGAAGACCACAATGTTAGTCTGTTTCCATGAGTCTGGAATCTTCCCTGAGCATATTATTCCGTTAAAAAGATCTAGAAGTATAGGCAGAATTTCCTCCCCAAGAATTTTATATACCTCGATAGGTATCCCGTCTGGGCCTGCAGCTTTGCCTGCTGCAAGATCTTGTAATGCTATTCTGATCTCTTCTAGGGAAATATCTTTCTCCAGCTGCTCTCTGTCTTTTTCCTCTAATACTGAGTAGGGGGTTCCAGAGTCTTGTCTAGATGGTGTCCAACTGCCCTCTTGATCATATAATTTTTGGTAAAATCTCTGGAAAACACCCTTTATCTCTCTTGGCTCAGTATGTACTATTCCATTCTCTTCAATCTTCTGAATATTGTTTTTATTGAAATCTTGCCTTATGCGCAGCGCAAGTGCTCTACCAGCTTGTTCACCTGTCTCATATCTTTTGGCTCGAGAAGTCTGATAATCTCTAGTTTCCTTTTGCGTAAATATTTTTAAGATATCTCCTTTGATCAACGCCATATTTTTAGCTGTTTCCCTCACATCATTGCCTAATCCTATTTCCTCTGTATGCCGATTCTCTGATGTTGCTAACTCTGAGATGAGCTTTTCCAGCTTATTTCTATCCTCCTTCCTTAGTCTTGCGGAGCAACTGATCGTCTCCCCCCTTAAAGATGCCTTAAAGGCTTCCCATACCCCGTTCCTGGACGAACTATATCTATTTATTTCAAAAAACTCCTTTGCCCACTGTTTTATATGTTTAACAAATCTATCATCATTTAGAAGTTTCCTTTCAAAAGTCCATTTAGTTGTTTTCTTAGGTATATTATCTACTTTGTATGTCATTATCAGGGGGTTATGATCCGAGACTATTCTTGGTAACTTAGTAATTCTAACTTTGCATAACTCTCTCGTAGAGACAAAGAAATAATCTAAGTTAGGGTATTTCTGAGTTTACAATGAAAAATGAGTGTAGCCCGGGTCTCCAGAAACTTTTTCTGACCATACATCTGACAGACCATGAGACCTTAGGAGAGAGCTTAATGCTCTATATACCTTCTGTTTACGTCCTATATAATTACCCGCTTGCCTCCAATTTGCCGAAATATTCAAATCCCCACATAACACCAGGGGGGTACCCCAGTTAGGCAGTTCCTCCTACATCTCATCAAATACTGCTGGGTCATCATCATTTGCACCATATATTACACACAAAGTGATACCAAGGTCTAGCTCAACCAAAACCCATCTACCTGAGCCGTCTGTTTTAGTGCGTCTCACTCCCCCCAAATTACATTTCCCCATCATAGCAACCCCTCTTACTGTAGATGTTTGTGACGAGCAGCCTAACAAATTGTAACCGGGGATATTCAGTAGGGTCCCGCGGTGTCTGTGGTCTCAGCACCAAAACACAGTGGCAAGCTGCTTCCCCGCCTATGTGGCCAATGTCCCCTTCACCTGATCCTGAAGATGCTGGAAAGATATATGCAATTGTTTTATTGTGTATGTGCAAATAGAACTGATCATTAGGTTTCCTTCACACATTTTCCAATGTACATTTACTCAACAAATTTTCCATTTTGTCACATTTCATCTGCTTTAAGGCTTGAAAACATTTGTTCTTTTTTAACATTATCTCATGCTTGTTTGTTTTCAGCATTGTGAAATGGTTTTACAAAATATGATGTCTTTCACCTTAGGCAAGAATCAGTACATCACAGTAAATATTATATTCACGGCTTCAATTATATGTTTTAACATAAAAGATTCAAAGGCAATTCACAATTTGCAACAGATTACAACTTGATGCATTTTTAAATTTGTCTAATGAATGATGATTTGGGCCTGATTTGGAGTTTTTCAGATGGGATACTCCAACATATATGTGATGGAACATTCCCTCTGCAAAAGTCCCTTCAAGTATCCCATTTTTCTACAATATTGATTTATCATCTGGGCATAACAAAGGACATAAGAAAATGTTTTTGACTATGTGGTACGCTGGCACCGATGTGTACACATTTCTGTCTATGAGTTTCCCCCAAAATTATGCCTATCACAATTATTTCACAACACACACACTGGTTTAAAATTCAAGCCAGAAAAGGGGATTAAGCTACTTTGCCCGCACTGGTGACAAAATCCCTAAAATATGCATATGTGTGGGTGCAGGAGGTCTGGGACACAATCCCCTAGATCCCAAAATTAGAAAACAAAAGAAATGTTTTACAAATCAAATTGCACAAGGTGACCCCGCACACTTCAACAATAAGTAATACAATATAAATGCTATTATACATATGGTCACATTAACTGGTTTACATGCACATTTGTCCAGGAGTAAGACATCATGCAAATCTGTCACTTTTGACATGAAATAAATGGTAACTTTGAATCAAAACACATTTGGGATATGTTTTGATAAAAAATGCAACAATTTAATCTGATGTTACTAGCCATTTTGACTCACATGCTCACTCTTGTTTTGTGTAAAAAAAATCAACATATTAATGTGATGTTTAGAACAACCACTGGATCGGTAGTGCATTTTATACTATGTTACCAGTGATAGGGCTGACCTTCTTATTCACAATAGTGAAGGAACTTCACAGCTAACGCAATAAAGACTAGTGGCCTGTTTGCTACAACTATCCCTTATAACATCAAAGAACCAGATGTATATTTGTTGGAAAGGCAGGCAAGTGTCAGCTCAAATCAGTCATTTTGAAATAAACAGAAATTATTAGGAATCTTTTCACTAACTTTAATCTACACAACACATCATCATGCACCTTGAGCCAAACTAACACCTTCAAAGAACTCTTCTTGTACTTTGGGCATGTGTCCTCCTTAACATTGGTGCCATATTTGTATCTGTAACAACATTTTTTTTTAACATGTTAAACTGAAACAAGAACCTACCCCCTAGATGCTGCTGTTGGGCTCTCAACTGCCCATCAAGCTTTGGATAGGCCACCTCAAGTGTGCGGGCCATTAGGGAGGTCAGGGTGTGGCGCTTATGCTTCCCATATTGGAAGGACAACCCGAGCAGGACCTCAGATTATTTTTTGGTCCAGCGTTGTAGTCTTCCCACCCTTTGCGACAATGTAGGATATGCTGCTGGTAAACCCCCAGGGTCCTAACTTTCTTTCCAATGGCCTTCCATACCATCTTCCTCAGATGAGAGTTGACCTTTATGGATACAATAAATGAATGAAAGAAAATTTGTTTTATGACTGTTTGTTTGTATTGATTTAACACTCTTCCAGAACACAATCAGAAACATTGATCAAAAGTTAGAACACAATATTTAGTTTTCTTATTCCGATAAAATAAATAAAAACACATTTGTATTAACCTTTTGAGTACCATTATCCCTTGCATTGTCCTAACTTAACTAATCCAGGCCAGCCGCATTATCTAGGCCAGGGGTCTTTACAAGTGAGAGCTACTTCTGATTAGTCATAATCAGTATGAACTACAGAAGGCAAAATAGCTTGTGCTTTGCAACCAGACACCCCCACACTCTCCTACATTGACTTGAGGGCTAATGTCTATAGAGCCAGATACTATGGTTTGAACGAAATATTACGACTAAGGGCACTATGAAAGGGCTGCTGTGTGTGTCAGTTAGAGTGTGGTCTGTGCGGATGTATGAACGTCTGTGCACATGAAGTTAATATATTTGTACAGATGACAGACACCCTGTGTCGTATGTACTTGCAGCACAGGACATACTTTTTGCTATATTTGGCATGGTACATAAATAACACAAACCTACAATTGTATGATTGTTCTTTTTAATTTTGAAAAATTAAAAGTGCAGATAGTCTACCAAAACCTTCATATCATTGAACATTGTTCTGCACTTCACATTTCTCTCAAGTTAAAAAAGGATTGTTTTTCGCATAAACTTATACCACAGTGTCTATTGGCCACTGTGAGTAAGGACCTGCTGTTTGTACATGCAACACTTTGAAATGGGAAACAATTTAAATGAAGTGTTAACTCAATATTCAAGGTAACTCCCCATTTTATTTTTCATCCATTTAAAAGCATTCTGAAGCATCATTTAGTTCCCAACTATTATTTTGAGTTGACAAGGAAGTATATTTACCAGTAACATGCCTCAGTGCCTCAGTTGTTCACCTCTGTGACTCAGCCCCAGCCTGGGCCATAAATCTGACTGCTCATTGCCAGCCCCTGTTATCTGCAGCCTGATGATCATGATGTCAAATGAACACAGCATTCCCTTAACTTTGAAAAGAAAGTATGACCTTGTGCTCATTTGAAGTTGAATTCATGGCTGTGAGCTAGTCTGAGGGTGTTTAGGAGCACCTGGTAGCTTGCAATCACAGGTTAGAGACACCTAATGTTGGCTGAGTTATTTGTGGGATAATACACATATCTACCATCATTTGTATTCGGTATTCAAAGAAATATGTTTATGCACAACAATTGCAAAGAAAATATCATGTGTTTTCCAAGTTTTCATGCTGTGAAATGTCTACATTTCACCTGAACTTCATACATATAGCTAGATATATCTCTGAGTACACTACAAATAAAAGGTAGGGCTTAAAACATGCAACACACAAATGCTGTTTTCTCTAATTATAAAGTACTTAAACAGTTACACCATCATTGTTCTCTGTAACGTGAAAAAAATAAATGAAACTTCACTTAAATCAGTACACTCAGGAAGTCAAAGGGACATTCTAGCCTATGTTTTTAAGAACAGCAGACAAATTTACTAATACATTTTGAACATGTACCTGTTCCTCTGGTGAGCCATAGAGCTGGCTGTACAGGGACAGAACAATTGTTGACAACAACTCCAGCTCCTCTGGTGGGAAGACTGGGTCCCTGTCACCTGCTCTTCCTGGTACCATGGCTCTTAGAGGTCTGAAACAGCTGCAAAAGTTGAGGAGGTCTAGTTGACTGCAGTAATAGGAGGTGAGTGAGCTTTTTTCAAAATGCAGTGTACATTTACATGACGTACGCAATCATCAATGGAAATGGACACAGCCTTTGGCTTTCATATGTTGATTTCACACAAGTTAGCCTACGGCTGTGTCCGCCATGGAATTTCCCTCCCTCTACCCGGTCAACTTTCAATGCAGCCATCTAATTCCAAATGTCCTTAACGTGAGGTCAGGCGCCTGCCATTTTAAATAGTCTAATAGTGTGTTTGTGTATGTTTAATGCATCACCACCACTCAAAATGGTGGCTAATTTGTTTACATATACAAAATGCTAATGTCACTCATTAATTAAAAAAAAAACATTGTTATGTAGTACGTTACTGTGGTTGAAAGCAATAGCTGTGTGGTGGTGTTTACTCCGTGCTGGTATTTTGGCTATATTTAAAAATTAAAATGGATTGTGTAAATAATACTTTTAAAATGTATGATTTACACATTATTTGTATCATTAGACAAATAAAAAAGTTTAAAAAAAATTCTATATTACACGTTGTGTTAAATTATGTTAAGAAATCCTAATATGTATTTTTAGCAAAACATTCATTTTGTGTTCTTTTTTTTAAAACTGTTTAAAATGTTTTAAAATGTTGACAATGTTTTTATTGCGGACATATGAACACAGGGAGAGTGAGGAGATGACAGCATAAAGTGTTCTGACCATTTTCAGACCTCGCCACCATGGAAGAACGGGATATTATCAAAAAAATCTAATTAAAAATGAAAACTATAGTGGATTTATATCATCTGCTCAAACAAAATCTTCTGCCTCACAATGTAAATCCCACATCTATTACACCAATTGTCAAACTCATGGGAGTACCTCATTTTGTGGACCCAGGATTATTCCTATAAACTGGGCCAGTATTTTTGTGGAATATCACAACCAACTTTCAGTGGTGTGCTACAATGTTGAGACACATCAACAGCTTCATCCAGTTTCTACAACATGAGGATTTGGCAAATGTGAAGGGAGAATTTTATGCTTTGGGTCGCCTACCACATGTGGTTGGAGCAATTGATGGCACACATATTGGCTCAGTGCCACCATGCGCCATGGAACAAATCTACTGGAATCGGAAGCACTTTCCATTCAATAAAGGTGTAAGTTGTCTCCTTACTCGATTCCCCAGATCAGCCCATGATTCCTTTGTACCCCTGCATATGTCACAAATTGGACCTGAGCAAGTCTGGCTTGTTGGTAAGTACAATCTGACAATATATGTTGTTTGGTTAATTTCAAGTTTCATGATCTACAATAGTAATACTTTTTTGGGTCTATTTTTTCTCATATAGGACACTCAACTTATTCCAACTGACCATGGTTGTGGGCACCACTAAGGAATCAAACAATGCCAGGGGAAGTCTGCTTCATTGGGGCCCAAGGATGAACAAGGATGTCACTGGTGTGGGCTTTTGGGCTCCTAAAGGCCAGGTTTCACTTTCTGTATAAAAATGGCGGAGCCTCCTGTACTCACCTGATAAGTTGTGCCAAATCACTATGGCCTGCTGCATGTTCCACAAAATGGCCCTGTGATGGAACATCCCATACATCACAGAGGATGGAGACAAGGAAAAGCCACTAGGTGAGGATGCTGAAATGGGAAATGAAGATGATAGTGGTGAAGAGGAAGGAACTAACTTATGTCAAGATGTTATTGACAACTTCTTTACATGAGTATGTGTATACAGCTTTAGAAAATACATGTTAATCAAACCTTTTATCTATTGAGGATGACAGTCTCGGCTGGACTTTCTTTAGTGAGGGCAAGATAAGGAAAATCTAGGCTGTTTCTTGGTCCAAATTTTGGCACATTGATTACTTTGTTCATTTACATTGTTTATCTTTGATTGTTCTTAGAAAATGTGTCCTCTAAATAGTTTATTAATAATATGTCAAATTAAATATTTTTCCTGTTTTGGGTTCCTTCAGCCTAACATCTTCATCTGGACATTTCACAGTTGTGACATTTCCTGTTATATGCTGGTGTTGGGAAGTACAAAGGGAACATTAGTTGATCCTGAGAAAGACACACAGACATTTGTGTACAAATCTTGTAGAGAGACAACTTGCACAGTGCTTGAAGGAAAGTTTTGGAGATTGCAATAAACATCTGTTGAATATTGCCACCAAGGCAATATGTGCTGCTTACATTGCGCTAACCACACGTGGTTGACAAGCCAAAGTCTTCTAATCTCCCTTTCCTTTGGCAAATGTCCTCTTTCTGTGGTAAGTGTGTGACTCTCTTTATGTGTCTCATCATTGTAGAAAGTAGTTGTTACAGCACCCCACTGAAAGTTGGTTGTGACATTGCACCAGATAAAGGAACAGTGTATAGGAATGATCCTGGGACCTCAACATACAACAATGGCATGATTCTAAGTATGAAGCTGGCTCCAGCAGATGACATGAACCAATCATTTTCTGCCTATTGTTTGCCTATTGAATCCGATTTCTTTGTTTATATCCTGTCATTCCATGGTGGCAATGTCTGGAACTGTAAATGTAAAAATGACATTGTATTTGTGTAATTCATGGGTTGTAATTATTTTGGTAAACAATAACAAACACATATCTATTACATTTTCTTAAAATACTAATTGTTGATTTGTGGTTTCTGATAGATGTGCGGAACATTACCTACATGAAAATCATTTATAGATGAACATTCTATTTTTGTTGCCATTCAAAGATGTATGAATAAAGGAACAATATAAAATAATTGAGAAAAGTATTGCAATGCAAGTCTTTGACTTTATTAGTTTTGCATAACAAAACAAAATAAACTTAACCAGAAAGAGAGCAATAAAACACACAGGAAAATAAAAAGTCAGCCATGGTGAATGAAACTACTGTTCAAGAGCCAGATTTGTTTGAAGTTCAATGTGCAAGATACAACTGGCATCAGAAAGGTAAATGTGTCCAGACAATATCCCACAGAGGGAATGGTAGTCGCGCACTGGAGGAAATTAGATTCGGGGCTTCTTGCTGATGGTGGTCTTGGCATCTTCTCCTGGTGGTTCGGATAAATGTGTACTCCTGCGGGGAGCTGGTGGATCCACAGTTGCAGGGACTGAGGTGGCTGCAGGTGTTTCTTCTTGTGGCAGGGCCTCCCTGTCTGTGGCCGAGGCAGATATTGTCGGACCACAGAAAGGGTAAGATGGTGCTAGAAAAGACCTGCAGATATGGTGGAAACTGTAATGCAGCACTGCAATCAGGGAACCCATATTGTAGTTGTGATTTTCCATCTGAACATTGAGTTCTTCTCCCAGACTCTGTAAGGACCTGACCCATCATGTCTTGGGACTGATGGAAGGATCCCAAGACTTTGTAGATTGAGGCTTGTGTGACAGTTAATCTACTGGCATCATTTTGCTGTCCGCTGGCTCCCTCACACAACCCCAGGCCCCACTACCCTGTAACCTTGACCTAGTGTGCCTCATCCCATTGGTTTCTGGCTGAACTTGAGTTGTTGGTGGTGGTGTCGGGTGAACAGCAGCCAGGGCTGGGGGTTACAACATTGGGTGATGTTGCTTTGGACACAGGAAGTGGAGGTATCCATGGCCTGAGATGTGGTAAGAGCTGGGGTGAGAGGTGTAGGTCTTGGCCAAGTGAGACTCACGGGATGGGCCATCCAACTGCTCATCATCCAGACTTGCAGAAGTGCAGTCCTAACTGAAGGCTTGTTCCTGGTGTGGAGTGGAGGTTAACTCAGTGACCCTGTACTCTCTGTGTTGGACTGATTATGTATGAAAAAATAAATATTTAAAGGTCTGGATTATACATCAAATGTGTTTGAAGCTAAAAAAGTAGCAACCTTAAAGGAAAAATAAATGTAACATATGGATTGTACATTTCAGTGGAATTATAATCAATAACAGAACCGTATAAATTACACCCAGAAGTACATCAGAAAAACAGGTAAAAAAAGATATCCTGAAATGACAAAAAGATTAATTAGAAAGTATACATTGAATATACCAAATATTCAAAACAGCACATTAGAGATGGGAAATGTTAAGTTAACCATTCTAAGGCCCAGCATGCTACAAATATGGTAATAAAATGACTACTTCACAGCCTAGAAATATATATAGCATTAGTCATCATATAAATATTGCAGAGTCAATTTTAAAAACACACCACTCGCATGACACATATATGAAGTCAGTTATATGGTGTAAAAACACTTACAAGGACCATTACATAATGGGAATTGTAATAGAGGTTGTAACCTGTAATCTTACATAAAAGATAATACATTGAAACATACAAACAAGACAACAAATAAAGTGATTCCAAAATATATATTGGTTTCTATGTTTGCAAAAGGTGCAAAACACATGAGCAACAGCTAAATGAAAAGTTATAAGAGCATGGAGGTTTGGTGACACATTCAACAGTATAATTTACTAGTCTACACTCCACCAGGGATTCCTGTCAAGTCTTCATGATTACAAAAGCCAGAAAAGCATACAGCAGCTGACCAAGGTCAAGCACTTCAATTTTAACACTTTAATATATCCAGCACAAATGCAGCTACTTCCGGCATCCGCTGCTGGGGGACGAAGGATCAGCAAGACCTTCTTCTCCGATTGAGAAAGTTGTAAGGGAGGCCAGGTAGAACTACCACCAGTCCTCTGGGCCTCCAGGTTATGCTTGGAGGCCAGGAAATAGACTCTACCCCACAGGTCATTCCACCAGTTTCTAATTTCCTCCCGTGTGCACAGGTTGTTTGCTAAGGCATTCACTCTGTCAATTATTCTGGCCTTCATTTGCCTTTTCCGGGATATAGCTGCATTTTGCCATTTAACTGTGGCTGTCCTCTAATAATTTCATCCATCATGGTTAACAATTCTCCCTCTGTAAAGCAGGAATTTCTCTTCCCTGCCATTTCCGAAAGTATTAACATTTAACCTTTTGCATGCGCACGGTGCTCCGGTGCTCATGATGAGCTCAGCTTGTCATGGGCCGTGGAACGCTCAGGTGTGGGGGGAATTTCCCTGCCGTGCTGAGCGTTCCACGAGAGCCAATGCACCTGTGACGAGCTGAGCTTGTCATGAGCACAGTAGCACTGTAGCTCATGACGAGCTCAGCTCGTCATGAGCATACAGGCGCTGTGCGCCCCCCCTCCCCCCCAGCACAGCGAGGGAATTACCCCCGCAGCGAAGGGGTTAAATAAATAATATAACCCACAAGAAAATACGTGACACAAGGAATAAGAGAGAAGAAATAGAGAAAGCAAAACAAGACCCCTCACTTAACTGACCAATGTTTGCTGTGTAGTTTCCACCTATCTGTTGGAACTGCATGTTTGAGGGCAACATAAACTTAGGATGGTGCCAGACTGATTCTATGGACCCCCACAGGATGGGCTGTCCCTTGGACCAGCGAGCTCGCAGTGCCACGTTATCACACCAAACCAAAACAAGGGACTACAGTTCTGGTAACCACTGAACATGACAACTCTGTGCCCTCAGGATCCGTGTGACAGACTTCCCCCTTTTCGCTCAGTCTCTTGTGCTCTCTTTCTCTCAGAGAATTATACAAGGACTACACAGAGGAGCATTTTCAAAATTTCTTGAACAGTAGTGATTCTTTTATGTTCAAATAGTTTGTATTGAATTTTCAAAAATTAGAACAAAAGTGAAAAGGACAGAAAACAATAATACATAAAATGCACAAATTACAAAGAAAAAAGAACAAGTAGAAGGGTTCTATTTTACAGACAAGCTTATGATTGCAAAACATAACATACAGAGTAGTGGTCATATTGTTATGTGACATACAAACTGTTTATAAGTACATCTAGAAAAGCAAATGTCATGAAAACATAAAGAGTGATATAGTGTACGTAGAAACATATCACATGTATATTATATGCAGCAACATAGCTTGCAAAATTAACATAGTCCACTCATATCACATCATTATTTCATCTTGAGTCTTAATTTGAAGCGCCTCTAGAAGGAATGTGAAGCGTGACCGGTTTGATACAAACTTTGAGTGATGGAACAAAGGAAGGAGTAAGTAAGTAAAGTTTATTTTGTTGATTAATTAAACCCATTACAAACAGCAAAGAGCAAATTCAGTTTACAACCCGATTTGAGAAAAACAATATAAACACAGAACCAGATCAGCCAACGCTCATATACATACTTAGTTCAGCTGTAGTAGGATGAATTAACAATGAACAATTTAGCAGAAAAAGTGAAATAAAGTGCAACGAGTTGACAATGAACAATTTAGCAGCAAAAGTTAAATAAAGTGCAATGTGCGCTCAAGTTCCATATCAAATACTTTAGACGCTAATCAAAGAATTGATAAAACCATTTAAAAGTTAGAATAAAATGAATATACTATCCCCCCACTGATTTGATGTACTTTAAGGCAACAAATTAGAAAATCCTATGCTAGCAGCAAATATTATCTATAAAGTGAAGTGATACATTTATAACAATTAAATTTAAATATTTCTATAAAATTTCCTCGTGATCCCTAAAAGCATTTACTATTGTAGAGTCATTGACATTTTGGATAGCATTCATTACATGGATTTCATCGGGTGCAGTGTAAGCGTGGGCGGAAAATCCGTTCCGCTCGCGGATTTTGCGGATTTTCGGGAAATCCGCAATCCGCGAGATTTGCGGATTTCCCGCAAAATCCGCAAATTCGCACGCAGCGGATTTTTTTGGCGGCGCGCGGCGTTGGTGATACAATTTTTGCGGCGCGCGGCGTTTATCATCGTTTGCCGAGTTGTTTTTTTCGATAGTTTGCGAGTGCTGCGCCATTTTGGATCTTGCTGTGTGATCCCGCGGGAATTGGCGAGCGCGATTACGTCATCGCGGCTTGCCAGCGAGAGTTTGTCAACGCGAGTACGGCGAGATCACGTCTCGCGGTACTTCGCAAATTGCGAGATTTGAGATGCGGCGCGCGAAAATATAAATTTGCAATTCTGCACAAGAAATCCACCAGCAAGCAGCATAAACCTTCTAGAAATGATGATTTTTATGTGAATAACTCCTTAGTTTGACATTTGCCTGCACTTTTTTAGCGAGGAGTCCATTTTGGGGAGGGGGGCAGGGGGGTGGGAGGAAGGAAGTGCCCCATAGTCTTCAACTTCCTGTTCCTGTTCAGCAGGCTCCTCCCAGTGCTTTGTCCATCTCCTGGTCACTTTTCATTCGGATGTGGACCTGGAAGGATTACCTTTTGTGGATGCTGCTGGATCTTTGGATTTGAGGCCTTTTTGACTTTCTTTGGATCACTGTTGGATTAGAAATTTTACAAGTAAGTTTGTTTGGGGCATTACAGTTGCTGCAACTAAAATTTTGGGATTTTCGATTTTTTTGCTGTTTTGGGGCCTTTTCCCAGGGGTACTCAGTGGTGGGTGGACTGATTCTTTCTGTGGGTTGTCTTGAATTTAAACATCATGGAGGCCATAGATGAATTGGGATTGTGCTGATTTTTCTGTGTTTTTCGATTTTTTTTTTTTGTAAAATTTTGTGTTTTTCGATTTTTGACCTGTTGTTGGGGCCTTGACCAGGGGTAGTGAGTGGTGCATGGGGCCTAGTCTTTCTGTGGGCTGTCTTGAATTTAAACATCATGGATGGAATGGGATTGTGCTGATTTTGCAGTGTTTTTCGATTTTTGGGGGTGTTCATGGGGAGGGACATGCCATGTGGCTGGTGGCCATTTTGAGTGCAGCTACAGGCACTGGCCATGTGCTGGCAGGCAAGTGGCCATTTTAAATGCAGGCTTTGTTGTTAGGCCTCCAACCATTTTGCCTACTTTTCAACCTTTATTTATGCCAGGGGTAGTGAGTCTTGCATGGGCCTAGTATTTCTGTGGGTTGTCTTGAATTTAAACATCATGGAGGCCATAGATGAATTGGGATTGTGCTGATTTTTCTGTGTTTTTCGATTTTTTTTTTTTGTAAAATTTTGTGTTTTTCGATTTTTGACCTGTTGTTGGGGCCTTGACCAGGGGTAGTGAGTGGTGCATGGGGCCTAGTCTTTCTGTGGGCTGTCTTGAATTTAAACATCATGGATGGAATGGGATTGTGCTGATTTTGCAGTGTTTTTCGATTTTTGGGGGTGTTCATGGGGAGGGACATGCCATGTGGCTGGTGGCCATTTTGAGTGCAGCTACAGGCACTTGCCATGTGCTGGCAGGCAAGTGGCCATTTTGAATGCAGGCTTTGTTGTTAGGCCTCCAACCATTTTGCCTACTTTTCAACCTTTATTTATGCCAGGGGTAGTGAGTCTTGCATGGGCCTAGTATTTCTGTGGGTTGTCTTGAATTTAAACATCATGGAGGCCATAGATGAATTGGGATTGTGCTGATTTTTCTGTGTTTTTCGATTTTTTTTTGTGTAAAATTTTGTGTTTTTCGATTTTTGACCTGTTGTTGGGGCCTTGACCAGGGGTAGTGAGTGGTGCATGGGGCCTAGTCTTTCTGTGGGCTGTCTTGAATTTAAACATCATGGATGGAATGGGATTGTGCTGATTTTGCAGTGTTTTTCGATTTTTGGGGGTGTTCATGGGGAGGGACATGCCATGTGGCTGGTGGCCATTTTGAGTGCAGCTACAGGCACTGGCCATGTGCTGGCAGGCAAGTGGCCATTTTGAATGCAGGCTTTGTTGTTAGGCCTCCAACCATTTTGCCTACTTTTCAACCTTTATTTATGCCAGGGGTAGTGAGTCTTGCATGGGCCTAGTATTTCTGTGGGTTGTCTTGAATTTAAACATCATGGAGGCCATAGATGAATTGGGATTGTGCTGATTTTTCTGTGTTTTTCGATTTTTTTTTGTGTAAAATTTTGTGTTTTTCGATTTTTGACCTGTTGTTGGGGCCTTGACCAGGGGTAGTGAGTGGTGCATGGGGCCTAGTCTTTCTGTGGGCTGTCTTGAATTTAAACATCATGGATGGAATGGGATTGTGCTGATTTTGCAGTGTTTTTCGATTTTTGGGGGTGTTCATGGGGAGGGACATGCCATGTGGCTGGTGGCCATTTTGAGTGCAGCTACAGGCACTGGCCATGTGCTGGCAGGCAAGTGGCCATTTTGAATGCAGGCTTTGTTGTTAGGCCTCCAACCATTTTGCCTACTTTTCAACCTTTATTTATGCCAGGGGTAGTGAGTCTTGCATGGGCCTAGTATTTCTGTGGGTTGTCTTGAATTTAAACATCATGGAGGCCATAGATGAATTGGGATTGTGCTGATTTTTCTGTGTTTTTCGATTTTTTTTTGTGTAAAATTTTGTGTTTTTCGATTTTTGACCTGTTGTTGGGGCCTTGACCAGGGGTAGTGAGTGGTGCATGGGGCCTAGTCTTTCTGTGGGCTGTCTTGAATTTAAACATCATGGATGGAATGGGATTGTGCTGATTTTGCAGTGTTTTTCGATTTTTGGGGGTGTTCATGGGGAGGGACATGCCATGTGGCTGGTGGCCATTTTGAGTGCAGCTACAGGCACTGGCCATGTGCTGGCAGGCAAGTGGCCATTTTGAATGCAGGCTTTGTTGTTAGGCCTCCAACCATTTTGCCTACTTTTCAACCTTTATTTATGCCAGGGGTAGTGAGTCTTGCATGGGCCTAGTATTTCTGTGGGTTGTCTTGAATTTAAACATCATGGAGGCCATAGATGAATTGGGATTGTGCTGATTTTTCTGTGTTTTTCGAATTTTTTTTTTTGTACAATTTTGTGTTTTTCGATTTTTGACCTGTTGTTGGGGCCTTTTCACCAGGGGTATTTGAGTCTAGCATGGGCCTAGTCTTTCTGTGGGCTGTCTTGAATTTAAACATCATGGAGGCCATGGATGGAATAGGATTGTGCTGATTTAGCAGTGTTTTTCGATTTTTGGGGGTGTTCATGGGGAGGGACATGCCATGAGGCTGGTGGCCATTTTGAGTGCAGCTACAGGCACTGGCCATGTGCTTGGCAGGCAAGTGGCCATTTTGAATGCAGGCTTTGTTGTTAGGCCTCCAACCATTTTGCCTACTTTTCAACCTTTATTTATGCCCAGGGGTAGTGAGTCTTGCATGGGCCTAGTCTTTCTGTGGGTTGTCTTGAATTTAAACATTATGGAGGGCATGGATGGATTGGGATTGTGCTGATTTTGCAGTGTTTTTCGATTTTTTTGTGCTCTATAACTGAACTGATGTTCCTCTGTCTTCCATTTTTTTTAGGTGCACAAGACTCAAGAGAACCACCAGTGCCAGGAAGAAGTCCTGCAGCGGTGTGTGTGTGCAGCATAACGTCACGCGACGTCACGTCTGGCCTCAGACAACTCTACAATTCGTGCAACTGCGGCCTGCTGTCTGACCTGCTCTGAAGAAGATGGCCCCGCCCCCAAAGAAAGTTCTCCGTAGCTCCTCTAGCAAGAAAGTTGCTAGTAAGGAGCAGAAGAAGCAAGTTACCAAGGAGGCTGGTGTGTCACCCGCCACTTTTTTTGGGAGCAAAAGAAAAAGTACGCCTGCAGCAGCAGGATCTGCTGGGGACCAACCTGAGAGCAGCACCCCTGCTCCATTGGGTTCAGTGCCTCCACCACCACGCCAACTTAAGTCAAAGCCCTTGAGTGCTTCAGAGGCAGTCAGTGTACTTCTCCAATCACCATCGACCAGTGATGTTGGCTCATCGCAAGAAAGTAGCAGCAATGTCCCTGAATCAACACAGGTTGTTGTAACTCATCTGACAAGTGTTGAACAACCACAGCCGCAACAACAACACCATGTGCAAGTACACGCCCAAGTACATGTGGAAGGAGAGGCAGCAAAAGGAGATGCGCAAGCAAAGGTGCATGGACGTTCACAAGTGCCCACAATAGTTGTTCCTCCCGAAGTAGGGGCACATTTGGAAATCGACAATGAAGCTGAGGTATCATTGGAAGCCACTCCTCCTGATGATCATTCATTGTCTTCCACATCCCTAGCAAGGAAAAGATCAAGGGGGGTGTCTACATCTTCTTCAAGCCCACCTCGTTCTGGTGCAAGTGATCTGTCTTGGGAACCACGACAACTGCGGTCTGACAGTGAGGCAGAGGCACACCATGATCTGCCACCGGTACCTAAGCGTAAAAGGAAGGTCGTCCAAAAACTCAAACCTATGGAGTGTGATGAGGCTCAACAAGAAGTGACAGATACTGCTGGTGATGAAGCCTCTCACGATGACGACGAGGCAGTCATCACAAAGGTCACTGCAGCCCCACCGGGCATGCAGCAAAGAGACATTTTGACCCTATCCCGAGAAGCTGCTGAGCGTGATGATGATGTCGGCGAGGAGGCAATGGAAATGGAATCATTAGATTTGGAGTTAAGTAGTACACCAAAACCTACCGCTTCCATATTTCTTCCTCGCAAGAAGGTACCCACCTCGTCCTCGACCTCAATTCGTGGTGGTGAAAGTGCAAAACGTACTGAAGTTCGGCAATCCACATCCTCCACTTCATCTGTCATTAGCAGCAGGACCACCACCACCAGTATCGACGCCTCCTCCGGCGGCGGCCCCCGAAGACATTTCAAGTCTCCAGTTTGGGACTTCTTTAGTGTTTGCCCAAAAAAGGCAAACGTAGCCATTTGTAGCCTTTGTAAGCTTCGATATAGTCGTGGTAAGCTTGGTTCTAACTATGGTACCGGAGGCCAGAGAGGTCATCTTGAGAGAAGGCACCCTCTCGAATGGTTTCCGCACCTAGAGGCGGTCAAGAAAGCCGGAATTGCACGTAATGAAAACGTTGATTTGTCATCTGCTGATGACGAGGAGGTAGAAGAAGACGATCCAAACACTTCACTTACACCCAGTTCCCATGTCAGCAGCACACCCCATGGGAGCCACACTAAGAGTGTGGGAGAGAGTGAGACATCAATGCGGAAAAGTTCATCAGCGAGCGTAACTGGGTCGAAGAGATCATCATCCCGTAAATCATTGGTCCAGGGCAACATTAAAAAGATGTTGTTTACAGAAGCGCAATATGAACGCAACCACCCAATGACCCGTCTGTATAACACTAAGCTGGCTAAAATGCTAGCTCTGGACCTTCTCCCTTTTTCTTTTGTCGAAGGGGTTGGTTTTCTAGAATTAGTGGCAGTGCTCTGCCCTAAATGGAAGGTTCCTAGCCGGTTCTATTTTGCCCGAGTTGCGGTTCCAGCACTACATGAAGATGTTCTGAAGGCGATTGGGGCAGCTTTGCAGAAGAGTGCTGTTCACACTATACATCTGACAACAGACATGTGGACCAGTGGCGCAGGCGCTGATTACATGTGCATCACTGCACACTGGGTCTCTTTTTCAGGGGCTAAAGCAAAGCTAAACTCAGGTGTTGACACTAACACTGTTTTTAAAGGTGCTCGGAAACATGCAACACTAGCCATGTTTGGTTTGGAGAAACGTCACACAGCAGAAAACATTTTGGATGTCTTTAACACAAAGGTCCTTAACTGTCTGTCCCCACTAAAACGCAAGGTTGGTTATGTTTCCACGGACAATGGCTCCAATATAGTTAAGGCCATGAGGGACGGTTACTATTTCAGAGTGCCGTGTTTGGCGCACTGTATAAACCTGGTTGTCCAAAAATTCTTGGGTAATAAAGACAGTGCAGCGTGCAGTGTATTGGAGAACTGCCGAAAAATTTGCAAGCATTTCAGGCATTCTTTTAAGGCCCGCAAGCAGCTGAGGAGCATGCTATATCAATGTCAAATGCCAGTGAAAGCACTCATCCAGGAGGTGGTAACACGTTGGAACTCAACCTTCTACATGCTTGAGCGTCTGTATGAGCAGTATACGCAACTCGATCAATATTTCTTGAAAGAGGGTATAGAGGAGCTGAGGATGGGTGGGCCGCAATGGAACATAGTTGAAAGCCTAACACGCATGCTTCGTCCTTTTGAGGTCTTCACGCGTGCAGTCAGCAAGGAGGACTCTAATTTGGGAAAAGCTATCCCATTGTTGTACATGCTGGAGGACCAACTGAAGGAGGTGTGTTCTGTGTTTCGAAAAGATGACAAAAAGAAAGGCTCTTCTTTGCTTCTGGCTGAGCAATTATTAGAGCTCCTACAAGGTGATGAACGTCTTCAAAAGATCCACTCAGAACAGCATTACATTTGTGCTACTATTCTGGATCCACGCTACAAAAAGGCGCTGGCAGGCAGAGCATTCTTTGCTTTTGCTGATGAAGATGTTACAAAGTACAAACGTTGGCTAGCCTTGTCAGCCAAGAAGTTTGAAACAGAACGGCTGGAAATTGAAGGAAATGGCAGTACATCAGCAGGCCATCCCCAGTCAAAACAATCCACTTCTGCACCTGTGGCTGTGGCACAAGTGACCTCTCAGCCGTTAAAGACACCGGCAACCGCATCATCTGCACGAAAGACAGCAGAAACATTGGAGGCTGAAGAGGATTGGCTAGCTCTGCGTGGGTTTGGTTCTCAAAAGGCCAGAGGCACAGCAAGAGCTACGCAAAGTGGAGGAACCTTGGAGGAGGACCTTGAGTCGATGGTGAAGGACTATCTGAATGACTCCACAGAGGTCTATGTTAATTCTGACCCATTGGCGTATTGGCATGGGAAAAAAGAATTGTGGCCACAGCTCACCAACCTGGCTTTAAACTACTTGTCTTGCCCACTCGCAAGTGTGTCTTCTGAACGGGTTTTCAGTGCGGCTGGTGGGATTGTAACTCCCAAACGGAGCCGCCTCTCGCCCAAAAATGTGGAGAGGTTAACAATGATCAAGATGAATCAGCACCTCATACCACCAGATATAAGAGTACGAGAGAGCGTGCCGGATGAAGAGGAGGTGGCCAGCACCATAGATGAGGGAATTTCTACTCTGTCAGGTGGCACTGACCTCACCCGGGCTGAATTCGCAGAGTATGATGACGAAGCCTTATTCTTATTCCTGGACCGTGATTCCGACTTCGAGCCCTGAAAATGAGACAACGAATCAATAACTTTCTTTTTCATCCTTATTCACTTTTATTCCTGTGTGTCTGTCTTTCTTTGTTGTGCACAGTTAATATAATTCAAACTTTAATCAGATTATCACAAAGACAAGCCCATCAGCAGAACTGTCTTCACTTGTTTGCTAATTTATTTGAAGGTGCCGCAGTCTGCATTCCTCAGGTTCACAAGTTCAGAAGAACATGCTCCTCTATCCTCCTCCTCCAGACTCCTATTTCCATCAAAGCAGAGGGCTGGTTTACGCCCAATGAAGAAAGACTCAGCACTTGTGGGGGTGTTGTTCTACCTCTTTGCAGGTGAGTTGACGGGTCTGGGGCCATTGCTGGGAAGCACTAAAAGTGGTTTGTGCCAAATCCGAGGCGGAAATTTTTTTGTGTTTTTGATGACTTGCTTGCCTTTGAGGTGCTCTTAGGGGGGGTTCCGTCTGTTTGTGGGTGAGTTTCATGGTCTGAGAGCATTGCTGGGACACTCTAATCTTGATTGCATTTGCTTTTCAGGAAATCCGTCGTGCCAACCCCGACTTATGGCCTAGCTACGCAGCGCGTTTGGACCGAAGGCCCAGAAATATTGCAAGTATGAGATTTTGCTTTTGGCCTGTTTGGGGGTGTTATGCTTCTTGGCGGGTGGGTTGCCGGGTCTTGGGGCATTCCTGGGAAGGTCTAATACCGGGTAGAAGTGGTTGGGACAAAATCCAGGCCGATTTTTTTTTGGGCTATTTCAGACATTTTGCTCTATGTAGCGTTTTCGGGGGCCTGTTTGGGGGGCTTGCTGGTGTTTGCGGGTGAGTTTCGTGGTCTGGGAGCACTGCTGGGACACTCTAATCTTGATTGCATTTGCTTTTCAGGAAATCCGTCGTGCCAACCCCGACTTATGGCCTAGCTACGCAGCGCGTTTGGACCGAAGGCCCAGAAATATTGCAAGTATGAGATTTTGCTTTTGGCCTGTTTGGGGGTGTTATGCTTCTTGGCGGGTGGGTTGCCGGGTCTTGGGGCATTCCTGGGAAGGTCTAATACCGGGTAGAAGTGGTTGGGACAAAATCCAGGCCGATTTTTTTTTGGGCTATTTCAGACATTTTGCTCTATGTAGCGTTTTCGGGGGCCTGTTTGGGGGGCTTGCTGGTGTTTGCGGGTGAGTTTCGTGGTCTGGGAGCACTGCTGGGACACTCTAATCTTGATTGCATTTGCTTTTCAGGAAATCCGTCGTGCCAACCCCGACTTATGGCCTAGCTACGCAGCGCGTTTGGACCGAAGGCCCAGAAATATTGCAAGTATGAGATTTTGCTTTTGGCCTGTTTGGGGGTGTTATGCTTCTTGGCGGGTGGGTTGCCGGGTCTTGGGGCATTCCTGGGAAGGTCTAATACCGGGTAGAAGTGGTTGGGACAAAATCCAGGCCGATTTTTTTTTGGGCTATTTCAGACATTTTGCTCTATGTAGCGTTTTCGGGGGCCTGTTTGGGGGGCTTGCTGGTGTTTGCGGGTGAGTTTCGTGGTCTGGGAGCACTGCTGGGACACTCTAATCTTGATTGCATTTGCTTTTCAGGAAATCCGTCGTGCCAACCCCGACTTATGGCCTAGCTACGCAGCGCGTTTGGACCGAAGGCCCAGAAATATTGCAAGTATGAGATTTTGCTTTTGGCCTGTTTGGGGGTGTTATGCTTCTTGGCGGGTGGGTTGCCGGGTCTTGGGGCATTCCTGGGAAGGTCTAATACCGGGTAGAAGTGGTTGGGACAAAATCCAGGCCGATTTTTTTTTGGGCTATTTCAGACATTTTGCTCTATGTAGCGTTTTCGGGGGCCTGTTTGGGGGGCTTGCTGGTGTTTGCGGGTGAGTTTCGTGGTCTGGGAGCACTGCTGGGACACTCTAATCTTGATTGCATTTGCTTTTCAGGAAATCCGTCGTGCCAACCCCGACTTATGGCCTAGCTACGCAGCGCGTTTGGACCGAAGGCCCAGAAATATTGCAAGTATGAGATTTTGCTTTTGGCCTGTTTGGGGGTGTTATGCTTCTTGGCGGGTGGGTTGCCGGGTCTTGGGGCATTCCTGGGAAGGTCTAATACCGGGTAGAAGTGGTTGGGACAAAATCCAGGCCGATTTTTTTTTTGGGCTATTTCAGACATTTTGCTCTATGTAGCGTTTTCGGGGGCCTGTTTGGGGGGCTTGCTGGTGTTTGCGGGTGAGTTTCGTGGTCTGGGAGCACTGCTGGCTATATATACTTTACTTTGCAAGAGGTTTGAAGCAAATCCATGGTGGCTGAGGGGACTTAGGGCCTAGCTGCAGAGCGCGCGCGGAGTGATTTGGGAAATTTGTGAAAAAGTGACTAAGTCCCCATTTTTGTACTTTTGCTCTTTGGCTGTTTGGGGGTCTTCTACTCGTTTTCTCCTGGGTTGACGGCTCTGGGGCCATTGCTGGGAAGCTCTAATACCGGATAAAAGTGTTTTGGACCAAATCCCAGGCGGAATTTTTTTTGTGTTTTTGATGACTTGCTTGCCTTTGAGGTGCTCTTAGGGGGGGTTCCGTCTGTTTGCGGGTGAGTTTCGTGGTCTGGGAGCACTGCTGGGACACTCTAATCTTGATTGCATTTGCTTTTCAGGAAATCCGTCGTGCCAACCCCGACTTATGGCCTAGCTACGCAGCGCGTTTGGACCGAAGGCCCAGAAATATTGCAAGTATGAGATTTTTCTTTTGGCCTGTTTGGGGGTGTTATGCTTCTTGGCGGGTGGGTTGCCGGGTCTTGGGGCATTCCTGGGAAGGTCTAATACCGGGTAGAAGTGGTTGGGACAAAATCCGCGCGGAAAAGCCTTTAGTTTTGGCACTTTTTGTAACTTAGGGTTCGTTAGGGTTAGCCCTAGCACCAGGATTGCATGTGTATCGGGGTGTTCTAGATTTTTCAAACTGAGTTCTGGGGTCTTAGAGCACTCGTGAGAATGTGTAATTTTGGTTGCAAGTCATTTGAAGAAAATCCATGGTGGGAAAGGGGGGATTTGGCATAGTTAAAGAAAGCCTTTGCCACTATTCTTAACTTAGGGTTCGTTAGGGTTAGCAGTATTTCTATTGCATGTGTTTGAGTGGGGGGGATTTCGAGTCTTGGAGCGATGCTGGCTATGGCTACTTTTGCTTGGTTGCTTGCAAGTGGTTTGAATACAATCCACGGGGGGTAATGGGTAATTAGGGTACTTCGGCCTACTTTTACTTTCAAAGTAAGTTTTGTCTCCAGTTTTCTGCTAGGCCTCGTTTTTTGGGTGGGAGCACTGCTAGGAAGATCTATTTTTGTTCTAAAACACAGTTTACAGTACACCTAGCTTGAGGGGCAAGATCCGCTACATTAATTTGCCCATACTTACTTATCCTTCAAAAGGTGACTCAGAGTACGCACTTTCAAAAACATTGTACTGTCTGTCTACTAGGAAAAACAAATTGTGACTTTTTGCACTCCACAGCCTACATACCTTATATTTATTTATCAGTGGTGTTGTAATATTATATCACTTCCTGTTTTTCGTTGAATAATTACAGGCCGGGTTTCAGTCTCTGCAATGGGGAAAAAAGGATGGAGTCAGGCTTCACAGTAGCGAGCCACAATTCAGCATCAGGCAGGCAGTGGACAGGGTGTCTTCTGGTGACCAACATCGGTGGACGAAGCGTCGGCTGCAATGGAGGAGTGCCGCTAATAGGAGGATTTTTTTTCTGCGGGCAACTTACTTACCACTTCCAACAGGACCACTACAACCACACATAGATACAGTATCCCTTGCCTTTTTCTCTGACTGTGACTGCATTTCTTTGCTCTCTCTCGGCTTCTACATTGATCCCTTAACACATCACTTAGTCCACTCCACTATCTGCACCACACATAGTCATTTGTAAGTGCTCCTACGTAATTCGCAAGTCGCAGCACGCCCCAGGCCGTAGAGGACTGGGATGGCCCCAATGATGAAGCATGTCACCAAGGGGCAACCCTGGTGAGTGAGGGGACACCTAGAAAAAAAGCAATTTCTCCTTTTCTATCTACTATACCTTCTGTCAGGTTACGCAGCCCCTAAGCGCCTACCGTACTATGAAACTACATTTCCCATGAGTAGGCGGGAGACTTGCAGACTATTTAGTGAGACTATATGAGAGTACCCTTGTATGTTAGGACATCACTTCACTGATGCCTGTCTTGTCTTCTCTTACAGGTATCCTTTCCCTGCTGACCCTACCTTTACCCATCCCACATTTTTTATTTTAGTTTGTTATTTTTCTCCCTCGCCTAATGCCTCGAACACCCTGTGTTTACACTTCTGGGTGTTGGTGACATTTGGAGGTGGAACCATATTTGCATCGACTGGATCACGGGGAGTAAACGTGACACCTTCCAGACCAACCCCATTGAGTGTTGTTGTGAATGGATTTATAGTGACCAGCAAGGCTCTCGGGTATCTGGCTACAGAGACCTTATGTTGAATATAGTTATCAATAATTCCACACAGGCCCTGTACTGTCGCATTCTTTCTTTCCACAGTTGTCGATGATATATTCTTACTCTGCTTGACAAAGAACCATTGCTAATGTGAAAGAACTTCAACCGAATTAGTAGTTATACTTTACCATTTGTTAGGCTACAATGTGGCACTGCTCTACTGTACTTCTGTCACCTGCTATATTCTCAGTTGTACCGTTGAATTGCTCAGGAGGACAAACCAGATTTCATTTTCTTTTTTTTCATAGGCATGCAACTGCCACTGTGGCACACCACTACTACCACCGCTATGAGGAAATTTTATCCGACCAAGATTGCCAACGTTATTCGGTGTTTCCCGTGGAGCCAGCCCTGGGCCTAGCCCTACTTTCAAACACAAATTACAGGTAAGATAAGCGTTTGGTGGTTTGGGGGTATAATGGAGTATTAGTACGAGAGACGAGAGCCTGAAGGTAGTACTACTAAAGTCCTAGGACTCTTGGATTCACTTCACTTAGTCTGTGAGAGGCACTTAGTGTTGAAAACATTTGGGCATTTACACTTAAAGGAAGAAAATGGAACTAAACTTTCAGGAAAACAGTCAACGTTAAACCCCCACCCACCAGGCAAGCAGTAAAAAACAGGTATGCTCAGATAAAGTTTGAAAAAGTATATTTATATCCCTAACAAAATAATCTCCCGCAAGACCCTCCCTAACCCCAACGATTGTCCTTCAAAAGTCCCCAAAAACCCAACTCCCAATTCCCACCCCCCAAAAGTCTCTAAAAAAGGGGCAAGGGACACTAGGGGTGGATGCTGTTCACTTTTTGGGCCAGGGCATCATGCTCCTCGCGGAGCAAGGCGAGCTCCTGCTGAAGGCGGGACACCATCAGGGTGGTGCGGCGCAGGCGTGCCTTCACTGCCTTGCAGGTGCAAGGCCTGTGAGAAGCAGCTGTTGGCCTTGCTGCTCGGCGGTGGCGTTTGCCTTTGGCAGCCCGGCTCAGTCTCGGTGGACCACTGTGCTGGGTCACGGTGGCAGCCGGTGAGGCCACGGAGGACGACGTTGTCGTTGTTGTCGACCGCACACTTTCCACGTCCTCCAGGGCCACCAGCCGCCGATATTCCGCAACAGTGGCCTCGATTCTCCGTTGCCGGGCCGCTCTAGCCAGCTCCTTCCTCCTTGTTCGTTTGGAAGGAGAACCTATATGAAGAAAGAAAGACATAGTCTGTAACCAATGCTCTTTAAGATTAACTCAATCATTCAGCAGAAATGTGTGCTGCAGTACAACTAGCAACTTGCAAGCGCATTACATAACTATTGAGGCCAGTATCTATCTAACCTCACACTTCTTCATCCTTGCTCTAACATTAGTGGGAGTTTAAGGAACAAATTCTATGAGCACTGTGGACTTCCATTGGAGTCGACTATGAAAGTACACCAGTCTTATTCTTCTTCTTGTCTCTTGTTTTGGAAAATTGGTACGTTATTTTCTGCAAGCCGGCATAATGCCAGCGCGGTAAACTTGCACCCGAGAAAAAGAGACGCACGCCATGAGGAGTGACCTAGACTTGCGTTGCCGTTGCGTTACTGTACCCGTCCAGTACATGCAGGTGGTGAATCTCTTACTTTTCTATTACGGGTGGCACTGAGAATACTCTGTTACAACTCAAGGGCTACTGCTTAATTAATTTAACTTTCACCCTACAGTGGAAATGAGTACTAGAAATGGAAAATTGAAGAAGATAAATAATCTGATTATCTATCACTTCACATGGGATGTTTTTGCTTATATATGGGATGACTTTAGGTGCTTTGCTTTTTATTGAGTGACAGGCAGTGATACATCCACACATGAATGACTGAGTACTACTAAACTTATTAAGAGAGGTAGGGAGTGGCCACCATAATAACCGGATCTATGCAGTGCTTGCAATACAAACTACTGCTACTATTTATGGTAGTATTTGGACAAAATTAAAAGTTCTTTTCCTTGCCTTTCCTACACTGGAACGGACGTGCGGGTGCAGTGTTAGTGTTACATGCTCTTCAAAGTTACACTTACTTCATCCACTGACCGTCTACTCTCTCTAGATCATGGGTACTCACAAACTTTCTCTCAGGGGCTACATTTACAGTGTAGTTTGGGGCCGAGGGCCGCACTGGTGGGGGCGGAGTCAGAGGGGGCGGGGCTAAAGCAAAACGATAACTTGTGACCATGAGGTTGCACACAGGTCCCTGCAGCAGATGCCCTCATCCACTGAGCCACCAGACCCAGCATTTACATACATCTCTCTCCCTCCTGCTGTCCCTCCTGCCCTCCCTCCATCTCTCTCTCCCTCCTGCCCTCCCTCTCCCTCTGTCATCTCACTGTGTGTGTGTCTATCTGTGTCAGCCTTCAGCCCGGGTTGAGACCGCTTCCTCAACGCGCACACACAGACAACAACACCAAAGTACTTAACAGGTCTTTAAAAGACCATTAACATATTATTGAGGCTTTGTTTGTTTTAGCGCCCCTGCTTCTCCACCCTGACAATCACTGCTTGCCCGGCCCCACAGAGCAGAGGCTTAGTTCTATTTCACCTCTTTGTGGCCTTGCATCTCCACTCTGCTCTGTGGGGGCCGGGGGAGCAGTGATTGTCAGAGTGGAGATGCAGGGGCGCTAACAGGTGAAATACAAAAAAGCCTCTGCTCTGTGGGGGCCGGGGGAGCAGTGATTGTCTGCAAGGTCAGCGCACCGCCAACGAAGGCTTGCCGGGCCACCACCGGCCCGCGGGCCGTACTAGGAGTACCCCTGCTCTAGATACACATATGCTATCTAAGAGTCAGATAGTAGCATGATCCAGGTATATGGACACATACAGTTTCTGTGTCACCCACCCAGGCTGTTGTCCTTCCACCCATCATTGCTTCATCATTCACCCAGCCATGCATCTCATATTCTTGCCTTCCCAGCTAGTCTTCAATCTCAATAAGTAAGGAATATATAAGAGCTTACCTCTGGCCGCCACCACCACCGTCTCAACTCTCACAGCTGCCGCCGCCGCCTCCTCCCCTGAAGCATCGCCCGATTCGCCCTCCGCCTCGGTGTCGAGCACCACCACCTCCACACTGGCCCCGCCACCAGATGTTCCACCTACAAAGTACATTTAAGAATGTTAGAATAAAGCAGTCACTAGTATTTGGTCTAGGAATGAAGACATGTGAAAACAATGTAATTTGTGACTGTCGTTAAAGTTAAAAAAAAAATGTCCCTTTTTCCAGGGAAGGTTGTCTTGCTGCACTTTTTGGCACAACTGATGAAGGCTGTTTTTTTAACACGCACCATTTTTCTCCACACAGACAGAAGATGGACTTCTAACAACAAGATCAAGTTGAAACCAGGTGAGAGCTCGGCTCGACCACAAGAAATGTCTTCAATTAATCGTCAGCACTAACCACTTTTCCATTATCAGTTAAACGTTTAGTTTTATTATGACTTCATTTTAATAAATGTGTTTACTTTTAATAAAGCTTTTAAACTTAAATACAATCTGTGTTTTTTGGTCCAGACTAGAGTGACTGAGCGAAAGGTTTTGCAATTTTTGCAAGCATGAGTCCAGATAGAACACTTCAAAAGACATTATGGACAATCCCAGAGGACTGCACTAAGTTGATAGAGCTATTGCTGACTAGAATCATGGGAGTTTCGCCAACCGTGCAATCTTAGTTAGCTACACAGACAGACTAATAAGAATAATCTAGTAATACCACAGGGAGTCATAGTAGAGGCAGGATAAGAATTTAGATACAGTCTACAAGAAGAGCAAAGACAATTTTGAAAAAAGTCAAATGAGGAACGCTAGGAAAAATAGGTACTAGTCTAAAATGAAAACTTACTGGGGCCAGCAGAGGAGCCCTCGCCTGCCCGATCCTGGCCCTGTTGATGAACAGCATCCGCCGCCTGCTGCTCCTGTGTCCTCCTCTCGCCCCTGGGGGGAGCTGACGTACAACATGAAAGAAAGAACAGAAAACATGGATGATTGTTGCTTGTCAATGTCAACCAAATCAAACATTTCAAAAGAACAATAACAAAATATTTCTGCGAAATTATATTGATTATGGTTACTTTTCATTTATATGCGGACCTGTGACTTCGAAAGTCACGTAACTCACTAAACAAAGTACTGAAACGTTCACCTAGGACTGGCAGGCAGCAGTCCGCAGGCAAGACGCAAAGTGACAGACAAACTCCATTGTGATTTCAGTCAGATCAGTGACAACACTAACAGTTGCCTGCTACATTACCAGTCATTTAAATATTCAAACTATCAATCCACCGCCACTATTTTTCTTATTGTCAGGGTTACAAAGGAAGGGGCAGATTTAAGCCCTTGCGGCTCTTTTGCGCCGTTCTTGCGTGACTTTTGTGACGCAGCAGCTAAACAAAAAAGGGCGCCATGGTGCGGCGTATAATATTATAACAACGTGACGCATTTGGGAGATGCATCCCGTTATAAAGCCCTGCGCCATCAGGGGGCGTTCCGGCGCAAGGGAGGGCATTCCTGCGCTGGAACACATCCTAATAGTGGCTGAGGGAAATCTACAAAATATCAATCAGTCACCTTTAGGACAATGATGCGTCACACAAACCCTGCACCTGCTTGAAGCAGACGTACGGCTTGACCCAGCATTGGGGAGATAGGGTACCCCAGAGCATTGATGGAGCTGCGCCATCGTTGCGACGCAACTCCAGCAGTAAAGCTTCGGTGACGTTTTGGGCCCATGGGGCGCCGCCGCCGCATTGCAAATACGGCGCACCATGTTTGGTGGTGGTAGCGGGCCGCACAATTAATGGCGCATCCCTGCTACTTTGCAGGGATGCGACGGTAATTGCAATTCTGCCCCTTAGGGGCATACTTACTTACGCGTTCTGGCGCATCTCCAGAGATGCGCCAGATCAAATGCGTCACGCAAAACTACCCTTGCGACACGGCAGATGTGCCTCATTTACAATGCGGCGCGCCCTGGCGCAAGGGTAGGCACTTGCGTGACGCATCTCGTCACGTAAGAGCGGCGCATCGCTGGAGTCACGTCGCCAACGCAATGCAACTCCAGTAATGCTCAGGGCCACCCAATACTTTACATGCTGTGTCAGTCCTTTCGCCTGCTTCGAGCAGACATAAGGAATTGAATTGACGTAGCAGCGGCGCAGAAGTGCCTGCGTTAAATCTTGTAGATTTCACGCAGGCAATTTTGCGAGGCGCACAGCCGCTGGACCGCCCACCCTGCGTACTAGGAACGCACCCATTGTGGTGCAGGCCCATGGCTTTATAACGTGACGCATCTCCCTAGATGCGTCATGCTGTAAATGACTTGCAGGGATGCGGCACGTTTACGCCGCTGTTGCGTCACGCAAGGCAACGTAAACGTGGCGCAAGGGGCTTGTAAATGTAATCTGCCCCCTAGTGTCTAGCATTACGCAGTTCTGTTAAGTACACTCATACATAATAGTTACTCAGGCCAATGAGACCACGAAATAGAAAACAAATAAGCATAGTAGCAACCCCACTGAGAAGGAGAGCAGTGCACCTGAAATGCACAGAAGATTTTGAAATATAATTTAACTACAATGTAATCGTCATCAGCGGCATTATTGGCTTGCTCCATGTAAAAAACAAATATTTGCAATACAACAACACAGAGCAGGAGAAAACATCATAGTAGTGAGTGATTAAATGCCAATGGCTACTACTACTCACCAAGGCCGGGGATCTCCAAGCCGAGCTGGTCCAGCAGGTCGCGCTCGCGGTCCAGGAGGTCCGTCCAGCGATGGGTGACCTGGCTGTAGGTGCGCTGGACCCCGTAGAGGTGGGATATGGCCCAGCACACCTTCTCCCACCGCTTCCGGCGCTCCCGCATGTTATAGCCGCCGGCCGCGATCCTGCCGCCTCCCGCGATGGTCCTGGGCAGGCGGCGCTGGACAAAGTACACCAGCGCGCCCACTTCCTCCGGGCTGAATATCTCCCGGCGCGTCACCTGCTCCCCCCTCGATCTCACGCCTGCTGTCCTGCCACTGGGTCCAGCACTACTCCCCGCCGCCGCTGCGGCCCTCAAGTGCCTGGGCAGCTTCACGGCGCCTGGCTTGACCATGGTCTGGGCAGGTAAGGTAGGAAGAAGTAGAAAATTAAGAAAGAATAGGATAGGGAAGAAGAAAAGAAAAGAGTTTACAAAAGTAGTTTAAAAGTAAAGAAAAATAGCAGAAAAGACAAAAATATACAGCTAGGAAAAGAGAGGGATAGATAAGAAGCAAAATCGTAAAAAAAAAACTGAAAACAAGCAAAGGATGGGAAAGATATCAAGAGGATTAAACACCATGCCCAGACACAGGAAATGAATGAAAAACAAGATGGCCGGCGCCCGTTTCCGAGCGCGAAAGTCAGTTCGCGCGAGATTTTCCTCGCGATCTCGTGCGAACCTCTAGATTTCCCGCGCGATCTCGTGCGAACCTCTACTCGCAATGCGCTTACTGCGCGAGATTATACATAGCGGGCGGAAACGGAAATACGTCACGCAAACAAAATGGCCGCGCCCGTACTCGACCTTGGGGTAAATTCGCGTGTTGCGCTGCAAGCGGCTCGCGAATACTGCAAAAAAACTCGCGAAACAACAAGCCGCAAAAAAATAAAATGCTCATTCGCACGAATTGGCGGCTTCCGCGGTCGGTTTCGCACGACGCCGCGCCCCGCGAATAGCGCGAAAAAAACCGCAAAACGATTTCAGCAAAAGCAAAAGCAATGAGCAGGTGCAAAAGGTCAACCTCATGATTTGTAACGATTCTTTGTATTGCTTCCTGAGGGGGCCCTCCAGAATTCGGTTGCCTGCTTGCAACTATTGTGTGACCCTGCTCTGACCTTAACTGTATGCCACAAAGGTCCTGATTTACAGCTAAAGGAGCAGACAAGCAGGTGCCAGGCTGGAACTTTAAATTCTTTCAGTGACACATTAATTAGCCCCTAATTCATTATTGTCAGTTGGGGCAGGGCAGGTGTTGTAACTAATTTTGCAACAATGAAAGCACTTAGCAAGTGCAAAAGATCACTAATCAGGGCGCACTAAGGAAGCAGGTGCCAGCTAAAAAAATATTCTGTGACACATTAATCAGCCCCAAATTAATTCAGGTCACTTGAGGCAGGGAAGGTGTGCTTTGCTTTGCCGAAAATAATGTACACTGGACAACCAGAGGGTGTGGTGATGAAACAGAGGGTGGCATGGGTGGGCCAGAGGGTGGCATGAGTAGTCAGAGAGTGGCAGTGGTGACAGAGAGTGGCAGTGATGAAGAAGAGTGTCCCAAACAGGCTGGACATGTAGAAACAACAAGTTCGCAAAACTTGCGACCCGACAGGTAAGTTCGCAAATTGCGAAATTGTAAAAACCCTCGCGAACTGGCAGAAACACGGGCGAACACAAAAAAAAAAAAAAATCCGCAAATTCGCGGGAATTCGCGGATTTTGCGGATTGCGAATCCGCAAATCCGCAAAATTCGCGAACGCGAGATCCGCAAAATTCGCCCATGCTTAGTGCAGTGTCTTTCTTACATAATTTTGTTTCCACTATAAGGATATACTTAACAAACTGATGAACTAATCTAGGTGTAATACCTCTTAGACATACAATGATTGCAGTTCTGCACGTTCTTACTCCCATTTCCTTAAAAAGCGGTTTTAAAAACTTCTTTCGTTCAACAAGCAATTTTGGCCGCAAAGTTACAATATGCTGTAGAGTTTCTTCATTCTTACCCCATAATGGAACAAAGGAAGGAGATCATGAGCATCAATGTATGCCGTAAGTGAAGATTGTCAGCATTACATAAGAAGTTTAGTTTAGTTATCACCAAGGAGACCGTTTATATATATGTACCCATGGTGTTTTTTATTCTATGTATTGCACAACCTTAAGTGGATGGAGGGCGGTAGCCATTAAATTCATGGTGGTTGGTATTTAAAGGAGAAGGCATCAAGACAGTCCCATAGCTTCTTGTGGGAAGACCTCTAAGGTGAGGAATGCAAGGAAATATTATCCGCACATCTAAGGAAAGAAAGCCATTCTTGCCACATCTTGAAAGAGACTGCTTTGGAGTTCTTCCAATTATTAAGAATTAGTTTACAGTTGAGTGTAATCATTCAGTCTAAAAGAAAGCGGTCATTTTCTTTTTGTAGTGGGGGGTCTAAGAAGTCCAAAGGATCAAAGAAAATTCTCTGTGGGGCTCAATATTAAAAGTGTTTTGTATACAGCTGAATATTTGATCCTAGTAGGATTGCAACATAGGACAATGGAATAGCATATGGGCTAAATACCCTTTATGTATATTGCAATTCCAACAGGTTGGGCTATGACTGGGGTTGAGCTTAAAAAATTCTTGATGGAGTCCAATATGTTCAATTGATTAACATAAATTTTGTTTGGGATAGTAGGGGTGAGATCTTATTTGAGATAGGGGGTTCTCAAACAAGATCTCACCCCTACTATCCCAAACAAAATTTATGTTAATAAATACAACATATTGGACTCCATCGAGAATTTTTAAGCTCATTCTCAGTCATAGCCAAACAGTAGAGATTCTTGCATAGAATATAGGGGCTTGAATATTCATTGTCAGAAGCAGACAATAGTTATACTGAATGTCAAAATGGTGAACAAAATGAATTGCTCCACCACTTTGTTGAGACAACTTATACATGCATATAAACAAGATAAAAATAAGGAATTCTATAAAGGCCCCCAAAATACTTCTAAGACGGGTGGACCCAGAGACTTCTCCCAATCCAAAGGCAAAGGGTATAAGGGTAGAAACTGGGATCCAGCAAAGGCTTCTGGGCATGCTCCAAAAAGTCGACCAATGGTGGACAGTCCAAGAAATTGGCTAATATGGGTGTAGAAGTGTACTCTGTGGAGGCCAGAGGACACACAGATGCTACTTTAGTTTCCCTGTGTGGGGTGAATATGGAAGCCCTGGCTGTCTTGTCACCAAGCTTGAAGTAGTATAGACAAAGTCCAAAGATCAATAAATAGGAGTAAACTAAAAGCTCTGAGGGCTACAGGTGTCAGTGTCACTATGGTGGCTGCTAGAATTGTTTCCCAGATCAAATGTTGCCTGGTGATAGTCAACAGGTTACCAGTGCTAGCAAAGCTCTGTCCAATGGCATTGGTAAGCTGAGAATGGGGTGGAGTTAGTGGCACAAATAAGGTGGTTGTGTCCCCTGCCATCCCAGTGGAGTGTCTGTTGGGAAATTATCTTTGAGATGTGTGCATTGGCAGAGGTTGAGAAGAAGGCTCATGCAGAAATTCTGGATCTCCCTGAGTCAGTGTTTTACTACCAGAGCACAGTCAGCACTTCAGGGAAGTCATAGGTCCTTGGATACTGAAACAGTGGAGCAGATGATCCCCAACAAGAGATAGGGTAAGACATTTGTTAAAACAACTTCTAAGAGGTCACAGGACCTGGGGAGAGTTCTTCTGAGGAAATACCCTAGTATCTGAGGGGACAACTGCAGCTGATAGAGTCAGGCCTGACCAGGCAGAACTGTTAAGCACAGAGGGACCAATACCAAGGGCAAAAGCAGTGCCCTGCTCTTGAAGGCCCCAGGCAGCAAGCTACAAGGCAAAAAGGCGGGTTGAATGTTAGTGGTACCCACAGGGTCTACTGGGAAGATGGACTGCTGTACACTGAGGACAGGGACCTCAAACCAGAGGCAGCCAGAAGAGTGGTGGTCCCCCAAATATACAGAGAGTTCATCCTTACTTTGGCCCATGATGTCCTCCAAGCTGAACATCTGGGACGAGTCAAAACATGGGACAGGTTGGTTGCCTATTTTTATTGGCCCCTGATTTCTGAAAAAGTAAATGAGTTATGTCACTCCTCTGTGATTGTCAAGCCAGTGGTAAGACAGGCTCACGACCAAAGGCACTCTTAATTCCACTACCACCTGTTAAGAATCCCCTTGAGAGGGTAGGAATTGGTGTTGTTGGTCCATTTGATCTTCAGACTGCATCTGGGATTGGATTTATCCTAGTGGTAGTGGACAATGCCACTAGATACCAAGAGGCCATTTCCCTCAGGACTGAAACTGTTCCTGCAGTAGTAAATACCCTCCTTGGAATCTTCCCCAGGGCTGGGTTTCCTGAAGAGGTGGTCTCTGATAGATGCCCTAACTTCATGTCTGCATACCTAAGAGCTATGTGTGATGAATGTGGTAAGAGCTATACATTCCATACACCCTATCACCCACAGAAAAATGGTTTAGTTGAAATATTTGGCAAAAGCATGACAGGCATGATAATGTGCCTCCCTGAAAAGCTCAGAAGGAGGTGTGATGTCCTGTGTCCTTGTCTACTGTTTGCATAGAGAGAGGTGCCACAAAAGAAGCTTGGGTTCAACCTAAGGTCACGTATGGCACAGTAAATGAAGAGGGCAAACAGGACCCTAGAGGCCAGCAAGGAGTTTATCTAGCACTGATATGACCAGAAGTCAGCACTGATAAAGTATCAACCAGGACAGCTGGTGTGGGTGTAGGAGCCTGCAGCTCCCAGGGCACTACAGGCCATGTAGACAGGGCCCTATCCAATCTTGGAAAAGAAGGGGGGTGTCACCTACTTGGCTGACCTAGGCAACCTGAGGAGTCTTCACAGAGTTCTCCAGTTAATTCACCTAAAACCCCACCAGGACAGAACACACATGACCATACTCATGAGGCCAAAGGAGGAAAGTGGACCCTCCCTGACCTACAGTCAGACAACTCCTAGGATGGGTCAGTTGGAGGTGTTGTCTTGTCTGACACCCTCACTGCAAAACAGCAACCTGACTGCTGACAAGTCCAAGGACAGTTTGCTGAGCCCTTTCCTTAACCCCTGGTACTGGTCCCCAAACCTCAACCCCAAGGTGGGAAATCTGAGAATAGGTTCTGTATGGATTACACAGTCTCAATGCAGTTACCAAAACTGATGCTCACCCCATTCCAAGAGCAAATTAATTGATTGACAAGCTGGGTGCAGCCAAAGTATTGAGTCCCTTTGTTTTACCATCAGGGTACTGGCAGATTACACTACCCAGAGAGAAAAAGAGAGGTCAGCATTTCCAACACCAGGATGCAACTACCAGTTCAAAGTGATGCCTTTTGAAATATAAAATGCACCTACAAACTTTCAGAGGTTGTTTCAGGGTTGGGTGACTTTGGTGTAGCATATCTAGATGATATAGCTGTCTTTAGCTCCATCTGGGAGGATTATCTAGTCTACCTGAAGGAAGTGTTACAGGCCCTGCAGAAGGACAGCAATTGATAGATAGGACAGGGTTCTGTGGAGTATTTGAGCCACTTTGCAGGTAGAGGACAAGTGCACCTCAAAAACCCAAGATTCAGACTATTCTGGACTTTTGAAGCTCCCAAAACTCAGACTTAAGTATGTGCATTCCTTGGCTTGACTGGGAATTACAAGAGGCTTGTGAAGGGTTATAGGACAATTGTGGCCCCACTTACTGAACCTACTTCCAAAAAGCAGCCTAAAATGGTCATATGGACCACAATATGAAAAAAAGCATTTGACACCCTGAAAGAGACTATGAACCATATGTGCGACCCTTCCAATTTGCAAGTTGCAAATTGTGTAATTTTGCGACTCACAATTTGCGACTCAGAAATTAAAATTTACAACAGTGTCTCAGACACTGTTTGTGATTCCTAATGGAGTCGCACATTGCCGGCCTCATTAATATTCATGAGGCAGGAGCAATTTGCGTCCCCATTAGAATGGCTAGCACTCCCAGGGATGGTGGCAGGCCACAGGCCTCTTAGATGGCTAATGTAGATGAGAGGAGAAAAACCCTAAACTGTTGAGGTGGTGCATTTCCCTACAGTTGAACACAGACCAGGAACTGACATGCCAGGTTTTTCCACTGAGACAATAAGAACTACCAGGGGATAGGGTAGTTGCTCATCACCTTTCGTCGGGAGGGTCATATAGGAAAGTTCCCCTTTTTGTATGGTCACCCTCCACTTTTTGCTCCAAATGCTGATGAGGATGGCTTTGATTGTGCACTGGAGTCTGCTGTCCAGACCAGTGCCTGTGCTCTTTCCTAAAAGTGTTATGTTTGACTTGGTAATCCCAAATTGGCAAAAGCTTAACCCCTTGTAAGTACCTACTATATGGTACCAGGGTTTCCCAGGACATTGGTGGCAAAGGGGTCCCCAGGGCTGCAACATGAGTTTGTACCATCCTGGGTAACCTATGCAACCTACTGACAACAGGCCTACCATTGCAGACTGCATGAGCAGTGCAAGCTGCTAGAACTTGACTGTGCTCTCACCATGTGAGGCACAGTCACCTACACTAGCTTTAATGATTGTGGTGTGAGGCACTCCTAAGGAAGGCCTCCTCAGCTCAAGATGCAGGGTGCATTATATTAAATGTGTGGACGTTTCACGTTTCACGTTTCAAAAACTTTATTCGATACATAAAATGAATCATAAAAGTATTGAACATACAATTCATCATGCCTCATAGGATTTAAAAGGTTCTAATTTTTAAAAGCACGATTTTTCCAAAATGTAAAAAGACATAATAATGACCATAAAAGAATATACAAGACATGATTTTCACCAGGAAAAGTTCTATACATGTAATACTACCCATAGGTCTTCCTAATCTTTAGTGAGATTCTAATAAAATTTAACATGGAACAGCAGATTTCTACGGAGGATAATGATAACAGATATTCGTACCCTTCCTCATAAGTGCAAGGTTGCCTCCCCTTCAGGATTGGTTTGATAAACCGGAGTCTTGGCTCCTTATATAAGGAGCAAAAAAGGACCAGATGTAAAGTGCTTTGTCTATCCCTATTATTACAAGGACAAGGGGGCAGCCTCTCACACCAGCCCCCTTGTTTCGGGAATGCAAGCAAAAAGTGCAGAATCTCCAGCCTAAACCTTGTTAGTAGGAATCGCCATTGCACATTAAGGGTAAATGTTAGATAAAACTGAGGTTGGGGTTTACAGGCATAGGCAATAGCATTGTCAGTAACATTGACTATAGACGGTGGGTTCAGTGATTTCCAATACCTTGCTTTTATGTCCACCTTATAGTTTCCCTCGATTCTTTCTGGATTGTCATAATAGGAGCCCAGTCCAATCTTATTCAGCATATTATAAACATAAGACAACCAGGGAATCTGTTTTGAGTTTTCTAAAGCCATGCAATCGATAATAATGTCTTTGGTAAGTTGCAGGTCTTCAGATTGCCAAATTTTACCCCTTAACAGTAGAGGGGACAAGCGAATTGTATCAGAAACACTGGCCATACCAATTTCTTTGTGGCAGAAAATGTTTGAGGAGCCTTTAGGAACTGATAGGACCCTTTTTATAAAGTTATTTTCCACCACCTGTATCACAGATGGTATTTCGGTCCCCCACACCCCTGCCCCATAAGTGGCTACTGATAAACAATTTGAAGTGTAAAGGGTTCTTAGGTACATAACATGTTTTTGCCCCAGTTTACTACAGAAAAGAAAAATACCCTCTATCGCCCTTGTCATGTTCTGGGCTCGAACCTTCATGACCGGCGTCCAACTTAGTTTGCTGTCAAACAAGTTACCAAGGTAGTTAAAGTTTCCCACTTTTCCAATTATGCGATTGTTGACCACGAATTTCCTAATAGTTGACCCTTTGGGGCCACAAGACATTACAAAAGATTTCTCAAAATTCACCTTTAGGTCAAGATCAAGCATGAATGTATTGAAAGCATCTAGACACACTTGCCTGCTATTTCCTGTCAATGTCATTAGGACAGTATCGTCTGCATAAGAAAGCATGGGAATACTTTTACCATTGATTTTTGGGAAATCACAACCCTGGTTTAGTAGGTACTGTTCTAATCCATTTGTGTAAACCAAAAAGAGAAAAGGCGCCAGGATGCATCCTTGACGCACACCTTCAGTTGAAGGTATTGGTTTTGTTATTTCCCCTCCAGAACCAAATCTAATAGATACAGTTGTTACTGCATGTAACCTGCGGAGCAATGTGACTAAAGGTTCCTCAAAGCCCATGTCATCCATCATCCGCCACAACTTATGCCTGCAAACAGTGTCAAAAGCACTCGTCAAGTCCATGAAGGCAAGATGTACAGAGGATTTTTTTGCCTTCATGTACTTGCCTAGAATTAGTGCCAAATTAAGGCACTGCTTGTTTGTCCCCTTTCCACGTCTAAAACCATACTGAGAGTCAACTATGAATCCTGTAGAATCTGCCCAACTTTCTAATCTCGCCAGGATTACCCTACCCAGAATTTTACATGAGGCATCTATTAAGGAAATCGGGCGGTAGCAACGTAGATCAGACCTATTGCCCTTCTTAAAAATCGGCACTACAGTTGCCTCCTTCCATGTACCAGGAATACGCCCAACCACAACAGCCTTGAAGACATTCAGTAAGATGGGTGCCCACAGACTGACATTGGACTTAAAAAGGTCCAGGGGGACAGCATCTGGGCCTGGGGCTTTTAGTGATGCTCCTTTCCCTAAGGCTTCCTCAATCTCAATCAGTGTAAGTGAAGAGCTGAGGGTCAAAGCCGAGGGAGGTGCCACCAGATCCCCTGTCCCTTCGGTACTTGCCATTATTGAGATAGAGTTGGGGTTAAAAATCTTAGTAAAATGTTGAACCCATTGATCAGCGGTAACCTGCATAACTATAGATTCTTTATTGTCGCTCTTAAAGAGGGGACGATTTATGACCTCCCAAAAGAGCCTACTATCTTTTAGTTCTGCAGCCTTTTCAAGATCATCCCAAGCACTGACTTTTAAGTCTTGCTTTCTTTTTGCAATAGCATCCCTATAAGCCTTTCTGCTAGTCCTTACAAGCTCTTTGTTTCTTGGCTTTTGGCGCAGAGCTAGTTTTAACGATCGGTGTGTAGCAGAACACACAGAGTCAAACCATCTAAAGGCCTTTTGGCCTCCCTTCCTCTTGGGTTTTCTAAGGTGCTTTGCTACATGACCACACAACTTCTCGAAGCTTTCAATAACCTGATGGGGGTCAGATCCTGGGGCTAGACATGATTCCATTTCCGTTTCACAGTTAACAACAATGTCTTCCTCCAGTTTTGTCACATTTACCTTCCCCCATTTCAATGTGACGCCCTGATTCTTATTATACTTAATCGGCTGTTCCCAGATCCTTGGTGATTCTGTTGTTGGCACACACAATAACAGCATTAAGGGGTTATGATCACTTGCAGGATTCGCCACCACCTCCAACTTATCAACATACTTGAAAAAGGTGCTGGATACCAAAACAAAATCGATTGTGCTCATCTCCCCCCTCGTGCCCTGAAAGGTTGGTATATGCAGGGTATCTGGGGCAGACCAAGGGTCTACTACACGCAAATCATTTATGATAATAATATTATTCAAAGCATCCCCCTGGGGTGTATGTCTAAAGTGGGTCAAAGGCTGGGCATTCGAGTCCTCTAGTCCACACACATTCGAGCCTCCAAAACTGCACAACGTACAGTTGAAGTCGCCGACCCAAATGAGAGACGATGAAGGGTGCCTGCTGCGTGCTTTACCCAATGCATCCTCCAAACTTTGGATTATCGAGATGTCATGTCCATTGAAGATGTTATAATACCAATTTATTAATAGCACAGATTCTGGGAAGAGATGTTCTAATAACAACACTTGGTACCAGTTTGTCTCCACCAGTTTCGAGGTTTTCAGCTCCTGTAGTTTTGTAGACAATGCTGTCATTATTCCACCTTTTGCCCTCCCCGATGTAGATGGAACAGCCGAAACAGTAAATGATTGAAAGCCCTCGATGTCACAAGTGGTCCTAGACCACGTCTCCTGTAAACACAGGATTCCATGAGCTTCCACAAAATCCAACCATGCCTCATCTTCCAGTCTGCTCATTAATCCGGAAATGTTCCAAGATAGTAAGGATAATAATAATGATGATGATGATGATGGCCCTTGTATTCCATGGATGCTTTCCAAAGCATCTCTTGTGGCGGAGGGGCTTTGTTCAGGCAATGATGACCGATTTCTCTCATAACCCATGGAGATGTTTCCCACAGGCGTGACAGCAGTCCCTGGCTGAGGGGGTCCAGTATTCACATTGTCACATTCAAGAGTCACCAACACTAAATCATCATTGGTGCGTGTCCCTAAGTCTTCATTCTTTCCCACATTCAAGGTAGTAGTTGCAATGCCTTCAGTCCCGGATGGTAGTCAGTCTACCCCATCCATACCAATTAAAGGGTCAAAGCGATTCCTCAGTGGGATATTATTGTTATTATTTGGGAACCAACCAGGATAATCTGCGCCCTGAAACCTTGGTCTTCGTGGGTTATAAGGGACTTGTGTGAAGGGGCCCATACTTGGTGGCCCCATAAAGCGAACTGTCTCATGCCAAGGGATATAATAATTTTGCGAGCCTTGATTCATGTTCATGTTGTGTGCCCAGCCCATGTGCTGTTTGCCATTTGTACTATAACCACGATGATAGGGGTTTTGGTTTGGGGTAGTCTGATAGAGGTTGGGATAAAAATATTCGAGACCCACACACTGAATATCCCCCACCCTACCAAACCTCGCCTTACTGCAAATGATATCCTTAACCCAGTTGTCTCTGAAGTTAATCAGGATGCAATCACCCTCCAGGTCTTTTTTACTTGGCCCAACCCAGGGGACCCTCCGCACACTTAAGATTTTCATAACAGTGTCCTCAGTTAAAGGCCTATTGGTATTTAGCCAGAATTTTGTTTTGTTTAAGAGGTCCTCGCTTTTCTCATATTTATTCTCTGGGATTAATGGAACACCTGTCAGGATTGCCATATATGGGGCAGACTCCGGGGGTATATTTACATAAATCTGTTTACCTTGTAAGGGGGTTTTACTAGGGACCAGAGGTTTGCTAGCTGGAGTTTCTTTCCCTTCAGTGTTAGGCAAGGTCGGGGCAGTTGTGTTAACCGGTGTAGTCACCGCCAAAGAGTTGCTAGACTTAGGGCCTGCTGTAGTCACCTGCTTAATTTTAAATAAAGGTGCTGGTGCTATACAAGGGGTGATACCGTTAGGATCTGTAGATGTTGCAGGTTTAGGTTGCTGTAAATGTATCTGGTTGTTCTTGGGGCCCTTTTTTCCTAAACTGGTGTTATTGCTATTAATGTGACCACCAGTAATAACGGGTTGTTTGGTATTACCTACCAGACTCTCCAGTAGAGCTGTATTCTTGGATGTTAAAAACTCCAATTGATCTAATTTTAGATTTATAATTTGAGTTTTTTCCATCAGGGGGTTCAGCAGACTTTTTGTAAGCTTCTCAAGACTGGCCATGAGGTCCTTATCTTCCTTATGAGATGTTTTTTTCCCTAAATTTGAAAAGCTTTTTTCCATGTTCGAAAGCTGGGATCCTATCTGTGATAATCTATCTTCAAAGGGATTTAAAAGCTTTTTAAGTGTTTCCCATGCCACGGTCAGAAATTCAACATCTTTCCCTTCTATAACGCAGAATGGTACCCCACTAGTTTCATTCTCTATTACGAGATTATTGTTATCGTGAGTTATCGCCAGCGAGTATACATCAACTTCTGGTGTCAAATCAGAAGGCTGCGTGTTAATCACTGGGGGCGGAGATGGTGGCTTGGTGGATAGCTGAGCCTTCGCAATCTTGGCCTTTTTCCTAGCGTATGCTGTTAGGTTATTACGCTTCCTTTTAGTATATGGCCCTTGCTGTTTAATTTCAGGAATTCCCCCAATCTGCTCTATAGATGTTGTTTTTAGGGCCATTTCCGGGGAGCCTCCGTTGCACTCCTTCATTTCCCCTATTGACCCAACCATAGGCGTTTTTAAAAAGTTAGAGGGTACTGATGGTAGATCCCCCTTCGGTATGGATATAGTGGGTACTGATGGCTGGTAAATATCTGCCATGGTTTCAATCAGGGTAAGAGGTGGGCCAATTAAACGGTCAGGGGTTTTAGCGAAAGGTATAGACCCTAGTGAAGATTTTTTAGCTGCAGCTAACTCCTGTGACAGTCTCCTTGCAGCATCCAGTTCAATGGAGACTCGACGTTACATTTTAGCAATCTCTGTATCTATGGCTGAGTGAGTCCTGGTAATAAAATCATCTAGGGTACCATTTTTCAGTTTGGATTTAGGCGCCCTCTCTTTGTACTCACGGGATGACATGATGAATGGGCACAATAGAGTCCGAGGGTTAGGACCAAGAGGGATGGCCCAGTCCAGTCCTCTCGGTCCTCGAACGGCCTCAAACGGCCCGCTCTCAGCCCGGTCTTCGCCCCGGCCTTAGTCCCGCGCGCGTCCCGCGTGCGCGTGGCAGTTACAGATTATCAAGGGGAGGAACAGGAGGGGGCGGGAAGAGGACCAGCTTCGGCCGATCAGCGCCGCTCAGCAGGCTGGTCCTCGCAGTCCCGCCTCTGGCCGTGTGTGTGGGGCAGATGGTCTGCAGCGAGGGCATAGGTGCTTCAATGCACAGGCAAATTTAACATTCACAAGGTCCTGGCAAGGTTTTCAAACCTCGAGCGGCACCCGCGGACAGGGGGCCGCGAGGCGTGGCGTAGTGGTCAGCAGGAAGCAGGCGTTTCAGGACAGCACTCCCGGGTAAGGCAGAGAAGAATCCCAGGCAACACACACTCCACGGAGGTTTTAAGTGTTGGAGGGGCGGGAAGAGGACCAGCTGCGGCCGATCAGCGCCGCTCAGCAGGCTGGTCCTCGCAGTCCCGCCTCTGGCCGTGTGTGTGGGGCAGATGGTCTGCAGCGAGGGCGTAGGTGCTTCAATGCACAGGCAAATTCAAAATTCACAAGGTCCTGGCAAGGTTTTCAAACCTCGAGCGGCTCCCGCGGAGCGGGGGCCGCGAGGCGAGGCATAGTGGTCAGCAGGAAGCAGGCGTTTCAGGACAGCACTCCCGGGTAAGGCAGAGAAGAATCGTGTGGACATATAGGTGCAAGCCAATATGTCCCCACTGGAAACCACTATATATGAGTTAGAGGTCCATAGTATAACATAGGCTGCCAATGGTGCACCCTTGAGAATGACAGTTCCATTATTCTCCCACTAAAATAAGTCATGTTTGATATCAAACAAGGCGCCTTCTCACTACAACATGATTCTCGTGCCCTGGGCGCTGTGGCATGCCCCCAGAGGGCACCTCAGATGTTGCCACCAGGGTGCACCGAGCTTTACTGTGGTCCGGCTGACCAGCCCCGAGTTTCCTGTGCCTATTGCCACTAAGACAAGATTCTGACCTTCTGCCAGGCAGTGTGATCACTCCCAGGAGTCAGTGAAAAAAGCTGGGCAGGAAGGAGGTTACACCTTCCTCGCCCCAGATGGCTAGTAAATTGGCACATCGGAGTGGTGATCTTGAAAGGCAAAGCTGGCCCTGATATGCATACATCTAAGCTGTCTCCCTGAGGAGAAAACTTCCCTCCCCTTGCCCCAGGCATGCTTGCACCTGGAAAAGGCAGGAAATTAGCTATGCTGGAGGTGTGCACCCCAGGAAAGCTGGCAAGCTTGCTACACCTCTAGAAAGGGCAGCTTAGTCTATACACCTAAAATGTAATGCTGCCATCTTTAGTAGGGCAGAAATAGTGGGTTCTGGGTAGAAAAGGTGACCTATTCCACCAGATGTGGTTACTTCAGGGGCAGACTAGCTTCAGAGACAAGCTGCCCGTTGGCTAATAGATACCACACCAATATAGGATTTAATGAACCCTCTTGACATCAGAATCTCAGATCTGAAAACTTACTTAAAGGAATGACGAAGAGGATACCTTTTGTGTCTCTGACAACAGGACTTTACCCTTAAGTGCAAAGCAAAAGAGGATAATTTGTCCCTGAGGCAACAGACTTGGAATTGTGTAAACAACCCTTGTTATCGGCAATAACTTAACACTCTCAAAGAGAGAGACCCTTGGCTTATTTAGTGGTTTTGTGAATGCTCTGTTCTTAGTGGTTTTGTGAATGCCATGGTGGCCAAATCAAAGGAGACATCTGCAGGCCACATAAGCACAATGTAGGCCTTGAAGGACTTTTAACATTTTCCATATACCCTTTATGGTGCCCCAAGAGGAGCAGGGAACAATACAGGAAGCATTTGGATGTGCATAATGGCCACTTAGAGACCATCAGCTGCGCTTGAAGTCTGATTTTCCATTTTAATTTGAAATACTATGTCCTCTGTGGTAGGAAAAGAGTAGCACTGGGAGAAGTATGCTGGGAGCTGGGGTATTCTCAGAGGACCTGGGATGCTTGTATCTTCGCTCATAGTTTCTCTGAGGTAGCTAGGAAACCGAGTTAGTAGAAAAATAAGACTGTTTCTTAAATGTTTAATGTTTTTATGCCGTTTTAATATGTAACTATGAAAGTCAAAATTGCAGCATAATATTGATATCTTTGGAAGTTAAATATAGTACATATATTTTGGTAATGTTTGAATTTTTTTCAGTATCAAAAGCACTGTAGGTAAATGACTTATGCTTTGCATTTGATTATTATGATGATAACTGAGAAAGACAGTAGGTCTGACATTTATTCAATTCTGTGCTTATCTTGTATTCGGTGCATAGGAGGATATTGTGTTTTAGGAATTACGTGTTTGGTGGTGTGCAGACAGTTAGAGGTGCCTCTAACTGTCCTGGGAATCTCTGACCTTTCTCATTTATTCAAATGTGAAACTACATGCACTTTCTGAACAAACAGAAATGAGCTTAAAATTTCTGAACTTTCACAATTTTGATGACCATACACTTCATTGGTGAAAAAAAAGAAAAAAAAAGCACTCTAGTTTTACATTGTGCACTTTGGCTAACTAAGTGTTTTAGTGCAACACCACTGGATAGATTCCTTCATGTTTTCTGAGAATTACGAGTTACCTGTCCTCTTGAGAACTCAAAAACAAATTACTCTTTGAATTACAAATCTGATATTAAATTGAAAGAGGGCATACTTACGTAAATATATTGCAGCCAATTCACATAGACAATTAGAAAATTAGAGTCCTGCTACTCCATCTAAACATATGTTTACACTTTTTTGCAGTTTACGAAACAGGTGCACAAGTATTCCTGAAAGATCACATCAGGCACAGATTTCCAGGAGTACTATGGAGCCAGTCATGTGACTTGTTTAGGCCGGCCTAGAACTCATTTGTGGGATTGCACCTAGAGAACATTTCTACCCAGTGGGAGGGGGGATTGAATGTACAAAAACACTTTTTATGTCGAGCCTACTAGACATCATGATCACTGTCTGTTCTGAGACATTTTTTGACTTCCCAAAATATAGAGATGCTCAGAACTCGCAATTGTTTGCCATTGGTTGGCTTTCTTGTCATTTTTATTTTCTTGCTTTGTGTGCAAGTTTGTCAGTCTTGTATTTGTTCTCTAATAACAGAGAGAGGGACACCAGTACCAAAGGGATAGGGTACCACAACTGACTTTCATCAAAAAAGATTCCCTTTGGGCACCTTATTCTAGAAACAACAATTCTTTCAAACACATTAGACAAATATTAATGAAAAACAAAAGCTAAACTATAGAAGTAATGCAACAAGTATAACAGTAAAAACACTATTGTAAAATGATCCTGCACAGTTTATTCATATACATTGAAACATAATTAAAATTGGGAATCAGACATTATTTGAAGAAGGAAAAATTACATACAAAAATCATAAACTTCCTATTAGTAAAAAGGAGCTACAAAACAGAAAATTAATTCAGCCAAAAGTCAGAATTATCCTCAGTTCATGTAAGGTGTATTTCTCCTTTTGCATCAACGCGTTTCGGCGGACACTAAGATATAGCCACCTTCATCAGGATTACATGTAATGTCTCCCCAATAGTTCTGAAATTTAAACAACATTTATTTTAAAAACAGAATTCATTTAATTAAAAAACAGTGTACATAAACAAAAAACCTATGCAGTATAACTCATATTTCCAATGCTTCTATAGTAGACATATTACAATATTGGACACAACACCGCATTTAGACAGCTCACATATTAAACATTTTGCATTTATTGATTATATATATATTAGATAAAAACATTGCCACTGATCCGGACACCATGTCCATATTGGATCAGAGTCACTTGCTATAAGCATAGTAATCATGTTGGAAATCTAAAAGATGGGAATCTAAAAGATGCACCTATCACTGAAAGCATAAAAGCCCTTCAGGTTACAGTCTATACCACATTTTGTTGGCCTAGGGTTGCAGGGCACTTATATTGTGTTGATTATGTTAAGTTGCCAACATTGGTGCTCTCATTCGCACTTTAATATGGTTCATCCTGGCAAGAGGTAGCTAAGATGGGAGGGAATATCATAATTACACCCCAGGCATTACTTCAATGTAAAGATCTCTAAAAAGAGAATCTGCAAACACATACCGATTAGAACCCTTTCAACCTTGGGGTATATACCACCTTTTCTATTCAGGTGTGCTCGTCCAGCGAGAATAAAGGTTTTCATTTACAACATATAAAACATATAATTCTGGAAAAAACAGACCACATAGAGAGCACAATTAAACACAGTAAACAATATCTGTGTTTTAAAGTCAAAATTCCAAAGGAGCTCTCTGGATATACCTTGCTCACTATTCCAATCGTACTCGCACCGAGATTCATTCAATTGTAATGAAGCTAAAGGCAAATCGTGTTTCACACTCTCCTATAGAAAAAAGGGAGAAGCAAATTCTCCATCAATCTCTTGTCACATGTGACAATCATATCAATTCTATTGCAACAAGCAGAGACGATATACTTACATCCTCCAGATAACAGTGCTTGTATAAAAATGCACAGGAAGCTAAACTTCAAACTGCATAAGAAGCACGATGATAAACATCTGCAGCTGCAAAAAATTCTGACCTGTAAGACATTCGCACAGGCACTAAGTCACTGTAAAAAACAGCTATCCCGAGCAAAAATCATTGAGCATAGTCAAACAGGAGAAAACTCCTTAGTTACGCATCGAGCGTTCTAATGGTTCCAATTAGGCACGCGGTAAAATAAGACCTCAGAATGGCGTGGAACGTGACTTAGATAATACACGTCTATACCTTCCACCGTTTCTAGGAAAGTAAAATGCAATACAGTAAACACACGGCAACCTTTAAAACTGCTACTAAACATGGCCGCGTAAAAGCGCCACACCGTCCAAGACTGTACATACATAATATTGCGGTCTCACACAGGAGCTTCGAAGCTATATCCAGCCTTCTACATGTCTAAATACGAGCGTGTACCCCCTGTAGAAGATAACAAACAACACAGACTATAATTGTCTGTTTAAATAGCCGACAGCTCCCTCTACCCGAGCGTAACCCGACTTTACCTCGAATCTTAATGCGCATACGTCCCGCGTGCAGACCCGGTAGCCTCCGAATGAACAAACAAGTCGGACGGGAACAACGCGGTTTAAACACACAAGATAGCGTACCTCCTACTTCCTGTTGCAATATACGGGTACTACCTCACTACTGATATAAACAAAGGAGTAGGCCCATGAACACAAACATAGGACCAAGACGATCTAGCTCCAAATGCTCACTCTCATATATCCCACGGCACCCTTGTTTTGCCAAAAGGGTTTACCGAAGATGTGAATAGTGTGGACCAAATTAATACCAAATGACAACACGTTATTTATAAAATGTAAGTCGCACTACAAGTCTATTGAGATGAAAAAATAAAAATAAATATAAAAGCTACAACGAGGACGGTATTCAGGATCCAACTAACCCGATATACCAAAACATTTTTTTATTTAAACAACTGTAATTGCACAGTTACATACGTGTCTATAAGGACCTAACGGGCTAATCTTATGAAGTCTGTCTCAGAAAGATACTAAATCCCATTCAGAAAAATGATAACATAGGCTACAAAGAGACATTACAGACAAAGAGTATTAGCAGACAAGCTGCAGGTAATAATATATAGGTACAATCCTATGTACATCGCAACAGCTGTGGAACCTATAAACATTATTTCACAGAGAAACTAATTTGCCCCAATGATTCGATCCCATTCCTCTTGTGAGTTGAGTCCCTTTCTCACAGTATTAAGGTAGGAGATGTACCACTGTTCTCTGTGCTTACGGGCGGTCACAATGTTACCACCCCTTTTGCCAATTTTAACCCCCTCCAAGATGAACCATCGAAAAGTCGCACTCACCATGTTTTTTCTCCAAAAAATGAGCAACAATAGGGGCAGTTATTTTTTTTGTTTTAATCGCTGACCTATGCTCTTGAAGCCTCGTCCGGGCCTCTCTTCCAGTTTCTCCAACATAACACAACCCACATGGGCACATAAAGAGATAAATAACATTCTTACTCCTGCAATTATTGTGGGTTTTGCATTTCACAGTCATGTTGTTACATGTAATTTCAGATGCAACAATACATTGGGCACAAATATTACACATGCCACACTTAGAGGTTCCCACAACCTTGGTGTCATCCAAAGTCCTCTGATGATCTACCACATCATCTTTATATGTGTGGACTAACAAATCGCGCAAGTTCTTATTTTTTTTAAACGCGAAAAGAGGTTTCTCTAAAGCTGTGTCCTCATCATGGTTCAAGATGTGCCAATGTTTGTTAACCACATGTTTAATCTGATTGCTCATGTGAGAGAATTTGCTCACAAAGACAACTTTGTTCAGTGGGCCTTTTTCTTTCTTTGTATTTTGGATCAATGCATCACGATCGTAAAATCTCGCTCTTTTCAACGAGTGTGATAGCAGTTTTTTGGGATACCCCCTGTCCTCGAACTTGTTTTTAAGTATTTCAGCATGTTTATAGTAGTCATTAATATCAGAAGAATTTCTCCGCAATCGGAGAAATTGGCTAAATGGGATACTCTCCCTTTGGGATTTGGGGTGAAAACTGGAGAAATGGAGGAGGGTATTCTTCGCGATTGGCTTGGTGAAAAGTTCAACTGACAGCACCCCATTAGAATTTCTAATTGAAATATCTAGGAAATCCACTTTTGTGGTACTATAGGAGGATGTAAACCTGAGATTTGGATCCCCCAGATTAATCCAACTCAGAAATTCCTCCAACAATTCAATGGATCCTTCCCAAATAAAGAAAATATCATCTATGTAGCGGTACCAGCCCGCTACATTTTCGAAAAACGGGGCCATTTCGTTGTCTATATGTTTCGCCTCAAAATTACCTACATAGAGGCAGGCCAGACTAGGGGCGCAGGTAGCCCCCATACTGGTCTCCTTTAACTGCCTAAAATAATCATTTTTGAATAAGAAAACATTGTTAGTCAAAATCAGTCTCACACAGTCGACTATAAAATCCTTGTTAGCACCACCAAGATCTTGGTTGGAAAAAAGAGCATCAATGACCTCAACAGTATCAGTCTGGGGTATATTGGTGTAAAGAGACTCAATGTCTAGAGTAACCAGACACTGAGTCTCTTCACAGAACGGCAAACCCTCAACCATCAAAATAATATGCGCAGAATCTCTCACATATGATTTAAGGTTGCACACCAGGGGTCTCAAGAAATGATCAACATATTTGCTTACAGGCTCAAGCAATGAGTCAATGCTGCTTACAATAGGCCTCATAGGGGGGTCTGATTTGTGTTTATGTACTTTTGGTAAGCCATAAATAGCCGGTGTTTTTGGTTCCAAGTTGTTAAGAAATCTGAACTCCTCTTCACAAATGTGCCCATCCTCTCTTGCATTTGTTAAAAGGGCCAAGCATTCACGTGCTATTTCTGTGAGACAGCTAGCATTAGTGCGGACATAGTGTTCCCTAACCTCTAATAATTTAAGCATCCTCTCTTCGTAGTTGGCAGTATCAATCTATATTTTTGCTCACCATGTCAAGGGTAGGGGTAAAGGTGGACTTAGGTTTCATTCCAGAGATGTTCTCCTGGACCCTACTCTCTCTATTTTCAAAACATCTTTTAAGCCTTATTTTTCTAAAAAATGACTGAAGGTCTTTCTCCAATTGAAATTTGTCTAAAGTGGTGGAGGGCACAAAACTAAACCCTCTGCTCAAAATCCCTATCTCTACATCATTGAGGTCTTTACTAGACAAATTAATTACTGGTAGTCAGCTGGTCTCCAGTATCGTTTGCTCTGAGTACTGATATACTCCTGCTGCGGAGGTGCCCGGTTGTACTGTTGCTGGCGGCCACAATTGAACTGGCCCTGCCCCTGATTCCCATTGTATCTCTGGGCTCTCCTTGGACGCGACTCTAAAAAATGCCCTTGATCACGTCCATTTCTCCCGGGTTCATTATGTTGACCCTCCTCCTCTTCACTGCTAGAGCCCGATGTGTCGGAAAAGGTTACCTGCTTATTACCCCCTCTAGAATATATTTGTCTATTTTGTGGTCTATCCCAGTTTCCATCATTTCTAAGTTGGAAATAATTTTCTTTTAAGTAGGGATACACTCTTTCTTCAGAGAAATGTTCAATGTCCTTCTTGAGTTTGTTGGTTTTCTTATTTAACAGATAATCGCTTTATCCTTCCACATCCCTAATAATGTCGGCCAATTTCTTTTTTGCCTCCTCCAACGCAGGACAGTTTTTGAGTTCTGTCTCTAATTTGTCTATTTCTTCTTGTTCCAATAATATAGGTCCTTGAGCAGTTTCAATTATTAAGAGCATCCAATCTCTACTATATCGGTTAGAGATTAGTGCCCATGTCTCAAGGATTTTTTTGTTCTCTGTAAATAGACCAGGTTCATTCCGGACCTGTAAACCAATGGGAATAGTCCCAGATTTGACATACTCCACTAAAAAATCTGCATGGGCTTCTGTGTGGATAAGTTTTTTCCTTAAGTTTAATAACTTGCCCCAATTTTCTCCCTTAACCGAAACAACAGTGATTTTGTTACCACTCTTAGTATTAATGATGCGATGTAGCTGGTCCTCACTAAACCCAAAGGTTTTAATCCGATCCATAGCTATTAATGATATTTCTCCGCACCTTAATAATAAAACGAAAAAATCTCTCCAGCCACAAAGGGTCGTACACAGAAACTGTAATAAAAGAGAGAGGGACCCCAGTACCAAAGGGATAGGGTACCACAACTGACTTTCGTCAAAAAAGATTCCCTTTGGGCACCTTATTCTAGAAACAACAATTCTTTCAAACACATTAGAGAAACATTAATAAAAAACAAAAGCTAAACTGTAGAAGCAATGCAACAAGTATAACAGTAAAACACTATTGTAAAATGATCCTGCACAGTTTATTCATATACATTGAAACATAATTAAAATTGGGAAACAGACATAATTTGAAGAAGGAAAAATTACATACAAAAGTCATAAACTTCCTATTAGTAAAAAGGAGATACAAAACAGAAAATTAATTCAGCCAAAAGTCAGAATTATCCTCAGTTCATGTAAGGTGTATTTCTCCTTTTGCATCGACGCGTTTCGGAGGACACTAACATATAGCCACCTTCATCAGGATTACATGTAATGTCTCCCCAATAGTTCTGAAATTTAAACAACATTTATTTTAAAAACAGAATTCATTTAATTAAAAAACAGTAGTAATAGGAAGTTTATGATTTTTGTATGTAATTTTTCCTTCTTCAAATAATGTCTGTTTCCCAATTTTAATTATGTTTCGCTGGGATTTTTATCTCCATGGCGTTAAGCGTTATTAATACAACGCTAACATGGAGATGATCCCCAGCGATAGCGGGCGATAAATTTCCGCACGCTAGCAGTGGTCAGTGATAATTATCGCTGCCCCTTGCTAATATGCCCCCTTGATCGTTAACTGTTATAGACTGGAATCGGTAACTTAAAACAACAACAAAAAGCACCCCCGTCATTTGGTGGGTACACAAATGCATTAAGCGCGCACCTACAAAATTAAACATGCAGCCATGCTAAATGCTTCCTTTTTTTTACATTAGTCCACACTGCACAGGATCCCGGATACAATGCAGAGTGACTAAAACCACTGGCAAAGTTAATTGTTTTCTGTCTGTATTTATCTGTAAAAATCAGTAAAAACAGAAAACAGGGAGCCTTAGTTACAAAGATGAGACCTATTGGCTTTGAAGATGCTTGTTTTATTTTTTCCTAGCTCAAAAGTATTTTCCCATGGAGCAAGCTTATCCATACACCCTAGGTAAATCCGAGGTTAATCTGTTATCCTTTACCTCTTGGAAGGAGAATTACTTCAGCTCTTGACTCGAGTGAGTAGAATTTCAATTTGTGAATGCCGACAAACATACGTTTGAGTGCGTTCCCAAATTTGCAAGGCAAAACACACCTTGTAACACCCACTTCTCAACCCTTGCATGACATTTACTACTGTGGATTTTTCTACACTCGTTACTACTGTGGCGAGAAAATATATTTTCGCCTGCCAGAAATCATTTTGAGAATCCTGGCAGGGATAGATGTTATTTTCAGCTTTAAACGTATATTTATGGCTGACAATACCTTTAAAAATCGGGTTCATGGTTTGACTTCTCAAAGGGAATTATTGCTGCAACTTTCTTTCCCAGGGTAATGCCATTAGTAATATATAACATATGTAACTCATATAATAGTGTTGATCGGTCTGCAACGCTGTTATATTAATTAATGCGACTTTCCATGTTATACATTTTTTTCAAAATAAATTGTTTCGATTTTTAATAGCAGTTTTTGACAACTGTGAACAAAGGGGCATATTACCAAGCAATAGCGATAATTATCGCTATTGCTTGGTTAGAGACAAAAATTTACCGCTGAGCTGCGGCGAGTTTTATCGCAGATAAACCTTGGTATTACCAAGGTTTATCACAAATGCGATAAAAATCGGCCGCAATGCATGAATATCGCTGAAAAGTCAGTGATACTCATGCAAGCGCGAATATCTCCAAAAGTTGGTAATAGGAGATAGCGATATTAGCGACTGTTTCCAGTCGCTAACATCTTGGCACGCCCACTTTGCATGTCATTAGTGATAAATATCACTGACATGCAAAGTGGGGCCCAAGATGGTCGCTATCTCCTACTAGCTGTCACTAACTGGTGTTAGCGACAGCTAGGTAATAGGGAGATAATTTTATCTCCGCTTTCTTGGCTTTTAAAGCCAAAAAAGCGGAGATAAACCCCCCTTGATAATATGCCCCGTAGGTATTTAGTAAGACTTAGGGATGCCTCCTGACATATGCTGTTTACCATTATTTCTCAAAGGCATGACAATACATGATGTTAGTATACTTTGGTTTCTAACCATCTTTGAAATAACCCTGAGCATTGTTGCCACCTAATAATATGTAGAAAGAAAAGTAATTACCATAAAATTGGTTGTTTTGAAAAGCAGCGCTCACCTCTACTATAAACATATAACCAAAGCACGCATGAAATAATCTGCTTAATTGAACAGAAAAATAAGAAAATAGTTTCCCGGTTAAGTTCGGGCAGCTGTGCTCGCTCGTGCAGAAGGTTAAACATCTCTTATCAGCAATTGAGAACGGCTTGTTGACACCGGAGTGGCACAAACAACCCATCACTCTGACACAGTTAGCTTGCTGTTTGTTTAAAGCCACACACTTAACAGTTTGCGAGATACAATCTTTCTTCCTACTTTTCTAATAAGTAGAGGGAATCCCAGATGGTATTAATATTGCAAAAGTGATGTCTGAAGCACGGTGGAACATTTCCGTTACAATGCACGATTTATTGCTGCACAATGGGGACATCTCTTATTTTCAAAACCCTACCTAATATTTTACAGGTCTGGAATTTATATTTTCAACACTTTTGCAGCTTGTCAGAGCTCACTTTATTTATTGATGATTCGCAGCTAACTACTGGGTAAAAAGCGAACACATTTTTATTTCCGAGAGGACTGCAGATTTACTGCAGATGAAAGATACCCTGCAACAAATTCTCAAACCAGACAACGCCATTTTCAATATTTCTTTTTAATAACCCGGGAGATCAGTATTCCATTCTGACACCACCTTGCAGGGTATGCCTGGGTTATTTCCAGTTTTATTTTTGTTTCGTGAGCCTTTCCTGCTGTAACAGCACTAGACATAAAAACATGTATGAGCGCCACATAAATGAGTTACTAGGCTGAGACTGTTGAAGCTAGAAGTTACAGAGAGAGATTACTTTCTGGTGAGGCGGCAGTTTGTCTGACTGATGGCTTATATGTTGTTTTGCACAGCTGCAAAACTTAATGAAGCCAGGTGGAAGCAATACTAACTTTTGACTGTTATGTATATTCTTCATAGTATAAAATACTGACACGTTTAGGCTATTATTCAGTGTTAGAAATGGGGTCTCTAGTTGGCAGTGGTTTGCACCCAGTCCAAGTAGGGACCCTCACTCAGTCAGGGTAAGGGAGTGCCACATCTAGGATAATCCATGCTACCCCCTTGGAAGCTTAGCACGAGCAGTCAGGCTTATCTCAGAGGCAATGTGTAAAGCATTTGTACATATACACACAGTAACACAGTGAAAACACTAAAAAATTAGTCCACACTAGTTAAAAAAATAGCCAATATTTATCTGAATAAAACAAGACCAAAATGACAAAAATCTGTGCCTCTGAAGTGTTGCAGTGTGTGTTATCTTGTTGCGGAGGCCAATTGGGGCCGGACTTCATCCCTCAGAGTGCTGTGTAGCCACAGGAGGTGGGAAATACTTTCCTTCATGCTAAAAGTGCTGTACTCTACCTGTGGTGGAGGACGCACATAGGTCTTCCCCTGGCGCATGCCTGGGCAAAGACTGGGCCAAGAGCAGGCTCGTCTGTTCCCTTCCGCGGCTGGAAGAGTCTTTATCTTAACTCTCTAACATGGTCAATCATCCCTGTCATATGCAGCTGGACCATCCAACCTTCTCAGGAAGTAAGTGGCCTCTTGCTAGCTAAAGCTCTTTTGGATGGTATTCAACCCTTCAGGGATCTTCCTGGATTCATGGCAGCATGGGTGAGCGCAAGGTTGGGGGCCTGAAGGCTGTAGCCGATGCAAAATATTCTACCATAGACTAGCACAAGCTGTAGGAGTTATACCCAAAGAGATTGATCTGATGGAATGCCGACTATCCCTTGGTATGGCTGGGCCTAATGGACTTGCAGAAAATATCGGGGAGCCTGTCTTGGATGAGGCGCTAGTAACGAGAGAGTCGTTCGGAAATAAGGAGGCCCTGGTTAATCGTATGCCACAGGACCTGCTTAGAGCGTCAGAGGTAGCTTCCCCACCTCTGGATGTGTTTCCTCGGTCAGCTCCCCAGTGGCAAAACATAAGAGAAAGTCTAAAAGGGTGGTGGCTGCCAGTCCAAGCTCTACCACATTAACTGTGCTGACTTGCACCGGGGCATGTGATCACTCTGTACTTTGGGTGAATCCCTCTGGGCCCCTGCCCTATGTAACTTTGTTGACACTGTCAAAGATATAATTTTATCACTTAGGGAGAAACTGGCATGACTGGAAGCGAAAGTTGATAAAGTAACCTTTCTTTGTCGTAGAATGGCCACCAGGAGCATGACTAGTGCCAGTGTCACCACGGTGATGCCAGTCCCTAAACATTTAGGCCAGAACCACTTTATTATTAATTCCAATGTTAATGGATCTCAAGAATCTGCCAGGTCAGCTTTTATGGAGGGTGCCACACCTGGACTTGCTGATGGGTGTCTGAATCAGGGTGTGTATTGAGGGCTGTTCCTAATTCTCTAACTTCATCTATGTAGCCAACAGTTACAGACAACCATCATGCAAACTCTTTCTTTCACCCAGGCTTTCAGCCGGAGAAACCTGGATCAAGACTTGTTGACCCCAATGATCAATGGCCGCCCTGTGACCATACAGCAACCTGCCACTAGCTTGCTGTCCATATGTGGCACTTTTGTTCAATGTCCCCCAGCCCCTGAAATTAGAACAACTAGAGTCCCCAGTGACCTTGAAGAACAAAGTTGTACATTAGTTGAATGTGAATCATTTATTTCCCACTGAGAGAGGACACCAAATTTTGTTAGGAGAGTGGGATGGGTTGGGCTGCTCAGGAAAAGCTTTAAGGAGGATTGCATCTTCATTAACTTTTGTCACCGGAGCTATGCAGGAGAAATTTTGGCAAAATCATCATTGTCCTCCACGTTTGTTAGAACTATGGCTCTTTATCGGTTGGGCTTTTTTTTTTACCATCGCCTACTCTCTTTTGAAGCAACACCCAAACTGAATCACAATATACTGGGACTGTCGGGTCAAAATTCCAGTTTGTAATCTTACTTGGCTATGACAAATGTTTTCAGGTACTGAGCTCCCTACAAGATAATGATTGACTTAAGCTTAGTAGTCCTATTGTGAGTTCAAGTAGTGATAATTTTGAAGGAGGAAATGTGTCTAATGTTGGTATTGGTTTAGCTAATCCTGACTCAAATGAGGAGGGTTTTTGCAATATTAACATAAATCATAGGCTTAGTGACAGCACTGACAATATAAAAAAATGCCAATAATGATGTTAATTATAGCCCTAGGTGTTTTTATTCTATTGCCTAAGTCACAAGAAACACCAATCAGGTCATGGATGGTTGTTATCATTTTGCATCATGGAATGAGAGAGGGGTACTGAACAAGATAGGAAGGGCAGAGTGGATATGTACTATATCTGATTTTGATGTCCTCGACATACAGGAAACATGGTGCGCGAACCCAAAGCATGCTGAAGGGTTCTCCTAGCATTTCCTAAGTGCTATACCCTCTTGGTCTGGGTGTGCAAAAGGAGGGCTTCAGATTCTGATCTGTAATAGGCTTCCTGTACTTGTTAAAACATATATATCAATGCTATTCTCAGTTACTGTGACTCTCTATCGAGGGGGTATGTGATTTGGTATTGATAACATTTTATAATAACATGTTTGATTCTACATGTTGCAAGGTAGGTTTCTGGACCAGGGTCAGCGGACTCGATAATTGTCTCGCCTCGGTGCCCACTCTGATCAGCGATCACACTCGGCAACTCTGGGCATTAGCTTGCCTCATCTTCACTAACGGCCCCACCAGACCGCCGGGGATGCCTGGTCTCACCCTGGAGATACCCATTAAGGGACCATCTCTCATGGAAGCCAGGAAGGGTTTCGCAGCGTTCGAAGCGCCTTGGGACCCTCCGGGTAAGTAGTGCGCTATATAAATGCCTATACATTACATTACATTACATTACATTACTCTGGAAGCCTTCCACAGTCCTATCTGCTCTAATGTTGTAATACTTTGGGCAAGAGATTTTAACATGCAGTTTTGCCCTCTTTTGTGGACACTCTGACCAGGACGGGGTAGGTTCCACACAGTTCCACCATAATGAGTATGGGCACGCTCTTAATTTAATTATTGCCAAATATGACTTGCAGCTATGGATTTGTAAATGTGGAGACAAAGTGGAACAAATCCCTACCCTTAAGGGAAGAAATGCTGCCACGATTATTGATCACATATTAGTGTCTGCCTCTGTAAGTTGTATGTGTGGTACCCCCAGTATTGTTCAGACTTTAATTAGTGATCATAACCCTGTTCTGCTGCTTTTTAATTCTGGGGTAAGAAAAACTAAATTTCTTCTGTACTTAGTAATATTATTCCCACAAGGTCCAATGAGGTGAGAATTAAATGGACCAGAATTAGCCCTAATAGTTTCTTTCAAAACATTTTAATAAGTAATTCTATGGAAATCAAGTATTGTCTAAACAATGAGGTGACCCCCCAACATGCTATTGGACAATTTTAATCGTATTGTATGTTCCATTAACACACCTTTGACTCATAGGCGTGCCCTCCTCGAACTAAAAATAAGGCATGGTTTGACCAGTCATGCACACTGGCAACCCAGCGCTTGAATGTGGCCCAACATATTTCCCCCCTGGATAATATGTTAATCAAATCCCTTTGTTTCTAATATAAACAGGCCATTGTTGTAAGGAAAAAGTTTCTGTCGGATGCGGCATGGTAGAGGTTGACTCTAGCTGTAGAGTCTAATGATAGTGAAATGGTTTTGGGACACAGTTAATGCCCCATTCTTAAAAAATGGTAATACCCCTGAGTTTAACTCCTTTGTTCCCTGTGAAGTATGGGTGGATCACTTCTCAAATATTTTTCCTAGTAAACATGTGGAAGGTGGTGTAGGGATACATGTGGTGATGTATACGCAGAACCATTAGATATTTCTAATGAAAAGGTCATCTTAGCCCTGCACAATAGTGCTGGGGGAAGGGCTCCAGGGCTCGATGGGGTGCCAGTAGATGTATTTAAAACCGTTAAAGAACTATGAGGACCTATTTTTACTAGGGTGTTCAATGCTGCTGCTACCTGCACAATCCCACCTTCATGTGGCATCTCAATTGTGTTACCGATTTTTAAGAAAGGTGATAGGTCAAACCCAAAAAACTATTGCCTTATCTCACTCCTGGACTTCTCAGTAAAAGTGATTCTATTGAGGAGGCTAGAGGAGTGGGTACAGGAGAATTACGGCCTATCCCCAGCACAGTGTGGCTTCAGTAAGGGTCTAGGGACAATAGAGCAATGCGTTAGCCTGGATCCTCAGATTGAGAAATATGCCTAGGCTAAACCTGGGTTCCTTTATCTTTGTTTTGCGGATCTTAGTAGAGCTTTTGATTTATTGGACCACTCTATTTGATAGTCAACTTTGCTCTCCCTTGGTGCTCCTGTTGCAATTGTTAGCTTTCTTGCACGCCTGTATACAAATCTATCTAGTAAAGTCTGTTACAGTCCCAGAGAGAATGCTCAACCACTTTTATAGTGGAGAGAGGTATTCGTCAGGGCTCTGTTTTGACCCCGTTATTATTTTCTCAAATTTTGAGATAATGTTCTGCAGGCCATACTATTTGATAACCCTTGCTTTGCCGGGTGTCCTATACTAGTGTTATTATTTGCAGATGACGCTGTTTTGTTATACAGAACCCTGGTTGGCCCACAGAAATTAATGAGTGTCTTTGGGGAGTTTATGGTTTTAAAGAATATGGTGATTAATACATTAAAAACTGTTACAATGGTCTGTGGGTGCAAACCTAAAAAATGTATGTCTTTTTTTATTGTCAATACGCTTATTGATAATGTAAACTCTTTTTGCTATTTGGAAGTTTTATTTACGAGTAACAGCTGTTGAGCTCAACACGTTCTTATTGCCAAATACAAATTGGCACGAAATACCAATGGCGTTTTTAGGTTTTCACCAAAGCTGGGTAGCCAGCGGATTAAAGAAATGGTGAAGGTTTACAAGGCTAGAGGGGTGGCTACTGCTACCTACAGGGCCCGTTAATGGGGTTATCCCCCCCAAAAAGCAACTGCAACTTGAGGAAAATAGTTTTATAAAATGCTTACTCTGCTTACCTGCCTCTGCTTCTGATTTTATTGTCCACCAAGAACTTGGATTACAATATGTAGAAGATCTGCTTTTTGCTAGACCTCTGCTCCTTTGCTTTTCTATCGGGTCAAAAGGGAAGACCAGTTTTACTAAATCGATTATTTAGGACTGCGTTACCTTGGATGATGTTTCTCGTATTCCATGGATAGTGTACATAAATTCTTCCTTCAGCACCTTATTTAACTTGTCAGTTTGGGATGGATTGTCTAAGGTTATGCCACTTACCAAGAAATGATTACAGCTACTTTTCTTAGGCCCAGCGCGGAACAACGTTGATGAAATCAACTGTTGGGAAGTTTATGTCCCTTTTCTTGAAGGAGGTTTACCAACACTAATTGTCTTGAGTTACTAATAATCAACACCGAAATGTGCTGACAAGGTTTAGGCTTGGTATTGTGAGCCACCTGGTAGACTTTCCTACAGTGAGATTGTGTCCGACTGAGTCAATCCCTTGCCCATGTAATAGTGTGAGTATGCAAAACACAATGCACTTAATGTTGGTCTGTATTTTCTACTCATGTTATAGGCATTATCATATTAATACATAGGGGCCTATTACGATGGAGGATTTTCCGCATCCTCCGGGCCGGCGGAAGCCACCGCCGGCCCGGAGGATGCGGAAAATCCTCGGCGGACCCACCAAAGACCCACCGCCACATTAGGATGGCTGGTGGGTCCTGGTTTCCGTCCGCAGCTTTTCCGCCGCGGTTGGCTTACAACCGCGGCGGAAAAGCTCTAATATGGTGACGGTGTCTCTCAGACACCGTCAGCCAGATTAGGATGGGCTGTGAAACATGCTTTTCCGCGGCGGGTTTTCCGCTGTGGAAAAGCATGTGTAACTTCACTGCGGGGGCCCGTTGCGGGCCCCCTAGGTGAAGGGGGGTGCACATGGGGGGTACCTATGGTACCCCCCTGCGTTTGTATGCAGAAAGCGGCAGGCACCGCGCGTGCCTGCCACTTTCTACATACAAATGCAATGCGTGCATTTTTAACATTGCTGCGGGTGCAGCTTGAAGCTGCACCCGCCGCAATGTTAAAAATAGAGGATGTGACCGCCAGGGTGGCGGTCACATCCTAATTGCACAGGAGGGAACTCCGCAGTCCATGCGGAGGTTCCCTCCTACTCTATGGTGGCTGACGGTCTCAGGTCCGTCCGCCATCATAATCGGCCCCTAAGTTAGGTGTCCTCTGGGAGTACCACTAAAAATTACAACTTCCACAAGATTCCTACACAGGCACTGCAACCATTCATCAATCCACTATTCCACATTCACTTTAGGGTGACACTGTAAACACCAATAGTCATTAACTGCTTTGTATCACTAATTGGATAGGGACTTTTGAAACAACTGAAGATGTATAAAACATGCAGTCAACTAAGGTTGCATACACTATAAGGGTAATTTATTTGTTTGTTTTGGCAGTTCTGAGAGGGCCTCAGAAACAAAAGGATCCTAAGAACAAACAATTAAATACTAAAGTATGTTACTAGCCATGCCCATAAGTTACTAGTGTGTGCATAAACCTATAACGCTAGAAAGAGTGATTATTGTGTTTTTTTAATTGTGTAGATTGGAATCAAGGATTCGTTTTTTAATAAGGAAACAACCGTACATGCAGGGATTACGGCTAATGGTCAGACTTCATTGTTAGACCCTAGGTGGGTGAAACTAAGGGGCACATTAGGATGGCAGGCGGACAGTGTCACCCTTGAGTTAATGTGGAAGAGTGAATTGATGAATGGTTGTGGTGCCTGTGTAGGAATCTTGTGGAAGTTGTAATTTTTATTGGTACTCCCAGAGAACACCTAACTTAGAATTTCTGCTTGAATCCTATTCCTTTGGGTCTCAAAGGGTCCCTCTCTTTTTTAAGAAATGATCATATGAAACCTGCTTTTGTTTCGCAAAAAATTAGGCACTACAAAGTGACTTGGCATTTATTGTTATTTTTACATGACCATCTAGTGTCTTTCTATGTCTCTCTTTTTATCTAGTAGGCAATCAATTTGAGGAATCATGTTTTAGATTCAATTGGTTTTGGAAATTAGTAAATTATGTGTCAATGCTGGGCTATTAATCATATGCTTTATCAAGAATCATATTCTTTAGCTTTGCTCCACCATAGGAAAGTGTTTTTCTCTTTTATTATCAATGTTTTATCATTAATGTTTTATGTACTTTTATGGCTGTTTTTAACTTGCCGAATAAAGTTTTGAGCTGAACTGATAAAAATCCAATATACTCAAGTAAAGATATCACTTTTCAACGGCTAAGTAAGTTCAGTCCATATAAATCTATGAATGCGACACTTTTAGCACAAAGTAACTTGGATGCATCAAAATTGAAAGAGGAAACAGGCGCAGATGAGATGCGGTGCCGGAAAAACAAAGCGATAAGCTGGTTCCTTACCGCCAGGGGAGGTGATGCATTGGTTTCTTACTGCTGCACATGGTAGGTGAGGCATCAGTTCCTTACTGGAATGGGAAGTGATGCGTTGTACCCCGGAAACCCGGCCTCAGTTTCTTATTGCGGGGTAACGTCAATGAAGAAATCGGCACCCAGGGACGATGCGACAAAAATCCAGATGCGCTGTGTTCATTCCACAGCGATGAAGCAGGCACTGAGTCAGAGTTGGAGCGGTGCATCACACGCTTCGGTGATGCGATGCTTGAAACTTATGCTGCGGCTGTTCTTCTGACGCACTACTATGGGAATCTGGGGCCTGAGGTGAAAGCTGCGGTCAATGCGTAGGCTGGGAACCATACTCCAGTGCTGGCAGCGGCAATGCATCAAAGTTTGTAGTAATGCGTCAATAAAAACATATGCTTGGAGTCGATGCATGGATTTTATTTTCGGCAGTTCACTAGACTGCACTTCCAAAGGCCCAGGGACTTCATTTGGCACCACTTGGCAAGTCAAACCAACAGGCAGAGTAGCAGTCCCTCCTACAGAATCCAGCTCCTCTTCCAGGCAGAATGTCCTCAGTCCAGAAAAGTTCTGATTTGAGAGTGTCAGAGGTATAATACTTATACCTCTTTCTGCCTTTGAAGGCAGCAAGTTCAAAGGAACGTCTTTGTTGTGCACAAGACCCTACCTTTTCCTGACCTAGCTCCAGACACACTACAGGGGGGTGGAGACAGCTTTGTGTGAGTATAGGCACAGCCTTATTTAGGTGTCAGTGACAACTCCTCCCTCCACTCTAGCTCAGGAAGGCCAATATGCCTAGTGATGGCCCATCAGGATATGCAAGGCACACCTCAGCTCCCTTTGTTTGACTGTCTAGAGTGAATGCACAAGAGCCCAAATGTCTTCCTAACTCAGACGTGAATTCTACAGACAGGTTAAGCAAGAAAATACCCACTTTCTAAACGTGGCAATCTAATGACTAACTTCACCAAAAGGTGTATTTTTAAATAGTGAGTTCAGACACCCCAAACACTAAATCACTGTCTGCTCTAAAATTACACTTAAAAGATATTTCAAGACAATACCCATTTTACCCTATGGGAGAGATAGTCCGTGCAATAGTAAACATATTCAGGGTAAGCACTGTTTTTGGAAATCCAAAAAACAAGATTATGAAAACTAGATGAAAAGTTGTTGTTTAGTTATTGTCCATTGTTAAGATAAACAAATGTAAATTAACTTACAATTTTTCAAATTACCAATTGAGCAGTTGTGAAATATAAGTGGAAGAAACACACTGAAAGTGAGATTATTGTCTTATTGAGTAGGGCAAGCTTTTTTTTACTAAAGATTTCCCTTATGAAGTTTTTTTTCGTTTTTACACTGCACATTTGTTTATTATTGTGAAAAAACTTAAACAGGAACATAAACACTGAAACAATGAGCATAATAAACCTCATCACTCTTATATAATTTCACATCAATTCATACAATTATTAGAACAAATCGATTTCAAGTAGCAGGAGGACATCAATTTTGTTCTTGCTGTACCAATTTAATATATATATATATATATATATATATATATATATATATATATATATATATATATATATATATATATATATATATATATATATTTATATATATATAACCTACAGGCGGTCGCCAGTAGGTAGTTATAATTTGGATTGTTTTCCATAGGAAATCCGCAACATTCTATTGGGAATAACTTTGGCGCCGGTTGAGGAATCTGCCTGTAATTTTCCTTAAATTTGCCTCGCTGCGCTCCGCAACTTCCCTGAAAGTTTGGGGGGTTTTGTCAAGCGGGGGCCGAGATAAAAGGGGGGTCCCAAAACGTGTTTTCCCCATGTTAATTTCCATAGGGCGGTTGGACTCACTTTTACCCCGAACGGCTGAATGGATTTCCACAAAACTTGGCAAAATTGTAGGGACTGGTAGCCCGATGTGCCTTTGCTATGTCTCAAGATATGTGCTCCAGTGGATTAGGTTAAAAAATATATATATATGTATAAGCGCGCCCTGGTACGCGCACCGGGGCGCGCTCCAGCACGCTACGCGAGTTCGCGAGCGGAAAGCTGATTTGCTCTCAGGTGTCTGTCAACATTCCAAACAGTCCGGAGAGGCCGCCATCTTGTGTCTCGGTAGGATCGAGATACAAGACGTGGCAAAAATAAAGGGGGAAATGACCAAAAGGGGGCAGGGTAGACCCCCCCTGACCCCCTATGTTTGATGTGGGGGCCATAAAAGGGCCCCGCGGGGCAAAAATAAATAAAAAAATTCAATTTGCGCGGGGGTAGCGCCCGGTACGCGCACCGCAGAGCGTACCGGGGAGCGTACCATGGGGAAAAAAGAATGACAGAGTTTTTAAAAAATGTAGCATTTTTTTATAAATTGGAGGTAGTTCTAAAAAGAACTGTTTTTTTAATTCTTTTTGTTGTTTTATAGTTTTTTTATTGTTTTTTGGAATATTTTTTACTTTTTTTGGCTTTTATGAACAATTTTATATTTTTTTTGTAATTTTTATGGGTACAAACAAAAAACAGGGAATTGTAAACGGCTCAACTGGAGCAAAAAAAAACAGGAAAAAATTAAGGTTTGTTTTTGCACGTGTGGTTGTCTCCAGAACGGTTAATCAGTTTAATACTTTGCTCTCCATAGCAAATTGTAGTCCCGCAAAATTTACAAACTATTTTTAAATCTCCAAACTGGGGTTGGATATTTGGGACCATCTCCCTTGTCTCTGGACCCGATGGAGTGGGTTGTTTACTTTAGGAGGTGCTGGGAGAAGATTGGGGAGGGTTTCTGGTCAGTTCTCTGACCTCTGCCGCAGCATAGTTGTTTGGGTGCCGGCGTTGCATGTTGCGAATCATAGTATTGTTGCCATAAGAATACTTTTTGGCAGGGTTCCCCCTGGAAAGTACAGTGCCACAGATCAGACATGTCACTTTGGGAGCATTAACTTTCTTTAGGCCCCTTGGGGTTTTAAAAAACTCCCCGACAATGTGCTCCTTTGGCTTATAGGGGGTATTATCTTCAGGCAGGAACCGCCTCTCCTCCTCCTCCTCTTCTTCTTCTCCACCACTGTGGTGTTGTGGTGGTCCTTGTGGTGGTGGTGGTGGTTGAGATGCTCCTGCTGCTGCTGCTACTGTAGCCATTTCTCACAAACAGGTCTTCCTCAGTCAAAGAACAAAGTGAGAATGAGGAAAAAATGTGGGGGCTTTCATCATTTGGAAAAAAAAACTGTTCTGAACCAATGAAAAGTGTTATTTTCAGGTCACATGACCCGACGCGCTTACACTACGCGCCCCGGGGCGCTTACGTAGCGCGATCGTATGCGCACGAGTGCTTCCAGGTGCGCTTACGTCGTGCGTATCACGCGGATGCGGCTACGTGATACGTCACAATGATGTTTTCGTTCGCGGCAATAGCGCTAACGGGACGCTCACCGGTACGCGCACCGGGAGCTCTCCAGGGCAAAAAAAGTAAAAAATAAATAAAAACATGAACAATATATATAAAAAAATAGTATTACATAAATATACAATATATGATTCATTATAAAAAAAATTACATTTAATAGCTATAGAAATTTGCTATTAAAAAACCTTTCAAATTCACAGGAAAAAACATAGGTTTGAGGCCCTATATATAGTTAGGAATTAGCATTTACAAAACCTATGAAATTCACTGAAAAAAACATAGGTTTCACACCAGTTATAGTTAGGAATTAGCATTTAAAAAACCTATTAAATTCACTGAAAAAACCATAGGTTTGACACCAGTTATAGTTAGCTGGAAATTTTACTGACATAAAACCATTGAAATTCCCACGTTATAGTTAGTTGGACTCACTATAACTTGCACGCCTGCAATGCACTGCTGATGACGTCACATATTACATCACTCATGACATGGTCAGTGACATCACTCATGACATCACTGATGACACCATCCTTGTGACAGAGTGACAGACCTCCTTTCAGTGTAATGTAACCCTTGAAACACATATTCAAGATTAGAAACTAAAATTTTCAAAAAAATTGAGATACCCATACCAGTTACAATAACCAATTCAGTAATTCCAAAATCTATATACACAACCACTCATTCACCAACAGTTCTATATAGTCACTCATACATATACTCACTCATCATATGTAGTGATACACCTATACATCCTGTTACACACCGACAGTCATCCAAAAGTTACTCACACACATACTCACACATGCAAATAAATTATTTAACATCCATTTATTTGCATATACAGCTATACACACACTACCACTTACTACCTTACTTCTAAGGAAACGTACACATACTTACTTTCTTAAACAATCACTTATAGAAACACATACTTATTTAAACAGGAACTCTTACAATCTCTCACTCTCACATATACTCACTTATATACATCAATACTCACATATACTAGATTAAAACATATGTAGTTACTGATAAGGACACTAGTGAGACAGTCATTCACTCACTAACACATACATATACACACTCATCCACCCATACAGTCCTGCACATATGCTGTCTTAAAAACACATACAAACAGTGAGTCAGTCATTGATGCATCTATGTGCTAAGTAATACCCCCACCAAACCATACAGACACTTATACTGATACTAAAAAAACATCTAATAACACATATACACACACATGTAGCTACTCACCAACCCATGCAGCCACTTATACACAAAGTGAAACACTGATACATATATTTAAATATTTACAAATTACTCGCTAATATATGCATTCACTAAGATACACTTAATAAGCCAGTTTCCATCGACCTTTACATATACATATATAAAACATATTTATTTTTCAGAAAGACACACATTCACTGGATGGTGTCATCAGTGATGTCATCAGTGATGTCACTGACCATGTCATGAGTGATGTAATATGTGACGTCATCAGCAGTGCATTGCAGGCGCGCAAGTTATAGTGAGTGCAACTAACTATAACGTGGGACTTTCAATGGTTTTATGTCAGTAAAATTTCCAGCTAACTATAACTGGTTTCAAACCTATGTTTTTTCACTGAATATATATATATATATATATATATATATATATATATATATATATATATATATATATATATATATATATATATATATATATATATATATATATATATATATATATATATATATATATATATATATATTCATTCACTGAAAAAACCATAGGTTTCAGGTCATATATAGTTAGGAATTAGCATTTAAAAAACCATTGAAATTGCTCCTATATAGTTAGTTGTACTAACTATATTTCGCGCACCCGTAATCCACTGCTGATGATGTCACATATTACATAATTCATGACATGGTCAGTGACATCACTGATGACATCTCAAATGACATCACTGATGACATCATCCAGTGACTGTGTGTTTCTGTAAAGTTTAAATATGTTTTACTTATTGAAGAATGAGTGGATGTATAAGTGTCTGGATGAAAGATTTAGTAGGTGCGTGACTGACTGTAAGAGTGAGTGATTAAATGTGTCTTACTAAATGCATGGGTTAGTGACTAAACTGTCTGAATGTGTGCATCAGTATGTCTGTTGTTGTGTAAGCTGCTGCATGTGTTGATCAGTAGCTATATGAGTGGCTATATGTGTTATTGATTGTTTGCCCAAGTATTTGTATGGGAGACTAAGTGTGTGTGGGGTAGCTGGAATATATAAATGACTATACAAAAGAGCCACTGATTGTGCGAGTGGCTGTATGGATCATTGTGTACTTGTATCAGTAATTGTATAACAAAGTAAATATGTGTTAGTATATGTTTGAATAAGTAAGGTGTTGTGTGTATAACTGTATAGTTGAGGAAATGAAAGTGTGATTGATTCTTTGCATGACTGACTAGATGTGTGAGTAACTCCATGGATGAGTGGCCGAGTGTGAGTGTCTGTATAGGTGTTTGCGTGCAGATGATAGTGTTGTATTGATGAGTGACTGTATGTATGAGTGATTGTATGGATAAATGATTGGATGTGTGTATAGACCTAGCAATCAGTGTGTGTGTATGTAGTAACTGGTATTGGTGTGTCAATGGTTTCAAGAATGCTAGTCTGTGTTTAACACTGGATGTATCAAAGGTTATATTAGAGTGTGAAGATCGTATTATCACATGAATGATATCATCAGTGATCTGATCAGTGATGTCAATTGAGATGTCATCAGTGATGTCATTTAAGATGTCATCAGTGATGTCATCAGTGATGTCACAGACCATGTCATGAATGATGTAATATGTGACATCATCAGCAGTGGATTGCGGGTGCGCGAAATATAGTTAGTACAACTAACTATATAGGAGCAATTTCAATGGTTTTTTAAATGCTAATTCCTAACTATATATGACCTGAAACCTATGGTTTTTTCAGTGAATTTGCAAGGTTTTTTAAATGCTAATTCCTAACTATATATGACCTGAAACCTATGTTTTTTTCAGTGAATTTGCAAGGTTTTTTAAATGCTAATACCTAACTATATATGACCTGAAACCTTTGTTTTTTTTTGTGAATTTGCAAGGTTTTTTAAATGCTAATACCTAACTATGTAAGGCTTGAAACATATGTTTTTTTCACTCAATATATATATTTAATATAATATATATATAATTTTTATTTTCTAGGTTTTTTTATATGATTACAGGGTCCGCGCACCGTGAGCGCTCCGTAAGCACACCGTAAACTCTCTGAGCTCTTACCCCGACAAATTTTTTTAAGTTTCTAAAACATAATATCTATGTTTTTAACGTAGATTTTAAAGGTAGACAATATCTGCTTAAATGTAGAAAATGTTTTTGTAAACTTTTAACAGCAGTTTATTACTTTTTTAAGTAGTAACAAATCTTGCGATGGTACGGCGCACGTGCACACAACGTAAGAGCTCCATCCGCGCACCGTAAAAGCTTTGAGCTCTTACCCCGAAAGTTTTATAAACTCTAAATCATTATATCTACGTATTCATTGCACAATGTAAAGGTACACATTTTTTTGGGAAAATCTGTTTATTAGCATAGTAGGTAGAGCAGTTACATACATATTCAAGCGCGATTGTAATCAGGATGGTACATGCATGTGCTTGCTCAGAACGTATAAGTACATAGTGTCAATGATTTTTCGTTTTGTTGACCGGAACCAAATTAACTGAACAATCCCACGTTGTTTCCGAACCCTCCCTCCACCCTCGAGAATCCCTCCCGACACTCTCTCATTATGCGTAGAACCGTAGTATTTACATCTGGGTCACCCATGACACTTTGACATGTAACTTTATCTATACACACAGGTAGGCTGAGGTAAAATGGTTGATGGTTCGGGATTCCCTGTACCCCATCACAGTGCACCATAGTCTGTGGCGGTGCATGAAAGGACTAGATCTGAATACATTCATCCTATATGTGGCGAGTCATGTGCATCCCCATCGTCCCCGTCATCCCCCGTTTCAAACGTTCCCACTGTGGCAAACCAATCTAGTGAAATCTGTGTTTTCCGGGGGCCTCTGCGTTCCTCTCTTTGCAGTGCTTCGCCTTCCGCCTTGCCCCACCGTATTACCTCTGCTTTCCATAATTCAGGGTTGGGTGGTTTGGATGACTTCCACCTCATCGTGATTGCTCGCTTCGCTATTAATAGGGCCATGTCTGTAAAACGTGTTGCCACGGTTCTAGTGCGTGTTGGTGGTCCTAGCCCTAACAGTGTATGTTCCAGTGTAGGTGATTGGGACAGGGTACCAGCTATCTTGAGCGAGTCATGGATCGTGGTCCAGTAATATCCCAACTTAGGGCATTGCCATAGCATGTGTATTAGTGATGCATCGTCAGTGTCACATCGGGGGAAGTTGCCATCCGCGTCAGGGAACATCATATGTATGCGGTGTGGGGTCAGGTAGGCTCTGTGTAGCAACATCAATTGAATAACCTTAAACTTGGGGTTTCTAGCTACCTTTTTGGGAAACTGAAGGATACGCTCCCACTCTTTGTCTCTCAAAGGCCTACCAATATCTCCTTCCCATGCCGCCCGGAGCGGCGACAGTGTGATTGCCCTCCCCATTTTGATGCTAGAAGTGAGCCATTTGGTCAGATGGCCGCCTGTGCCCATGAGGTAGTGCATGGTGATGAGGGGGTTTGTAACAGGCTCTTGTCCCTCATGTGACCACTTGAGGGTTATATAGTGGCGAAGGCCTGCATGTAAGAGGAATGAGCCCCTAGGAACGCCATGCGCTGCTCTAAAGTCTTCAAAGGATAACAAATGCCCCTCCTCAAACAGGTCACCCACTTGCGACACTCCTGAGTCGTGCCAGGACACCAGTTTGTTCGTCGTGAGTGTTCCCGAGCCCAGTGGGATACCCAAGAGTGGAATCGTGGGGGCATAAGATGTCTTGGGGGACGTGTACTTTAATGCCTTCCGCCAGTATGTTACCGCCAGCCTGAGGAGTGGTGGGGTGTCACTCGGTAGATCTGATCTGGGTAAAAGTAATGTGTGTATTCTCCCTTTTGCATGGTCATCCTCTGATACATTGATCTAGTGAAGATTGCGACCTGCCACCCAGTAGGCCAGCCACTGCAGCTGGCACGCATAGTTATAAGCCCTAAAGTCCGGTAGGCCCATACCACCGGAGTCGGAGGGGAGTTGTAGTTTAGCGAGGCCTATGCGTCTGCGCCCGTGTCCCCATACAAGTTCCGTGAATAGTGTGTTGAGAGTCTTAAATGTCGCTGCTGGGATCAGGAACAGCAGATTGGTGAAGTGGTAGATGAGGCGGGGGAGCATCACCATCTTAGAGATTGCCACTCTGCCGGCTATTGAGAGGGGCAGTGTTAGCCAGAATTGAATTTGTGATTTTAGTGCTCTAATGGCCCTCCCAAGGTTGCCGTCTATCATCATGTCAGCCTCCCTGTAGATGTGCATCCCGAGGTATCGGAAGGTGGTTTCTGCCATCTGGAATTCGTGAGGGGCGAAGGGTAGGGGAGTAGATAAGCCTGTAGTCACAAAGGTGAATCCATAGGACTTAAATTTGCTTATGGTGAGGCCAGAGATTGCCCTGAAGTCCTCGAATATGTGGGGTATAGGGCTCAGGTCGCCCCGCAAATCCCGAAGATATAATATGATATCATCCGCATAAGCGGACACAATGTGCGCCGTCCCGTGCCTCTGTATACCACAGCGGGGGGCCACTGTCCTGAGCCTACAGAACATTGGTTCGAGGGCGAGGATAAATAGGAGAGGGGAGAGCGGGCAGCCCTGCCGGGTGCCCCTCACTATAGCTATGGGTCCTGAGATGAGGCTGGAGGTACGCACTCTAGCTGTGGGGAGGGTGTACAGTAATCTGACCCAGGCAATGAATTTTAGCAGTGTGGCAAACATATAGTCCCATCTAAGGGAATCGAACGCTTGCTTCAGATCCAGAGAGATGCAGCCCTCCGAGCTCGTGCCCACTTGGTTGCCGAGCATCAGCTGGGCCAAGCGCCTGAGATTCATGGCCGTATTACGGCCCGGTACAAAACCACATTGGTCCGGATGGATCAGCTGTGGTATGTATTGCACAAGTCTCGACGCCAGCACTTTGCTCAAGATCTTGGAGTCAGTATTGAGGAGGGACAGGGGTCTGTAGTCGGCCAGCTGTTGCCCGTCTTTGCCAGGCTTTAAGAGGGATGTGATTAACGCTTGCATGGATGATTGTGGTAGGGAGGCTGTCCGTAGAGCTTCCAAATAAACAGAGTGTAGCCATGGGGCCAGGACATCAAGGAATGTTACATAGAGTTCGGCCAGTTGGCCGGGAACCTTGTTCTTCGGGAGAGCTCGTATTGCCTGCCTAATTTCCGCTACTGAAATGTTGCGCTTCAGGTCTTTGCATTGCCTGTCAGTAAGTTGGGGGAGGCCTAGGTCCCTCATGAAGGCCTCGAACGCAATCTCTGATAGGGGCTGGGGGGGGCTGTACAGCGTGGTATAATAGTCTTTGAACGCCGTATTAATCCCTACTTGGGTGGAAGTCGGGTTACCTGCCTGGTCTAGTATTTCCAGGATCGGGTGGCAAGCTGGGGATTCACGTAGGAGGCGGGCTAGTAGGGGACCGGCTCTATCTGCCTGTGTATGCTGTCTATTTGTGTATTCTCTATAGTCTAGGAGCCTCAGGTCTTCCAGCAGCTCCGCGTGTCTAATGTGAGCTTCCTGCAATGGCGTGCCCGCTGCCTCATTCTCCAGGGACGCCAGCGAGCCCTCCACTTCCTTCAATTGACTGATTACCTCCCGCTTCCTGCCCACTCGAGTGGTCATTGCTGCCCCCCTGAGACAGACTTTGAAAGCGTCCCATTCTATCTGACGGGTGCTGGCTGTGTTCACATTTGTGGAGAAGTAGGTGTCTATAGTGTCGGACAGGGACGACCGGAAGACCGAGTCTTCAAGGAGATCTGGAGGCAGTCTCCAAGTCGGGATGGGGGCCAGCCGCCTGCCACACTGCCAAGTGAGCTCAACGGGGTTGTGGTTGGATAGAGTTTTCCCCATGTGTTGGGTCTGAACAATTGAGTCTGTGAGGAAGCGGGAGCAGAAGACATGGTCGATCCTGGTGTGGAGCTGGTGGGGTGGGGAGAAAAAGGTATATTCCCTCTCCTGTGAGTGCGCGCTGCGCCATGCGTCTGCCAAATCCCATCCCTCGGCCCACCGTGCCAGTGCGTCTGCCTGTTTCCTGCTCTCAGTGGCCTGCAAGGGGGGGTGTGACCTATCCAGTGTAATATCGAGCACAGCGTTGAAACCTCCCCCAATTATCCAGCGGTGGTCAGCCCAATCTGCAAGTATCCCGTTTATAGTTAACAAAAACTCTGTTTGACCTGCGTTTGGTGAGTACACACAACCAAATACAATGGCATCCCCGTCCAACAGTCCCCGCACAAATACATAACGACCTTCTTGATCAATTCTTTGCTCCAGCATTTTGAAAGGGACAGAGTTCCGGAGCCAAATTGCCGCCCCCCTGGAGAACGCGGAATAGGAGGTAGCGAAGAGCTGCCCTCTCCATTTCTTGCGTAGCTTCATATTTTCAGCATTATTCAAATGTGTCTCTTGTAGGCAAGCAATCTGTGTCCCCCTACGGTTGAGATGAGCCAAAATTCTATGGCGTTTGTGTACCGATCCCATGCCCCGTACATTCCAGGTGCACAAATGGTAAACATTAAGAGGCCCCATGACCATCTGTGTGATACGGTAGAGTGAAACACCTGGGTGACCATGCCAGATCTGTTTTGCTACAAGGTGAGAGTGTCTTGCGAACATGTAACCCCTTAACAATAAGGTCCCCAAGCCAACGGACTCGGGAGCCAAACCAGGGTGCCCAACGTGGGCACAAGTCAGTTAGGTTCGTGTGCATACTGGGGATAGTAGGCCTCTGGTGACTGTCACTTAACGGCCTGCATGGGCATGGTAGCCCTCGACAGGGTGGGCCCTTATGTAACCCACCATACATGAGGAAGGGGATCAGTTATTCGTTACCACCCGGAGGGGATCAATCGTGGTGCCACTCAGAACTCCGCCGCCATCTGGGCCGTGATCTTTGGAAATAGTTGTAGGCTGTCCACTGATCCGGATACCTTGGTGTGGGTGTCGGTGGTAACGGTGATTCTGTCTCCGCTTGCTCCCGCATCGTGAGCGGCCAGCGCCTCCTCCGTTAGCCGTATCTGCGGTGACGTATGACCTGCTGCCTGATCTCCGGAAGGTTGTGTTTTCGTCGGTGTGCCTCGTGAAGGGTGGCGTCCGGGGTTGGAAGTGTTGTCCCATCGGTCTGGTGGGCTCCTGTGACTACCGCTGTGATGATCTGCGAATGGGTCCTGCGAGGTCGGTGGGGTCAGTGTGACTTCCATCCATTCTTCCGCCTCCTCTGGAGAGTCGAAGAAGTGAGATTTGTTGTTATGCAGTATCTTGAGTCTTGCGGGGAACAGAAGCGCATATTTCATATTTCTGTCTCTCAATTTGCGCTTCACTCCCATGAAGGTGGACCTGGCTCGTTGCACTGTGGGCGTGAAGTCAGGGTATACCGATATGTTCTTATCCTCGAAGCAGATTGGCACCTTCTCTCTAGCCGCCCTTAGAACAGTGTCCCGATCTCGATAGTGGATAAGGCGTGCAATCAAGGGGCGAGGAGGTGCCCCCGGCTGTGGGGGTCGCGACGGCATCCTGTGTGCCCGTTCCACACTGTATGGGGCAGTAAGATCTTCTTGGCCCACCAGTTTCCGCAGCCAATCCTCCACGAACTGGGTGGGGTTCCTCCCCTCGCTTCTCTCCGGAATACCCAGGATGCGGACGTTATTGCGGCGGGCACGTCCTTCTGCGTCGTCCACCCTGTCCCACAGTTGTCTGAGCTGTTTCTCTACGTTCTCCAGCTTCGTGGAATGTTCTGTCTGTTTTGGTATGAGGTCACTCAGCGCTATCTTCTGTTCTGAGACCCGCTCCGCCAATTTGTTATGGTCAGCCCGCAGTAGGGACAGGCCAGTTGCCATACTGTCCATGCGCGATTCCAGTGCTCCGCGCGTCGCGCGTATTTCGTTTAGGATAAGGTCCAACTTGGCGTCCTGGGATTACCTTCAGGTCGGCGGGATGATGTCCGCGTTTGAAGAGGCTAGTGGGTCCTCGGAGCCCGTGGACTGCATGTCCATAGGGGCGCCCTGGTCCTGAGGTTTGCCCCTGTGTCTGCCCATTGACCTCGTGAGCAGGGTGGCGCTGTAGTAGTTTCAGCCGTCTGCGACAACCCTCTCAGGTGTCTACTCAGGGTGCCGGACAGTGGCCGCAGTGAATCCGGGTTGTGCTGGAGGAAGGCAGTCGCGGGGCAGACCCCAGTGGTGGCAGGGGCAATGTTGACTAGCCTAACGTAGCGTCGCTGCAGGGTGGGTCGGCTTTCTGCTGGGGGCCTTGCGGGCTTTTACGTCCGTGGTCTTGCGAGGTGGACGGGGGGAAGATCGCAGTTCCCAGGTGGCTGCAAGGTAGGTTCCCTCTAGAGACCGGGAGCGCAACTGGAGCCAGGTATTCAATGCCGGGGCAGTGCACCGCAGTGCGTGATGCACTCCTACACAGTGGGCCGGCGCCACCAGCTCAAATGCTCAGGGCACACGTCCCACCGTAAGGTGCGCGGGCCTCTGATGCGTGCCAACTCGTGTCAGGTCCTCGTGTTCTGCTCATTGTTGGTTGATCTAGGGGTAGGCAAGGCACCACTGCCGAGACCCCAGGGTCCCGTCCTGGCCTCGGCGCGGAGACAAAATGGCACCGGTAGGGCAACCCCGACGCCCCGTCCCGTGGCGCGTAGTGCAGCTAGAGAGAAGGGGAGCCCACAGCGCCGGCGGCGGGTTGCACGCTCCACCCATCCCGCTCTCCTCACCTGTGCCGTTGCTGGTGTGGGCACCGCCGATGATGCGGGCGGGCTGCGGGCCGGTCCGTGAAGTCCCCATGTCCAGAGCGGGCGCACGGCAGGGCAAGCCGGCTGGGGGTCAAAGCAGTTTGGAGGGAGGCAGCGAGGCCGAGCAGGGACACCTCGGTGCCTCGGCAGGCGTCGCAGCTCACCTCCGGTCCGGGGTCCTGACTGGAGCGCGGCAGCGACCGGGGGCAGGTCGGGCAGGCCACTCAATTGAGGCCGAGGCTTCACACTGCTCAGCAGGCCGCAATAGGCGCCACATCCACGCTGCTTTTCCGGAGTGGTTCGGGGGGAGGAGCACTTCACCGCTGCACGCCGCTTGCTCCCGGAGGCTCCGTGTACTGGTTTCAGGTGGGTTACAGGCAGGGAATGCAGGTTAAATTGCTCGTTTACAGGGCTAAGGACGGAGCTCAGGGACTACACGTCCACCATGTTCGGCTCTTGGCCACGCCCCCATGTAAAGGTACACATTATCTAGGATAATAAAGAACATGTTAATTTAAATTTTTAAAGACCATATATAACATTAGGCAATTATCTTGCGAGGGTGCGTATTATGTGAACGCATCGTAAGATGACGTCAGCGCTCCGTAAATAGAGCACCGTAAGCTTACATAAGCGCTCCGTAAACGCAACGTAAGCACTCCGTAAGCTTACGTCCAACCATGTGACCTCAAAACAAAAGATTTAATTGGTTTATAATACTTCCTACTCCAATTGTTAAAGACCCTCCCATGTTCATCATTCTTCTTTGGCTTTCGAGGAAGAAACACCTTTTTTCATCAGCACTTTGCTCCTGAAAAATCTATTGAAATGTCTGAACAGCAGGAACCTGACCATTCAGAACTTGAGGAACCTGAGCATTCAGAACATGAGGAATCTAACCATTCTGAAGATGAGGAACCTGAGTTTGTTCCTGAAACCCCTAGATTACCAAAAGAGTCCATAGTTTGGAAATGTATTAAATTCCCAGAAGGACAGAAAAAGGTAAATGCGCCTTTTGTCACATGCAAAATCTGTGACACGGTTCTTTCCAGAGGGGATCCACAGAAGAAGTACAGCATTGGAACTTTTAGCATGGAACGCCATGTCAAGAATATACATCCAAACAATTGGAGTAAAGCTGTAATGAAAAGATCATCAGAGGAGCAGGGCTTTGCTCCCAGCACTTCTTCTCAACAAACAGCACCACCAATGCAAGCATCAATGGTTGCAAATATCCAACCAGAACTTAAGAATTTGATGATGCAATGCATTTGTTGCCAGAAACTGATAGCCTTTGGACAAGAGTCCATTCAAGTTATCCTGCAAAAAAACAGGAAGCACAGGTGCACCCCATAATTTTTTTCTAATCAATGGCAAATACCGATTCGGTAATTACCGAATCTGTAAATACCGAATCCTGCCAGGGGGAACAGGTTGTCACTTTGACACCCTGTAGCATCCCTGTTTTTGGCTTGTGTGCATTGTGACACACATACATGCCCTTAGAGAATGTATGTGTGCCGAGGCCATTCAAAGTGTGGGTCATGTTTTGTTTGTGACTTTTCCATTGAATGCAAGGAATTTGTATTTAAAGATGTTAAGAATGAACTAAAGACATTTACAAACTGCAACAGTTGCAATCTCATTTATGCAATTTTCTGCCCATGCGACTTCATTTACGTTGGCCAGACCAAACAAAAAATCAAGCTAAGAATCTCACAACATCGGAGTAGGATTCGCTGTGGCACAGCTAGTGCCCCCTTGGTCGAACATTTCTCCACTAAAGGACACACTGAAAATGATATACGTTGGACTGTAATCAGCCAAATCATCATACCACCAAGAGGTGGTGACCTGACACGGATGCTAAACAGAGAAGAGCTCAAGTGGATTCTAAAAACGGACAGCCTCAATTCTGGACTCAACCTCCAAGAGGACTGGACTTCCTTAATCTAGTCTCCATTGTAATTCCAAAAATGGGGTCTTCAGATGTATATTATGTGGTTTTCTAAATGTTCTTATCTGCCAAGTGGCTACTAAACTTTTTGCAATGTTCACTGCGCCATGCATGGTTCACTTGCACTTTATTTATTTACCCTACCCCACCTGAGCACTCCAATATGGCCGCCATGACGAGCCCCTTTTTTATTTTTATGCCCCAACACTCCCCCTGAAGCTCTGCCCAATCAGCACTGCCGTTATGGCCATTTTAACATCGTACTCGGCATTCCCCACGAGGAAGCCAGGAAGCCATCCACTGCACCGTCTGTCCCGGTAAGTCTCTGCTCTGAAGGGTTACGGCAGCCACCGTATCTCTATTCTTCCTAACGCGCCCAATTATTTTGAATACAGGTTGCTCCTGGCCCCGCGGCAACTGCTATCAGGCAACGCGTCTCCCTAGTACTACGCCCGATTGTGGTAAGACCCGCCTCATTTCTACCTGCATACCGGCAACTGAGAAATGACTGGCACTTATTCTTCCCCTCTTGTACCTTGCAGGGCAGTACTCACCTCCACCGGGTACCTATCTAGGCCACTGCTCCTCATTGCTCCCGGGTATCTCATACTTCCCGGTGAGCCCTCCCTTTTTATTGCGCTTTTCACTTCTCGCGCATGTTTCACTCGGCGCCCTACTTATCCGCGCTGCTAAAGCCCACTTTTACCCTCAGCGACTGGCTTCACTTCTCATTCGGACAGTATGTTCAACATGTCACTCGGCGCACTGTATATCTTATTATCACGTTTCCGCTTCCGAGATTAAATTGAATTTAACCACACTTTCGACGAATCTGCTGTTTCCATGATCTCTACACCTCGGCAATAATGAATTTTCACGCAAATGCACCAGCCACCCGTAGGCTCACCACTTAGCCACCATCAACACAGGTAGAACTGAGTCACCAACTCTACCATTCCGGAACTAGGAGTGCACATGGTCCCATAATGTACATAATTTTTCGATTTCTCACCCTATTAAGGTAAGAACTTGTTCATGAGGTGGTCAGATGGTCAGTTTCTCGCCTGATAGTGAAAGAGTAAGCACAGTACAGTGCTTGAGGAGGATAGGAGCCCTAGTAATTGTCTTTGGATAATTGCCTAATCACAGGTGAGCCAATTAACAGCCATAATTTCCCTCTTCTGTGCAGTGGCTCACCAAGGGTGACCTGGGTCTTCAATCAAGCAAGGGAAATGGTTCCACCATGGCTGGATTGGCAGTAAAAAACTTCTATATTTGGGGTGCAGTGGAACCCCTTACACTCATGTACTGCGGCACCACTGCACATATAGTACATTTATTAGCTAGACCCCCGCTCTTGACTGAAATAAAGCTTAATGATTTTAATTATTATTATTATTATTATTATAGTTTGTACGTTGATGAGAGCCTGTTGTGAATGCCCAGATACAACATTTGAGTAGGGAGTCTCGGTGCATTTTTAATGAAACAACGTTGTGGCTGAAGGACACCTTTCTAATTTGGGGACCACAGTTTAGAAGAAAGTGCTGTCTTATCATTTTAAATACCCCGCTACCTAAAATCAGCATGTTCCTGTCATTTATGTACCAGATCATCATTCTATTTGCATAGATAGAGACGGTGAGTGAAACGTGCATGCAGGGCTGGCCATTGACGTTTAATCTCAACTTTTTAGCTTATGTGTTTTTCTGACTTATCTTTTGTGGACTCACCTCAACCCGTGACTTGTATTTACACAGACATCCCCACTGGTTTGGAATATTACCAATAGAGAACAGATGTTCTGCTTTAAAATGTTTCTCAAATGGCTGGCTGGAGCCAGTACTTCAGTGTTCTATTTAGGACTACATCACAGGGGACCTTTTTTGAACAAACACCTATGACAAGCCAGTAAGTTGATGGTTTGCTCAATATGCTTTGTTTTCAGCAAACGTCTGTGGTTTACCACTGCCCTGCAGTATGTCTCCCTCAAATAGCTCTGCATACTCACATATTAATAATATATGATGACGTGTCCTTGAGTGATTTAACGAAGGACATGGACTCAAGCCTAGTGCTATTCCTACGATTGTTTACTCTGAAAGTCACATTTTGCATAAACTTTTCTTTTGACGGTTGAATTTTAGATATTCACTTTTTGCCAAGATTCTAGGGGTAAAAACTAGATAGAAAAATGCACATGTTTATTATCTTCATTAAGTATTTTATCGTTTCGTTTAATTTTCCCAAGGTAGTCTCAGCAATGTAGATTCACCTTTAAGGTTCCTGTCAAAACAAATCATACTTTAATGACATTAACAGACACCTTCCATGGCAGCTGTATTAGAGGTACTATAAATGCCCTCCAGCATTGTTGTTACTGCTCTCAACAAAGCTTGAATTAGGTTGAATGCAAACAAACAACAGATCCAGTATCATCATAATTGTCTAAACTGTTAATGGTACCCTTATACTAGCATTGTCGGCGTCAGTCTAAATCTCAGCTTTCTGTATTTCTATACCATTACCATCAGGGCATAAGTGGCACTTTGGAGCGGATTACGAGTTTGGCGTTCCTCCTGTGTATCTGCCAATGCAAGCCTGGGGTGCACCCACTTGTTGGATTCAGAGTTTAATTCAGGCCGGACAGGCAATGCTGCAGCAGTCTCACGGTGGCGGATGCGTGAGTCCGATAGAAGAACCTTAACAGCAGACCAATGCCGTGATAGCACCTGCAGCACATTCCTGCACTGTGTGCCATGCACCATGTCATGCATGCCACACTGTGCAGGAAGGGGGTGTAATTCCAGTGAGTCACAACATATGTCCCGTCCGCATGCACCCCCAGGACCAGGTGCGGCAGGGGGCCTTGTTAAGGCTTCTTTAGTTGCCTCTTCACCCCCCTTTTCATGGTGAGCTCACCACCATGAAATGGACGGTGGACAGGGAACTCAGTATATGCCTGCCGTTGCCGCACTGGCACCACCAGCATATTGCAGTCCCTTTCCGCTGTGCCACCACCGTGGGATCCTGGATGCCGGCAGAGGTGGGGGGTCCGACCACCACACTCAGAATTCTGGTTGCGGGCCTGCAGTGGTGGCGCTGGTCGGACTGCCACCACAAGTATGTAATCAGCCTCTTTGTATGTACAAGCCTCATCTACAGGCTAGACCTACAGTTTGGCAAATGGGTGCTCCATCACAACCATGGCGTACGTATCATCCACATATTCCAAGTGAAATGTAACCCATGGCATTTACAATACAGCGGAAGAAATATCCTTCACTTTCAGACAGGGTAATCAATACACCAAACTCTAATAAAGGTCCTATATCAAGTACCTCATTGTTTGCAAGCTTGAACGAGCCACTCACGGATGATAAGTTGTACCATACAAATCAACCTAACTTTGAAAAGGCATTTACGTCTTTCAAAAGCAAACTTATATTACTTACTTATATTACTGTTATTAATTTGGTTCCTAAAAACTTGGAATGACAGTGTCAACTCCCATACCCATTTATTTGTAGAGACCCTATACTAGACTGAAGATTGTCTCTGTATGGGCAGGGTGCAGTGTCTGTTGACATCTCAGTACAGAGCCTATGATCCAAGAAATTTTCCTTGCCAATTTTTGTGAAAGAATGTGATAAAGGCAAGTTTTCTGGTATACTTTTGCCTCACAAGCCAAAACTCCAACCTAATTTGGGCTGGTGAAGCATTACGGGGCAATTCGATAGAGCTGACTGTATATATTGAGATTTAGCATTTCTAGGCATTCAGATACACAGCCACAAAGTTCTTCACAATTATAAGCTAGGGTGGAGAAGAACTTTGCTCTAATGACCTTCAACAAGGGGAGGAGCAAGTGACCACCTATCCTCTTCTGAAGTGATAGAAAAGCAGCTAAAAGGGACCCACCTTTCACTTGTATTTTTACCTTGTCTCATAGAAAGGTGCCCTTTGTGTCAATTATGACTCCTAGATACTTGTACTCCTGCTCTTGGATTAGATTATGATTGTTCAAGTATAAATGCCCTGCTTTCATGAGCTTATTGCTGAACTTTAAGACTTTTCTTTTCTTGAGATTAATTTCCAACTTATTTGCTGAGATGTAATTGCCTAATGTATGCAACAGCCTTTGTAGGCCGACCTTGGTTCTTGTGAGGAGAACAATGTCGCTGCATATACCATGCCTGTTAATGGTTTTCCTCCTAGTTTGGGTGCATGGGCATTCGTCTGGTTCAGATCTTGGATGACATCCACCTAGAAAATAGTGACCAGTGCTGGGGTGAGCACATGTCTCTGAGTCAGACCTTTTGAATTCTGGATCGTTCCGTCTTCAGTAATTTCTCTGGAATCCCTTAAGCTGAAGTTTGAACCAGAGTTTGTCCTGTCAACTCGATCAAAGGAAATCTTCAAGTCCACAAAACAGGCGTGGAGGGAGTTTTGGATTTCTGAGTATTTTTATTGTCAGGGCAGGAACTGTCAGTCAGTCAGGCTGCCCACCCCAAGATGAAAGCCTGTCTGATTGTAAGGAATTATCCACCTAACTGCTCAGAGTATGAAGTAAAAGCCCTGCATAGTATTTGGCCGCATTATCTAATACGACAATCACCCTTAATGTGATTCAGGTTCAGAACTACCCACCTTGAGCACGTTAATTACTCTGCTGGTAAGCTGGTAGATCAAAACCTCAGTCTGGTTAATATGCTAATTGAAAATTAGACAACTTCGTGGAAAAGAAAGAGCATGGGAGAAAAATTCCCAAAACGTGTTTAGCTGTCTCCCTTTACAAGCATTGGTACAATGATCTGTAGTGTAGTTCCTAGTTTCCCACTAGGCCCTGCGCATTGGAATAACATAAACAGTAGTATCGACGTGGAACTGCTTATATTCCAGGCCTCCACTGACTATGCTAAACTTAATTGGGTTGTGTTACCAACTAGCTCAGAGGTCACTGGAAACTTTCTTCTCTGCATAGGAAGTGATCAGCTTCCTTGGCACAGACAAGAAGGGATTCAGTTTTCCAACAACCGTGCAACATGACAACTTTGCTCCTCAGATCAAGAGTCGATCTCTAGGGTCGTGTGAAACAATAGACATAGATTTCACTCAGTCAGTCTAGTGCAGTTTACTTTCACGAGATGTAGAGAATAGAGAGACGGGCGTTTGTCAATAAGGGGTTAACATTTATTGAACAGTCTTTCTTCTCGTACAAGAGAAATGTATTGCCACAATTGCAATAACTGTTATTATAAAAAGTACGTACAGTAAGATAAGTATTGCGAGATAGAACTGTAAAAGCATTGATATGGTTTCTTAGCCATACAATGGTTTAAAAGTAATAACACATATATACAGTCATATATACATTAGGCTAACATACTCAACTGGTGCTTCTAACTAAGCCTACCCCAGTGTGCCTGACCTAAGCCTAACACGTGAAAGGGGAGCAAGTAAGTAGCTTTAAGTTAAGTTGGTTTTGCCAAGGTTTGTTTCAAGAATTCTCGTCTAAGGGTTTAGTCAACACCATACCTCTGAATAGAATGATGGAGGATTGGTATCTCCTTCAGGGGTCTCTCTCGATATCCCAGTCACCCGCAAGGGTAAACCGGAAGCGCCGGGACTGGATTTCTCTGCACGAGAAAGGCAGCGGCTTCTCTCAGCGCGTCGAGGAAGGAGGGGTGACAGCGTCCGCGGGCAGCTGGGCTGGATGTCTTCGCAGAGGACGGCTGTTTCAGCTCCTTAAGCGGACTGCACCATAGTTCGCGCTGTAGCGGCGATAATGGTAATCAGCAGCTTCACCACCACAGGATAGCAGGCTGCAGCGACAGAGTGCTAGTTTTTACCAACACAGGGTCATGCAGGCAGCTGGCATCAGCAACAGGCAACGAACTCGCAGCTCGTATCTCTCATTGCTTAAGGCAACGTTGGTAATATTTATACCTGACAGGTGCCGGGTTTGACGCAAGTTTGCTGGACATAAGACGTCAATTAAAGATGTCACTAGGAAGTGACAGTTATCAGTTGCTCATTAGAGTTCCATTACTAATCAAAACATAGCAAGCGGGGATTTCCAGGTTTGCTAAGTTTTTATCTTGTTGAAGAACTCGGAGTGTTATCTAGGAATATCAGATAGTGACTGCTGCTCTGTCATTGCACTAATTGGTCGCAAAGGAAGTAGCAGAGAGTCATGCTGGAATGTGGCTCTGTTCGTGTGAGGCCAGAGATGACTTTTCAGAAAATCGCACTTGAACGGTTATGCCAATATAGGGAATAAATGGATTTATAGCCGAATAGGGGCATAAGGTCACAGTATCGATCAGGAACCTAGATAAGCACGCAACAGATCAATTAATTGAAAAAGAGAGGACAAACATACCTCTAGCAGCACTTTAAAGTCTTGAGGAAAAGAACCCAATTGGGACTTGGAGAAATCAGGCTCAGTGGGGAGGTCTTTCCTGCTCTTGATTAAATCTGCCATCTTCAAAATTCCCAAAATGCTGTGCAGGATGGTTGGTCAAACTGTGGGCAGCTGAAAGGAAGTGTCACAATCTTTTAGATTATTTAAGCCCCAAAAGGGAATGTAACCTTTTCAGAGACATGGAAATTCGGTAGGTGTCTCTCACTCCTTTCCTACTGAGTAATGCTCCAATAGGTGGTAGTGTTAAGTGTCAGAGAATCTCTTATCTGCAGGTGATATCTATGAAGCCCCACTGCATACCCCAAAATTCGTATGAACACACACAATGGGGCTCATTATGATTGCGGATTTTCCGCATCCTCCGGGCCGGCGGAAGCCACCGCCGGCCCGGAGGATGCGGAAAATCCGCAGCGGACCCACCAAAGACCCACCGCCACATTAGGATGGCTGGTGGGTCCTGGTTTCCGTCCGCAGCTTTTCCTCCGCGGTTGGCTTACAACCGCGGAGGAAAAGCACTAATCTGGTGACGGTGTCTCTCAGACACCGTCCGCCAGATTAGTATGTGCCTGCAAACATGCTTTTCCGCGGCGGCTTTTCTGCCGTGGAAAAGCAAGTGTAACTTCACTGCGGGGGCCCGTTACGGGCCCCCTAGGTGAAGGGGGGTGGGGGGTGCACATGGGGGGTACCTATGGTACCCCCCTGCATTTGTATGCAGAAAGCGGCAGGCACTGCGCGGTGCCTGCCTCTTTCTGCATGCAAATGCAATGCGTGCATTTTTAACATTGCCGCGGGTGCAGCTTGAAGCCGCACCCGCCGCAATGTTAAAAATAGAGGATGTGACCGCCACCCTGGCGGTCACATCCTAATCGCACAGGAGGGGACTTCGCAGCCCATGCGGACGTCCCCTCCTCCTCAATGATCGCGGACGGACGCAAGTCCGTCCGCGATCATAATCGGCCCCTATGTGTGGTATTTTAGACTATATGCTGATTTATTATACATTATTCGACAATCAGTCACTCAATCATGTGTATTGAAATGACTGTAAACATTACGAACAAGTAACAGTTATTATGCAAATAAGAACAATGGCTGGATATGCCACAACCATATTTCATCACACAACACTTCCCTATTAGTCTTACACATTCCTAAATTATATCTAACTTACAGCCAGCTGTTTAAAGGCATTGCTGTACTCATTTTTCATGAACTTGCAGATCGTGGAATACCTCTCACATATCATATAGAGCCCTCAGGCCTAAAGTAGGAACTCGATGTTTCAGGATCTCCTCCAGCTACAAGTCAATGTGTCCAACATCAGTCCTGCATCAGTATCTTTTATATCTTTTATTTGCATGGTGATTTAAGGAGCAAAGAGGGTTGGCTGATGTTTGGCTTCTATTTCGTTACACAGAATATTGAACTAATGGGCAGATTTACGTTGCCTGACGCATCTCTGCAAATCGGCAGAGATGCGCCAGGAAAGATACGTCACGGAAATCCATCCTTGCGCCACCCATGATGAGCCGCATTTACAATGCGGCGCACCATGGTGCAAGGAAGGGCAGATGCGTGACGCATCTTTTGGCTTACGGGCGGCGCATTGCTGGAGTCGCGTCGCCAGCACGACGCAACTCCTGCAATGCACAGGGGCCACCCATACATTACATGGTGCGTTACTCCTTACGCCTGCTTCAAGCAGGCGTAAGGAATTGACGTAGCGGCTTTGTGAAAGTGACTCAGTGAAATCTTGGAGGGCGTTCCTGCTACGGAACGCCCTCCCCTGCACTGGAACGCCTACATGAAACCTGACGCAGGTTTCATGTGGCGCAGGGCCTTACACCGTGACGCATCTCCATAGATGCATCACGTTGTTAATGCCTCGTAGGGATGCGCCACATTTATGCCGCCTTGCGTGACGCAACAGCGGCGTAAACGTGGCGCAAGGGGCTCGTAAATCTGCCCCAATGTTTCTTGTTCAAAATATAGTTATACCCCACAGCTTACTGTTGCTTTTCTTCCTTCTTTCTACAAGCCGAACATAAAAGTTCTTCGCGCCTTGCCATCAATTGTGTCACGAGGCTTGAACTCCAAATTTGAGCGTCCTCCAGCAAACGGTCCATGTATCAAAGCCTACTCCATGTACCAGCAACATGTATACCTCTCTTATACGTGGTGCTCCGTGGAGGGAGGAACGATCAGCTTATGTTCAACTCCAGTTTAGATATATAGAACAGTATAAAAATATTCTTGAAAATATAGGGGGTGCACAGAAGTTTATTCCTACTTTTTATTTGTTTCAGATCTATTTTATTTTCAGACAGAAACACAATTAACAAGTCCGACTGTACACAGCGTTAAGCCTACAACCCTATACAGGGCCGGCTATGTCAGGAAAGACGTCAGCCACTGAGGGCAAGTTGTAACACAGCATTTAGCCTACAACCCTCAAGGGTCCGGCCGCATGAAAGGATATTTAGAAGCAAAGCTATAGGGCTGAACCTGTATGAAGACCCCATGGTAGCCACAGCTGCGCCGGACAGGTAACAAGCCTTAAAAACAGATCTAAACAGAGAGGAAAACCAAGAGGATAGGAAAAGAAAAATGAGGCAGTAGCACAGACCAGAAGACAGAGGAGGGATGTGTATGGGTAGGGGTAAAGATGCATTACATCTCATATGTTAGCAGGGATCCGGTCTAGGGGGGCACCACAAGCAAGCAGGTACGTTCTTAATACGCTGATGGGAGCAATCTACCGGGATCGGACAGAACAATGGCATCTTCAAAGAGGCGCAGCGCCCTAAGCCTGGTGGGCATATAGCGCGCACGCTCAACCCTGCATAGATATGTAATTAGAGGCTGCCAAACAGCCTTAAAGAGGGAATCGCTTGCATGCAGCAGCACTGTGAAAAGCTTCATTGCTATAACATGCCACAAACGCAGAAACCAAGTGGCAACTGGGGGAGCTTCAGTCCATTTCCAATATAAGGCTATGAGCTGTTTAGCAGCCCCCAACATGTGGAGCACCAGGATCCAGTCACTCCGAGTCAGTGCTTTCAGACCGGCGGGTTTAATGCCCAATAGAATCGTGTTTCGTGGCCTCAGGCAGAGGGAATCCCAACACCTCCCTAATGTGGCTGAGGACCTCCTTTCAGAATATACGTGACATGGAGCACACCTACCACACATGTATGAAGTCCCCAGATGCAGTCATACACCTCCAACACAAGGGAGAGTTTGCAGGATACATCTTGTGCAGCCGCAGCGGGGTATAATACCATTGGGTTATTACTTTATATGCATTCTCCCGCTGTGGAATACTGCAATAGATTTTGGGGATGTCTTACCGCAGCCGGCTCCACTGCGCAGGCGTGATGTCTGATGCAGATGTCGATTGCCATTGCCTTTGATACAGATGAGTGGGCACTACTGGAGGGTGTTGCAGGATCTGATATATCCGGGATATCAGTCCCTTGGATTCCTTAAAGGAGTGAACCAGCCTTTTGAAGGGGGTGAAGGCGCGGGTAGCTGCCTGTCGCATCTCGGACCGAGAAACCCAATGCCTCAGCTGTGCGTACTGCAGGCCGGCCTCCGGAGGGACACAGAACTCCTCCCTGCACTGTGCAAAGGTCTTGAGCACTCCCCCCTCATATAAGTCACACACCGCCCTACATCCTCCCTTCGCCCATTCAGCAAAGGCGCGTGTACGGTGGGAAGAGCGGATTTCCTTCCAGAGGGGTGTGGGGAGAAGGAAATGTTGTGAGGCCTCTGCGCTCCGCCACCCTGTCCCATATATCCAGTACCGTTTTGGAGGGTACTGCTATATACTCACTCCTTGAGCGTTCCGCTCTATGCAGCCATGTAAGGTCCCATATGGTCACCACCCGATCCATATGCAACCACACCTTCTCACTTTCCGTTGTTGTCCATTCCACCACAAAACGGAGGTGCAAGACCCAGTAGTAGTCCACTAGGTTGGGACAAGCCAGCCCCCCCCTATCACGTGGTGACATAAGAAGATTCTGCGACAAACGTGGTCGGCGTCCAACCCAGATAAAGGCCGTTAGGTCTCCCTGGAGACCTTGTATATGATGCAAGGGAATGGGCTTGGGGAGACATTGAAATAAATCTAGAATTTAAGGGAGGATCGACATCTTAATGGTGTGGAGTCTACCCAACCAGGAGATCGCTAGGGGTTTCCAGCGCCATAGATCCTCCAGGACTGCCTTCCGACACTCCCGCCAGTTTACTTGTGTCCACGTGTCCAGAGAGGGAGTCAGCTGAAGGCCAAGGTAGCGAATGGAATTGGAAGCCCATTGATACGGTGCAAGCTTGTTAAGGACAGGGATCTCCTCTTTTGGAATCATGATATTCAGGGCCCAAGATTAGTCATGATTAATTTTAAGGTCAGGGGCCCGCTCAAAGAGCCTCAAGAGGGAGTAGAGAGCTGGGAGGGACTCCTGAGGGTAAGGATAAGGTCATCAGCAAAAAGCGCTACCTTATTTTCGCGTCCTCCCAGGTGGATACCATGAATGTCCGGCCCCTGCCGTATCAGTCCCGTTAGGGGTTCAACTACCAGGGCAAACAACAATGGTGAAAGGGGACACCCCTGCTGGGTACCCCTATGAATGGAAAAGGGCGCTGTGAGACATCCATTTAATCTAATCCTGGCCTGCGGGGCAAGATATGGTGCCATGACCCTGGCGATCATGTTCGGGCGAAGCCCTATCTTATGTAAGACCGCTCGCAGGAAGACCTAATTCACCCGGTCAAAGGCCTTCTCTGCATCAAGCGACATGAGGCAGGCCGGTATTTTCCAGTGGTGTGCCTTCACCACCAGGTGGGCAATTCTACGCACATTATCCGCCCCCTGCCAGTTACGTATGAAGCCTACCTGATCCGGGTCTACCAACCCCGGCATGTGGGGCTCTAGGCGCTTCGCCAGCAACTTAGTATAAATTTTGAGGTCAGTGTTTAGTAGCGCTATGGGGCGGTAGGATGCAAAGTGGGATAGGTCCTTTCCCGGTTTGGGGATAAGCGCTATCTCCGCCATGCCCATATCAGTCGACGGCCCATCCGCATCAGTGAAAGATTCGTACAGCCGCAATAAATGCGGTCTGAGCTGCGCTTGAAACATGCAGTAAAACGACAGAGGTAGGCCATCCGGGCCGGGCGTCTTCCCGAGAGGGAGATCCTTCATGGCCTCTGTTATCTCTTCCTCGGTGATAGAGACCTCAAGGGTCTTTGCATGGTGAGGATGCAACGGCGACCACGAAAGGCGACTTAAGACATCCGCCACCAGATCCGGAGATGGTGGCTCCGCCCCGTACAGTGCAGTGTAATAAGCCCTGAACGCTTCGCATTTGTCCTTCTCCGATGTGACCCTCACCCCGTCCGACAGCTGAATGTTAGCGATATGGTTCTTGACCGCCCGCACCCTTAGACGCCGCACCAACAGCCTGCACACCTTGTCACCCCCCTCAAAGTACCGCTGCTTCAGCGCCAACAATGCCTTCTCAGCCCTGTTCATGCGCAGGATTCTCAGCTGACCCTAAAGGTTAGCAAGCCGTCGCCTTGACGCCAGTGAGGAGCTATCCTGGTCCCGCTTTTCAGCTACTTTGATATCTTCTGTAAGACTAGTTTGCAGAGCCTGAGCCTCACACGCCCGCGCAATCGCCAGGGAGGTAATGTGACAGCGGATCGTAGCCTTGAAGGCATCCCACACCACTGGGAAGGGTGTCTCCAGGAGATCGTTATGATTGAAGTGAGAGTCAATGGCAGCCCGCAGACTGTCAACGTCATCCGGGTCCCGGAGACTACTCGGCAGCAGGCGCCACCGCGCTTCGCGAGTGGGGCAAGCGGCCGGGTCCTGCTGGAGCAGCTCAACAAGCACGTGATCCGAGAGCGAGAGGCCCCCAACATATCCTGTACCAAAGTGTGGGAGACAAATAGATAATCTATACGGGAATACGAGCGATGTACAGGGGAGTAGTACGAGTAGTCCTGCAGCTCCGGAGAATGGTACCTCCACACGTCCAGTAAACCCAGATCCGTGATCCGATTGAGCAGAGCTAGCGACATAGTCCCCACCCCGCTAAAGGAAGACGCACTACGGTCTTTTTTAGGGTCCCATACTAGGTTAAAATCTCCCCCCAATATAATCGAGGAGTCGCCCTGTGGCACATGATCCCTTAAAAGTGTTAGGAGGTATCTGTCCTGCATCTGGTTGGGCGCATACACATTACACGGTGTAAATTTGCATAGCCCCGTCTCCACTGTGACCCTAAGGAAGCACCCGTCCCCACTCCTGAAGGGTCTAGCTTCCCCTGCCTGATGCCACTTCTACACAGTATTGCCACACCTGCCGTCTTGTTATCCGCTGCAGACCAGAATTGAAGGGGTTATTTAGGGTGTTCCATGCACCGCTCATCAGCTTGCAATAGGTGAGTCTCCTGAAGAAATATGATGTCAGGACTGTGCCGGAGCAAGTAGTGCCATGTCTGTCTCCATTTATTGGGGGAGTTTAGGCCCTTGACATTAAGCGTCAAGACTTTTAGTGGGCAGGGTAGATACTCAGTCATGGCGGGTCCCAGGGCAGCTCGCACAGCAACTCCCCATCGCGTCTCGAGGGGAACATGCAGATGGTAAGGGCCCCCTCCATATCCCCATGCAAAGCTCAGCGCAGCTGCATAGGCCTCCACCCGACACATCCAAAGGACAGAATAGGACAGAAAAAAGAGGTCAGAGAAAGACAAGGAAATAAAAGCGGGAGAAAAGAATCCAAAAGCGGCCAACAGGGCCATACAATCCTGTTCCAGGTTCGGGACATCCTACACCCCGCCGCCCCAACAATGTCTTGCTTCGCCTGTGACGGTGTCTGTTCATCTATGGGCGGGGACCTGCGGCGATGTCGCACTCCCTCCAGAGATCTGGTATGCTCGATGATGTCTTGCTTCGCCTGTGACGCTGTCTGTTCTTCTATGGGCGGGGACCTGCGGCGATGTCGCACTGTGGACCAGTCCGGCCGGGCAGGGATCCTCATCACGATGGGGGGTCTCGAGGGACTGGTCGGCGGCAAGAACGGCAATGCGGAGCAGCTGGGCCACTTCCCTGTAGGAGCGCACCACCCTGCGCTTGGTCTCCCATGCAAAGATGAGCGCAAATGGATGCCCCCATTGGTAAGGGATTTCCAGACTTCGCAGTTTTTCGGTGTTGGGTTTGAAAGCTCGCGTCTCCGCCGCGTGTTGGGTGCCACATCTTGAAAGATCTGAATCTGATGACCCTCATATGTGAGATCCGGCTTGGCACGCGCCACTTTAAGATGGCCTCCTTTTCCATGAAGAAGTGAACCCTGGTGAGGATGTCCGGCAGGACTCTCGGGTGCCCAGCCCGGCCTGACACCCGATGAGCCGGATCCAGAGTTGGCAGCAAGGCATCTTCTTCCCCCAGAACTCATGTAAGAGCTGCACCACGTAGTTGAGGGCGTCTTTCCCCTCCGCTCCGAGTGGAAGCCCCGGGATGCGGAGGTTGATTCTACGGCTCCGATTTTCCAAATCCTCTTGCTTTACTTGCAATTCGATGTTCTGTTCTTCAAGGGCGGTCAGGCGCTGCCATATCTGCTCCTGCTCCTCCGTGCAAGTGTCCACGGTCCTTTTGAGGCCATCAACTCGGTCTCCCAGATCCATCACCTCCTTCCTCAGTTCTTTGACGCAAGAGTGCACTTCAGTGCATAGAGAGCCTATCTCAATCTTTAGGTCTGCCTTAAAAGAGGTCATGAACGCCTGTGTGACCGGAAGCGACTCTCCCCCTGATGCCGGGCCAGAGTCAGTCGGGGCCTTTGTAGCCGCCTTGCTCCATATAGCTGTCACAGAAGTATCTTTGGGGGTTGCCCTCGGTGCGTCTTTGCCCCCCTTAGAGTGGGTCATCCTTGGGCATGGTGCACTCCGCAGCAGGGCCGCCTCCCAGGACACCAACAGCCCACCGCAGCATCAACCCAAGGAGACAGCAGCGCTGAGCGGCCAAAGACACTATCCACGTAAGTCCCCAGCTGGCCAAGGCTCCACCAGCTAGAGGTATTACAGGTAAGACCCCCAGCACCCCCAACAGACCCCAGACAAGAGTCCTCAATGCCCAGTCGTTTGTATGCGGGGAACCAGTGCATCTGGGCTCCCCCTACTCCAGCTCTGGCCGACTCAGAACTCTCCTTCCCAGGGCCGCAAGGACAGCACAGAGGCCTCAATGCTTATTCGCCAGGCGTCCCACTGCACACTGCCAGCGGGAGAGCCGCAGAGACACCGAGCCCAAGGGGACTACTGCGACACCAGGGTCCGTTCCACTCTCCACGTTACTGTGAACACACAGGTCACCAAGGCGGCAGCTCACCCCCATTCAGCAGTTCATGGGGCCAGAAGCAACCCCCCGTACTCCAGCCCACCCGGGTTAAACAGGCCTTGTTAAGGTCCTCTGCCTATGTCACAGTCAAAACGGCCACCAGCAGACAGGCAGGTCACCCGAGGTGTGCGCTGGGCCTTTCCGCACAGGGCCTGTCCTCAGCCCCCACTCACCCCCAGCAGCACAGGCAGCAGCCATTCCGGCCCTCAGGAGTGAAAAGCCTTGGGGAGAGCAGCATGTAAGGGTCTTTCTCACCAGGCTCGTCAGTAACCAGTAAAAATTCCCCAGTAGGCGGGTGGGCTCCAGAATATCACCTGCGGCCCCAGCAAGGATCAGCAGCCAGTCCCAGGGGGCCTCACTCACCGCCTGACATGCTCCAGCTCACTGTTCCTCAGGCAACCAGGACCTCCCACTACAAGACGGCCACGGCCGTCAAAGCAAAATGGCGGGCCGCCCCAACTCCGCGGGCGAAGAAGATGGGCGAGTCCGCCGGCCTCCAATCCAAAGTTCCTCAGTCTGCCGCCAATGCAGGAGCCCCTGCCGCCACCTCGTACCACTCCTAGCCGCCTGCTTCTCAGCGCCAGCAGACGTTGGCCCTCCACTGCTCCTGGGAGGCTCCTGCACCGCTCCATCGTCTCCCGCACTTCTCCGGCATCTCCCGCACCGCTCTGCCGGCTCTCCCCAGACCCGCTGCCAGAGACTGCCTCACCTCCGCAGCCCCTCCGCACTCTGGACAGGACCGGACCAGCACTCTCTCCACCCGGACACCCCCTCTGGTGTCCCTCTCCACGGTCCACTTGTCAGTAGGGCCCCGGACGACCCAGGCCACACCAGGCACAGGCAGGCTGCAGGACCACAAGATGGCTGTTGGGTCTCACAAGGAGCCATCACACGCTCCAGGCAGGACAGGTTTCCGTGCCAAGCAGTGGTTACAGTAGCCTTCAAACAGGTCCCCAGTACTTCCACCTGTCCGGGGGCTCAGTCCGCGCCCCCCAAAAACCACCAGGCTGCTTAAAATACGCTTAAGGCGTTGGTGGCAGGCCAGAGCTCTACAGACTTGCGTCTCACTCCATTGTCGGTCAGGCCACGCCCCCTTATTCCTACTTTTAAAAGATAAAACTAGCAAAGTCATCTTACCTCATAGTTACATTTCAACTGACCTGCTTATTAAAAGAGCTTCGGGGAATGGCAATTTCTTTTCTCTGGGCTGTTAAATCAAGCCTCGAAAACAAGATGATAAAATTCACATATTTTATTAGTTGCATCATTTAAATGGGCATTATTAGCCTGTTCTCCAGGAAGTACTTACATCACAAACTCCACTGCATCCCATGAAAAACAGTGACCATTATAGCAAATGCAAGGTCTGTGTTTTATGTAATTTTTTGAAAAATACATAAACATCCTTCCAATTTCACCCCATCTTATGCATTTACTGCCATGTTTGACAATATTTTTGCCCCAAGCATGTAGGCAGTACCCCTTTCCCTTTCTGAAGACCAAAGGAAGGTGGATTGATTTGTTAGACAGGCTTATCAGCATGGCTGAAGACACCATTGCTGCTGAGAACAGATACAGACACTACATATGTCTACCTTTGCTGTTCCTACAATGTATGAGGGTTAGAGCAAAGCCATCTAAGAAATTCTCATGGTCTCCTTTAGTTCTAAGATTAGCTTAGTTGGAGAAAGGAAGGGAGGGGTTGGAGTATCAAAGCAGAAACATTCTGAGTTGGTGTTATAGTGTTTCAATATTTTTGACTTTTCTGTTTGTTCACCACTACTATATATATTACATGCACTAGGATAGATTTTGATTTGAATAAAGGCACATGTTTACTACTTTTGGTACATATAAACTTAGGGCATGATTCACAAAGGTACTCATGCACCTTGCCATTCACCATTTACATCCACTTACACACTCACTCAGTCACCCATACAGCCACTCTCTTAACCCCTCTCTTGCTCATACAGCCACTGACACAGCCACTCGCTCACTAATACAAAACCTTACGCAACCACAGCCACACACACACTCACACACAGAGATATACAGGTACACAGACACTCTCATATTCTATGTTTTAAAATAGAATCACTCATTAGTAGTTCACAAACTAAACTAATCTAACTTTTGCAATACCTTAGTATAAATGTTTAACACTCACAATCACTGGATGATGTCATGAGTGATGTCATTTGAGATGTCATCAGTAATGTCACAGACCATGTTATGAATGATGTAATATGTGAGGTCATAAGCAGTGCATTGAGGGGGTGTAATTTTTTTAAGTTTTTTTAAAGTATTATTTTTATTTGCATTTCAGTGAAAAAAAATCATGCCTTATACAATAAACTGTAGCTGATGGTGCAAGTGTACCTAGTTTGTACACTTCGCTAATCATTCGTCTCTCACCCCACTCCCTTCCCACCCCCCTGCTCTGGTCCCCTAATGAGTGAGTTTCACATTTCAATACAGTATAATGGTGAAAACAGCGCAAAAGCTCCTGGCAATCGAGGGTCCCCGACTGATGGAGCGAGTGCACCTAGTTCATACACTTCGCCAATCATTTGACTCTCACCACCCTCCGTTCCCAACCCCCTGCTCAGTTCTGCTAATGAGTGAGTTTCACATTTCAATACAGTATTATGGTGAAAACAGGGCAAGTGCACCTGGCAATCGAGGGCCCCCCAATCTCATCCAGGAGTTACCGGTCTTATGTGTCTGTTCCAAAACAATACATCAGACTCAGCTGGAGCACATGATCCCACAGCCTATGGTGGAAGTTAATCCAGTGGTGTCAGTAATTCAGTGAGCATCGCTGCCCCTGCTCTCATGTCCTCCTCAAGCCTCTTGTCCCTTTTTGTTAGCTTCATATGACACCCCTCCACATTAATCCATTCCGCCATGTCTTTCAGCCAGTCATCTTTTTGTGGGCTTCGAGCAGACAACCACCCATAGCGTTTCTACGTTTAGCCAGTGCTAACCCGATGATGTGGAATTTCCTATTCAACTTTTTTCCTTACAAAAAGGGAATCAGCCCAAAAGACATTGGGACATCTCCCTGTGGACCTCCCACCATGTGACCAGATGGAGCCTATGGGCCATAGATCCCCAAAATACATCTAAATCTCGGCACCTTCAGAGCATGTGTAGGAAATCTGATCCCTGCATCTGGGGCAACTGGATGATTTCTCAGGGTTTATGCAGTGAAGCCGCTTGGGCATCAGGTACACTTGATGTTTTATATTCTATTGGAGTAGTTTAAATCGGACATTGGTGGAGCTGGACTTGAGCCTTTATGTATAAGTTCCAAAGTTTGTGTTTGTCTAGAGGCACCTCCAATTAGGATTCCTATTTATTCTGTACTGGGAGCACTTTATTTTGCCTCTTTCTGACCTCTATTTTGCCTCTTTCTGCTAGTATCTGACCTTTATTCCTGCTTTTTCTGCTCGTTTTCCACCTTTATTTTGCCTCTTACTGCTCATTGCTGACCTTTATTTAGCCTCTTTCTGCTTGTTTCTGGCCTTTATTTTTCCTCTTTCTGCTTGTTTCTGCCCTTTATTTTCCCTCTTTCTGCTCTTTTCTGACCTTTATTTTGCCTTTTCTGACCTCTAATTTGCCCCTTTCTGCTAGTATCTGACCTTTATTCTACCTCTTTTTGCTTGTTTCTCACCTTTATGTTGCCTCTTACTGCTCGTTGCGAACCTTTTTTTTGCCTCTTTCTGATCGTCTCTCAACTTTATTTTGCCTATCTCTATTCATTCCTGACCTTTATTCTGTCTCTTGCTGCTCGTTTCTGGCCTTTATTTTGCCTTTCTGCTCCTTTCTGACCTTTATTTTGCTTTTCTGTTTGTTTCTCACCTGTATTTAGCTTCTTTCTGCTTGTTGCTAATCTTTTGTTGCCTCTTTCTGCTTGTTGTTTACCTTTATTCTGCCTCCTTCTGCTGGTTTCTGAACTTGAGTTATGCCTCTTTCTTCTCGTTTCTCACCTTTATCTTACCTCTTTCCGCTCATTGCTGACCTTTATTCTGCCTCGTTCTGCTTTTTTCTGAACTCTATTCTGCTTCTGTCTTACATTTATTTTGCCTCTGTCTGCTTGACCTGGGAACGTGGGTGAGCCTTAAGGCCCCCGCCGTCTCAGGCAGCTTCACGTCTTCTGCAGAAGCGGCATTGCTCTCACATGAAAGAAGTTGCTGGATATTTGGTGGTAAGGGTGTTTTTAGGGTTTAGAGGTGGGTAGGGGTATACAGTGGGAAGGGTGTTTTTAGCGTTTAAGAGTGGATAAGGGCATTGGGTGGTAAGGGTCTTTTTAGGATTTTTTAGTTGGTAAGGGTTTTGGGTGGTAAGGGCAGTTTTAGGGTTTAAGGTTGGTAAAGGTATTAGGTGGTAAGGGTGTTTTAAGGATTTAGAAGTGGGTACGGGTATTGGGTGGTGAGGATATTTTAGGGTTTAGGGGTAGGTAGGAGTACAAGGTTATAAGCGTGTTTTTAGGGTTTAGGGGTGGGTAAGCGTATTGGGTGGTAAGGTTGTTTTTAGGGTTTAGAGGTGGATAGAGGTCTAGTACGGCAAGGGTGTTTTTAGGGTTTAGGGTGGGTAAGGGTATAGGGTGTTTTTTGGTTGTAGGAGTATTGGGTAGTAAGTGTGCTGTTAGGGTTTAAGGGCCTGATTTTGAGTTTGGCGGTGTGGAGAGGGGCTGACAGGCTGCCGCCCTGCTCTTACACTACCAAACCCAAGTGCACACAGCCTGCCAGATTACAACTTTTACAGGCACTGGCGGATGGTTCTTTGGTGTTCCCACAGCGTTGCCTATGAAATAGGCACCACAATGAGGACATCAAAGGCGGTACCTGCAAAGTATGGACTGGTGCAGTCCACGACAGGCAGGTACTGGGGTGCATTCACTCAGAGGGGCATAAAATGTGCACCCCTTCATGCACCCCATGGCCCTGAGGCAACAGGGGACCTTGTCGGGCCCCCTTGTTTCCTCTCTGCCATGGTTTTCACGGAGTAGGAACCGCCATGAAAACCATGGCAGAGAATAAACTAAATTACCCTTTATGCACTCTGAACCGGACGGGGAGATAGACAACAGGAAAAAGAACTGGCGTGACCCTTATCAAAGGGGGTCATACAAGTATGAACACATTATGATTCTTGACATTATGAAGAATGATGTGTAGAAATACTTACAGGGTAATATTCGAATTTTGAGTTCAGCTCGTATGAATGGTGCAATTGAGAAATGTTTAAGACAAGTGAAGAACATACTCTTGATTAATAACTGTGCTGTATTATCACAGATATACTAAATTAGAAATAGAAGCAACAAGATTAGAGAGATTTTGTTGACCTACGCAGAGTAATGTGAAAGCCCTGAAAAAGCACAATGTGCGCGAAACATATGTTGAAGAAACTGGTCGACTTTGCAGGGTTTATTGCCAGACCCGATAGCCGTTCAAAAGTGGCGAATATGGCAGGGAGCGGAGCGTTGTCAGTAGTCAGATCACGTAAATATAAGAGGATATCATCCGCATAGATAGATATCAGATGCTGTACTCCATTGACAGAGATGCCCAGGCGGCCCGCTGACATCCTGAGGGCCAGGGCCAAGGGCTCAAGTGCGAGCACGAACAACAATGGGGACAGGGGGCATCTCTGTCTCGTGCCGCTGTGAACTGTGTATTGGTCAGAAATATAGCGGCCGGTGCGGGCCCTGGCTGTTGGAGACGTGTACAATAGGCAAACCCACTTAAGGAAGTTATCCGGATCGCTTCAATGACTCAAACATGAATTCCGAAGATAAGGAATCTAATGCTTGTCTAAGATCTAACGCTATACATCCCTCGTGGGGTAGCCGTCATTATAGAGTGTAATCGCCGAGTGTTCAGAGAAGTGATGCGGTCTGGGAGGAATCCACACTGATCCCCGTGAAAAAGTGTGGGAAGGTGTAACTGTATATGGTTAGCGAGGGCCTTATTTAAACTCTTATACTCAGTGGAGAGCAAAGAGAGAGGTCTATAGTTGGACATATCTACCGCGTCGCATCCCGGCTTAGGTATGGACGTAACCAACGCCTACATGGTGGAATCAGGCAGACGGCCAGTCTCAAATGCCACCTTGTAAACTGCCTCCAACTCAGGTTCCAGGGGCTCTGAGTAAGTAAGGTAAAATACTATGGGGAGGCCGTCCATCCCAGGGGTCTTATTATGATTCAGACCTTTAATTGGTACCGTTATATCTTGTTGGGTAATGGGGCCGTCAATGTCTTTCTGTATATCGTCCGGTAGCACAGAGAAAGGAAGATCCTGTAGGAACTCGACAATTAAGGCGTCGGTGCAGAGCAGGAATTCGATGGAGAAATATCGAGGGACATTAATATCACCGCAGAAATATCGTCTGGAAGAAATATCGATAACAAAAATATAGATGACAAGAATATCGACTGACAGGTAAGTAATATCAATTACAAAAATAGAGTTGTAATAAATATCGTTTACAAAAATATTGTTTACAAATATATCGATTTATTAATAATGTTATGTATTTTAGTGTTTTCCATAAGAATTGTTTGTCATTTTATTATATGTTTTAGAATGTTTCTAGTTATTATTTTATTTTAAGTTTAATTTTGTGTTATTAGTTCTGTGGCGGGTTGTGGGTTTATAGGGGAAAAGGGTGGAAAGAAATTTAATTATATAAAATTGATTGAATAATTAATGTGTTAATGTATTAATTAGTAATTAATTGTTAATTATTTTTAATTAGTCAATTAGTAATTAAATATGTTAATTGTTTAATTAATGTTAGGTGTGTGTTGTGGTATTTGTATGTGTTCATGGTGATTAATTAATTTTTATTGATTAATTATTAAATATTTTAAAATTAATTACCATTAATTATTCAGTAATTAGTTATTGTAATTGTGTAATTAATTTTAGGTGTGTGTTGTGGTGTTTTAATGTGTAAATGGTGTGCAAGCTGGTAAGTAATTCATTTTTTATTGATCAGTTAATTCATATTAATACAATAATTTTCATTAATTAATTAGTAAATATTAAACGTAATTGTGTAATTCATTTTAGGTGAGTGTTGTGGATATTATAGTGTGCTAAATAATATGTAATTAATTTTTTTTATTATCTTTGTTAATAATAATATATTTACATTTATATAATAATTATGTTAAAATTGGAAATTAAATTTAATAAAAATGTTGATAGTTTTGTTTTTTATTGTTTTGGGATCCTGCGCTTTCCCTACTGTTGCACACACTGGAGTGGGAATATTAATTTCACCCCTACGCTATCCAGCACTTTCCCTACTGCTGAACTCACTGGAGTGGGAATATGAATTTTTACCCCTACGCTATCCAGCTCTTTCCCTACTGTTGCACTCTCTGGAGTGGGAATAGTAATTTTTACCCCTACGCTATCCAGCGCTTTCCGTACTGTTGCACTCACTGGAGTGGGAATAGTAAATGTTACCCCTCCGCTATCCAGCGCTTTCCCTACTGTTGCATTCACTGGAGTGGGAATAGTAATTTTTACCCCTTCGCTATCCAGCGCTTTCTCTACTGTTGCACTCACTGGAGTGGGAACAGTCATTTTTACCCCTACGCTATCCAGCTCTTTCCCTACTGTTGCACTCTCTGGAGTGGGAATAGTAATTTTTACCCCTACGCTATCCAGCGCTTTCCGTACTGTTGCACTCACTGGAGTGGAAATAGTAAATTTTACCCCTCCGCTATCCAGCGCTGTCCCTACTGTTGCACTCACTGGAGTGGGAATAGGGGATAATAATCTTTATTGCGTGATTTAAGAATAAACCATTGCAAATACAAAACATTTAAAAGGTTCAAGATTGCATTTAGAATGTTAAATTCATTAAAAGTCAGTATGTATAGATGATAACAAATGAGGCTTCCATTTTAAAAAGTCATATTCATAAAAAGCCAGCAACAGCAAGTAAAATTTGGCAGCATTATTCCAATGGGGGATCGCAAACTCTGGGCAGCTCAGTAAGTTTTTTTGCAGCGCGCTCCATGAATCTTACTAGGGCACAATTTAATTTAGTGTTCCTAGGGTCGAAACAGGCCAAAACTGCTGCTCTGCAGCTTCTAATCATGTTTCTATTCCAATGCTGCTTAAGTAGGACCCGTCTCTCTGTCAATAGTAGAGGGCACAGGCATATGATGTGTATAATGTCTTCATTGTGGGTCCCACAAAGTCGGCATTGAACTTTTCCATGTTCTCTTTTCCATTTTGGCCAATGAGTCAACAGGTTAATAACTCCCAGTCTCAGTTTTAAAAAACTTAGTTTCGTCCGAGCACTGAACGATATAGTAAGGTACGGCTGTGGAATTAGCAAGGCATAGGATTGAAGGGTCATCCACCCATGACTTCTTTTTGCAAGGCTGGCTTTGTCTTCCACTATTGATAATTGTTTGGTGCTGATTTTCGCTAGCCTTTTGAATTCCATCTGACTAGCGTGCAAGTTCCAGAGGTCATTTAGGCACAGGGTTTTTAAGCCGTTTGACCAGTATTCATGTCCTGCTCGCCATGAGTTGTTATCAATGCTGGCCCACAAATGGTATCCTAAACTTCCCTCCTTTGATAACCTCAATTTGTGACAGCACACGAGGAAAGACATGGCTCTGGCCAATCGTTGTTTGCAGATGCCAAGTTCCAACCTAATTTGTGCCGGTGATGTATGGTTTGGTCATTTGAACACAGACCTGTAGATCTTGGTAATTATTTTGTCTAGATGGTCACTGTCCAATCCTTTTAATGCTTCGCTTCCGTAAGTTAAGGTAGGAATGATTTTTGCCTGAGCCACCTGTAGTGTGGGTGCAAGAGTAGGGCCTTGTAGTTTCTTTTGAATTAGTCCGATTGCAAAAGCGAGTGCCGTACCCTTCCTTTTTTGCTCTTCTAGGTGGGATTTGTATTTTCCATTGTTGTTGAAAGTGACTCCAAGGTACCTTTGGCAATTTGATTCGACAATGCTTTCATTGTTCAAAGCCCAAGACAGTTTCTTAACTTTCCTTGAGTGCACCGCTAAAATTTTCGTCTTCCTGTTGTTGATGCGGAGCTCATTATCGTTAGAGTAGTCGGAAGTAGCATCCAGAAGTCTTTGCATTCCGATCTTTGTTTTACTTAACAGTACCACATCATCAGCATATAATAGATTTGTCAGCGGCAAGCCAGATAATTTGGGAGCGTGGGAGTTGACCTTATTAAGAGCTTCAGGGAGGTCAGCTAAGAATAGATTAAAAAGAGTCGGGGCCAAGACACAACCCTGTTTGAGGCCTTTTTCCGTCGCAATCGGGCGAGACAATCTTGAGCCGTCCCCGATCTTAATTCTAACCCATGTGTCCTGGTGTAGGAGTTGTATGGCTCTTAGGAGGGCCTCTGGAATGTTAAGTATGGACAACTTCAGCCAGAGTTTGCTTCTGGAGTGGGAATAGTAATTTTTACCCCTACGCTATCCAGCGCTTTCTCTACTGTTGCACTCACTGGAGTGGGAGCAGTCATTTTTACCCCTACGCTATCCAGCTCTTTCCCTACATTTGCACTCACTGGAGTTGGAATAGTAAATTTCACCCCTACGCTATCCAGTGCTTTCCCTACTATTGCACTCACTGGAGTGGGAATAGTAATTGTTACCCCTACTAAGTATGGGCGGAAAATCCGTTAGGCTCGCGGATTTTGCGGATTTTTGGTAAATTCGCAATCCGCGAGATTTGCGAATTTCCCGCAAAATCCGCAAATTCGCACGCAGGGGATTTTTGTTTTTCTTGGTGATACAATTTTGCGGCGCGCTGCGTTGGTGATACAATTTTGCGGCGCGCGGCGTTTATCATCGTTTGCCGAGTTGTTTTTCTCGATAGTTTGCGAGTGCCATTTTGGATCTTGCTGCGGGATCCCGCGGGAATTTGGCGAGCGCGATTACGTCATCGCGGCTTGCCAACTTGCACAGCGAGAGTTTGTCAACGCGAGTACGGCGAGATCACGTCTCGCGGTACTTCGCAATTGCGAGATTTGAGATGCGGCGAGCAGTAACAATCTCGCACAAGCGAAAATATAAAATTTGCAATTCTGCACAAGAAATCCACCAGCAAGCAGCATAAACCTTCTTGAAATGATGATTTTTATCTGAATAACTTCTTAGGTTGACATTTGCCTGCACTTTTTTTAGTGAGGAGTCCATTTTGGGGAGGGGGGAGGGGGGTGGGAGGAAGGAAGTGCCCCACAGTCTTCAACTTCCTGTTCCTGTCCAGCAGGCTCCTCCCAGTGCTTTGTCCATCTCCTGGTCACTTTTCATTTGGATCTGGAGCTGGAAGGATTACTTTTTGTGGATGCTGCTGGATATTTGGATTTGAGGCCTTTTTGACTTTCTTTGGATCACTGTTGGATTAGAAATTTTACAAGTAAGTTTGTTTGGGGCATTACAGTTGCTGCAACTACAATTTTGGAATTTCCGATTTTTGGGCTGTTTTGGGGCCTTTTGCCCAGGGGTACTCAGTGGTGGGTGGACTGAGTCTTTCTGTGGGGTGTCTTGAACTTAAACATCATGGAGGGCATGGATGGAATGGGATTGTGCTGATTTTTCAGTGATTTTCGATTTTTGGGGGTGTTCATGGGAGGGACAGGCCATGTGGCCGGGGGCCATTTTGAGTGCTGCTACAGGGCCTGGCCATGTGCAGGGAGGCAAGTGGCCATTTTGAATGTAGGCATTGTTGTTAGGCCTGCAACCATATAGCCTACTTTTCAACCTTTATGCCCAGGGGTAGTGAGTCTTGCATGGGCCTAGTCTTTCTGTGGGTTGTCTTGAATTTAAACATCATGGAGGGCATGGATGGAATGGGATTGTGCTGATTTTTCAGTGATTTTCGTTTTTTGGGGCTGTACTTGTGGCCTTTTCACCAGGGGTATTGAGTCTTGCATGGGCCTAGTCTTTCTGTGGGGTGTCTTGAACTTAAACATCATGGAGGGCATGGATGGAATGGGATTGTGCTGATTTTTCAGTGATTTTCTTTTTTTGGGGCTGTACTTGTGGCCTTTTCACTAGGGGTATTTGAGTCTTGCATGGGCCTAGTCTTTCTGTGGGGTGTCTTGAACTTAAACATCATGGAGGGCATGGATGGAATAGGATTGTGCTGATTTTTCAGTGATTTCCGATTTTTGGGGGTGTTCATGGGGAGGGACAGGCCATGTGGCTGGGGGCCATTTTGAGTGCTGCTACATGGCCTGGCCATGTGCAGGGAGGCAAGTGGCCATTTTGAATGTAGGCATTGTTGTTAGGCCTGCAACCATTTTGCCTACTTTTCAACCTTTATGCCCAGGGGTAGTGAGTCCTGCATGGGCATAGTCTTTCTGTGGGTTGTCTTGAATTTAAACATCATGGAGGGCATGGATGGAATGGGATTGTGCTGATTTTTCAGTGATTTTCGTTTTTTGGGGCTGTACTTGTGGCCTTTTCACCAGGGGTATTGAGTCTTGCATGGGCCTAGTCTTTCTGTGGGGTGTCTTGAACTTAAACATCATGGAGGGCATGGATGGAATGGGATTGTGCTGATTTTTCAGTGATTTTCGTTTTTTGGGGGTGTTCATGGGGAGGGACAGGCCATGTGGCTGGGGGCCATTTTGATTGCTGCTACAGGGCCTGGCCATGTGCAGGGAGGCAAGTGGCCATTTTGAATGCAGGCATTGTTGTTAGGCCTGCAACCATTTTGCCTACTTTTCAACCTTTATGCCCAGGGGTAGTGAGTTTTGCATGGCCCTAGTCTTTCTGTGGGGTGTCTTGAATTTAAACATCATGGAGGGCATGGATGGAATGGGATTGTGCTGATTTTTCAGTGATTTTCGTTTTTGGGGGCTGTACTTGTGGCCTTTTCACTAGGGGTATTTGAGTCTAGGATGGGCCTAGTCTTTCTGTGGGGTGTCTTTAACTTAAACATCATGGAGGGCATGGATGTAATGGGATTGTGCTGATTTTTCAGTGATTTTCGATTTTTGGGGGGTTCATGGGGAGGGACAGGCCATGTGGCTGGGGGCCATTTTGAGTGCTGCTACAGGCCCTGGCCATGTGCTGGCAGGCAAGTGGCCATTTTGAATGCAGGCTTTGTTGTTAGGCCTCCAACCATTTTGCCTACTTTTCAACCTTTATTTATGCCAGGGGTAGTGAGTCTTGCATGGGCCTAGTATTTCTGTGGGTTGTCTTGAATTTAAACATCATGGAGGCCATAGATGAATTGGGATTGTGCTGATTTTTCTGTGTTTTTCGATTTTTTTTTTTTGTAAAATTTTGTGTTTTTCGATTTTTGACCTGTTGTTGGGGCCTTGACCAGGGGTAGTGAGTGGTGCATGGGGCCTAGTCTTTCTGTGGGCTGTCTTGAATTTAAACATCATGGATGGAATGGGATTGTGCTGATTTTGCAGTGTTTTTCGATTTTTGGGGGTGTTCATGGGGAGGGACATGCCATGTGGCTGGTGGCCATTTTGAGTGCAGCTACAGGCACTTGCCATGTGCTGGCAGGCAAGTGGCCATTTTGAATGCAGGCTTTGTTGTTAGGCCTCCAACCATTTTGCCTACTTTTCAACCTTTATTTATGCCAGGGGTAGTGAGTCTTGCATGGGCCTAGTATTTCTGTGGGTTGTCTTGAATTTAAACATCATGGAGGCCATAGATGAATTGGGATTGTGCTGATTTTTCTGTGTTTTTCGATTTTTTTTTGTGTAAAATTTTGTGTTTTTCGATTTTTGACCTGTTGTTGGGGCCTTGACCAGGGGTAGTGAGTGGTGCATGGGGCCTAGTCTTTCTGTGGGCTGTCTTGAATTTAAACATCATGGATGGAATGGGATTGTGCTGATTTTGCAGTGTTTTTCGATTTTTGGGGGTGTTCATGGGGAGGGACATGCCATGTGGCTGGTGGCCATTTTGAGTGCAGCTACAGGCACTGGCCATGTGCTGGCAGGCAAGTGGCCATTTTGAATGCAGGCTTTGTTGTTAGGCCTCCAACCATTTTGCCTACTTTTCAACCTTTATTTATGCCAGGGGTAGTGAGTCTTGCATGGGCCTAGTATTTCTGTGGGTTGTCTTGAATTTAAACATCATGGAGGCCATAGATGAATTGGGATTGTGCTGATTTTTCTGTGTTTTTCGATTTTTTTTTGTGTAAAATTTTGTGTTTTTCGATTTTTGACCTGTTGTTGGGGCCTTGACCAGGGGTAGTGAGTGGTGCATGGGGCCTAGTCTTTCTGTGGGCTGTCTTGAATTTAAACATCATGGATGGAATGGGATTGTGCTGATTTTGCAGTGTTTTTCGATTTTTGGGGGTGTTCATGGGGAGGGACATGCCATGTGGCTGGTGGCCATTTTGAGTGCAGCTACAGGCACTGGCCATGTGCTGGCAGGCAAGTGGCCATTTTGAATGCAGGCTTTGTTGTTAGGCCTCCAACCATTTTGCCTACTTTTCAACCTTTATTTATGCCAGGGGTAGTGAGTCTTGCATGGGCCTAGTATTTCTGTGGGTTGTCTTGAATTTAAACATCATGGAGGCCATAGATGAATTGGGATTGTGCTGATTTTTCTGTGTTTTTCGATTTTTTTTTGTGTAAAATTTTGTGTTTTTCGATTTTTGACCTGTTGTTGGGGCCTTGACCAGGGGTAGTGAGTGGTGCATGGGGCCTAGTCTTTCTGTGGGCTGTCTTGAATTTAAACATCATGGATGGAATGGGATTGTGCTGATTTTGCAGTGTTTTTCGATTTTTGGGGGTGTTCATGGGGAGGGACATGCCATGTGGCTGGTGGCCATTTTGAGTGCAGCTACAGGCACTGGCCATGTGCTGGCAGGCAAGTGGCCATTTTGAATGCAGGCTTTGTTGTTAGGCCTCCAACCATTTTGCCTACTTTTCAACCTTTATTTATGCCAGGGGTAGTGAGTCTTGCATGGGCCTAGTATTTCTGTGGGTTGTCTTGAATTTAAACATCATGGAGGCCATAGATGAATTGGGATTGTGCTGATTTTTCTGTGTTTTTCGAATTTTTTTTTTTGTACAATTTTGTGTTTTTCGATTTTTGACCTGTTGTTGGGGCCTTTTCACCAGGGGTATTTGAGTCTAGCATGGGCCTAGTCTTTCTGTGGGCTGTCTTGAATTTAAACATCATGGAGGCCATGGATGGAATAGGATTGTGCTGATTTAGCAGTGTTTTTCGATTTTTGGGGGTGTTCATGGGGAGGGACATGCCATGAGGCTGGTGGCCATTTTGAGTGCAGCTACAGGCACTGGCCATGTGCTTGGCAGGCAAGTGGCCATTTTGAATGCAGGCTTTGTTGTTAGGCCTCCAACCATTTTGCCTACTTTTCAACCTTTATTTATGCCCAGGGGTAGTGAGTCTTGCATGGGCCTAGTCTTTCTGTGGGTTGTCTTGAATTTAAACATTATGGAGGGCATGGATGGATTGGGATTGTGCTGATTTTGCAGTGTTTTTCGATTTTTTTGTGCTCTATAACTGAACTGATGTTCCTCTGTCTTCCATTTTTTTTAGGTGCACAAGACTCAAGAGAACCACCAGTGCCAGGAAGAAGTCCTGCAGCGGTGTGTGTGTGCAGCATAACGTCACGCGACGTCACGTCTGGCCTCAGACAACTCTACAATTCGTGCAACTGCGGCCTGCTGTCTGACCTGCTCTGAAGAAGATGGCCCCGCCCCCAAAGAAAGTTCTCCGTAGCTCCTCTAGCAAGAAAGTTGCTAGTAAGGAGCAGAAGAAGCAAGTTACCAAGGAGGCTGGTGTGTCACCCGCCACTTTTTTTGGGAGCAAAAGAAAAAGTACGCCTGCAGCAGCAGGATCTGCTGGGGACCAACCTGAGAGCAGCACCCCTGCTCCATTGGGTTCAGTGCCTCCACCACCACGCCAACTTAAGTCAAAGCCCTTGAGTGCTTCAGAGGCAGTCAGTGTACTTCTCCAATCACCATCGACCAGTGATGTTGGCTCATCGCAAGAAAGTAGCAGCAATGTCCCTGAATCAACACAGGTTGTTGTAACTCATCTGACAAGTGTTGAACAACCACAGCCGCAACAACAACACCATGTGCAAGTACACGCCCAAGTACATGTGGAAGGAGAGGCAGCAAAAGGAGATGCGCAAGCAAAGGTGCATGGACGTTCACAAGTGCCCACAATAGTTGTTCCTCCCGAAGTAGGGGCACATTTGGAAATCGACAATGAAGCTGAGGTATCATTGGAAGCCACTCCTCCTGATGATCATTCATTGTCTTCCACATCCCTAGCAAGGAAAAGATCAAGGGGGGTGTCTACATCTTCTTCAAGCCCACCTCGTTCTGGTGCAAGTGATCTGTCTTGGGAACCACGACAACTGCGGTCTGACAGTGAGGCAGAGGCACACCATGATCTGCCACCGGTACCTAAGCGTAAAAGGAAGGTCGTCCAAAAACTCAAACCTATGGAGTGTGATGAGGCTCAACAAGAAGTGACAGATACTGCTGGTGATGAAGCCTCTCACGATGACGACGAGGCAGTCATCACAAAGGTCACTGCAGCCCCACCGGGCATGCAGCAAAGAGACATTTTGACCCTATCCCGAGAAGCTGCTGAGCGTGATGATGATGTCGGCGAGGAGGCAATGGAAATGGAATCATTAGATTTGGAGTTAAGTAGTACACCAAAACCTACCGCTTCCATATTTCTTCCTCGCAAGAAGGTACCCACCTCGTCCTCGACCTCAATTCGTGGTGGTGAAAGTGCAAAACGTACTGAAGTTCGGCAATCCACATCCTCCACTTCATCTGTCATTAGCAGCAGGACCACCACCACCAGTATCGACGCCTCCTCCGGCGGCGGCCCCCGAAGACATTTCAAGTCTCCAGTTTGGGACTTCTTTAGTGTTTGCCCAAAAAAGGCAAACGTAGCCATTTGTAGCCTTTGTAAGCTTCGATATAGTCGTGGTAAGCTTGGTTCTAACTATGGTACCGGAGGCCAGAGAGGTCATCTTGAGAGAAGGCACCCTCTCGAATGGTTTCCGCACCTAGAGGCGGTCAAGAAAGCCGGAATTGCACGTAATGAAAACGTTGATTTGTCATCTGCTGATGACGAGGAGGTAGAAGAAGACGATCCAAACACTTCACTTACACCCAGTTCCCATGTCAGCAGCACACCCCATGGGAGCCACACTAAGAGTGTGGGAGAGAGTGAGACATCAATGCGGAAAAGTTCATCAGCGAGCGTAACTGGGTCGAAGAGATCATCATCCCGTAAATCATTGGTCCAGGGCAACATTAAAAAGATGTTGTTTACAGAAGCGCAATATGAACGCAACCACCCAATGACCCGTCTGTATAACACTAAGCTGGCTAAAATGCTAGCTCTGGACCTTCTCCCTTTTTCTTTTGTCGAAGGGGTTGGTTTTCTAGAATTAGTGGCAGTGCTCTGCCCTAAATGGAAGGTTCCTAGCCGGTTCTATTTTGCCCGAGTTGCGGTTCCAGCACTACATGAAGATGTTCTGAAGGCGATTGGGGCAGCTTTGCAGAAGAGTGCTGTTCACACTATACATCTGACAACAGACATGTGGACCAGTGGCGCAGGCGCTGATTACATGTGCATCACTGCACACTGGGTCTCTTTTTCAGGGGCTAAAGCAAAGCTAAACGCAGGTTTTGACGCGGACATTGTTTTTAAAGCTGCTCGGAAACATGCAACACTAGCCATGTTTGGTTTGGAGAAACGTCACACAGCAGAAAACATTTTGGATGTCTTTAACACAAAGGTCCTTAACTGGCTGTCCCCAAAAAAACGCCAGGTTGGTTATGTTTCCACGGACAATGGCGCCAATATAGTTAAGGCCATGAGGCTGGGTGACTATTTCAGAGTGCTGTGTTTGGCGCACTGTATAAACCTGGTTGTCCAAAAATTCTTGGGTAATAAAGGCAGTGCAGCGTACAGAGTATTGGACACCTGCCGAAAAATGTGCAACCATTTCAGCCATTCTTTTAAGGCCCGGAAGCAGCTAAGGAGCCTGCTATATCAACGTCAAATGCCAGTGAAAGCACTCATCCAGGAGGTGGTAATACGTTGGAACTCAACCTTCTACATGCTTGAGCGTCTGTATGAGCAGTATACGGTACTCAATCAATATTTCTTTACAGAGGGTACAGAGGACCTGAGGATGGGTGCGGCGCAATGGAACAAAGTTCAAAGCCTGACACGCATGCTTCGTCCTTTTGAGTTCTTCACGCGTGCAGTCAGCAAGGAGGACTGTAATTTGGGAAAAGCTATCCCATTGTTGTACATGCTGGAGCACCAACTGAAGGAGGTGTGTTCTGTGTTTGAAAAAGATGTAAAAAAGAAAGACTCTTTTGTTCTGGCTGCGAAATTATTAGAGCTCCTACAAGGTGATGAACGTCTTAAAATGATCCACTCAGAAGAGCATTACATTTGTGCTACTATTCTGGATCCACGCTACAAATAGGCGCTGGCAGGCCAAGCATTCTTTCCTTTTGATGATGAACATGTTCCAAAGTACAAACTTTGGCTAGCCTTGTCAGCCAAGAGGTTTGAAAGAGAACGGCAGAAAATTGAAGGAAATGGCAGTACATCAGCAGGCCATCCCCAGTCAAAACAATCCACTTCTGCCCCTGTGGCTGTGGCACAAGTGACCTCTCAACCGTTAAAGACACCGGGAACCGGATCATCTGCACCAGACACAACAGAAACATTGGAGGCTGAAGAGGATTGGCTAGCTTGGCTTGGGTTTGGTTCTCAAAAGGTCAGAGGCACAGCAACAGCTAAGCAAAGTGGAGGAACCTTGGATGAGGACCTTGAGTCGATGGTGAAGGACTATCTGAATGGCTCAACAGAGGTCTATGTTAATGCTGACCCATTGGCGTATTGGTATGGGAAAAAAGAATTGTGGCCACAGCTCACCAACCTGGCTTTAAACTACTTGTCTTGCCCACTCGCAAGTGTATCTTCTGAACGTGTTTTCAGTGCTGCTGGTGGCATTGTAACTTCCAAACGGAGCCGCCTCTCGCCCAAAAATGTGGAGAGGTTAACAATGATCAAGATGAATCAGCACCTCATACCACCAGATTTCAGAGTACGAGAAAGCGCGCCAGGTGAAGACGAGGTGGCCAGCAACATAGATGAGGGAATTTCTACTCTGTCAGGTGACACTGAGCTCACCCTGCCTGAATTCGCAGAGTATGATGACGAAGCCTTATTCTTATTCCTGGACCGTGATACCGAGCCCTGAAAATGAGACAACAAATCAATAACTTTCTTTTTCGTCCTTATTCACTTTTATTCCTGTGTGTCTGTCTTTCTTTGTTGTGCACAGTTAATATATTTCAAACTTTAATCAGATGATCACAAAAACAAGCCCATCAGCAGAACTGTCTTCACTGATTTGCTAATTGATTTGAAGGTGCGGCAGTCTGCATTCCTCAGGTTCACAAGTTCAGAAGAACATGCTCCTCTATCCTCCTCCTCCAGACTCCTATTTCCATCAAAGCAGAGGGCTGGTTTACGCCCAATGAAGAAAGACTCAGCACTTGTGGGGGTGTTGTTCTACCTCTTTGCAGGTGAGTTGACGGCTCTGGGACCATTGTTGGGAAGCTCTAATACCGGATAAAAGTGGTTTGGACCCAATCCGAGGCGCAAATTTTTTAGTGTTTTTGCTGACTTGCTTGCCTTTGAGGTGCTCTTAGGAGGGGTTCCGTCTGTTTGTGGGTGAGTTTTGGGGTCTGTCAGCACTGCTGGGACACTCTAATCTTGATTGCATTTGCTTTTCAGGAAATCCGTGGTGGCAACCCCGACTTATGGCCTAGCTACGCAGCGCGTTTTGACCGAAGGCCGAGAAATATTGTAAGTAGGAGATGTTGGTTTTGGCCTGTTTGGGGGTGGTATGTTTTTTCGCGGGTGGGTTGGCGGGTCTTGGGGCATTCCTGGGAAGGTCTAATACCGGGTAGAAGTGGTTGGGACAAAATCCACGCCGATTTTTTTTGTTGCTATTTCTGACATTTTGCTCAATGTAGCGATTTCGGGGGCCTGTTTCGGGGGCTTCCTGGTGTTTGTGGGTGAGTTTCGGGGTCTGGGAGCACTGCTGGGACACTCTAATCTTGATTGCATTTGCTTTTCAGGAAATCCGTGGTGGCAAACCGGACCTATGGCCTAGCTACGCAGCGCGTTTGGACCGAAGGCCGAGAAATATTGTAAGTAGGAGATGTTGCTTTTGGCCTGTTTGGGGGTGTTATGCTTTTTGGCGGGTGGGTTGGCGGGTCTTGGGGCATTCCTGGGAAGGTCTAATACCAGGTAGAAGTGGTTGGGACAAAATCCACGCCGATTTTTTTGTTGCTATTTCTGACATTTTGCTCAATGTAGCGTTTTCGGGGGTCTGTTTGGGGGGCTTCCTGGTGTTTGTGGGTGGGTTTCGGGGTCTGGGAGCACTGCTGGGACACTCTAATCTTGATTGCATTTGCTTTTCAGGAAATCCGTGGTGGCAAACCGGACCTATGGCCTAGCTACGCAGCCCGTTTGGACCGAAGGCCGAGAAATATTGCGAGTATGAGATGTTGCTTTTGGCCTGTTTGGGGGTGTTATGCTTCTTGGCGGGTGGGTTGGCGGGTCTTGGGGCATTCCTGGGAAGGTCTAATACCGGGTAGAAGTGGTTGGGACAAAATCCTCGCGGAAAAGCCTTTTGGCACTTTTTGTAACTTAGGGTTCGTTAGGGTTAGCCCTAGCAGCAGGATTGTATGTGTTTCGGGCTGTTCTACATTTTTGCAACTGAGTTCTGGGGTCTTAGAGCACTCGTGAGAATGTGTAATTTTGGTTGAAAGTCATTTGAAGAAAATCCATGGTGGGAAAGGGGGGATTTGGCATAGTTAAAGAAAGCCTTTGCCACTATTCTTAACTTAGGGTTCGTTAGGGTTAGCAGTATTTCTATTGCATGTGTTTGGGTGGGGGGGTTTTCGAGTCTTGGAGCGATGCTGGCTATGGATACTTTTGCTTGGTTGCTTGCAAGTGGTTTGAATGCAATCCACGGTGGGTAAGGGGTACTTGGGCCTACTTTTACTTTCAAAGTACGTTTTGTCACCAGTTTTCTGCTAGGCCTCGTTTTTTTAGATTTGATTGGGGCCGGTCTTCTACATTTTTGCGACTGGCTTTAGTAAGGGTCTGGGTGGGAGCACTGCTGGGAAGATCTAATTTTGTTCTAAAACACAGTTTACAGGACACCTAGCTTGAGGGGAAAGATCCGCTACATTAATTTGCCCATACTTATTTATCCTTCAAAAGGTGACTCAGACAGAGTACGCACTTTCAAAAATATTGTACTGTCTACTAGGAAAATCAAAGTGTGACTTTTTGCACTCCACAGCCTACATACCTTATATTTATTTATCAGTGGTGTTGTAATATTATATCACTTCCTGTTTTTCATTGAATAATTACAGGCCGGGTTTCAGTCTGTGCAACGGGGAAAAAAGGATGGAGTCAGGCGAGCCACAATTCAGCATCAGGCAGGCAGTGGACAGGGTGTCTTCTGGTGACCAACATCGAGGGACGAAGCGTCGGCTGCAATGGAGGAGTGCCGCTAATAAGAGGATTTTTTTTCTGCAGGCAACTTACTTACCAAATTCAACAGGACAACTACAACAACATACAGATACAGTATCCTTTGTCTTTTTCTCTGACTGTGACTGCATTTCTTGGATCTCTCTCTGCTTCTAAATTGATCCCTTAACACATCACTTAGTCCACTCCACTATCACATCTGCACCACACATAGTCATTTGTAAGTTCTCCTACGTAATTCGCAAGTCGCAGCACGCCACAGCCCGTAGAGGACTGGGATGGCCCCAATGATGAAGCATGTCACCAAGGGGCAACCCTGGTGAGTGAGGGGACACCTAGAAAAAGAGCAATTTCTCCTTTTCTATCTACTATACCTTCCAGACCCACCCCATTGAGTGTTGTGAATGGATTTATAGTGACCAGCAAGGCTCTCAGGTATCTGGCAACAGAGACCTTATGTTGAATATAGTTATCAATAATTCCACACACGCCCTGTACTGTCGCATTCTTTCTTCCACAGTTGTCGAAAGTACTACTTACTTTTCACTGACATGCATGCAGTAGTGCATGCACTTTCAAAGATTGATGTATAGGTTTGTACCCAAAGATTTGTTTATGCTCCCAATTGTTTGTCCATGCTGTGCTATTTTTTCTTATCTCCCAAAACCTTTCCCAAAAACACCCTTACCCATCCATTTTTCAAACCCTAACCCTCTTCCCCTTGGCTGTGTGGTGTTGATTGATGTGTGACTAAATTACAGCAATAAATCCACACACTTGCTGGGGAGGATAAGGTGATAGCAACAGGCTGGTGAAGAAATCCGAGGATATATTCTTACTCTGCTTGACAAAGACCCATGGCTAATGTCAAAGAACTTCAACCGAATTAGTTATACTTTGCCATTTGTTAGGCTACAATGTGGCACTGTTCTAGTGTACTTCTGTCACCTGCTATATTCTCTATTGTACCGTTGTATTGCTCAGGAGGACAAACCAGATTTCATTTTCTTTTTTATCATAGGCATGCAACTGCCACTGTGTCACACCACTAGTACCACCGCTATGAGGAAATTTTATCCGCCCAGGATTGCCAACCTTATTCGCTGTTTCCCGTGGAGCCAGCCCTGGGCCTAGCCCTACTTGCAAACAGAACTTACAGGTAAGATAGGCGTTTGGTTGGAGGTAGTATAATGGAGTATTAGGACAGACAAGAGATTGGATTGACTGTAGTACTACTAAAGTCCTAGGACTATTCAGGAAAACAAACTTACTGTTAAACCCCCACCCACCAGACTCAAAAGCAGTAAAAAACAGGTATGGTCAAATAAAGTTTCAAAAAGTATATTTTTATAGCCCTAAAAAAAGAATCTCCCGCAAGACCCTCCCTAACCCCAACGATTGTCCTTCAAAAGTCCCCAAAAAACCCAACTCCCAATTCCCACCCTACAAAAGTCTCTAAAAAAGGGGTAAGGGACACTATGGTAGGGTGCTGTTGGATTTAGCAGCCAGGGCATCATGCTCCTTGCGGAGGGTGGCAAGTTCGAAGCGGAGGCCCTCCACCAAGTTCTTATAGTTATTGACCTCCTGCTCCAGGTAGGACAGTCTGAGGGATAAGCGGCGCCGGTGAAGGACTGGGTTCTTTTGGACCCAGCGGTGCCAGGGCACAACACCTGAAACCTTCGTGGGTAACCTGCTCCGGCGTACAAGTCACAGAGACACGGGACACTTCCTTCGGCGTCAAAGAGTCAAGGTTTATTTACTGCAGGGAACACAGAAGTCACAGGAAGTACATCGAGTGTAGTTCGGGGAGACTGCTTCAAATTGGTTCTGTGGATCGCTCCTTTTATACAGTTTTTACCCATAGGATAACATTGAACACAAAAGTTTACAACCCGGTTCCCACATTTCGCTCCCAGAGGGGTCGCTTTGGTCACTTTGAAACACACAAGGTCCGGAACATAAGTGCGGAAACATTTGGCGGTTCCCAACTGTAAAAACCCATCTTCCCACCATTAGCAAATTCCAATCGGCAGTAAAGTAGATCGAAATAGGAACGAAGACAGGTGCAGAGGAAGACGGAGACAGTGGGGAGATCGGAAAGGGTGTAAAAGGGGAGGTATCGAGAAGCACGAGATACAGGCATCAAAGGGACGTGCCTAATGAGATGCACGGCTTGAGACAATAAGTCCGTGCGGCAAGATGAGCCTCGAGCGGCGCCATCTGCCTTACAGCAGCAACCCCCTCGTCATAAAGACACTTACAAAGAACATGTGTCTTCCGCAAATATCTTGGGAGTCCCAGGGTCGCGAAGCGGACAGCGTCCGTTCGCTGGCTACTTGAGGGCAAGAGACAAAATGGATGCCGTATCTAAGATGGAACCCGTGGGTACAGATGAAAAGCCCACATAACAAACGAACGGTTTAAGTTAGCACAGCGAAACTGCGCACACTTACTAAACTCGTCATTTGCGGTTCATAGATACCAGACTCGACCATATTCGTGCGAGTCGAAAACACCACTTACAATTGTCACGGAACCTCAGACGCTCCTTTTGCCCTCATGTAGGCAAGCACTAGTCGGAATCATATTCAATATTCATCAGACCATCAAGATGTCGTTGTAGCATGGCTCTGTCCAATCGAGTCCCCTTGGTAACAGATGGTTGTCTCATACACGTTGTAGCACAGAGGCCACATAAGGCAGGACCACACTGCACACAAAGGCAACACGTGAACAGGAACACTATCACAACCCCGATGATCATCAGAATCTTCCAACCCCAAGTCGATATCAGGCCCCAAAACCATCCAAGTAGTGTCCAATCCCCTACATCCACGTGTATGGATTCGGAGATCTTATGCAACTTCGAGATGGCTTGATAGACAGTAGGAGCATTATCTGGAATGAAAATGCAACAGCTCGAATGGAGGCGAGCTTTTAAGCTGCTTTTCATTAGTGAACATACTATATTCCCCTCTACTTAGGACCCTATAGGCTTGTACCTCTTCTTTAGGGATAAGAAAAGGATCATGGATCTCATCTTCCATATCCTCTATTGCCATCGATAGCAGCCTCTGATACGAGGTAGGACCAGAGTTGGGGGAACGTTGTTCTTGAGTGGGGTGGAAACCCAGTGCACTTCGAAACATTGTTTGGAATGCTCGAGCTGACCCTTGGGAACTATACGGTAACACCAGATATGGAATTCCCTTACCCGTAGTATGTGGCATCAACCCACACACCCAACAATTAGTAGTGTTAACCACTAACTGATGCTGATGGAGGAGCTGAATAAAGGAATTGTTGCGGAATTCTACACGTCTAGCCTGCTCGTGTTCCGGTAACATATGAAAGGAATGAGGAGAAGCAGTAGAAGTAGTAGAAGTAAGGTTAGGGTAAGGAGTAGGAGTAGGGGAAGCAAGCAAGAAGTAAGACATAGTGTAATACACCCCACCCGCCAAAAATGCAGAAGCAGTCAAAAACAATACAAACAATTGGAATATAAAACATTTGGTACGACTGAGTTTCTGCAGCTTGACTCTGTACGCCTGAGCTCCTTCCAAATCATTCAGCTTCGAAAATGCCATTCCCTACGACCGTCCGCAACGTTTCTTGACGCACTCCGTTCTGTGCAGCAATAGTCAATCCCCAGGAGTTCCTAGGAACCGACGGCCTTTAACCTAGCGTCAAGACCTACTGTCCAGAAGGAAGTACGCGCGCGGCCCTACGGCCTTCAATACACAATATGTATATATATAAGCACAATTTTTCTCAGCTGTGGAAGTAAAAAGATACAAGGAAGGAAGCTTGATATATGTACAAAAAATTTCAATGATACGAATGTTCAAAGTTGATCATGGGAAACGAGGATATTGCAGTTATCAATTTCAGCAAAGCAAAAATATTTTATTTGTCCTTAGTGTGAGATCGCAAAGAATATCGATGTTTCCCGGGACGTGTCTGCTCGTCGAACAAAGGATCCGTTGAAGAGACAGCGTCCTGCTGATCAGTTGGTTGATCTGGTCTTGAGTCTTTTGCTGACAAGTGTTCAACAGTGGCTTTCTGCTGCGCTGAGAGTTCTCCAACAAGCTGCGCGTCGCTAAAAGGTACAAACGCCGGCAATGTTTCTGTTTCTGTTGACGCAATGCCTTTCCTTACCCACGGGTCTGCCGGCAAAGGAATAGGGACTCGCTTACAATGGGTAGCATGTACCCAATTTTTCCGCCCCTCAAGACGAACGGCAGTCCTCGTGGCCAGGAGTACCTGGTAAGGTCCGGTGAATCGGGGGTCCAGATTGTTTTTGCGTGAGAAGTTACGAGTAACCACCCAGTCCCCGGGCTGGAGCTGGTGGCCTGGACCCTCCGTCTGCGTCGGCAAGGCGTCGTAAACCTGTTGATGAATTAACCTCAGTTTAGCAGTCAAGTCATGTAAGTAGTCAATCAACATCGGATACTCAAGATCAGAGAATATTCCTGGCCTAGGAACCCCCCACACATTCGCAGGACGGCCGAACACTATTTCATAGGGACTAAGCCCTATTCGGGAGTGTACAGTCGCCCTAGTTGACAGTAATGCTAGAGGCAAAGCGTCAGGCCACGAAAGTCCAGTCGTAGCCTGAATCTTCGCTAGCTTTAGTTTAAGGGTGCCATTGTACCCCTCAACTAATCCAGCTGACTGAGGATGATTGGCGCTGTGGAATTTCTGATTAATTCCAAGGCCCTTACACACACTCTTCATCACACTTCCAACAAACTCACTTCCGTTATCTGACCACACGACTCTAGGCATTCCATACCGAGGAAAGTATTCCTTCAGTAGGATTTTCGCAGTAGACAAAGCAGTATTATCTTTGAGGGGATAGGCCTCAATCCATCGGGAGAATGCGCAAACCACAACCAGAACGTATTTCAGGTTATTGCATCGCTCCATATGGATGAAGTCCAATTGGATCACCTCAAAGGGATACGAAGGAGGAGCAAAACTGCCAGGGGGAGTTGGGGTTCCTTTGCCAGGATTGTACATTATACACACCATACAATTCTTCACCAGACGTTCAGCACATTTCGTAATGCCATCATTCTTCCACACAGCAGCCAACAACTTGCAAATACCTTTCGCGCTAATATGTGCTAACCCATGTGCCATTGTCACAACGGCCAGCACATACGCATCAGGCAACATCCATCTTTTCTGATCTGACAAATCAATCCAGCAACCATTCACATCCAACTTTCCCGTACTTTCTTTCCACTTCGTCTTTTCAGTATCAGTGGCCTCATTCTGTATTGCTTTCACACTCTCTATAGTATCCTCACACATACTCGATTCTGTAGGCCACCTAACCGAACTCGTCACATACATTCGAGTGCTAAGGTTCCGGGCAGTCTCCTTAGCAATCTCATCTGCAAACGCATTACCACGACCCGCATCATCCGTCACTTTACGATGCGCACTACACTTAACAATCGCAACTTGTGCAGGTAAAGTCAATGCGTCCAAAAGATCGTTCACAAGCTGGCCATGCTGGATTTTCGTGCCATGCGACGTCAAGAAACCACGCTCTCGCCACAATCGTCCAAAACTATGCGCTACACCGAAAGCGTACTGGCTATCGGTGTACACATTCACACGTTTCCCTTTTGATAACACACATGCTCTAGTGAGAGCAATCAGCTCTGCAGCTTGGGCAGAATTCTGATTCAATCTCGCAGTCTCAACAACAGTATTCAACGTTACAACAGCATAAGCAGTAGTCACATCGCCATTCGGCAACTTAAAACATGACCCATCCACATACAGAGTGCCATCCGGGTCTTCCAATGGGGTGTTTTTAAGGTCCACACGACCTTTTGTTTCCTCTTCTGTCCGCAAGTAACAGTCATGTTCTGCTACTTCATCTGACTCTGCACTAATTGGTAACAAAGTTGCCGGATTTAGGACATTACAACGTTTTATCTGAATGTGGCTTGCCAAGAGCGTCAATTCGTACCCAGATAACCTTGCACTCGTCAAGTGCTGAGTTTTCGTTCGATTCAAAAGAGTATCGACTGCATGCGGAACCATCACCGTAAGCATATTATCCATGACCAATCCTGCTGATTGTCGGATGGAGACCGCAGCTGCCGCAGTTGCTCTCAAACAACTCGGCAATGCTCTAGCTACTGGGTCTAAGGTCGAGGAAAAATATGCACATGGACGTTGCTTACCACCAAAAGGTTGCGTTAAGACACTCAAAGCACAACCTTCCCTCTCGTGAACATATAACGTGAACGGCTTGCTGTAATCAGGGGTACCTAACACAGGAGCCGAACACAATGAATCACGTAATTCAGAAAAACTTTTCTGACATTCTTCCGTCCATGGTAAAGGAGTTGAAACATCCTTGCACGTAAGAGCCACCAATGGTTTCGCTAGCAATGAAAAATTAGGAATCCACTGCCTACAGTACGACGTGATACCTAGAAAGGCACGCACATCTCTCTGGGTTTGTGGCACAGCCATTCGCGCAATCGCTGCAATTCTCTCTGGGGTCAATCTCCTTCCCTCCTTTGACAATAAGTGACCTAGATAGGTTACTTCTTGACAACAATATTGGAGTTTAGAAGGTGACACCTTGTGATTTAACTCACAGAGATGTTGCAGCAACGATACCGTAGCAATTTTGCAAATGTCCTGAGTATCAGCAGCCACCAATAAGTCGTCGACGTATTGGATTAAAGCCGCACCAACCGGCAACCTAAACGCATCCAGTTGACCCTTCAAGGCTTGACTGTAAATCGATGGACTCTCACAGTAGCCCTGAGGAGCGCGTTTAAACCGGAAGCTACGTCCACCGAGAGAGAAACCGAAAAGGTCCCTGCTCTCTTCGGCAATCGGGATGCTGAAAAACGCATTTTTCAAATCAATCACCGAGAACCACGAAGCAGTAGCTGGAATCAGAGTCAGTAGCGCCGTGATGTCAGGCACAACAGGGAATTGAGGAACCACAATTTTATTAACCTCCCGTAAATCGATAACAAAACGATAAACAGGCGGTTTGGTAGGATCAGTACGTTTAAGAATGGGCAGTACAGGGCTATTGCACACGTTTCCCCGAGTCTCCTCAATAACATCTTTCTCGATCAAATCATAGATGATCGCTAACAAAGCTCGTTCACCATCAAGGGAGATACGGTATTGGGGAATACGTGGCAATCGCACATTCGATTTCAACTGAACAACATAAGGGGAGATATCAAGTAGGCCCACGTCATTCGGACCCGTCGCCCACAAAGACGCAGGAAGAGAATTCAATTCCAGTGGAAGCTTATCGAGAGACAAATACATGGGAGAGACTACTCTCTCTCCGAACGTAAGCTTTACACCCGCAGGAGAACAATACAAAGTTGCATACAAACGTTTAAGCAAATCCAGACCCAAAAGATTTTCGCCACAACCAGTAGTCAAAATCAATGGAGCTTCGAGCTCACGAGGCCCAATTTTAAGGGGCAAAGGGCGCGAAACTGGATTGCTAACGGGGGCGCCAGAGAATCCAACGGAAACATTTGTTAAGCCAGACAAAGGTGCGCCAGGGAGTTTCGAATGCATGATAGAACTTTTCGCTGCACCAGTGTCCAACAGAAAAGGCTCAACGACGCCCGATGTAGCAACTGCGACGTAAGGCCCTCTCTGATCAACCGGAACTGATACCACTCCCTCTCCTTGTCTTTGGCTGTCCTAGTAATTACTATCGTCAGTTCCCTGATCGACGTAATAATCGTCTACATTATACTGCGCAGATCGTCCTTGCGATGATCCACGTTGATCGAAACAGTTATTAGAATTTGATGAATGGTCACAGCGGTCATTCTGAGCACCACGACCTCTACCACGTGATGCGTGCTGTGAACCACCACGGCCTCCTTTAGATGAATTACCACTATTACGGTCATTTAAAGCAGGACAATTAAATTTAATGTGTCCCTCCTGTCTACAATAAGCACATTGATTGTACCCTAACGAAGATCTTTGGAAAGAGGAATCATTACGCGGCTGCGATCGATTCGATTGCGTCTGCGATCTATTCTGTTGAGGCGCATTCTGATTAGAACGCGGCGGATACGCTTGTTGTAACAACACTTTAGTTTTGAGCTCTTTCGTCTTTTTATCAGCACGGTCAGTTTCCTCTTTTTCTCTATTTTCGTAATATTGTGCCGTAGCCAATATCTGAGCTGAGGTAGAAACGGCCCACGCACTTTCTGAATTCTTCAATTTATTGCTCAAGTCGGGCAATAAGTTCGATACGAATTTATCCACAAACAACCTCTGTCCACCCTCAGTACCCATATCCTGTCCACTATGATCAACGAATGCTTCCTCAAACCTCGTGAAGAAGTCTGATACACTCTCATCTTTCTTCTGCTTACAGGCTGACAACTTGTCCCAATTTACCCTCATAGCTGGCATAAGCGTTTTCATTAATGTAATGATTCGCTGGGGGAGATCAGCAATCAACTGATCGGGTTTAGCAGCAGCCACTTGTCCAGCGTCTGCCGCTGTAATGGCATTCCAATCACCACCTAATTCATTTGCGTGATCTTGGTGACGAATCTTAGCCCATACCGGTTGCGGTACGACATTGCCAAACAACATGTCGATATCGGCAAGATTCATTACCGTAGCGTCTACGAGCTGCGATAATTCCTTATAATACCCTGCAGGATTTTTGCGAGGATCGGGCAAAGATTGTTTCACCTGAAGCACTTCCGATCTTTTCCATGGGAGGTGTATCCACACTCTCTGGAAATGTGCCGGAACTGGCTGGGCACCAGTATTATCAGCTGGTATCCAAACCGGCGGAACTTCACGCATAGGATATTGGCCAGACTCATCTTGTTTTTCAATGTCCTCAACGAACAATGCATGAGGAATAGGAGCGGGACGAAGAGATAGCAACCGCTCAATAGCACGTCGGACATTAGTGTCGACTATCAGTCCAGTTGCGAACTGAAGCCGAAGTTCAGACAGGGCGGTCAACACCTCGTCAGGCGCATAGGCCACTATCTGATCATGTAAGAACTTGCACATTTCGTCAAACACATATCTCTGAGTTGGTATGTTGAATTGATCAAACGTTTCGAGGACAACACGAGGTGGATTTCTAACAGGGTTTACCATCCAACCCATCGCCATGTTGTATAGCGCAACACGTTCTCTATTACCAGGAAGCTGGCTACGTCTCTGAGGACCATCAGAACCAGCAGACCCAAAAACAGGTCCGAGCGACTGAAAGAAGTTTGTCGCAATGGGAGAATCACGATTACGAGTAGAGGGAGAAGAGTAAGACACAGGACTAACAAGAGAAGGAGTAGAGACATTAGCAACAACAGGGGTTAACAACACAGGAGCAGTAGCGGGAGCAGGAGTATGTGGAAGCGGAGGAGCAGTAGGAATAGAAACAGGCAAAGGAGCAGGAATAGTTGGAAGAGCGGGTGCAGGTTGAGGAACTGGTGGAGGAATAACAGGTGGAAGAACAGGTACGGCAGGGACCACAGGAGCTGCGGTACCCTGTACGTACGGAGGTGGCGACTTCATAAGATAGGACATTAAAGAATCCTCAACTGCCTCTTCCTTCTTATCCGACTCCGTAGGCAAAGCAGGATAGCATTTATCTATGGACATACGCTGTAGCCTCTCAAACACTTCCTTATCCTTATCCTCCTTATCACGCTGAAACTGCTCAGCTTTCTTCACTATGGTAGCAACAGTATCTCGCTGACTACGTTTATTCTGTCTGATCTCTTTCTGTCGGGCTTCTTTGCGCCACAACCGAAAGGCATCAAACATGGCCGGCCTAGATTTACGTTCGAACAACTTTATTTCCAAATTATCTAAGATCGACGCTTCGAAGCTACCGTGAGGTGGCCAACGAAGATCGCCGTCTTTCTTTGTATATTTTATCCAATAATCGTTAAAAGCAATCGGGCCTAGCCCATGTTTGCTATATAAGTCATAAGTAGGAGTTCCAACCGGAGGTATCGGACACGAGTCCTCCAGCAGGGAATCCGCACCACAAGGTCTAAAACAACTGAACAAAGTACTGCGACCAGGCATCTTGCACACTAGCCGAGTTTCACAAACTTCAAGGGTTACGGGATTTACCAAGTCCCAGCAAGAACAAAACCCTCGGTCTTTGGCGGCTGCAGTCGTCAAACAAATACAACAACAAAGTACGCTAGCAAAGTGTCACCGACAAAAACACTCACACAGCGTGTACAACAAAAACACTCGCTAAAGTGTTTACAACAAAAACACTCGCTAAAGTGTTTACAACAAAAACACTCGCTAAAGTGTTTACAACAAAAACACTCGCTAAAGTGTCAACAACCAAGAACTCTGGGAGCGACCCACAAATACTTAACTCAAAGATCAATGGCGTCCTCAGGAAGGCCCGTCAATCGTCTCGCTATACCAAGGTCTACGCCAGGCGCCAAAACAGGTCTACAGTCAGGGCAGCAGTCCGTCGCAGCCGTCAGGAGGCGGGAATCTTCGCAGGAAAAGTCTTCGGGCCACTTATTTCGACAACAGGATCGATGAAGCGGGGTGCACCTTCCCTCGGAGATTTCACACGAAGTTCCTCACGATCGTCGGGCTTGGACCGGTACCACTGATGCAGCCCCACGTGTTGGGCGCCAACTGAAGGACTGGGTTCTTTTGGACCCAGCGGTGCCAGGGCACAACACCTGAAACCTTCGTGGGTAACCTGCTCCGGCGTACAAGTCACAGAGACACGGGACACTTCCTTCGGCGTCAAAGAGTCAAGGTTTATTTACTGCAGGGAACACAGAAGTCACAGGAAGTACATCGAGTGTAGTTCGGGGAGACTGCTTCAAATTGGTTCTGTGGATCGCTCCTTTTATACAGTTTTTACCCATAGGATAACATTGAACACAAAAGTTTACAACCCGGTTCCCACATTTCGCTCCCAGAGGGGTCGCTTTGGTCACTTTGAAACACACAAGGTCCGGAACATAAGTGCGGAAACATTTGGCGGTTCCCAACTGTAAAAACCCATCTTCCCACCATTAGCAAATTCCAATCGGCAGTAAAGTAGATCGAAATAGGAACGAAGACAGGTGCAGAGGAAGACGGAGACAGTGGGGAGATCGGAAAGGGTGTAAAAGGGGAGGTATCGAGAAGCACGAGATACAGGCATCAAAGGGACGTGCCTAATGAGATGCACGGCTTGAGACAATAAGTCCGTGCGGCAAGATGAGCCTCGAGCGGCGCCATCTGCCTTACAGCAGCAACCCCCTCGTCATAAAGACACTTACAAAGAACATGTGTCTTCCGCAAATATCTTGGGAGTCCCAGGGTCGCGAAGCGGACAGCGTCCGTTCGCTGGCTACTTGAGGGCAAGAGACAAAATGGATGCCGTATCTAAGATGGAACCCGTGGGTACAGATGAAAAGCCCACATAACAAACGAACGGTTTAAGTTAGCACAGCGAAACTGCGCACACTTACTAAACTCGTCATTTGCGGTTCATAGATACCAGACTCGACCATATTCGTGCGAGTCGAAAACACCACTTACAATTGTCACGGAACCTCAGCCGGTGTGCCTTGCAAATCCTGTGAGAGGCAGCTGCTTTCTTTGCTGCTCGGCGGTGGCGTTTGGCTTTGGTAGCCCGGCTCAGTACCGCTGGAGCACTGCGCTGGCTGGCAGCCCGCACGGAGGAGGATGCAGCTGTCCCAGTGGACATTGTTGTTGTACCAGACTGCGTCTCCTCCTCCTCCAGGGCCACCAGCCGCCGATATTCAGCGACAGTGGCATCCAGCCTCCGTTGCCGGGCCATTCGAGCCAGCTCCTTCCTCCTTGATGGTGTCTTGGATTTGAAAGGAGCAACTACATGAAAAAAAGAAAGACATAGTCTGTAACCAATGCTCCTTAAGATTAACACAAAATGATTGAGCAGAAAGTTGTCACAGTACAAGTAGCAAATTGAAAGCACAGTACATAACTATTGAGGACAGTATCTATGTAACCTCCGACTTCTTCATCCTTGCTCTAACATTAGTGGGAGTTTAAGGAACAAATTCTACGAGCACTATGGACTTCCATTACAGTCGACTATGACAGTACACCACTCTTCTTCTTCTTCTTCTCTCTTGTTTAGGAAAATTGATACGTTATCTTATGCAAGCCGGCATAATGCCAGCGCAGTGAACTTGCACCCGAGAAAAACAGACGCACACCATGGTGAGTGAGACAGACTTGCGTTACTGTACCGGTCCAGTACATGCAGGTGGTGAAGCTCTTACTTTTCTATTACGGGTGGCACTGAGAATACTCTGTTAAAAGGGCTACTGCTTAATTAATTTAGCTTTCACCCTACAGTGCAAATGAGTATTAGAAAAGGAAAATGAAGAAGCTAAATTATCTGATTATCTATCACTTCACATGGGATGTATTTGATGACATATGGGATGACTTTAGGTGCTTTGCTTATTATTGAGTGAACAGTGATACCCCTACACATGAATGACGTACTACTACTAAACTAAAGTTATTAAGAGAGGTAGGGAGTGTCCGCCGTAATAACCGGATATATGCTGTGCTTGCAGTTGCAATACAAACTACTGCTACTATTCATGGTAGTATTTGGACAACGTTACAACTTCTTTTCTTTTCCTTTCCTACACTGGAACGGACGTGCGGTGCGGTGTTACATGCTCTTCAAAGTAACACTTAGTTCATCCAGTGACCGTCTACTCTCTCTAGATACACATATGCTATCTAAGAGTCAGATAGTACCATGAATGATCCAGGCATCCATCCATTCAAAGTATATGCACACATACAGTTTCTGTCTCACCCACCCAGGCTGTTCTCCTTCCACCCATCCTTGCTTCATCATTCACCCAGCCATGCACCATGCCATATTCTTTCCTTCCCAGCCACCTCGGGGACCAAGCAAACACATATCATTCTTCTTTGCCAGTCATCATTACATTTCTCGTCCTTCCACACTTACTTACACCCTTCTTTCGCTTTTCGTTCATCCCATCCATCAAGTTCACCTCAGATCTGATTGGGATTCTTCTCGCCAAAAACTTCACAGCTAAGCCAAAGTACATTTAGAGGAGGCTACTACCTGGTTTATTTATAATACGCCAGTGCAGAAAGCACACTCTGCAGTCTTCAATCTCAATGACTAAGGAATGTATAGCTTACCTCTGCCCGCCACCACCGTGTGAACCCTCACAGGCATGTCCTTGTCCGGCACTTGCACCGCCTCCTCCCCAGAGTTGTCCTCCTCGTCCAATGCCACCACCACCTCCGCGCTGGCCCCGTCTTCAGATGTTCCACCTACAAAGTACATTTAATAATGTTAGAATACACCACTCACTACTATATAATATTTGGTCTAGGAGGAAGAAAGAAATGTGAAAAAAAGCAGTATACAATTTAATAATTTATGACTGTGTACTCTAAAGTAAAAATGTCCCTTTTTCCCGGGAAGGCTGTTGTCTTGCTGCACTTTTTGGCACAACTGATGAATGTTTGCTTTTTACTTTTTAACACGCAACACTTTTTCTCCTAACAGACAGAAGCTTGACTTCTAAGAACACGAGCAGGATCAAGTTCAAACCATGTGAGAGCTCGGCGCGACCACAAGAAATGTGTCCAATTAATCGTCAGCACTAAGCACTTTTCCATTTTCAGTTACACGTTCACTTTTATGAAAAACTTAATTTTAATAAATGGGTTTACTTTTAATAAAGCTTTTAAACTTAAATGGACTCTGTGGTTTTTGGTCCTCCAGACTAGAGTGGATGAGCAAAAGGTTTTGGAATTTTTGCAAGCATGAGTCCGTGCCTCTGCCATCGGTGACTTTGGGAGCTAAATGACTCTGCCACACTATCTAGTCAGTAAGGAGATTGGGGGTTCAACTACAAAGTCTGTTATCACTGAGGTATGTGGAAAGTCTAACAGCACCTATTATAATTGATAAGCTAAGCAATGCATTATTTAGTGTCCATAGTTCTGTTTGTGCAGATTTGTCCCTGCAACAGTAGTAGAATGGATTGTCCTCCTATCCAAACCAAAAGTAAAGTAGTATCTTATTCATTCTTGGTGGTCATTCACCTTTTTATTGTTGGCAAGGGTCAAAGCATAAACATTTAGAATACTTGAAAAGACATTATGGACAATCCCAGAGGACTGCACTCAGTGCATATAGAGCTATTGCTGACTAGAATGGGAGTCCAATGGAAATGCCAAATGTGCAATCTTAGTTAGCTACACAGACAGACTAATAAGAATAATCTAGTAATACCACACGGAGTCATAGTCGAGGCAGTATAAGAATTTAGATCCTGTCTACAAGAAGATCAAAGACGATTTAGAAAAAATCAAATGAGGAACGCTAGGAAAAAATAAGTACTCTATATTAAAATTAAAACTTACTGGGGCCAGCAAAGGAGCCCTCGCCTGCCCGGTCCTGGCCTGCATCGTCAACAGCACACTCCTCCTCCTCCTCCTCCTGTGTCCTCCTCTTGCCCCTGGGGGAAGCTGATGTACAACATGAAAGAAAGAAAAACAGAAAACATGGATGATATTTCTCAACCAAATCAAACATTTCAAAAGAACTAACAAAATATTTTTGCGAAATAGCAAATAGGGAACGACTCCACGGGATATAATATTGACCAATCTCATGTGGTCGACTACGTTATTACTTTAGTATTGCTTGATTTGCGGACCGTCGAATTGGAAACTACCCTATGTAACTCACTATTAAACAAAGTACTAAAAAGGTTTGCCTAGGATTGGCAGGCAGCAGTCCGCAGCATGCAAAGTGACAGCCAAAGTCCATTGTGATTGAAGATCAGCGACAACACTAAAGTTTCCTACTACATTAACCAGTCATTAAAATACTCAAACTATTAATCCACCACCACTATTTCTTCTTATCGCCATGTGTACAAAGGAAGGACTGGACTTGAGTCTGTAGGGGCTGATTTAGAAGCCCCTTGCGGCTCTTTTGCTCCATTGCTGCGTGACTTTTGTGACGCAGCGACAGCACAAAAGAGGCGCAATGGTGCGGCGTATATTAACAACGTGACGCATATGGGAGATGCATCACGTTGTAAAGCCCTGCGCCAATAGGGGGCGTTCCGGCGCAAGGGAGGGCGTTCCTGCGCAGGAACGCATCCTAAAAGTGGCTGAGGGAAATCTACAAGATTTCAATCAGTCACTTTGAGGACAATGATGCGTGACTCAAACACTGCGCCTGCTTGAAGCAGACGTACGGCTTGACGCAGCATTGGGGAGATAGGGCACCCCAGAGCATTGATGGAGCTGCACCATCGTTGCGACGCAACTCCAGCAATGCGCCGCCTTTACGGCACAGATGCGTAACGCTTTAGTGACGTTTTGGGCCCATGGTGCGCCGCATTGTAAATACGGCGCACCATGGGTGATGGTGGCGTGACGCACAATTTCTGGCGCATCCCTTCTACTTTGCAGGGATGCGCCAGTAATTAAAAATCAGAACCTTAGTGTGTAGCATTACGCAGTTCTTTCTACTACACTCATACATAATTTCACAGGCCAATGAAATGAACACAAAATCTAAAACAAATAAGCATAGTAGCAACACTACTGAGAAGAAGGAGAGCAGTGTACCTGAAATGCACACAAGATTTTGAAATATAATTTACCTACAATGTAATGAGCAGCATTATTGCTCTTGGTAAAAAACAAAAATTTGCAATAGAATAACACAGCAGGAGAAAACATAGTAGTAAAGAAAAAGCTACTACTACTCACCAAGCCCGGGGATCTCAAGGCCAAGGAGGTCGAGCAGATCTCGCTCACGGGTCAGGACATCCGTCCAGCGGTGGGTGGCCTGGTTGTAGGTGCGCCAGACCCGAGAGTGGTGGTAAATGGCCTGGCACACCTTCTCCCACCGCTTCCGGCGCTCCCGGACCCCGTACCCGGCACTGATCTTGCCGCCTCCCATGATGGTCCTGGGGAGGCGGCGCTGAACATAAAAAATGAGTTGGCCCACCTCCTCCGGGGTAAAGATCTCCCTGGGTACGACCTCCTCCCCCCTCAAACGCCCGCACGGGAGCCGGACACGGGGTGCGGGACCCTTCCCCTTCTCGGGATGCTTCCCGGCTTCCTTCACCATGGTTTGGGCGGAAAGGAATAAAGAAAATAGAATAGGGAAGAGAAGAAAAGAAAAGAGTTTAAAAAAGTAGTTTAAAATTAACCAAAAGTAGCAGTAAACACAAAAATATAGGGCTAGAAAAATAGAGGGATAGATAATAAGTAAAATAGATCAAAAAAAACTTCAAACAAGCAAAGGATGGCAGAGATTGACAGAGGATACAAAGACCATGCCCAGAACCATAGCAATGAATGAGAAACAAGATGGCCGCGCCCGTTCACGACCGCGCGGGTAAGTTCGCGCGAGATTTTCCTTGCGAACACGCGCGAAACTGTACTGGCAAGCCGCAGACTTTGCGAGATTACACTTCGCGCCCGGAAACGGAAATACGTCAGGCAAACAAGATGGCCGCGCCCTTGAACGACTGCGAGGGCAACTTCGCGCCTTGCGCTACGAGCGGCTCGCAAAAACGCACAAAACCTTGCCAACTAACACGCCGCTAAAAAAACAAATTGCATATTCGCACGGATTTGCGGTTTCCGAATCCGATCTCGCGCGTGTTCGTGCCCCGCGAACCCCACGAAATTGCAGAAAAACAAGTTTTTCAAAACTGAAAGCACTCGGCAGGGGCAAGAGTTCAAACTCATCATTAGTAACAATTCCCTGTAGAACTTCCTGACTGGGGCCCCTCCAGAATTCAGTTGCTAGTTGCAAAAATTGTATGACCCTGCTCTGACCCTCATAGCAGGCTCATAGAATAGCTACAAGTAGGCCACAAAGGTCCTGGGGAAAAAAAATGCACTGCAACAGAAAGCAAAATTACAGATAAGGAAGCAGGTGCCAGACTGGAATTTTAAAACAGTGACACATTAATAAACTAACCCCAAATTAATTCATGTCAGTTGAAGCAGGGCTGGTGTGCTTGCTTTTCCCCCCCCCCATAATCTACAGTAATGATGAACCAGAGGGTGGCATTGATGTAACAGAGGGTTGCAGTGGTGAAACAGAGGGTGCTGGGAACCTGTGATGATGAACCAGACGTAGAAACAACATAATCGCGACCGTTGCGTGCCGAAATGTAAGTTCGCAATTGCGAACTGGTACGAAACCCTCGCGAACTGGCAGAAATCCTTGCGAACACAAAAAAATCCGCAAATTCGCAAGAATTCACGGATTTTGCGGATTGCGAGTTCGCAAATCCGCAAAATTCGCGAACGCGAGATTTGCAAAATTCGCCCATGCTTAACCCCTACGCTATCCAGCGCTTTCCCTACTTTTGCACTCACTGGAGTGGGAATAGTACATTTTACCCCTACGCCATCCAGCGCTTTCCCTACTGTTGCACTCACTGGAGTGGGAATATTAATTTTTACCCCTACGCTATCCAGCGCTTTCTCTACTGTTGCACTCACTGGAGTGGGAGCAGTCATTTTTACCCCTACGCTATCTAGCGCTTTCCCAACTGTTGCACTCACTGGAGTGGGAATAGTGAATTTTACCCCTCCGCTATCCGGCGCTTTCACTACTTTTGCACTCACTGGAGTGAGAATAGTAATTTTTACCCTCCTGCTATCAAATGTTTTAATTACTAATGTTTTTATTTTGTTATTAAGGGGCCGATTCTGATTCAGCAATATCCTGTACAAATAGCCAAATGTAGCATTTTTCCTGCACAAATCGTATCCTCAAACGTCCCCGTACGTATGATGTAGTAGTAGGATGCGTACCCAAAGCAGTTCTCTGTCTGAATCGTACCAAAGCCCGTACAACTCAATAATCTGTACGAATCACATTCGGAATGAGAGTGTACGCAATGTCCGTACGGATTGAAGCATCATTTTCCGACCCAGCAAGTACGATTCGTCCAGTCAACACTCCGTACAACTCTTTTTTTTTGAGAGCTCAAAATGTCTGGAAAAGCAGAATTCAACTCGAAATGTGTGCAAAACGGACCCCGGTACGGTTCGTACACCCCATGATCATAGGGGTAAAAACCGTACCCCTATGATCATGGGGTGTACGAACAATACTCTATGATCGTAGGTGTACAAACCATACCCCTACGATCATGGGGTGTACGAACCATACCCCATGATTGTAAGTGTACGAACTGTACCCCTACGATACTTGGGGTGTACGAACTGTACCCTATGTGATTGTGTGGCTCTCCGTACGAATTACTCATACGCGACGTTTACTGTACGAATCGGGTACTCATTCCCCGGCCCGGATCGTATTTGTCGGGTCGTACGGCATGTTTAAGATTCGCACGGTTCATTTTCAGGGTCCGTATCGTACGGATTTTCCCTTGCTTTTCGTACGGTTCGTGACGATTCGGATATATTTGTATGATTCGTACGGAAACGGCTACGAATACGAATTGTCATATGGATTTGTTTCCCGAATCGAAATCGACCCCTAAATGTACGTAATATTTTTTTAGGAGTTTCATGTGCTAATTAAATATAGAATATTATATTTTATTTTAAAATGTTTATATATGTTTTTATTTAATTTTTTTATAATTAGTACATTTTATAAATTAAAAAAAGATAATAGTTAATAAATTGTATTTAAGTAAATGTATGTATATGTACACTTTTTGTGTTTATATTTATTATATTAAATTTATTTTTTATAATTAGTTCAAATATATATTTAATTTAATTTGTTAATAATAATACTATTATTTAATTACTTTAATTTAAGTTACGTTATTTTTTAAAGTCAATATTTTTCACATCGATATTTTTTACATCGATATTTTTGAGTCGATATTATTGTACTTACCTGTTTAAGTATAGGGAGTCAATATTTTCGTAATCAATATTTTTACATCGATAGTTTTGTTGGCTATATTTTTGTTTTCGATATTTAAACATGGAACCCAAGGAGCCGTCAGGGTGCATAGAGTGCCTTAAGATGGTCATAAAAGGCTGAATTAATTTCTGCTTGTGTATTGACCAAATGTCCTGTCTGGTTACGAATACTGGTTATACTTGGCGAGTCAGGTCGATCCCTTACTAAGCGGGCAAGCAGTGTACCGGATCTATCTACGTCAGTGTGTTTCCGTTGGAGATACGCCCTATAGTCTATTGTCCGTAATGTCTCTAGCGTTTCATCATGGTCTATGTGGGCGGATTGCCCCCATTTTTCCGGGATCAAGGGCTGCCTCCCTCTCCAGTGTCTGTAGCCTATCCTCAACATCTTTTAATCTCTGATGTACCTCCTGCCTGGCCTCCACAAACTGTCTGATTGTCGCCCCTAACCACTACTTTCTGAACATCCCATTCGATCTGATTAGAGGAAGCTGTGTTGCAGTTTTCGTTCAAGTTGTTAGAAATAACATTGGACAGTGTTGTGCGGAAGGGAGAATCCTCGAGCAGGTGTGGGTGCAATCTCCAGGTGGGCACTGAGGTCGGTACCATACCCCAGTGAAGTGTAAGTTCTAAGGGCCTATGATCGGAAAGAGTCTTAGCCAGGTACATAGATTCATGAGCCTTCTTGATAATGGATCTGGAGCACAGGAAACCTATCTATTCTAGTATGAAGGCTATGCACCGGAGAATAAAAGGAGTATTCCTTGTGATTTGGGCGAAGACATTGCCAGGCATCGGAAAGTGTCCACCCATTTGTCCAAGTAGTGAATTGCTCAGCCAGTTTTCTAATAACGGAAGCCTGAAGTGGAGGGTGTGATCTATCTAGTACCGTGTCCAACACTGTGTTCCAGCCCCCTCCAAGCACCCAGAGGATCCCATCCCAGTCTGCCAAAACCGTACCCAGCTTGTTCAAGAACCGATCTTGGTCGAAGTTTGGAGCATAAATGCTCCCTAGGACCATCAGGGAGACATCAAGAGTACCCTTTACTAGTATATATCGTCTCTGGTCATCCACTCGGTGCTCAACTCCACAATTGGGACCCCATGTCGCACTGAGATAATTACCCCTCTAGCAAAAGCCCAATAATTAGTAGAATAAATATATCCCCTCCATTTTTTCCACATCTTTTGTGTTTCAGAATCCATGAGATGGGATTCCTGAAGGAACACAATATGTGTTTGACGTCTAAGGAGAAATGCATGAATTCGGTGCTGTTTCTGAATTGACCCCAGTCCCCGCACATTCCATGTGAGTAGATTGTATGACCCTATTGTCTTAGCAGTCCCTGCCATGTTCCCTTGTGTAATGTGTTGTTCCCAACCGTGCCAAGTAATAAAGCAGATCTGACCAGGAGCCCAATTTCTCCAGAACTGTAACTAATCCCGGCACAATGCTTAGACTGTGCTGGGCCCAACAATGGTGTATCAGAAATACAAAGCAAATAACAGTGCGTACGCTAAGAGGGAGGTGACTAGTGTTACACCTAACCATAGTGCACTAAAGAACTGCCACCCGACGGCTCAACAGTACCTCACCCCAGGGGGGTAAAGATGTAAATGTGGTGGGAGTATGAACACATTCCTATATTAAACCATGAGTGACCAGAAGCCCCCAACCATTGGCTCAAATCCTCAACTCCCCTGAGTGTCTCAGATATACAAATGTGGTGTGTAATCATGGAATCAAGCCCCCCTGTACACTACAAGGGAGTGGACCAGTTCACATCATAAGCAACACATCAAAAGGATACAATAGTCCCTCCAATACCAGACATAACATCAGCAAAAGTAGAAATTATCACAGCAATAGCCCCAGGTGACTGCGGCTTAGCTTCTACATTCAGCTATCTATCAAGTCGTCTGCTGCTCTGGGCGTGATGATGGGGAACAAGATTGCACTATGTTCGGAGTCTGAGTGGAGAGTACTGTCCTCCGAGTCATTTGAAATTTTGTGCAAGTCCTCACGGAAAGCACCGGCCACCGCAAGCTCCCCTTCCTGATCTCGCCTCTGCTGCTCCCGCGAGGGGCCGGCACCCCCGCCACTCTGGTTGGGTTTTTGGGATCGGCAAGAAGTTCACCTTGGGAGTCCGTCCGAGCCCTGCATTGACACCTCTGGAAGACTTGCCTGGCTAGGTCCTATGCACTTAACCTCCCGCCAGTCTTCAACATCTCCCGAACTCTCAAAGAAGCAAGTTTTCTTGTCATGTATGATCTTCAATCGTGCAGGATACAGGCGTGCATACTTGAGTTGCGCAGTTTGTAGCTTTTTCTTCACCGCTTGATATGAGGATCTTTGTCTCTGTACCAGCATTGTGTAATCAGGATATAGGGATACGCGGGCGTTCTCATATTGAATGAGCACCTTCTCCCTAGCTTTGTGTAACAGAGTGTCCCGGTCTCTACAGTTAAGGATTTTCACGATCAATGGGCGGGGCAGCGTAACAGGTTTAGGCTGTCCCGTCGGGATTTTATGCCCCCGTTCCACACAGAAGTATAGAGAGAGTCCTTCAGATGCCACGTGGTCTCTGAACCACTGCTCCATGAAGTCTGCCGGTCGACTCCCTTCCCAGCGTTCCGGCAGACCAATAACACGAATATTGTTGCGCCGATTTCTTCCATCTGCATCGTCCACCAGGTCCATAAGCATGGCAACCTGTTGTTGGAGTTGTTGTAACTTAGAGGAGTGTTCCGCTACTCTGGAGTTAAAGTTAGACCATGCTCCTTAACTGTGTCCGCCAGCTTGCCATGATCCGCCTTTAGTAGTGTCAATCCAGTGGTAAGAGCACCCATTTGGAGCTCCATCGCCATCCTAGAGTCCCAAATCTCTTTGAGGATGAGGTCCAGTTTGTCTGGGGGTTGCTCCCCTGCATGTCCAGTCGAGGTAGCCCCTGGTGAGGAGGGCCTACTCGTGGTGCCCGTCATGGTATGGGAAGTGTCAGAGCCGCTCTGCCCCTCCTGTGCCTTTGCCCGAGGTCTGCCCATATCTCAACGCCACTCTCAGACTCACCAAAGGGCAACCGCTGTTCAGCTGGGTCAAAGGGCGGCGCCAGTGCCCAGAATGATGGCTCGACGCAAGGTTGGCATTCCGCAGTGCCCCTCATCGATGCCCCAGTAAGGGGGCCCCTAGGGTAGGTAAATCCGTGCTCAGGCCGTATTAATGGTCCAGTTCTAGTGTACTGTAGGACAATGCGTTTGCCACCTGGGACCTCCGGGCCGCCATCAATAGTGTGGTCCAGTCGGGGTCCCACCTGTAGAGATGGTAAATGTAAATGTAAATGTACAGGAATTTATATAGCGCAAATCACCGAGCGGTTTGTAAGCGCTTGCTTAGGGAACCCGTCCTGGTATTCCCCTGTGAGATAACCCCGGCAGTGTATCCGCAAGGTGAAAGCCAGGCATCCCGCCGCGAGAGGAGATTAAGCAAGCTATTGCCCAGAGTCGCAGAGTGTGAACCTGTGAATTGAGTGAGCACTGGAGCGAGAATTGTCGAGTCCATGGACATTTTAGGACTCAAGACCCAGCCGAGCCGGGAATTGAACCCTGGCCCTGGGCTGACCTCTGCTTCCAGGTCTGCCTCCTCTAACCAGTGAGCCCCACTTCTCCACTGGTCCTCCCCGCACCCCCCAGACAAGGCAGGTGTTGAGAGGAGAGTGTAATGTACTGTGAGGTTAGGGAGAAGAGAAGAAGGGGGCCCGAGGGAGCAGTGCCACTCACCGCCTCCGCTCCACAGGGCCTCTCTTGTGTAGCACGCCCCTCTGGTACTGTCCGCCTCAGGCCGAACAGGCCCCGCCAGTCAGCGCTAAATTCCGGGCGCAGTCCCCAATAGGCCGGTGGGCCGCCGAGCATCTAGGAGGCGTGGGCCAGGCCACAGGAAGGCCCCAGCACAGTTTATTCCCCAGCCTAATGGGCGCCCAGGTTTCAAGTCACCTCAGTCCATAGCCCGCTCTCCCAGGCAAAGTCCACAGCGTGAACCCGCCCGCATGCCCCTCTCAGCAGCAATCCGGTGAGGTCCACAGGGAATCGGGGCCAGGGCAGGCCCCTGTCGCAGTGTCGGGAAGCGCGGCGTACCTCCCTCTGCAGTGGGCCTTAGCAAGCTCCCGCGGCGCTCCTCCTCCGAGCGCGTACCGCAATCCTGCAATCCTCCGCCCAACCAGTCAGTACAGTCTGCCGAACGGCACCTCCACAGCCCGAAGCCAAATCCGCATGTCCCTGAGGGTAGGCCTGTAGCAGGAGCTCCACCACTCTTTGAGAAGATGTATGCTGGGACATGCAGTCACTACTAGCAGGCTGCAGCGGCATTCAATAATGGGCTGCATCAGCTATACTCCAGCCAATGGGAGGGCCTTTGAACATTCAAAGGAGGGAGTGAGTGTTACCCAGTGTGAAACTGAGGAAGGCACACGGCAAAATGCATTATGCCTTGCAACAATGAATAATGTGTTGCCCTAAAATTCCCCGCTGTGTCCTCGGGTCTCATTCTTGAAGTGATCCCCTGTATGTATATATATATATATATATATATATATATATATATATATATATATATATATATATATATCCAGCTCACGGTTTCTGCCAGACTTGTCCGAAGGAAAGAAACCACGCACTCCGGGGGTCGTTTTCAATAGTTTATTTTGCAGTTTGTAACAGACGCGTTTCGGCGCTCCGCCTTCCTCAATGTCACAAACATTGATGGTGAGCGCCATGTTTTTGTTAGCGTGCACACGTGATTTTTGGGCGAAACAAACAAGGGACAATCATTCATTCCTCCATATTGGAGATGTTAACAGTGAACGACATGTTGCGAGTCACATTACACTACAAGGGCTGTCCTGCTTGATTACGCCCCCGAAATGCTAACATTAAATCCCAGCATGTTGTTGACATTTGTGATTGAATGCCGCTAGAATTACGCGCTAGTTCGCTATCATGTTTAATGGTATCTAGCCGTGAATCGGCAAAGAACCTCTATGTACTGGCACATATTAAAGTACCATACTTAGATCACAATGTCAACAATTAACAAATCAATGTGCTGAACCGCAAACAATGCCGATTAAAAACCATATCGCCGTGGATCGGCAAATCACCCTTGAATCATTTTATGTTCCGTCCCACTATTTAAACTATAATCTTCAATATCATTTCTTATTCTCAAAATTCACACTTCTGAAGTTCCACAAAAAAGCAAAGTTTAACGAAACAGAATACTAATAAGTGAACCCATTATCAGTGACTTATAATTCATAACCATAACTGCACTTAGTCTTCTAATCCATTTCTCATTATCACTACTTTGTTACACCCAGTTTTAAATCCTATTATACATGTTGCTTCAACAAACCTATTTGGTATCACAGATCCAATCATTTGTATGGCTTATAGCTACATTTATACATATATACACATTTGCAGTTCTTAGTTCATCATAGATATGCATATTATAATAGCTTCTTTTCTTGCTACTGGCCTATGTGAGAGGCCAGTTCCTCACCCGCATTTAAGCCTTTAGGGTATTTTGTCATTAGATCAATAATGTATCGAGACTCCAGTCTCCTTAAACTTTGCAGTCTATCACCGCCCCTTGGATTTTCCGGTATGTGATCAAGCCCAAAATACTGCAGTTGATTTCTATTGCTTGAGTGTTCCTGCTGGAAATGTCGAGCCACGGGATATGACTGATCATTTTTGTCGATTGCTCGTAAATGTTCTAAAATCCTCAATTTCAGGGGTTTGATTGTACTCCCGATGTACATTAATCCACACGGGCACTTAAGACAATATACTGCATAGGGTGTATTACATGTGATATATTTATTGATTGTTTTTGTTATCCCTATGTCCGGAATCTCATAGGTTTTTACCCTTCTGCTATGTGCACAGGCTTTACAATGGTAGCATGGGTGGAAGCCTTTTAGGTCTGCCAGTCTATTGGTTTTCTTCTCAGCTTTCTTTAGATGACTTTGAACCAACATGTCTTTCAATGATCTTGATTTCTTGAAAGTTACCAAAGGGTGCTCCGGAATGTCGTCCTTGATGCAACTGTCGGTTTTTAAAATGTGCCAGTTCTTTCTCATCATGCGTTTTAAATAATTTGCTTCCGCCGAATAGGGGGTTACCAGCCGGAATTTACCCTGTTCTTTCTTTTTATCCATGGCAGAATGATCTCGCTCTGTCAGTAGATTTGATCTATTCAGTGCATTCACCTTTTGTAACGCACTTTGTAGCGTTGACATTGCATATCCTCTTTGTGAGAATCTACTGATGCATGCTGATGCTGCAATCTTAAAATCTGAATCTCTAGAACTGTTCCGTCTCAGCCTGAGCAACTCTCCATAAGGTATGCTTTGTATTAATGCCGGTGGATGATTGCTCGTGGCATATAATATTGAGTTGCCCGCTGTACTTTTGCGGAAAAGGGCTGTTTCTATGTTGTTGTCCACAATGAATACTTTTAAATCTAGGTATTCTACACAGGTGTTACTTATAGTGCCACTGAACTTGAGATTCATATCATTGATGTTGAGGACATCTATGTAGGCCTTTGCGGTGTGTTCCGATCCTTGCCATATTATAAACAGATCGTCGATGTAACGACACCACTTGATCACACTGCCTTTTTCACCGTCGATCTCCAGCGACCTGGGTACTTGCTCCTCCCACCAGCCCACGAATAAATTCGCGTAGCTGGGGGCAAAGCAAGTACCCATCGCAGTTCCGGACACTTGTCTGTAGTAGACGTCCTCAAATAGAAAGATGTTATTTTTTAAGCAGAATTCTACAAAGATTGCCAGCATTTGGTTGTGCTCTAAAAACCTCAGTTGTCGTTTTTTCAAGTAGTGTTCCACTGCTCTGATGCCTTTCTCGTGACTGATGCAAGTATACAGGCTTGCTATGTCCAATACTAGCATCCTGTAATTGGAGTCCCATTTAATTTTATCAAGTTTAGATAAAAAATCCTTTGTGTCCTTCACATAGGAATCCAATTGCTCCACCAGCGGATGAAGAAAGTGATCTATGAAAGTAGAGAGATGTTCGGTTAGGCTATTTTGAGATGAAATGATCGGTCTACCCGGTGGGTTATTGCAATTTTTATGAATCTTTGGAATATGATAAAAGGTTGGGATGGTTGGATTGTTGCTCCTTAGGAATAAATACTCATCCTTGCCCAGCATGTTTTTGCGGTACCACTCCGAGATCATTGTATCATATTCCTGTATGCTTGTCATATACATTTCGTTGGAGGACCGTTCATAATTTACTGCATTGCTTAGTTGTTGCATTGCTTCTTTGCAATAATTATCTCTGGTTTGAAGAACAACGTTCCCACCTTTATCTGAAGGCTTGATTATCACGTTCTTATCTTGCATTAAATCAAGCATTGCCTTTCGTTCATCTGCATTCATATTGCTGTGTCCTTTGTTCTTCACATCTTTACTACTTTTCATTCTGAATCTTAGTAGATCATTGGTCATTGCCTCAGAGAATATGTCTATCGCATCCAATGTTAGTTGCGGATTAAAATGAGATCTTAATTTATATCCGCTTTCCTCCCTTTCTTGTGGAATGCCAATAGTTGATGCTCTGGTTGCTTCCTCCTCGGAGGTGGATGGGAGTTGGCTGCAGGGATTCGAGCTCGATATATATATATATATATATATATATATATATACATACATACATACATACATACATATATATATATATATATATATATATATATATATATATATATATATATATATATATATATATATATATTCCACAGCATTCTCCTTCGTAGGAAGTAGAAGAGGCGGCACAAAGGTACGTTTGAATTCCATTTATTCAACACATTTGCATGACGCGTTTCGGTTACTACCTTCTTCTGATGCTTTGTGTCGACATAGTTTCACTGGTGCCATTAGCTTCTGTCTCTAACTCAACCACTGAAGTAGTGTTGACGGTGTCTGCAAAACATGGCACGGATTGCACCAGAGTTCCTTTTCATAGAACTACGTTACCCAGCAGGCATTGTTCCACACTTACTGGTCGGTGGTCCGTTTACTCGCTTGCACTAATGTCCCAACGTGCAGCCGAGTAGCAATGTTCGCTGACTTGATTTGAAGCCATGGCACTGAAATTTATCCTCGGAAACAGAGTTCATTTCCCTCGCTCTCATGCCTCACATTGTCAACGGCTCGCAGGCTCGGGGACCTCGATGAAGTAAGGAGACCCCTCCATGAAGTATGAACTGCGCTTGACAGCGTCGTCATGTGGCCATTGATATGTGCCGGCGGTCCGGGTCACTCCCATTATCACCCTTCCTTTAAGCATTCACTGCCTTAAGACGCTCGCTGAGAGGTGCCATCCCCGCGTGTAATGGGTTTCACGCATTGTATTCCACAGCATTCTCCTTCGTAGGAAGTAGAAGAGGCGGCACAAAGGTACGTTTGAATTCCATTTATTCAACACATTTGCATGACGCGTTTCGGTTACTACCTTCTTCTGATGCTTTGTGTCGACATAGTTCCACTGGTGCCATTAGCTTCTGTCTCTAACTCAACCACTGAAGTAGTGTTGACGGTGTCTGCAAAACATGGCACGGATTGCACCAGAGTTCCTTTTCATAGAACTACGTTACCCAGCAGGCATTGTTCCACACTTACTGGTCGGTGGTCCGTTTACTCGCTTGCACTAATTGTCCCAACGTGCAGCCGAGTAGCAATGTTCGCTGACTTGATTTGAAGCCATGGCACTGAAATTTATCCTCGGAAACAGAGTTCATTTCCCTCGCTCTCATGCCTCACATTGTCAACGGCTCGCAGGCTCGGGGACCTCGATGAAGTAAGGAGACCCCTCCATGAAGTATGAACTGCGCTTGACAGCGTCGTCATGTGGCCATTGATATGTGCTGGCTGTTCCTTAGTTCTGACTGCCATTTCCTTTTCCTACAGCCCATGAACAAGGACACCATGTGTTTGAAACGCGTTGGGCAATTCACGTTATATATATATCTCCACACCTCTTGGTCGCACAGTAAACTGAGTGTCTTACAGCGGTGGGCTGTGATGGGGTCGCAAGCCCCTAATCTCCACCACAATTGTTTGTTTGACGTCAGAATAAACGATGTCACTCATAACCTCTCAATCCTTAAACAGCGTGTTCATTTAAGTTCGGTTTTCAGCCAAAATCACTCGACATGTTTCGGATACCAACTCCTTTCTCACGAGTATGAGTGTATTGCAAAATACAGGTGTTTGTACAATTCAAGTGACACACCTCCCTATCCTAATAGACAGTGAAAACAGACCCACCGGCATGTCACAGTACAAGGAGCTAGAAAAACAGACATAACATTTCTAGTTCTTTTCACCAACTAGAAATAATTTTGGCCGAAAACCGAACTTAAATAAACACGCTGTTTAAGGATCTGTGACATCGTTTACTCTGAAGTCAAACAAACAATTGTGGTGGGAATACATATATATATATATATAGCACTCTGGGTCTTCCGTGTCCTTGTTGGAGTTGGCTGATCATTGATAGCTGGCGCAGCGGCGTGGCACAAGTGGCGATATATATATATATATATATATATATATATATATATATATATATATATATATATATATATATATATACTCACTTACCTTATATATTTGTACATGGTATTGTAAAGGCACGTGTGGTAAAGGCATATATGTGTAAAAAGATTGTATTGTGAATCAATGCATGGTAAAGGAATTTTGTGGTAATAGATACGTGGTAAAGGCATGCATTTTAAATGCATGTCTGGTTTCATTATGCAACCAGTGGTAGGCCAGTAGCCATGTTTTTCTTGTCACTCTAGTGAATGGCATGATAAGTGCTGTAGCCCAACAGTGACATTTAACTTTCCATGCCATGGATACAGTTTCTACATCACATGCTATGGTCTTTTCAGAGAATGCAACATGCCAACCAGGGACCAGACATATTTTCCATGTTTTAAGGGTTAAAAGATATACATTAGTCAGTAGGCAACAGTGCCTAAGTTTTCAGTCTAAAAACCAGCAATAACAAGGTACAGTAAATGGTGAAACATTTGGATTGGCCACGCAGAAAAGGCTGATTTCCTACACAATGTATCAATGATTATAAGAAAATGGATGACAAGACAGTATGTTGTGCCTCAATGGACTGCCTGCTACACTCACTAAATATAACTATGATTTTTGGCTTAACATCTTTTCTCCTCTTTTTAATCAATGTCTACAAACTCTAACCATCTAAGAGTCTTGGCACAGATAGATTCTCAAGCCAATTCACGAAAAGGGAAACACTTAAAATCCCTCGATTTACTGCCTAATTGCCTTGCTGGATATCAAAGTCAAATATTTAGCAAATTTAATTTTGCAAGATCTCAAGTAGTGGTTATCTCAGTAAATCTGAATCCCCATCGCACAAACTAGCTTCCACCCTCAGGCACAAATCTGAAAATAGTAGCTCTTTCCATATTTATAGAGATGGGAATAAGCTTGAAAAGCCTTCTTTGTACATGCTTTGTAGACTTTAAAGTAGGTGTCAAGATATCTGCTCTATCAATAGGACATACATCCAGATATACTAGAAGCTATTCATGTATTATACATTAATATGTGGGTAAGGGTTAAAATTTGCACAGTGAAAACACAAATGGAAATAAACCTGGATAGCACAAAAATATTGATAGTTGGATGGAAGATAAGAAAGCATGGTACTGTGTTTCTGGGGGAGTGTGGCCAGGCGCCAATGGAGACAGAAACAGAGTGAGGGAACTCCCATCTGCATGCCATCATCTGATATAGCCTGACTGCTTTACACCTCATCTGTAGCTATTTTGGGTCCCTGCACAACAGAGAGCTCGTGTGGATGTACTAGTTTGAACGATTTGCGATTTCCTGTGAATTATCAGCGACTTTGAGCTCTAGCCCATTCATTGGGTGTTTTATTAAGATGGCGGAAAGTATGTTCTGAGGGGCAGATTTAAAAGGAACTGACGCATCTGCATAGATGTGTCAGTTTCCTTGCGCCAGCATCAAATGTTCATGGATGCACTGTATTTACAAGACAGTGCTCCATGGCGCAAGGATTAACAGATGCGTCAGAAATTCTGATGTATCTGTTGGCCCAAAAGTCACGCATTGCTGGAGTTGTGTCGCAAGCACGATGCAACTCCAGCAATGTATTTTGAGGCCTATACTTACTGTACTGCATCACACCTTACACCTGGTACAAGCAGTTGTACAGTTTTGACGCAGTGGCATCCTAGAAGTGGAGTAGTGAAATATTGTATATTTCACTGCTTCACTTTTACAAGGCATTCCTGCGTTGGAATGCCCACCCTTCATACACTATACCTGACACAGGGATGATGTGACACCGGGCCTTACAACGTGATGCATCTCCCTAGATGCGTCACACTGTAAATAAGCCACATTGTTTGTGCAGCCGTTAAATCAAGAAAAGTGCCGCAATTGTGGCGCAAGGAGGCGCAAAGGGCTGGTAAATCTACCCCAGAACATTTCCCATCCGGCCTGCTGGAGGAGCATTTGCAGGAGGGATGAGTGTGTTGCTGGAACAGGGGAGTCACACCTGATTTATTTGGCCATACTGCTGGCCCTACTGCATCGTCTGTAGCGCATCAGTTTGCCGCTGAGCGGGAGCCGCGTTGCAAGATGGCATATGGGCATGAAACTGCCCCCTGTACCCGCACCTGGGGCTGAGCTGCTCTGCAGGTTTCATTATCTTTAGTCTGCTTAGAGTTTTTTGACAAGAATGGTGAGGGGGCCGAAGCCTTATTTGAATTGGCATCTTGCATCAACCTGAAGTTGCCATCCGTAGTGTGATGTTGTACGGCCTTGTCACAAGATGGCAGGTGGCCAAGGTACAAACTGCCTATGAACACTGCAGGCCCCTTCTCACACTTCATATATAAGTTAAATCCCTTTTTACAAGAACTGTGAGGGTGAACGACACCTGGGTTGAATTGGCATCCTCCATCACCTTGAAGTTGCCGCTTGAATTGTGTTGTGTGCAGGCCTAGTCGCAAGATGGTGGACGGCCTGTGATCACTGCGGGCCCCTTCAAGCATGTCTTTGAACGCTTTTAACAAGAAAAGTTAGGGGGGCCTGTGCCTGGGTTGAATAGGCATCCTCCATCCCCTTGAAGAGGCTGCCTGTAGTGTGATAGTGTGCAGGCCTTGCCACAACATGGCAGATAGCCAGGGAGTGAACTGCCTGTGATCATTCCGGTCCCATTCTTATGTTATGTTATGTTATGTTAATCTTTATTTGTAGAGCGCACGTACACCAGGTTGGTTTCTTGGCGCTGATCTAAAGGTGTTAAACTGAGGTGTTAATAGTATGCCTGCTTGAATAGCCACGTTTTTAGTAGTTTACGGAAACTCATGATGTCTGTGCATGGTCTAACTTCCAGAGGAAAAGAAAAGAAAGCCAAGCCGGATTGCACAGGACTTAAGACAGATTTGCATTTGAATCTCCTTAAATCTAGTCAGGAGGCTGCCAGTGAGAAGGATGGTAGTGGAGAGGCTGCTAGTGAGGAGGAAGGCAGCGAGGCATTTGCTAGAAAAAAGACTTCTCTGGTAGACTGCCACACGTAACCAATTACTGAATGTGAAAACCTTATACAATTTGCCAATCCTTCTCAACTTCAGTGTATCGGAACTGTACTGTTTGTTTTAGATGAGAGACTGAACAATTGCATTGAACTGGCATTCAAACAGCTTCAGGAAATGAGACCTGCTGTTGTTATTAAAAAGGTTCACATGCAGTGCGATGACGAAATATTAACAAGTGAACAAAGTTGATCCAACTATTGTAGTTGGACGCACACTTAACCCCATGTCTGTCTGCAGCCTGGTGGTTTGTGGTGTCCCTTTTGCATTGTGATCGGTGTGTGTTGAGTTAATTGCCATTTAGTTTGTTGTTCCCTCGGCTCTTGTGTCCGTGTACAAGCAGTTGCACATGTGTTTTTGGGGACCGAAATAAATGTGGAAAAATACTAGCTGTAGATTCGTCTTTTGTTTGTGGCAAAAATAAATGCGGATAAATACAGAAAAAATGCCCAAAAAATAAATATGGATAAATACAGACGGAAATGGCAAAAAAATAAATACTTTAAAACCGGGAGCCCTATTTATATTTTAACTATTTTCAATAGTCCAATTTAATTTAACATTATTTCTTATGAAGCTTTATTTTAAGTTCCTATCTCTTGTATTTTCCTGGGGAGGGTGGTGCAATAACAGTGGTTGGCCATGTGCAGTGCTGAACAAAGTACAAAAATATAAGTTGCAAGTATAAGCTACTACCTGCAAAAGTGTAAGTTATATGTGTAAGTTACTTCAAAAGTGTTGTCATATGTCCCAGTTAGGCCTTGAGGGAAACACTGTCATTTTACATATAAACTGTGTTTCCTAAAGATGCCTTCACTTTTACACGATGATGTCTGACACCAATTTGCATCTATGAAAGTCTGGATTTGTTTCTTGGAATCTATGCTTGCTTACAGTTTCAACTTCACAACAACACTATCATGCTACCTTTACACCATTCACAAAGTTTATACATATGTTGCACAAACATGCTTGTTGTTTTTGTACATACATTGACATAGCTATCTATAACACACAAACAATGGCAGCCTGATCAAGATCTCAACCCAAGGCAAGGATGCCTTTTGTTATAAATAAACAACAGTTTCCAGGTGTTGGCAGAAGAAGGCTATGCTGTTATTGGCGAGGTCTCTACAAACGGATGCTTTGGCCCTTCAGCCTGTTAATATCTCTACAAGGGCCAGCCAGCTCATGACCACAATGCATTACAATACATTCTTTCCTTTCATGTAACAAGGGTTGGAACATCCAGCATTGGGATTCTTGGAGGAACACACACATATGCCCTAGACATGTAGGTTAGTGGACGCATAGTAGAAGTATGCCAGATTTCTATATTGTTTTATATGCTTGCATATAAACATTGTTTCAGCACGATGGTGGAACTAAGTTTTCATTCTGTTCACTATCCAAGTACTTCTAATAACTTTAATTTGCTTCTGTCTATTAATCATTGCAGCACATACATTTGATATAAGAATCACATTGGTTAAATATATATTGAAAATGGCCCACTGTGTATTCCTTGCATATTTCTCTGGGAGAGACAGAGCAAGAGTAACTGAGGAAAAGACTTCTAGATCTGTTACCATGATTCCAAGGGGATCAGGGTTGTCATAATCAGTGGTTGCCAGAACCACTTGCTACCTGTTTAGGTTTAGAGGTGCTTCTGGTTGCACTGTGAGCTAGCTGGCCTATAGGACCACATATCCTGAGGGGGTGCATTCAATCATTCTGGCACCATCCCCACAGTTATGCTGTCCACAAAGGTGCAATTGCTACAGTAGGGTGGAAACTACGGAACAGTTTAAGATATTACAGAAATGCAATTTGTGAATAGCATTTTATACTACTGCTATATTACTACAAAACATACTACAAAGTGCAGGACCTAGGTATTACATCACCAGATTAAAACCTAGCAAACCTAGTCTAACTACATTACCTGAGTAACTGCAGGGTGTTGTCACTCAATAGTTCCTACTGTGTTGTAGCCAGCTTCCTATTTAGACTTAATCCTGTCCAAAACAGTTCTTGACTTGCTCACAGAATAATTGCAGTCATTATTAATGCCCTAAGGATTGAAAATGGATGACAATAGTGTTGGGGCTTTGATTCTTCTCAATCAATACTCAAACATATCATTGTTCTACACTAGACTATTTTAAATGGAATTCATTTTGTTGGGCATCATGGCTTCATCAGAGATTGGCAATGAAAGTCCCAGATAAAGTGCTCCTATGTTTCAAAGTGACTCATTTATGTTTCACATTTTCAATTAACCTGATGACATCCCAGCTGGTGATAAAGTTTCTTCAACCATTGGTAAGGAGTGCTGAAGCAAAAGATGATTTAATGAGTGAGCATGCCTTGAAAACTGAAATATTGATATCTCGGAGTCTAGCTTCTCTTTAATCTGTGACCAAGGTTTGTTTGACATTTGAGAATGTTACGTGCTACATTTTGCCTTTGTGCCTTTTCTCCATTATCTTGTAAAGGTGTAACTTTAATCTCTTCATATGGTGCACCAAGATTTTCATGAACAGTGACCTTACTTCCTCACTAGGAGATTCTTGCCTTGTCAAACCATCAGAACCATCAGAACCATCAGAACCCTACGCTATGTCTCACTGCATTATCTGGAATATAGAAATTTTAAGGAAAATCAATTGAATGGCAATGCATTATTTAAACTGTTTTGATAATTCATTGAACATGACAACAATTTCTAATTTAAATTGTAATTAATTGTTTAAATGATATTTGAAATTCAATGCGGTGTTTGTTTTTTAGTTTTCCATGTGTGTTTTATATATTATATGTATATTTATATTTTTTAAATCTGTTATTTTTATATTTTAAGTGTGAAATTTATATTTTTAATTGATGAAAGTTAATTCTTTGTTCATTTAATATTTTAAGGTATTATTAGTTGAACTTGTTGTTTAAAAAATTATAATTATGTTAATTAGTTTAATTTTATTTTATAAAATTATTGGAACTTTTTCTTTTTAAAGATTTGTATTTATTTTGTATTGTTTAAGAAATTCCTTATTAAGTTAGTTATTAATCTGAATTTATATTGTGTCTATTTTTTATTATATTTTGTGTACACGGTTTTGATGTACCACATTTGGGTGGGAGATAGAAGCTCTTAAGAGAGTTCTCCCCACTTCCACTAATGCAATTAAAAACATATTACGATAAATTAATATTAAGAGAGAATGCACTGGCCAGTTGTCTCTAACTCCCTGACATAAAGGGGAATTTCTATTTTTTTATATAAGAACTCTCAACCACTGGAGTTCCTAGCAGCATCCGTCATCATTGAGTTCTAACCCAGGTCCCTAATGTACCTAGGTCGGCTCTTCCTTGAATTTCAAGGGGGTCTTTGGCCTTCTTATTGGGGTATCTATGATTTAAATTTCCCTCAGGTACCCACGCGAACCTCAGTTGCATTCCTAGATCCTTAAGCAAGATTAAAAACAACAAGCTGATGTCCTTGGAGTGTTTTATTTTGCTCCGACATCTATTGGAATACGTCCTTCAACCAACCATGTCAAATGGCTTGTTGGCTTTTGTCAGGGCCACAAAGCTAGATCTCTCTGCTGGTAATGTTTATTTAAAACTGCCCTATGTAGTGCTAATTATTGAACAGTCTTTTAACATTCACTCAAGCATGCATTTCAAACCTAAAAGATAAATTCTCCCATTTTGATATATTTTTTTAGGATATATTCTATGTCCTAATAAAGGATTAGAGAAAGGCAGGCCCTTTTGGAAAACCTTTGTCAAGAATCTGCACCTGTTTTGTTTCTTCACCTAATTGCTACCTCCAAGATGCAGAGATTGTAAGTACCAATAAGAACATTACAGTAATTTTTATAAGAGTGAAAGTGTTTCCTTATTATTCGGTGCATTTTTTTAAGGAAATTATTTTGGTTATAATTTACCACGATTACTTATTTTTGGTTTTCCAAGAGCATTCTTACATTTTGGGGGGAAGGTTTTATGGTTTCCTAGGGCACTGCAATAACATGGTGCATTTACTTTTAGGTTATTTCATTTTTGCATTTTTGGGTGACTTTTGTCTATTTTCGTGGTTTTCTTCTTGATGGGTTGGAGAAATATGATGGACATCAGCTTCAGAACATTAAGTTGAATTTAGTTTTTTATTATGGGTGAGAAATGTTTGCTATGGTTGATTTAAAAAAGATTTTGGTATGTTAAAACAAAAATGTTATGCATGGTATGTGATTTTTTTATGTTTGTTGGGTAGGATTTAATACCATACATATCTACATATATATATATATATATATATATATATATATATATATATATATATATACATATATATAGTTTTCAATGGACCGCTTAATTGTAAGAGATCAGAGGCCACTGCGGGGAACTGTTGGAGGAAACTTTAATAACAGGATGCAAAGCATAATGCATTTCGGCATTTCAAGCCTTCTTCAGACGCTGTAGCAAACAAGAAACGCTACCAAACTCCTCCTTTTGTCCTCCTGCGAAGTTATTGCTTGATGCACGCTGTAATACCTGGCAAGAGCGAGGGGATAATGTGACTGTTGGTTGCGCTGTATTGAATGTCCAGTACCTCCTCAGGTCCCCAACACTCTGCCTGAGTACACCAATGTAGGGTAGGGCTGAAAGCGTGGATTTTAGTGATCCCACCTTCTCTCAATGATGAGCTGCTCCTGGCAGTAGCCACTTGCCCACGCTGTAGTAAACGGCTGTCCTGCGGTCATCCGATACCGCGGGGATATTGTCAAAAGCGTTGCCACTCGTGTCAGCAGATACAGCAGCACACTTGGAGAGTGGGGCCCCTTTGCGCTGCCGTCAAGCGCATAAAATTGTTTCCAATGGACCGCTTAATTGTAAGAGATCAGAGGCCACTGCGGGGAACTGTTGGAGGAAACTTTAATAACAGGATGCAAAGCATAATGCATTTCGGCATTTTAAGCCTTCTTCAGACGCTGTAGCAAACAGGAAACGCTACCAAACTCCTCCTTTTGGCCTCCTGCGGTCCTCCCCTAAACAAGGGAAAGTCAGCTGACCACGCCAAATCACTGGCGGCTGTAGTCAGAGTGCTATGGACCACAACTCCCATCATGCACCTGAGTGGTAAGTGCATTGGCGAAGTTATTGCTTGGTGCACGCTGTAATACCTGGCAAAAGCGAGGGGATAATGTGACTGTTGGTTGCGCTGTATTGAATGTCCAGTACCTCCTCAGGTCCCCAAAACTCTGCCTGAGTACACCAATGTCGGGTATATATATATTTGTTTTGTCCGTTATTTTGGATATTGTTTAATACCTGATTTTAAGTTAGACAGAGTAATCCAAGTACTTGAAATAATCATTTAATATATAAAAAAATGTGTGGGGTTATGTTGGATATGATTTTGTTTTGATTTATTAAGTGTTTTATAGTAGTGCTCTTGTCTGGCTTTCTAGGCAGTGGCGGTGTTTGTTATTATAAAGACATTTAGGGGTCGATTCCGATTCGGGAATGAAAAACATCCGTAAGATTCATGTCCGGAGCCCTCTCCGTACGAATCGTAAACATGCCATACGACCTGACGAGTACTATCCGGACCGAGGTATGAGGACGCGATTCGTACGGTCCACGTCAGGTAAGGGCTATTCGTACAGAAAAGCACACAATCGCATACACACCGTACACGTGATGTATGGGGTATGGGGGACGGTGCATACCCCCACGCACCGTACACCCAGCGTACATGCGGTACGGTCCGTACACCCCATGATCACGGGGTATGGTACATACACCCCATGATCGCTGGGGGTACGCACCGTACCCCCGTGATCATGGGGTATACACTCCGTACCCAGGGAGGGGCGTTCCGTACCTGTTTCGAGGTGGACTCTGCATTTATTTCAGTTTTCAGCTCCCGTAGAAAATGGGTCGTACGTTGCATACCCGACACGAATCGTTTTTGCTGGGTCAGACAAACTAGCCGCGAACCATACGGATGTCGTGTACAGCGGGTTCCGAGGGAGATTCGTACAGGGATTTGATTTGTACGGTCTCTGTACGATTTGTACAGAGCCCAGCTCCTGGTACAAATCGTACTTCGTTGTACGTACGGGGGACGTTGCAGGGTATGATTCGTACAGGAAAAACGCTCCGAACGGCTATACGGAGCGTTTTTTCCCGAATCAGAATTGACCCCTTAATGTACATTGTAGCAATTCATACATTTCTTTGGTCTGTTTGGATATTTTAGGATTGATTTGGGTAAAATATTGTTCTATCTTGATTGAGTTCTTGGTAGCTGTGTTCCTTTTTTAGGGTTTTTAGGAATATATATATATATATGGTGGGATGACTTTAGCCTAATGTGGCTTGCAAACATTGTGTTACCTTCCACTACATTGTGCGGTTTGCCTTGTTGGACCATGGTGCTTTCACACTTGTTTCTTCATGGTATTTTGAACTTCGTTGGCCTATGTGCTCAGAAAGGTGTAGTCTGCCAACCCATGTATTTCCAAAGAGTCCGTTTTTGCTTGTGAATTTCTATAAGGAGGTTTTAGTGTTTAGCTACTTCTGTGACTTGTGCATATGCTAGGGCTATTAACTTTTAGTTTCATATAAAATAGGCTGCCTTAATGGAGATGAGTTCATTGTAAGAAAAGAGGAACATTTTGTCATCAATTGCCAAGACCATGGCCTCTTTTTCTGTGTGACCGTGAATTGCTCATGATTGAACTATTAATATGAATTTTCATGTCCCCAGACACAATACGGAGACTGTTAGACAATTCCAACTGAGGCTGTGTGTAGTGATAATTATAACCCAGACCACCAAGGATGGTTAGAATACCCATAATGATCCTTAGATGTCATGGCATATGTGAAGGCACACTTGGGCTTAATTTTGTTTTGCCAAAATAACACGAGTTAGATGCTCTATCATAGCCATAACAGATTTGGAAGAGCATGGTGTTGTTTTCGGTTATCATTAGACTTGTATCATGTCAATATTATGGTTCACTGCCCAGTTGACCCTCAGCACTCCTTGTTACTTTCCTTTTATATTTATTATGGCAGTAGGCTTGAATGTCAAAATATTTCAATTACTCTATTTCGCCCTGCCTATTTAATCTTGTGGCAATGCAACTGGGAAGTATACATAAATATCAGGATTCGATTGTGGTGTCAGGGCATAAATCACATTACATGAAATGAGAAGTATGCAATTATTTTGTGACTGAAATCCATAGTTTGCTTATATCACAAATAGTCTATCTTCATTATCTATTGTTTCCTACATTTGTTGTGGGGGACATCATGATTCACACCAGGCTTTAAAATGCAATGTCTGTGTAGTTTCTTTTGATGGTATGTGAACCATTCAACAAATAAAGACTCTTTTGAAAATGTCAGTGAACTAGAAAGTGTTGGAACATCCATAGTGTGGAAGGTTGGAGCTAATATTACATCAAATATAACTGAACATAATTACATTCATAATGCCTCTATTCTCTAGGGCAATCATCATTGATGAAGGTATGTTCCCACTGTAAAAGGAAAACATACAAATCATTAAGAAGATTTTAGTCTCATATGCTGTCTGGTATCTTGACAGGAATGTTATGTCAGTTGTTTCTGATCAAACACATAAAATAGAACATAATACTCATACAAAACTTTGATGTCAGATTTTTTTTAAATCACAATGACATGCAACTGGAATAGACAAGATGTTAGAATTTGCATCGAAATGGTGACACATATGCATTGGTTTCATTAAAGAATACAAGAATACAATTGGTGGGTAGATGTTCATTACATTTTAAATATTCACTCAAAACTTACATTTTAAGGTATATAATGGCGCTGGTGAAGTACAAAGTGGTTTTGACAAAGCCATCGAAAACACAGAGCAATATTTTTGTATAATTGCATTCAATACTGTGCCAAATGCAATTTTAACATTACAATTAAATTAAGTTTTTCTGTTAAAATCTTTACCTCAAAATTAGTTTACATTTCAATATAGGTAGTTATGTCTATAAGAATTTTTGTAAATTTAAGAGTGAGGAACTTTGATCAACACCTGATAACTAGAGCACAAGTAGCAGGTGTTCCTCAGTGAAATGGTTGATAGGTACATGCAGTACCAAACAAATTAATGTCATGAAACAACACAATAACATTCACAAAGCAATTTACAAAAAATAGGAATATTTGGAGAGCAAAATAAAAGAAAATATGTTATAAATATTATTACGGGATAATGAGTTACAAAATATTTATTTTTAATTGAGAAAATGGCCCTCGGAATAAGTGTTACAAATGGCAATTTTAGTCCACGTGCATAACTAGAAAATTGGCCACCAAAGGCTACTGTTGCACAAAAGACAAAAACGGCCATAAGTAACTTAATATTGCTTGCAGTTTTGACTAGCCACACCCTCCAGCCATTTCTATCTCATACAGTAGCTAATAATTGGTATAATTCTTTATTCACAAAGGGACTTATTTACAGTCTTTGGCATAGGACAGAGCTGCAAGCCTTCCTGTTGCACTGATCCTAAATCAAAAGAAAAGGGCAGGAATGCACCATATCTATCATCCTGCACTTTCCCCATGCGATAGTTCACAAATGGCTGCCATGTGCCAGAGAAGGCACCCTTGCACCATGGTGCAAGAGTGTCTTCATTTTATGGGTGATTGTTTCTGTGCAGGAAGCGACATCTTCCTGCACGAAAAAACAATCACAGGAGGGGATTACCCCTTTCTTTGTGTGCTGCTGAATGCAGCACACATTGAAAGAGGAAAATGAGGCAAAATAATGTTATTTCTCCTAGTTGCACCTCCCCTATTTTTTTTTTTTTTTAAATATATTTTAATGCAGGAATCAGTAAATTTTTACAAAGCGGACCAGCATTATAAGTTAAATCAAAATTAGTAGAATACATCCCTCCGTCCCCCAGCAGGATGAACCATTACACAGCCATTTAGCCCACAACCCAAGGGTCGGGCGGCGATATCCAATGGGGACTCAACAGGAAGTCGAAGCCGGTCCGGATGATCCACTATCCGTCATCTGCTTTTCTAAACCATCCTACAAAAAAGCCAAAAGAAAACCCCCCCCTCAAAACACTATGAACCAAACCAAACCCCCCCAACCCTGCCATCAGTGCACAGTAACAGCCGTAATAGGATCTGTGAGAGGACCCACGAGGAAAGCAACAGACATGTAAAGTGCAATCGTCTATCGGGACTCGGGGCGAGCTGCATCCTCACTTTCGGAATCGCTGGGAGCGCAATAATCCCTGAGGGCCTGCAGTAATGTCTCCCATTCTAGCGCTGCCTCCTGCGCCTTCTCGTTGTGTTGTCTCCTAGCTAACTGGTACCGCAGCGTGCTTTCCCCCGCCGCCCATTTCAAGAGTTCGCTGTGCCATCGGGCCCCCGTTGGACCAACCCGTGCCTTCCAATTCCTGGTCACCTCCCGTTTAGCAAGGAGAAGCCCCAGATCAATGAATTTACTAGTGATTTTATTTTTGGGGGTATGTGGAAACCAGTGCAGGAGCCCCACTGCCGCATCAACCGATAAGGATCTCCCCGTCACCTCCTCCAGGGTATCCCCCACTTCCAGCCAGTAGGAGGACAGTCCCGGGCAGGACCACAACATGTGGAGAAGGTCTGCATCAGGCGCCTGGCATCTGGGGCAGTCCGCGGAGTCCGTGGCAAAATATTGTTGGATCTTCGCCGGGGTCAAGTATGCCCTATGGAGTACATAGTAGTGGACCAATTGAAAGCGGGCGTGGCGCGTGCCCTTCCAGGCCCGCCTCATGAGTTGGGACCAGGTCGTCTCCGGGATCTCCTTCCCTATGTCTTCCTCCCAACGGGTTCTTAAAGTAGTGAGGGGGGCCAACCCCTCATTGAGCAGCCTGCCATATAGGCAAGTGACCGCCTTAACCGTTCCCGCAGACATCATGACGTACTGGCACACCGGAGATGTAGGAGGTTCCTCCTGCCCGTGCTTCCAGTGCGCCTGAATCGCTCGGACCAGGGCCGAGTGCAAAAGAAAATCGCCGCGAGGAACCTCGAAGCGGTCAATGAGCTCCTGAAAGGGCAAAAGCGCCCCGTCCTCGTAAAGGTCACCCACCAACTGTAGGCCCGCGTCCTCCCAGTCCGCTAATCGTGACCAATCACCGCCATGAGGCAGGGCCGTCAGCATGCCCAGAGGTATTTCGGGTGCATACGGTATCCGCAACTGGCCCCGGGCGTGGGCTCGGTTCCAACACAAGCGAATGGTCTTCTCTTCAAGCGTCAAGTCCTGCAAGGCCAAACGCTGTCGCAGCGCTATGAAGGAGAGAACATGCCTAGCCATCCCTGTGCCCCTCCTGTCCTCTGGGCCTCGGAATTCCCTGGCGACCTCCTGGGTGAAAGTCTGCAGCTGCGCTGCAAAGTAATACTTTTCAAAGTCCGGCACCGCAAGCCCACCCTCAGCTTTCGGCCTCATCAGGGTCTTGAGGGTCACTCTTCGGCGGCCCGAACCCCAGAGGAATCCGACCACCATTGACCGTAACAGTCGAAATGTGGCTGGCGGGACCCAAATCGGCAGCGCCCGGAAATAATACAGCAACCGGGGGAGCGCCACCATTTTAAGCTAAGCGATCCGTCCTGCTACCGAGAGCGGTAGAGTAGCCCAGATGTCCATGCCACCACGCAGCACGCGAGTGCTGCGAGCTATGTTCCCATCCAGGAGGTCAGACGGTTCATGGTAGGCGTACACCCCCAGGTACTTAAAGCAGTCAGGTTCCCACCTAATCTCTCTACTGATATCAGGGCTAGGTGTACCCTTGCGAACCGGGAAAAGACAGGTCTTAGCCCAATTCACCCGAAGGCCCGAGACCTCTCCAAACGCCGTGAGCGCCGTCGCAGCTCCATTCAGGGCAGCAACCGGGTCCTCAAGGAAGAGCAACAGGTCATCAGCGTACAGCGAGATATAATGTGGGCCCGAAGGTGTCCGTAAGCCATTATAGTGGGCCCCCGACTAGTAGCAGCGCCAGTGGCTCCACCGCTAACGCGAAGAGAAGCGGGGATAATGAACAACCCTGTCTCGTGCCTCTCTCCACCGGGTATTGCGAGGAGATCAGCGGGCCTGCCCGTACCCTGGCCGACGCCGAGGCATACAGTACCGTGGTCCATCGGACGAAACCCTCACCGAGGCCGAATCGCAAAAATACAGTGCGCAGGTAGTCCCATTCCAGGCTGTCAAAAGCCTTCTCCAAATCTACCGAGAGGACTACCGGGCATGGGGCGTCTACGAGCGGTACTCCCAGCAAGCGGAACAGCCTACGGATGTTCATGGTCGTGTTTCGCTTGGGGATGAATCCAGCCTGGTCCTCATGTACCAGAGAGCTCATGTGACCTAGCAATCTCGATGCCAAGATGCTGCTCAGTATTTTATAATCGACCGTCAACATTGATAAAGGACGGTAGGACGCCGGATCGAACGAGTCCCTTCCCGGCTTGAGGAGGGGAACCACTAGGGCCTCGCACATCGAGCCGGGGAGCCGACCAAGCCGCCTCGCCTCTCTGTAAACGATCAGCAACCTCGGTGCCAGGAGATCAGCATAAGCGGCATAAAATTCAACCGGAAGGCCGTCCAGACCCGGGGTCTTATTCCTCACCATCTTTTTAATGGCGCTGCAAATCTCCCCCAGTTCAATGTCGGAACCCAGGGCTTTCGCTACGTCAGGCTCCACTATTGGGAGCTCTAGGGGTCGCAGGTAGTCATCAAGCAGGTCGGGGTCTCTGGCAGAGCGACTGCGGTACAAGCGTTCATAGTAGTGCAGGTAACAGCTCAGAATCTCAGGCTGAGTGTGCACTTCGGTCCCATCCGCCGTACGCATGGACGTCGTTAGAGAGGTCTGGCGCGTAGGATTAGCTAGCCACGCCAGCAATGCGCTCGATCTATCCCCCTCTGCGAGGGACCTAACAGTATAGGCCTTATAGTCGAAACAGCGCAACCGTTCGACCTCCGCCGCTACCGCCTCCTTCGCCGCTGCCGTGCGTTCCTGGAGTTCCGGGCGCCCGGGGCGGCGGAGTTCCAACTCACGGAGTTTCTGATCGGCCATATCTAAATCGTCAAGGATGATTCGCCTCATGCCCACCTTTTTGGAAATGCAGAAGCCCCTGACCACCACCTTAAAAGCGTCCCATTCCAGCGCCCTCGAACCCGCAGTGCCCCCGTTGGACGCGAAGTATTCCGAGATCTTATCTTCTAGGTCCGCTTTGAATACAATGTCCTCTAAGATTTCGGGACGCAACTTCCAGGTGGGCACAGCAGGCACCCCAGGAAACCAGCGAAGGTCCAGCAGGAGAGGGTTATGATCTGAGATGGTCCTGGTCAAATATTCAGACCGGACCGCCGCTGAAACCAATTCTGCCGAGCCCAGAAACCCGTCCAGTCGGACGTGTAACTCGTGCAAGCCTGAGAAGTAGGAATAGTCCCTAGTGTCGGGGTGCTGTGCCCTCCAGATATCCGTCAGACCCCAGTGCGTCTGCCAGTCCCTCCTACCTTTAGCCACACGGCGAACCGGAGAGTCAGGGAGGGGGGGATGTGAGCGGTCATTCTCCACATCTACTACTGAATTGAAATCCCCGCCGAGCAGGAGGGGCCCGGAAAAGAAGTGGGCCAACAAGCCCGATAACCTGGAAAGGAAGGCAAGCTGGTCCACATTGGGTGCATAAACACAGCAAACGTTTAGGTCCCTCCCCCCCAGAGTGCCCGAAATGGCCACGTAGCGACCCTCAGGATCCACCACTGATTTCGTAACCTGAAAAGGAACCCCAGCTCTGATCCAAATTAGCGCCCCCCTGGCATACGCGGAGTACGAAGTGCAAAAGACCTGCCCCCTCCACCTACGCTGTAGCGCCGCCCCTTCCGCCTTGTTAAGATGGGTCTCCTGCAGCAGCGCCATTTGTATCCCTCTACGCACTAAATAAGCGTGGACTTTGTGACGTCTAGACATAGTGTGAAGCCCCCGTACATTCCAAGTAATGCATTTCACATTAGCAACATCAGCCATTGTCCCATATTGTTCGTGCAAAGTCTCTCCATCCGGGTCCCAACAAAGAAAGAGCAACAATCAACCCAGCACGGATGGCGGCCATTTTCCCCAACCAAAACACAACAACCCCGGTTCGACCCAAACCCTTGCCCACCCTCCCCAGAACAGGACCCAAATAGTACCATCTAGTTCCCATCCAAACCATACCCCCAGCAAACCCTCTGTCCCCGACTAATCCTGCAGTCGCCACCGCAGGAAGGCCTTAAGGGCCAGGTGCGGGCTGGGCGTTGGCAATGGGCCCTCGATGCTCGGGCTACCGAGACTAAAGTAAGCCCAAAACAATAAGAGAAAACCCTCATGGCACGAGCAGGGCACCCCACCTCCACTTCCCCGGGGATTATGAGCAATTGCCTACCCCCGCCACCCCCGCTGCGGGCCCCCACCCAAATGGACGCAGCTCACCCCGTCAACCCTGTCCATCCAGAAGGTCCTCAACCGAGTTCGGAGTGATCACCGGCGTGTGGACACTGTCGGTCACCGATTCCTCTGAGTCCGTTGGTACCCCCTCGTCACCAAGGTCCGCTTCCTCTTCAATGGTACCATCCCGTGAGCCACACAGCGCAGACAACACCTCCAACACTCCCTTCCGCTCCGTCGACGTCTCCGCAGTCGAGGGTCCGCCTGACCGGCCACGGCGACTCCGAATTCTTTTGGACCGCCGCCGTTGTCCAGACTCCACTGCTAGTTGAGATGACGAGCCAAAGCCATCCTTTCCGGCTCTATAGAGTTCGAGCCAGTTACAGACATCCTCCGGGGAATTAAAGAACTGAGTCTTGTCATCGACGATTATGCGGAGCCTTGCAGGAAACAGGAGCGAGTATTGGATGCCCTCGCTCCGGAGCTCGCGCTTGACCGCCAGGAATGAGAACCGCCTGCGCTGGGTCTCATAGGTGTAGTCCGGGAAGATATTCACCTGGCTATTCGCCACCTTGAAGGGGCCATTATGTCTGGCGGCATTAAGGATGAGGTCTCTGTCCCGAAAGTGCAATAACCGTGCCACCACCGGTCGCGGGGCACGGCCCTGTTGCGGCGGCCTCGCTGGGACTCTGTGTGCTCGCTCCAGGGTGTAGAAGGAGGATAGACCCTCCGGGGCCACCGTGTCCCATAGCCAGGCTTCCAAGTAGGCCACCATGTCTCCATCTTCAATCTTCTCCGGCAGGCCCACCACTCGAATGTTATTTCGCCTGTTACGACCTTCCGCGTCTTCCGCTCGCCGCTCCAGGGCATCAATCCGGGATAGGGCATCCTTCATCGTCGCGGCCAGGGTTCTCTGTGCCGGCTCCAAGGTTTTTATCGAGCCCTCCACTTCCTTGACCCTATCCGAAAGCTTGCCGTGGTCCGCTCTAAGGAGGCCCAGACTCGTCGCCACCTGGGCAATGTCCTGCTGGAGGGCCGAGCGTGTGGTCGCGATCGCCTCCAGGACCCGGTCAAATTGTTGCTGCAATGGCGCGCCACCAGAACTCTCCGGGTCCCCACGTTCTTCTTTGTCCGGGGCCTCCGAGTCTGAGGCGGCTGGGGTGGTCCCCTTGGCTCCCCTCGGTTTCCCCATGGCGCAGGAATCACACGGTGGAGAGCCAGTCAAAGGCGCCACCGAGTGCGGGCGTCGGCTATGTCTCTCTCGGCTAGTGGCCTTCGGGCCGAGGGCTGGTGATCTCCGTCTCCAGGGCCTGTTGGACCTTCACAACTTCGGGCCGCGCCACCACCACGTCGTCGGAGGGCACTGAGGAGGAGGCGGGGACAATCGGCGCCAGGTCGGGCAGGCCCGTTTGGCCGATGAGGACCTGGAACGAGGGTCACCAACACCACCGGAGACTTTGTGGCGCCAAGGCGCCGTGCTGCCCATGGAAGTCAGTCACTCGGGGGATGCAGCCAGGCGCGGCTCAGGGGGTCGGCACCGCAGCCAGGGCCGCCAGGCATCCGTGAGTCGAGGTCCACTATAGTGTGGGCATCCGATCATCCAGGAGCGATCACCGTGTTCAAAGTCCGATCAGAACGACACCCAGACCATCACATCACAGGGAGATAAAAAGGTGGAGGGTGCGCTGTAGCTAACGACGCTCCTCCAGACTAAAGGTCCCGACCAAGGGGACAAAGAGGTCCGGGCGCCATGTTGAGCCGCACTCCGCAGGTCCACAAACTTCGATTTCCCGTCGGATCAACTCATGTTCGAGTTACACCAGGTGCCTCGGCAGGTCCCAATCGGTCTGATCGACGGTTTGCGGGGACTAGGGTGCCCCACGGCCTCCGATCTGCAGGATATTCACGGGCTCAGTCCCGGAGCCGAGCTCTCAGGCGACCATCGCCATCGGCGTCCAAGCCACGCCCCAGTTGCACCTCCCCTATGCTAGTCTTGGGGAGGTGTAGGCATTTGACACCAGTGGCTGCTAGTGTGGGTAAGCGCATTGGGCCGGGGTGGAAGTGGGGGTGGTGGAAGTGACAAACGATGGAAGAGGGTAAATAAAATAAATAAATATATAAAATCACATACCTTGCGCCTTGCATCACTACTCTTACCTGCACAGGCCACCACTGTTTGACGCATTCCCAGGTTTACAAAATCTCATAAATCTGGGAATGTGTCAAATGACATGGACACTACATGGGAACACCCACCGTAATACCCATGGCACACCTCCCTATCGCAGGGTGAGGCAGCACAGTGACTTGCACTGTGTTACATCTGTCCATATCTATAAGGCTTTGAAAAACCAATCAGAGTGGCTTTACATGGCCCTGTAGATACGGCCCTGCAGTGTGCACTGGTGTCAGAATGAGAGCAAAGACTGTCCTGAAAAAGCCAAAGAAATCTGGTTAGATCATGCCGAAACCTGGCATTCCTGTAAAGGCATTGTGGTTTGAGGAATTGAAAGCACATTATATGTCTGGCTTTATGAAAATAACAATACAATCATAAAATGAGACGACAAACCTGCAAAGCATATTCCCTCTGCATCCCTCTTCCAGATTCAGCATTGGTCAAAAAAATATTTCTGGTTCTGTAAATAATTCAATTGGAAATGACCCTCCACTTATGAAATGTCCTCTGCTGATAAGGTCTGAATGCACTGTTTGTCAAAGGTTCCCATGCATCTATTTTGCCCCCCTTGCTCAGAGCGAGGTTTTCAGTCTGATACTGCAACATCAAATAATCAGTGGGAAGAACACAATAAAATATATGTGTCTCTACAGCTCCCTCACAACACTCTCAAAGGCAGTTGTTCAAGTGTATTCATTTCCATGTTCTCAGTTTGACCAGAAGGGGCATCTAACCCATGCCAAATCTGAAGAACTAATGTTAGAGAGATGCATGACAAAAAGGTTTGGTTCAAAGACACAAGCGTCCATGTTCTCAAAGTACACCACTGAGCAGGAGCTCATCAGGAGCTCATCAATGTTCTCTCTGTATTGCATGGCAGGAACTTTCTTGATTCTCCCTAAATTACCTTTTTTTTGTTGTGGTCTCCATGGCATTGATAGCTACTTGGGCAGATGTTCAAAGCCCTTCTGAAGTCACAACCGCTATGATTTGTAGAATTGTAGGGTTTGTGACCACAAAAAGGCATTTTACAATGTATTGAAGTCTTTTTAAAAGTCTGAAAACTCTGTTTAACACATAAAAGGGCTTTTGACACACTTTCTAAATCGCAAAATAGGAGGGTGTGTGAAAGGGGCATTGCTCTCCTATTTTTGAGTTATAAAGATATGTATCAATGTTTAGTGAACAGAAATGCCGTCTTCTCTATAGATTTCTAGAATAATTTTTTAACCCCTTCCACGCTGGGCTGATTCCCCTGCGGTGTGGGGGAGGGGCAGTGCGGCGCTGCGATGCTGGTGACGAGCCAAGCTCGTCATGGTGCACAGTGGAGCTCTGCTCATGATGAGCTGGGCTCGTCACGACTCCGCCCACTCCTTTAGAACGCCCACACAGGTGGCGAATTAACCCCTTGTGGGCCGCCAGCGGCAGTTATGACGAGCTCAGCTCGTCCTGAGCACAGCTACACTGTGCCTCTTGCAAGGGGTTAACAGCACCAACAGTGCCTTTAAGGAACATGAACTTATTTAAGAAAAAAGGTTTCATATTTAGGGTTAAGAATGCTGCAATGCTGTCCCTTGCAGGCCACCATTCCTGCGTTTGTGACTAATTGCAGGGAGTCAAAAGTAACAACCTACAGGGGACGTGGCTTAGGCGCCGGAGGGAATGGCTGCCGTTCTCGGAGGCTCCAAGAGAACGTAGAGGGCCGAATCTCCTTCAGGCGCACACCGCTTATTTCAAAAGTGGAATCCTTCCTGCATGTCCTTCTATCAGCGCGGAGACGCGGGGTGAGCCGACAACAAGCTCTTCTGGTATTCTGTGCTGACCGCGGCTCGTTCCTGAGTTGTGGCCACCATTTTAAACATAAGTGATTCCCTGTGTGTCCCGCAAATGTTTATGCAGAGTACTTCACCCTAACATGACTCCCATAATGTTTTAAAGGATTATAGGCAGCAAATCCTTTCCAGTTTACACTGCCTACTAACATACATGCAATTCTGTCTATTTTTGTCGATTTTTGGCAATTATAAACAGTTTTTTCTTCTCTCCTTAGCAGTGAATTTATCTCCATGGAAGCCATTTTAGATTTAATATTTTGTTGTCATCTACTGTGCTCACTGCAATAAATTGAGGAGGTTTCCTGTATCTTCATGATTTATTATTTTAAATATGCTCATATAGATTAATACTTTACCTAGCATATATTAGATTTTTTTACTTGGTCCTCAATATTATCTAATAATCTCTGGTAAGCCTTTTTAGGGTCTTGTGAGCACCTCCCAATATTTGTATTTACTCATTTATTGCTGATAATGGCCCATTCTAATCGTAATAGCGCTCAGCATATGAATACCACCCATGTGCCGTTAGAAGACAATAATCAAATTAGTGTTCTACAGGATAATATGGATGACACTTCTACTGACTCTAATGGTCTCAAAGGCTCCACTCCTAATATTTCTCGACCAAGTGCTAAACCTAACTCTAAGTTACCTTCTGTATCAAGGAAACGAGTGAAAGCAAATCCTCCTTCCCCCACCAACACATGCTCTTCCATTTCCATGGAACTTCTTCTCAAAGAAATACGCTCACTCGAGCCGTACATGGCTGAAACAAATGTTTGCCTTCAGAGCCTTGAGGATAATTGGTTGCATACGGAAGAACAAGTGGCAGATCTTTAGAAGAAAATGTCCTCAATGCAGGACTGCATAGAGAAATACAATCACTTAAGCAACATATTGAAAATAGACGCAATAACCTACATTTTTATGGCCTTGCAGAAGGTCTTGAAGGTTCTAATCCTATATCTTTTGTTCAATCCTTCGTGCCAACACTTCTGTCTTCCAACTTCTCCTCCATTGAATATCCAACGTGCAGATCGGTTAGGTCCACCCTCTTGTTCAGCCAATTTTGCATCATCTCCAATGAAACCTAGAGGTGTTATTTTATACTTTCTAGAGTATACAGATTTTATCAAAGTTATTCAGGCTGCTAAACAGAAGGGTAAACTTACCTGGAACGGCGCCAATCTCTTCTTTGCCCAAGAATATGTGAAAGCTACTGCAGACCGTCGCAAACTGTTTTTGGACATGAGATCTGCTCTCCGTTCCCTGAATGCACATTATGGATTGTTCTATCCCTGTCTCTTTAAAGTGACTTACAATAATAAAATGACAAACTATGAAGATCCTGCACTTCTTCAACAATTCCTCAGTTCCTGCAGAGATGACTCCATGGACACTCCTTGATTATAATTGTTTTAATGGTTTTTAATTGTTCCTTTTAACATCTGTCTGTTATCTGTATTTATCCTCCTTAATGGTGTAGTTTGTTATATCCTGAGATGTCCTCCTAATGTCTTCTTTCTTTTTTATCAGGTGCGGTTCAGTGATCCCTTTGATTTATGACCCTTTCGTCTTAAGCCTGGGGGCTGTTTCTCCCTTTGCGGCGTCCTCTTGGAGTATACCATCCAGTGTGCTGTTTCCCTCATGTGGTTCCTCCATTCCCACTTTCATTGTCCTTTTGTGGTATGTCTTTTAGACATTCTTATGCATTATCATATGTTGTTTGTTGAGTTGTATATCTTTGATTCATGTTCTCTTCTTTTCTGTCCTTTCTTCTCTCTCCCCTTTTTCACTTCTCTTTTTCCTTTTCTTTTCCTTCTTCCTTTCCTCTTTTTCCCCTCTCTTTTTGATGAAAACGTTAACTCTATTTCTATCCTTTGTTTACCTTGGAGCTCATGTTTTATTTCCTGTCACTTTGCTCTCTATTATTCATTTAATATTACTTTTATTTTTTCTAGTTCTTATATAAAAATTATTAAAGTTAAATTTAACTGGTTACATCTTTGTACTAATTTTTGCTATTTTCTAAGTAATGCGCTTAGTCTTTTTATTGATTGCATAATAATTAATTCTGACTGATTCCATTTAGAGTTGTTACATGGAACGTTAAGTTAATAAATATTCCCATAAAAAGACAACAGGTATTAACCCATTTATCTAAATTAGGCGCTGACATAGCGCTAATTCATGAATCACACTTATCTGATGCTGAAGCATCTAAATTTAAACGAGGTTGGGTTGGTAGTGTTTTTTTCTTCTCAAGCCTTAGGCAAGAAAAATGGAGTTTCTATTTTATGTCACAAAAAGTATCAAGTATCTGTTTCTCCTCAGGAGTGTGACTTGGAAGGTCAATGGGTAATAGTGAAGCTTCTTTTAAATCAGATACCTTAAGTTTTTTTAATACTTACACTCCAGTTAATGTTGACAATCCTTTTTGGACTCATATATCTGAGAAACTTCTTTTGATGAACGATGACGATGTTATTCTTGGAGGCGATTGTAATCAGGTTTTTGACCCTATACTGGATAGAAACTCCTCTGCTAGGTTTTCTAACACAAAGATGCATTCCCAATTTACTTCCCATTATGACGCAAGTCCGCAGTTGACGTTTGGAGGTTCTGTAACCCTGACGCTCGAGTATATAGTTTTACTCTCCTTCACATCACTCACAATCCTGAATAGACTACCTCTTTTTTAGTAAATCCCTATCTCAACAGGTTTTCCATTCCGAAATTGGATCTATTTTAATTTCGGATCATGCCCCAGTTGTTGTAGATTTTGATTTGTTACTGTTCACTCAACATTCACGTAGATGGTGATTTAATAATACTGTTTTAGCTGATCCTACTTTCACAGCTCAGTTCCCCTCGTTTGCTTCTGAATTCTTTTCAATAAATTCTACCCCGGACTCTTCTCCTGTTATAATTTGGGACTCCTTTAAAGCGGCTGTCAGAGGTTTTATTCTGAATTTTGTCTCTCGAAAAAAGAAATCCTTTGAAGCTAAAACTTCCCAAATACTTGCTGAAATTAAACAACTTGAATATACTTACTATCATTCAAACTCTGAATCTTCCTTAAAAAAACCTATCGAAGCGAAATTCAAGTTTAATAAAACATCAATAGAAGATAGAATCTATACGGAATAATACTGGTATCTCCTTAGTTAAGGACAATGATATCTTAAACGAGTTTATTTCTTTTTATAAAACTTTTTTCACACCCGAACGTCAACCGAGTTCAATTGACCTTGCTTCCTATTTTAATTCTATTGATCATCCGTTTTCTCCCAATGTTGATTTTACTTCCTTAGACATGGATATCACTCTCTCCGAAATTACTAATGCAGTTTCAGTACTAAAATGGGGAAAAGCTCCAGGTCCTGATGGATTTACTATTGAGTTTTATTCACACTTCCCTAATCTACTCCTCCCACGTCTTTTACTTCTTTTCATTTCTTTTATTGCTGTTGGTGCTTCTTCCGGTACTTTCCAGGAGGCCATGATCTGTTTAATTCCTAAAGACAATAAAATCCGTCTCTTTGCAAAAATTGTCGTCCAATCTCTTTAGTGAATCTTGTCTATAAGATCTTTGCAAAAATTCTTGCTCTCCGAATCGACCCTATTTTACCTAATCTCATTGGCCCTGAACAATCGGGGTTTGTAAAAGGTTGCCTGTCCTCTGATAATTCCAGAGTCTTTTTTAATATACTTAGCAAAGCATCTACTCTTGATTATCCTCTTGCAGCTTAGCGTTAGATGCAGAGAAAGCATTTGAGAGGATTGGATGGGATTTTATGTTTCAAGCACTCAAATGGCTAGGGTTTCCCCTTAAATTCATATCCCTTATTTTGTTACTTTATTCTGGTCCAACAGCCTCTATTTTTGTTAATGGTAAAGTCTCTGATTATTTTCCTCGTCTTAGAAGTGTACGTCAAGGATGCCCTCTTTCTCCATCATGTCTTCTCATTAAAACTATCTTCCCATTGGTTTTCCCTTGATCAGAATTTACCTTTTCCTCCTTGGTTGACTATAGGAAATTATTTTATAGCTCCTTTTAAATTTGAAGAATCTCTTGCCTTTACCAACAATATTTCATCCTTTCAAAGCCCAGTCATTTCCCACACCGTACTTTCTACTGGAAATCTTGGAGAAATAAGGGATTACTTTGGACTTTGCAATTATTATTAAATAATGTCCCTTTATCTTTTACGGATCTTCAAGCACAATTTGTCGTACCTTCTTCCTATAGAACTCAATATGATCTTTTGTACCCTTCACTTTCTCAATACCTTCGATCCTTACCATCATTGTCTTCCCCCTTACCTAGCTGTTCTACGCTCTTTCCCTTATTATCGAGCAACTCCTCTGCCTCATCGTTATATACGTGTTTATCTCTGACCCCTGATAGGAGCAAGACGAACGTTGAACTGGCGTGGGAGTTGGATCTCTTGGAATGTTGGACAACCCCTTTTTGGAATAAGTTGTGGCTCAAAATCCATAAAACCTCCAGGGCTGCTAATACATCACAAACCCTATATTTTGTTTATCAACGTCTTTTATTTATTCCCGCAAAATTAACCTCTTTCACTACAAATTCTACCCCTATTTGTTGGTCCTGCCCTTGCACACATGCAGATTCACACCATATACTTTTTGACTGTCCCCTGTAAACTATTTTGGCAATTAGTTTGGTCTCAAATTAACAAAATCTTTAAAACAAAATTCCCTTCCAAAGTTTTTTAGGCTCTCTATCACCTTCCTGGCCCCAATCCCCTTTTAACTCCCAAATCATAGATTTGGTACTGGAGGTAGCTCTCCACTTAATAACTTCTAATTGGAAACAAGCTGCCAAGGTCACTTTTAGAGCCTGGTGGAATGCAGTCTGTTTCCATCACAGACTTGACACTAACTACATTTCCCCTATTTCTGTGTCCATCAAAAGAGACCTTTTATGGCTCCCTATATCTACATATTTAACTTACATTGCCTCACATTAGTTCAAATCTCTGACGAAGTTCAAAAACCTCCATGATTTACTTGTTGTCTTTGAATAATTTCTCATTAATATTCCCTTGGATTTTTTTTCGTATTGTAATTTGATATTGATGTTTCTTAATAATGTCTGTATACATTTAGAAACTGTTTCATAAAGACTACTATAGAGTAAATACTATAACAGTTTGTATATTTTCATCTCCTTTACTTCCACCCCCTTCGTTATTTACCCTTCCCTATTTTTCCTGCACAAAAACAATCCTCAGAGGAATTTCCCTCTTTCTAACTTAGCTGCTGAATACAGCACACAAAGGGGCTGATGCCGATGTCGGATGGCTCAAACTGATTGACCTCTTGTCGTCGGTTCCAGACCTGCAAGTAGTCGCAATCCTATATTTAACAATGGGAGCATGTATTCCGAACGGAATGCATACTCGCATCATTAAGTGCAGAGGTGCAGTTCAGCCCTACACCCTGTGGCAGGCACCTTTCGCCAGAAAGGGGCCGGGGGAGTACTGAAGGGTTTCCGGATGGCGGATGGACGGGCCATCGCAAGCCATTCGGAAGATCGAGTCGGCTTCCTTTCCGACTGAGCCCATCGGAATGGCTTGTCGGAAAGGAATCCGAACGGGCAAGCCCGATGCAGTTAGGATGTCGGAGCCATTCCTAACCGCATCGGGCCCTTAGAAAGAGGAAACATCGAGGAGAAATAAAGTTATTTCTCCTCATTGCGTCTCTGATGGAAAGACACATTCCCAGGTCTACCAGTGTTGGCAAATCTGGGAATGCATCAGAATGTATTGGTGGATGCCTGGAAACACCAGTGCTCCAACTCATGTAGCGCCCCCACCATCCAGTGTAACGCAAGGCTGCTACTTGCTCTGCCTTGCAATCGACCAAATGTACCAAGTCACGCTGGACCACGCAAGATCCCCATGCATGGTTTGGCATATCTGCATCTAGGTTTTGCATCACACTGCATAGCCTTGCATTGATACATTTGGCTCCTACTAAATAGAGTTGCTGACCCTGGAAACCGAGGACTCAAGTTTGAATTCTGGCCTTGGATTGTGTGGCTCAGCCTTGTCTTATTCTGGGGGAAAACAACTTAATCTACCTGTGCCTTAAAGAACAAATGTGAAATGAATTTATGTAATCCCCACTTGATGTACACGATCTTGTCGATCGACTCCCATGCTCTCATGTAACGTACAGCGATCCTTGCATCCTAAGTAGGTTCACGAATACATACATATCTCAAAATGACTGGCCGGCCGCAAAAAAGCTGGTGCGCAATTTGCACCCACTATTTGCAAAGCGCCTGTTTCTACCACAGGCCATCTATATAAGTACTAACTTAAAAATGTATTAATATAAAGAATCCCCAGTACATTTGAAGCTTGCACTGCAAAGACCTATATATTTTCAGAAATGCTTAAAAACATTTCATTTCCCACGGAGTTTGATAAAAATAATTTGCAGCTAAGGTGCCCTTCTCTGCCTTAAGTAACCAACCTACTTTGTCTGTGGTTATTAAATGAATGGGTATTTGAATGTTATAACTCGCTATAAAAAGGAACAAAAATATGTGGCAATAGACACAGCATGCGTATCTTTTAATTATTGCTGACGTGTTTACATCATGCCTTCCTCTTATTTTTGTCTAAATATCTCCGGAGCAGACCAGCTCATGCTTTGATTCACTGATCCCTTTTCATTTAAAGGCTTCCTGTATCAGCCAGGCTCCATACACTGATTTAGACCCGCCACGCACCTGTCTGTTTCCACATTTTAATGAAACCCATTAACCTCCCGGCGTATTGATTCTGCCCACCCTGTACTAAAGTACACTCATCTTCATGAAGTTTAATCTTCGATGAATGTGAAATATGAACGAAATTATTCCTCCGATAGAAATCATGTTCCCCACAAAAAATATGAAGGCACATTATTGAGAAGTAGTCCTTTAAGCCCTCGATCCAGATGTGCCTTTTTTCTACAACAGCAGAGAAAGCACTAAACTCAGCTGCGTGCTGCTGAAAATAAAATGATAAACCGCTGTAATTGTACCTTTCTTGCTGCAGGACGCCCACAAATACACAAGCCTATTGCTGCACTGACGATTTTGTAAATTCAATGCAGTTTTAATTTTAGGCACATTCTGTAATTAGTTTTGTAACTTTTCACATTAAAGGCTATGCAGTTAGTTTGTTGATTCGCTCAGCTGTGAAACATTGTGGTGCGCCATAACGGGCTATTCTAGTTAAAATCAAGCATTGGCAAAGCCAATAGCTCTCTCCTTCAGCACTGGTTTTGCCAATGTCTGTGTGTATCGTAGCCATCCGTGCGATTTTGGCTTCTACTTTTACTTTACCATTCTAAGTTGACAGTGGGGAACACCGGAATGGTAAAATTAAAATTAAAAATAAAGTGTGTGGAGCACTTTGAAATAATGGGAGGTGCTCAGTAGCAGTTCGCAGCTACTGGACTCCCCGAAAAAAAGCGAGGACGTAGGGGGGAAGGTAAAAACATTTTTTTAAATGCAGGGATAGGCGGGAAGCACCATTAACCACTAAATAAATGAAAGAGTGGGTAGGGGAGTTGCAGGGGCTCTCCCTAGCAATATTACAATTTTTAATAATGATACTGAAACAAGCATATGTCAAAGCCAGTAGGTATGTTTTGAGTATTTTGTTATAAGCATGATGTATTATTCTTGCAAATGCTTGGTATCAAGGTGTCACCTTCTGTACTCAGATGCTGCCTACAAGTACCTGTTTCTGCTTGAAAGTGTCACTTATGAAGAGTGCAAAAGGAACCATTGATGAGTAGCGCTTATGCAGAGATGGCACCTTAATGACATTTCAGAAAGTTGCTATGTAGCACTTTCTCCCTGTTTTAGTTTCACAGCGCCTAGGAACCAAATGACATATGCAGTGCAATTTAAAAATAAACCACAATCTATTTTGCAATTTCTCTGAACCACTCACTGAGCACGTTAGATACACTACAACATGGGGGCGTGGCTTGGCGCCCGAGGAACATGGCGGCTTCTTCGTGAGCGCTCCGCACCGACTGCTGGAACCTGCGCTACACGGCAAGCCTCACCTTCTCAAAACACGGTTTTGATTACCGGAAGGTGGCGAGCATGTTTCTGGCTCATCTCCGTTATCGCTGAGGCTCCCCTTCTTCACTAACTCGACGGAGTAAGTACGGTCGCTGCTCTCCAACGGCCGCAACCACCATTTTGTCTTCGCCTGAGGTGTCGAGGTTCCTGGCTGCTCCTTCTATACCATGCCTCATTTTGACATTTTACACCTTATTTTGCCCTTTTCATGACTTTCTTTAATCTGGGCATTCTTACATGGGCATTTCCTTCACCGCAACGACTTTGGTTGCTTCCTCTGACTGCAGCAGTTTTCTCATGGATGCCTGGCGGCCATTTTAGAAATCTCCACGATTTTTCTTCTTTTTTCTTTTCTTAACGCCTTGTCAAATGCGTTTGCACTGTGCTTGTTGGTTCTTGCAGATGGCGTTTTCTTGTGCCTCCTCTATTTTTATCCCACTTGCCAACATTTGTTCATGACATTGCGGTTGTCATTCATTGCTGCTAGTGTTCTGCCCTCTCCAGCATTGCCTCCTTTTATCTTTTACTTCTCCCTTTTTCTTACCTCACCATTTCTTTTTCTTTTTATTGTTCTCGCATGGGCAGAACTAAGCAGCACCTGGCATCTCCCAACTCGAACCGCACTCTGCTTAAAAACTCTAAGATTTTTTCTAAATTTTCTCAATTTGAGGTATCCCAGCAGCATCTTGCTCCTGACACATCTCCTGCAATGGAATCCTCCTTACTAATCTCAAGAAAAGCTACATCTAAACGATTAAAAAAATATCCTCCCTCACCGCCTAAACTATTATCCTCTGTTTCTGTGGAGCTAAAACTGGAGGAAATCAGGGCTCTTCGTCCCTTTATGGAAGACACCAATGCTAAGCTGCAAGTGCTCACAGACAATTGGTCGCAAATGGAAGCAAGGGTCGCCTCAGTAGAACAAAGTGTTTCCTCACTTCAAGAGTCTTCCTCCAAAACGTCTCACTTGTCTTCACAGGTTTTGTCTCTTTAACGTCAGGTGGAGGAACTTGAGAATCGTAATCGGCGCAATAATCTGCGTATCTACGGCCTTGCGGAGGGCTGCGAGGAGAATGACCCCATCACCTTTTTCAAGTCCTTTTTACCAAAGCTACTGCACCTACCAGAAGGTACCGCACTTAACATCCAACGTGCGCACAGACTGGGCAGACCTTCTTCATCTTCCTCACCTACCTCTAGGCCGAGGGGAGTTATCATGCACTTTCTAGAATATACAGACCTCTTGAAGGTCCTTCCAGCAGTTAGAGCCTCCCCTCGGCTCACCTGGTCTGGTTCTTCGTTATTTTTTGCGCAGGACTACACCAAAGCCACAGCTGCTCGACGCAAAGCCTTTTTGGACATGAGACCTGATCTTCGCGCCATCGGGGCCAGATACGGTCTCTTTCATCCCTGCCTTTTTAAGGTCATTTACAACAATAAAACGACGACCTACGAGGATCCAGTTCGTCTTCACAGCTTCCTGAATTCCTGCAGAACAACTGCTATGGATCTCTCTGAGCCTTCCTCCTCTTTTCCTCCCTGATTCTTCTGTTTTCATGCCTTTTTTACTGCTACATTTGTCTCCTTTGCATCCTTTTTGCTTGGTGCTTCTTTCTTCTATAGCCATGCTTTTTTTGGTATTAATGTAGCTTTTCTGGTTAATCCTCTATGTTCTCTTGCCTCTTTGCATTCCTTCATTGTAACTCTCTCTTCTCTCGTTACCTCTATTCTGATAGTGTTGTAGATTTTATTGTTATTTCATGTTGATATGTTCATTTAGAACATGTTCATCGGGTTTTAGATCAGGTTTCATTGCCGAGACCGCCCTCATCGAGGTGGTCCTTAGATTCAGGGGCATCAGCAATGCTGGTGCTCCTGGATCTATCTGCCGCGTTCGATACTGTAGACCACGGCAGACTTCTACAACGGTTAGAGGATATCGGTCTAAAGGACAAAGCACTGGGCTGGCTCCATTCCTATTTAACCGACCGCTCCCAGAAAGTGGCTTTGGGTTCCTTCTCCTCTAAACCAAAACACCTCTGGTGTGGGGTTCCCCAGGGGTCAGCACTTAGCCCTTTACTTTTCAATGTTTATCTAGCTCCACTCTTCACCTTGATTGCCAAATGGGGGGTCAAGGCGATTTCGTATGCAGATGATACATAACTAGTCGTCCCCTACTCAGAAGTGTCGGAGGCAGCATTCAGCAAATTTAAGGGCTGCCTTCGTGATGTAGCTAGTTGGATGAATACCAACAAATTAAAACTGAATGCAGGTAAGACTGAGGTGGTCTTTTTTGGTAAAGACATACGACCCCCACCGGACCTGTGGTGGCCATCTGAAATGGGCCCTCCGCCGATCCCCAGCACTAATGCAAAGAATTTGGGGGTGAGATGAGATGATAACCTCTCCTTCTCTTCCCACAATCAGCAGGTCACAGCAGGGTGTCTACATAAACTCAGGAATCTCTACAAGTTTCTTTCTCTATTGCCAGAAGATTGCCGCAAAACGGTAGTCCATGCGACTGTTATATCTAGGCTGGACTACGCGAACGGCCTCTACCTTGGCTTACCAAAATATTTGATTCAACGATTGCACACCGTGCAGAATGCGGCTGTGAGGCTGACAAAGCATATCCCTTTCAGACAGCGTGTCTCTCCGCATCTGCGCGAGCTGCACTGGCTCCCAGTGGTAAGCAGAATCAAATTTAAAGCTCTGACCCTGGCTTTTAGGGCACTACGGGGCACCTGCCCCAAATATCTAAAACTGAGACTCCCCCAGCTACCATCAGGCGAGGCTCCTGCGCTCGAATTCCTTGCTTCAGCTACACGCCCCACAAGTCAGAAAGGCTCGACTTGGAGGCAGGTCCTTTTCTGCTGGCACGGTGAAATTGTGGAACGCTTTACCACCCTCCATCCAGTCTGCAACGTCAGAATCTGGTTTAGGAAGCAATTAAAGACTTGGCTCTTTACTCAGAAAATCTAAGCTTCCCTTTTTGCTACTTGTTCAGCTAAGCTGCTCACACAGCACTGGGACACCTCCAGGTGAGGTAGCTGTTCGCGCTCTATAAGTATCAGTATTGTTAGACTCTGTTGGTTTTTCCATTGTCCATTGTTTGATATTCTAATGTATTCATTTCCCCATATTTTCTGCAGACCTACCACTTCGTTCCGTGGGTTCCTTCGGTTGTGCGTCTCGCTGACCTTGAAGGTCAAGCCTGTTCGATGTGGCTCCATCCCTCCCTTCGTCCTCTTTTTTGTTCCTGATCCTCTTCAATTACCTAGTCCAGTTTGTAGGTATGTTTTCCTCTTTATTGATCTTTATCCTTTCTCATATGTTCGCTTCTATTCCTTCCTTCCATTTACCTTGTGTTTCTTTTTCCTTCGGTGTCGTTCTCTGTTCTTTCTCTTCTGCCTCTCTATCATTACCTTCACCTGATCATTTGCCTTTTACACTGGTCATGTGGGTCATGTTCCCCCTCCTCCTATTTTATAACTTCGATACCTTCCCTTTTCTCTTCTTTACACTTTTTTCCTTCCTTTTTTACCTTGCAGTGCGCTTTTTTGCTTGTTTTCTTTTTTCTCTCCCTATGCTCTCTCTCCAATATTTCTCTCTTATCATCATTATGGTCTTTCACTTCCTTTGCTCTTTCCCATTGGCCTTTGTATCTGTGATTGGTGTCTGTTTTCTCATGTTTGATGTCTGTTAAGATTGTTACGTGGAACGTTAAAGGTCTTCACTCTCCTATTAAGTGTCAAAGAATTTTAGCTCATCTTGCTAAATTGAACGTAGATTTTGCTTTCTTACAAGAAACTCATTTGTCTCAGGCTAAATCTCTCAAACTTAAAAGAGGTTGGGTGGGTGAAGTTTTTTATGCTCCTGGGGATGGGAAATGAAATGGTGTGATAATTTTGTGCCGTAAGTCAATCTCTTTTTCTTTAGTTGATACAGAATCTGATCCTGATGGTAGATGGGTTTATGTCAAACTCTCTTTAAGGGGTGTTCCACTCTCTCTTTTAAATGTATATGCTCCCACATGTGGTGATCCTACTTTTTGGCACACCATGGCTTCGTCCATTACCAAATACTTGGATGATACCTTCATCCTGGCTGGAGATTGTAACCAATCTCTTGATCCTTTTTTGGACAGACAATCCAAGGTCCCCTTTGTCCCTAACAAGCCGCACAAGCTTTTTACACAGGCGATTTCACAACATAAGCTTGTCGACGCTTGGCGTTTATGTAACCCAACTACTAGGGAGTTTACCTTATATTCTCCCTCTCACCATTCCCAATCCCGGATTGATTATATTTTTGTCTCTCACCACCTCTCCCAATCCCTCACTAATGCAGAAATTGGACCCATTTTGTTATCTGACCACGCTCCTGTTTCGATTAATATCGATATTTTACCTAAAACTGTGGGGGCCAAACGATGGCGCTTTAGTAATTCCCTTCTTTTGGATCCCAAATTTACTGCTTCCTTTACCAATTTTTCTACCGAATTTTTGAGTTTAATGAGACCCCCAGATGTCCCCAAACACACTATTTGGGGTGCTTTCAAAGCTTCGGCAAGGGACTTTATAATTAGCTTTGTAGATAAGAAACGGAAACTTGCTCGCAACTATACTGGGGATCTTCTCCGCAACATCAAGAGACTGGAGCACTCCTATTATACCTCTAACTCACAAGACAGTTTGACCACCCTTGTAGATGCTAAAATGAAATTCAATAAGCAGTCCACAGAAGATGCTTCTTTATATTTGTTGAAGTCTAGTGCAAACTTTTATAGGACAAGAACAAGGCAGGGAAAATTTTAGCTAATTACCTGAAGGTTAAGCACAATAAGTAAAACATTGAAGCTATTTTTGATAATGACTCTGTTCTCAAACATAAAGATGATGACATTTTGTCTGAATTTTCTCTCTTTTATGCTAATCTTTATTCTTCTGACACTCATCCCACTGCTTCCTTCCTATCCACTTTTTTCCCTGACATTCGCACACCTCCCACTTTCCCCCTCAACCTAACCTCTTTAGAATCTGATATCTCGCAGCATGAACTACTTACAGCCCTGCGACATCTCAAAAAAGACAAAGCTCCCGGACCAGATGGTTTCACTGTTGAGTTTTACCTTCAATTTTCCAATTTTCTTTTCCCTAAGTAACACTCGCTTATAGACTCATTTGTCACCTTAGGTAGCTCCTCTTGCCTTTTTTCGGATGCTTAAATCTGTCTTATTCCAAAAGAGGGGAAGGATACTAGACATTGCAAAAACTATAGACCCATATCATTGGTTAATATAGATTATAAGCTATTCGCCAAGGCACTTGCTGCTAGGTTAGACCCTTTTTTGCCAGATTTGCTAGGCCCGGAACAGTCTGGGTTCGGTAAAGGGCGTTTTATATCTGACAACACCAGACTTTTCTTTAATTTTTATCCAAATCTCCACGCATTCAACACTCCTTGGCAGCAATCGCACTAGATGCTGAAAAAGCATTTGATAGGGTCGAATGGCCATATCTCTTTTACACACTAAAATGGTTTGGTTTTGGCCCCAAATTTATTTCAGTAATTTCCTTCCTTTATTCTAACCCTCAGGCCGCAGTTTGCGCTAATGGTTTAATTTCTTCATTTTTAAATTTAGCCAGACGGTTCCGTCAGGGTTGCCCCCTCTCTCTGTTTCTTTTCAATTTAGCCTTAGAACCCTTCCTCTCTAAACTCCGTCAAAATCAGGACATCTCAGGTTTTCAGACTCCTCATTGTCATATCAAACTCGCTGCTTATGCAGATGACATTTTACTTTTCATGTCTAACCCTACTATTTCTGTGCCCGCCTTTCTCCTGGAAGTCCATAATTATTCTCTGATTTCTGGTTATAAATTGAATAATGACAAGTGCGAAATTTTACCCTTAACAAAATTTACCTTCAAACCTGATTTTTCTTCCTCCAATTTTACTTGGAGCCCCTCTCATATGAAATATTTAGGTTTGCATGTTACTCCTCTAGTCGCAGACACATTCTCCCTTTGCCTTACTAAGTGTATCCAAAAACTTACCGATTTAACCAAAAAATGGCATCCCCTTTACTTGTCCTGGTGGAGTCGCCTCGATACTATTAAGATGATGCTGTCTCCCATAGTTCTCTATACCATCTCCAATACTCCAGTTCTCATCCCAGCAACATTTTTTAGAAAGATCAACTCAATCCTTTCTACCTTCCTTTGGAGCAAAAAGAAGCCCAGAATGTCTATTCTTAGATTAATTCGTCCTAAGTCAGAAGCGGGTGTTAATTTTCCGGACTTCCCCGCATATCAAACGGCTTTCCTTCTGCGGCAAGCCTCTTTCTGGTTGCGTGACCCAGACGACGTCTCTCCTCTTTATGGGTATCGCTTGAGCGTCTTTCCCCTTCTCCTTTCTCCTTTGCCGAATACTTGTCCTTCTCCGCAAACCGCTCACACTATCTACCCCTATAATTAAATTCACTACTAGGTTGCTCCTCTCCTACACCCCTGATTCTCCTGCTACACTCAGCGAGTTTCTCAATTCTACCATTTGGCATAATAAATATCTATTAATTAACAATAAACCCTTTTATTGGAAATCCTGGAGCGGGAAGGGTCTAATTTGGATTTCTCAGCTCTTCTCTAACTCCACTTTTCTATTCTTCCCAGCTCTTAGTCTCTCTTTTAATTTGCCTGCTTCTTTTGCTCGACAGTATTCATTACTTCACATGGCAGTCATGGCACAACACACTCACTTCGCACAACTTCCATCCCATCATTCCCCTCTCGCCCCTGCCTCACAACTTCATTCAGTTTTACACACCACTTCCAAAGCATCTGCCATTTACAAGCATCTTCATACTATAGACTCCCTCAGACCGAGATCCAAGGTAGAAGAACAGTGGGAATCTGATTTTGATACCTCTTGGCCCATTTCTTTGTGGGATAAACTTTGGACCAAACTCCGTAAATCATCTAGGGCAGTGAATGTAACTCAAACTCTTTTCTTCATATACAATAGATTGCTCTTTACCCCACATACTTTGAGCAAGCAGTTTTCCGCACTTTCAGACGTTTGTTGGTCTTGCTTTTCCTCACAAGCTACTTTATTTCACATGTTATTTTCTTGTAAAATTGTTCATGCTTTTTGGATACAAATTTGGTCCCAAATCAACTTGATTTTTCACACTCACATTCCCTTTTCTTTAGCCCACATCTTTTTAGGAAGTACCTCTCCATGTTGGGATGATTTTGAGATTAATGTTAAGATTGTTGATTTACTAATAGCTGTTGCTTTCCAACAGATTACAGCTACTTGGAAGAATTTTTCGAACATTTCTTTTAGGGCATGGTGGTATAATGTTTGCCACAATCATAGACTGGATACTGCTTTTGTATTTCCTATTCATCTTGCAACAAAACGTTTGGACCTTTGGCTTCCTATCACTTTATACCTTGATGTATGTGCTAAACGTTCATTTCAACTGTGCCCTACTTACCAGGAAGTCGCTAAACCTCCTTGATTGCCTTATACGTTCCTCTTTCTTCATTACCCGCTGTATTATATTTTTCCTATTATTTGGTGTATTCAAATTTTTGTAACTCATTTGTTCATTTGGAGTTTTCTGTAACTATTGTTTTACTGCACTGCTTTGCTTTACCTGCTTGTTATCATTTTCCTTTTTACTGCTTTTCCCCATTGTAATGACACCCTTTATTTGATCAATAAACTTTTTATGAACTCAAAAAAAATACACTACAACAGGTCTCTCTTACAGCCTAGCCAAATATGTGGTATTGAGGAAAAATCATTAATAATTAATTACAGAACTTCAGAAGTTATTGCTTCTCTGTGCACAAAACACTGGCGAATGGTGACATAAAACAGTATGCAGGATTTACTAAGGCTTTGCAGATCACAGTTTAGTTCGAAATGTTTTCTGGTATGAACTCTGTCAGCCCATGCTTAAAGCTAAATGAATCACAGTAGCCAAAGGCCAAAGGCTGAGTAGGAGATGTCCTAAAGCCCCTTTCAATATATGTATGTAGGTGTGTATGTATGGATGTATGTGTGGGAACCAGGTCGGAAGAAACTAATCAGGCAGCAGCACGATTGTTAACCACAGGCTTTATTTGTACAGTAAGTCCATTGTATAAAATATTGTAAGAATGTATCCTCTCATACCAGCACTGACTGTCCACTCCAGCCTACCTCATCAGATGTTCTTCTACATACATGCATGCATTATGCATTTAATTCCACCATTCCATCCGTACTAAACTTACAACCCCACCACCGTTTGTGTATGTTGTTTGATGACACAAGGCTCTCACCAGGCAATTAAAGTCATGTATGAGTTTGCAGGCAAAGCCTAAAAAAGATTTGTTCCTGCAGAATCCTTCATAGCTGAAGGCCATGACTGCTTCAATGGAGCACGGGCCAGATATACAACCCTTTTTTACAAGCCCAAACGGGTTTGAGACCCGTTTACACATCAAAAAAACAAAAGGGCCATCTATTAACCCTATTTAGCGACTCGCAAATGATTTGAGACTCGCTAAATAGGATTAGCGACTCGGTATTAGGAAGGGACGTTCCAAGGATGTCCCTTCCTAATAGCAAGTCTGAGCTCTATGTAAGGCTGTTTTGCAACCGCAACTGCAGTTGCAAAACAGTCGCAGTTTACCACCCTTCTCAGAAGGGTGGTAAAGGACTTGTAAATGGGAAGTGGTCCCAGGGACCACTCCCGACCCCTAAAAAATAAAAAATGAAAACGTGTAATTTTTCTTTTTTTCAATGCATCCCATTTTCCTGTAAGGAAAACAGGCTACTTTTTTTTTAACACCATCGCCGCTGCACCCATTCCCCCCCAGTGCTGAACTTTTCAGATTTACATAGTTTCATGACGAGCTGGGCTCGTCATCAGTGTGCGAGGAGGCTACACCATGACGAGCCCAGCTCGTCATGAGTGTGGAAGGGGTTAAACTGCTTTATTTAAAAGCAGTCCCAGACATGGAGGTCTGGTGAGCCCAGCAGGTCACCATACCTGGGAGGGCCAGCCATTCCTAATGGGGTTGCAAATTATGAGTGCCTTATTATTATGCATGAGGCATGAAATTTGTGACCCCATTAGGAATCACTAACAGTGTCTCTGACACTGTTGTACATTGATGTTTGCAAGTGGCAAATTGTGACTCGCAATTTAATACAATTTGCGAGTTGCAAACATCAATGGTCGTACATCTGGCCCCTGGTCTTTTAATGGTCAGTGCTACCCGATGTGGGAAGCTGCAAGCCCCTTCAATGTTTGCCTAATGGGTTCCTAATTTTCAAATAAAACAAACCTTGCCAGAGCCCTTTAGGGTGTGCAACAACCCATAGCTTTGAGTGACTGCATCTCTTCCCAAGACTTCTGCTGTTAATGAATGATGGCACCACTCAGGCAACATCTTTCATTCAGAGACACTGAGGGACATATTTACAATCCCATATCGCCAGAGAAACGTCACTTTTCATGACGTTAATATGGCGATAGGGTCTTCGCCTTATTTACAAGGCAGTGTTAAGCCTAGTTGTGGCTTAAAGCTGCATTGTAAATAAGGCCTCCTTTCATACTATGCTTAGCGTTTAAGGGGAGAGCAATGGGTGTTGCTGCTGGCATTCTACTGCAACACCCAATGGTCTGACCCTGCCCCCTATTTACAAGGGAGACGTTAATAGGAGGCAGCGCCATAATTAAGACCAGGGAAAACCTGGTCTTACCCTGGCGCAATGAGGAGAAATATTTTATTTCTCCTTGGTTTTGCTGTTTCCATGTGTGCTGCGTTGTGAAGTGAGGGAGCGAGGCGTTAAGTCAGGAAGTCTAACGCCTCACTACGCCATTTGTAAATATACCCCTGAGTGCCGGGGAAGGAGGGAGCTTAAGCATCCGCAGTCCCTGTCTCTACCTTCCCTCGGCCAATCAGGGGTAGAGTCACAGTCTTTTTTTCATGCCTACTCTTGCTTCTGCATACCAATAACAATTGGAGCTCTGGGAGGAGTGAGTTGGAAGCCTTCTTTTCATTCAATAAATTAAAGCTTCTGCCTCTTTGACTCCAGTGAAGAATTCCGTGATATAACGGACAGGCAAATAAAAGGAAAAAGTTGTGGCTGATGACATTAAAATGCTAATAGCAAAAGGACGATGCCGGTTTTATAGCCCATTGCTATTTGTCACCTCATTCTTTTCAATAGTACTTCAAACATTCCATTGTTTAAATACAAAATCCAGACTTCTAGAATTTGTTGCTCTGTCTCAAAACCTGTTTTTAACATATTATAAGGTAATTAAATTAAATATATAAGAAATATTGAAGCAAATTGCACAGTTAAACGCTTGTTGTTTTCTGCCCAAGTAATCTGTATCACCGGCTGTATTTGTTATGCTTTTGCCTAACGCTATTTGGTAATAAGGCAATTAGAATATTACTGTGCATTATAATGTTGAAAAGGAGTACATGAAAGAATGGGTTGGCAGAAAATACAACTGAAAAATTGAGTTCGTTTTGGCGTTTCACGTTTGAGGTGAAACTGCAGCATAGATATCAGTCTTGAGAAGGATACTCATTTTAAAACGCAGGTTCAACTGGAAGCGGAGACTTATTCCATGTCATTGGATCTGAATGATGTATGCTGAAGAAGTAAGATTTATTGGTATATTAAAATGAACAGAAAATAGGATTCTCAGAAGCTCGGCGAAATATAAACCAAGGCTGTGATTTAGCAGAGGTTAGAAACAGGATATTTTCGAAAAATTAGCAGTCCAATCAAATGTGTAATAGGAGTTTAGAAAAAAAAAGAAAAGAAAGATGAAGAAAAAGCTACTTAAACAGAAAAACAAATAATACTTTTCCAAGACAAAATAAGTTGATAACACAGCATAAATAACAGATGAATATTAGATAAATGTACCCCAAAGTTTATCCAGTTTCCGCAATGATTGAATTCCTCTTACTTTAGCTAATGAGGACTCCATACCATATGTTTCTTTGACCAAAAACCACCATTCCATAACACAGGGTGGGCTCCGTAGTATCCACACCCGGGCAATAGTCAATCTAGCACAGGCAAATAGAATGGTGATTAGATCTTTCTGAGGGCTATTCAGAGTCTTTCCACCTAGCAACACCACTGATGTTGTAAGAGAGAGAGGTCTATCAAGTTTTTGATTCAAGACTTGACCAACTCCTTGCCAAAACTCAGCCAGTTCCGGACAAGAAAATAACATATGTTCTAGGTCGGCCGCTATTAAATGACAGTTGGGGCATTTAGACGGGTCACTAGTTAGGCTGTTTGGGGACCATTTTGATATCCTTTCTGGTGTATATTATAGGGAACATATTGCTCTATACTGTTGCAGCCTTAAGTTAGAGGATTGTACTGACCTATTAATGCTGCCCAAAGCGGCAGAGATCTTGTTAGCAGTTATATTTGTACCTAATCTTACACTCCATTTCTCAGCTAGTTTCACACAGTCATCAACCTTATAAGAATTAAGGCTTCTGTAGCCCTCACTAATTAATGATTTATTCTTAGTCAAATAAAAACAGTTCCAGATATCCGAGTCCCGAATCTTTGTTAAATTCATACTGCATATAAGATAATCACGGATTTGATAGTATTTGAACTGCATAGCTTCAGTTAAGTTGTAGAGAATCTTTAATGTTTCAAAATCCATGAAGCCACTGTGACCATAAAGGTCCCCCAAAGTTTTTATACCCAAAGTAGCCCATATTTTTCCAACCCCATCATGAAAGATTTCAGGGAGTCCTGGATTGCCCTACAAGGGAAGTTTAGGATGATATAATGAAGTTTTACAAGTAGTAAGAATCAAAACCCAAATTTTAACACTTTCTCTCGCAGTCTTGAATTTAACCCTTTTGAAATAATTAAGGGCATTAACTTTGGAAAGAAACATATTGGAGTCCTCATCGAACAATAATCTATAAAAATAATGTTGATTATTGGGGTTAAATAAACTATGAAGACGACCGAGGAAGCCTGCCAGAAAGTATAGCCTGAAATCTGGAAAATTAAGTCCCCCTTAGTTTAATGAAAGCTTAAGCAAGGCAATTGCTCGATGAGTTTAAAAAGAGAGTTGTTAATACGTAATGAGATGGACCTAATAAGTAAGGGAACTTAGGCAATACCTTCATTTTAATTAAATTAATCCGGCCAATAATGCTAAGTCGCAACTTATGCCATCTTTTTACTGTGACTGCTCTTTCCTTAAGTAGAGCTTCATAGTTGAGTACAATTATTTCACTTATTTTAGCGAAGATTCTGACACCTAGATATGTAGCAGCTCTGCATACTCCTTGTATTGGCACCGAGGGTTTATAGTTCATTAATACTTCTGTTTTATTTGTATTTAATCTGTATCCAGAGACTGCCCCAAACCTATTGGCCTCATGAATTATTCCCTGCAGAGCTTCTGCCACATCTGTAGAGTATATCGCAATATCATCCACGTAAGCTGTGATTTTAAGCGAATTTGGGCCGAGATCGAAAGGAGCTATTCAGGATTGATTTTGCAGAGCAGAAAGGAATGTCTCCATAGAAAGCGCAAACAGCAGGGGTGACAAAGGGCACCTTGCCGCGTACCACGAGATAATATAAAGTTAGGGGATATAATCCCTGCGTAACAGATTTTGGCAATTGGATGATCGTATAGAGCTTGTATCCACCTTAGATATTGACTTTTAAAACCTAGGGCTGTCATTGTTGCCCACAGACAGTCCCACATCAAATGCTGTTACAGCCATGTTTACATGAGCCGTCGTGTCTCTGCCCATAGTAAATCCATGTTGGTGACGGATTACTAAATTAGGCATAGGTGGCGCCAATCGCGTAGCTAGAACTTTAGCAAACACTTTTCCATCAGTATTTATGAATGATATGGGTCTGTATGACCCACACTCATCAGCTGTCTTTTTATTTAAAGAAAAAGACAATCTTTGTGATGTTGCATGAATTGAGGGCTTTTCTGCCTGCTCCAATTAAGCTAATTTCCTGGCTAAGAAGTGGAAGTAATTCATCAGTACAAGTTTTGTACAGTTCTAGTGGTAGCGAATCTTCCCCAGCAGCTCTACCAGATGGCAGGGTAGCAATTGCAAGTTTGATCTCTGCCATTGTTACATTCTCAGTCAGTGAGTCAAATCTTTCTATTTCCCTATTCTTTATTATGTTAACATCCAAATACCTTTGTATATTATTTATAGTAGGATAGCTTTCTGTAGTATAAAAATCTCGATAATAATTAACAAATTGTTCCAGTATCTGTGCAGGCTGGCTATATATCAGATTGTTAGGTCCCTTTATTGTCTTTATCAGAGTTTTGGCCTTATCATTCGCCGCTTTATATGCTCAAATCTTACCAATTTTATCCCTACACTCATATTGAGACAGATTGTATTTATGTAGTTTTACGCTACTTTTTTCCCTAAACGTGGTTTTTAAAGCAGATTCTAGATTCACCAGTTTATAACCCAATTCAACTATATTTTTTGAACCCTGGCGTAGAGCCTCTGCTAGTTGACTTTCCAATGACAGTATGTTCGTGATTGTTGTCTTGGTTTCTTTCCTACACTCAGAATTCTGTTTCCATACAACCTGTTGGATGAACCCCCTTATACTGGCCTTACAGGCATCCCAAATCACCGTAGGTGAGGCAGAATTTGTATTTATTTCAATAAACTCTCAGAGATGTTTCTTAAGGTGTGAAATAAACTCTTTGTTTGAGAGTAGATATCTGGGGAATGAGAAAGGCCTTGGACCCTGGATTGTTGTCAGAAGTGACCCTTGGGCATATTTCCATAGTACTTGTCTCTAAGATCTTATTTGAGACCCAGGGTTATCTATACGTGAGCATAGTTTATGTGCATAGAGTGATAAGTATACCCTGCTACATTTGGATGTATTGTACACCATGCGTCCCTTATATTATGTATGCATCCCAATTCTCTAATGGCAGCGCGTGACCTGCGCATCCGCTGAAAAGCTCCCCGTCTTGTGGTATCTATGTCATAATTCATTATACAATTAAATTCCTCCATAATTATGCGCTCTCCTTCCCATTCCAACAGCTCAATATTTAACCGATCAATAGTAGAAGGATCATCTATATTTGGTCCGTATATAACACAAAACGTATATTTGCAATTTTCTAAACTAGTTGAGCAACAGCCCATCTTCCCCCATTATCCACAGCAGTTTTAGCAATCTCTACTCTTAACTGTTTCTGTTTAAGAATAGCCACACCTCATACTGAGACCTTCAATGCTGAGCAAACTATTACATCATAGCTTAATTGTCCAAATGACGTCGGGTCTTTGTGGGATATATGTGTCTCTGACCGTAGAACTATTTGAGGGTTATACATTCTTAGCTCCTCGAAAACTATTCGTCTCTTATTTCTACTGTTGAGACCCGCTACATTCCAAACTAGACATCTCAAGCGATGCATCTCATTAATATGTTACCCTCTTCCATTCTGACGTACATATAGCTATCTTCCTATTACCAAATTTAACAAATTCTCATTTTATTACTTTTTTTAGGGATTTTTAACCCCCCGTGAAGCCAACCACCCCATGGGCCACTTGGTCCGCCCTCCCCGTTGCCCTCCACCTTGTGCCTCAGAGGAGGATACCCCTCTATAACCTGCTGCCGCTGACTGGGCAGCCCTGCAGAGTAGCAGCATCAGCGGTCTCCCCCGCACATAACATCTGTCTAACAAGTTTACCACTTAAGTTATAGTTTATTATTATTGTAAATAGACAAGGAGAGAAGTGAGATAATGCCAAATAGACAATATGGAGACCTAAGTGAAAAAATAAAGAAAAGGGCAAAAAAGATGTCTTAAAGAGAGAGTAGGGAATAGAACAAGTCACCCATTAAATAAACCTTCATAAAATGTAATTATTGTCTCTTCTTGAAGAAAACAAGTAGTCTCCGCCTGACCGTGACCTATAAAGTTACAAAGTAGCCCCTGAGATACTGAGCATGGATCTGTATCTTTCCCTCATATCTTCAAGATGCTAGTTTAGACAGTGCTTGCTCAGCCTCCTTCTCATTCGTGAAGAAATATGTATGACTGCCCTTAATTACTTTTAAGCATGCTAGTTCTTGGAGAAAGGCTTGCCCCCCGGAGCTTTAAATGGATCCATAAACTGACGCAGCTTCCAGCGTCTTTCGATTGTTGCTTTGCTTAGATCTGGTCGTACAAAGAAGGAGACAGATTCTATTGTGACAGGGGAGTTAGGTCTAGCTTTCAAAGAAATGGCCTGTCTCAATAAGAAATTCCCAAAATAGATCAGAAAAGGGCGAAGGAATTGGCCCCCCTTATTTCTTTGGATTAGTGGGAGTCTATGGACCCTTTGAAGCTGTGAGTTCCAGTCCCAATCAGAAAATTCCGGGAACGCCTTCTGGAACAGTTGAACTACATATGCCCTCGGGTCTGCTTCTTCTGACCCTTCAGGTATTCCTAAGAGTCTGAGATTTTGTCTCCTTTGCCGGTTCACCATGTCCTCCAGCTTAATCTGCATAGTCATGATCTGTGCCTCGTGCTTATTTGCCAGAGTCTCTGTACGAGCTGACAACTCATCCGCCCCCCCACAACCCTTTGTTGTAGTTCTTCGATCTCCTGGGTCATTCCACCAAGTTTACCAGCCATCTCCTGTAGAGAATTTTGCATTTTACTATTATCTTCCCTCAGCTGTATGTTGTGCTTCTTGTCGATGGTCAGTTAATGTCTGTAATATCAAATTAAGTGTAGAAGGGTTATCTTCTTGATCTCCAGAAATTGTTGCACTAGTTGTAGACGGAGTAACCTCTTGTATTGGTTCAGGACTTGAGATATTATTATTCATCCCAGAGACGGCCCCTGGAGCAGGCCCTAGTGCTGTTGCTGTTGTCAAAGATATAGCCTGATTCTCCTCTAATGAAACTAATTTCGAGATAACAAGCCCAGTAGATACAGTAGATGTAGTAGGGACTAATGAAGATAATGAGTGATCTTTCACATAATTGCCCTCCGTAGGAATGGTACCATAAAGCCGCAGTGCCATTCTCTTAACTCCACCTTTAGCTTGAATCCATTTCCGAAGAGGGTTATTATCAGCAACAAGTTTCCCCCGTAGTGTCGATGTAGAGGTGGAGGTATTAGCAGTATTAATATTCTTCCCTTTCTTGGTTTTATTCTTTGCCTTCACCTTTCCCTTCTTACGGCCAGAGAGTCTAGCTGGATCTACCGGGCGGCTGGTTGCATCTTCTGTCTCTTCTGCAAACTCCTCAAAATCCTCATCGGAGCCTAACTCCTCCCTTGCGCCAGTTGCATCCATCGTCTCGTCTAAAGCCAAGGATACCTTTTCCACCACTAACTCCACCACTGACTCGTTTCCTGCAGATTCATCTGAAGCAATCACAGAGAGACACCCCTCATTTAGTGTCTTTGAAACCTTTACTAGCTCTGTTTCCGAAGATGATTCAATCAATGATTTATCTAATAGCTCTGATAGCTCGACGGCTCTTAAATCATTAATCTCTGCCTTTTCAATATCGTTTTGGCTCCTTGAGTCTACATCTTGAGATTTGTTTGTTTGTTTTGTCTGCTGTGGTGGATTTGTGAGTATTGGATACTTCTGGCAGCTTAGTTGCGGAAAAACTAGCATTAGAACAGGCACTCACAGACTGAGCCTGGGAGGAAACATTGTTTACCAGTTTTAGCAGTGGTAGTAATGGTGTTAACAGAGTTAATACAGTTCTTATTGGCAGTTACATTGTTTCTAAGAATCTGATTTCCCCCATTGACAGCTGAAGACTCCGTTGGAATTACAAACTGCGGGGCCCGAATCAGCTGCTTACCTAGTTGCTGATTGTTTTTCTCCGAGGATGACACTGCTGTTACCGCCGTGGTGTCCACTCTTTCAATGGTGGGGCGTGACTCTGCTGTGGTGGCATTCCTTCCCGCACAAGTGCCCCTTGGAACATTCTTTGGCACCATTCTCACTCGTGGCGCTGTGCTCGCTACTACCGCGTAAGTATTCTAGTACTTAATGTTATTCTAATCGGCAACTCCACATGAATTTCTGTATCATGAAATTAGTTTACATCCTTATCTCAAAATAGATCTCCTGCCAATCCGCAGTCACCACCTATTGCCACGTGTGACCTGTGTAAAAAGATATTATTAAAAAACACATTAAAATTCTGATAAAATTGCATTGGGCTGTACAGAAGCATACAGAATATTGCAAAATGCCTATAGTTTAACCTAAGTGAACAGGTAACTCTTCATCCATATTCAAACTGATACAGTGCATGGTATTAAATCTAATAATGTATTGTGATTCTAGTCTGTGAAGGTTCTAAATTCTGTCTCCTCCACGTATATTGGAAGGGATCCGATCAAAAAAAAAAATTCAAGAGGTTTGCTGTTGCTATCATGGTGCTCCTTAAAATGTTTGGAAACAGGATATTGTCTGTCATGCTTAATGATCACTCTCATATGGCCGGGATGCCCGTCACCCCCTCCCAACACAATCCCCAAGGATTGGAAGTCGGACGCAGTTCTGAACTTTTGGAAGGCGGGAAGGAGTCACCTTCCCGGCCGTATTTATTAAAATATGAAACAAAATTTAAAACATTAAATAAAAGTTTCATAATCATATACAATTTTCATTTATTACATTTCGATGAAGACATGTTCTTTGGCTAACCTTAACAACTCTCTAATACAAAGGTTTCCTAGCCGAGTCTAACATCATGCAAATGCATACATTCTAAATTAAAATTGTACATCCTAGCATTAAGGGCCAACGGCAAGGTCTTAACCGGTGTCAGATCCCTACTACCAAAAACTCTCACCCTCACGGTGTGAGTGGCGGCCACGCAGAGGACTGTACCCTCTTCGCCAACTCTAATTTCCCTTGTCTTGATGGGGGCCCCACTTTCCGCTCGACGCCATCTTAAAGGTCGTCCGAGCTCCCGTGTGAGGTATCTGTAGGAAGGACAGCGTGGACTCCCCCCCACCCCCATCCACACACTCTCTATCATATCCGCCGTCGCGGATAACCGGGCCCCGGGAAATTCGTAGGAGGGGCATATAGCCGCCTCCTCTCCTGGAAGGGGCCTTTGGCCGTCTCCCCTTAGGCGACCCATCCTTAGTGGGTGCCGCCTCCCAGTGGGAGGGGCCAATGGCCGCCTCCCCCCGGGCGCTCCCATCCATAGTGGGTGGCGCCCCCCTCTAGGGACCTTGAAATTACTGCTCACCGATCATGACCTTACCGCCCGACCAAAATAAATACGACATTTGTTCACCTACTAAGGAAGAAAATATCAGCATGTCTAATTGTCTCAAAACTGTTTACTCCTAAAAGAAAAAAAAACAGTATCCTACAGACAGAAGTCACATCCTCAATCTAGCATTCATTTACTTCTATACAGAGGAAAAAAAGGGGGGGAACTATCAGAGCAAAAAACTTTATTGCAAAACCAAACATTGCTATAAGGGGCTGGTGGGTGGGTCAAAATTGCTCCTTGTTCCGTCGAGGGCTCACGAGCAACGAGTGGGTGCAGCCTTCCAAGCACAGGAACAAGAGGACGCTTCTTTGGATTCCCGTTCTATTTATTCTTCTTCGGGGGGGCGTGTACCCTCCCCTGGTACGCCTACTGGGCGTGGCCATCGATGTAGGTGTCTAGGACAACCCCTCCGGGGCGGGAAAAGGCGCGCCCCGGCTACGCCGCTTCGGGCATACCAGCCGAGACACGCCCCCCGCCCAAAATGGTTTCCCGGGAGGATCGAGGCACCCAACCATACGTTCGGGGGGTCCGAGTGGTCGCCCCTTTCCATATGGCCGGGATGCCCGTCACCCCCTCCCAACACAATCCCCAAGGATGGGAAGTCGGACGCAGTTCTGAACTTTTGGAAGGCGGGAGGGAGTCACCCTCCCAGCCGTATTTATTAAAATATGAAACAAAATTTAAAACATTAAATAAAAGTTTCATAATAATGTACAATTTTCATTTATTACATTTCGATGAAGACATGTTCTTTGGCTAACCTTAACAACTCTCTAATACAAAGGTTTCCTAGCCGAGTCTAACATCCTGCAAATGCATACATTCTAAATTAAAATTGCACATCCTAGCATTAAGGGTCAACGGCAAGGTCTTAACCGGTGTCAGATCCCTACTACCAAAAACTCTCGCCCTCACGGTGTGAGTGGCGGCCGCGCAGAGGACTGTACCCTCTTCGCCAACTCTAATTTCCCTTGTCTTGTTGGGGGCCCCCCTTTCCGCTCGACGCCATCTTAAAGGTCGTCCGAGCTCCCGTGTGAAGTATCTGTAGGAAGGACAGCGTGGACTCCCCCCCATCCCCACACTCTCTATCATATCCGCCGTCGCGGATAACCGGGCCCCGGGAAATTCGTAGGAGGGGCATATAGCCGCCTCCTCCCCTGGAAGGGGCCTATGGCCGTCTCCCCTCAGGCGACCCATCCTTAGTGGGTGCCGCCTCCCAGTGGGAGGGGCCAATGGCCGCCTCCCCCCGGGCGCTCCCATCCATAGTGGGTGGCGCCCCCCTCTAGGGACCTTGAAATTACTGCTCACCGATCATGACCTTACCGCCCGACCAAAATAAATACGACATTTGTTCACCTACTAAGGAAGAAAATATCAGCATGTCTAATTGTCTCAAAACTGTTTACTCCTAAAAGAAAAAAAAACAGTATCCTACAGACAGAAGTCACATCCTCAATCTAGCATTCATTTACTTCTATACGGAGGAAAAAAAGGGGGGGAACTATCAGAGCAAAAAACTTTATTGCAAAACCAAACATTGCTATAAGGGGCTGGTGGGTGGGTCAAAATTGCTCCTTGTTCCGTCGAGGGCTCACGAGCAACGAGTGGGTGCAGCCTTCCAAGCACAGGAACAAGAGGACGCTTCTTCGGATTCCCGTTCTATTTATTCTTCTTCGGGGGGGGCGCCTACTGGGCGTGGCCATCGGTGTAGGTGTCTAGGAAAACCCCTCCTGGGCGGGAAAAGGCGCGCCCCGGCTACGCCGCTTCGGGCATACCAGCCGAGACACGCCCCCCGCCCAAAATGGTTTCCCGGGAGGATCGGGGCACCCAACCATACGTTCAGGGGGTCCGAGTGGTCGCCCATTTCCATATGGCCGGGATGCCCATCACCCCCTCCCAACACAATCCCCAAGGATGGGAAGTCGGACGCAGTTCTGAACTTTTGGAAGGCGGGAGGGAGTCACCCTCCCGGCCATATTTATTAAAATATGAAACAAAATTTAAAACATTAAATAAAAGTTTCATAATCATGTACAATTTTCATTTATTACATTTTGATGAAGACATGTTCTTTGGCTAACCTTAACAACTCTCTAATACAAAGGTTTCCTAGCCGAGTCTAACATCCTGCAAATGCATACATTCTAAATTAAAATTGTACATCCTAGCATTAAGGGCCAACGGCAAGGTCTTAACCTGTGTCAGATCCCTACTACCAAAAACTCTCGCCCTCACGGTGTGAGTGGCGGCCGCGCAGAGGACTGTACCCTCTTCGCCAACTCTAATTTCCCTTGTCTTGTTGGGGGCCCCCCTTTCCGCTCGACGCCATCTTAAAGGTCGTCCGAGCTCCCGTGTGAGGTATCTGTAGGAAGGACAGCGTGGACTCCCCCCCCCATCCCCACACATTCTATCATATCCGCCGTCGCGGATAACCGGGCCCCGGGAAATTCGTAGGAGGGGCATATAGCCGCCTCCTCCCCTGGAAGGGGCCTATGGCCGTCTCCCCTTAGGCGACCCATCCTTAGTGGGTGCCGCCTCCCAGTGGGAGGGGCCAATGGCCGCCTCCCCCCGGGCGCTCCCATCCATAGTGGGTGGCGCCCCCCACTAGGGACCTTGAAATTACTGCTCACCGATCATGACCTTACCGCCACAGGCCGGATAGTTGACCGGCTACCCGGCCCCCCCAAACTCCTCCTAAAGGTCATGCTTCCTCAAACCCCTTAGCCATGCTATGAAGTCTCCTATGAGTAAAACATTCCCCTCCCGGGACAGGTGAACCCCATCATTCAGATACATGTGATGACCCCGAATACACCCATGAGGAATGCAATGCAACTGCGCAGAGCGAAACAATCTACCAATTTTGTTGTTAACCTTCTTCACCGAATGGTTCAGTGCTGACACTGAAAGGCCCCCCCGCCATACTTTCCTGGGAATCATGTGGGACCAGGCAATCGTGCACCCCGGGATTCTTTTTGCCAACCAGCTGACGGCAGACAAAACTTGCTCGAGTAATACCCATCTACCCAGTGTCACCAAGTCATTGCCCCCCAGGTGTACTATGACTACAGATGGCGGTGACCTCTGCCGCCCTAAGAGATCCTCAACAAAAAATTTGAATTGGTCAATACAGAGCCCGCCCCTTCCGTGGATGGCCACTCTGTACCCGTATTCCCCAGCTGCGCGAGTCGCGTCACCTGCTTTGAATACGTCCCCGACCCGCCTCACGTATGAGTGTCCCACGACCCAAACCACTCTCTACTCAGACGGTGATCCATGACCGCTGGTCCCCTGGTACTGGGTCGACTGCAAATTCCACCCCGCATGACATGCTCGCGAAACTGTAAATCAAACAGAAGACAAGAAGCGTGAGTGCATGTCACTTGACTTCACAACATGTGCAATCGCACATACCTTTTGAAGCAATTCGAGGACCATCGTCCCAACTGTTTCACTTCCTCTGCACTCTGACCCCTGGCTGTAGCCTCAGTAGCAGCCCCTATCCTAAAGGAGTGGGTCCCAAAATCGCATGGGTCCATGCCTGCCGTAGCGAATGTCAGTGCTAGCACCCTCTGGAACTGAAACCTCGTCAGTGGGGTGCCATCGATGTGCCTCAGCAAACTCCCCCCATGTATCCGCCCTCAGTGCCAAATATTCCTCTATACACATTATCGGGCACGTGGGGGACCCTCACACGCGCTGGACAACAACACTGTTTCCCATAGCTCCCTGGTCAGTCTTGGACCTAGCTATCGTGATTACCATCGAATCACCCCTAATTAGGATGTGATCCCTGCACAAGCCTCCCTCCACATCATTCTTATTTCTTGCGACCAGTTCGCTCACCCGCATAGCCCCATGGAACGCTAATGCGAAAGCTGCCCGGAACAGAACTGCTTCGAATTGGGAGGAGCATGTCGTGAATAGTTTAGCCATGAGTAGGGACAATTTTTCTAAGCCAATCGGGCGCCTCACTTCTTGCTTGCGACCCTCGAGGCGCTGCCAGCCGCGAAGGGCTTTTTTCGCCAAAAAGGAACCTGTTGGGTCTTTGATGCCATGCACCTGCGCCATGAATGAGAGGGCCGCCCTGTGTTTATTGGCCGATGCGATACCTGTGCATTGCTACCAGGAACCCTAGGAAGGAATCCTCCTGACCCCAGGTCTGATTCCCTGTCGGACCCAAAAATGCACAATAGGAACGAAACGCTCCTTCGTATGCCTTCCTCGTCCTGGGGGCTAAGCTTGCTGCCACGAGGTCTTGTAATCCGGGGCACCGATTAGCCAGAGTGCTTCGGGAATGGTGCCGCCGCTAGGTCCGCTGTAGGTAGATAACCCCTGAACGCCTGCATATGTGAACGAGAGAGTGCATCAGCCGCATGATTCAGTACACCTGGCACATGTTTCGCCCTGAACTGTACATTCAGTCTCATGCAAAGCAGCACAACTTCCTTCAACAATCTCAAGATCCATTTGCAGCGTGCTGCCTGATTGTTAATGCATTCGACAACAGTCATATTATCCGACCAAAATACCACAGAGCGGTCTCTAAACTCGTCCGGCCATGCCATAAGAGCAACAAAAATAGGGAATCGCTCAAGGAACCCTATGTTACCTGTGAGACCGCTGGTGTGCCACCACGTCAGCCATGTTTGCCGACCATCGATTACCAAAGATGGCGCCAAATCCCACGCAACCCGCTGAGTCAGTCCACAAACCCAGCTCGTCCGAAGACGCTCGCGGCTTGTTCCACACTACTCGACCGTTGAAGTCCGCCAGAAATACCAACCAAATGCGCATATCCTGGCGAACCTCTGCCGACAGTCTCGTGCGGTGGTCTCCTTCCTTGAGACCAACCATAGCTTGTGCAATAGAGCATGAAAAGGGGCGGGCCATTGGTATCACTCTCAAGGCAAAGTTAAGCTGGCCCACTGTTTGATGTAACTGGTGCAGGGTCACTTTCTCCTTACTAAGGCAGAGTTCCAGGGAAGCCCTAAATTTAGCTACCTTTCCTACTGGCAAACGGAAACATCCCTCCACAGAATCGAGCTCAATTCCCAGAAACTCAAGTGAAGTAGATGGTCCAACCGTCTTACCTGATGCCAATGGCACTCCAAACTCCCTCATGAGGATGCAAAAATCCTGTAGCACCTGCGCACATTTCGAGTCGCCGGCTGCTCCCAGGAACAGAAAGTCATCTAGATAATGCATAACATGACTATGCCTTGTAGCCTCGGTAAATGCCCACTCTAAAAAACAGCTGAATTTTTCAAAATAGGCACAAGAAATGGAGCAACCCATCGGCATGCATTTATCCATGTAGTAACTCCCTTGGAATGCAAAACCTAGCAAACGCTGATCCTGTGGGTGTACCGGGAGCAACCGGAACGCTGATTCAATATCCGATTTCGCCATCAGCGCCCCGGGGCCCAGGCGATTTACCATGGTGACGGCATCATCAAATGATGCGTACCGCACCGAACAAACTTCTGGGTCAATAGCATTGTTTACCGAGAAACCCCTTGGAGCAGACAGATTATGGATCAGCCTAAACTCCCCCGGGTCCTTCTTGGGAACCACCCCCAATGGGGAACAGATAAAACCTGCCACTGGCGGGCGCTGAAAAGGCCCAGCCACTCGGCCTAGGCTCACTTCCTCAGCAATTTTTCTCTCCACCACACCTGCATTATGCTGTGCCGAAAGCTGGTTTTTACAAAAAGGTTCCCCACGAAAATCCCCCGCCGGGATGTGGAAGCCATATGAGAATCCCTTCCTCAACACCCCAGCAGAGACATAATCAGGGTATTTGTTTAACCAAGGAGTCATAGTCATGAGATCAAAGGGAGTAGGCAGTTGTACACAACGATCCACCTCAGTCTTGCTTGGACCCTCCTTTACCTCCCAACCCGCTATTTTTCGATCTGCATGAACTCTCCGGGTGTGAGAAATTCCCACAACACGCACACACATGCTTGAACCTGCATGTACCTTGCGGTCTGTTACAGTTGCCTCTGTTGAAGCCCCAACAGACCCCCCGCTTACCACCATTCCCGCCGGTTTTCGGCTGGTGAACACCGCCGGTGCCTGCTCGAAAGGGGACCACAGGCTTTTGGCGGGAAACCCCCGACCCATTCCCACCTGGCGAGGGTGTCCCTGCCGTCCCAGCAGGAGCTGTTTATGCCAAGAAATTGAATCGAGGCAATCCCATGTCAGAGAGGAATCAAACTCTTTTGCTTTACGGAACTTCATGTCGTAACCTTTCCATTCGTCCCCCTCATACATTTCATAAAAATCCATTATACATGCCTGATAACAAGACAGTTCGGTCAATACCTCGGGCTTACGTTCACCAATAATCGCAGTAAACATTGCAAAGGCCTTCGCCCAATTCGTTATCGTCTCTTCCACCCTGAACTCTGCCATCTTGGCGCGCCAGACGCTCGGGTGCCACAAATCTTTCTGTGTTTTAGCATATTCCATCTCGCGATGGTCAGTCAACAACGAAAACATATTGACATACTTGTCTGCCCATATCAATTCTTTCGTGGCCATCGGGATATGTTGAACCACCCTCTCCCGCCTTGAGGGCAATGAGCCCTCCCCCGCCACTGGCAAAGCGAGCTTACCCGGTTCGGTCGTTGTTCCCACCGTTTTCTCGTGACCAGCTGCCGGTCCTTCCGGTGTCACCTGTGGGGAAACAAGAGGGAGATTCGCCTTCGCGGCATCTCGCGACTGCCGCAACTGCTGGATTAGTAATTTGGCCTCTTCGGCCGTGTCGCCGGGCGCCGTAGCACCCCCTGCCTTCTTATTGAGCCATGCGGCCAACTGGGTGGCCAATTCAGGAGGCATATCCTCATCGTTAGCGGGCGTAATCACAACCGGAATCGGTTGACCCGCGTCTGGGGTTGGTACTGGGTCATCAGCTGGTATGGCAGGGATGACTGGGGGCACCTCAGGGACAGGAACCTCCCCTGCAACCGCCCTCCTCTTGACCCGTCTCCCTCTACCCTCGGGGACGACTCCCGGCAATGCCGGGCCTATTACCTTCTTCGGGTTACCAGGCTTGTTCATTGCGGCCAGTTGCTTCTTGACCCCCGCCAAAACACGACCAAGTGCTGGGACTTGTCCGATGCTTCGTTCCATTCTCGCCATTCTGTTCACCAACATGCGAAGCATCTTGTCTGTCTCGGAACCCTTTCCCGCCTTCTTGCCGGACATGGTTTCGATTATTTACTCCGAGTCGATTAACAAAGTCCTGGATCCTTCGCTGTAAAGTCACTGAAAAAGAAACACAAGTATTACAAGTTCTCAAAATTGCTCCGTCGAGGGCTCACGAGCAACGAGTGGGTGCAGCCTTCCAAGCACAGGAACAAGAGGACGCTTCTTCGGATTCCCGTTCTATTTATTCTTCTTCGGGGGGGGGGGGCGTGTACCCTCCCCTGGTACGCCTACTGGGCGTGGCCATCGGTGTAGGTGTCTAGGACAACCCCTCCTGGGCGGGAAAAGGCGCGCCCCGGCTACGCCGCTTCGGGCATACCAGCCGAGACACGCCCCCCGCCCAAAATGGTTTCCCGGGAGGATCGGGGCACCCAACCATACGTTCGGGGGGTCCGAGTGGTCGCCCCTTACCATATGTTCCAATACACACTGTTTGACCATATGTATGGTACTACTAATGTAAAATAATTCACATGGGCATTTCAAGGCATAAACACAGAAATCAGAGTTACATGAATGGCCTACGCGAATAGTGAAATGCTCCCCAAATTCAGTAATCAGAAAAGATTGCACTTTCTTACAAGCTCTACATCCTTTGCGTTTGAAGCAATGTACAAAGTTGGGAGTGTGAATGGTGGTATGCTGGCTTTGGGTTTTTTGTAATCATATTATTGCAAAGTATGTCCTTGATGCTTAAATTATGCCTGTGTGTGACACTAGGCTGGGTTGATACATATTTAGCAATGAAATGAAATGAATTTGTACTTGTAAAGCGCACTTATACCCCATGGGGTTTCTGGGCGCTGTACGCATACCGCTGTGGAACCCTTCCTGGCTTTTTCCCTGTGAAATGCCCACTCCTGGGCACCCCCAAGGTAAAGCCAGGCATCCCAGCGATGTTGGGGCCATTCCACAGATTAAGCAAGCTATTGCCCAGAGTTGCAGAGTGGGACCCATGATTAGAATAGGCACCATGGTGAGAATTATCAGGTCCGCGGAAATTGAGCCCAAGACCGGCCGAGGCGGGAACTGAACCCTGGTCCCGGGCCAGACTTCTGCATCACTAACCATTCAGCCACACTTCTCCACTGCAGTGCTCTCTTTGGTGTGAAGTGCAGGCCAGTGTTTGGTTAATATTTGGCTAATTGTACCAGCTTGGTTATCTTAAGGTGGTGTCTTGACAGGCTTTTTGGCTCTATTTCGGAGTGATAAAGACTTTAAGCTTGCTCACATCTAGGATATGTATTCCTAGCTTGTGTTGGCTCTTTTAAGCCCTTTCTTCCAGACCTAGAAGAGGATAGCTGCTTTATATGATGATAGATCCCTTATTCTAATCCATCTATTGCCTATTGGCTTTGTCTTTCATTATTTTGCCTATAGTAGAGGTTGGATCCTGTGGTCCTGACTTTATATTACACATTAGTATTGTTTGTGTAGGTACTCTGATAGAGCTAAGGGTTATTTCATCCTTCTCAGGCCTACAAGGCCCAGAACTAGAGAGACTCCATTTTGATAGAGCTGAGATGCTTCAAGGGGAAAGGTAATGTTTACAGTTAAGGCTGTTGACTGCTAGTGGAAACCCAGCCAGGACTGGTTCTTATCCGAGGAATGTGTTTGTCTCATGGGCCCAGACGTAACATGCAGATGCGCACTGCGGTTGCGTGGAAGCCTTGGAGCTAGCACAGGAATTCGGTGGGAGGCAGCCCTCTGTTGGAAATTTCCATGAGGGGAGAGGAATCCATATCAGCGAAGTGCAGAAGAGGAGGAGTGTTCAGTTTGGTTCTTGAAGAGTGGAGAGTAGGATGTCTGCTGGAGCTGCAGAGTGCAGTGCAGTTCTATTGGTTTTCTGGAATGGAGAAAGAAGACAGATGATTTCTGAAGCTGGAGAGAGACTATCAGAATGCATTAAAGCAGATGGAGGAGTTGAGGCTGTCAGCTGGAGCAATTGAGCCAGAGGCGTGTAGCTGTGGTGACGGAGGGAGAGACAGAGAGAGAGCCCTGATCCCACCAGAGACAGAGAGAAATCTTCCTTCTAATAGGTGAGGTAGTCTAAACAAGTCCACTTTACACTTACACCTTAATCTTGTCTTTATTCCCTAGGCTATTGTATGTCTAATCCTTTTCTTTCAGCGGTGTGTTAAAGTTCCTGTTAATCAAGGGACCCCGCAGATAACCTTGTCCTCATACTGTATGTCTAATCCTTTTCTTTCAGCGGTGTGTTAAAGTTCCTGTTAGTTGTAGAGACCCCGCAGATTTGTGTATTGTTGTTGTGATAAAGATACCCCAGTTCTTAGTGAACCGACATGTGCCTTGTATTCTTGTTCAATCAGGGTAACCTGGTCTTCTAGTCAGACATTGTTTGCATGAACGGATGTGAATCCCGGTCAGGTAAGAGGTGACTGAATAATGAGGGAGAGAGGGAACATTTGATATCAAGAGCAGAAGGTACATATTTCAATTTGGAAAGCCGTTCTAACTCCTAATATTGTAGTAGCGAACCCCTAGTGAATAGTGAGAGAGACTTCTGCGTGGAGAAGTGTGGCTCAGGGGTTAGAGGCGGCAGACCTGGAAGCTGAGATCGGCCGTGGACCAGGGTTCGATTCCACACCTCGGCGGGTCTCTGGCTCAAAATTCCACGGAGTCGACAATTCTCGCTCTGGTGCCTACTCGACTCACGGGATCACACTCTGCGACTCTGGGCAATAGCTTCCTTAATCTCCACTACGGCCCCTCGTGGCGGGATGCCTGGCTTTCACCTTGTGGACACCCGGCCGGGGTATCTCACAGGGGAATACCAGGACGGGTTCCCTAAGCAAGCGCCTAGAGACCCCTGGGTTATAGTGCGCTATATAAATCGAAACACATTTACATTTACACTTCCCAACATAGAGAGAGAGCTGAAGGTATTCATAGGAAAGTGGTCGTCATTGGTAAGTGGCGTTAGTGAGAGCACTGATTGTGGTCAGTGTGTAGATCTGCCGGATTGCAGATCGGATTGTAAGTGAGTGAGCACCGGGGGGATACGGTGTTTAGGTCCGCCGGATTGTGGGCCAGATAAAGAGTGAGCACTGGGGCTGCAGCCCAGTGTGTATGGCACGCCGGATTGTGTGTCGAGTGAGCACTGAGGGTGAGCAGTGTGTATACCCGCAAGATTGCGGCTTGAGTGAGCACTGAGGGTAATCAGTGTGTAATGGTAGATAATCAGAACTGCCCCAGGGTAGATTAGTCTGGACCCATGTGGTCGCGAGACTATGAGGTATGAGTGTGGTGTAGGGCATGGATATCCTTAGTAATCAGTGAGTATTCCTAGTAATCCCTATAGATTTAGTGGTGTTTCTAATGATATGAGCTTGTATATTGCGTGTTCCTCATCCTCAGGTAGGTACCCAGGTGCCTGGATAGATGGTCCTGAGGAGAGAAGTGGTTACGTTCTGGCTGGGTTGGAGGGGCTCTCAGGAGCTGATCCAATCTGGTCTAGAACCCGGTCGTTACAGGTGGTGATCACCCTGATCTGTTCATTCTCATCTTCAGGAATCTTACGCTTAACCACCAATCTTTCCAACATTACAATTTTCTTCTTTTTCAAAAGTATCATCATTGCTACTGTTTCTCTGAGCCCTGATAAATTCACCAAAGGAGATACTGCGTATCAAGCTCCTAGGATGACCACTAGTCGCTTAAAGTATACTGTTACCAGCAGTGCTTTTGCAAAAGAACTTAGTATTAATATATGAATTGTAAACCACCAATTGGAGGTCTAGAAATTCTACAGACCTATTGCTGATTTTGCTGGTGAATTTTAGATTCAATTAGTTTTTATTGAGATTTTCCACAAAGGAGTGAGCCAGAACTTCTGATCCACGCCAGATGATAAATATGTCATCGATATACCAGGCCCAGAGCACCTTGTTGTCCTCATAGGATTGAAGTGATGACACGACCGGTTCCTTCCACCAGCCCATATACAGACATGCATGACTGGGGTTGAAACAGGTCCCCATTGCTGTGCCCTGGGTTTGGTGGTGAAATTGTCAGTCAAACACAAAAAACATATTTCTCAAACAAAAACCGTTCATATCAAGGACCATTTAACTTTGTAGGAAGAAAGAAAGAGATCTACCTCTGAGAAAGTAACGACAGGCCTGCAGGCTAAGATCATGAGGAATGCAAGTGTATACATTGCATAGATTGAGTCCCATAGTCATCTTCTCACATGATTCCCTCAAAGATTCCAAGAAAATCACCACTGTCATTAACAAATGTTCTAAGTGATTTAACCAAAGGCTGCAAGAAGTAACTCACCTATCTTGAGGTATTTTCAAGTAAACAATTAATTGAAGAAACAATAGGGCAGGCTAGGTGGATTGACTGGATCTTTGTGGAGTAAATATAATACTGGAATTTTAAGAAATTCATTGTAGAGAAACTGGTATTCCTCCCATTCAATTAGACCCTGGTCGCGCCAGTCCATCAGTTTGTCCCAATAAGTTCCATTAACTTTATCTATATTGGTTTTGTTACATGGTAAATGACAAGCAAAATGCACAAGCTCCCTATTCCCCTCTGTCAGGTATTTTTCTTTAGATAATACTACCACAGTACCGCCTTTGTCAGAGTTACAGATAACAATGTCATCATTTGTCTGAAGCTCACAAAGGGGCCTGTTTCTGTACAATTATCAGATTACTACATCTTTTATTGGAGCAGAAGTATAATCCTTTCAGATCTTTAATAACTACCTTTTCAATTACATCAATGCCATCAAAGGGCAAAGCTGAAATGAACAAAGATTTTTGACCTAATCCACTTGGGCAATTAAGATCAAGTGGATACTGAGATTTTCTAGACTAAGAACAGCATCATCATGATGGTCAGAATGCTCATCCAAGTCACACATCATATGTAAATCATCAGTATCACTTATACTCAGAGCTGAAGGCTGTAGAATCTGACCATTACCCTGAGGCCTTTTGTTTTGTTTCATTTCAAACCATTTTCCTAACTTACATTTTCTAGTAAAGTAAAATATATCAATACGGTTCTGTGTATAATTGAAATTGGAGGAAGGAGAGAAGGAAAGACCAAGAGAATTCAAATCAATGTGAGCCTGGGTAAGAGAGAACTCAGACAGATTTATCACATAACTGTTCATCTCCATTATATTGGCATGGTCTTGATCCTTGTTTCCATTCCCACTAAGCCGTCTTCTTTTCTTATTTTGGTTGTATCTTTTTTGCTTGCACCTTTTCCTCCTCGTCCTTTGCCTCTTGTTGTTCCCTGCAATGACCGGAGCTCCAATCGACTACTCGTTATGATTTAGAACTCTTTTAAAAGGGTTTCTTTTGGGCCAGACATATCTGATCCCACTGAAGTATCACTGCCAGAGACACTTGCGCATTCCGAACTTTCTTCTTGCCTGTTGATTGGACCATGTCATGAATGATGTAATATGTGACATCATCAGCAGTGCATTGCGGGGGCACAAGTTATAGTTATATCAACTAACTATAACAGGGGAATTTCTATCATTTTGTATGAGTGAAATGTCCACCTAACTATAACAGCCATGAAACCTGTGTTTTTTTCAGTGAATTTCTAAGGTTTTTTAAATACTAATTCCTAACTATAACGTCTGCAAAACCAATGTTTTTTTCAGTGAATTTCAAAAGGTTTTTTAAATGCTAATTTCTAATTATAATGTTCATTAAACATATCATTTTTTCTGTGATTTTTTAATTATCATCCCAGTCTTAACCTGGTGAAAACTTCAAATCTCACCACTCTTCCCATCGATACCTTCCACCAACAAAATAGCTACAAACCAGAGCCACAACTAATGCTAATGATATACAAAGTAACCCTGGGCGGTGAACTACGCTCCGCTCTTGTAGTTTATGTAGTTTCGGTAACTTTGCGGTTCGCGTAGAGCGTGGAGTTGCCGAATACTACGCAATTTACAGCGTAGTGTATCTGTTTTTCTTCCTTGCACGCTCAATATGTGTTTTCCCATGTGTGGTAACGTCTTACTGTGATTCTGCGTTCGACAACTTGATTTTCTATCCCGGTCGCGTGCGCCACGATGTTTAGAATTCGGCTGCATGATCCCACGAGACTGTGCGAACGTGTCATTTAAACGAGCGAACACGTCATTCGGACGCGCTATCTCCTTCCGGTGACAGTGTTGGTAAGATTACGTTCCCAAACACGCAGAAACTACAATCTGGCAAAGAATATCTTTCTAGCACGATAAAACCTTCTCAAAAGTGATCATTTTGCTCATAAAAACTCCTCAGATTGTGATTTGGCTGTAGTCTTTTGTGCAAGGAGTCCTCTTTTTTTTCTACTCTTTTTTCAAAGAGGAAGGAAGAGCCCCTGAGTCTCCAACTTCCTGTTCGTGTCCAGCAGGCTGCTCCCAGTGCTTTGTCCATGTGCTGTTCACTTTCATTTGGATTTGGAGCTGGAAGGATCACTTTTTGTGTATGTCTGCTGCATCATATCATTGGATTGGATTTATTGAGGACTTTTGGATTTGAGATTTTATTTTACAAGTAAGTTGGAGAATTGGTGTACATGTTTGTTTGATTGGAGCTTTTTTTTTACCTACAGTTTTCTGGGCTTTTCTTAGTACTTTTAGTAGGGGCCAAGTTGTATTTCTTTGAAATTTCAGCCAGTAGGCCCAGAAGTACCCATGGGTCCAATCATGTTTCTGTGGTGTCTGTTGAATTTCACATTTTAACCATCATGGATGGCATTGGATTTAATTGCAAAATGTGTTTTTTGGAGTGGAATTTCAGTTTTTGGTGGTGTTATATAAATAAGGGCTTTTCAGCTCATAGGTAACCTTAGGAGCTCATATAGTGATATAGGCCTGCTTGAGCTCATTGTATGTACTTTCTTGTTATTGTAGGTGGCCTGGCCAAGTGGTGGCGGTCATTTTGTGGGACCAGCCACTGTGCTTTTTCCATAGACCTCCAAGCTTGTGGCCTACTCTGCCAGTAGGCCCAGAGGTACTACTCATCATCAGTCATCATGGGTGCATGAAAGTTAAACAACTGTTTTTGTGTTGTCTGTTGAATTTTTAACATCATGTATGGCATGGATGGCTTTGAATTGAATTGCAAAATGTGATTTTTGTGGTGGAATTTCATTTTTTGGATGTGTGTTAAATGAATAGGGCTTTTCTGCCAGTAGGTAACCCTAGGAGTTTAGCTCACGTAGTTTTAGTAACTGCACAGCGCGACAACGCGGACTTACAGTTTTTGTCTTCTTCGCACGCTCAATCTGCGTGTTCGCACACACGATAATGACTTTTTGTACAGTTCGCGATGCCGAACACGCCGAATTTGCAATCTGGCGAACAATATCTCTCGAGCTGCATAAAACCTTCTAAAAAATGATGATTTTGTTCAATTTGCTACAAAAAACTCCTCAGGTTGTCATTTGGTTGTAGTTTTTGTAGCATGGCGAAATTTTTCTGTTTTTAAATGTTTTTAAAAAGAGGGAGGAAGTTCCCCAGAGACTCCAACTCCCTGCTCCTGTCCTTTGTATGTACTTTCTTGTTATTTAGGGTGGGCTGACCATGTGGGTGGCGGCTGACCATGTGGGTGGCAGCCATTTTGTGAAGCCAAGCATTGTGCTTTTGCCATAGGACTGCATTGTCTGTCTTCTCTTTCTTTTCATGCTGTTGTGGGTGGCCAGGCCATGTGGTGGCGGCCATTTTGTGGGACCATCCACTGCTTTTTGCATAGGCCTCCAAACTTGTGGCCTATTCTGCCAGTATGCCCAGACTCCCAGAGGTACTCATCTTGGATTCTTGAAGCAACTGTTTCTATGTTGACTATTGATTTTAAACATCATTTAGGGCATGGATGGCATTGGATTGAATTCCAAAATGTGGTTTTTGGGAGTAGTTAACTTTTTGGATGTGTGTTAATAAATGCCTTTGTTGCAGGTGTATGTATTGTTGCTGTGTAACTTTCCAACCTTTTTAGCCATGTAGATTTTCTTTTTTTGCATTACAGATGTGTTGTGTAACAGGCTGTCAGGAATCATTCTGTCGGCGCTTCACAAGGAACACTGCCCCTTCGGGTTTTGAAAAGATCCAGGGTGATTGTGAAATCAAGGATGGTTAATCTATGGTTCAATCTGTATTAGACTGAAATTCCAAGATGGCCGCCGCTATTGCCACGGTTGAAGATGAGGGACGGTTCTAGTCTTCTGTTGTGTTGAGGAGCGGGCGCGCAGAACACCGCGCACTTCAAAATAGATTTTGCTGTGAGTGGCCGTGATTCAAGGCGCTCACGAAAGATTAAAAATTCCAGTTGGAGCTTTCATGGGAGTAGTTTGAAACACCGTTTCAGTAGAACTATCGTGGGGACAAGCGAGCGAGTGAAGAGTGCTCCTTAGTTCTTGGCATTTACAAGTTCGAGTCTATCGACTTTAGCAATTGTGAGTAGAACGTTCCTTGCATATTCCTGTCTGCAAGAAGCAGCGTTCGTCAGTCAGAGTATGCTGAAGTGAATTTCCGAAGAGTGATATTCTTACAGAGAAAGGGTCGAGAATATTACCTGCGAAGGAGAAGCCTCAGCTATTAGTTCCCTTCAGTTCAGTGAGTTGAGGTGAGGCAGTTGGAAACTTCAACGTCAGACATTAAGGCGTCAGAGGATGAAGTAAGACTTTTCTAACCATCTATTGTGCGATCTTCCAAGTACTTCACCAGAAATTCCCCTTGCGCTATCCTTTTCTTTCCTCCCTCTTTTCCCTACATTGTTCCTTTTTGCGTGCATCATCAAGAGTACTAAGACTGTATCTACATGACTTTGTAACCGCTATCTACCTACAAGAGAATTCACCAATGAAGAAGGTAGAGTAAGTTCATCAGAGTGTAGTATAAAGAATAACCAGCAATTTGAGTTTACTTAATGAGGTGTTTTCTCTTCCAGAAATATCGATTCCTTCATGGTAACTACTCACAGCCACATACAGAGAGAGGCAAGGCTCTGAAGACAGCTGGTAGGATAGATTGGAATTAGAACTGTCATTCAGGAATTGTAGTTGGTAGTTGTTGCATTGTCTTCTTCCCTTTTCTCTCTGTGCATTAGGAACCCAAGTGCAGTCCCGATATCCAATTGTATTTAGAAGGACAAGTGGGTGCCAGCTGTAGTTGGAGTGTCTCTCTTTTCTGTCCAATTCCCCTTTCTCCGTCTCTGGTGCAGTTGCTTGTTCAAGCGGCGTCACTGGGGAGAGGGCATTGGGGGCAAGCATCGGTTCTGCCTCTGCGAAGAATCTGGGACCTGACACAGGCATCCTTTGTCTGGCCATATAGTGATATAATGCAAAACAACAGCTGATGGAAAGAATGCAGAACAATGTCATACATTCACCTCAGTACAGAGATCTGGGCCTAAATCCATCTTTTTTTTGCACTCCACACCACCCCAGTTCAGACATGGCCATAAGCAAATCAGCCTTGACCCTGTGCCTCATGGGAACAGTCCAGCCTGAACTGCCAAGCCATGTCTTTCCTGGGCCGGAATCAAGCATCCTAGGACCGGTTTCTGGCTATCAGCCGTCTTCAGCCAGGATAGCTTGACTCCAGTGGTGTGGAGAGCATTGGACTCACGTCTGAGCATACCCATCCCACTTGGGGTGACAAAATGCAAAACAACAGCTGATGGAAAGAATGCAGAACAATGTCATACATTCACCCCAGTACAGAGATCTGGGCCTAAATCCATCTTTTTTTTGCACTCCACACCACCCCAGTTCAGACATGGCCATATGCAAATCAGACTTGACCCTGTGCCTCATGGGAACAGTCCAGCCCGAACTGCCAAGCCATGTCTTTCCTGGACCGGAGTCAAGCATCCTAGGACCGGTTTCTGGCTATCAGCCATCTTCAGCCAATATAGCTTGACTCCAGTGGTGTGATGAGCATGGGACTCACGTCTGAGCATACCCATCCCACTCACAAATAGTGATATAAGCCTACTGGAGTTCATTTGTATGCACTTTCTTGTTATTGTTGGTGGGCTGACCATGTGGGTGATGGCCATTTTGTGAAGCCAGGCATTGTGCTTTTCCCGTAGGCCTGCATTGTCTGTCATCTCTTTCTTTTCAAGTTGTTGTGGGTGGCAATGCCATGTGGTTCTGGCCATTTTGTGGGAACCTCCCCTGTGCTTTTGCCGTCTTCCTTTTCTCTTTTGTTGAAGGGGTGGGTTTTCTGGAATTTGTGACAACCATCTGCCCAAAATGGAAGGTTCCTAGCCGCTACTACTGCGCCAGAGTTGCTGTTCCAGCACTACATCATGTCGTGTTGGAATTGCTTGGAAAAGTCTTAAAACAGAGTGCTGTTCAGAGGATCCACCTGACAACAGACATGTGGACCAGTTGCCAAGCCATTGAATCTCTTTTTCGGGTGTTAGAGATAAGATATCTGCAGGTGTTGACACTGCAGAGATTTTTAATGACACTCGCAAACATGCAACTGTAGCCATGTTTGCTATGGAGAAATCTCATACTGCTGCAAACATTTTGGATGAGTTTAACAGCAAGGTCTATGAGTGGCTGCAACCGAGAGGACTTAACATTGTTTTTGTTGTCACGGACAATGGCAGTAATGTAGTTAAGGTCATGAAAGATGGTGGCTATTTCAGGGTCCCGTGTTTGGCACACTGCATTAACATTGTTGTTCAAGACTTTCTGAAAAATGAAAGCACAGTCAGCAACTTACTGACCACCTGCAAAAAAATATGCACACATTTCAACCATTCTTTTAAAGCCCGGTAGCAGCTCAGGGTCATTCAATGTGAGCATAAAATGCCAGTCAAAGCATTCATCCAGGAGGTGCCAACACGATGGAACTCAACATATTACATGCTTGATCGTCTGTTTGAGCAGTACATACCACTTAATGTTTATGTCATGACAAGAAGGTATGGGGATCCTACTGTGAAATCCATGACTGTTGAGATGGGACAATGGATCCTTGTTAAATGCCTGACAGAGATGCTACTTCCTTTTGAGGTCTTCACATGTGCAGTCAGCAGGGAGGACTGTATAATGGGCCAAGCTATCCCATGGTTGTACATGCTAGAGCAACAGCTGAAGGAGGTGTCTGAAAAGTACAAAGGTGTGGTTGACAAAGTAGACACATGTTATTTGGCAAATGCCTTAGCTGTTCGCTTATCTGAAAATACAAGGATTCAAAATAAGATTGTGTCACATCGACATTACATTACTGCCACAACTTTGGATCCATGGTACAAATGTTTTCTGAACAGTAATGCAGTAATTCCTTTTTCAGAAGTGGATGTTGCCAAATACAAAACTTTGATAGCTGAGAAAGCCACTGATTTAGAAAAAATGAACGGCTCTTAATTTGAGGCCTGCCAACCCAAGACAGAACAAGTACTACAGGGCATCCAGAGTCAAGTTGTACTTCAGAGCTTGAGAGCAGTGCATTTGCTTCCCAGCAGTTACCAACACTACTAATAATAACATCAACAATAGCACCAACAGGATAATCACCAGCCACATCAAACCAAATGGTAACTGATTGGTTTCTAGGGAAATTTATGGGTAAGTCTATTGCTGATGCAAAGTCAAAAGAGGCCAAGCAAATCGGAGCACCCCTGAACATTGAGCGGATGGTCCAGGCCTATCTGGATGATACAACAGAGGTCTTCATGGAGCAAATCCCATTGATGTATTGGTAAGGGAAAAGAAGCCAATGGCCAGTGCTCAATAGGCTGGCGATAAAGTATCTGGCTTGCCCTGTCGCCAGTGTCTCTTCTGAGCGGGCTTTCAGTGCTGCTGGTGCCATTGTAACTGTGGAAAGGACCAGTCTCTCACCCAAAAGCAAGGAGAGGTTAACCATGATAAAAATGAATCAGCACTGCATACTACCGTAGTACAAAATACGTGAATCACAGCAGGAGGAAGAGGAGAGCAACTCTGAAGAGATAAGTAGTGGGTTACATGGCTAACTTCTGTCTGAACCACCACAGTTTGAGGACGAGCTCCACTTCCCTGACAACTAGGCTTTCAAATTGTTACTTTTTTCCTTCCTTTATTTGTGTGTGTATCTGTCTTTCTGGTTCAAATCAAATCACAACAAATCCATCACCACTGTTTCCTGTTTTTATTTACCTTTTGGAGTTGCACATCTGTGCATTTAACGGTCCACTCCACTCCTCAGAGTCCTGCACCATACTCGCCCTAAATACATTTCCATCAAGCCAGACATTGGATGGAGATGGAGAATAGTACAATAAATGGTGCCTCTAACAGTCCCTCCATAAGAAGTGAAACGTACGTGACTACTATAGCTACCTACTGTTTTGCACTTTCCAAGCTGAAAGTCCGGAACTCATCACTATCCTAAGGCTACCACCTCTGTCAGCAGGCATCCACAAATCTTCACTGTCAGAACTTGAGCAGGAATCCAAAAGTAAACTCATCATTGTCAGAAGGCTTGGCATCTGATCTGACAGCCAAAGAGAAGAGCAAGACAGGTTTGATTAATAAATGATGCCATGTATTGCACTGGATGCTTGCTGACTCTGAGCGAATGTGCATGAAGTCAAACTATACTAGATAATCTACAAAGTAAAAGTGGCTCAAGTGACAGTCAATGTTTTCTTGTTGTTTAATAACCACATTATTTGTACTCCTACTACTGCAGGTGCAGTCTGGACTTTACCCGAGTCACTCACTACCGACTGAGTTGGTATTGGACAACATGTACACGTACCACACCATGATGATGATGACCATGCTATCTTTGCACGCAGTCAGTCAGTTGCATCGGAGATGATTAATGGAATAACTGCGTTTCATAAACTGGCATAAAAGGTAAACACAACAATTCAACAAGAACCACAGCAGACCTAGGCTACATGTCTGTGTAGTCGAATAGTGGTATGACTGACAGTGGCACATTGATTTAGCCATTTGATTTGGAAAATGCTATGTTGCTGTATATGCCTTTTGTCTGGCTCTGTCAAAATTTAAGGTAAATGGAGGTTTGGTCACAGGCCGGCCCGGTGCCGTGGGCATGTTCTGTGCTGGCTCCTGTCCTGTTGTTGTTGTAGCTTAATGCTGTGTAAATACTAGAGCAGACACGATGTATCCAAGCTGCCTCAGTCTGAAAGTGTTCTCTCTCAAGAGTCTTGTCTTCTTGCACTACACCGTAATACCCCTTTTGTTTTTCCATCTACACTTACAGGCCGGCCTTTACCCAGTGCTATTATACTGGGAGCAACAACTCACACTTACCTTACCAATCCGCATCAGGCAGGCAGTGGCACCAAAGAATGATGTACAGAGTGTCCATGAAAGGGAGGACCAAGATAAATGACGAGATGCAACTCCACAATTGGACCAGGATAATTTAGTAACTTTAGTATCATATTACTCATTCGTCTTTTGAATAATTTGATTCCTTTTTCTCTTCAATCATTACAACTGTGTGTTGTTGTATTGTTGTTTGTTTGCTAATTGATCCCTACAACTATTTTTTAATTTTCTTTGCTAGTTTTAAAAGTAAGCCCAGTACAGTCTCTCTGACGGCATACAGCCAAGGCAAATTTCATATAATACTGCTGCCCTGTACTCTCTAATTGTGTAGTAGTAGTTAGTAAGTACTACTCATTAACCATCATGTTATCTTCATCATGCATGCATTTCCTTATTCTCACTTTATAGATTTATTGGGTAGTGGATCATCGTCGTCTTCAAAGATTGTGTTTTACTTTTGTTGTGTCCATGCGTACCATTTTTATTTCTCAAACCTTTCCCCAAACCCCCCTTCCCATCCATTCATCAAACCCTTCCCCTGGGCTGTGTGATTTATATTGAGGTGTGATGTGACTAGATTAAATGTACACCAACAATTGATCACACGCCTGCTGGGGCAGATGTGGTGAAAGCAACACTAATTCAATTTCAAGGCAGGGCGAGGATCTTCTCTGCTTGCCCACCCTCTGCTCAGTCCAGTATGTACAGGCCAATTGGTTTTCCAAAGGGACCCACCTAATACATCATAATTCATTGCCAGCATTGATTGTATTCATCATCCAAGTCAACATCCTACCACACAGCAGTAAAGTGTACCAACTACGATTGTGTTAAGTCACTCGCTTGACCCAACTACAGTTTATTATAACTTCTTAACTTCTTGTACTAGGCTGTCCCCGCCACCATTATGTTTTATTTTACTTTAGCAGTTGCAATATTGTTTGTTTGGCAGTCTTCTCCTGTACTGTACTTTACTTCGTTCTACTACTCCCACAGTCTCTCTCAGGCAAGTGACTATCTCTTTTTTTGTTTGCAAATGCTAGTGCCAGTGTCTACTACCACCATAACCATGGCACCTTCTCCATTCTCTTGGGAAACCATGCAGCCATTGCTGTGCCAAACTTAATCACCATCAATCACAGGTAAGATAAGTTTGCTGGGAGGTATAATGGACTAGGAGGAGTGACTGACAGTACTAGTAGGACAAATATAAGTCAGTGAAGGGTGCTGTATCTATCTGTTTGTGTGTTACAAAATTGGCAGATTATTTAAATCCAACACGGGATGCTGCCCTGCAGCAGCAAGGAAACCATGTGAATTAAATAAATTTATAAAACAGTAACATCGTATGTGTAAGTATAAAAAAATAAAATGTATTTCCCTAACAAAAATAAACTTCCCCACACCTGACCCCCCTCTCCCTAACCCCAACCAATGTCCAAATCGAAAAAGTCCAAATGTCCAGAAAGTCAGAAGAAACCCCAACACCGGATTCCCACCCACCAACAAAAGTAATAAAAAGGGGCAATTGAACAGGGTCCTACATTCGGCGGGCTTTTAGGTTTGTCCACCATGATCTTCACTCGCTCCTCTAACTGGTCCTTGAGCTGTGCCACCCAGAGGAGAATTTGGCGTCGTAATGGCCAGCACTTGCATTTGCATCCATGGGGGCAGCAGTTGTTGGAAATGTGCGGCGGTGGCCGGCTGCCTGACCGCGGTGCCGTAACACTGGAGGCAGGGTTCTGGCTGGGGCAGAGGGCATTGGAAGATGCTGCAGCTGCTGCCGCCTCCTTCTCCTCCTCCTCCTCCTCTGCCTGAGCCCCCAGCTGGCGGTATTCTTCACAGATGGCCTCCAGTTTACGGTGTCGGGCCCTGGCTGCCAACTCCTTCCGCATTGGTTTTTCATGGGAAGGAGGATCTATGAAGAAAGAAACAGAATTGTAACCAATACTCTTAGCAAAACAGTAACAAAATTAATTCAACACAGTGGAACAGTAGCACTAGCAAGCGTAGTACATAACATTTGTGGTAAGTATCTATCCTCCCACTTCCTCGGCCTCTAACATTTGTTGGAGTTTTTCTCACTTTATACTTGCCCTAGTACTGTGGACTCCAGTACACAGAACACCAATCTTTTTTTTATCTCTAGTTTAGCTAAATTACATAACCGTGTTGTAGCCGGCATGCCAGCTCAGCCAACTATGCTTGCGTCCAAGACCAACATACGAGTCAATACGCAGACTCCCGTCACTTTTATTTACTACTGTCTGCAGGTGGGGAAGCTCGTATTTCTTTCGATTACGGGTGGCACTGGCCATACTCTCTCTGTTACATGAAGGGCAAGTGCTCAATTTCACTTTCACTCTGCCCTGGCTACTACAAAAGGGCAAATTAATATTATATATCTGATCCAATGATCATTCCTTATATATGGAACAATGACATATCAGTACAGTAGCGGTCAGTGGTGGGAGTGCTCGCGGTGGTGACATGGGGCGGGGTAGGGGCACGATGGTGGGTAGTAAACTATGGATTGCGGACTGGTAAATAAACATATAAATAAATAAAACAAATGTTGTTGCACGCACTGCATTCATAATCCATAGTTTACTACCCCCCCACCCTGCTCCTCTTGCCCTCCCCACATCACCACCCACTAGCACTCCCACCACCGACCGCTACAGCATAAGGTACTTTGTTCATTGAATGTGTAACCAACAGATAGGCCACCCTTTGCAGGCTGTCTCACACAATCGAAAATAAATTAACATAGGTAGGAAGTAGTCCTCGGAGTCAAAGGAAGGCGCTTGATAATATATACAATGTGCTTGCAAACTACTGAGTCAAATTGTATTCTGAAACTACTACTTTTATATTCCCTTCTGCTTTGCTACTCTGGCGCAGTTTCTTTTACATTCTCTTCAAAGTAAGACTCTGCATCCAATGACAGTCTCCACCTATGCTGTCTATGATGAATACAGCCAGGCATCCATCCATTAAAAGTAAATGTCTATCATTCTTTTTTATATATCGCTTAACAAACCTTAACTGGTTTCACCAACAACCACCCATGCGTCCACTCCTTCCGTCCTTGCCTTGGCTTTGAGTTTGACCCAAACACCGCTGATGATTCTTGCTATCCAGTATCCACCCATACTGTGTCGCTCACTCAGGCAGGCATCTCATTTCACCTTCCAGCCATGCTTCAACAACCCATGCATCTGATTCCTATCAGCCACCTGCATGCTGCTTCCAAAGTATCCTTCTCTGCTAGTCGTATAATTACATCTCGCCCGTCCTTCCTTCTTCCACCCTTCTTTCCCTTTTTGTTCAACACATCCATCAAGGTCATCTGATCTGACTTTTGGTCTTTTCCATAAATCTTTCACAGCTGAGTTGGAGTCAGATAGAAGAGGCCATTGGTTACTCAACTCACACTGGTAATGCTATTGCATTGGTAATGCTAAGTAAAAGGTATCTACTCTTCTTCAACCGTTGTATATTGTTCAATACAACTTCAAGTTCATACTTAATTAATAAGTCTCACAGTACAGTGAGTGAAGTGTTCCCCTTCCAGCTAGTAATAATGCCAATAAGTAATTAATATAACTTACCACCGCCCATCACTGCTGCTAGCTCCCCCCCGGAGCTCCTGCAGGTGCAGCATCTCCTGACCCCTCCGGAATGGCAGCATCGCCATTGCCGCTGGCCCCGCTGGCACTGGTGGTTGGTACTGGTAGTACGCCTAGAAAAAAAATTACACATTTTTAGATGCCTGTACACCTCCCCCTATTGTATTTGTTTTCTAGGAAGAGTGAACAAATTATTAAAGTACAACATACATCATCACTAGTCCAAATTGTGTACTAGAGTAGAGTCAGTAGACAGACATTAGTAGTATTATGGTCCCTAGGGTCATCTCTACTCCTACTCTACTCTTTGGAAAGTTAGCCTGAGCCATGTAACCATTTTAGATTCATGTCTACTCTTTTGCGCATGTTACCACGCAGCTTGTTGTGCAGTAAGACACCTTTGAGGCCACATGAGTGTTGCGTACAAGTGAAGAGGTAAAAAAACTAGTAATTAATCAGAAAGGAGAAACAGACACTTGTTACACTTCTAGACCATTGGTATAGAAGATTTTGGAGTAACCTCAAAAAACCCAATGCTGATGTAGTTGTGCGGTATATCTGTTTCATCCGCCCCGCATTCGGGTTGTTGGCAGTTATCATCGGGTACTCCAAAAGTAGTGGTGTTGCCCGCCTCAACCCGAGGCACCTCTGGTCTATTGTGCAGTGTCCAGAGAAGTGAAAAAGGTGAGCAAATTAAATTCTCAAAAAAAGGGAAACGGTTAAAAAACTGGAGAGTCACCCTTAAGGTTTTTAATATTGGAGTGATTTCCAGATTAATTAAAAAATAGGTACTACTTAGTAGATCGAGTTACTGGATCTAGGTAGTGTTATATATACAACGTCGACATGTTTCAGCTCTCTGGGCCCTAGGGGTCTGTAGAGCTTTCGTCAGGACTCACATACACAAAAACAATGGACTTTTATACTCACACCATTTGTGTAGTTTTAAGTATGTTCCTGTTTTTATTTCAGGAAAATTGCTCCTCCGGTTTCTGAAATAGAATGGGGAGAATACATAGAGAAATACACACTTGATTTATACATTCTGAATCAGGTTTATGCATTTAATGAATAAAATTATTATTCATTTAAAGAGAATTAGGAATGGGGAGGGTCTGTGGTTCGAGTTCGAGTAGTGGTAACATTTTGACAAGTTAGGAATCGCATTTGTTAACTTTACGCGCTAGCTCTTTGAGTGGGACGCGCTTATTCATGGTACTATTGGGGGGTCTGTATGTGACTGGAAACTCACAAAAGTCTGGTTTTAGTCTCGCAGCATAGAGGTTTGATTAACCTGGTATACGGGTGGGAGGACTCGCAAAGAAATTTAGTAAAAACGCTGTGTGCACTGTCCTACCTTATACCGGGGAAACTCTTTCTTGCATCGGGGATGTGGCAACTGCTTTACCCAGAGCTGTGTTTAGAGATTATCGCATTAGTTACCATATCACGCAGGTATCTTACCGGAGATCTGTGGTTTCACAAGCCTCCCTCCGCCATTACCCGCGTGTATTCGGAATTCTGTCTTGTGCTGGCTCTGCCCCCGGAAATGATACCTCCAACGGAAGGAATCATTTTTAAAGGCACAGGAATCCAAATTGGCTCGTTGCTATGTTTTTTATCAATGCGAACTTTATGCAGGCACCAAGTCGGGAACAGAGTTGGTTCTTTGTAAGCCCAATAGTTACCATAGAGAGGGATCATTCAGATAAAAGTTAAAGTGATTGGGTTTAATTCACAGTTCTGGAAGTATGGACAGTTTTTACTTTTGAGCATAACTTTATTTAGCAAACTGGTGCCACGGAATTGAATCATTAAGTCCGTGTTCATAGGTTTTGAGACGTTCCACCCACCTCTGCTCCTTTTCAAAAAGTGTTCTCTCACATCTCAAAGTCTTATCATTCAGCATCTCTATTACAGTCCAGTGAATGTTGTCACAGGAGTGTCCTGCTTCCACGAAATGGGAACATAACTTGGTGGTGTTCTTTTTCAATTTGATATTGCTCCTATGTTCTCCGATTCTTATTTTTACTTTACGACACGTCATTCCAATATATTGTTTGCCGCAAGGGCAGCTTACCATGTAAATGACGTGTGTAGAGTTGCAATTTGTATGCTGACGTTGATGCCAAACTAGTGTTTCTGAGAGTTGTAGTGTTTTAGATGCTGTTGTTGTTTTACAAGCGACGCAAGAACCACAGGGGTAGTGTCCGGTTACAGGAGTCATGGTTGCATCTCTAGTTGTAACCGATTGTACTTTTTTTGTTGGTCGGGTGTGTACAAGAACATCTTTAATATTCTTTGATCTTCGGTTTGCAAATCTCGGTTTTGGCCAGGTGAACGAACCCGTGTGCAAAATGTGCCAGTTTTTGTTGATCAATTTCTTTACTTCGTAAGAAGCTTGGCAGAATGTTGTCACACAAGTGGTCAAATCTGGTGTTGGTACTTTTGGGAATGTTTGTAAGAGACAGTCTCTGGGTTGGTTATTTGCTCGTTTTTTACAGAGTCTTATTGTTTTTTCTGTATAATCTCTTTGCCTGAGCCTGTCACTCAATTCTATTGCTTGCAGTTGGTAGTCTGTGTTATTGCTACAATTCCTTTTCAAGCGCAAAAACTGGCTATAGGGAAGATTATCCCTCAACGGCTTTGGATGGTAGCTCTTGTATGATAAGATGCTGTTTTTGGCCGTGGGTTTTCTGAAGGTCTTGGTATAAAGCAAATTGTCTTTTACAAATATTGTTATATCCAAGAAATCGAGATTGTTACTTGTGGCCGTGTACGTGAACTTTTTTTATGGTGTTCGGTTAGTCCCTAAATTTCTTAGACATAATGTTACACATTTTGGCATGACTGCGAAATGCTTGCATAATTGCATTATACTGTCTAACGTGCACCATTTTTCTCATAATAGGCAGAAGATTCTCTTCTACAAAGTAAACCAGAGATTTGCAGAGCTTACGCGACGATGCATGTAACCAGTATCTACGTTCAATGGTGAGAGGTCTCCCTGAATTCACACAGATATTTTGTCTTCTATCATGCACTTGTAACAAATGTTTACTGTTTTAATCTTATGCATTTTTGCATGTTGGAGCTGGCTGTAGTAATGGCATAGAACAACGTACAAAGCTTGTTGTTTGAAAATAAATAAACCTTTTGAACTTACACATAGACTCTGTGGTATTTGGTGTGGTGTTGTGGACTTACACGAGTGAGTGAGGAAAGGGTGTTATGTTCAGGGTTGTGTAATCATTGGGAATCTTCGTGTTGGGGTTTGGGACCTAATGAGACACTATAGCTATAGTCGGTCAGAGGATTGTGGGTTCTGAGTTCTGACTGAGGTGTGAGTAAGGTCCAACCTCCCATCACCAACATCCTATGTTCTTGTGCAAAGTTGTGTATGTGGCTGTGCAGAATCTTCACAAAAGTAGTATAATGTACTACTATCCTAACAAAAATACTAGTCAAACATCTTGTTGGGCATTTTGTTGGTGGAAATTGTCAAAACCTTGAGATTAAAGAGGACAACTCAAAGGACAGGAGTGGAACCAGTGTCTAGAGCTATTGGTCTATCTGAACTTTATTCAAAAGAAAACCTTAAATAAAGAGTGACCAACTGGGAAAGCTTAGCTACAGACATACTAATAGTAGTAGTACAGACAGTCATAGCAGAGGCAGTTATAAGGAACTTAAAGGCAGGGATAACCAGAATTTAGAAACAGATAGTCAAGGTCAAAGAAGCTTTTGTAAAAAATTGAATTAGGAAGTGGACCTTAATTATTAATAGTTCGGTAAAAAATAAGGTGCAGTAAAAGTTAGGGAAATATAATTGTTAATATAACCGCTGGAAGACTTAAGACTTACTTGGGCCAGCTGCAGGACCCTCAGTAGAGGAGTGGTCCTCTGGTGGTTGTCCCACCCGTCTTCTTGCCCCTGGGTGCTGATCATGTAAGAAATAATAAAGAAAAAGACGAACATTATGAGTGCTGTGAAACAAAGAAATCATTAAAAAAAACGATCAAAAAACATTTTAGGAAACAATTGCAATAAAATTGAGCTATCTCATACGGTCGACTACTGGCTTGCAGGATTCACAGACTGTCTACCTATTTATGAACACTAATCAAATGTTCCATAATCATTCTGATTTCAGAATACTAACAAAGTCTAAGTACCACCTGACCTAGACCACCTACTCCAGATGGGCCAATTGTTCAGTAAGTCTGCATTTCCATTATCTTTTTGGTTTCAAAAATGCATAGATGAGATGGAGGACACATGCATAAATTTGTGCATACACCAAATTGTTGGTTGGTTGCGTCTGTTGTTGTTCTGCTACTGACTGACAATGCTAAGCCTACCACTCACTAAACAAACTACAAATGGTTCTACAGAGGAATGAGGTAAGCAACACTCAGTGACAGAGGAGGCGTCACAAAGACCGTAAAAAAACTATGAACTAATACTAAGTAAACCTAGTATCCATCCACCACTATTTCACAGAAGGACAATGGAAGGACTAGACACTCTCTAACAATAGCATTAACTAACTTCAGTTCTCCAAAGTAAACTCTTACATTAATCAGCCCAAGCTAGTGCAAAGTTGCAAACAAGTAAGAGTAGCGCCGAGCACCTGTGTCCTACAATCACAGAAGATTTTGAAACATAATTTACCTGCAATGTAAGCACTAGTAATCGTGTTATTCATCAAAAAATTATACACAATACTTATACTACTATATATTAGCTACTCAACAAGCCCAACGACCTCGACACCTAGCAGGTCCAACAGGTCCTGCTCTTAGTCCAGGATGTCGGACCACCGGTGGGCCAGCGGGTTGTGGGTGCACCAGATCCCTGAGCACCTCCGTCTCTCCAAAAAGCTGACGGGCCTGCACCCCTGCAGGGCGCATTCTGCCGCAGGCGCCTTGCCCTTGAAGCTGGTACTGCTGCCCTTGGCCATGGTTCTGGGGTGGAGGCGGAAAAGAAAAGTTAGAACTGATGGAAAAAATAAAGTTAGGGGGAAGAAGTAGGAGCTTAAAGAAAGTAGTAAAATAAAACAGTAGAAAAGTAAAAAAACACACAGTAAAAGTAGAAATAAAATGCAAAACATAAACTTAGGGACAGAGAGAGATAGATGATAAGTAAAAAAAAGTCAGAAAAACAGTGTCAAAAACTAAGGATTGCAAAGATAAAGTATGGATAGAAAACTAGGCCCAGAACCATAGCATTGAGTGAAAAAACAAGATGGCCGCGCCCATCGTGACTGCGTGGGTAAGTTCGCGCGATATTTCTCGCAAGCTCGCACTAGTTCGGCAACCAAGTAAATAGCGTTCCCGAACAGGACATTCGCATCGCGAACACGCTATATGCGACCCGGAACAGGAAATAAGGCATTGCGAGTCGGTGGAACAATTGAAAAAACAAGATGGGGGCGCTCATGGGCGACCGCATGGGTAAGTTCGCAAGCTACTATCCCCCGAGCACGCAAACAGCACCCCGAACACGAACAACGCGCTCCTGAAAAAGGAAAACACATCGCGAACGGGCGCGACAAGCAGTTACGCGCGCTTGCGAAGCTAAGCGCGGCTTGCGTAGTGCAAGAACATCTTCGTGAAGCTTCGCGTAGCACGACTACGCGTACTACGCCCAGGGTTCATACAAAGTAGGACCTCCCGTGCAAAAAAACCACGAAAACACCACTTCCCCATATTTTCAACAACCAGCTAAATCTGCAAGCCGATCTAAAAACAGACAATAAGCTGACTTACTAGTAACAAATTAACATCAACCTTTAACTGATGTAAGGAGTTCAACTATCTACTGCATGAATTACACCCAACTCACAGCCACATCTAAAGAGCAACACGTGATTGAGGTACTGATCATGCAGCTCCGACACCCAACAAGGCCACAACACCCAGCGCCACCACCACCAGAGCCTCCTCGAGACCATCCCCCCGCTACTACCACCGAGGCAGCTCAAATCAGGACAACGGACCTTCCCAAAATACCATATCCCCTTAACCGCACAATAGCTGAATGTTGGGAGATGTGGCAACCAAGTATGTGTGAAGAAGGCAAGTCGCCCATTAATAATAATGCACACAATCCCAAGTGTAATGCTGATGTGCTGCACAGACCTCACTATGCAAAGCACAACCTCTTCATGTGGAGATATACTATTGATGATTGTAGTGTAGTGCACAGTGGAGGCAACCATGTTACCTCAGGCAGTGGGGAAGATCTCGTCATGTAGCTGTATTGTCCCCCCTGGAAGTGAAAGTGGAGTGGGCTGGTCCAACGTACGCCACTCCTGCGTAGGAGAATGAATAAATAGGCCAGGCCCTGGGCTTGGTTCACTTGTGGGAAGACCAACGAGTCGGCCAGAGTGGCGGCCCTCACCCTGGCATGCGGCTGCCACCATGACCGCGGGCCTCGTCCACACAAGGCCCCTGCGAACCCAGTGCCACAGCACCGCAGACTTATGTCTGTACCGACTACTGCTTTGATCTACACTGCGGACAGCAGGGTTCACAGCAGGGTTCACAACTTGAATTAATTGCACAGAGAACTGTACTCTATGTCCTCGGATTTTGTCAGGAAGAAGCGACAAAAAGCATTACTCGATGTCTATGCTAACTACTGCCTTCGATCTACACTGCGGACAGCAGAGTTCACAAATTGAATTCAGCCTTGATTTATTAATTGCAGAACGAATTGTACTCTATGTCCTCGGATTTTGTCAAGAAGAAGCAGCCCGCCAGGAACACGTCTCATCTCAGGATGCGCACATGCTGTGTACTTCAGGTGCTACTAACTCACAGCACCACAAATCATCGCCACTTGGCCTTATCAAGGCAAGTCATTGCTCCCAGTAAGACCCACCGGGACCACGTATCATCGCAGGGTGCGCACACGCCGAGTACTCCAGGTGCCATTAACTGTGCAGCTCAACTTAACGCCACGTGGCTCTGCGCCCATCCTGACCGCTGCCTGCGCCCTATACTGGGCTTAGACAGTTCACAATTCAAGATTAGTAGCGATGCAAATTGTGTAAGAGACTATAATGGGTTAAGAAGACCAAAAGCTCCCAATCTGTGCAGCTCAAGTCAGTGTCACCTACCTGTGGGCCTTTGCTGACCGCTGGCTCCGGCCTACAACGTGGCGCCAAATAACCCTGTTCAACGCAAGCCGATCCCACATGTGTAACTGGTTCCAGAGTCCTGAATGGCAGCGACCCAAACTTCGTGCCATCGACCACACCACCAGACTCCCTTCAATCAGGGAAGGATATTTTCATATGGAAAGCCAACGACACGTGGTACCACTGAACCTGTACTACACAGGCCAGTAGGGCCACCAACGTATGCACGTGGCTGTGGGCCCTTGCTCACTGCTACCTCTGACCTACACTGTGGAAGACCGTCAACACATGGCGTTTTCACGGGAAGCAACATGGCGGATCGTAGACGCCACTGAGAGGTCGCTCCCCGATTGAGCCCGTTCTCCAAAAAGACACTGGCGTCCTTTCGCCGATGAAAAATACAAGCTGATCGCTACGCAAGCACTGAGAAGGCGCTTGACATACCAGATTTACCGGGATTTACCGCGATAGTTGGATTGACGGCTTTGCTCTCTGCAACCCCAGGGGACCTGGGAGGAAGTCGGGTTAGGCCAAGCTGAGCTGCTGTTGCTGCTGCCGACGGGCGTTCCGTGCTCCATTCCATTGCTCCGAGGCTCTGCTGTTACAAACAGAGGCAGAGGCTGCGCAGGTGCCTTACATCTCTTTCTTGCACCCTCTCGACATTCCCTCGGCATGCAGGCACGGAGGTGGCTGGAGCGTGGGGGCTCAGCAGAGGATTTAGCGGAGGTGCTGTGGGAGGCCACGGTCACAGCTCTAGTGAAGTTGTTCACCCTTGTATTTTTTTTTTTGTATACCTTCTGGTTACCGGGAGCTCTCTGGGAGAAAAGTTTCCAAAATTGCTGCAAGCTACCGAGAAAAGCTGAGGTGAGTTGCTATATTTTATTAATATAAGGACTTGTTACTGAGGAGAGGAGAGGGGAGAGAGGGGAGAGAAGCTCAAAGGTTCAAAGACTCGCTTATTTACTTTCGGGGGGAAAAAAAACGAAAGAGCAGCGCTGATGACGCGGAAAAGCCCATTCTGACAGAACCGAGATGGGAAAGGTGCTACTTCAGTAGAAAGTGCAGAAGAAGGGTCCACGTTGGCGTTTAAAATGATTAAGCCAATTTCACCTGCAGTAGTCGCGAGGACACCATGGCGTGCTGTCAATGCTCTCGAAATTCCCGGCAGTACAGAGACTAAAGCTGGTAAGCCGCTACCTACTCCCCCGCACCCTCTTTCTCTTTCTACACCCTCTAAGGACAGTATTCCTTCACCAGCTCTAAAAGACAAGGCTAAAAATAAAAACTTAGCAGTTGGGATAGCTTCAACGAAAACAGTGGGCTTAGAAGCCAAGGGTTCTCTTACCTCCGTTGCCTCCGCTGCCTCCGCGGCAGTGACAGAGACAGAATCTGGTAAGCTTATGGGTGCCCCTAGTAAGAGTCTGGATGTGGAATTGGAGGCCGGTGTGGTCTCGGAGCATATGGAAATACCGGAGGGAACAGTGGGGCTAAGAGGGGCAAATGGAACACTGGTGATACAGGAAGAAAAGTCAGATGAAGAGCCTGCAATATCCCTGGTAAATCCTGCCCTTCTATCCCCATCTCTATCTTCATCTCCACAATCTTATGCACCCATTTACTCCATTCAAACCGATAAAGACAATAACGCTGGGTCAATTAAGGAACCTACTATGGCGAGGGTAGGGATGGGGGAGCGGTAGTGGCAGCAGCTTCTGCTCCAATGGAAATAACTGAAAATATCAGCACCTCCTTGCCTGCATTAGCACCTACACCAGCACAACCACCGGCATCAGATCAGAGCCTAGTTGGGCAGAGAGTAGATGGAGAGTGTGCCATGGTGTCAGAAGAAATGCTGGATAATGACTCTAATGATGAGTATGAGTATGAGGAACTCCTCGAGGAAGAAGGAGGGTTCGAAAAGCGAGAACATGCCATACGTGAAGCTAAAGAGAATAACCCCTCGGGCTTTAAGAAGTGGGGGAGGAAAAAAAACAAAGCAAAGAAAGAGGGGAGAAAATTGAAACCTATAATGGTAGCACCTACATTAGTACCAATAAACACAGCAGGGAAACCCATTACAGACCAAACACCCTTGCTCAAGTGGATGCAACCTCGAGGGCCACTAAAAATACTGTTTTGTGTTCTCCAGGAACCACTCCCATTATTCCTACAGAAGGGGGCACCTTAAAAGTTCTGCAAAATTCTCCCGCAAAAAATGGGGCTATGATAGGACAAGATCAAGATCAAGATTTAAATCTAGAGACACTGGAGATAATCTCTAAGGCAACCTCCGATAACATTATGCCATCTCCTGGCCATACTCAAGTTAATTCTAAGGACAAATCACCGGTTAACACTGCATTAAGCGGCAAGGCCCTTCCTCTGCAATCTGTAACATCCTCTTACTCTTCCAATGCATCTTCTGATACTTCTTCCTTGGATTTAATTTTAAAAACTTTACTGATACATCGTCAAGAGTCTCAAGAACATTTTCTTCAATTAAGGGAAGACAATAGCAAGATGCAACTTTGCTTACAGGAAGTCACTAATAAACTGAACGGGATAACGAAAGAGATTGATGGATTACAACAGCGGGTTGTTGAAGTGGAGGAAACCTTAGCTACTACTACGGTCCAAACAGGTCAACATCATGAAGCAATCGGGTCCCTATTGAATGAAGTGGAAGAATTGGAAAACAGGCAGAGGCGACAGAACTTGAGACTTTTTGGAATTCCCGAGGGATCAGAGGGCTCAGATGCTAGGGCCTATTTGGTCAATTATTCGAACAGGCATTTCCAGACCTATCTGACTGCGATTAGGACTCCCAACTACAACGGGTACACACATTACCTATAACCTTAAGAAACAAGGAAAGCAAATATCCATGTCCAATCATGATTTACTTTGGCCATTTCTGCTAAGACAAGTAGTCTCAATTAAAGCCAGACCTAACACTCCTGTGACATTGGACAATTTAACTTTTTTTGTTAAATCTGATCTTAGTAAGATAACTATGGATAAAAGGTGGGTGCTGCGTAAACTGATCGATCCTTTCAAATCTAAGGGAGCCACCGTTTTCCTTCAAGAACCTGCTTGTCTCAAAGTTATGAAGTCTGGTCATATTTACTTTTTTAATGATGTAAAGGAGGCTGAGCATTTACTTACAAAAATGAATTCAAATGCTTAATATTAGCTTTTTGGAGGGGGAGAAAAAGGATTGAGAGAGAAGGGGATAGACGAGAAATAGCTAAAAAAAATGGAAGGGAAAGAAATTTAAGATTGTAACGCTCACTGGAAATTCACTGCGACACCCCCCCTTTTTTTCTTTTTTTTATCTCTTTTCCGCTTGTGATTTTTGATTTTTTTTGTATAAGGCTAATACAGGGGAATGTGGCTCTAAGGGAGACCTCTCTGACTGGCTGCCTTTTGACCGGCAGCAGAAGATAGGGGTAAGCTTCCGGGGAGATACGGGGAGGGGCAGCTTCAAGGGTTGGGGGTTAGGGGTAGGGGGTGACAGTGGGAAAGGGAAAGGACAATGGGGGAAAGGGTGGGAGGAAAAAACGGAAAAGGACAAGACAAGTTTAACGGTGATTGACTTAGTACTTCATGAATTAAGAATGAGTTTGAATTTAAGGAAAGGTGCCGTTTATTTTGATTTTGTAAACCCGTTAATATGTTGCGTTTAAGATGTTTAGCCTGGAACGTGTCAGGCTTGAATAATAAAAATAAAAGAAATCTAGTATATGAAGAATTGAAAATATATGATCCACATATGGTTTTGTTAACCAAAACGCATATTTCTTTTAAGGATAAGAAGTTATTGGGTCAATTGGGATACAACCTGGTTATACGCACTACGTTAAATGCTCCTATTCGAGGTGTGGCCACCTTGAAAAAGCGACATCTAAGTGTAGAAGTGATCAGTTCTGCGGCGGACATTGGGGGTCGTTGGGCAATTACCCAATTGCAGTTGGAAAATCGCAAATTTGTTTTTTGTGCTACCTATGGGCCCAATACGGATGACCCACATATCTTTGACTGGTTAAATATGGAACTACTTGCATGGGAAGGGGAACTTATTTTGATGGGAGATTTTAATTGTGTGTTAGGTACACAGACAAAATATCGATTTTTAAATATCGATATGCAAAAATATCGAAGTTTAAATATCGATATACAAAAATATCGAAGGTAAGTAATATCGACAGTCTAAATATCGATATTGGTATGATATCAGTAATATCGAAGTTGTAAATATCGATGTTAATAATATCGAAATTAATAACTTTGATGTTACTAATATCAATTTTTAAATAAATTTAGTGTATATTATATTGTATTTATTATGTTTTATTATTTATTTTTAATGTTATTTTATTAAATATTGTCTTTTACTACTGTAGCGGGTTGTGGGTTTATAGGGGAATAGGGTGGGAAGTAATTTAATTATGTTAAATTAATTATTAATTAGTAGGAATTATTAATTAATTAATTGAGAATTAATTTTAAATAATTTTTAATTAATTTATTAATTGATAAATATGTTCTGTAGCGGGTTATGGGTTTATAGGGGAATAGGGTGGGAAGTAATTTAATAATAATTAATTAATTGATATATGTTTGTACATATTTTAAATAATTAATTGGTAATTAATTTCTATTAATTAGTTAATTAATTATTATAATTTTTTATCATATTTATAATTAGTAATTAGTTGGTAATTAATTATTATGAATTATTTAATTAAATTAATTAAAGTAATTTTTATATATATTATTTATTGTTATTAATTAATTAATTGTGCAAAATAATATTAATTATTAAATTAAATTAATTACAGCAAATGTGCTAATATATTTACTTTATTGTTATTGTTAATTAATAATTAATTGGTAATTAAATAATATTAATTAATTTTGGGTACAGGGGTATTTTTAGGGTTCAGGGTCAGTTTTCTGTTCATGGGTACAGGGGTATTTTTAGGGTTCAGGGTCAGTTTTCAGTTCATGGGTAAAGGGGTATTTTTAGGGTTCAGGGTCAGTTTTCAGTTCATGGGTAAAGGGGTATTTTTAGGGTTCAGGGTCAGTTTTCAGTTTTTGGGTAAAGGGTTATTTTTAGGGTTCAGGGTCAGTTTTCAGTTCATGGGTAAAGGGGTATTTTTAGGGTTCAGGGTCAGTTTTCAGTTCATGGGTACAGGGGTATTTTTAGGGTTCAGGGTCAGTTTTCAGTTCATGGGTAAAGGAGTATTTTTAGGGTTCAGGGTCAGTTTTCAGTTCATGGGTAAAGGGGTATTTTTAGGGTTCAGGGTCAGTTTTCAGTTTTTGGGTAAAGGGGTATTTTTAGGGTTCTGGGTCAGTTTTCAGTTCATGGGTAAAGGGGTATTTTTAGGGTTCAGGGTCAGTTTTCAGTTTGTGGGTAAAGGGGTATTTTTAGGGTTCAGGGTCAGTTTTCAGTTTGTGGGTAAAGGGGTATTTTTAGGGTTCAGGGTCAGTTTTCAGTTCATGGGTAAAGGGCTATTTTTAGGGTTCTGGGTCAGTTTTCAGTTCATGGGTAAAGGGGTATTTTTAGGGTTCAGTGTCAGTTTTCAGTATTTGGGTTAAGGGGTATTTTTAGGGTTCTGGGTCAGTTTTGGGTTTTTGGGGTACAGTCGTACAGGGTAAAAATTAAATAAATTTAAATTAAATCAATTAAATGAAATTACAAAATATAAAATTACATTAAATTATTACGTTTTTAATTTATTTTAAATGTATATGTATTAGTTATAATTTTTTAATTATGTTTTAATATTTTTATTTAATATTTGTAACATTATATGTATTTTATAATTATTTTAACATTATTATTAATACATTTAAAAAAACGATATTTTTAATTCCGATATTTTTGTACTACGATATTATTTTTTCGATATTTTTGTACTTACCTTGTTAGGGATAGGATTCCGATATTTTTGACTTCGATATTTTTGTCCCGATATTTTTGTATGTCGATATTTTTGATTTCGATATTTAGTCAGACATTCGTGTGTTAGACTATGATCGGGATGTTACAAAGAGAGGTATATCTCAACGCATGCGTAAAGTTAGGGCCGCAATCTTAGAACTAGCAAGTATACACAATGTTAAAGACGTATGGAGAAATCTGTTTCCAGATGTACCTGGATATACTTATTACTCTTCACCACATAAACGTTGCTCACGAATAGATCTGGCTTGAGCTTCGGACGAAATAATTAATACAGGACATATGGAGATCTTCCCAAGGATCTCATGCGATCATAGCCCTATACTTTTGATATTTAATATTGTACAAAGGCTACCTGAATTTAGACCCTTCACGTTCCCTAGATATTTGTTAACAGACTTAGTATTTGTGGCTAAGCTTAAGGAACATATCAAAGAGTTCATCGATGTTAATATTAATCATGCTTACCTCTTATCAGTTTGGGACGCTTGTAAAGCTTCTATTAGGGGAGCTGCGCAGCAATACGTACTCAAACAAAACTTTGTCCGCAAGAAAGAGACTAAGGCTATCCTAGCTAATATCTTATTACTTGAAAATCAATTTGTTGACAGACTTAGAGCTGATAAGAAGAACGCGCAAAGCATAGCTCAATTAGAAACTAAACTTGTAAGTCAGCGCTCAACTCTTAAAAGCTCTTTTAGGGAGAAAAATTCTCAGAAAATTATCAAATACAAATTATCTCAATATGAATGTGGGGATAGAGTTGGGAAGCTTTTGGCATATAAGGTTGCAGATGAGCGCGCAACAACCCTAGTTAAAGCTATCAAGGGCCCACATAACATTTTATACACTCAACCAGCACAAATTTTGGGGCAATTTGTCTCATATTATGAAAATTTATATACCCCCGAGAGTAGATGCACTGAAGCTCAGATACAATCCTATATTAATAAGAACTTGCCTGTAAGAACATACTTGGAACAAACATTAACTGACCAATTGGAAGAGGAGGTTACATTAACAGAGCTTCGTCTCGCTGTTACTTCTCTTCCATCTAATAAAGCGGCCGGCGAGGACACACTTCCCATAGAGCTATACAAAACTTGTGCAGATGAAATCCTACCATTGCTTTGTTTGGTCATTAATTCAATTGCTGTTACAGGGAAGGCCCCAGATTCATGGAAGACAGCTAAAATTATGTTATATTTAAAGAAAAATAAACCTTCTGTGGAGTGTGGGTCTGACAGACCTATTTCTCTGATAAATACTGATGCTAAAGTTTATTCTAAACTTTTAGCAATACGATTAGCTCCTCTTATGCCCCAATTAGTAAATGATCAACAACACGGCTTTGTTGTTGGGAGGGATACCACCACACATGTCAATATGGCTATTACTGCTTTCGATGTGGCTACAACTAATCTCACCCCACTCGGTATGATACTTTTAGACGCGGAGAAGGCGTTCGACCGAGTGGGGTGGGAATATCTGTGGGGAGTCCTAAGGCAATTCGGTTTCAGAGGGCATTTTTGGAGTAGTATACAGGCATTATATAAGGACCCTAATGCTAAAATTAGCTATGCTGGGGCACTCTCATCAACTTTTTCAATCCTGCGGGGGACGCGACAGGGATGTCTATTATCACCCCTGCTTTTCGCTCTCTCCATGGAGCCATTTATTAACGCTTTGGAAGCTCAAACTAAGATTGCCCCTATCTTGCATGAAGGTAAAACTTTAAAAATTACTGCATATGCAAATGATTTAGCCATTTATACCACCAATGTTATTGATGCATTAATAGCGATAACGACAGAAGCAAAACATTTTGGGACTATTTCAGGCTATAAATTAAATATAAATAAAACTCAAGTCATTATGAATTATCAGGCCAATCTACCAGTGCAAGGACTTTGCCAATCTGCAGTATATCTCGGGGTAAAGATATCATCTAACATTGCTGATATAAATTCTTTAAATTATGATCCCTTATTAAAGGAAGTGTCTAATCTTTTGAAAAAATGGCACAAGATTCCATTAAACCTCATAGGTCGTATGAATTTGATCAAGATGAACATACTGCCAAAGTTTTTATATCTTTTCCGTTCCATACCTTGCCACGTTAATAACTTATTTTTTAAAAAATTAGACGCCATCCTAAGTAGTTTCATTTGGGGCTATAAGAAGGCTCGTAGGTCAATTACTATATTAAAACTCCCACTCGAAAAGGGAGGCTTAAACTTCCCTGATTTTAAAGCTTATTTTTTTGCCTCTTTCTTAGGTCGGCTTCGTAGCCTATTTGTCGTTAATAATCAATATTTTTTCCACCAATTTATGCTCGGTGGTCATTCCAAACAATTCCTGGCAAATGTACAAGACCCAAATTACTTCAAACGTGTAAAATTTAAGACTGCGAGAGATGCTGTATTAATATGGAAACAGATGTTGACTAAGTGCAATACTTCCTTTTTCCATAAAGAGTTGCCAATATGGGACAATCCTGGGCTTCCAGATATTTTTATAGATAAAATTGCCCGAGAATGGGCTAACTATGGTATTGAGACACTAGGGGATCTTTATGGTTCGGACGGTTTTTTACAATTTTCAACATTGCAACTATTGTATAAAATGCCCGAAAAAATGGGATTTAAATATATTCAAGTCAAGGATTATTTAATACGGAAAATGAATCTGGTAGAAATTACCAGCTCAGATATATGGACTTGTTTTTATTTGGTGCATCGAAAATCATTAATTAGTCCGGGATACAAGTGTCTCAGTCAAAATAGTTTTGATGAAGCCCCTAGATTGGCACTAAAATGGACTGCTAGCTTAGGATTCAATGTGACAACCCAGAACATTTCTTCTGCCTTAGTCAATATTAGTAAAGCTGTCCAGTACTCTAGTTTGAAACTCCAATCCTATAAGACGATAAGTCAATTGTACTACACTCCATTAAAAATTTCAAAATGGGCACAAAATAATTTCTATAATGATCGCACTAAATGTCCTAAATGCGGTCTGGTGGCAGCAGACCTCATACATATGATTTATTTGTGCCCATCATTAGCGAAATATTGGTTGGACATAGAAAATATTCTAATTCAAAATCAACTGATTAATTTTTCATTAGATGCCGCCGCGGTACTAATGTCCATATACCCGGCTAGCTCTATCTATAAAGATCTGCTAGATATTATATTGGCTTGTGCTAGACTGGTGGTAGCTAGGGCCTGGATTGCTCAGAACCCTCCGCATACAACCGAATGGTGGACATTGGTTTATGAAATGTACACTATGGAAGATGCTATTGCTAGGAATAGAGGAATTAAAGCTAAAAATAAGTTTACCAAAATATGGGGTAATTTTTTACAATGCCAGTAACGATTAAAACTTTGTATGCTTTTTCGGTTTACAATGCAATTAATTATTAGTTATATGTCCTGACTAGGAATTACATCTTTTACTTTTGTCTCTGCTTTCTTTTTTTTCATTTGTTATAATATGAACTTGCACCAAATTGTACTTGATTTATCTTATTTTTTCGATTTTGTACTTGGATATGTTAATCTCCCTGACTTGCTTGTCAAATAAAATAAATACAAAAAAAAAACCAACACATGGAGCCACTAACCGTTTTCAACACAAGCCGATCCCACATGTGTAACTGTCCTGAGTCCTAAATAGCAGTACCCCAAGTATGTGAGTCAACCACAGCACCAGATTACCTTCAATCAGTGAGACTTATTGCCATATGGAAGGCTGGCGACATGTGCTGTCATTAACTCTGTTCAACACAAGCCGATCCCACATGTGTAACTGTGTCCTGAGTCCTGAATAACAGTGACCCCAACATCGTGTCAGCAACCACAGCACCAGACTTCCTTCAATCTTATTTGTTGTTATTTTCTTTAAAAATATTTTTTTATATGTAAATCCATACATGACTAAGATTCTTCTTTGTCCAACCGCACAGGGATACTTCTGGGCCCAAGAAGGTGGTTGCGGGTATGTTGGTAATGTTGGAAGAGGGTACGTTACCTGCTAATGTGGGGAGAGAGAGACTCAAAGGGGTATCACTCACAGAAGGAACTCCGATATGTTTTCAGAAATGCCTCGGACAGATGCCAGCTGACGGACTGAATCCCAAAATGTTTTTTCAATAAAGTATGTAGTGTGAGTTATGAACAGTTCAGACGCAGGTTCACAGAGGGACAGCTGCCTCCCGTCCGCTCGACTCCCAGACGCAGTACTACAAGCCGTCCTCTTCATTGTGTCCATCCCTGCCGGTTTCGTCATACGCCACGCCACGCCACTCCGATTACGTCTCAACGTTGGCCCCACATAGCTACCTTTCACAGGCGTACTCGCATTTGGTGTGCAGGTCAGTGGTCTAGTTCTCAACATCTCACGGCCACTCCCTGAGGGCAAGTTTGCACACACCACACTCATCCGACACATGCGGCACAGACCATGTGACCATGCAAATATAATAGATCGACAACTGCACATCCTTTATTGCCGGTGATGACTAGCTGGCGAACGCTACACAGGTCTAAACTATAAAGAGTCCACAAAAAGTTGCACATCAGATTAGTCGCAGCCGCAGATATATGGCCGTCAGTGGCCTACCATCCCCTTGGCATGGATTTCATATGCATAGGGTTAGTGCCACCCCAAACTCATGTGGCCATCAGGAGCCTACAACCATGTCCCACGAACTTGAGTTCCACAGGCTTAGCGGCACCAAAGCCTGAGTTGCTTTCCACCATTGATGACTCAGCGATATGTGTGACATATGCCAGCCCGCAGAAAATCTCAAGTGGTCTCCACCATTCAGGACTCAGCGACATCTGTTAGATTCGCGCACAATGTGATGTGGCCTCCGCTATTCAGGACTCAGCAACACATATGAGATCGGTGGGGTTTTTACGGGCATGTGCAGTCCGCCCACTGCTGTACACTCCAATGGCACCAGATAATTATTTGCTAATCGATGCGCAGACACAACAGTCTCTCTCTCTTGCTCTCTCTCTCTCTTTCTCACTTCCCTCTCTACTCCCTCTCTCTCACTCTCTTCATTCCTTTCCTTCTATCTCTCCCTTCTCCCTTTCTCACTCCCTTTCTTTACTTCCCTCTATTTTTCTCTCCGGCTTGTTTTTCCTTCTCTGTTTCTCTCTTTCAGTCCTTTGATATGCACATTACACACGTCCTTATTTTGTGCTTTATTTTCCAAGCTCTGTCGTTGACATCCATGGTCCGCACCTTGTTGTTTTTTATTATATTTGTTAAATTGTATTTATTGTTTATTTTATATATATATATATTTATAAAAAAAAATGTAAAATAGTTTATGGTTTATATATGTTTCGGGTGTTTTCTTAACTGCTGTATGACTCTTTCTTGTTCTTATTACTGGTATTTTCTGGTATCCACCATGGTGTTACATTTTGGACCACTTATTGCGGGAATACTGTTGATCTTTGCAGTTTGCACCAACTTCTGAATACTGTGTTAGATTTATCTTGACTTTAGTTGCATTAAAGTACTAATAATGAAATGCAGAGTAGCCGTTCCCATACAAAAAGAATTGAGGTGCACCTTTGTGATTTATTCTAAATACTAAAATCCTGTATTGAATTGAGGAAGTGCCTGCACTTACAGCGTACACATAAAATCAATGAAGAAATCTCATTGTATTTATATTGAATAGGAATAGTGCGTCAGGTGCCGGATCTTGGCGAGATACACTGCCCAGTTCATATATTGTTCTGCACACAAAGTAATGACATCACAACTTTCACAACTGCATTTTGAAATTAATTCCGGCAATAACCCACGTTACCACCAGGAATTTTACACCTGCTTTCTGCTGGTGTTAAGCAGGACGACTATCTGCAGCATGAAAGTAAACACATCGAAGAGATACATCAGAATACCCACAGGTGCCATAGAGTCAATGAGCACGACACAGGGATACCCATGAGGGCCACAAGACTCATCGCAACAACAACAGGACCACCAACACCCCCCAAAACTGAATCTGAGCAAGTGTGTCTGTGTGGTCATTGTGTGAGCATGATAAGCAAATGCCCTGCGACATCACAGTGTGCTGTCTTCAGCAGACGTTATCATGTCATCTCAGCGTTAGCAGTGACCCTGAATATGTATCTACGCACGCATCCTCCTGCATACCCACGTGTGCTGGTCCGGCCTACACAGGTCAGCACAGGGGTGTGCCTATTCGGCAAGTGAAACAAGGTGTCTCGAACATGTCCGTGTGCAGGAAGTGCGGTAAGAGTGTCTCTGTGTTCTGCCACAAGGGCTGCAGCAGACAATGTTGTAAAGTGGCATACACCACCACCAATGGCACTCTCTTGGTGTAGTTAAAATGCTGCAGGACGTGCTGGAATACCCATTACAATGCTGTGCCATAAGAGTGCATGGGATAGAACATCGCACCGTACAAAGGTGTGGAGGCCCATGGGAGAGGAGAGCAGCTGTTTGGCAATGTAACACACAGTGAACCCCCCCATGTGCCACGTGCTAGGCATTTCATCCATGATGACCATGGTCGCCCACATCCCACAACATCCACGACCGGCCTTTGTGCATGTCCTGTATAAATGCAGCGTGGTTTTCACTTCTATGCTCGTTCAGTGGTGTGATGTTACCGGGTTGTGTCACGTATCCTCCTTGTTGGTGTGTTTCATTTTGCCCATTGTTTGCCTATACTTGTGCTGTACTTGATTGTACATGTGTGCCAATGTGCCCATCTGCACCCACTCCCTGCTTGCTTCTTCCTATTCCTGGTGCTGTTGTTTCTATAATTTTGCTCTTCCACACATATATACATGTAAAGAACAAATTACGAAATGGTGGGAGCACTATTCCTTAACTATGTATGCAGAGGCGGGGCGTGTCCCGAGAGGTCTGCGGATTTTACTTGCACCTAGCTTCGACAAACCTATTTCTTTGATGCTAAAGGAGTGGGGCCAAAACAATCTTGTAGCATCGATGAATTTAGTCCACATTCTTATTAAATATGCTGCCCTAGACCATGAGGCAATATTAAAAGAAATTGAGAGACTTAATACTGAAATTGACAAGTTTGAGGAAACAGAGGTGATTAAGAAGATAAAAGAAACTATGGCTGAAAGACTAAAAAAGCATGAAGATAAAATAAAGGTCAGGAAAGTTCACAAATTTGCACGTGACCAAGCAGACATAGTAACGGCCAAATTTTCACCTTTGTACGCAAATACAACACAATGAAACAGCAACAATATAGTGATAAAGGTAATAAAAAAACAACTTCATAAATGGGAGCAACGGCAATGCGTGAGACCAATGATGACTTGTTAAGTACAGAAATTGAATCTCTGACTAGTGACTCCAGTCTGGATTCAGATTGCAACATACATATGGCTCCAAAATTAAATCTGGAACAAGAATTAGATTTTTTAGTCGAGGAAAAAATGCAAACATTGAGACTGAGGCAAAAGAACGTAATAAAAACGGAGGAACAAAAGAAGACGAGAAAGAAGAAGAAAACACAAGCAAAAAACAACAAAAAAAGAAGAAGAAAGTAACTTGGCAAAGGAAACAATAATGGATGACAAATCTATCATCAATTTGTCAGATATTATACTGACTAAAGCGGAGGAGCAATTATTAGCTCTTGGACTAAACTATTACCCGAAACAATCTTTTAATTATGCGTCAACACGCATCGATTTTTTCCGCTTCATCAGAAAATTAAAATTTAAAAAATTCTTTGCGTTGCAAAGTATCAGAAAATCTTCTGAAGCTAATTCACGTCCATCGCAATCATTATCAGAAAGATTGGATTCAACATCTTCAGATATATCTACCCACTTGACTATGCATGACCTCAAAGATGCAACAGACTTGCAACCAATGGGGCTGGATTTTGATTCAAATACTCAGTCAAGACTCAATAAAATCAATATGGCACAAAAAGGTGCTGGCATGACTCCGTTTAAATCCAAATCCAGTTTTATCTCCTTATGACCAAGGACGCTGTTGACACTTTTCACGACTGTGTGACCAATGACATCAAACAACTCTATAAAACTGCGAAAAACAAACAGAAATATAATCACAAGCAAATACAGTACAACAATCTGATAAAAAAACTGAATAAAAATACAAACATTGTGATAAAGAACTCAGATAAGGGTGGCAATTTGGCCATCTGGCCCAAGAAAGATTACATTATTGAAGCCAATAAACAATTGGCAGATAACAATTGGTATGAAAAAACAACACACAAAGATTATACAAAGGCGAAAGAGACTCTACTGAAATTGTTATCGAAATGTCGTAGAGAAGGCTTAATTTCCATAGAGGAATTTAAATTTATGAACAATGAATTCCCTATCCTACCTGTGCTATATTTAATCCCGAATGTTCACAAAGGTATAGTTCCTACGCCAGGAAGACCGATCGTTTCTGCTATCAAGAGCGCCAGTGAACAGATCGGTCAATACATTGAATTTTTCCTACAAGACATGGTAAAAAGTTTGCCTAGTTATGTTAGGGACACCAGTGACTTTCTACTGAAAATAAATGATCAAGAATGGAATGATGACATGTTGCTAATAACGTTAGATGTAGAGTCTCTCTACACTAGTTTAGATCATAGCAATGGGATAAAAGCTGTTAAACACTTTTTGGGCAGAATATTGTATGAATACTATGAGCATAATAAGGTCATTATCAGTCTTATAGAATGGGGTCTTTACAATAATTTCTTCAGTTTTGGAAAGGACTTGTTTAAACAACTTAGAGGTGGGATCCTGTTTCTCCCCCAGCTACGCGTGTTTACACGTTGGCTGGTGGGAGGAACAGTTCCTAAACAAGAAACATCAGGTTTGGGTCAATGAAAAGATTGTAAAATATCTTTGTTATATCGACAATATTTTTATTTTATGGCAGGGAGGTAAGCAGGAGGCATCACTCTTTGTGGAAGAGATTATTGGTAATTCCCTAAATTTAAATTTCCGGTCCCACATAAGTAAAAAAGAAATTAAATTTCTTGACGTAAAATTCTACATCAAAAATGCCAGATTAGAGACTACTCCTTTCAGAAAACCCACCGCAGGGAATACGACTTTACACGCCACCAGTCTGCACCCTAAACACACCATTCGTAGCATTCCTTATGGAGAAATCCTAAGACTTAAGAGAATATGTAGTACCACCAGTGATTTTGAAACTTGCTTACAAGACATAATAATTAGACTCACATTGCGTGGATATACTGATGCCATCTTAAAACAGGCTGTAGTTAAACCCAATTTGCGATCCAGGGAAAGTCTGTTTCTTTCTAAATCCAATGATAAAGAGAATTTTGAGATGAGTTCTGGTGCTAACCACAATAATGAAAACAATGAATGTCCTAGATGTATTACTACTTATAGTAACGAAGAGAGTACAATCAGGACCATCTTTAAGAAAAACTGGCCCATAGTTTTAACTGACTTGATACGCGGAGGAGAAAACAGAACCAACATTATCCATAAGGGATCTACGTTCCAGGAATACTGAGACAATGGTCAAAGATTATAATTGAAATGCCCCAATCGGTATCTGATAAGAAGGAGTGGCAGCATTCGAAGATCTTCTGGTCTTGACCGCAGCGCGTTCCCCATTAGCTACTTATCTATCAATTATCCCTTATGGATAATTGATAGATTGGATTACAGACGTAGGCTTTTATTCCTCTTTTTGGACCCCAAGGATGCCACTAAATACCTTCTGAAGTACTAACAACTATATCTTCCAGAGACAACAGAAAGTCTTATCTTGAATCCTATGGGACAACAGTCTGTCCATCTCTTGCGATGCTTGTATGTCAGAGCTTCACATAGACTATTCGTTTGAAATCTCTCCACTATAGTAGAAACCCTGAAGAAGTCCCATGTTCGGGATGAAAAGCGTCGGCTGTACGGTGCTTCATCTTTTGAAAATAAAGGAACTAAATCAAAGAACACTATTCTGCTTGATTTATTGAAAACACAAATGTTGAATGTTGTGGTGCACCTGTGCTGTTATGTTGACTTGATACTCGGCTCGAAATTATCCAACTACCCCTCAGTTACGTTCAGAAGAGCTAGAAGCATGGGGTCTGTATTGGATAAAAGTAGCCCAGAAATCAGACAGAATACTATATGGCTGCAGCCAGCACTTGGGTTCCAGAAATGCACTACATGTAGAGCATGCAAACTTGGAACAAATAGAACACATTACCAGATACCTTACAGTTCTCAAGACACAGCAATCTCAGGTAGTTTTAATTGCAAGACGGATTTTGCTGTCTATGTCTTGACATGCACCTGTGGCTTGAACTACATCGGTAGTACAAAGCTACAGGTGCATGTTAGGATTTTACAGCATTTAAGAGCCATTTTACATAATGACCCAGCCTACCCGGTAGCGCGTCATTTCAAAAGATTTCATGAAAATGACTTGGAGCGCCTGAAATATTATGTGGTAGGGGCCATTCCAAAATCACTCAGAGGTGGTGATAGAGAACATAGTTTAAGGCAATTAGAAACCGCCATGATTTTGGAATTTGATAGTAAATGGCCGAACGGGTTGAACAATACAGAGCATATGTACAATTTCCTATGAATCCAATGTTCCCTGTATTACTTGTACCCTGACATCAGTATTATTAATATCTGTTTCCACCAGTAGATTTTAGTATCGTTGTTTTTAGATATTTATGTAGCAATAACTATATTTAATAATGTTTTTACACATATTTATCATGCTAGCAAGAATAATTTAGCTGCGAGTCGATATTATCTCCAACTTGAATTGCATATGTTTTCGTATGTTATGTAAATATTATGAATTACTCCTTCATTCGCTAATATAGATGAAAAATACTCCCCAAAAAATTATATATTTTTTGATAATGATTTTTTCTTTTCATCGAATTCTCTCCACTTTTTCACACATTTTAGCACTTTCTACTGTGATGATGGAAGATTATTATTTATGATGATTTTTATTAATAAAATTTGTCATTGACTAATTTTATTGTTATTGATATTTATATACCAAATATTGATCATCCAGTTTGCACTTTAGATAAAATTTGCACAAACTTTTTACACAGTTTGCACATCAACCATAAACCATTGTTAGGATACCAATACGTTTTTGCACTTAAACATCTATTACTTTGTACTGTCTGAACAGTGCACTATTGATGATTCTTGGTGAATTAGTTTACTGTCTATATGCTGGTTGTGGGATTTATCCCTCTTATTTGTCCATAGCGCAAAACCTGTATTCATACAGTGATTCACATAACTGACATTGATATGTCTTGCATTTATGCGCGAAAAACAATTTCCCTAGACAGTATTTCTTCAGTTTCTTTTGTCACATGATCAATGATGTAATAGATTATGGGTGTGCACTATTAGGTATAGATATGAAAAAACAACATGGTTGAAGCAATCCGAATGTGAACAAGGGATCTCGAGCCCGAAACGGGTCATTGCTGTTTTTACCTGAAAATAAAGAATAAATATCTTCACCAGATCCTGTGGTCCGTCTCCTGCTTCGCCGGTCCCTGTGATTGGAAGTGGCTGTGGAGTTTTTGTGTATATATATATATATATTTATATATATAAATATATATATATTACCTACTGACGGTTGCCAGTAGGTAGTTATAGTTTGGACCTAGTTTCCATAGGAAATCTGCAACATTCTATTTTAAATAACTTTGGCGCCAGTTGACAAATCTTCGTGAAATTCTCAGAGAAGATGATGCGCTCCGCTCCTTCCCCGAAAGTTTGGGAGTGATTCGTCAAGCGAGGCAGAGAAAAAAGGGGTCCCAAATGTGTTTTCCCCATGCAATTTTCCATAGGGACCTTTAGACACGGCTACAGCCCGAACTGCTGAATGGAATTACACCAAATTTGGCAAAAAGGTAGAGTTTGGTTCGCAGATTACTCTTTTTGTAAAATGGTGTGAATCCGTTCAGTAGTTCCTGAGAAAATCAAAAGTAAAATCATAGATATATCTATAGATGAAGAACGGTACGCGTACAGTACGCGTACCTTCCCGAGCACGAGCTTTATGTTAATTGTCTGTCAACACTCCAAACCAGGAAGTGTTGGCAGCCATCTTTCACAAGAAAATAGAAAAAGAAACGTGCAAAACGCGAAAAGGGAGCATGGTCAAAACACCCTGACCCCCTAGGCCTGCTTAGGGGGTCCCACAAGGATCCCCAAGGCCCAAAAAAGTAAAAACAAAAAAAAACGCGGGATGCACGTATGGTACGCGTACCCTGCCGATAAAAAAAAATTTGCCAAATCCCGGGGCAATGGACTCTTTGTAAAGGGGACCAAGAGGGGCCCGAGCCCCGGGGACCGCCACCCCTGGGGCTGTACTAAATTATGGGTGGGGGCTCTTAGGCCCCCTCAGCCCTGGGGACCGCCACCCCCGGGGCTTCCAAGAAATGTATGTGGGGGCCTCACACCCCCCCGGCAGCCCCAGGGACCACCACCCCCGGGGCTTCTGTTTCCCAACATTTTTTTTAAAACCTGTGTGGGGGCCTCAAGCCCCCCACACGCCCCGAGGACAGCCACCTCACTGGGGCTCTGATATTTAAAATAGGGGGTCTGTGACGGACCCCCAGCCCCGGGGACCACCACACCGGGGCTTATAACTGTTGGGAGGGGGGTCACACTGCCCCCCTCCAGGAGACCTTGATGGTCCTGGGGACTGCCACCCCCCCAGGGCCGGCTCCTGCAGTGTCCCGGGGTGCCTTCCCCCAGGACACTGCTGTTTGCTATGGTACAGCGGGAGCCTTGCTTCTCCCACCCTGCTCCCACCCTACCGTAGCAAACTGCTTTGGTTTTTGAAAGAGAGTGTAGGAAACCTGCGCTCTCTTTCAAAAATCAAAGCAGATTGCTTTTCTGCATGGGGAGCAGCATGTTAGCTGCTCCTCAAGCAGAAAAGCAATGCCGGGTCCCGCAGGATGCGGGGAGCCGGGAGGGACCATGGGGGGCTTGGAGACTACGGCCCCCAACGAGGAGGGCCAGGCCCTGGGGGATGGGGTCCACGGGCCAGAAGTGGTCCGGGAGGGGGGACATCAGCCCCCCACCCCAAATAATAATAAAAAATAGATGTAGGCCGGTCCCGGGGGATGCGGTTCCCGGGGCCTTAAGTGGCCTGAGGAGGGGGGCTATGCAGCCCCCCTCCTTAAAAATTAAAAAATCAAATGTGGCATGCCCCGGGGGTTGGGGGATGGGGGTTGGGGTCTCGGGGCCTTGATTAGCCACGGGAGGGGGGCCATGCGGCCCCCTTACCGTTACAAAAAAATAAAAATACAGCCCCCCTTCTTAAAAACAAAAAACAATTAAAAAAATCGGATCTGGGAGGAGGCCATGAAGTAATTCCCCTTGAATACTGGGGTCCCTGGGGGCCAAGTACCCCACCAGGAACCTCCAGTATACGCCAGGGAGCTGCGTTACAGAGAGGTGTAAAAAGGGGCATGGCCTCATTACACCTCTCTGCAATGGAACCCCCCCCGGGCCTACTGGAGGTTCCTGGTGGTCTAGTTAGCCCCTAGGGACCCCCAGTATTCAAGGGGATTAACTTCCCTCTCTGGAAACACGGCAGGGGTCTGCGTTGCAGAGAGGTGTAATGAGGCCACGCCCCTTTTTTCAATCCAGAGGTCCCTAGGGGCCAACTAGCCCAACAGGTACCTCTAGTAAGTGCCACGGAGCTGCATTGCAGAGTGTTGTAAAAAGGGAGCGTGATCTCTGAACATCTCTCTGCAACTCAGCTCCCCTGCGCATACTGGAGGTACCTGGTGGGCTAGTTGGCCCACAGGGGATCTCAGGATTGAAGAGGAATTAATTCCCCAACTTAAAACGCGCCACAGGGCGTGTTTGCACACATGTCACCTCAGGCCCCGTCCCCTTTCCTCACTATTGAGCAAAATATTCTTCTAAAACCAGCCAAACAACGAATTCCTATTTACTCACCTGTTATCACAAGAGACGTCAGTGCTGCATCTTTGAGCCCAGTATGGACCCTGAAAAGTAAATCTAAGTGTACTTACCAGTAACTTGTATTTCCTTCCATAGGAATTTATTGTGTGGTTTTCACCAGAAAAGTTTCTAAGTGTCTATTTTTGAAATGTACAAATATTCCTCTAAAATCAGCCGAACTACGAATTCCGATTTACTCACCTGTTATTAGGAGAGACCTCAGTGCTGCATCTTTCAGCCCACTACTGATCCTGAAAAGTAATTCTAACCATACTTACAGTAATTTGAATTTCCTTCCATAGGCTAACATTGACTGGTTTCACTTGTAAATTCTTCTAAGTGTGGAGTTTTGGAATTTTAAAAAATTCCTCTAAAATCAGCAGAACTACGAATTCCGATTTACTCACCTGTTATCAGGAGAGACCTCAGTGCTGCATCTTTCAGCCCAGTACTGATCCTGAAAAGTAATTTTGACCGTACTTACCAGTAACTTGAATTTCCTTCCATAGGATATCATTGCCTGCTATATAAAATATATATAAATTAAAAAATATATAAAATAAAAATAAAAATGTTACAATTTCAATATTTTTAAAAACATTTTTTTTCAATTTATATTAAAAATATGTTATGTAATTTAAAAAATAAAAATATCTAAAAATAAATACTTTAAAACAATGTAGTAAATCAGTATAAACAAATATAATAATTTAAACATTTAAAAATTATCATTTACGAAACCTTTGAAATTGACTGAAAAAACCATAGGTTTCAGCCATATTATAGTTAGGAATTAGCATTTAGAAAAACCTTAGAAATTAACTGAAAAAAGCATAGGTTTCATCCACTGTATAGTTAAAAATTAGCATTTAAAAACCTTAGAAATTCACTGAAAAAACATAGGTTTCACACAACATCTTATAGTTAGCTGGATATTTCACTCATACAAAACCATTGAAATTCCCCCGTTATAGTTAGTTCAGCTAACTATAACTCGCGCGTCCGCAATGCACTGCTCATGACGTCACATATTACATCACTCATGACATGGTCAGTGACATCACTCACGACATCACTGATGACATCTCAAATTGGGATAAAACATGTGCAGCGATGCTGTTCTACAGTTGTTTGGAGGCACTGATGAAGGGAAAAGACGTTCCCGAAATGCGTTTGGCAAACTAACTTACTTGATGTCAGTATCCTGAGGTACAGCCTGCTTGCAAGTTTGCCGAATAAATGTATGCGCACAAATTACCTGCTTGAGGCATTACTCCTTTGGGGCAACCTGCAACAGTGGATACATATACATATATGACTCCACAATCCTGTAGTGCCCGCAACCAAAAGACAGCTCGAACACAAACCAGGTACAGACCACAATGAGGGTTTCTTGGTGAAATAAAGTGCTTTTATTCCATCGATGGGAACGGCCATATATAAATATATATATATGGCATAGGAAATTCACAAAATTTTATTCCCAATAACTTTGCCGCGGTTGATGAATCTTCGTGAAATTTTCAAAACTCGTGGGGCGCTCGAATCTGCTCCTATCTTGAAAGTTTCGGGGTGATTCGTCAAGGGGGGGCGAGAAAAAAGGGGTGTCCCAAAACATGTTTTCCCCATGCAATTTACCATGGGAAAATTTAGACACGACTACAGCCCGAACTGTTGAACAGAATTACATCAAATTTGGCAAAAAGGTAGCCCTTGGTTCAGAAAGAACACTTTTTGTTAAATGATGTAAATCCGTTAAGTAGTTGCTGAGAAAATCTAAATTGAAATAGTTTCGATATCTATGGCCGCGGAAAATCCGCACACCATCTGAGCACCCTCCCGATCACGAGCTGCATGCTAATTGGCAGCCATCTTGTGCCTCGGTGGAACCGAGGCACAAGAAATCAGTCAAGCAAGTGTGCAAAACACAAAAAGGGGACAGGGTAGAAACACCCTGACCACTTAGGCCTGCTTAGGGGGTCCCACAAGGACCCCCAGGGCAAAAATGTTTTTTTTAATTTAAAAATCAGCAAAATGCGCAACGGATCAGCGGACTCCCGCACTTCATTGCTATTTAGCCCCCGGGTGTGCCAAGTCCTGGGGGCAATATTTTAATTTTAAGGGGGGCCCAGAGGGGCCCCAGGGACCCCCACCGCCGGTGCTTTTAAAAAATATGTGCGGGGGGCTCATAGCCCCCCAATCCCGGTGACCGCCACCCCTGGGGCTTCAAAAAGACATGGGTGGGGGGCTCAAAGGCCCCCAAGCCCCAGAGACCGCCACCCCCTGGGGTTTTATGAAATTAATTGAGAGGGGCTCACAGCCCCCCCAGCCCCGGGGACCGACACAACCGGGGCTTCAAAAAGAAATGGGTGGGGGGCTCAAAGGCCCTCAAGCCCAGGTGACTGGCATCCCTGGGGCTTTATGAAATTAATTGCGGGGGGCTCACAGCCCCCCATCCCTAGGGACCGCAACCCCCGGGGCTTAAAAAAAGATGGGTGGGGGCTCAAAGGCCCCCCAAGCCCTGGGGACCGCCAACCCTGGGCTTTAAGAATATATTTGCGGGGGGCTCATGGCCCCCCGCAGCCCTGGGGACCGCCAACCCAGCCCTTATGTTTAATTTTTTTTAAACCCTGTGTGGGGGCGCTCCCCCGGGGATCGTCACCTCCCTGGGGCTCTAAATATTAAAATAGGGAGGTCTGTGATGGATCCCCCTAGCACCGGGGACCACCACCTCTCCGGGGCTTAAGGTATGTTGGGAGGGGGGCACGCGGCCATCCTCCTGGAGCCCTGTCATGGTCCTGGGGACCGCCACTCACCAGGGCCGGCTCCTGCAGTGTCCCGGGGTGCCATCCCTCCGCCCCCCCCCACTGCTGTTTGCTATGGCAGAGTATGAGCCTCGCGCCTCCCGCCCTGCCATAGCAAACTGCTTTGGTTTTTGGAAGAGAGAACCGGAAACCGGCTTACTCTTCCAAAAACCAAGGACGATTGCTTTTCCACACGGGGAGCTGCATCTTAGCAGCTCCCCATGTGGAAAAGCAATGCCGGCTCCTGAAGGACGTGGGGAGTTGGCGGAACTGTGGCAGGGTTGGGGACCCCCCATGGTCCCCGGCGGAGAAGGCTAACTCCGCCTGCGGTCAACAGGGCTAGAAGTGGCCCAGGAGGAGGGCCAGGCAAACCCCCTCCAAAATAATTTTTAAAAAGGCCATGCCCCGGGAGATGGGGTCCCCAGGGCAGATTATGCTTCGGGAGGGGTCACGCAGCCCCCTTCCAAATTTAAAAAAAAACAGGGCCCAAAAATTAGGAAAAGAAGGGGGCCCCCTTCTTAAAAAAAAAAAAAGACCAGCATCTTGCTGGAGGCCTCGCCCCCTCCTAGCAGCACTCTGCAAACATGCCCCCTGGTGCGTTTGCAGATGGGGAACTCATTCCCCTTGAATACTGGAGGTCCCTGGGGGCCAACTAGCCCACCAGTAACCTCAAGTATGCTCCAGGAAGCTGCGTTGCAGAGAGGTGTTCGGAGGCCATGCCCTTTTTCAAACCCCTAGCCAACTAGCCCACCAGGTATTTCCAGTAAGTTCCACTGCGCTGCGTGGCAGAGAGGTGGTCCAGGTCGTGCCCCTTTTTACACCTCTCTGCCAGGTAGCTCTGTGGCCATAACTGGAGCTACCTGGTGGGCTAGTTGCACCCAAAGGACACTCAGGATTCAAGGGGACTTTATCCACCAAATAAAAACGGCCACAGGGTATGTTTGCACATGTCAGCTCAGCCCTCCCTTCCTTCACCAGTGTGCAAACACGCCCTGTGGCACGTTTTAAGAGGTAGTTTTAATATCCCTGCCCTATTATGTACTAGGGTCTTACAGAGGAGGCCATGGTAATCACAGCGGTACCCCAACGCATAGTGTTTCCTAGTGTATGTAGGTGTTTTAAATGTATTCTAATTGTCTTTTAGCATAGCACTGGCTCTAGGCCTGGTTAGTCAGAGTCATTTACCACCAGTACCCATCTGAAAAAGTTGAGGGTACAGGATGATTTTGCAACAAGGCCACTTTCTGCTCCTCTGTTTGTTCTTTCTGCAGGTCTTCCTTCTTCCTGCACTTTTCTTCGTCTTTGAGGACTTCTGTTGCTTCTTTCTGCATTTCTTTTTCTTCTTTCTTCACATGTCCTACCTCTGTAGCCATAGTTAGAAACTAGCATTTGAAACACCTTAGAAATTAACTGAAAAAAACATAGGTTTCAGGCATGTTATAGTTACAAATTAGCATTTAAAAAAACATTGAAATTCACTGAAAAAAACATAGGTTTCAGGCACTTTATAGTTAGGATTTAGCATTTAAAAAAACTTAGAAATTCACTGAAAAAACCATAGGTTTCAGGGGCGTTAAAGTTAATTGGACATTTCGCTCGTACAAAACCATTGAAATTTCTCCGTTATAGTTAGTTCAGTTAACTATAACTCGTGCGCCTGCAATGCACTGCTGATGACGTCACATATTTCATCACTCATTACATGGTCAGTGACATCACTCATGACATCACTGATGACACCTCAAAGGACATCACTGATGACATCATCCTTGTGATAGAGTGGCAGACCTCCACTCACTCTAATATAACCATTGATACACACTCAAAAATAGAAACTAACATTTTCAAATGTCATATGTACTCATACGCCTATACATCCTGTTACACAATGACACTCATACATAGAGTTACTCACACACATAGTCACACATGCAAAGTATCAAACATCAATTGAATTGCATATACAGTTACACATACACCACCACACCTACTGCTACAGAAACTTACACATACTTACTTTCTTAAAAAATCACTTATAGAAACACATACTAATTTATACAGGAACTCTGCCAATCTCTCACTCTCACATATGCTCATTTACATACACCAATACTCACATATACTCGTTTAAAACATATGTAGTTACTCATACACTATTGAGACAGTCATTCATTCACTAACACACCCATACACACACTCATCCACCCATACAGTCCGGCACACATGCTGTCTTCAACACATACAAGCAGTGAGTCAATCATTCATGCATCTATGCACAGTGATAAAATAAAAAAATAAAAAAAAAAAATATATATATATATATATATATATATATATATATTCACTAAAAAAACATAGGTTTTAGGCCATATATAGTTAGGGATTAGCATTTACAAAACCTTAATTTACTCGCACAAAACCATTGAAATTCGCATATATAGTTAGATGCAATAACTGTATATCGCGCACCCGCAATCCACTGCTGATGATGTCACATATTACATCATCCATGACATGGTCAGTGACATCACTGATGACATCACTGATGACAACACCGAGTGACTGTATGTTTCTGTAAAGTTAAAATATGTCTTACATATTGAAGAATGAGTGGATGTATAAGTGTCTGGATGAAGGATTTAGTAGGTGCATGACTGACTGTATGAGTGAGTGATTAAATGTGTCTCACTGAGTGCATGGGTTAGTGACTAAACTGTCTTAATTTGTGCATCATTATGCCTGTTGTTCTGTAAACTGCTGCATGTGTTGATCAGTAGCTATATGAGTAACTATATGGATTTTTGATTGGTTGCCCAAGTATTTGTATGGGAGACTGAGTGTGTGTGTGGGTGGCTGGGAGGTGTATGACTCTGTGCATAGATGTGTGAACAGTTGATTCACTAGATCTATGGGTTCAAAACTGTATGTGGAAACAGCTGTATGGGTGGTTGACTGTGTACGAGTGTATTGGTGAGTGAATGGATATCTCAGTGCTACATGTCAAAGTAAGTACATATGTAAAACACAGTACATGTGAGAGTTCACATATATAAATTACTGTGTATAAGAGCCAGTGAATGTGTTAGTGGCTGAATGGATCATTGAAAACTTGTTTCAGTGATTGTATAAGAGAGTAAATATGTGTTAGAATATGTTTGAGTAAGTAAGGTGTGAATAACTGTATAGTTGAGGAAATGGAGATGTGATTGATTCAGTGCATGACTGACTAGGTGTGTGAGTAACTCCATGGATGAGTGACAGTCTGTGAGTGTCTGTTTACTCTGAGTGTATCTAAGGTTATATTAGAGTCTGAAGAGGTTGATCGTATTATCACATGATTGATGTCATCAGTGATGTTGTCAGTGATGTCATTTGAGTTATCATCAGTGATGTCATTTGAGTTGTCATCAGTGATGTCATCAGTGATGTCACTGACCATGTCATGAATGATGTAATATGTGACATCATCAGCAGTGGATTGCGGGTGCGCGATATATAGTTATTGCATCTAACTATATATGCGAATTTCAATGGTTTTGTGCGAGTAAATTAAGGTTTTGTAAATGCTAATCCCTAACTATGTATGGCCTAAAACCTTTGGTTTTTTCAGTGAATTTCAATGGTTTTTTAATAGCAAATATCTATAGCTGTAACATATATTCTTATTCTAATTCACAAATATATTTTATATATTTTTTTTTAAGCAAAGGACCCAGATGCATTTACAGTTTATCACTAACAATGTTCCAGGCTAATGTATTTTCACGGGAAATTAACAACTGTCCTGCAAGTAAAATATTCCTATTTCGTGAAAAAGGGCGTTTCTTCGTCCCATGAGGGAGCCGTTGAGCAAAAGAGACTCGACCTGCTGTCTTAGTCGCTGATAGGCCTGATTATCGGATTTTTATCGATCACTTTATGTTGCAACAGTGGAAAACAAAACAGCCCTTGCCCATTTATTTTTACCGAATTCCTGCATATTATACCCTGGATTGGTGACGGTACAACGCGTACCGTCACAACGCGTGCTGTTACAACGCGTCCCTTACAACGCAAGTCGTTACCACGACTTGCGTTGGGGGAGCGGATATCGAATAGTATAATTTACTATTCTAACACCAGTCCCCGTGGACACTAGGGAAGGTGTTGGAATAGTAAATTTACTATTTTTAATCTTCTAGCGCCCTCCAGCGCAAGTCGTGGTAACGACTTGCGTTGTTACGGTCGCGTCGTAACAGCACCGCGTTGTAACATCCGCGTTGTAACGGATGTTTCCCTATACCCTACCCCCAAACAGTATTTTGCCTGTTACCATAGTAGTAGTTTATGGAACACTTACGTCAGCACATAGGTTAAAAATTTCACCACAATATGTAAATGTAAATGTAAGGTGTTTTGTAGCGCGCTCAATTACTACCGGAGTATCCTGGCGCGAATGACCGCTGGGGAACCCGTCCTGGCTTTCCCTGTGAGATGGTCCCATGCTGGGTATCTCCAAGGTGAAGCCAGGCATCCCCGGCGTCTGTGGGGGGCCGTTGTAGCGATGAGGCAAGCTTAATGCCCAGAGTTACCGAGTGTGATCACTGCCCAAAGTGGGCACCGAGGCGAGAATTATCAGTCCGCTGACCCTGGTCCTCGACCCTGCCGCGTCGGGAATCGAACCCTGGTCTCGGGCCGTTCTCAGCCTCCGGGTCTGCCGCCTCTAACCAGTGAGCCACACCTCGCTACAATATGTTGCTAATGAGTGAGCTTCAGCATTATACTTCAAATTATATATATAATTTCTATTGATGACTGCTACCCCCACAAAAAAAACAGACGTATGTACTTTTTTAATTAACTTTTATTAAAACAATAACTGGAACTATAACTAAAATATAACACTACAATAAATAACTAGAACTATAAGTAACAAAACAATATAATAAACAACATATAATATGGAGTCCAAAATAAGTTTTGTAGTTAATCTGCAAAACAAAAAGAAAATTAGTGTTTAAATTTAGATTGAAGTGACTAAATGAGATCAAACATCACAAGTCAAAGTAAAACTTGACAATATTTATAGTTTTTTAAATCTTCGCAGTGTGCCTGAAACGCTTCCACTGGCATTGTACATGCAGACTTTGGTCCACCCTCTTTATCAATTTTTGCAAATTGACATATAACGTCCTACATGTGTTATTCATCTCCTACTTTCTCCTTTCAAATTCTCTTGTAAAGACCTTAACAACAAATAAAGGGAACATTTTCTGCATATTTTTAATAAAGCATATGACACAATGCATAGTAACACCGTATTTATTGAATGTTTTGAAATTAATGTTCACAAGTCTTAAAAAAGGTGAATGCAAGAAAGTTACTTGCCGCATATGCAAGACTGCTTTCAATAAAAAAAGGACTTGTGTGGAACTGCAAGTATGCTGAAGCAGTTGCAGACTAAGAATCCGGTCAACTTTGCAAGGGAAGAGTTAAGGAGATTGAGCGCGGCTCCTTCTGCTTCATGAAAAGGCCCGAGTACCAGTGGAGCAACACCGTCAACCTCTAGAGCACAGCCTAATATTTGTCCCCAATTTGAAACTCTTTAAGAGAAAAAGTAAGAAGGTTGGGAGCTTTGTATGCCATCCTAATATCTAATTATCCATAGTTATACAGAGATCCGCCCTGTATCAGACTCATATGTACAAGTGTATATTGTAGATTATCTGCCACCGAAAACCTCTCAAGTACCTATATCCGTTACTTTTTAACTTCGTTGAGTAGTCATATTGTGAGTATTTACCTTAAAGTTGTTAATTTTTTATTCATTATTACTCTTTGAGATATTCCCTGTCTACAAACAGAAAAGAATAAGAATATTCTGTCTCCCTTTGCAGATAGTGAAGGATAGGTAATGCGGACTTTTGTCCCCCGTTGTAATCCGTCATACCTGTTTTTCTCCCCACTGATTGATTGATTGGCTGGACATTTATTGTTCAAGGAATAGTTCTCTTGAGGTATTCTTTGTTTGTAAATAACGTGAAATAGAAATATTCTGTCTAGTCTTTGCAAGTAGGGAAGGGTGGGTAATGCGGACCTTTGTCCCCCGTTGTAATCTGTCATACCCATCTACTCCCCACTGATTGAGAAACTAGTTCCACCCGGACCATTTATTAGAGGTACATCATCTGGCTCAACCGGAGAGTACCCCTAATAAAGAAGACATATGTAAAAAACGAAGTAATCACTACATCCTGTTAAACAGAAACTTTAGCATGAAATACACTTGAAAAGAAAGGGAAAGAAATCAAACAAAATCAGTAGGCCACTGATGAGTTTTTGACTTCGCTAGAAATAAGAAACATGGAAGTGGTGAAAAAAGCCAAGCTTGACCTTACGGCAGCCACGAGGTAGCTAGGCTCCGCCACCCCCCCACTGCTCAAAGCATGTCTGTCCCACCGCCCGCCACGCCCATTAACGGTAACATGAAATAGATACAAATCAGCAGATACCTACCCCCATTCCGGAAACTCCCGAAGTGCAGCAGGGCCACGGTTACGCCCATCCGGAAGATGAGGCCTCGACACGTGCAGGGCGGAGCCCAGCTAACCGCCATCAGCCATGGCGTGGATGGGCCGAAATGTACTGGTCTCCCGATTCCCTTCTTCTTCCGCCTTGCAGGCCACGGGGGGGGATGTCTTGCCTCTGCCTCCGACCCCCCACCCCTTCTTATCGCCTGGTCCGGACATCATGGATATCAACGCCAGGTGTCGGCATGGGGTGCGCTGGGAGGGAGAGGCGGCGCGAACGAGCCTCTCCCACCCTCCAAGGTGGGGGCCCCTCAGTTGCACCCCCAACGCTCCACTCACCCATCAAAAGGGTCGTCGCGTAAGGTGCACCAGGAGAGGAGCCGAGGCCGACGGCAAGTATAGCTGCGACAACACTGGAGAGAAATGTCTTGCACATGCCACCGACCCGACCCTCATATCTCCTGGTCTGGCCCCGGGCTCCCCGTTCGGTCCTGAAGCGGCGCCCTGCAGGCCACGGGGGGGATGTCTTGCCTCTGCCTCCGACTCCCCCCCCTCTTATCTCCAAGTCCGGACATCACGGATATCAACGCCAGGTGTCGGCGTGGGGTGCGCTGGGAGGGAGAGGCGACGCGAACGAGCTGCACCCCCAACGCTCCACTCACCCAACAAAAGGGTTCCTCCACTCTTGCGATGCAGCGGCGCTGCACTCACCCGACAAAAGGTCTCGTCCACTATTGCGAGGCAATGATGCTCCGCTCACCCAGCGGGGGTCTCGTCCACTGTTGCGGTGCAACGACGCTTCTAATTTCCTGCGTCCAGAAACGTTCTCCTCAACTTTGAAGATTCTATAAGAGCCACGGGAACCCCCGACCCCCGATGGGGAATGACTGCCATGATCACCCACGGAACGACCACGACGTAGCCGCGGGACGTCGACGCGCTCATGCTGGCGCCGGCCTCAGTCTTGAAATCACCAAAATCCTGCAAGACTACCAACTTGATCAGTTTCCGGTGGGACACCAGTATGACCCGGTAGAAAAGATTGTTGCCTCCCACCCCACTTTGACTGATGGTTCATGTCGGCAGTCCCCTCTGCTACCCTTCAACGAAAACTTTTGGACTGCCGAAAGAGGTCCCGGTCCAACCATGAGTTGGTGGAGACATTTTGACTATACTTGGACCTTCCTGACCTCACCCAAAATGGCGCCGGTACAAATGAAACTCTCAACTCCTTGTTGTGCCCCGATTGCTCAGCCTTGATATCATGAGATATGTATGCAGTTTTTAGCACATGAATTGATATGGGATAAGACTGATTACACGTTCGAACAATGAATTAATATTAAGTTCTAATGCATCATTGATTACTGTATTTATTATTGAAGGTTGGAATTGTCGACACTAATGGTACTTGCTCACAATGAATTATCGATATGATTTTGTTGCACTTGTCGCACTTTTTACTATGAAATCAACGACCACTGACTCTGTTATGTTTTCCACAAATAAATACCCCCCCCCCCCCATTTACAGTTCCAGCCTGCTCCGTGGCCGGCCCACGGGGTTGTAGGCCCGTATTTGGGCACCAACATTTTTATTAAAGGTTTTTGAAAAAGCAAACGTAGTTGTAACGCGTAGATTGGTAAGTTTCGAAGAAAAGGCCACTCTCCGATTTTTTTTTTTTTTTTAAAAAAGCAGGTGAAATCAAGCAGCTCAATTAGTTAAGGGTTAAAAAGTATAATACGCAGAAACATTGAAAATATGAATGGTCCAGGTTTGTATGTGTTTTTCATTTTTGTACAGCATAAAGCAATCGATAAAGATCCTGGTATTTACCCTCTACTTTATATGCTACCTGTATCAGGGAAGTTGTTTTAAATGCCCCTAAGCCACCCCGAAGGAATGTCACCTGGCCCCCCTAGTTCGAACGAAAACGACCCCGTACCACTAAAGGTTATCTCTCTTCCTCAAAAATGACAAAAATTACTTTCTAGGACGTTTTGGACATTGATGATTTTCATATGATCTATTTATTAAAGTAATACTCATCTCTCCGCATGAAATTAATTTTCAACATGCTACACAAGTCAATCTCATCTGCCCAAAGTTCTTTTGCAGATTTGGGACCGTTTCCCTTGCCTCTGACTCACTTATTGCTAATGAACAAAAGAAGGGGGTTCCCCGTGGGTAACTTAGAGATATAGGCAGGCCATAGGGGGAAAAACAACTGTGAATAGAACAAAAGAAAACACCCTGCCTAGGGATATAATGGCCCTAACTGGAGGATCCAACAGGTATATAAGAAGGGGTGATTAACCTAGAAGTTGACACTGCACACAACAAACACAAGGTCAATCCAAGTAGACTCTACAGAACATATTAGAAATATATATGTTTTTATTTCTTTTGAGGTAACAAAAATATAAAAGGTGAGTTGTACTTTAGTTCACGTGATACATTTAGAGCATAAAAAAAGACATACACTGATATGGGGACAGCAGCGGAAGGGGAAATAGTACTACATTAAGACCTACCCAGTACCAGCCACACTTCAAACACACTATCACACTTACTTATATGTATTCTCACTCTACCTCATATTCTAACATTCAACTTTCATTCTTCCATTCATCCTTCTAATCCTGGCCTGTGCAACACATAGATGGTCAGTATGTTGCATGGATCGGGATGTTAATCCAGGCAGATGACTTTTACTACGGGTCCTGATGTAATTAGGACAAAGAACCGTATTCCTGGAGACACAAGCCGACGCGCGTTTCGGTGACAGGCCGATGAGGCCACACCTTCGTCAGGGCTTGGGGCAGTATACTGGGAGGGACACAAGTATAAAATCTGAAAGATAGAAAGCAAAAAGGTCTCATTTTTCTGTTCTATATATATGTAATACTAATCAAACAGATATATATATCTAACATATACTTTTCATTGTTCTAATTCATTTTAACATTTTAAACATACATTGAATGTTGGTGCGATACCCATAATATTGACCTTTTGTCGCTGTGCAATGTCAAACTACCTAGAGACACTCCCCGGGGTAGATTCCCTATTACATGGAATCTAAAAAAGGCATAGTGATAGCCTAGACTAAATGAACCGTAGAGCATATTTCATAACAGAGTTCATACATACATGTTTTTTGGACTATATACACACTTATCATTCTTGCACACACATGACCAAATTATTAAAGTAAGGCCCAGAATCCTAAAAGACAGGTTGTTATATTTTTCATCAGTATTAATTGTGGGTCTCAGCTATAGACCGAACAATTAATTCCTTATTATATATAGAGAAAAATGGAGGATGGTTATTGGCTTGTTTTGTCAAACATATACAATGATATTTACCTGTATATTTTTCTATTAGGGGGAACCGCAGGCGTATGGTTGGATCTGCTGCACTGGGAGGCTAATATTTTTAATTTTCATTGACTGGACTCCAAAAATATTGATCCTATGGTGGAAGTAGATTAAAACCTTTATACATCGTGGCAATGGTAGAGTTAGATATCTGATCTAGCAGTTTCAGGGTATAACATGTTTTTAAATCGATAATCTATATCACAGTAAGCCTATGGGGAAGCTTTATATTAATCCCAGGTTCCATTCGTGGTGGGTTAGACTAGCAAATTATCTTCGCTCATATAGTTCCAAGATCACATTAGAACAGATCGCTATATTTCCAAAAGTTATCAAGAGGGTCTTATTGGCTAATCTCAGTTTACCATAAACAAGATATCATATCCAGCACAATGTACCTGAAAACGTCTTGAGATAATGGAGTCAAGTGATAGTAGGAACAGGCTAAATTTTCAGGCACAGGGGGTTAATAATTTCCAGACCACTCCCTGTAGGGAAGATAAAACACGCTAATTATGGCCCTTATTTGACTATATAGTCCAACCGTCGAATGGGTAAATTGCATCGCCTTATTTACCTGGGTATCTAATCAAAAGGCAATATCCAGCGAATTTCTGATCAAAAGCAGGACGATTTGAGAGGCGATATACGGGTTCTGTATTTCCGATGGTTTCAGGCGGCACGCGGCTATCAGTCAAAGTTTCTATAGGGGATGAGATTGGCATATAATAGTAAAACATCCCTGAGATCTTTTTACATAGTCGAGAATAATAGATGTCAGATATACATACCGGGAAAGCCGGTGCGCACATCAGTACTGTGTTTTCTACCACACCGAAGGACGGGTCACTCAAATTCCTAATGGCGATTAACAGAAAGAAAGGGGGGGAGCCCATTACTAGCATGATTCACCCAGTCCTGTTTAAAAAAGAAACCACATACCACTTCGGGATAGTTACCTTCCAAGAAAAGACAAGCGTTTTTCAATGGAGTTCCGCCGACTTCTCCACTCGGCCTATTGCCACGAAGGAAGACGGGTCGATGAGGTGCCTAATGGCGAGATAACAGGAAAGGGGACCTGTTAGGTCTATCTAATATCCGGTACTGTTTAATCCCCAGATTACCATTCTAGGACAATTACTTTCAAAACGAGGACCGTCTTCTTCAAATGGGGTTCCGCCGACTGCACCGGTCGGCCTACTACCGGAGACTGGATTCTCGCCTGTTTCCTTTCTATCCCTATTTAAATAGGGGAGTATTCGCGCCTCCCGGGAAGCTGAACCAGCTGTGTTGGTGGTGCGCGACCATCGACGACGGACTCATTTCTCCTATACAGCGTCCAGTCGCCATCTTGTGTAAACTGATAGAGCACTGATACGTTAGTTACCCGCCTTATTTCCACTGGGAGTAATGACGCGGCCATCTTGGGTAAACTGGCTGTGGGCTGTCAAACGTTAGCGACAGACCTGAGGCAATAACCACATATCTGACGTAAAAATTATATAGAGAATGGAAGATATAAAGTAGTTGGCAAACTTTTGTATCTCATATATATGTGGTTATTGCCTCGTTAACAATATAAGAGAGACAAAAAGGGATTACTACAATGGACTCCAAAGTTATGTTTTTGGTTTCTTTTTTGGCTAAATTGGACTTGGAACCTTATATTTCAAAATTGTCGCTATTTAATTATGATAACCATCAGGTCTGTCGCTAACGTTTGACAGCCCACAGCCAGTTTACCCAAGATGGCCGCGTCATTACTCCCAGTGGAAATAAGGCGGGTAACTAACGTGTCAGTGCTCTATCAGTTTACACAAGATGGCGACTGGACGCTGTATAGGAGAAATGAGTCCGTCGTCGATGGTCGCGCACCACCAACACAGCTAGTTCAGCTTCCCGGGAGGCGCGAATACTCCCCTATTTAAATAGGGATAGAAAGGAAACAGGCGAGAATCCAGTCTCCGGTAGTAGGCCGACCGGTGCAGTCGGCGGAACCCCATTTGAAGAAGACGGTCCTCGTTTTGAAGGTAATTGTCCTAGAATGGTAATCTGGGGATTAAACAGTACCGGATATTAGATAGACGTAACAGGTCCCCTTTCTTGTTATCTCGCCATTAGGCACCTCATCGACCCGTCTTCCTTCGTGGCAATAGGCCAAGTGGAGAAGTCGGCGGAACTCCATTGAAAAACGCTTGTCTTTTCTTGGAAGGTAACTATCCCGAAGTGGCTATGTGGTTCCTTTTTTAAACAGGACTGGGTGAATCATGCTAGTAATGGGCTCCCCCCCTTTCTTTCTGTTAATCGCCATTAGGAATTTGAGTGACCCGTCCTTCGCTGTGGTAGAAAACACAGTACTGATTTGCGCACCGGCTTTCCCGGTATGTATATCTGACATCTATTATTCTCGACTATGTAAAAAGATCTCAGGGATGTTTTACTATTATACGCCAATCTCATCCCCTATAGAAACTTTGACTGATAGCCGCGTGCCGCCTGAAACAATCGGAAATACAGAACCCGTATATCGCCTCTCAAATCGTCCTGCTTTCGATCAGAAATTCGCTGGATATTGCCTTTTGATTAGATACCCAGGTAAATAAGGCGATGCAATTTACCCATTCGACGGCTGGACTATATAGTCAAATAAGGGCCATAATTAGCGTGTTTTATCTTCCCTACAGGGAGTGGTCTGGAAATTATTAACCCCCTGTGCCTGAAAATTTAGCCTGTTCCTACTATCACTTGATTCCATTATCTCAAGACGTTTTCAGGTACATTGTGCTGGATATGATATCTTGTTTATGGTAAACTGAGATTAGCCAATAAGACCCTCTTGATAACTTTTGGAAATATAACGATCTGTTCTAATGTGATCTTGGAACTATAGGAGCGAAGATAATTTGCTAGTCTAACACACCACGAATGGAACCTGGGATTAATATAAAGCTTCCCCATAGGCTTACTATGATATAGATTATCGATTTAAAAACATGTTATACCCTGAAACTGCTAGATCAGATATCTAACTCTACCATTGCCACGATGTATAAAGGTTTTAATCTACTTCCACCATGGGATCAATATTTTTGGAGTCCAGTCAATGAAAATTAAAAATATTAGCCTCCCAGTGCAGCAGATCCAACCATACGCCTGTGGTTCTCCCTAATAGAAAAATATACAGGTAAATATCATTGTATATGTTTGACAAAACAAGCCAATAACCATCCTCAATTTTTCTCTATATATAATAAGGAATTAATTGTTCGGTCTATAGCTGAGACCCACAATTAATACTGATGAAAAATATAACAACCTGTCTTTTAGGATTCTGGGCCTTACTTTAATAATTTGGTCATGTGTGTGCAAGAATGATAAGTGTGTATATAGTCCAAAAAACATGTATGTATGAACTCTGTTATGAAATATGCTCTACGGTTCATTTAGTCTAGGCTATCACTATGCTGTAATGTTAGTTCTTCTCCCCCACAGGACACTCTGACACTGGTATAAGTGTGGAACACTCATTTATTGTTACAACAAGAAATATCCGAGCCAAGGGCGCCGAGCGTCTAACTGTAACAGCTCCGGTCGCCAACTGCCGTTTACTCGCGTTCGCGCCTTTCACTTTTCTCTTCTCTGCGCATGCGCGCCTATCCGCTCTAGCCTACGGCGTAACGCGTCATCGCGTATACGCCCGTAGACTAGAGCGCATACCACATATCTCCCCCCTTTAATGAAAACAAAGTTATAACATTTCCCCCCAACAGTAAAGTGTCCTCCAGCTGTGCACATTGTCAATGTGGGGCACCAAGGGGGCCGGCACCCAGCTAGTGTCCATCCATCACAAAGTCACTATAACGAGAGGGCACTACAACTGCCCTTCCGCTGCGGGTGTGTCTTACCGGCATGTTCTCTCTCGCCTCTGTCTGTTGTTGGGACACCCCAGCTTCTCTCACGTCTGTTCTCTGCTCTGCATTCGCTTGTACTCCTCCTCCGTCGGTCGGCCTAGCTCCCAGGACCACCGCTTCACTGTCCTCGCCTGCACCTTCCCCTTGGTTGTCTATGCCGTGCTCAGGAAGGGGTCCAACCTCCGGGTGATCCATGTATCTGTCGACTTCCTCGGCCTTGGGCCAGACTAATATTTTGTTGACTCTGGCCATGCGATCTTGTGACCAGACCTTGCCGTCACTGAGGAGGGCCGCCCTGCCACGCACCTCTTTGACTTGTAGTGGCTGGCTGAATTTGCTTTCGCCCTTCTTTTGTAGGGTGGGGAGTTTGATCCTGACCCACTCCCCTTCTTCCAACGCCGTTTCTTTCGTGCTGCGCCGCTTGTCATAGTGTGCCGCATAGATCTTCTGGGCCTTCTCCAGATTGCGTTGCACCACCGCTGGGGACCACTTGCTGGTGATGGTCTTCTCCCTCCATGCTACGTTGTCCCGGGTGAAGGGATGCCGTCCTCTTAGCACTTGGAACGGACTATACCCCACTACAGAGGGCGTTATCCGGTAGGCCCATATCATGTTCATTACTTCCACCTCCCAGTCTTTTCCTTGCGATATGGCTGCCTGGATGGAGCCCATGAGCACCCTGTTGAACCTTTCGACCTGGCCGTTGCAAGCTGGATGGTACACGGCAGTGTGTCTCACCTCGATCCCGTTCCTCTTCATGTATCTCCCCCATTTGTCCGACACAAATTGCGGACCATTGTCGCTGAGGATAGTTCTGGGTATTCCCTCTCTGAGGAACACCTCGGTTAGGAACTTCAAGATCGTGTCCGTGTCCATCGACTCTTGTATGTCCACTTCTGGCCACTTAGAATACTTATCTATCAACACACAGATGTACTTATTCACACCTCTACTGTCCAGCACGGGACCCAGAATGTCTATGGCCACATCCTCCCAGGGGCATTGCGGGGTGTCGAACTTTCCCAGTGCTGGTCGGAGTGGGCGGAGCACCTTGTCCGCTCCTTGGCACTGCCCGCACTCCCGCACTTGTCTCTCGATGTGGGCATCCATTCCTGGCCACCAATACATCTGTTTGACCAACGCCTTGGTTTTCACTATGCCCAGATGCCCCTCGTGGAGCATTTTCAGCAGTCGGGGTATTAGTGTCACTGGGGGCACCACTCTCTCTCCTCTGTACAAGAATATCCCTGAGTCACTCAGGGATAGTTCTTCTCTCATTTCGTAAAACCTTCGGACACCCTCCGTTAGCTTCTTCTTGTCCGGCCACCCCGACGTGAGATGTTTCCTTACTTCCATCTTCTCCTCATCGAGCTCGTAAGCCGCCTGCCATTCCTGTGCACTGATCGATGTTTCGTGATCCTCCATGCTGGCGACCATTTCCTCTGTGTCCGGGGTCTCTCCCGGCACCTCTTCCATGGCTGATGCCCTGCTGAGGTAATCAGCTACCTTGTTCTGCGTACCTGGGAGATATTCTACATCGTATGTATAATCTAGCAACTTCAGGGTCATTTTCGCTATTCTCGGGGTGGCGGTGTCATGGCCCGATGACGTCAACACTTTGACAAGTGGCTTGTGATCCGTTTGGAGCCTGAATCTCGTGCCCCATATGAAGTGACGAAACTTGTTCAACGCCCACGTGACCGCCAGCATCTCCTTTTCGATTACGCTGTACCTTTGTTCCGTCGGGGACAGCGCCCGGGATGCAAAACTGATTGTTTCTTTGGTGCCGTCTTCCCTTTCCTGCGCCAAGACAGCCCCCAAGCCCTTGTCGCTTGCGTCTGTTGTTACAATAGTCTTGCCCGTGGGGACATACCCCTGCAATGGGATGGCATGGCTGATACAGTCTTTGACGGACTCAAATTCGGACTGGGCCTCCCTGTCCCATTCGAATTTTGTGTTGTGCCTGATTAGCTGTCTCATCCTGTACGTTCTCATGGCAAAATGTCTGACAAACTTGCTGTAATACTCGGCCATTCCAAGGAATGACCGTACTTCCTCTTTGGTCGTTGGGGCTTTGGCGTCCTTTATTGCCTTCACATTTAGTTCCTTCGGCGAGATGCCATGCGTTCCTTTCTCGTGCCCTAAGTAGGTCACTGAGCGAGACCCAATTCTGCACTTGCTCCATTCCGCCGTCATTCCTTTGCTTTGCAGCACTCCCAACACTTGATGTAGTTTCTTGTCGTGCTCACCCTTGTCGGAGCCCATCACTAGGATATCGTCTTGGAAATATTGCACTCCCGAGATGTCTTTAAACAGCCTGTGCATCAACTTCTGGAAAACGGCCGCAGCAGATGCCAGGCCGAAGGGCATTCTCCTGAATTGGTAGCATCCAAAGGGTGTTATGAAGGCTGTGTACTTCCTGCTCGACGGGTGCAGTTCTATCTGGTAATATGCGGACGTGAGGTCAATGGTGGAAAAGTGTGTGATGCCTTTTGTCCTTGCTAGCATCTCCTCTATTCTGGGGAGCGGGAACCTTTCCACTATGAGGTTTTTGTTGAGCTCCCTCAGGTCCACACAGAGCCTGACCTTACCACTGGGCTTTTTAACTACTACCAATGGCGATAGCCATTCCGCACTGTCCACTGGCTCGATGATTTCTAGCTCTTCCAACTTCCGTAGTTCCTGGCGCACCGCCTCACTCGTGGATATCGGTATGTTCCGGACCTTATGCACTACTGGTACTGCTCCCTCCTTAAGGACCATTTTATGCACGAATTTGTCCAGTTTGCCTACCGTGCCCTCGAAGACTTTGGGGTATGCTGCCTTCCAGTCCTCCTCCTTCGAGAGGGGCCATTCATCTGTTAGCAAGATCTGTTCTTTCCCTCCTGGATTGAGTATGATGCCGAGGTCACCTGCGTCTCTCCATCCTAGTACCGATGGCCCCTCTCCGCTACATACAGGGTGCACGTGGCTGACCGTCCTCTGAATTCGAACTCCAAGTCCCTGCATCCAACCAGTGGAATGGAATTTTCGGTATACGAGATGGGTCTGATGTCCGGCGGCCATAGGTCGGGCCCTATGACTGGCGCGAAGTCCTCTTCCCATATCGACCTTTGCACGATGGTCCAGGGGGACCCTGAATCCACGGCCACATGTACCTTGACGCCCCCGATGAGCATGTTGGTGCGGGGCTTGTCCCTTCGCTTCCCTGATACGTCCAACACTTGATCCTCTATGCACAGCACCAGGTCATCCTCTTCCGGGTCGTCCTCCTCACTTACGTTGGCCGTGGCCGCGTCGATGCACTTGACCGTGGACTTCGTCCCTTTTTTTCGGCAGACTTTTTCGAAGTGACCGGTCAGTCCACAGAATGAGCACCTGGCGCGAAACGCGGGACATCGTCTGTCCTGGGCCGCGTGCGCTGCACTGCCACATCTGTAGCACGCGAACTTCGTTCCCTGGCTGGGGCGAGACATCTGCTTCCCAGACCCCCTCGTGTCCTTCCTCGGGTCTCCGTTAGTGCCTTTGGGCTTGCTGGATTGTGGTGTCTCATCAATCTTGTTGATCATCTGTCTCGGCCCACTTTCCCTTTTAGCCGCGTCTGCGCCTCTCTTCGACATTTCCGCCTTCTTGACCATCGCCACAACTTCTTTCAGGGTTGTCTCATTCATCGCCCACAGCTTGTCTTGGACTGCTCTGCTGGTGGTGTGCATTACAATTTGGTCTTTGATGTATTCATCCTGCAGGTTCCCATACCTACACGTGATTGCTAGCCTGCGGAGAGCTGCTACATAGTCATCGATGGATTCCCCCGCCTCTTGTTTTCTCTGTTGGAAGTTATAGCGGTCTATCGAGACGCAAACTGCTGGGCGATAATGGCTGTCCAGGTCGTCCAGTGCGTTCACAAAGACATCCGTCTCCGCTGCACCCCTCTCTTTGGGCACCAGGTTCTTAAATACCCTTACCCCTTCTGGGCCTAAGTTGTGGAGCAACAGTCTCTTTTTCCTTTCAGGCTTGTATTCACCTTCACTTTCGTCTTCAAGGGCCTCAATGTAATTGAGGAAATATTCTTTCCAGTCTTCCCATTTTAGTTGGGGTTCTCCTGGTCTGGTTAGGAACGGGACGGGTGCCATTAGGGCTGACGCTTGATTTGCCATTCTGGCTTCGCCTCTAGGTCCTCCTTCCTGGGCTCTTAGGGTAGGCGCACCGGACGTTCCTGCGCTCTCTGCCGTGCCACCTTGGCCCCTTGGGCTACCTGGGGTATTGTCCCTCGTAGTGTGCGCTGTCTGTGCTACTCTCCCCCCTTCCTCTAGCTTGGGGGTGTCTCCTTCGGTTGCCAGGTTGCTGCCTGGGGGTTCCTGGAGTCTTGGGCCACACTAACCTGGCTAGTGAGGCTTGTGATTTGTTCTTCGTCGTGCTGCTGCGCTGCTGCCACGCCCTTGCTCTTCCTTGCAGGTCCTGTGCCTTGCTGGCTCGTGGGTGTGGGCTGTGGGGTGTTTTTTTTTTTTCTTCTGCTGCACCTGGTGGTGTCCGGATCTCAGCCTCGTCGCCACTGTAATGTTAGTTCTTCTCCCCCACAGGACACTCTGACACTGGTATAAGTGTGGAACACTCGTTTATTGTTACAACAAGAAATATCCGAGCCAAGGGCGCCGAGCGTCTAACTGTAACAGCTCCGGTCGCCAACTGCCGTTTACTCGCGTTCGCGCCTTTCACTTTTCTCTTCTCTGCGCATGCGCGCCTATCCGCTCTAGCCTACGGCGTAACGCGTCATCGCGTATACGCCCGTAGACTAGAGCGCATACCACATATGCCTTTTTTAGATTCCACGTAATAGGGAATCTACCCCAGGGAGTGTCTTTAGGTAGTTTGACATTGCACAGCGACAAAAGGTCAATATTATGGGTATCGCACCAACATTCAATGTATGTTTAAAATGTTAAAATGAATTAGAACAATGAAAAGTATATGTTAGATATATATATCTGTTTGATTAGTATTACATATATATAGAACAGAAAAATGAGATCTTTTTGCTTTCTATCTTTCAGATTTTATACTTGTGTCCCTCCCAGTATACTGCCCCTAGCCCTGACGAAGGTGTGGCCTCATCGGCCTGTCACCGAAACGCGCGTCGGCTTGTGTCTCCAGGAATACGGTTCTTTGTCCTAATTACATCAGGACCCGTAGTAAAAGTCATCTGCCTGGATTAACATCCCGATCCATGCAACATACTGACCATCTATGTGTTGCACACGCCAGGATTAGAAGAATGAATGGAAGAATGAAAGTTGAATGGTAGAATATGAGGTAGAGTGAGAATACATATAAGTAAGTGTGATAGTGTGTTTGAAGTGTGGCTGGTACTGGGTAGGTCTTAATGTAGTACTATTTCCCCTTCCGCTGCTGTCCCCATATCAGTGTATGTCTTTTTTTATGCTCTAAATGTATCACATGAACTAAAGTACAACTCACCTTTTATATTTTTGTTACCTCAAAAGAAATAAAAACATATATATTTCTAATATGTTCTGTAGAGTCTACTTGGATTGACCTTGTGTTTGTTGTGTGCAGTGTCAACTTCTAGGTTAATCACCCCTTCTTATATACCTGTTGGACCCTCCAGTTAGGGCCATTATATCCCTAGGCAGGGTGTTCACTTATTGCTAAGTCATTGATGGATGTTTTTGCCGAAAGGGGATTATCCACCAAATCTCGAAGTTGTGCTTTAGAATAATTAAGAGGGTGCCACCTCTCCATATGCCGATGCATTGTATGATTACCATAGCTATATTTTTTTTCGGTCCCTCTCGAGAGTTTTTTTTTTGCAGATGAGGCAGGTAACGAACCTGGCATTAACTTTCTTTTCATGAGAAGGAAAAGAAAAAAATTGCCAGATAAAATTCACTTTCACATGGGACGTTCTTGGCATTTCTTTCAGAAACTTTTACATCACTGTGTCATTTCTTTGTCTATCCTGGTTAAAGCAATGTCATATAAATAGTTGTTTAAAAAGTTTTTTTTTAACGTGTTCACTTTGTTGGAGCGTTGTATATATTTATAAGTTATTAAAGTGTTATAATCCTACTACTTTGTTGGAGTGCTATATATTTTTAATGTGACACATAATTGTGAAGACTTTGATGTACAAAAAGGGATCCCTGGATCTTCCGCTTCAGGCTAGGTCCCACACACCCTTACAGTGAGAAACCCCGCCCCAATCACAATACAGGATCGTTATCAAATAGTAGGAACGCGTGTGGTGTGACGGATCTCATGAGGTGGCGATCTTGATCTACTGTAACTCCTTTGAACAGGGGTGATTCTTTACAGTTGGGGCCATAAACTACACCCGCAGGGCTAGGTGATAGCCTGGGACCGGCCTGGACAATCGGACACAGAGGAAGAGGAGTGTCAGAGGGTGCAGTAGCGAATAGGGTGAAAGGGAGGTGTCGGGCGGGCACAGGGTGTGATACTCAGGGAAGAGCAGCGCAGATGGGGGGAAGTTTATTGCCCATGTATGAGAGAGAGAGCAGGGGTGACCAGTGCGTGGAGGAGATGCTTGCGAGGGTGGGGAGCCATGCTGAGGATCTGCGGCGTACAGAGAGTGGGTCTGGTCAAGGCATCTTAAATGGCTGCCGTCCACGACTAAAGTGTGGCGTTGGAAAAAAAGCAAGGTGGCGCACACAATGTTTATCAATACGGATTAATTTATAACAATTATTTGTAACAACATATTTACTCGCAATGTCAAAATGGCGATCAACACTTCCTAATTTCCTTCTAATCGAACATTAACAGAAGTCAAGCGGCAAAAAAACCCGAAAAAAACCGCTCACGCGCAACCGCTGGAAGACAAGTATCAACATATATGAGCCTCCTCAACCACCCTCAGAAAACATAGGGGGTCAGGATACGTCTCCCATACCCCCTTATACCCAATACTCACATTGCTTTTCCTCCATCTAGTAATTTAATTAAATCGAAACACAAAATGGCGAATTCACGTTTCGCTACCAGTTTGCGACCCGATTCGCGAACCGAGAAGCGCTTCTACCGCGAAAAATCTAATTTTTTTTATTTGCCCCACGGGACCCTTTAATAACCCCAACATCATTCCTAGGGGGTCAAGAGGGGTCTACCTTGCCCCCTTTCATTAAACTCCCCCTTCGTTTTTCTCCTCCTCTTGTCTCTCGATCCTACTGAGAGACAAGATGGCGGCCGCACCGGACTGTTTAGAATGTTGACAGACACCGAAGAGCCAATCAGCTTCGCTTTGCAAAGCTCCGTTACGCGAAAAGTACGCGATCTGGAGCGCTATCTGGGACACTGTCACAGATATATCTGTTTTTTTAAACGTTATTTCTCTAAATCTACTGGAGCACATATATTGAGACCCAGCAAAGGCACATCGGGCTAACAGTCCCTACAATTTTGCCAAGTTTCGTATAAATCCATTCAGCCGTTCGAGCTAAAAGTGAGGCCAAAGGCCCTATGGAAAAATGAATGGGAAAAACGCGTTTTGGGACCCCCCTTTTTTCTCGCCCCCCCCTTGACGGAACCCCCCCAAATTTTCAGGGGCTGCTAAGAAACAAAATGTGCCATTTTCCTGAAATTTTCAGCCGATTCCGTCCACAAACGCCAAAGTTATTAGACATAGAATTTTCAAAAGTTCCATAGAGAAAAAATCCTAACTATATATATATATATCGCCAGTAGGTAATATATATATATATATATATATATATATATATATATATATATATATATATATATATATATATATATATATATATATATATATATATATCTGAAAGAAATACTTTATCATCACTATGAAGTGCCATTTTGTATTTTTCCTGCAAAGTAAATATGAATTTGTGATCTTCTGACATAATGGAAGGACTAACCCAAGAGAAACTACGACCCACACCATCTGAGAACAGGTATTTCCTTACTGTATCAGTGGACCGAAAATAATATTTATGAGATAAATGTTAAAATTAAGCAGCATTCTAAATTTTGTTCAAAATTATCTTTCTTTCAATTACTATTATGGCCTTTAAACAGTATAAATGCAAGTTTCAGACAGTCCCACTGTGTGACACTGTAGGACGCTAGTAGATTCCTTAGTGATACACATGTGAGATAAACAGCATGAAAACCTATAGACACAGGGACTATCAAACTTGTCAATAAAAAAACAAAGATCTCCAAAAATAGGTATCCACCAAGATATGATTCTTGGATAAAAATGTGTTCGATCCATACAGAATAACATTTCACTTTCAACAATATTTGAAGCAAAAAAACAAAAGAAACAGCATTAAACTGCACCTTGAATCTAAATAAGGCAATTAGTCTTGAAGATAAGGGTGGGAGGTATCGACCACATCTTCTAGAGAGAGTCCCTTTTTCTTCTTCTAAAATGAAAAAAAAATGAATAAAACTCATCAAACCCTAATAACTTAATACATTTAAGGGCTTATTATGAGTTAGGCGGTCCATAGGATCGCCGTACTCTCGGTGGTGGTCTGATCACGGCCACTGCCATACTGCCACGGCGGGCCATTTTCCTGGCATTCTCAATTACCCTTAATAAGTATAAACATGCCATAAGTCTCTTAGTCATCACCCCCTGATTGAGCTTTGATGGCTTAAGTGAAATTGCAATTTACCCTGGCTTTCCTCATAAGAGATGCTTCATTTTAAGGGACCAGTGTGGCTGCTCTGAGCATACAGTAAAGTGGTATCTGCTTTCCTTTATGGTTAAGTTTGGTTTCTAAGTGAACCGCACATAAGGTTACTTGTACAACTAAGAATGTAACCTGTTTTGCACTTATCTCACAAGTAACTTTTAGATTGTATTCATTATTAACTAGCTGTACCCTGCCACTTGTTGCTTGGGCTCAGTCTGGTTAAATGGAAGAGAAAGAAAAGAGTAATCGCACGTTTCTAATATTCTTAATTTTACAATGCTTGTGGGCACACAATATGTTTTCGTGACTATTGACTGTATGTGTCTCTTGTAGTTGTTGCACAGCAAGCAAATCGATAGGGTCTGTTTGGCCTTTCAATTAAAAACATGCACAAATAGTCCATGCGCGTATTCGAATCCAACGTTGTGTATATATAAACAAGCGCTAATGTTGCAGAGTGAACCAACTCCTCCCCGCTCCCTCCACCCACTTCCTGGTTTGCCATCCTGACACCAACTGTTCATCCTAATATATGTAGACTATTGTCTCCATGCGTCCTTTCTTAATGTTACAAAGTGAACCAACTCCTCCCCCCTTCCTCCAACCACTTCTCGGTCTGCCATCCTGACACCAACGGTCCATCCTAATATATGTAGACTATTGTCTCTATACGTCCCTTGTAGTTGTGGCGCAGCAACCAAATTGATAGGGTCTGTCCGGCCTTTCGATCAAAAACATGTGCGTATTGGACACGCTTGTATTCGAATCCAACGTGGTGTATATATAAACGTGCGCTAATGTTGCAAAGTGAACCAACTCCTCCCCCCTCCCTCCACCCACTTCCTGGTCTGCCATCCTGACATCAACTGTTCATCCTAATATATGTAGACTATCGTCTCTATGCATCATTTCTTAATGTTGCAAAGTAACCCAACTCCTCCCCCCTCCCTCCACCCACTTCCTTGGCTGCCATCCTGACATCAACTGTCCATCCTGATATATGTAGACTATTGTCTCTATGCGTCCCGTGTAGTTTTTGCGCAGCAACCAAATCGATAGGGTCTGTTGGGCCTTTCGATTAAAAATACGCGCATATTGGACACGCGCGCATTCGAATCCCACGTTGTGTATATACAAACATGCGCTTAATCAAATCCACCGTTGTGTCAAAATTTCAGATCAATCAGTGAAGAACTTTCGGAGATTTAAGATTTTGAACAAACAAACATTGACATTTTTATGTGTCTGTTCAGGCTTTCGATTAAAAACACGCGCGTATTAGACATGCGCATATTGGAATCCAACGTTGTGTATATAAAAACACGCCTGTATTCGAATTCAATGTTGTGCCAAAATTTCGAAGCAATCGGTGAAGAACTTTTGGAGATTCGCGATTTTGAACAAACAAATATTTACATTTGTCTTTACATAGATAGATGAGAGCGCCGACAAACTCACACTTTGAGATTGCTATACCTTGCCAAAATAGAAACAGATCATCAATGTACCTTAACCATAAAATGACCCATCTCCAGTTCTCTAAATGTCTGGTGCTATGGACACCTGCTCCTCCCACCAGCTCATGGCAAGAACTGCATTGTTGGGTGCAAAGTAAGTGCCCATAGAAGTTCTGCATTTTTTTATAAATAGGGCCCCATTGAAAAATTATTATTATTATCTAAGCTGTATTTCAAGACCCATTTTGATGTGTGCAAAATGACACATGGACCTGGCCCTCATAGACATGTCTACAAGCATCAATTAATGTCATGTGGTGGATACTTGTGTATAAGGATGCTGCGTCTCAAGTCATCACTTCCCCAATACACTACTAAATGCACTCTGTAAGTGTAGCTAGTAAAATGCCGGAGCCATTGTGCAATGATGCATGTTTTAAAAATCTTCAATACTAGGACATATTTACCATCAAGAAACACCTTTCGCTACCACTCCCACTAAAATTGGGGATATCTATCCCCTCTAATAACCTGGAAAGGGAGTTCCCCCTGTGCTTGAAACGTGTAAACCTAAGGCCATTTTCAGTGGTTGAAAGTGAGTTGTATTTGCTGAGTTTCTCAAACCTTGTAGAGGCACCAAGCATAGGAACGCCCCTCTATATCTTTTACATCTGATTACATTATACACAGTAGGGCCACCTTTTCTGAATATCTTGCAGATGTAAATTCAGCCATTTGTACACAACTTACACACTTAAATGGCTTTGGGAATTGGGGACAATGGGCGTGATTCACACAGATTGGTGTAGACGTAAGTATGGCTTACTCTGGTAGAACTCATGGCTCATTCGTGAATTTCAGGAATAAACCATGAATCCTGGCTTACTCTTAGCTTATGCCTGAAAATCAGAAGTAAGCAAGGAGTCAGAGAAAATCTTTGTGAATAGGGCCAGCTATTTTTATAGTAATACTATGTTCAACATAATCCTTTTGTATAATCTCTTAGAGGCTGATTACGATGGAATTCGGAAGGCTCCGACCGTATCGTAATATGCCGGTCTAATTCCTTTCCGACCGCTTCATTTTGATTAAGGCGGCCGGAAAGGAATCTGACCAGTCATTCTGGCTAGCTTCCGAGCCTGTCCACCAGCCTTTCCTCTCTTGAGATTACGATGACGGTTTCTGGTTTCCATGTCGGTCTGCCCGACATGGAAACCATGGCAGACAGCGTCTTTGGGGTCCCCCAGCAGGGCCCCCTTTAATGCACAGCCTTGAGGTGCCTGCCATGGGGTGCAGGAATGAATGGCATCTCCCATTTTACTATGGGAGCATGCATTATGGCCGGAATGTATGCGTTCATAGTAAAATATTGGAATGCGACCGAACAGTGTGCAGTCGCATCCTAATGGGGTGGTCGAGAATGCCGACAGGGTGTTGGTTGGTCTCATGACTGATGCGGTGTCGGTTGGAAGTGATTCTGCCCGACATCGTAATGAGGCCCTTAGTGTTTTTCTCTACCCTCTCTCTTGGAGTACGACCAGACCAACGCACAAAGTACACAACATTCTGAAAGTTCCCTGACTAAACTATAGATAAGAAACCTAAAATCAATTCATGGATATACTAAATATAAATAGTTACTTTACAGTTACAAAGAAAGATTAGCTTATATTTCTTGTGTGCAGAGAAAGTGAAAACATGTTCAGAGTATGGAAAAAATACATTGAACTATGTTGATATTAAAAGTGAAGTATGGAAGAATATAAAATAAACAACAGCCTGGGACGTCAATGATATATTGTTTTAATTCCGTTGAAATCGATGCAAACATAGTGGCATTTTATAGAAATTAATATAAATGAAGTGTGTATGCTGGATGCTCCCGTGTCGACACAGAATACTGTAACTCACCTGATGGCATATAAAGAAAAAGCAATTGTTATGGACGTGCGAATATTTATTTTTTGTTACAGAAAATAACAGTTCTTGTCAGAATGCCAGAAATGAATCACAAAATGAACAATATGATACACATTGTAGAATATATTTTAAAGACATTGCGATCTATCCATATTATAAACAAATTATTATAAAATACTAGCTGTAATTTAAAATGCTAATGACATTCAAAGCATTACTCCACTAAGCAAATGCCTTCTGTGACATACATGCAATCTAGGTGAATTGAAAAATTATACAATATGAATGCCTTCAGGAAATTATTGGATAGAGTACGGTCTAACTCATATTCCCGGTTGAATATCATCTCCCTACCTCCCTCCTGCTTTCCGAAACTCAGCAAACTCATATCTCCTAACAAAATGTACTTGCAGTGATCGGATTTGGAAAGCTGCGAAGTGCAAATATGTTCATTCATGTATTCATCCATTCAGTACTTTATTAGGTCATCCACCCTACCTTGCGTTTTTATCCCTGCGCTTCTTTTAATATTTTAGTAATTTCCTGAGCAGTTCTCTGCAAGACTATCTCTTCCAGTCCCTCGACTACAGCCTTCACAAAGGCAACTTGTAACCAGGTCCCTCCATTCTCATAACACTTCACGTCACAATACACCATTTTAAAACAACCATGAAGCATATGATCCTAGTTCGCTTCCTTCTAATCTAATAAAAGTACCAGGCTTTTCATCTACATTTTCTCAGGCCCACACTTTGTTTAAAATGTTTCTTTTCCATTGATGAGCCTCAGTGATCATATTTCAATTTTGCAATATCGCAGATGGTAGCTCTGCCCCTCAGTCAAGTAGTTACACACTAGTTTATCAGTGGTTTGTATACGTTTGCGCACAACCATACATTTGATTTCCAGCATCAAATCTGCTTTCGCGAAACAATAAACTTCCATTTCCCCTTTGCATAATATCTGATTTTGGCCCACATCATTGTATAAAGGGATATAATAGTTTATTGTTTAGTGTAAGGCATGATGAATTTTGCAGATAGTGAAACACTTTCAGCATTGGCTCCTCTGCTAAAGCAGAGGAGGATCCCCCCACTGCTTCAACTGCAAGCTGAATACAAAAAATGAAATGTTAAAAACTTTCTGTTGTTATCATTTTGTTTCTTTGTATTCAGCTTGCAGTTGAAGTGGTGAATCGGGGCTGGGCTCAACGCATCACTGGGGGAGGATTGGTGGTAGCACCTTAAGTGCGCATGACGGTTTGGCTTGCCGACTAGGGCCGGCCAAACCATTATGTGCACTTTGTATGTTCTCCACCCAGGCTGCATTACAGATAGAGAACATACACAGCCTGCCAGCCCCTGTCTGAGCACCGAGCCGCGGCATCAGACCAATCACAATGTTGCTGTAAAGCAGCGTTGTGATTGGTCGGGGGATTCTGGGAGGCTGTATGATTTGCTTCCTGGTTCCTGCTACAGAGAGGATGGAGGAGAAGCAGGCGACCTGTGATATTAAGGTAATTTGAGTTCACCCCTCTGCTGGGTAATCCCCCTACCCAGACATGTGCCAGCTCCTCGACCGCAACTGTGCCACTTGATGCTGATTTAATACAGGAGCCAAGTCTATCCCAGAGTTCTAGTACCGTGGTCAAACGTAGGAGGAGGACCTCCACTTCTAAAGGGAAACCTATCCAGACTGATCCCAACCTACCACCTGAGACTCCTTTTTAGCAGGGTTTGAACAATGTGGGAGAACTGGCTAATCATCTTAAATTGGAATTTGACAGTCTTGAGCCTCAAGGCAGACCCAAACATTTCCCGGCTGGTGTTTGCTGAATCAACCCTGTCATTTCTTGTGAAGGCTAAGGATGTTAAAGTAGGAGGGAGTGCTGCCACAGGGCAGGTGTTGCAAGGTAGTATTGTGCCCCAGGACACCACCTCTGGCTGCCTTGCTACATCTACTATAATTGGAGTGGGTAACTGCCATTCTACTACTGGAAGGCTTGGAACCCTGGATCAATCAGTGGCTGTGGAGGCCAGTACTCATGGGGATGTAACAGCTGTCCCACCGGGCAGCTCACAGCTTTTGGTACCTGGGACCCTGGAAGCATCGCGTAGGTTGGGCCTTCTACATTACACCTCCCATTGACCTCAAGCACATACAAGATTGATTTGACTAACACCCATATGCTGCTTGTGGGGACTGTTGAAATTACCATTGAACTGAGAAACAAGGTCTCCACTGGATGAACACTAAAACTAACCTAGCTGTCTGTCCCACTAGATATATCTTAATGGTACGAAGAATTGGTTGTGTGGGTTGTGATTTAAATGTTTAAGGGGATTGTATCATTGTGAATTTCCATCAGCCCAAGATAGTGGAAGACTTGGTATCTCAGGCCAATAGGTGCCTGATTCAATACAATCTCATCTAGGTGTTGTCCCTCACATACTTTTAAGTAATCTGGCCCCAGTGCCAAGGTGTCAGGTGGCTCAAACCAATGAAATGCAGCACCCAGGGCTCATGGTTTCAAATTATTTTGTTCAACTCTCCTCCTTGCCCGAGGTGGATTAATTCTCAAATGTAGGGCAATGTACCCATCTATCATCAGTTAACTTGCCCACTGCCCCCTTATAGAGCTATATGGAGTCTCCGCTAGAGCCCTCAGACAACATTCCAGCTTCTGTGTCCTTGTCTAGGCCTTCCCTGGTGGGTGAACAAGGCAACCCATTCCCTGCCAAAGTGTAGTCCGAGCAGAATTAGCTTAGGGTGCTTAGCTATCAGGGGTTATCAGGGGTTAAGGCCAACGTGGGGTCCCATGCCTGACTAGACTTGGTCCAGCAATTTGATATTGTTCAGCTGCAGGAGACCTGGCTAATGAATAATGTCCTGTGTGACAACTGTGTAAGTGTTGCTCATCATGGCCTTCAGTCTTCTTCAGGGTGGGCTAGTGTTGGTTTATTAGCTTGGTTTAAGGTATCCCTGGGCTATACTATACCATGCATTGATACTGGAAGGAGACTCATCCAGTCTTTTTTTACTTGAAATGGCCTTTGAAAGGTTGGCTGTTTGTGGTTAATTTGTATAAAGATGATTTTTCAGCCAAGGTTAATAGGAACTTAAAAACTTTGTCTTCCTGTATTGATTCCTTGACATATAGTCCGCTCTGTCATTAGGGAAGTATTAACCTATTGGAAGCAGGAGATTTTAATGCCAAGCTAGGGGATGCATCGGTAATCCCCCTACCCAGACATGTGCCAGCTCCTCGACCGCAACTGTGCCACTTGATGCTGATTTAATACAGGAGCCAAGTCTATCCCAGAGTTCTAGTACCGTGGTCAAACGTAGGAGGAGGACCTCCACTTCTAAAGGGAAACCTATCCAGACTGATCCCAACCTACCACCTGAGACTCCTTTTTAGCAGGGTTTGAACAATGTGGGAGAACTGGCTAATCATCTTAAATTGGAATTTGACAGTCTTGAGCCTCAAGGCAGACCCAAACATTTCCCGGCTGGTGTTTGCTGAATCAACCCTGTCATTTCTTGTGAAGGCTAAGGATGTTAAAGTAGGAGGGAGTGCTGCCACAGGGCAGGTGTTGCAAGGTAGTATTGTGCCCCAGGACACCACCTCTGGCTGCCTTGCTACATCTACTATAATTGGAGTGGGTAACTGCCATTCTACTACTGGAAGGCTTGGAACCCTGGATCAATCAGTGGCTGTGGAGGCCAGTACTCATGGGGATGTAACAGCTGTCCCACCGGGCAGCTCACAGCTTTTGGTACCTGGGACCCTGGAAGCATCGCGTAGGTTGGGCCTTCTACATTACACCTCCCATTGACCTCAAGCACATACAAGATTGATTTGACTAACACCCATATGCTGCTTGTGGGGACTGTTGAATTTACCATTGAACTGAGAAACAAGGTCTCCACTGGATGAACACTAAAACTAACCTAGCTGTCTGTCCCACTAGATATATCTTAATGGTACGAAGAATTGGTTGTGTGGGTTGTGATTTAAATGTTTAAGGGGATTGTATCATTGTGAATTTCCATCAGCCCAAGATAGTGGAAGACTTGGTATCTCAGGCCAATAGGTGCCTGATTCAATACAATCTCATCTAGGTGTTGTCCCTCACATACTTTTAAGTAATCTGGCCCCAGTGCCAAGGTGTCAGGTGGCTCAAACCAATGAAATGCAGCACCCAGGGCTCATGGTTTCAAATTATTTTGTTCAACTCTCCTCCTTGCCCGAGGTGGATTAATTCTCAAATGTAGGGCAATGTACCCATCTATCATCAGTTAACTTGCCCACTGCCCCCTTATAGAGCTATATGGAGTCTCCGCTAGAGCCCTCAGACAATATTCCAGCTTCTGTGTCCTTGTCTAGGCCTTCCCTGGTGGGTGAACAAGGCAACCCATTCCCTGCCAAAGTGTAGTCCGAGCAGAATTAGCTTAGGGTGCTTAGCTATCAGGGGTTATCAGGGGTTAAGGCCAACGTGGGGTCCCATGCCTGACTAGACTTGGTCCAGCAATTTGATATTGTTCAGCTGCAGGAGACCTGGCTAATGAATAATGTCCTGTGTGACAACTGTGTAAGTGTTGCTCATCATGGCCTTCAGTCTTCTTCAGGGTGGGCTAGTGTTGGTTTATTAGCTTGGTTTAAGGTATCCCTGGGCTATACTATACCATGCATTGATACTGGAAGGAGACTCATCCAGTCTTTTTTTACTTGAAATGGCCTTTGAAAGGTTGGCTGTTTGTGGTTAATTTGTATAAAGATGATTTTTCAGCCAAGGTTAATAGGAACTTAAAAACTTTGTCTTCCTGTATTGATTCCTTGACATATAGTCCGCTCTGTCATTAGGGAAGTATTAACCTATTGGAAGCAGGAGATTTTAATGCCAAGCTAGGGGATGCATCGGCTCTTATTGAGTCCCAGCCATTGGATTGGTTTTATCAACCTTTTAGTAGGGATTGTGATGCCAGAGGTTTACTTCTGTTTTAGCTAGTAATAATCTGTATAATGCTTTTAATTTTCTTGATCAAGATGTAACTAATTTTTCCACATTCACTGGAAATGGACAGTGCTCCTTTATCAATTATGTCTTTGTTTCCAGAGACACGTCTACAATAGTGGCCGAAGGTGGTGTTATTTCCAATGTCTTTAGTGACCACAATGCTTTACATATATCTGTTAATTATCCTGTGTTGGCCCAACAAGGCACTTTGGTGGGTAATTCTAAAATAAAAGTCAAGGATTACTTGAGCACACTAGTATGGAGGCATGTAGATACCAAACTAGTGTTTGCAAAATTAGTGGTAGATAACCGAATTAATTTTCTCAATTGTCTCTCATTGTAGACCGACAGTTGCTCGGTTGTCTATTCATTTGTGGTCCTGGGAAATGCCATAAGACCAATCCCTACAAAGAAGGCTTGGACCAATGATCAATGATTGGCTTCTTGGTTTGATAAAACCTGTAGGATGCTAAGTAGGAAGTTGCACCAAGCCTTAAGGAAAATCCCAAAGGAAGAGGGCAGAAATAGCCAGTTTTAGAAGAGATTACTCATGGGCACTGAAGACGAGGAATGCTGAAGTAATAAATATGTATTGGGATAAGCTGTTGGAAGCCTGCAATTTGAAAAATTATAGGGCCTTCTGGAACCCGGTCAACAATTATTCTCCAGCTGATGCACCCAATCACGCCTTGGAGTGCTACATTGCTCCAGAGGACTGGGTAAGCCTTTTGAATGAAATGAAAAGAAACTTGATACTTATAGAGCACACAGCTACTCAACTATTGTGTCCCAGTGCTGTAAACCATCATGACAGGCACTGACAGTTTGACTGATCATGGGCTAGGATCATAAACTATTGCTAGAATAGCCATGTTTTCAGTTGGTTCCTAAAGATAAAATGATCCTGAACCTGTTGTAGAGCTACTTGCAGGCTGTTCCATAGCCGAGCGGCTTGCACCTGAAAGGAGAGGCCGCCAATACCGGCTAGGAAAAACTTGGGGGTGAGTGGCTGCTGCTGCGTTGAGGACCTCAATGTTTGGTACGGAATGTAGTACTGGACTCTTTTCTGGATGTTGCAGACACCCTTCCCATGAAGAGCTTTAAAGGTCAGAGCCAACGCTTTAGAATGGATCCTCTTTGGGATAGAGAGCCAATGAAGGGATTTTAGGTGGGGGACATCCACGTTCTAGGCTGAGTAATAGTATTGCCCTAGCCGCAGCGTTCTGGACCACCTGGAGACGCATCAATAAATATTCCAGGAGACCCAGGTACAAAACGTTGCCATAGTCCAGTCTTGATACTATCAAGGACCTGGACCATCGTTTTCCTATGCGCCACTGGAATTAAGGGGAGAAACAGAGCATTTTTAACAAGCCGAAACAAGACCCGGCTACTGCTTGAATCTGGACCTTCATAGATAGATTGTCATCCAGCCCAACCCCTAGGTTCTTAACCACCTTTACTGAAGTGATCAGAGGGTACATGTCTGAGGGCATCAAACATCGCTGGGGTGGAGGCCAAAGAAAATTATCTCCAATTTCTCAGAGTTACAGTTGAGTTGTTTCAGTTGTAGCCAGGAGAACACTTCAGATAGGCACATGTTGATCACATTCCCTCTAAAATCAGCTCCCTTCTCACATGTGAAGAGCAACTGCGTGTCGTCTGCATAGGATACTATTGTTGCTCCATGGCCCGTAACCAAACGCGCAAGGGGAACCATGTACAGATTGAAAAGTGTAGGGCTCAAAATCGAGCCCTGCCGAACCCCGACCTTCATGGGGGGAATAGGGCAGCATAGGGTGGGGACCAGATCATTTTCTAACGATCGTTCAGAAAGGAGGAAAACCACTTGAGTACCATGCCCCCAAGACCGCACTCCTGGAGTCGTTTCAGGGGCCGGTCATGGTGCACGGTATCAAAGGCCACAGATAAGTGTAGTAATATCAGTACGGCCTTACCTCCTCTATCTAAAGTCTCTTTGATAACCTTCGAGACTTCCAGTAATGCAGTTCTGGTGCTAAAATTTGCTCTGAAGCCTGGCTGGCTGTGGTGAAGCACTTGGTTTGCTTCCACATATTCAGTTGTAATGAGGTTCACATATTTTTCTAATACTTTGGAAAAAAAGGGAAGCAAGGATATAGGCCTATAGTTTGAGGCAATCACAGGATACGATCGCAGTTTTTTCAGTAGGGGGATAATCTTAGCATTCTTCTATCTATCTGGAAAATTGTACTGCACTTCCAGTGCATATATGCCCTGGAGGGTAATACCTCTAGGGAAATGCTTCCATGCCAACCCAATTTTGCTGTGGAAATGTCCTTCTCTCTGGAAGAGGTAATTGCAGCCATCCAGCATTGCATAATGCTCCTGGCCCACACGGCGTGCCAGTGGACCTGTACAGGGCCAATATTAACTTTTGGGGCCCCCTGCTTATAAATCTGTTTAACTCCTCCTGTCAGGGTGGGCTACCTGTATTTAAGGAAGGGCATAGACAAGATCCATCTTGCCATAATCCCATTTGCCTCTTAGACTCTTCTGCTAAAATTGTCAGCCGTATCATACTCGAAAAGCTGCAACTTTGGATTAATGAGAGTGATGTCCCCTCTGAGGTCCAGTTTAGATTCTACCCTGGCCTGGGGACTATCGAACAATGCATTAATCTCCACCTCATAGAATGTAAATATGAACTGCTTACGCAACGTGCTATTCACTTTACTTTTATGGATCTGTCTAGCACGTTTAACAGTGTTAACAGATCTAATAGGTGGCACCTCTTGACTGAAATGGGTGTGGAGAAGGGGTTAATACAGTTCCTGAGGGAGCTGCACTTGAATCTCCAGGCCAGGGCGGTGCATGGGGAGGGGTTCAGCAGGGGTGCATGCTTGCACCAATCCTCTTCTTACTGTACATCAATAAGCTAGAGACAGCCCTAGCAGGTTTAGGTGCTGATGTCCCTAAAATCAAAAGGAGGATAGTGCCGACATTACTCTATGACCATGACACTGTTCTACTGGCCAGAACTTCCAACGGGCTGAAGACTCTCATTGACTGTTTCATTGATTTTATGGAGGCTCTCAGCTTGGAAACCAATCAATCTAAAACATGTATGATGGTTAGTGGCCCCAGGACTCTGAAGACTCATACTATTTAGATTAAGGCCCATCAAGTAATTCAGTAATAGGCGGTAGACACAATAATGAAACGCAGACCAGGAGGGAGGGAGGGGGAAGGGTGTGGGGATGTTGTGGAGAGGTAATAGTTTAAATTGCATTTCAATTGTAAATGTCATAGGCAATATTTACCTAGTATCCAGGCAAGCATTATTGGTCGGACATTTGACCAGCCTTTATTCTGCTGAATCATGAGTCGCACTCAATTGTATTACCATATAAGATAGAATATATGTGACGAAGATGTCCCAACAAAAACATAATGAACATGTCATGATGTATTTAATACTGCCATTGCACCATTCTTTGGTGTGCAATACAGTTTGGTAGAAAAATAAAATAAAAAACGGCCAGTAAAGTAGAGTGAGTGCAATCCTTCCCCTATTTAGGCATTTCGCTTGAGGAACATCTTAGCTGGACCGCATGTTTGGCTAGTAGGTGTTCGAGTGGGTCTATTTTTTAAGTTTCGGCATGTATAGAGAACAAGTCCATTCATCTGCATATTGAGATCTATACACACAGATGTGTCCCTGTTTTTACACATAGTGCTGGGATTTGGAGTTGCATAAATGCCGGTAACCTGTAGATAGAAGAAAACAGGATGCTACATAAGCTTTTAGCTGTAACCCCCACCAGTAGTAATTATTACTCCGGTGTTTAATCTGGCCTAATGCCCAGGCATCACTGTGTAGAGCAGCAATTTAAAACTGTTTGGAGTGCACCCAGGGACCTTCGCTGCCATGCTTTTAATATATTCAGGAACCTTTCCAGTCTTGGCAGACCCAGTCTTTTCACTGCTTCTATATCCATCACGAAGGAGGACAAAAGGTGGATTAAGAAAACATTCCTGCTCGAAAGGTCCATGGCAAGGTACCGGTTCCTATCCTCCTCAGATGCCTATAGATAATATATGATGATTGAAATGCATCCTGCATCTGATCCTACCTAATGTGGGGTAATAGCCACTGGGAACGGTCACTCCTCACAAGATTTTGAGTGGGCTCTGTTAAATGGAAACTGTGCTTCCCCTCTTCTACTATATGTCTCTGTCCTTGCAACAAATCAACGGCCCAAATCTTATTGCACTTTCTTTTTTTGTGGGCTTTAATAAATTCACAGAATGAGAGGGACCCACCTTCCAAACCGAGGGGTACTTAGTGGCAGTACCTCTATATATTCACATTTGGTTTGTTATTCTGGAGACCGTGTGTGCTTAGAAGAAACAGATTTTTCTTTGATTGGGACTTTTTTATTAAAAAAAATATCCTGAAGAAGGTGTTTGCCAAGAATTAGTGCCCACCGAAATGCATCGATGCTTTTAAGAGGATACCGTGTTAAATCTGTGGTGACAATTATTTCAAAATACAGCATTCTCATCAATCAACTATAGCTGCTACAATTGATCCGTATATGATTCACTGGTTTTCCTTTGTAATAGGAATATGTTCCAAAAATTTTTCTGTATAGCTTTTTCTGTATAATTTATTCTGTATATTCATGTATTTATGTAAAGACATATGTGTGTTTTTAGCAGTGATTACACCATTTGATAGACTTCATGATCCAAAAAAAACATAATCTGTCTTTCAGTTGATAACTGGAGGAGTTATCCATTTGATATGTACCGTGAATTGTAGGGTGTATTTTAACTATGAATACATTTTTGTAATTTTCTAGATCTTTTTAGATTTCTTTCTTTTTTTTTGCTGCATCCCTGGTGTCCATAGCCATTCCACGTCTGAGAGGCAATGTATGTATGAATGTTGTGCTAAGTGTATATTTGTCCAAAGGCGTTCTTTTGTGACCTTGGTCTTTATTAACTTCAGTCACGTCTGATTTAGAAAGGGCTATTTCTTAAAGCCTGCTGTTACACTCAGTAATTCCTTAATGTTTAAACTGCCATTTTATAGATTGCGTGTATTTAACATTTGTGCTTTGATCTTGCCTCTTTATCTGTAAATTCTGTTTTTAATTGTAATTTTAATTTTATATATCCTTGGCCGATAAAATAATTATTCTGATTCTGTGACCTCAGTGTTCCATCCAGTGTCTGTTGTAGTTCTTCTAAAGTTCAGATTGGCTTGAAAATACGAATACATATTAATAAATTGTTCACTGGGTGTTTACTGCCATGCTCATGTTTTCATGTTTGCAGTGAATTTAGCCTGTGTGACATTTTTCTCTTTGCACTGGCCTTGCAATGCTCACCCATACATTGACTCTGCTTTCCTTTTCCTCTCTTAACCCTTCGACCATTCTCCCTCCACCTCCTGAAATCAGGCCTTCCACACACATTTACAACCTGCTTAGAGTGGTGTCTGTTAAACTCCTTGGAATAAGAATACCTTGTGGGATTCTGCACAGTACTTCTTTCTGTGCCCATATAGCTATTCCCTGTTCTGAGGGGTCTAACTCATAATGCATGCAGTTCTGTAATTACGGGAATCCCTACATGGAATCCCGACCTACTTATAATTAGATAACTACTGTCAAATTGTTTTCAAAAGGTTTATATTGTTATTTTATGTCATTTTAATGTATAACGCGCACGAATCAACTCGGAAGGGCTATCTCGGTATTTCATCATTGCAAAGTAAAATTCTATTTACAAATGTTTTTTAGTGGGAGCTAAACAATGCACATTTTATAATGCTAAATATTGTGCGTGATTTCTTACATTTTTGCTGACATTTTCATGCTTTCTTTAGCTATCACTGCTGCCTAGTACCACATCAGTTAACTCTCTTTGAGTCCTATGAATATGTTTTTCAAAACATGATTGTCTAGTCAGGTATTTTATATTATTTAGAAAACGATCACTGCCTAAATGTTCAGTGGGTCAGCTGATGTGTGTCCGGTTCTGATGATTCATTACCTTTCAAGACCACTAACATCAACAATACATTTTATTGGACATTCAGCACAAGACTATTTTTTCTGTAATAACCTCGATAGGTCACACTCTGTGTTGCTTAGTATGTTCTAACACCCCCCTGGAATGTTAAATATTTAATTACCACATGAGGTTAGAATTGTTTTGTGATCCGAGGCACATTTTAAATCACATTTTCCGTGACTGAATACTTTGATTAAAAAAGCATCACCTTCAATAGACACTAGCCTTGTTCTTAACGTGGTATGACACAGATAATGATAATCTTTTTGGAAAAACGTGTTGGTGTTGTATTGCATCCAATTATGTAATAAATGAAACTAGTATTATAAGCTGCAACAACCGAAGATTAAAATGGTTAAAAGAACTTTGGCTTGCAACCGCGAAAAGAACAAATTATAGTTACTGGATGGCATTTTATTTGATACCCCTTGAATCCCTCATTTTCACATTGCCTGTCCTAGTTCTTTCTTTCTTGCATCACTATTACACATTATCGGACTGTCTTTCTCTCAGTAGTTCTGTCTCTTCTCTTGTTTCTTTCTCAGTCACTGTCTTTTCCATCAAAGTCTTGAAGCATTGGATTAGCACAGTGCCATCCACGTCAAGATAGAAATGGACAACGTTTTTTGCCATTTCTACAGCAAAGTCTTTAAGCATAGGACTAGCACAGTACTGGCCATGCCGAGCTGTAAAATGACAAAAGCCAATTACCACTCCAGGCACACTATTACAACTCTGAATTGGTAAAATGCCAACCAAGCCAACCTGAAATGAGTAAAAGCAACCCCTGACACGGTGTTTCGCTCTACTTAGAGCTCTTCAGAGAGGTATAGCTTTGTGTATATTTATATATATATATATATATATATATATATATATATATATATATATATATATATATATATATATATACCAGCACCACCTCCCATAGGCTTTATTATTATATTGGAGGCGGGCCACGTGAATCCCCTTCCTAGAGAGACAAAAGCACCCTGTGGGTTTCGATACTTAATTGGAGGGTGTGCACAGACCAACCTTCTTGGCCCTGTAGGGCCTCAGGGGCCACCTCCTCCCTGGGACCAGTAGTACAATTTAAAGGGGGAGGGAGGCCACCCACAGCCTCCTTCCCAGGCAGAATTTGGCCTCGGGGACCACCACCTCACCTAGAAGAAGAAATGACTCTGGGGACCGCCATCCCCAGGGTTAGCTCCCAATGTCTTGGGGTGCCCACCCACAGGACATAGCTGTTTGCTTGGTGGGAGCTTTCACAGCTCCTGCCATGTGAGAGCGAACAGTAACTCTGATCCCAGCCGGCGTGTGGAGGAAAACTGCTCCTGCTCGCTGGAAGTGGAATTTTCAACAGTTTTGCTGCCTGCTGTCTTGTGGTTAAGAAAACAGATACAAGAATTGCTCCCACATGCAGGGAGCAACATTATTGACTGCCCCTTATATATGGGAGCAATGACAGCTCTCACTGGAGGCGGGAAGCTGGCATGGACCTCAGGGCATAAAGGCTGCCCCTGCAGTCCTCAACGCTGGAGAATGGATGCCCTGAGTGGCATCCAAGACACCCAGCATGAAAAGGCCAGGCCCTGGGTGATGGGTTCCCGAGGCCAAAATCGATATGGGGAGGGGGTCACCCCCTCGCCTTGAAAATTGTAAAACTAGAGATCATAGTTCTTTCTTTAATTACCTTGAATTCCCAAAATCATTTGTACGGTCAGCTCTTTTGCACACCGCCTTGTATTCCTTAGTAGTTTCTGCTTTTTACCATGAAGATGGACATCTTACCAAAGAGCCCCAAACTTGTTTCCTGATGATTTTGGTGACATGTTATTGATGCTGAGGAATGCGAGGACATCTCCACCAAACAAACAAGCATTTAATTCAAGCTTGGGGACTATAGCTCTGCTGTTAGAGCTGCACAGTGCTACAATGTAAAACTAAGGACACCCAACATCATGCAGCATTGGAATTTAGATGGTCGGTGTCAGTGCCCACTGGCTACTGAGACAGTGTGACAATTGAATACTTCTTAGGAGGGTCTACTCCGGCCTCCTACAGTGCAAGCAGGTAGTGCCACAGCAGTTCTCATAAAGTTTTGGCTGCACTGCTGCTGGGCAAAGGAAGTGCAGCTCACTGCTCACACTGCAGGTGGGGGTATATGATCCCACAACAGACCCAAACCCACCAGCAGCTGAGACAGTGTGTGTGCAGCTCAGCGCTGAGCCAGAATTATTCAGCATTGCCACAGGTGTCAGTCAGTACACAGCATGAGTCATTGTGGCCACGTAGCCCTGCAATTGCTTGATGAGCAACATATGCAATAGAAAACTATATGGTAATAAATGATGCAAAGACCAAAGTAATGGTAATTACAAAAAATACAAGACTTAAATATAAATGGTCATTGGAACAAACCCAATTAGAGCAAGTTGAATCTTACAAATATCTTGGTGTTATATTTAATGACAATGGAAACTTCCTCCCGCAAAACAAGGATATTTACAGAAAAGCAAATGCTTTGGTAGCTGCATTTAGGATCCTACAGAAATCAATAAGTGACTTGTCTTATCGTCCCTTCTTAAAGGTGATTTCAGCAAAACTGCTACCTACTCTGACATACGGCAGTGAGGTACTAAATGGGAAAGATGCAGTAATTATTAATAATGTGGTTGCAAGAATTTATAAAACCCTTTTTTGTTTGCCTAATAATGCTTCACAAGTACAAGTAAGGCTGGAATTTGGGTTAAACAATCAATTATATGTGAGGAAAGGACAAGCTCTTAAAGTGTGGAACCGAATAAGAAACAATCAAGAAAATCAAATGTCCCAGCTACTATGGCATGAAGTAAATGATAATAGAAAACTGCAGGCCTGGACTTATTTTAATGCAGCTTCATGCCTATCTGGGAAACTACAATTACTGAGGAAATTTTTAAAACAATAATCAACAAAATAACTAATCTTTGGGTGCGCTCACGAGACGGCCGTGAACAAAACCGGGCCACTTCATAGACGGAGGCTCTGCCACACATGTTCCTGACACCGGCAACACCCAGCACGCAAAGAGCCACTCCAGCCTGCACAATGGGGAAACCAAAAATCATGCAGAACCTGACTGTACCTGAGACTGCACCGGAGAATCAGCCGAGTACCCGCACATTGGCTAAGCTGGCAACTATAGTCCACCAGATCCATGGGAACTTTTACTGAACTACCTTCCCCCTACCCCTCCTCGCTCTACTCATCTCCACTTTCCTGCTACTGACCTCTGCCTTCACCTGTCCTGGCCCTTAGTCCCCACCCTGTTTAGCTGTGAATTTTCCCTCATCATTTGAGATCTAGCTATTTTGTCTGATGTACGATGGAGCTGCCTGGTTTAGCTATAGGGGAGACAGGTGGGGGATTCCCTCCTTGGACGTCACCTACCCAGTTGGTCTTTAGCCAGACTTCCTTTCGTCTCTCCTGTCGTCTCTTCCCGCATCCTCCCGCTATTTATGTCTCTCCTTCTCTCCTCTCTCAATGTATTGAGACTGAACTATTTTGTCGAATGCCCGATGGAGCTACCTGGTTTAGCTATCCGCATCCTCCCGCTATTTATGTCTCTCCTTCTCTCCTCTCTCAATGTATTGAGACTGAACTATTTTGTCGAATGCCCGATGGAGCTACCTGGTTTAGCTATAGGGGAGATGGGCCGTGGACTCCCTCCTTGGTCGTCACCTACCCAGTCGGCCTTCAGACAGACTTCTTTTCATCTCTCCTTGTTGTCTCTTCCCCTATCCCCCCTTCTCTCCTTCCCTGCCCCCTCCCCTCTACAATCCATTTATTTATTTTGCCCTCCAGGTTTAAATACTTTCCCATTGAGACCTAGCTATTTGGCCAATGCCCAGTGAAGCTACCTGATAGCTATAGAGGAGATGGGTTTTGGGACTTCCCCTCGACCGTCAACTACCCAGCCGGACTTTGGACAGACTTTCCTTTCGTCTTTCTGCTGTATCTTTCTCCTACTCCTTTACCCTTACCCCCTTCCCCTCTACACTTCAATTATCTCGTTTTCTATGTTCTTGTAATTGTTTGTCTAGCAACTGATGTAAATTGGAACTGATGTAATCTTGTAATGTAATTTTTGTGGAACCTCATGTAAAGCGCTCTGATACCTCCGGGTCTAGCCAGCGCTATATAAAACTCTTTAAAATAAATAAATAAAATAAATAAATAAAATAATAAAAGATAAAGATATATTTTGTAAAAAGAGAACATGCATGGCCAATAATAAATGGATTGAAGAAAAAAAAGGTCCAAGAATATTTACAAACATCGTGCTCATTAAAAAACAAACATATCTTTATTAGAGCACGATTCGGCTTACTGCCGGGTTTATGTCCTTTACCTCCATGGAAGAAATCAAAAGAGGATACCCAATGTAGGTTATGTAAATCCGGACAAGAGAATATTATACATTTACTGTGTCTTTGCCCTGAACTAGAAAACAAAAGGAAAATTATACTTAAGGAACTATTTAACGATCGTGGAGTAAGGACATGTAGGCAAGCTTTGATACTATGTCTAAGCTCTGATGATATATCTATGAATTCTGCTGTAGTAACATTTTTGTGGAGAGTTGGAAACAAATTAGAGGAGTATAAATTGAAATCCTTATCTACTGCATTTTAAATATATTGTGTACTGAATTTAATAAAGTATAAGTTAGCATATTTAAAAATGGTATCGATCATATATGTTCTTTTAATCTTTTATATTTGATCATATTTTTGCAACTTTTGTAAAATTTAATTAATCAAACAAACAAAATAAATGGAATTTAAATTATCATGTCGCTCGGGCCCACTTTCAGGGAGGAATTTCGTGTAGCCTCTAGGCCCACCCCACAATCACTTCGCACAAAGATTTTGTCATGGAACGTAGCATGGATGGGCTCCAAATTAGACTGCTCTGATAAGGGCCAATTCTATATCATTCAGGAGACTTGACTTACCATGCAGGCCTACCGTGCTTCTTATTTTCATTTTAGCAAGGAGGCAGTTATGAAGAGCAAGGGCAGACCATCGGGGGGAACTCACAACATGGATTACCACCCTTGGGTGTGTCGCTAAAGAAATTATGATCACCAATAACAACATATTAAGTGTCAGTCTAACATTCCCCCCTTCACTAGTTATTTATGTTTCAATTGCCTATCTCAGGCCACAGGGAACAAATGGGAGTCATCAACCATCGCGACACTGTCATTACACTTAGCATCCAAGCCAGAAGCTGCCTTTAAAATTGTGGTTGGAATTTTAACTACCAATTTGAACCTCTTGACAGCAGCATCAATAACCCCTCGCAGGAAGAAGACAACGTCTGGCTAATCCTTGAAATAACAATTCCACCAATTAAGAAATGCCCCCCCCCCCCTGGCCCTCCAAATCAATGATCTAGCTCTTAACCATCGCATATGTGAACATGTAATTGCAGAACCCCCTCAGAAAGAAATGGGAAACATACTTTCAAACTGATCCATTGTACTAGTTCAATCAACTATATCTTATTGGATGTAGGATTGTGGGGTCATCTTGGAGACATGATAGCAACACTTAGGTACAATAGTGATCAAAACACCCTAGTCCTAATGATGACCCTTCCAGATTATAAGGGGCAACATAACTGACCTGACCCCCTCTACAGCAGGTTACAATTAGATCCCAAATGGCGTAGAATAGTATGGTGTATTATGGTTGCCTCCCAAGAATTGTTAATCCCATTATATAACCTAGTGGAGGTGACCCTTGGAAAGTTGTTTAGCCTAGACCTAGCTATAATGCAGAGTAAGTCTCTGCAGAAAATAGGGGAGTTACATTTACTCCTGTTTGAGGGTCTCAAGTATCATTTCCTGGTGAAAGTTAAGACAATGGAAGGTAGGAGAAAGGCCCTTTCCTGATGTAACTGCTCCTGTAAAAATGCAAAGATTGAACTGGTTGCCTCTATTAAGCAACAGGACAAGAGGTTGATTTCAGCCATGAGGTTCACCTATAAATAAACAAGCATTTGCAATGCAATCGGTCTCGCCTTTGGGACCTTATATGAATTTAGCTATGCAGCACATTAGCCTGGGTGCTGAAACATCTACTGTTCTTTACCATGGTGGAAAGTAAACACCAAACTGAGTGACACGCCAGGTATGGGAACACATGGAGAGAAATATTGGCTTTCAGCTGGAAATAGTAAAGTCCAAAGCTCTGTTTTTAATGTAAAATCAGGGTCTTTGGTGGTCATATCACTGAAAATACAAGATTTGAAAAAATATTATTGTCTACGGGTGCTCATGGACAACAATTTCTATGGACTGTAATCTACAGAATGCTAAAGTGATTTTGGTATTTTACTGACCTCTGCTGGTTGTTTTCTAACAAGAAAGTAGAGGTAGTTGCCAGAAAAATTTAAAAAAAGAAAGTCCCTCAGCAGAAAGCAATTCTGGTATTTTACTGACCTCTACTGGTCATTTTTTATAACGACAGTTAAATAGAGGCAGTTGAACAGAAAACAAGTCCCTAAGCGGAAGCAGACAAGTCCCAGGGCTGATCTCTAGAGCCCACAAACTACATACACATATAAGTATATACTAATATATGAGTTTATACTAAAGTATATACAAGAGGTCTCGAATGCTCGACCTAAAAAGCTATTAATGAAGCTAAGAAGTAGTGGAATCAATGGAGGTGGGCAGACCTCAGGTAAAATGGGCGATCAACGCACCTTCTGGAATCTAGTGGCCACTGGGAGCAGGAAGGGGTACCGCCAGAAGAAAGTAACATAACAGCTGCCGACTGGATAGCACATTTGTCTACCCTTTATTCCTTGACAGAAAGAGAATGAACCCCTGCTTCAGAAGTGATTAACCTCACTGATATAGGGACAAAAATGGCATGCGTAAGTCCTGAGCCCCCAGCTACTACAAATCAGGAAGAGTGCGCTGAAATTAAAAAGATTGTTTCTAACAAAGCACCAGGGATAGATAGGATACCCCGAGATTTGTATCACTCTGGGATTGGCTTTTGGGGCCCATATTCCACACTATTTTTTAACACAATCTTGTGCGGGACTCCACTTGCCTGTACTTGGGCAGGTGCTGAAATCCATCCACAAAAAGGGTTCTCCCCTCTCACCTGCTAACTATAGGCCAACCAGCCTTATCAATAGTACACAAAAGTTGTTTTGCAGAGTTCTCCTAGAACAACTTTGCCAAGATTAGATGTGGTAGGTCTGGTGAAGTAACAGAGCCATTTCCTTTTCTGCAGGGAGTGAACCTAGGTTGCGCCCTTGCCTCGAAACTCTTTACCTTGAATGCAAATGACATAATAGCTTCTTAAATGCCTGTGAGAATGATGCCCCAAGGCTAGCTAGCTTGTAGGTCTCTGGCCTAATGTTTGAAGTGATACGCTTTTATTATCGAAATCGCCGATGGGACTACAGCTCATTTGGGATAGATTTAACAACTTCTGCAGGCACATGGGACTGGACATCAATGTAGCAAAAAACCAAATGCATGGTGTTCAAACCATGTCCAACAGCTAGATCTTATCCATCTCTGAAAGGGATTCTACTGGAACTGGTGCATACAATTGAATACCCTGGGATCACTCTCGCTGAGTAGCTGTAGTGAACCACCCACATTTCCAAGTGTAGACTTAAATTGGGGCATGATATTGGGGGGTTGTTGACAGCACAAAGGGGTTCCCTCTCTATATTAGTCTTACTGGTGATTCAAGTTTATAAACAACAAGCTGGGGGGAGGCTGCTCTTAATGGAGCTGAGTTGTGGGGGCACAAGGATATTGTTGGGCCTTCAGTGGGGCTCACACCAATCTCTGATGGGGCTGGCATTAGACCAGTCCTATATTAGAGCAAGATCTGGGCCACCACTGAATTGCACGCCTATCTAGAAGGGTTGGAAGAAATACTTAGCAAATCAGAGTCCAAAACACTTCCCTAGATTAAGTATGTTGGAGAAACTTTCAAGAAAATGGGGAATGGAGGATTGTTGGAGGATCTAAGGTAGGCATCTGCCCTCTTCTCTAAGGCAGACCTAAAGAGAAATTATGTACAGCACAGATTGAGCACTCTACTATCTACAAACTCACTGGTATTCCTGACTTTCTCCTTCCTTCAGTTGAAGGATGACTATAAAGCAGAGAGGTTTCTTGATGAGATAGAACCTGCATTGGCAAGGAAGCTATATATCCACTTAAGACTCAGGGCTTTGCTGCTGCATTCTTTTACTGCAAGCCGGGTTGGTGCTATCTGTACAACAGAGAGGGGTTGCTTGCCCTACGGCTTGCCTATTGAATCTGTGTTGCATATTCTCTTGCCCTGCTTATAGGTCAGACTTAAATGGCTGATCCCAGCATGGCGCAATATAGGAGTTAAACTGTATCTTGATGCCTATAGGATTCTGCAATCTGACACACAACAGCATATAGTATTTGCAGACTTTAGGTTTCTGTTCTAGATGTGGCGAGTGAGGCATAAACTTTGCCCTCGGTTAGCCAATTCTTGTGAGGGAGAGGCAGCTATGGAAGTGGTGATTTGCTGGCCCAACTATTTTCTGTGTCTGTGCTGATAGTACTGTCCATCTCTACTATTCTCCCTTTTAATTCCCCCTCTCCTTCTGCAAATGTTGCACTCTAAGAACACTGGGAATTAATTACACCTTATGCCTACTGAGATAAAAGTTGTTTTGTTCCTGATCGGTGTAACTCACCTCTTGCCTAAACCTGTACACGGTAGTGGTAGTTAGGTGTCAATCAGCTTGTTTTATTTCTACTAATTCCAACCACTTTTACTGTATTGCAATTGCTTATTTTAACAGACTGTTTTATGTTGTATTTTACATGTATGTAGGTAGAGTTTTATTGTCTTTGTACTGCACATTTTATTTATCTGTTCTTTCATGTCTGATATGCCAAAATAAAGATGTTTTGATTGATTGATTGAATTAATAGAACCTTAGAAATTGGCTGAAAAAAACAAAGGTGACAGGCATTTTATAGCTAGGGAATAGAATTAAAAAAAACCTTAGGACATTCCCTACAAAAGCCAAAGGTTACACGGACGTTATGGTTTGGCTCAGAATACACTTGTACAAACCCATAGAAATTCAGCGGTTGTAGTTAACTTAGCTACCTATAACTGACAATGCATTGCTTATGGCCTCACATCTTACATTACTCATGACATGGTCAGTGACATTACTGGTGACATCACTCATGACATCTCAAATTAAATCACTGATGGTATCATCCAGTGAGAACATTTGTTTTGTAAATGTTCTGAGACTTAAAGATACATACTAAGCTACTACTAAGTAACATTAATTTACTTTATGTACTACTAATGAGCAATACTACTTCTAACATATATTATGTGAGTGAGTAAGTGTGTATCTGTGTGTGAGTGTCTGTCTGAGTGTCTGTACGGGTGTATGAATGGTTGTGTGAGTAGGTGTGTGAGTGTGTGAGTGAGTGTATGAGTGATTGTGTATGGGTGTGGGTGAGTGTGTGTGTGGGTCTAAGGGTTTGTAACTCGATGTGTGAGTGGATGTGTGGGTAAGTGAGTGGCTGTTTGGTTACATGAGTTGGTGTGTGAATGGCTGTATTGGAGAGTGCGTGTCTGTGTGAGTGGCTGTATCGGTGAGTGAGTGGGTGTATGAGAGGCTCTATGATGTGTGAATACATATGTAAGTTGTTGTGTGAGTGGCTGCATGGGTTAATAAGTGGGTATCTGAGTAGCTGCATGGGTGAGTGTGTGGCTCTGTGAGTGGCTGTATGGGTGAGTGGGTGGTTGTTTAAGTGGCTCTATGGATGGGTGAGTGGGTGTGTGAGTAGTTGTATGGCTCTGTGAATGGATATGTGAGTTGTTGTGTAGGTGTGTGAGTGGGTGTATGAGAGACAGTATGGGGTGGGTGTGAGTGGGTGTATGAGTGATTGTGTGAATGTGAAATCTGAGCCAACCATAACACCTCTATAACCTTTATTTTATCAGTGAATTTCTAAGGATTTCTTAATTATATTTCCTAACTATAACATCCCTATATCCCTGTAACCTTTGTTTTTTTCAGTGAGGTTCTGTTTTTTTAATGTTTTTTCCAACTATAATGTCCCTGTAACCTTTTTTATTTCAATGAATATATTCACTGAAAAAGAATATATATATATATATGTAACTATCATGCAACAACAGTGATTTCACAAGAAAAACGGAGCATTCACGAAAATTAAACTGATGACATTGGCTTTAATGCTTGGAATTAAAAACGTTGCAAGAACTGCTGAGGAGAACAGATGGTTTTAAATTACTTTTTCAAAAGGTGTTTAGTAAATGTGAAAATGGTGATATTTTACATTTGAAAGGGCTATGAGAAAGAGTGTGACTCTTCTATGTTTATGTAATTTACTGCACCAGTGGAGAGCATTTAAAATTGCAAAAAAACGGTTGTTTCACTTTAGTTTGACAAAGGCTGGGAGAACAGCCGAAACACTTTTTTGTCCTGTGAACAAGTGTGATCTGTGAATAAATGGAAATGCCCCTAAGAATCGAGTGCGGGCCTTCTCTTTATGTGTGGAAATGTCTTTTGACATTTACTACTCCTAAATACCCTTTGTGAATAAGGAAAGTCGTAAAGTAAGGATTTTGTCCCAGTTAAACTTAAGTTTTGATCTTAAGTTTAACTTGCCCAGATTCTGCTTTCCACATATGTAGTTTAAAAAAATAGACAACTCTATAAAAGAGAAATCAAGCTTTTATCAGTGCTCCGTGAGGCATTTAGTTTCATCTGCTTGATCAGATATGAGTTAGGAAATTTGGGGAATACCATTGATCTTCCTGTGCTTCTTCCCCTATGCAGCCATTAGAAAACCACGCAGTCACAATATCCTAGCTGAGTGTTTCGGCCCATGCATGTGTTGGCAACAATCTATTTTCAGAATGTCTCATCTACTTTGAAGATTTAGTGGGTATTATTTATAAACTTATTTGTGATTCACTCTTCTAAGAGAAACATTTTGGTTGGAAAATATGTATGTAGGAAAATGCCTCTTTTTGAATGATCACCCTCATTTCTCAGGCCTGAAGCTGCTGTTGTTTTGACTGTGACCTGAGACTCCACAAACCAGGCTCCAGTGCATGTTCTCTGACCACTAATACATGTCAAAATTGGCTTTGCTCCCAATTAGCATATTTTAATTACCTGTAAGCCACATGTACGAAGGCCTACAACTAAAGCCTGTCTGTGCAGTGTTAAAACTGTAAATTCAAACTGTCAAATTAATAGACATGAACTCTCTTTTCAAACATTATTATCATAGATCTAATGCCAAATAAGGCAGGGTGCATGGTGTTTAAAGGTAGGATATGTAAACGTTTAATAATAAACATGTCCTCACAGTAATAAGGCCTTAAAAGAGAGAGGCAATACTAAAAGTCATAATGTCATAAAGTCATAAAGTCATAATGTTATTCCAAAAAGGCACCAGCTAGAAAGTTAATTCTTGGACCTTTACAAATATTTATTACAAAGCCCAGTAATTGTTAAAGTTTGATTTGTACTAAATATTTTACAAAAGGTGTTTCTAAGAAGTTACCTTTTGCCTGCCTAAAGTCTCTAAAAGTGCATGTACATGAACTAGCAACTGTCACTCAGAAATTGTATAGCTTCTTTATGAGGTGTGAACTTGCTCCCAGACCTGAAACAAAAGCCTTGGGCGTGGGGAGGTGTTCTGTTTCTCTGACAGGATGACCATAGGAACAGTACTCCGGATCTTAATTAACTTCAACGAGGCCTACCTAGTCCAAGGCAGATGTAACTAACATCAGGTATGCCCCATCCTTTGTTCCCCTAACCAGCCAGGTACCAATCCCAGTGGAAAAGGAGCTGACCCCAGAACCAATTTTAGTGACCACAGAGGAGGGGTTGAACATTTCCTTGCTCACATCCCTAGGGTGGGCACAGGAGCTCTGCAGAGGAGAAGAAAGGTTCTACCATGTTGGATCTAGATAGAAAGTGGCACTCTGGGATTGTTTGCAGTTGGACACACAGGAACTGCTAAAATGATGGGGTGGGTTACCCCTGGGAACTTTTTCCCTATTGGTTATAGATTGGCCAGGAGTTACCACCTATCCAGAGGATAATGCCAGACATAAACTTGGCACCCTATTCAGACCAAGCTGAACCTGTGGAAGACAGAAGCAGGGCTGCATCTGCTGTTGGGATCTATGAGGAAACCTGAAAGTCTGAACCTGAAAAGAAGTGGCCTCCAAGGGTGAGATGGCTGACCTCCTGCTAAGCTACAATTAAATGAAAGCTGCTAGAAGCTCCCTGCCTGAAAGAGCCCAGCTGACCACTTTCAAATTGACTTGCTCTGGACCCTGCTGGCGGCTTCTGTTGGAGTGAGACCTGATCCCTCAGACGTTGATCATGGGGTCCTGGAACACTTGGCTGGTATAAGGGTATACTCCTCCTACCTAACCATCATACCTGGGGACTTAGAGGCTTTTTGCTAACTTTTTGCATGAAGAACCAACGAAGAACTCGGATCAGCACCCGATCTGCCAACGGTGTATCACTGATGGGACTGACTTTGCCATAGCCCCCACTACCTTCTTCTCTCGAGATGGAATTTGTCAACTCTGAAGCTGTGTACTATTCCCAGCAGCAGTTTCACTAGCACCACTGATGAAGGAGGCCTGCTCAACGCTGAAGACCTCCAGGGAGTGAAAACTTGAACTTCTCCTGCCTAAAACCAATGGTCACTGAAGAGCCAATCTGATTCAAAAATCCATTGCCGCCTTACCTTTTCTCTCAACACCAGTTCCAGTAAAGGCTGTCCACCTCTGGAGGTAACTTTTCCACATGGACCTGGTATTTGTCTAGAACTCGAGCTCAATTGCATTTGTCCTGAAACCTGTGCCTCTTTCAGGTCTATCGAAACATGTGGACCACATTTGGTGCTTTGCACATTTTGGCACTATTTTTTTATTTAAAAAGTAGAAAAAATCATATCTCTTGTTCCCTTTATTTGATGTTTGCCGAATGTATTTATTTTAATTTTTTTTATAAAGTTTTGTATAGCGCGAACAAGACCGTTGGGTATCAGAGCGCTTCAACATGACAATAGAATATGAAAATACAGTAGAGAAGTTCTATAGGTGTCCTTCCTCTCGTGCTAGATGAAAGGAAGGTAACAAGAAGTAAAATAGGTAATGTACAATACCAGAAACACAGTGAATCTACAAAGAACTGAGGTAGGATCGTTAATAAATATATTCTCCTGTATAATAATGTTTTAATGACTTTTTCATAGTTCCTTGTGTTTATTAGGTCCAGGAATAGTATCATGTTGACCGCTCGTATCAATATAGAGTTGGAGAATTCCTAGTTTCTTCCCGAATGTTGTAGAGTAGTCCTCTCTAATTCAGGCTTAGATGATGACCTGTTTATTTATGGCAGGAACTTGCTCATGAAGAAGATCTTTGCTTCCCTCTTAAATGTTGCGGTTTTCGGAATTTTTCTAATGCTCGGAGGGACAGAGTTCCAAATTCTGGGGCTGCTCCGGAAAAAGCTCTGTTGTAGGTTTTCTTCTTCTTTAAGATGGCTGGTCTCAGCATCAGCTCCTTGGCCTTCCTGGCCGGTCTGTTTCTTCCCGATTTTTCAATTTTCTGAGCTAGGTATCTTGGTGTGTTGTAATGAATCGCCTTGTGGGTAATGCATGCCATTTTTAGCTGAATTCTAGCTTCGTAGGGCAGCCAATGTAAGGATTTCAGGTGCGGGGATATATGGTCAAATTTCCTTGTTCCTGAGACCAGTCTTGCTGCTGCGTTGAGACAAGCTTTTAGCGGTGCTATGGAGATTTTTGGTAAGCCTGCTAATGTAGTGCATCCATATTTGATCCTCGAGATAACTAGAGATTGTACTGCTAGTTTTAGATCCGTCTCCGTTAAAAATGCTTTCATTTTTCTTAAAGGTGTTATGTTGTTAAATAAAATATTCTCTATTTTTAAAAATTGGAGTGGGATTTTTATTGTGTTGTGTTTTTGACTTTTTATCTGTTTGCTACTTCTAACTGCTTTACACTTTTATGTTTAGACTATCTACTCTGTGAAATGGCTACCAGGGGCTGAGTTCAGGTTTAAAATACTGAAACCGTTACTGGAACTAACAAGAACATCATTATTATTTGTGGTGACTACTATCTATTTGAACTAATAATCCACATTCTCACAGTGTACAGAGAAATTATGGCACTCTATTGGTGGTGAATGACAGGTTGCTTACAAAGTAGGTAGCGGATAAATATGCCAGTGGCTAAATATGATTAAAAAAGACAAACACTCATCAAGGGAAAGAAGCCAGCTAAGGGAATATACAAGATACTTAAGAGGCATAATATTGTTAGAGCGTTTTTTAGGCTTTATTAAAAATGAATGTGTTTAAATGTAAAAAGTGAAGTGGATAGTCATATTTACTTGTACTAGGCCTAAATAGGTGAAGTAAAACTGCTTGTCAAGTTGACCAATTTCAAAATTGCTGAATTGAATTAAAATGTTGTTTCCTAACCATTCCATGTACATATTTTTCAAATTAATCATAAGTAATATAAAGGTTTATATCAAACTTTGCAAAATGTTTCAATTTACGCAAAGATCGTTGCAACAAATAATTAGAAGATGTTTCTTTAGTGAGGTAATAAAAAGTTCACACAAGAAGATGCTATATTCTTTAGAAAATATGAATGAATATTATGCTAAATGTTTTGAGTTTTGTTATGTAGGTGTCTCAATTTCTACATAAACTATTGCTTAGAGATTTGACATTAGGTTGTTAAAAACATAGTTCAATGTGAGAAAGTAGACTTGGATGAGAAAGCAACCTCCGTGAACCTGAATTAGTTACTACTAAGTTGCAAGTTTGATGATTGCTTTCTGTGGACTATTATATTTTTGATGAGATGACGAAATGTGACCCTGTTCCCATGAAATGAAGAACTTAACAAGTCCCAGTGTTCAACTCTTGAAAAGACCTCTTGTATATTCCCCTCATAACTTAAAATACCAACTGCATAGAAAAGTATACAATGTTAAACATACAATGAAAACAAGGAATTAAAAGAAACAGTGTTTATTGTTTAGTGATTGAACAATTTATTACAAATCATTAAAATAGATGTTAAATAACATCAGTGCAGTGCCATACATTAAAATTGTGTATATTCTAAAAATGTGCCAATACACATGCAGAACAGTTAAAATTACAAAGCTCAAAGTTGTCGACGCATCGTTTCGGTGTTATTGCGATATCACCTTCATCAGGACAAAATTCTATACAAAGAAAACATACAATTAGACACAACAATAAATCTTGTTTAAAAAATATTTATTTTTTCATTTTCTAAGGCACAGTCATATTTTCACAAGTTATCACACTTTATTTTTGACATCAATATACATTCCTAATGTTTGTAAACATGGCATTTGAGTTACATTGGGCTATACATTTGGGTTCAAAAACAAGTGACAAGAAGTCACTATCAGGTAGCTTTAAAAGATAGACCATTATGCATACCTGCGGAAGTTTATTATCCCTCTCGTTTTAATTGGAGGTTGTTTGTGATACCTCAAAGAATAGAGGCTCTGGTCTGACAAATAGTGTGCGAAATTCCTTTCTAAAAAGGACATGAAATGACAAAAAACGGCTATTAATTAAGTGGCCAATTCCAATATTGCGGCTTTTCACTTTACTATCGGGGGCCCACATTTATAACTGGCTATGTCGTATGGTATTACCTGTATATTTCAGGAACTCTGTATTGAGGATAAGGCCAGATGGGGGCCACCGTATTTTAGAGAATAGATGACTACAAGGAAGCACATTTATACATTAGGTGAGGGACCCAATGTGGTCTACTCATGGTTCATTATTCAAGACATAGTCCTTAGCCTGAAAACAGGGTTATGCAGCCCTTACAGCAGCGTGGCTGGATTATTTTAACTTCTACCAGTGGTGAATTTTCATTTGCAGTGCCTCATTCAATTTGACCTGTAATGAATTACAATATTTGTATCTTTTTAAATTATATTGGCGCCCTACCTGGTTCTCAGTGCTCAATGTGCATTGTTTAGCTGTTGCCACACAGTAGTATATATTATGTTGTGGCTCCCTGCTTCATTCTATTTAAAAGACTATTATCGGGTGCGACATTACTTTTATCGATTCGCTCCTTATATTTAGTGTTAACACAGTGGTACATTGATTACATGGTTTAATATCTCCAATGAAGGAGAAAGTATCGTACCGCTGCTCAGGGGGACATACTGATGCTTTTATATATGCTTTGATTAAAATATCACTAGCGACTCCCCATCTAGTATTACTTTGTCTTTTACATTTTTAATCCTAAACTTTTATTGGTTTAGCTGTCTCTCTGCTTAGCTTCATACACTCATGTTCTTTACTCATTTTTTGAACATCAAAGAAATCGCTGTTGTTAGCGTGTCGATTGTTGTAGACGACATTACGTTTAATCATAGACGTTATGTCATTTTGTATCGATAACGTTACTCACTCACTCTAGTCTATTCTAATGAGTTTTTTGTTAAAAGATACCATCTAGTATCGTAGTTAAGCCATCAACTCCGGCTAAGTCTACGGAAAGAATTTAAATATGGGGAACAGCAGCGGAGGGACGGTTCTTACCTGGATGTCTTTAATCGGCCTCCCTGCACCCCTCTTGGCCCCTCGCGATGTCGATCCGATAACAGCTTTTAGCTCACATTTGGTTGTTGGTTATTTAAAGGAATTATCGCGGTAATTTTAAGTGTGTTCTTGCGAGAAAACCGCATTTATATGACGTCACTGATATGTGACGAGCGCCACTCGAACTACAAATGTAGTTTTGGAATATGTCGCCTTCAAGTTATTATCACAGCGCATAACAAAGATAAACATACCACCATACAATGCGAGCATTTATTAAGGAAGCACAGTTTTATGTTTGAATACAATCATGTATTTAAAACACCACTTAGGGTATATTTGTGTAATATATTTGGCGCTATGCGTATCGGTAGTTTTTAAGCGTGTTCTAACGAGACAAACTCATTTATGCGACGTCACTGATATGTGACGCGCCTCTCTCGAACTACAAATGTAGTTTTTATGGTATATGCCGCCTTCATGTTGTTATCACAGCGCATTGCAAACGTTTATTAAGGAAGCACCGTTTAGTGTTTGAATACATTCATATATTTAAGACACCACTTAGGGTATGTTTGTATAATATATATCGCGCTATGGGTATCATTAATGACCCACCTAATACTACATGAGGCAGCGCTTTTCAGGCTACTACTGCTTGATGTTTGGGCGCTGTTAAGCCCCGATGTTAACACCATTGGTGATGTGTTTACAGAGTATATAGTAATATAGGTGGTCTCTATTAGTCAGTATTATTTCCTCCTATCTATATTACTTGTTCACAAGATGTCTACATTAAGAAACTCTTGTAATGTATTAATACATTAGTAATTTGGTGACTACGCTCAGAAACTGTTTTATTCTTCATCCTCAATCTAATCACAATCCAGATGTTAACACTATTACTAATGTGTTTACAGAATATATAGTAATACTGGTGATCACTATTGATTAATATTATGTCCTCGTGTATATATAGTACTTGTAGAAAAATGTCTACACTAAATTACTATTGTTATGTATTTATACAATTATTGTGCTTAGTAATTTGGTGACTCCACTGAAGGACTTTTTTATTTATCACCAATCTTGCTATATAGAATTACATTTTGGGCCCTGACCTATTTTCCAACTTAAAACTCCCATGAGGTATATATCTGATCTAGTGTTTTATTAAAACAGATTTGATAATCTCCATCATCTTATAGGATCCGTTCCTAGTCTTCTCTGGTATTTAGTCCTTCTCTTACTGAGTTAAATCTAGACATAAAAAATTGTTCACGTTTTTTTCGTTTAATGTCGGTATTACCTCCTCTACTGTTGTGCGTTGTCAGTTCTAAACCTCACCAACGTATGTCATCAATACTGTGTCTTGCTGTTTTCCAGTGGTCTGTTAGAGGTGCACCTGTTTTATTGCAACAAATGGCAGATTTGTGCTCATTAATTCCTAAACGGATTTCGCGGTTTGTCTCTCCTATATATATATAACCACAGGGGCATTTTATCAAATACACCATGTTTTTAGATCTACAATTCATGAATGATTTCACTCTATGTTTTGATCTCTTATGTTCTACACATTCACCTTTGATTATATTTGAACAATTTGAGCAAAAACTGCAGGGAAACGTCCCTACAGGGAGTGGGTTTTTATCGATGGTCAATTGAGTCCTCTTATTATCTTCCCTATCGGTATGGACTAGACTATTTCTGATGGTACGGTTGCGTCTGAAAGCAAACATCAGTTTTGGAACTTTTTCTTTATTCTTTTTTGTCACTAGATTCCAATTGCGATTTATTATGTTTTTAATCTTGTTACTTACTCCACTGTAATTACTCACAAATACTAGCCGTTTATCCGTTTGATTTTCTTTAGCTTTCTCTTGAAAAAGATTCTCTCTGTTAAAATACTTTGCTCTTTTAAAGGCTTGTTTCACCATCTGTTTTGGATATCCTCTATTTACCAATTTTGCCGTTAAAACCTCTGCATGTTTTAAAAAATCACTGTTCTGAGAGCAATTCCGTTTCAGTCTTAGAAACTGTCCGAAAGGAATATTATTTTTCTGACAAGGTGGGTGGTGGCTCTTGTAATGGAGCATAGTTTTTCTGTCCGTTTTTTTAGTAAACAATTCTACTTGTAAGATGCCTTCATCGTGTTTGATTATTATATCTAAAAATTCACATTTTTGTTGATCATAGTGACTTGTGAATTTGAGATTCTTATCACCTAAGTTTAACCAAGAGATAAAATCTTCTAAAATGTCTAATGGTCCAGTCCAAATGAAAAAAATGTCATCTATATATCGAGACCAAACTGAAATGTTTTCAAAAACAGGAGCAATGTGCGTCTCTTCAAATTGTGCCACGTAAAGACATGCCAGACTGGGAGCACAGGTGGCTCCCATGCTGGTACCCTTGGTTTGTTTGAAAAATTCTTTGTTAAATAAAAAATTATTATTTTTCAAAACAGTGGTTACGCAGTCAATAATAAATGATTTGTGAGGGGTCGGGTCATTGTCACTTTCGCAAAGGAGAGTTTTAACCATATCTATGTGCTGTCTTGAGGTATGTTCGTGTATAACGCCTCTATATCTAGTGTTACTAGATACGCCTTCTGTTTGATTACATGCGATTGCAGGAAGATGTCAGCATATTTACTCAGGGGCTCTGTTAGTGATCCTATACTTGACACTATGGGTCTCATTGGTGGATCTGTGGGATTCTTGTGGACTTATTGAAGTCCGTACAGTGCTGGCACTGTGGGGTTAGTGTTAAGTAAAAATCTGTATTCCTCATCACAAATTATATCGTCATCTTTTGCGAAGTCTAACATTCTTTTGATCTTCCTCTGGAGAGCAGACCAATCCTTCCTACTTGATTTATGGTAATGTTCTTGTTTAAGAGTGATGTCATTTTATCATTGTATTGTGTAGTCGACATTACCACAATACTACCGCCTTTATCTGCCGGTTTGATCGTTAGCACCTGGCAGTTCTCCAGTTTAGTAAGGGCCTCTTTTTCTTCTTTATTCAAATTAAAGCCTATCCAGGTTTTTTGGTCCAGTACGTCAGAGACACTTTTAGTTACAGCTATTTCAAAGGCGTCAAGCTCTTTGTTGACTTGTCCATTCTGTGGAGTCCAGGTGAATTTAGGTTTAAGACCTGATTTGTTGAGTGACAAGGCCCTGTCTTTGTCCTCAAAAAATGACACAAATCTAACTTTTCTAAAGAAAGTTTGAAGGTCCCTTTCCAGGCTAAATCTATCAACTGGGGATACAATCCCATATCCTAACCCTTTCTCAAGCAGTTTTATTTCTATCGGTAACAGTTCTGTATCTGAAAGATTAATCGCAGAGGCCTTGTTTAAATGTCCCAGGTTTTCTGACTCCTGGTGTAGGGTCTCTGTTGATACTGAGGTTGAGGCAAATATTTGCCTCTCCCTCTGCCCCTCCCTCTCTGTTGGACAAAGTTCTGTTGTTGTTCTAAAAAAGAGAAGGAGTCCCTGTTTGGGCCTTTTGAAGTGTCATTATCTTTACCGTTGTTTCGGTTGTCACTCTGTATTTCTGGTTCACTGTCAGAGCTAGTGTACGAAGTATCGAAGAATCTAACCTTCTTCTTTTCGTAATTATGTGCCTGGTGTTGTTGCCAGGGTTTATGATATTGGGGCATTTCTCTGGGGCGGTCATAGTAATTTTATTGCAAATATGGATAGATAAGTTCAGGGTTATATTTGGTGACATCTTTTCTTCATTTAGTACTTTTTTTGTTGAATAGATAATCTCTATAGCTGTCAACGTCTTTCTGGATGTCTTCTAATTTTTTAATGGCGTCATCCAGAGCAGTGCTTTCGGTTAATTTCTTTTCAAGATCTTTCAATTCTTGTCTTTCTATTATTAATATATCTGACACTGTCTCTATTATTAAAAGCATTCAATCGCGGCTGCATCGGTTGGCAACAAGGGTCCATTTCTCTATAAATGTATGATTCCCAATAAAAATCCCTGGTTCATTTGTTACCTGAAGTCCCTTAGGGATTATCACATTTTTACAGTAATCAATTAGAAAATCGGAATGTAATTCTGTTCGTATTATCTTTTTCTTAGTATTCCATAAGTTACGCCACTCTTCCTCACCAGTATTGTTAATTTGTATGGATGAGATGTTTTTAGTAGTGCCATTAATTATTTTGTTAAATTGATTCTCGCTATAGCTGAGGGTCTTTATGCCTTCCATATTAGCTACTTACTTCGCTAAGGTGTAAAAAAAAACACCTCCCTCCCCGGTTACCAAACCATGAGTCACAAGTAAAAGAAGAAGGGAGGTCTCCTTATTAATCCACTTTGGGACAAGGAGAATAGAAATGAAGAACTTCTTGTCACTTGTTCTTTAACCCAAATGTATAGCCCAATGTAACTCATATGCCATGTTTACAAACATTAGGAATGTATATTGATGTAGAAAATAAAGTGTGATAACTTGTGAAAACATGACTGTGCCTTAGAAAATGAAAAAATAAATGTTTTTTAAACAAGATTTATTGTTGTGTCTAATTGTATGTTTTCTTTGTATAGAATTTTCGCCCTGATGAAGGTAATATCGCAATAACACCGAAACGCTGCGTCGACAATTTTGAGCTTTGTAATTTTAACTGTTCTGCATGTGCATTGGCACATTTTTAGAATATCCACAATTTTTTATGTATGGCACTGTACTGATGTTATTTAACATCTATTTTAATGATTTGTAATACATTGTTCAATCTCTAAACAACAAACACTGTTTTTTTAATTTGTTGTTTTCATTGTATGTTTAACATTGTATACTTTTGTATGCAGTTGGTATTTTGAGTTATAAGGGGAATATACAAGAGGTCTTTTCAAGAGTTGAACACTGGGACTTGTTAAGTTCTTCATTTCAATTCTCCTTGTCCCAAAGTGGATTAATAAGGAGACCTCCCTTTTTCTTTTATCTGTTCCCATGAAGACATTGAAATCTGATTGGCTGGCGGAAGAAGGAAGATGCAACATGTTACAAAAGTTTAGTTGTGAAGTTTATAATAGTGCATGTTTCTGGAGTAGGTTAACACATTATCCAAGCCCCTTTATTCTCTCATTATTTTATCAATGCACTGTTCCACATTGCTTTAAGACTCTACAGAATTTCAGGAATCTCTCCTCATGAGAAATTCATCTTATTTTAACATTGAGGCTACATTTTTTTGGTAATGATTTCACTCTCTCGAACTGAAAATTCTTTATGGGTTTCCGAATGACAACTTTCTTTTCCCCATTATTAGAATAGGGATTATTTCCATCATGGAACGAACTTAATGCATTTTATTCAAATATTGATTATTGATAAAACTAAATATTGATTTGATGAATTTATATGCTGATTCCAATAAAGATGAGCTACTAAAAGACTATTAATAACTGCTTTAAAACCATATCAAGCTCTCATCATTGACTAAAGAGTAGAAACGAAATGTGGATGCTATTGATACTGTGATGTACAGTACCTGATTAATTCCCACTTACGTCAAAAAAACAGAAAGAGACAGGAGGGATTTCCTTCTGATTGGTTAGTAAATATTTCTTTGTAGAATGATAATTTAATTGATACTTCCTGATGCAACAAAAGTTGTTAGCAGGAGGATGTTGTGACCGATTCTGCCCCTACTCTTAAGGTGAGAGGTGTACTGACAAACTCTTCTATGGCCTCTTTAGTCAAGCACAAAATAGAAATGAACAACTTTATTTTAGATCACGCACCCGTCACCATCTTTGTAACAGAAACTAGGCTCTTGGGGAACTCGGAACATATATTCTTTCAGTCATTCCTTCTGATTACGCCATAATGCGACTTGATAGAGGAGCCCAACGTGGGGGCGGGGATTGCCGTAATTTTCAAGTAGTCCTTCCTTTTCTCATTCACCAAATTAGATATAAAGGGCTGTGAGGCAGTGCTCTTTTCCATGACGTAATATAGCAGTTTCACCTTATCAGGGAAACTCAACTATCGACTGCCAGGTCCAGCCGCTAGCTTTGTGTCATCTTTGGCAGGTCTTACCCACTTTGATTCTGAAATATGCTAATTTTACTGTTGTAAGTGATCTTAATCTCCACTTTAAAGACACTAAGTGCACGGCGGCAGCCGTGTGAACCTCCAACTTGAAGGCCCTCCAGTTATCCCAATTAGTTTTTTTGCCCACTTAAAGAGGTGGTCCCACCCTTGATCTTGTTTTTTCTAACTTAGCTACTATGATTGTGGATATGTCCTTCCCTCTTATATGGTCAGACCATCTGGTGTTACCATTTCAGGTCCCTCTGGGAGGCGCCCACACATTTTATGCCTCTGGTACTCGGGTGAGGTGAAGGAAATGGGCCAAGGTTTCTTCCACTAATCTTACACCTCCGTTGGTATCCAGCAGACCCAATCTTGCTACCAATATTGATACTGCATCACCACAGGTTGATGAGTGGATTACAGGGGCCCCGGACCATATTGCACTTATGGTCGAGAGGGTAGTGCACAGAACTAAACCCATGCGGACTGGTTCAATGAGAATCTAGTGGCACTAAAAAAACAATGCAAATGTGGTGAGCAATTGTGGTGCATGGATTTCGAAGAGACGAGTAAAATCCAGTATCACCTTACTTTAAAATGCATGAAATAAGTGAGATGGGAATTTCACATTACTAAAATTGTAGGGACCTAGAATTCTACACATGAAATCTTCTCCATTGTCAAGTCCTTGTGATATTTGGACTGTGTTTCATGTTACAACCCTCCCTCTGAGGCAGGAGGCAATGCCCTCACCACTTTCTTCCGGGCCAAAGTTACATCTCTATATTGCTCCTTCCCTGAGAAGGCTAGATGTACCCTGTACTTACAGTTTTGGTCTGCTCTAGTTTAAACAGATTGCTCTTAATTAATTAGCTACTTCCCCTGATGCATTCTATCAAATCTGACCCTCCTTTGGATGTGGCCACTCGCGCTATTTGGAAACTGAGAGCTGAGGTATTCACCCTTGTGTTTGGAAATGTTATCAATATCTCTCTTGATTCAGAAGGGGTACCAACTCACTAGAACCATGCCTCACATTTGAAGAAACCCTCATGGGACCACTCAAAGACTGGGAACTCTAGGCCTATTTCTTTGCTCCCCTTTTCGGCAAAAGTATTTTTTTAGGGAACAGGTGTGGATACTAGCTGAAATCGCTGTTAGCATCAGCTGAAGCCATTTTGTTTTGTGGCAGCCATTTTAGTTAGCCATGTGCTCGCCATGTGTTTTCTCCCTCTTCACTGTTGACTGCCCTTGTATTCTGCTTGTGTCATGTGATATAGTTAACTCCATCATCACTGAGCCAGAGCCTTGCACATGCTCAGAAAGATCTGCAGCTGCCAATACCCCTGTTCTAGTATCTAACTGTCAGGCTATTCTTACTGATGTAAGCAGTTTAGTCTCTCCTCCCACTCTGTTGACTAAGTTATTCTTATGTATCCTTATATGTATTTGTGTGTACACTTGTACTGCCTCTTTTTGAGTCTTCCTGCATACTCAGTGGTAAATGGGGTATATGAGACCTGTGATGTTTGTACTCCTTAGACTGCCTCCTATAGTAGCCTGAGAGTAAAGTATTGATGCAGTCTCCCTCATGTTAGGTTAATAAATGCATTATTTTGATATTACAGCTTTCGTGCCAATCTCTTCTTTGTTGGTTTAAGGACCAGATGCATCACTGAACCCCTTAAAAGGTTTTTTATTACTACACAGGGACAACTTGCACAGAACTCAGTCTGGTGTTTGCCCCCAGTACAGCAAAGAGTCTGCACTGTTGCTTGCATCTGAAACCATACTCCATTCTATGGACAGTGGTAACACTACAGCTTTACTGCTACTCGATCTGAGTGCTGCTTTCAACACTGTGTCCCACAGCATTTTGATGGAATGATTGTGGAGCTACTGTGTCAGTTGGAAGTCAATGCAGTGGCTAGCATCCTTTCTGCAGGGTTGCACCTTTCATGTCCTATAGAAGACTAATCATTCAGAAGTTCTACCACTGCACCTGGGGGTGCCACAGGGCTCATCGCTGAGCCCTAGTTTATTTAATCTTTTCATGCGCTCCCTGGCAGATATGATCGAGTGGTATAGTTTTGACATCTTATCATAGTCCGATGATACTCTGATCATTATCCCCCCTGTCTCAGAATGCAGCTATGGCCACAGCCTCTCTGATGACCTGTCTGTCTGAGGTGGCCCTCTGGATGGACCTCAACTGCCTGAAATTAAGTGCTGGCAAAACGGAGATCCTTATCCTTGGTGGTCAGACTTCCATCTGGACTCCTGACTGGTGGCTGTCATCACTTGGCTGTCTTCCTGTTAAGAAACTGAGCATTCTATTTGATGCAGACCTGACGTTTGACAACCAGATCGCTGCCTTGGCCTGCAAGTGTTTCAGGATGTTAAAATCTCTAAAAATTATTATGGGGTTCTTGCCTGAAGCTGCAAGAAAAACAGTAATTCAGGCTGCTCTAATTTCACGGCTGGATTACTGAAATTTATTATATCGTGGAGTCTCCCAAACACCACTTAGGAGACTCCAATGTGTACAAAACTCTGCTGCTCGCCTGTTGCTAAAACTCCCAAGATAGGCTTCAATGTGTATTGCCCTGTGCAAATTGCACTGGCTTAGGCTGGATAAGCGGGTATCTTTCAAAGTCCTTTGTTATTTTTACAGGGCTTTCAACAAAGCTGGGGAGAACTATCTTCACCCCTTCAGTAAACCTTGCCTTCCATCTAGGTGTTTAAGATCCGTAGGACCCTTCTTGGCTGAGGTCCCTGCCTTTAAAAGGGTCCAAATTGGGGGACACTCCTTTAGGGTTCTTGCCTCAAAGTTGTGGAACTGCCTTCCTTTGAATCTACAAAATTTTAAGACAGAGCTCTCCTTTCGCAAAAATCTCAAAACTTGTTTTTGTAGGTAGTGTCCTGCTTCAATCCTTGTCTCACTTGATAGCTGTTGCCTTGGTTAGCGCTGGAACACTACTTTTGGAAGTAGCCATGCACTTTACAAATTGTTTATTATTATTATTAGGATAGTATATGTTATGGGAAATAGGAGCTATAATTAATTGCCCTAATTTACAGATATGTCCCATATCCCAAATTTGAAGATTGACAGAGTGCAGTTTTGGGGGGGCGTGGCTTGGACGCCGATCGGGATGGCGGCGTGAGCTCGCAGCTCCGCGCGGAATCCCGCTAATTCTCCTGTTTTCGGGACCCTAGGCGACCCGAAGACGACGTTCCTGCCCTCTGAAGTGTAAGGGGACAGCTGGGCACAATCGGAGAGTCGCTGGGGGACTGCTGGCCCCGAGAAGATCGAGAGAAGAGGCGGCCGAGGTGTTGCCGAGGGTGCGAAGAAAATGGCGGCGAGGAGGTCGGACGGCCCCGAACTTCAGCCCTGAGCCAAGTTGTCGCCGAGTGGCAAGAGATCCTGCACTCGGCTGCCCGAGGCACTAGGATCGGCGGTGCTGTGTCCTGAGACCAGGGGACGCTGACCTGATTCGCCCAGGAGCTTGGGGACCTTCGTTGGCCACCGCCCTAAGACTCATCCTTCCCCCTTCGGGCTTCGGAGGGGGGTGACGGAACGGAGCTCGTCTACCTGGCCATTGCTCCTGAGAGCGTCGGTGGGGACATTGCACTGCCCGGTGCCCGGAGACTGGCACGGAACCACGGGCGTCAACGCACAACGGGCGACTGGACCTGTGACGCAGCACCCTGGCATGGCGGCGATCGGAGGGCCGAAGCCCGGGAGTCGCGAGGGGGACTCAGCGAAATCAACTCGGCTGAGCGAGAGTCCCTCCCCGGAGCTTGACCAAGAACAGCGGCTGAACCGGCGTTTGGATGCCATACTTGATGCGATCACCTCCACTAAGGAAGCATTGCACCATGACATTGCCCAAGTGGCCACGGGCCTGGGGCTGCTACGCGCGGATCACGCGAAGCTGGCGGACAGGGTCAAGGACCATGACCAACTGTTGCTGGACCTGAAGCCATCGGTGGTGACCGCGGAGCACAGGATCACGGACATTTTGGCCCGACTGGACTCACTGGAGCGGAGGGCAGAGGATGCCGAAGGCCGCAATAGACGGAACAACGTGCGGGTCGTAGGCCTGCCGGAACGGATTGAGGGGGAGGATGCGGTGGCCTATATGGAGAACTGGTTCCGCACTGTGGTAGCGCCGGAGGGGCTTACTCCTTTTTTCACCCTGGAGCGAGCTCACCGGGTGCCTGCTCGCCCGCCGGGGCTTGGCCGCCCCCCCCGACCGATGGTGGTGCGGCTCCTCCACTACAAGGACCGGGATCTCCTCATCCAGCGGGCCAGGATGTCGGGCCCGTATGAGGTGGAGAACAGTAAGGTTACGATCTTCCCGGACTACACTCAAGCGGTCCAGAAGAACAGGGCATCGTTCCTCGCGGTGAAGAAGGAGCTCAGGGAGGAAGGCATCCAGTACTCCTTGCTCTACCCGGCTAAGCTGCGGATCATAATGGATGGCTCCACGCACTTTTTTCAGACTCCGGATGAAGTTTGGCAATGGCTGGAGTCATATAGAGCGGGGACGGACAGATCGCATAAAAGTAGGCGAGACCAACCCAAGCAGCCCCGGGTGAGGCAGTCACAACGCATCAGATCCCGCAACAGGCGCCAGCGGGAGAAACGGGAGGCTCAAATGGCGGCGGAGAAGAGGGATGCGCTCGCAGCGACGGCGGCCATTACAGGGTCGCAACAGAACAGTGAACGGGCAGAAACGGACTCGGGAGGGGAAGGCAGCAGGACGGGAGAGGAACTTTCAGAGGCGGAAAGCTCGAAGGGGCCGATAGTGACCCCACAGACATCGGATGGTATTTTCTGCGGCTGAGATAGAATTGGGACTAGATCGAGACTTCATGGTAGGGTGGTATCCTGTTGATGGAGGGCGGGTTGCCGGGAGGGGGAGCTGTGTGCTTCGGAGGGGATGAAGGCGCGGGGCGCGGGCTCCGCTTGCTGGGGTGGGCGGTGACTCACCCCCCTTGGGCCCTTAAGGCCGACTGTGGTGGAGACCACAGGGTAAGAGTGCGAGAAGTTGGTTCAAGGTTTGGATGGGGGCGGCCATTGGGTTCGTGTGCTCTGTCCTGGGGAGTGGGGTTTGGGAAGTTTTTCAGTTTTGGGAATGTTCGGGGGGGGCAACTGCATTGGGGGGGCTATGAACCTTCGTTATTTGAATCGGACTGTACGAAGTTGGAATGGGGACATTACCTAATTTGAAATGCCTGACGTGGAATGTCCGGGGGCTGCGGACTATGGTGAAACGCCACAAAGTACATGCATATCTTGTACGCAGGGGGGTTCAGATTGCTATGCTCCAGGAGACTCATCTCACCAAAAAAGAGTGTGCTGCCTTGCAGAAAAGATGGCGGGGCCAGGTGTTTGGCACCACTTACTCAGCGTATGCCAGGGGGGTGTTGATCTGGGTGAGGGCGGGGATACCCTTTCAAGTGCTGAATCAAGTAGTGGATCCGGATGGCCGGTTTGTGGCGGTGGAGGGGAGGTTATATGGACGGGATGTGGTTTTCTGCTGTGTCTATGCACCGAACACTGACCAAGCTCGATACTTTGATAGCCTCTCTGGGTCCTTGGCCTCTTTCCTGGCGGGTCCGCTAGTGTTAGGGGGGGACTTTAATTCGATCACGGATGTAGCTCTGGATAGGTCCCATCCCCCCCTGGTGGACTCCCCGGTGCGCAGGCTGGCCGCGCACAGGAAGGACTGGCAGGAACGATGGGGGTTGCTGGATGTCTGGAGGGAGCGGCACAGGGGAGCCAGGGACTATTCCTTTTATTCTGCTCTCCATGATCTGCATGTCAGGATTGATTCGGTGCTCTGCGGTGGATCCCTAGCCCCATTGATTTCCCACGCGGAGTACCTGGCTAGGACTATCTCCGATCATAACCCCCTATTGGTACACATTCAGTGGCAGAGAGAGCGCTCAGTGATACCAACATGGCGGCTTCGGCCGGAGACGCTTGAGGATTCTGTGTTCAGCGACGCGGTTCGGCAAGGCATTGATAGCTATTTCGGAGTGAATGAGGGCACGGCTACGAGTAGGTCCACTGAATGGGATGCAATGAAAGTGGTGGTGAGAGGGGTGTGTTTGGGTAGGTTCTCGAATGCTCGCACGACTGTGTTGAACGACCTAATGAAAGCGGAAGAAACTTTGAGGGACTTGGAGCGCCGCAGGCCGGCTAGGCCAGATTTACAGGCCCAGTTATTGGAAGCGAAGGAAGTGGTTGCCACCGAGACGGAACGTTTAAGGTGTTATGACTACAGGCAGGATATCATCAGGGCACATGCAGAAAGGGACAAGGTGGGTACCCTCTTGGCCAGACTAGCTAACCCGGAACTTAGGGGCTGCCCGATCCTCAGCATTAATAATGCGCAGAGAGAAATGGTGTACTCCCAGGCTGCGGTATTGGAACGTTTTAGGGGGTATTATGAGGAATTATACCAGAGTCAGCTGGGAGTGGGGGTTCAGGACATTGCGGAATACCTGGGGGAGAGGCAGCTTCCGGTCCTGGACGAGGAGGACGCGAAGGAGCTGGGTAGCCCGATCACGCTCACGGAAATACGGGTGGCCATCAAACATATGGCCCGCAACAAGACGCCCGGGGTGGACGGACTGCCGATTGAATTTTATCAACAGTATGTGGACAGCTTGGCTCCCAGGCTGCTGGTGGTATATACAGAAGCTTTCGAGGCGGGGGTATTGCCTGGGTCCATGCGGGAGGCCTTGATTGTACCGCTCCTTAAGCCTGGCCGGGATGCCGCGGATGTGAGGTCTTATCGCCCGCTATCCATGCTGACGGTAGATTATAAGATCCTGAGCCGAATCCTAGCCACCAGGCTGGCCCCACACATGACGGGCCTGGTACACAAGGACCAGGCCGGGTTTATACCCACGAGGAGCACGGCGCTGAATATCCGCCGCCTGGTGGGAATAATGGACGCCATCTTGGACGGGGAGGGAGCTCCGGCGGTCCTGTCTGTGGACATCGAGAAGGCCTTTGATAGTTTGGAATGGTCTTTTCTGGATGGAGTGTTAGAGAGGTTTGGCATGGGCGAGGGGTTCCGAAGGTGGACGAGGGTCTTATATACCTCAGCAATGGCGAGAGTGCGTTTGGGCGGCCTGGTGTCAGCGGCATACCCGGTGGGCAGGGGCACACGACAGGGATGTTCTCTCTCCCCCCTATTGTTTGCTCTGGCGATGGAACCCTTGGCGGTCCATGCGAGGACAGGTGACAGGTACGCGGGGATAGTCAGCGGCGGGCAGTGGCATTATATATCGCTATATGCGGATGACTTGCTCCTGTACCTGGCTGACACCTCGGGGGCGTTGGTCGGAGCGATGGATCTGTTGTCTGAGTTCGGCCGGCTGTCGGGCCTTAAGGTCAATAGGGCGAAGACTTGTGTGTTCCCGCTGCGAGCGGGATCGCCAGTCCCTGGCAGCGATTTGGGTGTGGTATGGGAGCCCTCTTGCATCACCTATTTGGGTGTTCGCATCTACCACGCGACTGCGGACCTATTGGAGGGCAACATTGGTCGCTGTGTCCGGGCACTGCGGGGCAGCTTGTCTTTCTGGTCGACCCTCCCGCTGACGGTTCTGGGTAGGATTGCACTGTTGAAAATGGTGGCGCTCCCCCGCTTCCTCTATTATTTCCGAACGCTGCCTGTTTGGATTCCCCAGGGGGTATTTAGAGACCTGCGGTCAATGATAATTGGCTTCCTATGGGGGCACGGCCGCCGTAGAGTGGCCCTGAGCACGCTACTTCGCCCCAAGCTAGAAGGGGGCATGGCTGTGCCCGACCTCGAGCTGTATTATCTTGCGGCGCAGTTGCAGGTCCTTACACAGAACGTAGCTAGGGTGTTTCGGGGCCCAGAGGAGGACCGGGATCGGGGGATACAACGCCACGTGCTGTCCTACATCATCATGCAACAGAGGCTCGAGTTACGGGCCCTCACCATGGAAGAGCGGACGCTCCGGCTGTGCTGGCAGAGGAGCCTTCGGAGAGCGAGGGCATCGCGGCCTTATGCACCGGAGATCCCGATCGGAATGCTGACGGCTTTGCCGCACGGGGGAGATTGGTCCCCGTTGCTGGATTGGGAAGAGGCGGGACTGCAGGTAGTGGGCGACTTGTACATAGACGGGGCTTTGGCGCCGTTCGAAGTGCTCCGGGACCAGTTCGGGCTGCCTGATGGGGGTTTCCTACTACACGCGGCAGTGGTGGCTGCCATACAGAAGCACTGGAAAGGGGGGCTCATGGAACCCACAACGACTATGGCGTGCCAATATGTGGTGATGGCGGCTGGTACGTTCAAAGCTGTGACGTGCCTCCATAATAGGATGCTGAATGAGGGACTGGAACCACTCCAAGGGCTCAAGGCTAAATGGGAGGTGAGCGTAGGCCGACCCATACCGGATACGGCATGGGGCCACATCCTGCGGCGCACGTGGAAGGGCACGAGAAATGCGCGCTTTCAGCAGGTACATTTCTATGTGCTTCATAGGGCTTATTTAACTCCTGAGAAATTACAGCGGTACTTTCAGGTGCCGGATGCCCGATGCCCACGGTGTTCGTCTCTGGGAGCGGACATGGACCATCTGTTTTGGGGGTGCTCACACCTGGGGACCTATTGGGCGGAGGTAGGGGAACTCCTGAATGAAGTGACTGACAGGGAGGTGGAATTCGATATGGCGGCGTGCCTGCTGCTCTGGTTCCCGCATACTAAACACACCAAGGTGACAAGCAAATTCATAGACCTGGGTCTGATATTAGCGCAGAGGGAAATATCGTGGCATTGGAAGTCCAGGGGGGGACCCTCACTGCGTAGATGGAAGAATGAACTGCTGCGGTGGTCTGACTGCGAGAGTGTGCTCCGGATGAAGCAGGCTGTCAAGATGGGGAATGAGAAGGCATTGGATGCGGCGCGTGCATGGGAGTTAGTGGTACAAGCTTTGCGTGATTCTTTGGTAGAGGATGAGGATGGTGAGAACTAAGCCGATGGACACCGCGGGGCGAACACAGAAGTACTGTACCACGCACTGTAGTGGATCCATCCAATTCGACAGGACGAGGCACACACCTTAGCAGTTGCCAGGGGAGGGGGGGCTTTGGGGAGGCTGGTTAACGGGAGTTTGGGGTGGGCCGGAAGCCATTAGATGGTCGCTCATTAGGGCACCTTGGATCTACTAGGACGGTGGGCACTGTGTGGAGTGTGGAATGGCTGGGGAGTGCGGCCAGGTGTGATAACCCATAGCGCCTAGGACAGGTCCCGACAAGGGCGGTACCACTGATTATCACTGGGATGGCTGACGGGAGTGATGTTGTGGGTGGGGGGGTAAAAGCAGATACGCAAAACGACATTTCATCCATGGTCCCTGTGGGACGTGCACCGTGATGTTTTCCTATTGAACGGAGTAATATGCCGCCCGGCCTCCGGGATGCGGGCTGAATGGCTGTGTACGACTGGGATTTCTTATTGGACGGGGGGATATCACGAGTGAACTGGCTGATTAATTGTATCCTGTGGTTTATAATTCTGCAATAAAAATATATTAAAAAAAAAAAAAGACAGAGTGCAGTTTTGTATGAAGAATTGGAGGTGTGAGTATCAATGGGGTTATGCATCACAAATTGTCTTACTCTTGTATTTTTGCTGATAAAGATTTGTAGTATGCATGTGAAATAAGGTTGGTGATGTTTATGTGCTTATTGTTAAGAAGTTGAAGAGGTTATCAGACTCTGAAGCAGTCTAAGATCCCGTATTATCTACAAATCGTTAAATAAATAAATAAATAAAATAAATAAATATTACTGAGATAAGTGTGGAATACACCATTGGGTTTTCTTGTCTGCTGATGTTTTGTGCTGCTGGTCATGAGGTAACGCTGACTGGACAATTGAGATAGGGACTATGCCTATTTGTTGTGATTGTACTAATATTGATTACTGCATTGATTAGGGTGCTTTCCTGCTGGTCAAGATTTGATTTGCATGTCTGAAATGTATTTCTGGCTGGAGAAAAAGTGGGAACGTGTCAAAACCTTAATATTTCAATTGTTGAATTGTTTTTGGTTTACTTTAGAGGAGCAGACAAGGATTTATGTTCTGTTCAAGTAGATTTGTAGAATTGTTTGTATGAGAGAACTCTAAAGCAGGGTGAACTGCTGCAAGGAGTGAGAAGTTGCTTAATTTGTGTCATGCTCGTATAGGTTGGTTGGTGTGAAAAGCCTCGTAGTGATTGGATAGTCTGTGTGCAAAGCCCCACTGTGATTGGGAGATGTGCTTACTGAGAGATTGACCTCTATGCAAAAGCATCAAAACATTGAAGAATTTAACCGCATGCGCGCTAGCCCAATTCCGCTCCTGTGCTGAGTTTTTTAAAACCGCACTTTACGTGACGAGCTGGACTCGTCATCAGCGTGCGAGGAGGCTACGCCATGACGAGCCCAGCTCGTCATGAGCGTGGAAGGGGTTAAATTATGTTATTTTATTCTTGTTGTTGAATAATTCAAAATCATTAAATTCTTTAAAGCTCTTTAAAGCTTTGTGAGAGGAGTTGTTAGAATTCTAGTAAGGAAAGGTGAAGACAGGTACGCCTCCACAATATATGACATAAAATGTGGGATTACATACATGTTTGTAGCTTTGTCAATGTTGCAAGATCACTGAAAATAAGGGTACTTTGAGGTTTCAGCGATAAGGTGCAATTGAACTAAGAATCTTTGACATGCTGAGAGAAGAGTTATACAAAATTAACTCACCACCTAGACCAACACAGTATGAAACGTTAAATGCTTGGGGAAAAACTGCACATGCTACAGAGAAAGATACCCACCAGAAAACTATGAGTCTTTTGGCTGCATCAAATGTTATCAGTGAATGGCTCTTCTATGTGTTAATTAATTAAAGGCCGTCTACATTGCTGCAACAATGGTGACTTTTTAGGGAAAGGCCCCCAAGAGGCAACTTAATTGCTAAACATCGTTTTTTTTAATGATTAATCATATGCATTAAATGAAAAACATAAATAAACAAAGGGGCATAGTGTCCAGCATGTAATGTTCAGATGGTTAAATCCAAGGAAGGAGAAGGAAGTGAAAGTTGGTGCTCATGTGAGAGGGAAAGGAAAGATGAAGATCATCAAAAACATTTGGAAAAGAGCAGTTCAAAACCACTGAAATGTGAGGGATTGTGCGAGTCACCATTGTGGAATGTGCTTATGTAAAACACACTCTTCCAATGAGATGATTTAATCGCTTACCACAGCCGTGCGAATTTCTCTTATTTTTCATTTGCTGTTAGAAAGATTTTTGTCTAGGACCAACTGTTTTCCATATCAATCGATACCCGGGTCCTTTGACTCTACACTGGGTCACCCCATATATTATAGAGGAACACAGGAGCATCTCCTCATCATGGACATTGGTTGGGACTCCATATTCCTTGCTTTTTTGTACATTTTTTAATCACACGAATAGAGAATAATACCATATTGTTCAATATTATTGTAAAACAATTTGGAATGAATGAATGAATGAATGAATGAATGAATGAATGAATGAATGAATGAATGAATGAATGAAAAATATTTGTAGAGCGCACGATGGCCAAACGGCTTCCTGGCGCTGGGAGCTCTGAAGAACCGAACAGACAGGGCCAGGAGGTTTAGCAGGGGTAGGCCAGGGCAAACAGAAAAGTTTTCAGCGCTTTACGGAAATGAGAAAAAATAGGGATCGAACGCATAGAAAGAGGAAGGGAGTTCCAGAACCTGGGAGCAAGAACAGAAAAACGGGTTCCACCAGTGCGAGATTTGTGAAAGCGGGGAACAGTGAGGAGGGCAGAAGATGATGAACGGAGAGTGCGGGCAGGGGTGTGACGGGAAATCAAAGAATTGATGAAAGACGGTGCAGAGTGATCAAGGGCCCGATAAACAAGGCACCCTAGTTTAAACAGAGATCTCTGCAAAATGGGCAACCAGTGAAGGGATTTGAGGACGGGAGTGATGTGATGGGTTTTGGGCAAGTGAAAGATAAGACGGGCGGCCTGATTCTGGATAGCTTGTAAGCGGCGGGTTTCATAGGCAGGGATGCCAGCGAACAAGCTATTGCCATAATCAAGGCGGGAAGTGATAAGGGCAGAAATAATGATTTTAAGGGAGTCAAGAGAAAAGAAACGAGAAATTTTCCGGATCATTCAGAGGGAAAGAAAACAGGAGGACACCGCGGCACTGACCTGGCCATGCATGGACAGGTCCTGTCTGACCTTGATGCCCAAAGTTTTAACAGAGGGAACGGGGGTGGGAGGGGGCCAAGGATGGGAGGCCAGAAAGCAGGGGACCAGGGACTGGATGAGCCGCCAATCAGGACAAGCTCAGTCTTATCTGGGTTGAGCTTGAGGTGATTGGCGCTCCTCCACCCAGAGATAAAGACCATGGTGGAGTATAATTAGCTGGAATAGGACCCTATCTGGCACCAGAGGTAAGTAAAAAAAATGCTTTTAAATGTATGCTGTGTGCATGCTTGCAGGTGAGAGTGTGTTTATGTGAGTGTCAGTGGCGTAACAAAACTTGAGGTGGCGCCCCTGCAAAGTACCTTGGGGGGGCCCCCCTCCGGACTCACTTAGGAGCTCTCAGGCCAAGGTACTGTGCTGAGGCCCCCCCCCTCCCACGCCACTGCAGGGGATGAGGGGGGGGGGAGAGAGTGCGTGAATGTGTGTATTTTTAAGTTTGTGTGTGTGTGAGCTTACATAAAGTTCAAAGGGTGTGTAATGTCACGCTTCTCCTGGCTATTGGTAAACTGATGTTCATGTTTTCTTATTCCTGCACCTTCTCTTCCAGGCTCCGTAACTACAGCCGTTTTATACCGAATTTTGGAGTGACTCCCTACATTGAGACCCTTAAGTCTACCATCAGCAATGTATTTATTTTCTATAATTGTGGAAACGTGGGCACTCGTGATATCCCGACGCTTGTAGCTCTTTCCACTTAATTATTTATGTGAGGAGACCCTAATTTTAACTATTTATATTTCATGTAGCATTAATTGGCTATTTATTTATTTTTAAATGACATAGGATCAAATTCTTATGGAGATCTAGGGTCGTTTTCATGGATCAAAACGCCATAGACAGCAACAGGTGCAAAAACACTTTCACAAATAAGCTTTTTCCCTAAAGAGAACTTTAGGGAAAACTTAACTTGACAGAAGTATTACAGAATGATCTGGTAATATTTTTACCTGCATGTTCTGTCTATCACAGTTCTTCTCACTTGACCATTTTAGCTGGGGAATAGGCTCTCCTTCACTAGCACCGTGTGACCTGCACATTTGAACACTAGTATGCATAATTTTCCCATGATTATTGCCAATGTGTTATGCTTTTATTTTGTCTTCTTAAAAAAACACAGGAAATGTTAATGCATTTAGGGTCTCCTTTCATAAATATTCTTGATGAATGGACTGAAGCCTTAAAATATGTTACAGTTAAGTTAGAGTTTCCATATGAAAGGCTTTTTTTGTTTTTATGATAACTTTGGTGACATTTGACAAATCTATAGAAAACTTTCCCCCAAAAAGTTTAGCCACTTGTATTTCTTCATGAGTTGATCCGTCAAGAAAAAAATGGGGTCCCAATATTGCGATTTTCCTTTGTTCAATACAATAGGAGACAGTGCTATCCAATGCAGAAATAAACGACTGAATAGAATCTCTCCAAATTTAGTAAAAAGTTTGAAATGAACTCAGAAAGTGTGCTTTTGTGTGCTTTAATATCAATATGTTGAGCTATTTGGGAAATACAGTTTAAAAAAGGGCTCGGGTTGGGAAAGAAGTGGTTACTCCTCAGACAAGTTATAGATAAGTTGCACTTCTGTGGTACCAAAATATTTAAAAAATAGACCCTCGGGATTGGACGAGGGAGCGTTTGCTCCAGTTGATCATGTCAGACAGTGCCACCTATAAAGGTACTGCAGTACCAAAATTATGTGATTGACCACAACACTGGAGACAATGTTGCAGCTACTACTCCAGGCTCAGACACTATGCCCCTGAGTCCCGAAAAAAATATTTTAAAAGGTACATATGGGAGCAGGGTAGGCATAGCCCAGGGCAATTTGTGCTGGGCGTCCTAAACGGACCCCTCACCTCATAGGTGGTCTAAACTGAAAACATATATATATATATATATATATATATATATATATATATATATATATATATATATATATATATATATATATATATATTGTACAAGAAGGGCAGCACAACCGGATACTTTTTTAAAGTTACTTTATTTCACCAACACTCCACCGACGCGTTTCAGCCTCACGGCTTTTCTCACGGTCAGTGAGTCCTTTTTTGCTTTTTCATTGAAACTCTAAATGACTTGAATGGAATGAACATACTGCATTCCCGGAGTGAACATAACTTGGGACGCTAAGTACTATACTAGTAATGTAAACACACCAGTCCTTTTGTCTGTCTTTTATGTTGGAACATTTTGCTTAAAAACTACATATCCCACAATGCCACTTAATGGCTCAGGTGGGGCAGTATATAATGAAAAAGCAAAAAAGGACTCACTGACCGTGAGAAAAGCCGTGAGGCTGAAACGCGTCGGTGGAGTGTTGGTGAAATAAAGTAACTTTAAAAAAGTATCCGGTTGTGCTGCCCTTCTTCTACAAAATTGAATTTGGGGCTGTGATCCTGCCTTTGGGTCGAGCACACACTGGTGAGCGCTCTCGTGCTTTAACGGATCAGATTGTTTGGAATATATATATATATATATATATATATATATATATATATATATATATATATATATATATATATATATATATATATATATATATATGAGCAAGGGCGGATGCCCGAAACGCGTCAGATTGCTCGGTTCAGCTTTTGAATAAAAATCTGTGCTTTATAATTACTGGATCCGCGTGATTTCCTGGGTCGCTGTGGTCGGAGCCTGGGAGGTTGCACTTGTTTGATATATATATATATATATATATATATATATACATATATATATATATATATATACATATATATATATATATATATATATATATATATATATATATATATATATATATATATATATATATATATATATATATTTTTGTACAAGAAGGGCAGCACAACCGGATACTTTTTTAAAGTTACTTTATTTCACCAACACTCCACCGACGCGTTTCAGCCTCACGGCTTTTCTCACGGTCAGTGAGTCCTTTTTTGCTTTTTCATTGAAACTCTAAATGACTTGAATGGAATGAACATACTGCATTCCCGGAGTGAACATAACTTGGGACGCTAAGTACTATACTAGTAATATAAACACACCAGTCCTTTTGTCTGTCTTTTATGTTGGAACATTTTGCTTAAAAACTACATATCCCACAATGCCACTTAATGGCTCAGGTGGGGCAGTATATAATGAAAAAGCAAAAAAGGACTCACTGACCGTGAGAAAAGCCGTGAGGCTGAAACGCGTCGGTGGAGTGTTGGTGAAATAAAGTAACTTTAAAAAAGTATCCGGTTGTGCTGCCCTTCTTGTACAAAATTGAATTTGGGGCTGTGATCCTGCCTTTGGGTCGAGCACACACTGGTGAGCGCTCTCGTGCTTTAACGGATCGGATTGTTTGGAATATATATATATATATATATATATATATATATATATATATATATATATATATATATATATATATGAGCAAGGGCGGATGCCCGAAACGCGTCAGATTGCTTGGTTCAGCTTTTGAATAAAAATCTGTGCTTTATAATTACTGGATCCGCGTGATTTCCTGGGTCGCTGTGGTCGGAGCCTGGGAGGTTGCACTTGTTTGATATATATATATATATATATATATATATGTATATATATATATTTTTTTATATATATATATATATATATATATATATATATATATATATATGTATTGTGGTGTCAATAGCCAGTATTCCAGCATCAGACGATGCTCCCCCTGTAGTACTGTGGTATTGATACTGGTGTATTGAAAAAAACATTGAAAGAAATTGCGACCCATGTGGCCAACTGCCATTGTGCAGGCTGGTAGTCATTTGCAGTGTGGTTAGATGCCTTCATTGGGTTGGACACAAGGCCAAACTAATGCAAGCACACAGCTATAGATTGTGCTCTGTGCCCAGCATAAGGCTATGCGCAGAGGTGGCATTGGGCAACCGCAGGGGGTTGGGCACCCATGAGGAGTTTGGTGAAGGTCCTGGAAGGACGCCAGACTCTGCGGCCAGCCAATGCACTGCACAGCCAAGGGCCAAACGCAACATATGGTGGGAAACTGTGGGGGATGCAGGCAGCAAAAACGCTGCAGCCAAAACTCTCACTACGGACGGCCAAAGCCCATGAACATCAGGAGACTGGGTACCCACAGGGTTGGGTGAATGGCTGGCCAGAAGACAGAACCTGAAGCTAACTCCCCACTGTGCATGACCAAAGGCCGGAGGCCAGGCTATTGCTGCCAAGCCCCCCAAAGCTTATGACCAAAGGCCATGCACAGCGGGAGTTGAGCACCTGTGGAATTGTGTAAACAGCGTGGATGGGCACTCATAAGTGCTGGCTGCCGGTTACCCAAGTAGTTTGGGTGTATGTTCAACTTGAGGTTAAAGTGACATTATAGTTAGGTAGGTAGGAAGAGCTCAGCTCATGCGTAAAAAAACTGAAATTCCCTGAAATAATAAAGGTTTAAGTGTTATATTTAGGTGTTTGAATAAGCTAAGAACTAATGTTTAACAATAAATAAAAACAGAGCACTGAAAGTCACTAGTTATAGTTTAGCCAACTAACTATACTTTATGCCACCTGTAATGCACTGCTTTGCGATGCTCATATTACATCACTCATGACATGTGAAGTGACATCATTCAATACATCACTCATGACATCTCAAATGGCTTCATTGATGATGATAGAGTGCGAAGGTCACCAGACTAGTCTTTTAGCAATACTCACCTGGGCCCATGATAAATAAAATTAAATTTTAATTAATCTAGCAGGTAACCTTTGCTCTACTATCAGTGTATTTTATTCATTTAGGACTTTTGACCTTTATATTTGACTTACCAATCCACGTCACCGGTACCTGAAAGCCCTACGGGATCAAGGGTGTTAGAATAATAGGAAAAATAACATTTGCACTCATATAATAACCACAGACTCGGTAAGTTTTAAACTCTTTATCTAAATTTCTTAAATGGTCATGATCCAAAGATTAAACACCAAAAGACTCTCAATAATAAAAATCAATATCAGAATGTAACTATGCAAAAGATGTATTAAACAGTTTTCAAACATTTAGCAATAGGGAAGGAAAGAAAAGGAACATGTAATGCAATAAAAAATGATTTTGAAAATATTTAACAAAGGGAGAGTAAGAAAAGGGAACATGTGTAATCAAAACTTTAACGGTAGGAAGGGTAAAGAGAAAGAAACAAGACAATGACAAACCCACACAAATGTATATTTACCTAGAATGGTGTGAAGACCAACCCTGGCCACGGGCTGGACAAAGGACAGAAACCCCAAAAGTTGCAGCCGCCAGTAAGCTTGCAGGTGCGGATCAGAATCAGGACAGGTAAAGCCAATTTGAATCTGGACTGGGCCACCGAAGGTTAAGACCGTCACCCGCAGTTCAGTTGCTACTCCCTCTCTGCAGCTAACAGCCAGAACCCAGATTGGGTTATCCATTTCACGGACAAAGTGCTTTGCCAGCATGTCAGCTTCCCCGATTCCCCGATTGGGTCAGCGAACCTTCTGACAGAGTGCTCCGTCAGCTCCTCTGCTCCCGATTACCTATTGAGTGTGTTGGGTCAGTGACAGGTCAGCTATTCAGACAAGTCAGACAAATTAACTAACTAAGCCTACCCTAGTTATACTATTTTTCAGTTTAGTGCACCCCCCCCCCACCTGTTGCAAGTGTAAGGATCCCCAATTTTGATTGGACAAGGAATGAGGAGAGGTCATCACACCATACAAAAATGAAACTTTTCGTAATGAATATTAATGTTTCCGTTCCCGCCCATCAATTTTGTTTTTCATGCACTTTTATTCCACCCGGCAGTGAATGTATCAATAATAATTACAATGTAGCCCATATTTTAGTGTAGCTTTCTTCACAGGGGTCAGAAGTTGACTTTCCCAGGAACATCTTCTAGCAAGTCATGACTTGGCCGGTTTTCAATGCCAGGGCTTCAGAGTTTGTGTTTCTTCTGCGCAGATGCAGTTTCTTTCAATATGGAGTTCAGCGATAGGCGGCAGGCCCAAAACGATTTACATGTAAGAATAGAAAAGAAACAGTTTGAGAACACAGAATAAATGAATGCACTGTATACCACTTATCTCTACTCTATTCCCATTACTTTATTTTTAACTATTGAGTTAATGTTAAGCAGAACAAACAGCTTAGCAAAGGCAGCTGAGCAAGCTTCATGCATGCGGTTACACAGAGCAGTCATTTTAGTTCTAGTGCGCAGAAGCGAAAGTTTCCCTCCAAGCGAAAGATACGTCATGTCACGTGAATGTGACAGACGCATGCGCAGTAAGAAATCCCGCGTAGCAGCAGCCATTTTATTTGCAAGCGGATTAACATTAGTAGAAACACATATGCAAGCTTCTTCTAGATACCGAATGTTTTGTGAAAGGCAATATTAATATGACAAACATGTTGATTAATGTATTAACGTTATGTCGAGAGGACTGATTACAAGCAAGTCTCATTTTCGTGCGAGTCCTTGCTCCATCATGACATAAGTGAAAAATCATCCAATGTTTACGACAATGTGCAACCAGTTTTGTGGCCTTGATGTAAGCCTTGTGGCCTTGATGTAAATTATAATAATGATAGTTATTATCATTTTAGTTTTTCTTCTGTTCAGTGGGGCCACGCTCCTCCTCCGCCATAGTGGAGGAGCCGCCACTGCATATTGCCTTACCCTTGACATATATACAGCATCATTCCTTTGTGTGTATATGTGTTTTTATTTAATGATATTTTGACTTAAGTTATTTGTTTATTGGCATCCGTACTGTAAATTCACAAACAGCTGGCCTTTCTCCACCTTTTCCCCACTGAAAGGAACTGGGCACATATAAATGGCATAAACATTCATGACCCTATTTGCACCTGTGATGGCAAAGCACATTTTGCAAGCCATAACACGACAACCCTCCATACCTAGGGATGTGGTACGCAATATTGTTGTTGGAATATTGCCTGACATAAATATTGTGTCCTAAATATTGCTTACAAAAATATCACCCTATTAGAGTTAATAATAGAAAATCTACACCGAATGGAATGATATTTTAGAAAATACTGTTAAGAGACACTATTTATGTAAAATATTTCTCTAGAGGGTATTGAAGTACAGCTACCTCGGTAATGAGATAGTTGATCTTTTGCTTTGTCAGTGTAAACATTGTCTTAATAAAATCAAAAAGTTAATTAGTGTTGCAAACTGTAAGTACAGCAAAATCTCCTCTACAATGTTAATACTTTCCTGGCCCTCTTCTTGTTCATTTCTGAGCTGTGTTTGGTTTCACAGTCATTTCTGAGCTGTGTTTCGTTTCACAAATTGTGAATCCTGTCTGTCTACTCAAAGCTGACAGTTTGAGCTGCCTGCTGTATTATGATAAAGTGTTACCTCGGTGCATGGCATGGGTACAAAACTGAGGGAAGACTCGTCCTACTTTACGCTATCTATTTGCTACATCCTTTCATTTGTCCTTGGGACAGGCATTGGCTAATTTATTTTACTGCCTTATGCTTTGCTTCTTTATTTGAATACTAATTTCGAATAAGATGTGTGTATAAAGAAACGTATTTTCCATGCATAATTTAAAAGAGAACAAACGAGGTACCACATTGGCATATATGTTACGTGCAAAATACACATCCTGTGTGTGAGAGGCTTAAATATTCATGACATCCACACACAGGTTATTTCAGATAAGCAGCAGGGATGACTGGCTGCAAAGTGAAGATTATGCTTTGGCGTAAACACGGGTCCTATTTAAGTGCTGGCGGTGGCAGAGGAGAGAGTCATTCACCTTGAGCTAGTGCATTAAGGATTTAAGAATTACTGACCTCTGGCGCGGCCGTTACTGCAAATAATTGGTTGTTCCAAAGGTATGCATCTCACATTGTAGAACAGCAGCAAAATAAAGGAGGGAATCTATAGCCTATACAAACGGTGCGAGCTATGCTCTGTAATGTTTTTACCGACACTAATGTTATTTTAGGCTCAAAAATAGGATAAAGTGGGAGGAGCATGATGACCCTAAGTGGCTTTCTTAGAAGTGAACAGCAAGAACTGAAAAAAGTAGTCAAAATGATCAGTGGCTTTGCCACCATGAAACAGTGCCCGAAAAGAACACACACCCGTGCTATGCAAACGAACAACTTTGAGAATGCCCACTTATCATTGTAGAGACAACCGGTATAGTTACTAACTTCATAAACATCACAACCAGCTTTACTATAATTGGTCGGCTAGGTCTGGACTTTAGAGTAAGATCCAGGGGCCTTATTTATGAAGGCCTTGCGCCGCCGGTGCGTCACTTTTAAACTGGGAAAAAGTGACGCACCGGTGGCGCAAGGCTTTCATAAGTGAGGCCCCAGATTTATTAACACTGTGGCGCAGCCACTACACAAATAACTAGTTTATTTACAAAGCCATGGAAGGGGCGAGTTGCACCGCCTTGCGTGGCTTTGAAAAGAAATGTAACGCAATGCAGAAGTTTGCGCTTTGCTTTAGATTTTGTTCTGGGAGGCGTTCCATGGGTGTAGCATGGACGTTCCTGTGCATCTGCTCATGTATTTCATGCAATACCAGATTTACGAAGTTTTTAAAGCCTGTGATTGCATGAAATCGCTACATGTAACGGGGAGAAAAATATGTTTTTCTCCTTGTTATTTCCTGTCAGAAAACGCCGGAGGACTTTTTTCGAGCAGGAATGTATTCCTTTCCGCACAAATAAAGGGGCATATTACCAACAACTAGCGATAATTTTTGTCTCTAACTTGTTTAGAGACAAAAATTATCGCCGCACATCGGCGATTTTTATCGCAGATAAACCTTGCTATTAACAAGGTTTATCGCAAATGCGATAAAAAACGGCCGAAATGCATGAATATCGCTGAAAAGTCAGCGATATTCATGCATTATCGAGCAAATGCTCTTAGCCATGTTATCCACCTCCCATTGGATAACATGGCTAAGAACTGCTCAGGGCAGGTGTTAGCTTTTGGAGATATTCCCGCTTAGCGCGAATATCTCCAAAAGTTGGTAATAGGAGATAGCGATGTTAGCGACTGTTTTCAGTCTCTAACATCTTGGCACGCCCACTTTGCATCTCATTAGTGATAAATATCACTGACATGCAAAGTGGGGCCCAAGATGGTCGCTATCTCCTACTATCTGTCGCTAACTGGTGTTAGCGACAGCTTGGTAATAGGGAGATAATTCTATCTCCGCTTTCTTGGCTTTTAAAGCCAAAAAAGCGGAGATAAACCCCCTTGATAATATGCCCCAAAATTCTTTGTAAAGCAGGCACCGTGGTGCAAGGATGCCTGCATTGGCACTAGGCTGCCTGAAGTGTGCCAGCGCTATGAGAGAGCAGAAGTGTGCCATTTCAAAATGGATATGGCCCTGTCCCTTTCATGCAACGCATCCCAGCAAGTTGGCCCTGCTGCACTGCGCTACGTGAATTGTTAGTAAATCTGGCCCTTTGTTTGGCTTACTCAGAAGGACAAGAAGGCACATAGTAGTGATAAGACACAAAGGAGAGTAAATATGAGGATTGAGGGAGGATGATAAAGCAATAGCTTAGGTTGCAGAATGCTGTAGTTGATAACAGAACCAACACACTATTACATTAAGGCATGAAATAGTATAATGCTAAATACTGCAACTGGCTGGAGACAGGAATATTCATATTAGTATACTATATACACCTTGTGTATTCATTCGCTCAATCATTATAAACAAGCTTTGTTAAAGGGAGGAGAATAGGGTCCCTGGGGAATCTGTTAGCAAATCTCTTCTGTGAATCATGGGAAAGGCCATGAGTCAACAAGAACGGAAAATAAGCGGTTTGACACTTTTTCAAAGAATTCTGAGTACTTTACATTATAGCAAACTCTAAACTAGACCTTTACAATTGCCAATGCAGGCGAAAAACGGTGGGTACAAGCAAGATGCATAAAAGATTGAAGGGAAACCGACCAATGGAAATGTAGTTGATTGCGTATTTGAATCAATTGAAACTACACGATGGAAACGCAGCAAGCAATGGCCGGGAAAAAGGCCATGACAATGTGGCAAACGCTCGACTGGGGTATCAGAACTTTCATAGGAAAAACAGTAAAAGCTACCATAAACGAATCACAAAACCTATAGGAAGCAATGTAAAGCTACAGAGAAACAATGGAGCTAAAGAGCTTGATAAGGAACAAAGGGCCATATTATCAAGAAAGGGCGATACATTATTGCCGCTTTTATTGGCAGGAAAGTGGCGCTAAAGCGGCGACAATCGGCTTGGTAATATGCCCTTGTAAATTCCCATAGAAGCACAGGTTAACACCAGAACCTGGGCTTTTATGTGAATTCACAAAGGCATATTATCAAGCCCATTATCGCCGCTTTAGCAGCAGTTTCCTGCTGATAAAAGTGGCGATAATGTATCGCCCTTTCTTGATAATATGGCCCAAAGAATATAGAATTAACTGGCGATATTGTTTTGATATTTTGTCCTCGGTATTCTGAGGCACCGATATTGCAGGTTCGATTTCCAAGGTGCACACGTTACAGCAACACCAGTTGTGGAAATATTGAATAAAGCTTCAGTGGTTAGGTAATAGCTTTCACCTCTTCCTAGGAGCCCTTTCAGCCCCAGTATATTGCAGCCTTGCTCACAAAAAGGATTCAGCAAGATGGGCCGCAGATGAAAGTACCCTCCAGTCCAACCCAGCAGGGAGGAAAAAAGCGTTCAGAATTCAAGAGGTTATAGTTTAACTGGTCAAATAGAATACACCAGGCTTTCAGAAGCTTTCTTCTGAGGACGGTAGCACTTGGAAACATTCACAGATAAGTACATTATTACAGCAATGCTAGAAAATGTAAGCAAAACTTTGGAATGTTTTCAGGTTTATTAATTCAAGGCCCGGTTGACTTGTGTAAGAAATGCCACCTGCTATGCTGTAATTCACCAAAGTATCTGGTTTTCCTTTGCCCTGAATCTGAAGTTCACTGAGGTCAGAGGCATCTTTACTAGATTCAGCTTAAGTGCTTCTTTTAGAATACCAACATGTTCCCTATGCTCCACATTAGACAGTGTGTGAGACATGTTTTTTCGTTGTGAAGTTTTATTGGCATTTATAGGTAACTGTATTAAAGCTGTATCGATGAACATTGTTTGCTTCAATTACCATTTACAGACAACTTAGTTCCCCACATGTTCTTTACCAGTATAACATGTACAGTACCCTAACTCCCGCCTATGCCCTCCCATCCCTAGTCAGTCTGCATCAGGTCACATGATCACCTGCACAGTTCAAAAGCATATCTATTGTTGTAATTCCATACATGTCTTAGGCAGTTTTCCCCTTTTTATATTCTTCTCTGGGGAGCTTCCCTCCCCTAGACCTCCTGGGATGCAGGCGCCTGGCCCCGCTGTAGGTCTGCCAACATAGTGGCCCATGCTAGCAGGTCTTCCTCAACTTTATTATCCTTCCGTACAGAGTTCATTTGTACTGATTCTGTAGTCACCCATTCGCTTAAATCTCTAATCCAGTCCACAAGTCGCGGGGCCGAGGATGCATCCATGCTATGACCACCCACCGCCTAGCCATAACTAGTCACAGGTCGACAAATTGCCTGCTTAGCTTTTTGTTCTTTGATGTAGGACATACTCCCATCAGTGCCTGCCTAATATCTCTGGGAATACTCCAGCCCGTGACCTCCCATAACCAAACCACTACTTTCCCCAAAAGGGAAGGAGCCACAAACAAGACCATAGCATATGGAGGAAGTCTGCTCCCTGCTTCTTGCATCTGAGTCATTCATCCCTATGGGACGGTAGATTATGTGTAGCATGCGTGAGGTGAGCTTTGCTTGATGCACTAGATTATATCAGAGGAGCTTATATTTTGCATTTGCACAAACCCTTTGCACCCCCTCATGTACCTTTTTCCAGTCACTCTCTGTAAGGGGGGTCATCCATCAGCGTATCCCACTTTTGCTGGATTCCGAAAGGCTCTCCTGGTAAATCCTCCCTTAGTTCTCTATAGAGGTGGGAGATAAGTTGCCTACCTTGCGCCCTATACAGCATGACTTTCAGAGTATTAGTGGTAGGGGGTTCCTCTGGAAACCCCGGCCAAAGTTCATGTGCAACTCTAGGGATTTTCCCATATTGCATGAATTGGCAGGGTCTGAGGTCGAAGGTATCCTGTGCCTCTTACAGAGTCACTAACCTTCCGTCCACATACAGGTCCCCCAGCGTCTTGCAGCTGCCATCCTTCCAGCGGCGGCCTGACATGGAGTCTGCAATACTGGCAAATGGGGGCAGTGCCCACAGGGGCATATCGGGAGCGAATGCAGCATGCTGCAACACCCTCTTCACTGTGTTCTCCCACACTACCGTTACATGGCGTACACCATAAGGACATACCCCGGGGACACGCCCCCAACATCAACAGTTTTGTCAGCGAGCAGTCATCGTAAGTTCCCACCAGCAGGCGCTTCTCCCAGTTTTCCTCGCTGTCTAACCAGTGAACCGCATGCTGCAGCTGAGAGGCTTTAAATAGAGTGACTGTTGCAGTGTATACAGGCAGCGAGGCAGAACAATCATTTTAATAACTGTGATGCGCCCCATGAGCGACAACAGCAGATCAGTCCAAAAGCATATTGATCCCCGCAACTCTTCCACCACCTAGCCAACATTGAGTTTGAGATAGGCCCAAGTATCGTGCCCCCTCTCCCGCCCAAGGCATATCAATGTGCGGTCATTCCCCTAGTGATACCGCAGACAGTTTGCCAATAGGTAACACCCTAGACTTCTCAGGGTTGATGCAAAGACCTTAGATGTTACCGAAGTTCTGCAACTCTGACAGAAGCACAGATATAGAGCTCTCTGGGTGGGTCAGATAGACCAGTGTGCCATCTGCATATAGAGACTATATGATTAGTCTCCCCCAACCTAACTCCCCAAGGATCCATCACAGGCCTCAGATGTGCGGCCAATGGCTTCATGACGATTGCAAATAGTAGGGGAGAGAGCGGCTTCCCTGACGGGTGCCCCTACCAAGAGTGAGCCATCCAGACACCGCCCTACTCACCCGGACTCTCGCAGCGGGAGCTGCATAAAGCATCATAAAGCATTGTAAGAACTGCTCACCTATCCAAAGTCACTAAAGGACATGCCACATATAAGGTGACTCTATGGAGTCAAACGCTTGTTCAATATCCAACAATGCTAGGGCACAATCAGTTTCCAGCAGACCTGGGGCATGCCACACATGCGGTCGCTGTTGCAAGTTATGAGTCGTACTTCTTCTTGTAATGAAACCCGCGGATGTCACAGCTTATCCGAATGGATAAACTGTGACATCCTCAGGAGGAGACGTTCCTCCATAATCCGGCTGAGTATTTTTACCTCAAATCTTTTAAACTGAGACTTACTAACACGGAGGCCACACATAGCAAGGGTTACCTCCTGGACCCTATTTTTGCTAATATTTTGATGCTCAAATCCAGCTCCCCAGTTCCCCTTACTTGGACCGATCACTCTTGGTCCTTTTTTCTTGGCAGGTCGGGACTGATTTCTCCCAAACTCCTACTGTGCATACTTTTGATAAAGCTTGGTACGTATAAACTGGAACAGACTGCCCCCGTACATAATCTTGATATTGTGATGGTGGACAAAAACTTCAGGAGCTGGATTGATAGCTCACTGGACGATGTTCTGCTGAGGAAAAGAATTGAGAAAAGATGTAGAGTGTCCAAAACTTCGTGCTATACCCCGGAACTGAGAGCGCAAAGGAAAGGGTGCAATAAACTTGAACGTATCTGGAGGAAAGATTGAGCGGATCACAGTAAAGCAGCATACAGTGCGGCGATTAGAGCCTACAAAGTCTCCCTCAAAAACGCTAAGACCGTTTTTTTGAAGAGAGAATTAGAATCTCTTCCAATTCATCTAGAGAAACATTCCAGATTGTCAAAGAACTATTAAAGATCCCTGTCCCCCCTTTGGCCCCGGACATCTCGGGAGCTAAATGTAATCAGCTTGCTGATTTCTTCGATTCAAAAATCAAAAATATTCTAAAAACTCTACCGCAATCTGAAGACATCCCAGACCTTTGTGGCAAGCTTTACATGCCTGGCCCACAGTCGGACACTCTTGCCCCAGTTGCAGTGGAAGAGGTGCAAAAAAGTCTAACAACAATGAAAAGCGGGTCGCCGAGCGATCCCGCACCCATGTACATTCTTAAAAAAGTTTCTGCTACCATCGCTCCCCTCGCCACTGACCTAATTAATGCCTCTCTTTGCCAAGGCATTGTTCCCCCTAGCTGGAAGTGTGCGATTGTAAAAGCCCTTTTAAAAAATCCCCAGATGGACCACTCGGAACTGTCCAATTTCAGGCCTATATCACTGTTACCAGGACTCTTGGATTCAGGAGGATCAGTGGGGGTGATCTTCCTGGATCTAAGTGCAGCCTTCGATACGGTTAACCACCGCATTTTACTTCAGCGCCTATCTAACATCGGAGTCTCAGGCACTGCTTTGGCATGGTTAACCTCCTTCCTTGATAGTCGGACGTTCCAAGTCTGGGAAGGTAATGCAGGATCCAGCTTGATCCCCCTCCAGTGTGGTGTACCACAGGGCTCTTCATTGAGCCCTACCCTATTCAACGTATATATGTCCCCACTGGAGGAGGTAGTTGCCCCATTTGGGATAAAAATAGTGAGTTACGCTGACGACACACAACTTGTCGTCTCATTCACCCAACTGGACCAAAGCTCCGGAAATCTTCACTCATGCCTCTCTGAAATACACACGTGGATGAGCAAGTCAGCACTTAAATTAAATGGCTCAAAAACTGAGCTAATGCTTCTGGGGCACAAGATGACATCTTTGCCTGAGGCTATTTAGCCGCCTGCATGGGAGACCTTCCTCTCCCAAAAAATGTAATTAAAAGTCTAGGTGTCTGGATTGATCAGGACCTTTCTTTTAAAATTCAAGCCAAGAAAACTGCTGGTATTTGTTTAGGCTTGCTTCGCTCAGCTCGGAAGGTCCTTCCTCTTCTTCCCTCTCTCTCAAAGAAACTTTTAATTCAAGGGCTGTCTAGGCTGGACTTCAGTAACGCTCTGTACCTGGGCGCACCAGAAGCGACAATTAACAAATTGCAATATATTCAGAACTCCGCAGCTAGGCTGCTGACAGGCACTTTAGCAAGGTCATCAGCGAAACCAGCCCTGAAAATGCTGCATTGGCTACCTATTCGCGAAAGGATAAAGTTCAAATCCCTTTGTATTTCCCATAAATCATTACAAGGCAAGGGGCTCCCCATTCTGAAGAACTTAGTGCTCCCCATCAAAGCTAATAGGCCACTCCGCTCAGATCACTATTGCTTAGCTAAAATTCACAGAGTAAAGAGGACTCGTACAGGAGGAAGGCGGTTCTCAATCAATGCTGGAACTCTGTGGAACTCGCTACCACTGAAGCTTCGGGCTGAACCAAGCCACCTTCGTTTTCGGAAGCTTTTAAAAACCTTTCTGTTTCCTTAGGGCCCCTAACCTCACTTTCTGTCCTAAGTAGTCTGGGTTCTATAGCGCTGGGACGCTCCCGGGTAACCATGCGCTCTATAAATCCGCATCCAATCCAACAGGGAAATTGGCCTGTAGGAACTGGGCAAGTTGGGGTCCTTGTCCTTTTTTAGTAACATGGTCACCTGTGCTTCTCTATAAAGGGTGGTAGAACACTCTTTCCCAGTGCCTCATTAGAGACTTACAGAAGTCTATCCACCAGCAATGGGGAAAATTGCCTATAGAACTCTGGGAACCTATTGTATCCTGGTTTGAGATGATTTATAGCCCAGTTTAATTCCTCTTTGGTGAATCAGGGATCAGAGATTCCTGTTCCTCAGGCTCCAACCAGGGGCGTTCAATTGAGTTCAGATAGGTTACGAATTGCTTCCAGGCTTGACCCAGATCACTCCGTATATACCGCTCACAGGTGACTCGCCAAACCTTCGCTATCGCCCGTTTTGTGTACACCAATGTCCCTTTGTCGGCACAAATCTACATTATCTGCACAACAGATGTTTCTTGCCTCACTAGTCATGCCAATAAAGCCCCAGTTCTATCTCCTCCTCTGTATAGCCTATGACGATAGGCCATGTGAACATGTTTTTGTAACTGATGAAGGTCAGTCAGGAGAGCCTTCTTGGCCGCACACCACTCCCTCAGTTTCTGGGGGGCCATGGCAATCTCGGCCTCCAGCTTACCTAAGTTGGCCTCATGTTCAGCCACATCCCACTGCAATTGGTGTCAAACCCATTAAGATTTCTTGATGCTAATTCCCCTCATGACCACCTTCATGGCCTCCCAATCGATGCCCAGCTGGAGGCCGACCCCCAGTTCTCCTGAAAGTACCTGTTTAGTTCCTCAGATATTGCAGCTACGAATGGAGGGTCTGTTAGAGCTTCAGTATTGAGCCACCACAAGGCTATCTTAGATCTATCCCCTTTTCCCCCATTTCCATTTCCATCAGGATTGTGGAGTGAGCCGACAGATATCTAGGCAGGTAAGTTATCCCCCCCACACTCCAACCATAGTCTGCAGCGAGGAACCAAAAATGCTGTCTACTGGAGGTTCCTGTGGCAGGCTTATGACATGAGAACTGGATAGTAGTGAGATGGCGCTCTCATACCCTCTAGCATATCATAAGGTGCACTAGTCATTTTATGCTTAGTGTGAGATCGAAGAGGTTCACGGTTGAGAAAGCCACCAATGACACAATTAATATCCCCCGCCAGCATCATTGGGAGTGTGTAAGACTTATCATGGGTCAAGCATAAGGGTAATCGCACAAGAGACTTTGTTTTAATTATAAATGCACATATTTTAATAGGATGGTCCTTGGAAATGGTAGCGCCCGAATGACAATGGGCTATCTTCAAAAGCACCAGGTGAGAAAGTGTGTATATCTTTAACTCCCATGTTATCTCAAAATGTGCTGAGCTTTTAACCCATCAAGGTATAAAGGATGCCTACAGGTCAATGTCAGTTAAACAATCGTTAATTGAAGTTCCCAATAATGTCTCTCTGGTGGTAGTTCATTACTTTACACAATCATGTAGCATTTGGTGAATATGATCCATTTTGTATTTCATTTGAAATAAACCGTTTTTAAACCTTTTCTATATAGTAGCTTATGAAATGATACCTAAATCATTATCAGTGCCACTGCAGCCAACCCAAACCAGTTATCTGGATCTGTGTTTATGCCCACGTGAAGACATCCCTGCAATTTTGCACCTTTGGCCATGTCCCCAAAGTACCATTACCTGTACTTACTCATGTGGACACACTATTTGCCCTATTATGTCTTTGGCCATGCAGCACCGTCAAAGTTGTCGTCGGCCGCCCACCGAATTAGGAGTTTCCGCCTGTCTGATTGGCTTTTTTTATGTTCTCACAGTGATGCCCCTAAAAACTCACACCGCAATGGGAACACCAAAAACAGTTCCTGCACAGGCATGGACGGAAAACCCCATGCTGTGCAGGAACTGGTGGACATATATTGTGCCCCCCAGTGTGCATCCACAGCGTGCAGACGCACCACGGGGCCCTTTTGTTTCCTCTTTGCCAGGGTTTTTATAGAAGAGGAACCACCATGAAAACTCTGGTGTAGAGGAAACTCCTAATATACTTGGTAGCACCACAAAGGTCCCGCCTAGCATGTTGATGCCTCTACACTGCTGCAACACCACCAGGGAGCGGCGGTTCCCTTGCAGCTTAGGCGGCCTGTGGCTGTCCGACCGCCCGACTCTCATAATAGGGTGGTCGGGAGACAACCACCGCCATGCTCCCACTAGTTTGGCGGTCCATGGACTATCAGAATCATAATCAGGCCCTTTATGTTCTGTGTGTGCTGCTTTCAATATGTGGCATGTCGGGAGGCCCTCTGTTCTACCTTACTATGTTACTCTATTTGAAGAGAAAGTGGCATGATAACATATCACAACGAGCTGCTGGCAGAAAGCCACATGTGAGACTTTAGATTTTTCTAACTAAATTTGTGGGCTTGGCACACATTTCAGAAAATGGGTTCTTAGTTTGTGAAGGGTTGACACTAGAGCAGTCTACTAATTGGTGAAGGGGGGGACCCTCACACCCTAATAAAACACAATCTTGTTTGGTCAAAACATCAAAACAGAGTTTAATTGTATCCCCTGCCTAATTCCTGGCGGCCATTGCAGCAGAGGCAGGACATTTTGTACAATAATTCATGTTAAATTCAAGGAGTACCAAACAAAATTAAAGTTAAGAACACAATTGTATTCTTAAACCAATTTATAAAATCAAGAAAACAATATACAAAATTACAAATGGTTAAAATATGATTAAAGGAAACAGAGATACCGATTTTTAAAAGTTCAAGGGAAAAAGAGATCAGACAAAGCAAAGCAACAATCAAAGTCAATTTGATGGCAGACTTAGGCCTAGGCATGGTTTCAGGCCAACCATGATGGAGTGAGGGGTTGGATAAACCGTGCTGGCCACACGGGTTCAATGTTTTGTCTTGAGATTTTGCTAGTTTTCGTTTTCCCTACTTTTTCTAACAGGGAAGTGGAGGGCACTGAAAGTCGAATATGCTTTCATTGAGATCCTCCTAAAGCCTTCTGTTGGCACACATACCTCACAGTAGGATAATAAGAAAGTGAATCCCCTTAGGTCACTGCACTACTAAAAAACATAATTAATCTTCTCACTCAGGTCTAAAGTCCTACATTCAGGCCTGTTTTAGTTTTGCAGATGGGATACTTTGTCTTAAAATGTGACGGATATCCCATCTGTCACACTACAGGCGAATTACATCCTATGACACTTATTATATGGTCAATAGGCTATCCATCACTATTGTGATGGAGTATCCCACTTGCCAAACTTAAATTTAGGCCTTTAGTTACTATATTGCCTTTTTGATTTTCTTCAGTGCAGCAAGGCAAAAGGCTACAGCTGCAAGGGCTCCACAGGATTGGATACTTGATAACCGCAAACACTAGGGGAACAGAGAGACAAACTAGCAATATGAAGCTAGCTAAATTGTGCCATTCTTTCTTTTTTTCAGTTCAAAAAGTTTTATTGAAGAAATGCATGGTAAAGGAACAAAATATGGACAAGTACTGTAGGGAAAATAAAAAAAGGGGGTAGAGGGGAAGAGGAACTATACGATGACAGATTAATAAAAAGATATAGGAGCAATACAATTGAAAATAAACAATTCATAGTATAAAAACGAATCATGGAGAAGCAGGAATACAAAATACAGTAAATATGCAATAGAAGAAAATGCAAATATAACTATGCAGTAAAATGGATTAAGTGAACCTGAAGAAATGGGAAGGGTATCAAGGGGGTTTAGGAACTTCCTGCTGAGCAGGTCGAGGACGAAAAGAACGAGTTGTACAATTGTCTAAATATGAGGTAATAGGAAGCCATAACTCAGCACGTTTAGTAGCCATCTGTGGAGGAAAAACAAAAGCAGTATCTAATCTATGGTTATGACACACATTATACCACCAAGCCTTAAAGGTAATACTCGACGTGGATTTCCAATTAACTGTGATCTGTTGAAATGCAACTGCTATTAATAAATCAACTATTCGAGCACGAAGATCAATATGGTCCCAACAAGGAGAGAGGCTGCCTAGAAAAATATGAACATATGAAAATGGAATAGTGGTCAAAAATATCACATTGAGTTGAGCCCATACTTGTAACCAGAAGGCATGAACATTCTTGCAAAGGAACAACATGTGAAACAAGGTAGCATTCGGGGAAGCACATGACCAACATGTATCTGGTGTGGTGGGAAAACGTTTATGAAGGGTGGAGGGAGTATGAAGTAGACGATTATAGATAAAAAAAAAGGGATTGCGTTAGGGAGGCAGCTCTGGAGGATTTGAGAAGCTTCAACCAAATCTTATCCCAAGTGGAAGTGGGCCAAGAGAAGGAGAGGTCAGTCTCCCACTGCTCCTCTACTTTGCTTTTGAATCTAGGGAGAGTGCGTGTATGAAGATGTTTATATAGGAGTGCAGCTTTTGGAGAGGTAAGTAAAGTAGAATGAAGGTGAGTGAGAGGATCAGGAGTGGATGTAGGAGGACGAGAATGGGGAAGGGTATTGTATGTGTCCATGACTGATGCTTGAAGTAGAAGATATTGGGGAAGAGAAGAGAGAGGTAGGTGAAAAATGAGACGGAGAGTGTGAAAAGATAGGAAGACGGAGTTGGAAAACAATTGTGAGACCCAAAGCAGCCCTTTAGTTCGCCAAGATTTCCAAAGAATAGACCTACCTCGAATCAAAAGGTACTTATTATGCCAAATAGTGGAGGAGAGGAAGTCAGCGATACAGACAGGGGGCGGAGGTTTGGAGGCTAGGAGGAGTTTAAGGGTGTACTTATGTATAGGAGTGAGAATGGAGACAGGTTTACGTGAAAAAGAGATACATTCGGCAAAAGAGAAAGGCGAGAGAAACAGGCGCTCTACCTTGGTCCACAAAGGGCAGGGAGAGTCAGGATCCTGTAACCAGAAAGAGGATTGACGTAGCAGAAAAGCCTTGTGATAGGCAGAAAAATCCGGAAAATTAACTCCCCCCTCAGAAACAGGACAAGTGAGTCGAGCCAAAGACATCCTGGGTTTGCGCTTACTCCAAAGAAAGGAAGATAGAATGGAATTAATTTGTTTTAAGAATTTAGCTGGGATCGCAACGGGAATATTAGAAAGGGTGTAAAGAATAACAGGAGAAAGCATCATTTTGATTGTATCTAGGCGACCCCACCAAGACAAGTAAAGAGGGTGCCACCTAGCAGTGAGATCAGATAGCTTCTGGATACACTTGGTTAAACAAAGGGAAACTGTGTCAGGGATCGAGGGGGTAATATGGAGACCTAAATATTTAATATGAGAAGGACTCCAGGTAAAGTTTGAGGTACTAAAATCATTCTTAAAAGTAAACTTTGTCAAAGGTAAAATCTCGCATTTATCATTATTAAGCTTATAACCAGAGATTGAGGAGTAATGTTGTACTTCCGCTAAAAAAGCGGGAATAGAGACAGTAGGGTTGGAGATGAATAGTAAAATGTCGTCTGCATAAGCAGCCAATTTGATGGAGAGGTCATTAGTGTGGAAGCCATGAATATTGGGGTTTTGGCGGAGTTTAGATAAAAAAGGTTCTAAGGCCAGGTTGAAAAGAAAGGGCGAAAGAGGACAGCCTTGACGAACACCTCGTCCAAGATCAAAATAAGGAGAAACTTGTCCGTTAGCGAAAACTGCAGCACGTGGACGAGAGTACAGTAGCGAAACCAGGGACAGAAATTTAGGGCCAAATCCAAACCAATTAAGGGTGTAAAAGAGGTAAGGCCACTCTACCCTATCGAACGCTTTTTCTGCGTCCAAGGCAATGGCTGCAAAAGGAAATTGGAGTTGTGAGGATTTCGACAAAATGTTGAATAAGAGTCTGGTATTATCGGTTATATAACGGCCTTTGACAAAACCTGATTGTTCGTCACCGAGGAGATCAGGGAGTAGATGGTCCAGTCTAAGAGCTAGTAGTTTGGCAAAAATGTTGTAGTCTATATTAACTAGGGAAATGGGTCTATAATTTTTACAATGTTGGACATCCTTTCCTGGTTTGGGAATTAAACAAATGTGGGCGTCGGAAAAGGTGCCAGAGGAAGCACCTAAATCAGTAAAAGAATGGATCAGGGAGTGGAGTTTTGGAATAAGAAGCTTCGAAAAATGAAGATAAAACTCAACAGTGAACCCATCAGGGCCAGGCGCTTTGTTCAATTTTAAATGATTAAGGGCATTAAGTAATTCTTTTTGCGAGGCGTCAGATTCTAAGGAGGAGAGGTCGAGAGGGAAAGAAGAAGGGGTTTGAATAGTAGAGAAAAAATGAGCGAGGGTCTGAGGGGAAGAATGTGTGTCTGAGGTGTATAATGACTCATAGAATTGTGAAAAAGTAGCAAGAATGTCAGCATCTTTGTGATGTAAATGGGCATCAGCATCATATATCGATTCAATGGTTATTTTGTTTTGTTTAACTTTCAAGTAATTTGCAAGAATCTTCCCTGCTTTATTCCGACCACCATAAAATTTGGCTCTAGATTTAAGCAAATATAAAGAAGCATCTTCAGTAGATTTCACGTTAAACTTAAGTTTGGCAGCAACCAGAGATGTCAGACTATCTGAAGAGTGCGAGGTGAAATAGGCGTGTTCCAATCTCTTAATATCCTGAAGAAGGGTTTTGGTAAAGTGACGAGCAGATCTACGTTTTTTAGCAACATAATTAATAATGAAATCACGTGCAGCTGCATTAAAGGCATCCCAGAGAGTATGTTGCGAAATAGGTGGGACATCATTAAAAAGGAAAAATTCGTCAAAAAAGGCAATAAAAGAAGTAGAAAAATGAGGGTCTAGAAGGAGAGCATTATTGAAACGCTATCTTTTGGGACCCTCAGTCTTGGGTAAAACATCAAGACTAACTAAGACAGGGGCATGATCCGAAAGTAAAATTGGACCAATTTCTGCCGCCTGTAGAGTTTGAGAAAGGGCATGCGAGACAAAAATATAATCGAGCCGTGATTGAGAGCGATGGTGGGGGGAATAGAATGTAAACTCTTGCAAAGTTGGGTTACATAAACGCCAGGAATCAACAAGTTTATGTTGCGAAATAGCTTGGATAAACAGTTTGTGAGGTCTCGTGGGAATGTAAGTAGCATCGGATTTCCTGTCCAAAAAAGGGTCGAAAGGGTGATTACAGTCTCCCGCAAGGATGAAGTTATCATCCATGAATTGAGTGATACGGGGAGAAAGGTCAGCCCAAAAAAGTGGGTCACCCGTCGTGGGGCCATAAACATTAAGGAGAGAGATTGGAACACCTCTAAGTGATAGTCTGACATGAGTCCATCTACCATTGGTATCAGAGTCTTGAGATATGACCAATAAAGGAAGTGATTTACGGCATAAAATGGCAACACCATTACGTTTCCCATCGCCCTGTGAAAAAAATACATCACCCACCCACCCTCTCTTAAGTTTACCAGATTCTGTATCTGAGAGGTGAGTTTCTTGAAGAAACGCAATGTCAGTGTTTAATTTGGCCAAATGAGATAAAATACGTTGTCGCTTAACAGGTGAATTAATACCCTTAACATTCCATGAAACTAAATTCAAAGTCATAGTTTACAAATAAAATGCATAAAGTAGTTGAGTAGTGCTTCTATGACAGAATGAGAAGTAGAAAAAGAAGAAGTTGTAGACAAAGGAAGAAGTGTTCGGAAGGAGAAGTAGAAGAATAGCAGTAAAATGAGGAAGAAGGAAGAAATATACAAGAAGAGTGAAATCAGAAATAGGAGAGGTCCATGAACGGGAAGAGTAAGAGATAAGAAAGGGGTGTTGATGAATGGAGAAATAAGTAAGGAATAGAAAAGAATGACAGTAGTAAAAGAGTAAATATAACCAGACGAGAAAAGAATATCATCGCAAAGTAGTGCAGGAAGTACGTGGAGAAAGGAAGGGGAAATGAAGAGGGACAGTAAAACAAAAAAGGTACAAAAAACATGAAGAAAACATACCTACTAAGGGAAAATACGAGAAGAAGACGAGGTGGGAAGTAGCCAGGTAGGGAAGGCAACACAACTGAGGACAGCCGGGCAAGGAACCGGGGAGATGTCATCATGGATCAATGGGTTCCTGTGGAAACAAATACGGAGTAGAGCTGAGAAGGCAATACAAAACAAAACAAAACGCAGTGGCAATAATGACGGTGAGGAAACGAACTTACTAGGAAACGTCATAATATGGAAAAAGAAGGGTAGAAACAAGCAAACATGAAACATCAAAAAAGGAGGAAGCTAGAACAATTGAGCACATGAATAGTGCACAAAGCAACTAACAACATCAATTAATCAGCCTAAAACAGGAGGCCAACAACAACATAGCAATGAAAGAGCGTGAGTTTCCAAACAAGCTTGCAGTGGGAACAGTCAGCCAGGAGCAGAAGATGAAGGACCAGAGGTATCCATAGTAGAAGTGCGGTGAGCATTGATGAAACTCTGCAAGCGTAGGGGATCCTCATAGGTGGTGGTCTTGTTATTATAAGTGACCTTGAACAGACATGGGTGGTACAGACCATATCGAGCGCCCATGGCGCGAAGATCCTCTCTCATGCTGAGGAAAGCTTTCCTACGGTTGGCAGTAGCTTTGGCATAATCCTGAGCGAAGAATAGTGGAGAGTCCAACCAAGTCAAGTTAGGAAGAGCTTTAGCCGCTGCCAGAACCTTCAAAAGATCAGTGTACTCCAGGAAATATAGGATAACGCCTCTGGGCCTTTGTGACATGGAGAGGGACGTTGGTAAACGTCCCAGACGATGCGCACACTGGATATTGAGAGATGTATCTTGTGGCAAATGGAGTAGCTTGGGAAGAAAGTTTTTAAAGAAGGCAATCGGGTCAGACCCTTCAAGATTTTCCGCAAGCCCGTAAATACGAAGATTATTGCGTCTGCCTCTATTTTCCAATTCCTCCACCTGCTTTTGAAGTGCTCCTACTTGTGAAGACAAATGTGTAACTTTGACTTGCGATTCTTGAAAAGACGCCACAGAGTGTTCCACTGAAGATACTCTCGTTTCAATCTGGGACCAATTGTCTGTGAGAACTTGAAGCTTGGCATTAGTCTCCTCCATGAAAGGGCGAAGTGTTCCAATTTCCTCAAGAAAAGGGCGGAACGAGCGGATTTCCTCCAAGAGCAACTCCATGGATACAGGAGATGGTGACTTAGGCGGAGAAAGAGGTGGTTTTTTTTAACCGTTTGGCCGTGGTCTTCCCCAATGTTGTAGGAGAGGGTGTTTCCATTAGTTCCTCCGAACCTGAGGGCGAAAGAGAGTCTTCTAATTGGGAGAGGGCAGAGAAGACTTTCGAATTTTTAATAAAAGCCACCCTTGTAGATGCCTTGGAGGAAGAAGAGCGAGACATGAGTTGTTGTTTGCCCATGTGGAGGAATAAATAAGCAAAGAATGAGTGATAATTGGTAATGGCGGAGAGAACTGCTGGAAACAGCTCCAGTGAGGAGGAGCTATTCAAGAAGGGTAAAAGGCAGAATGACGGGAATGTACAGCCAAGTTCGTCACAGAAAAGTTCCCCAAAATGCGCTGAAAATCAAAAGTTGAAGGTAAGTCAGCAAGACCTCCTAGAAGGAGAAATCACCAATCATCGATGGGTTGAAAAGAGATATGTATGAAGCTTCTGCGACATTAAAGCAAATCCCATGCATAAATGTTAATTGAGGAGGATAGTACGTAATCTACCATCCCTGCGTGTATTCAAACAAGAAAATATGTAGAAATGTCATTCCATAGAGTAACGAAAAAAAAAATGGGATACATAGAAAGTCAAATTAGGCAGCAGAAGGAGAAACAGCCCCGCAGTGGGGCAAAAAAAAGAAAAAAACAGCAGAGTTCACAAAATGGCGGCCGCGCTACATGAGGAATGAGATTTACCTCATGTGCGAGTCACCGCAGAAAGGAGGCAGCATGTCTGGATCCTGGAAATTTGCGCAGGCAATCTGAAAGGGAGACAGCCCACGTACGAGGTCCGGGCAGAGAACGACCTCCGTCTCCTTTAAGAATGCGCTCCGTGACAAGACGCGCAAAATGGCGCCTGCGCACTCCGAAGCATCCGAGAATGTGAAGCGGCAAATATCTTCGCCTCCGTCGCTGTGAAATGTCGGAAAAGGCACCACCGCGTAGTAGAAGTATTCCGGAAGCGGTTCGAGGCGTCAGGACAGGAACATGACGGGATGATAGGTAAGGCTCCCGGCACCTCGGCGGAGCTTCACTCAGGCGCCGCCATCACCCACGGCGCCAAGCCACGCCCCTGTGCCATTCTTTCTTGGTCTTCAAGTAAAATGAAAAATAGCTATATTTCAGTATTCCTTGCTGCTGGAAAGTCACTCCTGGTCCTTCATACAGCACCAAGGTGTCCAAGGCAGGCTTCCAGTATCCTGTTCTCTCTCCAGCCAGTGCTCCCACCAGGTCCAATAAATCTCACATTCAACTGGTAGTCTTGTTTGTCCACACCGGATATGAACCAGTGAGGTGGATCCGATGTCTGTCATGAAGGAGCACAATAGATAGAAGTAAAAAAGCTGCAAGGCATAAACAATCTTGCCAACAGTTGTAAATAGATGACTGGAGAAACTGAAGAAGAGTGACCTAAGAAGGACCAGCACAGCAGACCTGAAACAGAGCTGAAGTAAAAGATCAGACTAAAGCAAGAACTGGTGTGAAACCAATGAAGCAAATCCAACTATGTTATGACACAGGGCTTGAACTTCGCTGTAGCCTTAACTACCTGGTAGAATATGGAATGACCTATAGGAACAGGAAGTACAATCGCTCCACGTTAGTTTGGAAATATCCTTAATAAAATTTCAGGAATGCCTTCTTGCATTGTGGGCAGACATATAATTGAAAAATCTTGCTTGGAGCATCAAGAAACAATTAATGCTTGTTTAGCATACCTTGTCTCTGGCTGCTGCTCTGTGCGCTTCAAGAGGTAGGCTTGCTTAGAAGCACTGACCACCAGTAAGCTGACACGAAGCCAAACTCTATTCTCTGTTGCATGACAAGCGTCTACCAGAAGTAAAATAGACCACACACCTGGGAAACAGACAGTGAGAGAATGCTCCACGGGCAAGCAAAGTACTCAGAGAGAGAAGTAATGCAAAGTCCATGTCAGCCCCGAAAAGACCATGTCAGAAGAGGCTCAGCCATAGCACTTGATGCATGTGCAAATCAGGAGTCTTTTAAGCTTCTTTCCCCAGCAGGACAGGCACATTCTTCTTGCTTCAGATGGTCCTATTGGGTACAGTAAAGTCCGGAAGAGTTACTGATCAGGTTTAGTTTGTGCTATCCACAATCTTGGCTGAATTGCTTAAAAAGGAAACCCTCTTTTTCACAAATCACTTATTTTAATCTGTCCCCAGTGGCTTCCATTGAAGGTGGTAGCAGTCAGACCTCCTCCATCTCAGGAGCTCTGATTCCCTCCCAAATATGCCCCTTTGAAAATGAGCTTACACTGCTTTTCCTGATATGGGAATAATGAGCCCTACTTTAGTTGGCATAGATAAATAACTAAGGGACCTCTTTGGAGGAAAACCTTCTGTCACCTAAGTGGCATCTCAAGCACTTTATGTGAAAAGAAAAGTTGTTGCTTTAGCGCGTTGTGAGCCATTTGTTCTTGTTCGCTCCCAGAGGTCTCATCCCAGCTAAGTGGACAGTGGTTGCATTACAGAATTTTTTTGGGCTGTAATATCTTCTGCCAGTGCAACACTTCAGCCATCCTTCAATTGTGTACATTGAGCACCCATTCCATCTTTCTTACAGGTTACATTTAGGAGTGACTGAGCTTATATAAAAGCTGTTGTACATAACACAACATTTATTTGTGACAAGTTACTGTAGTGTTTTAAACCTCTAGTCAGCTAATGGTGTTACTGAACCATACATCTTAGTCATACATATGAACAGTGTAAATATAGACTGAGGTACACGTGTGACTATAATTTCCTGTGCCGCCAGTGACCTTACTGGAAAGTTAAATAATCCAGATTCTTGTTGTATGTCGTGACAGGGCACTGATTTGGAACTTCTGGGTAACGAAGCCCATTTCTGATTCCAGAAATTAAGAATAAGAAGCATTTTCCCCATTTTGTCTCTGCACATGTCAAACTGTACTTGCCTACAGAAGTTGGACAGTCTCGCTACTTACCTGAAGGCTCTGGGGTTTCTTCTACCTGTAACTATAATATCTTGGTCAAATATAGATAACCTATGAATCTGGAGAATGGTGTGATTTGGTAGCCGTGTGACAGAGATAAAACACGTTCTTTAGTTTTTGCCTGATTGTGTACAGGAGAAATGAGTCATCCTTTGCCTTCCTCAATCAAGTGTCAAAAAACTACAAAATCCTGTTGCTCGCCTATTTCAAAATGACAAAGCTTTTCCATCCATAGTCAAATGGCAATATAACGATAAAAAGACTGCATCATCACTAATAGAATCAATGACTTGTTGTCATCGACCTGTTTGAATAGTCTTGTTTATTTTATCTTTATTTCGGTTCTTTAAACCATAAAAGCATACGAAAACATTGTGTACAAACAATTAATAACATTGCCAAATTACATTTTAGTTTGATAAAATAGTTAAGATCTTAAAACCATCTGTTTGCAGATTTAAAAAAAACAATTCAAACAAACAAAAGCGAAATGTCCTCAAACACAGTTCATCAGAGCTTTGAGCAGGTAAGTGACCAAAAAAGGTGCTTTATCTAAAACATAAATATAGCAGCTAACAGATTGCCATTTAAAAGTACGGTGCTTTATTTATTCTTGTTATAATGATGTCCTCTGGTAAACATTCTGGGGTCTGCGAGTGGGCACCTTTGTTAAAGAACTATTTCTGGTGATGAATTGTTCTTTCACTATCATTTAAATTGTTCAGTTAATAGCTAGGTGCATTGTATTTCAAATGCTTTTTTATGGTCGTGTTTGAACAATTTGCTTTATTACATTAAACTCATTTATCACCAAAGAACAACCATTCAACTATTTTCTCTATTTGTCTCTATCATGGCAAAACGTGAATCTTTTTTGCTGTTTCATCATCTTGAGTAGAACTTGACTTTCACTTTTCCGGGAATAATTCTTGGCTTGGGCTCATGTTTCTAAAGCACGAGACAATGATATATTTAAGGAGTCATTAGTTTTCCTCCAGAGGGTTGCCCTGGCAAGGATTGGGAGGGACTTTAGCCCATGCCCATCTAAACTTCCCTGGTACTTCTCTCCACTTAGCCTGCCGAAATGATTCATTACAATCAATGCACATTCCAGGCGCAGACAGACTCATTCATGTGAAGTGGAGATAAAGTGAGAGAGAGAAAAGGAAAGAGAAAGAGAACGAACACGAAAGAGACAGAAAGAGGGAGAAAGAAAGAGGGAGAGTTAAAAAAAATGCGTGCGTGTGTTTGTACGTAAAGTGACAAGAGGAAGAGGATTCGAAATTAAGGGGCACATGCATCAACTTATTTATGAAGTGCAAACGGTGCGAATCGGTAAATTCGGCCGTTTGCGATTCCTAAATAGGTTTTTGGGATGCATCAAACATTTTTGGGAAAATCGCTATTTTTAGCGAATTCCAAAAATGCGATTGCTTTTAAGGAATCGCAAATTTGCGATTCCTTTAAAGCAATGCATGATTGCTTTTAAAATTGCGAATTCGCAATAAGGGGGTGCAAATTACCACGAGGGTGAACCTCGTGGTAATTTGCTAAAAACTATTAAAATGCTCAAATTAGCATTATAAGCACTGTCATGTTACAGACACACATGTCCTTAGGACATGTGTGTGTGAAACATGCACTTTAAAATACATTTCAGGGGTGCAGGGGGGGGGTCCTTTGGACCCCCCCCTGCACCCATGGAATGCATTAACAATTTGCGAATCGCGAATTGAAATTTGCAAAATGTCAATGCCTTTCGATTGATTCCTATGGGCCTTTTGGCCCATAGGAATCAATGGGAATTGCGAAATCGCAAATTAGAATTCGCATAATATTTGCGATTCGGTAAAAATTGCGATTTTTACCAAATCGCAAAAATTATGCGAATAAATTGATGCATCCCGTTTTGCGATTACTTATTTGCGATTCCCTAATTTTCACAAATAAGGAATCGCAAAACCTTACATTGATGCATGTGGCCCTTAGAGAGCAGCAGCATATAACTCTAGGTAAGGATGTTTTGAACATCATTTGAGCAATTTATGACCTGGGAGAGTGATTTGTATTCTTTTGAACTGACACGGAAAGGACAGGGACACACCCCATTACATAAAGGAACTTCTCAACAAATGCATAAGTAATATATACCCAATTCGAATGGATTTATCCATCCCACTCAAAAAGCAGAACAGAAAAAGACAAGCAAACCACCAATCTAAAGTCCTGTGGTGTTCACCTACATGGGACAACCGGAACCACTTGTCATGGCCTTCTCTGAGTCCCTGAGTCTAGCCACTAAAGAAAGGATGTTTTTTGTTCTTTAAAAGCTTTCAACCAGAATTGCGAGTTAAAAATGACAAATGATTAATTTCTTAAAAATGTAATGTTGTTTTGCATTTTTACAAAAGAATCGACACCCACCCAACGAATAACTGCAAGTGCAAGAAATAAGTGTAAATGTGGCCTGTTATTTGAAATCAAGAAAATCTCATTTGTTTGTGGGACAGTCTCAATAATGATATCCATTAGTAACATAGCTGTGAAGAAAATAATTTGTAATGGCCCATCCAACACAAAGCACAGACATGAATCTCTGACAAATGCATTGCTTGTAGCAAGGCTTCACTTTATGGAAGTGCTAATTCTCATTACCATGACCAACATAGGAGATGACCTCGTTACACTGTCCAAGTTATGTTTAAGGGAGTTTCAAGCCCATTGTCCTTTTTGGATTCGTTGGTCTATTACTGAAGTTCTGTAAGATTATCGTAGATATCACGTGATTGTTGATTCTGAGGAAAGGCATTGTCTTCACATTCACAATAAACTAACATGACTACTTGGAGTTAGCAAGGGCAAAAATAACAGAAAGGCCCTTATTACGATTGGCCTCGTAAATTAATGGGTTTTCTCCACCCCCTGGAATTCCCGATTCCCGGGGTTTTGTGGGTTGGGAAAATCTGGCCCATTGCTAGTTGGAGTTTGAGGCTACACTAACAAATGAGGAAATGTCATGGGAATTGGAAGACGGATTACCACAGAAATTAGTAATTGTGGGTCCAAAATCCCTCAGTAAATTCTCATTTTGGGCCGAACTACCGCCTGGAGATATCGGGGTTATTCAGCCCCCAAAACCTTCTGCACAATGTTAATAGATCTGTAGTGTTTTTGCAGTTCTAATAATTTAGATGGGAGTAGTAATTGCCGTTATCATTCTTTGGCCCACCACCGATGTGTTCATGAACACATTTACCCTCTTTTCCACCATTTACCTATGCCATGTCAGTAACATCGTATTATTCAATTTATAGCTCTATCTTCAAGTACTCTGTGATTGTCTGCTGTTCCTCATTCCCCTTCTAAGCTGGTCCTGTTCCTGTCTTACACTTTCTCTCACAGCCTAAATATGATAGTGGTCATAACTACCACCTACTTGTCCCATCTCATCTCAGAGTTTTCAAATTGTAGTTTCTACTTTTTGAGAACCTTTTTCATTCCGGAACATCAGTTCCTGCCCCACAGAACCTGATCCCTCGAACCCATTTGAAGCACTATCTAAACCTCTGTAGCATAGAGACACTAGATTTATTCCCCTTCCAACATATTTTCTTGTACCTCACATTCCTTTTCATTAGAACTCACCTGAATTCCTTATTTCTTCTCTTCATCAACCTCTCTACCTCCGTGACTGATCCAGCTTCTACAGTGTATCTCCCAACTCTTTGAGTTCTTCAGCCTGCCCCAGAAAGAGTAACATGAAAAATTATGTCTATATTTGTAAAAATATCAACCTGTGAGGTTCCACCCAAAACAAGAGGGAAAATACCATCTGACAGTACAATACACCACCCCCACATGAACATCAGATACAGTAAAAAAGAAATAATTGGGGATACAACCACTCATTACAAAATCAGCGCTGGCATGGTCTTCTAAATAGTCAAAACCATATGCCACTGTCAGAAGACAGGTTATTTCTGCAACCAAGGTGCTTCAAAGTGATTGAAGAGGTGTATGTATTGCTGGAATGTCACTGCTTCTCCCCTAGGCTCCACTTGGGTTTTTGCCCGAGATATTTAATCCGCAAAAACAACAGTTGATGGACAGAATGCAGAACAATATCATACATTCACCCCAGTACAAAGATCTGGGCCTAAATAAATCGTTTTTTTGCTCACCAAACCACCCCAATTCAGACATGGCCATATGCAAATCAGCCTTGACCAGGTGCCTCATGGGAACAGTCCAGCCCGAACTGCCAAGCCATGTCTTCCCTGGACCGGAATCAAGCATCCTAGGACCGGCTTCTGGCTATCAACCGTCATCAGCAGGATAGCTTGACTCCAGTGGCGCGGAGAGCACGGGACTCACGTCTGAGCATACCGTCCCAGTCGGGTGTCAAATGCAAAAACAACAGTTGATGGACAGAATGAAGAACAATGTCATACATTCACCCCAGTACAGAGATCTGGGCCTAAATCCATCGTTTTTTTGCTCACCAAGCCACCCCAGTTCAGACATGACCATATGCAAATCAGCCTTGACCCTGTGCCTCATGGGAACAGTCCAGCCCGAACTGCCAAGCCATGTCTTCCCTGGACCGGAATCAAGCATCCTAGGACCGGCTTCTGGCTATCAGCCGTCATCAGCCAGGATAGCTTGACTCCAGTGGCGTGGAGAGCACGGGATGTCGCGTTCTAATCTAGGACCCCGATCAATACTGTGACCTTATGCCCCTATACGGCTATAATCCATTTGTACCCCTATAATGGCATAAACGATCAAGAGTGATATTTCAGAAACTCGTCTCTGGCCCAACACGATCAGAGCCACATTTCAGAATCGCTTCCTTTGCAGCTCATTAGAGCAAATGACACAGCAGAAGCCACTATCTAAGATTCCTAGATTACACTCCGAGTTCTTCAACAAGATAAACCTCAGCAACCTGGGAAAGCCCCACTTGTTATGTTTTGATTAGTAATAGAACTCTAATGAGCACTGAGAGACGATCACTTCCTAGTGACATCTTTATTGACGTCTTATGTCCAAAAACGTACGTCAAACAAGGCACCTTTCAGGTATAAATATTACCAACGTTGCCTTAAGCAAACGCTGCCTCAATGACATTGATGATAGCGATGGTGTGGTGAACATAGGAGCAGAACAGCTGTCCCCTGCAGAGCCCAGCAGATACAAGCTGCCCACGGAGGCTGCCCCTCCTCCTCCTCGACGCGCTGAGAGAGACGCTGTCTTTTCTCCTGCCGAGAAAATCCAGCTCTGGCGTTTCCAGTCTACTCTTGCAAGTGACTGGGATATCGAGTCCTGGAAGGAGATACAAGACCTCCAACATTCTATTTCAGAGGTATGGTGTTGACTAAACCCTTAGAGAGAATTCTTGAAGCAAACCTTGGCAAAACCAACTTAACTGAAACTGCTACTTACTTACTCCCTCCCAAGTATTAGGCTTAGGTCAGGTACACTGGGGTAGGCGTAGTTAGAAGCACCAGTTGAGCACGTTAGTCAAATGTATATATGAATGTATATATTTTATTCATTTTAACCATTGTATGGCTAAGAAACCATATCAATGCTTTTACAGTATTATTTCGCAATCCTCATTTTACTGTACGCACTTTTTATAATAACAAGTCTTGCAATTGTGGCAATTCATTTCTCTTGCATGAGAAGAAAGACTGTTCAATAAATACTACCTTTTATTGAAAACGCCCGTCTCTCTATTTCTCTGCATCTTGGTGAAAGTAATCTGCACAACTGACTGAGTAAAATAACTGTCTATTGTTTCACACGACTCTAGAGATTGACTCTTATTCTAAGGAGCAAAGTTGTCATGTTTATGCGGTTGTTGGAAAACTGAATCCCTTCTTGTCTGTACCAGGGAAGCTGATCACTTCCTATTCAGTCAGGAAAGCTTCCAGTGACCTCTGAGCTAGTTGGTAACAAACCCAATTAAGTTTAGCATAGTCAGTAGAGACCTGGAAGACCGTCTATACTATTGTTTATGTAATTCCAATGCGCAGGGCCTATTGGGAAAATAGGAACTACACTACATGGCGCCCAACGTTTGGTAAGGCGATAAAACTAACGCAAGACGTTAGAGTAACTCAGTCCTGCATTTTTCACACAGACCCCTTTCTACCGTAAATACTCCAATAGACGTCTGGAGTGGGTGAAAGGTTAAAATCCGCCCGAACTTAGTAGGAAGAGATTCCTATGTAAAGCTCTGGTTTATTCAACGTTGAAGGATACAGTGTTCCAAAATATTGTGCACCTAATCTTTGTCTCCTAGGAGACCTGCTCTGCAAAAACATTTCTGACAATATAATGTCAGACACTGAGAACGGAACCAATGAGGGTTCAGTAAATGCGACTCAGCAGGGTCCCGACGGTACTAATGAACCGGGTGCAATAATCATTCCGGTACATTTAAGAAAGTCTTTAACGTTAAAACTTATAGACAATGGACTGACCACACAAGGTGGCACAGTCGTCTTCGTGATAGAGGCACACGAATATCGGCAGACAGAGGTATTCTATTCTTGGATAACATTTCCAGCGGCAAACACCTCAACACACGAGTTCCACTATTACAAAATAGGGGATCCACCGTAAGAGTACGCTCCTTTTGAGGAGATTGAAATCCCATTAAAATTCCAAGAGCATCTGCTCTGGTTTAAAGGCGCCCTAAAACACAATGATCATATTACCAGGCTCGGTCCACTAGGTAGACCAGGAGCAACGTGGCCGGTTCTAGCCAGCTACACACCACATCCGGACATTGATAAAATGTCAGGTGAAGAACTCTTAGTTAAAATAAGAGAATTAACAAAGGCTTATAGAGAGTTAGAAAAATTATTTATTAAAAATAATTCAAATACTCCTAAAAAGAGCTGGGATGGAAATAAACAATCCACTCCCAAAGAAAAAGTTTTCCAGTCCAGAGAAATGTCTCCTCGACGGAGGGAAAGAACTCCAACTCGAGAACACCAGTCTCCCCAGAGCAGGGGTCTCCAACCGGTCGATCGCGAGCTACCGGTGGCTCGCCGAGACCCTGTGAGTAGCTCGCGCCGAGGGCTGCTCAATTTAGTAGCATATTAGCATTATTTCCGCTATTCAGGCTGTTTTCAGTGTCCATTGCCCGCCCTCACCCAAAGCAGCTGCTCTGATTGGCTTGAGCTTAGCTGGGGTGGGGCGGGCCAAAGAGGATGACGTTCCTCTGCTGCTGAGTCTCGTGACCGGGCGCGCGCAGAGTCTCGTGATGTTTACGCGCCCCCTGCCTTATCATCACTGGCACCGCACTGTCCATTGTGCGAGTGCGGAGCTCAGGCAGGTGCAGTAGGGCGGAGCATTGAGGAGCAGTTTGCAGGTCGGGACCCGCGCGTGCACCCTTGCACCCGATTTGCAGCAGGTAAGACTTCAGACTTCAGTTCAGGACGCCCCCCCCCCCAACCGCCGGTAAAAGTAATGTAAGTGAAGTGATGTCGTACCATGTGCAATGACCCTGCACGGGACCGCTCTCGTGATTGCCACGTCTGCCCGGTTCCTCTCCTATGTGTGCTGTCATTGTGACTACGGCACACTCCTGGTTTCTCATTGCTGGTTTTCGCATCAAAGTACTGCTAGCTAACTGCTGGGACCCGCTCGTGCCTTTTTCCTCGTGGCACCACGCTGTATATCTGCGCAGATGCCCAAATTGTCAGAGTCGTTTTTCAGTGCAGACTCGACGGTGCAAGTGTCTGAGGCTGTGTGTTGGGGTGAGTTTGAAATATATTCCCACAACCTTTATGATAGCGAGCAATAATTATTAGTATTAGTATCCTGAGACACTAGACTGCAGGAAAAAATGCAGTGTTACTGTACAACAGGTTTGGGGCTCAGATTCCGTTTCCTATCCGTTCATTAGGCCTCAATAATGCATATTCGAGCCATTGCCTGACCTGTTGAAGACGCACCTCTACAATGTTTACCCCCACAATACCCTTTTGCAAAGCAGAAAATGGAGCTGCACAACATCTCGCTTGGGTCCCATTGCTTACGATTGGTATTGAATAGTTCACAATAACAGATGTTGGGAGGGCAGGTGGTGTTAAGCAACAACAGAGGGATGCAAGTAAGTAGGAAGGGTGCGCAGGTGAATGACGGGTGGTCAATCAACAACAAATAGAGGATGGTTGAGGCAAGCAACTGAGGGCAGGTGGGAACCAGCATCAACGGAGGGCAGGAGGGAGGGGGCAAGCAACACGGGCAACAGAAGGAGTGGGAGAGGGAGCAGCAACACAGTCAGCGTAAGCATGGGGGCAGATTTGGGGGGGGGAGACTGCCAGCAGAAGGGGAGGGAAGAGTCACTGATACAATTGTAAACACAAAGAAGAAGCTACCTAGCCCTCCATAAAAATGAGCAGCGGAATGACACAAGTTATGTGTCCATGATCTGGAGGAGTAGGTGCGAGGTACAAAAACTGTAAGGGGAAGGAGACTACAGCAATTAATTAATACCAAGCAAACAAATGAGCATGGCAGTGAAGCCAACCAATGGTAAGGAGATGTCTAAGAAAGCCCACTAGTAGAAAACAAAAGGTCTTCAAGTCACACAGTCACAGAGTAGGGTAGGCATTGTCTAGGTGCGAGAACTAAATACTGAATGAAAAGTGCATTCACAAAATAAGATGTTGGCCCACCAGCCTTGGCACAGAAACGCGCTTCTTGGTAGGTGGATGTTCATATCACTGTCTATTTTGCCCTGGGATGGGCAGCATGGTGGGGGGTTCTTGCTGATTAACAAGTTGTGCAGGACTTCACCATGCAGGTTGGTGGTCTGTGCCAATTCTTGTCTGTGGATTTCTGGCATCTTGTGTGCCGATTTTATTGCCTGGTGGGCTGTTTTGTGTTGTTAATTTTTCAGATAGTACCAACATTGCCTGCTGCAAGCACAAATAGCCTACTGAAGTCTTCCATACCTTGAAACACACCTCCTATACAACATGTCTAAGTTTAAAAACTTAGTTTGCAAATGTGGGCCGCTTTTTTCAGCTATTTGATTTGCCTGCCCCATATTAACAACATAACATAACTGAACAGGTCTATTTGTAAAGCGCACGATTAACCGAAAGTGTCCTGGCTCTGAATAACTGACATTTATTGATAGGTCCTGATTTGATGCCAAGTCTTTTCTTTCAGTGTTATGTTCAAACCACAGTATGGGGCCCATGGGCTCTGAAGAAATTGGCTTAACGTCAATGAAACTGGGCGGGGGAGGTCGCTCTGAAAAATGCGCGAGTTGCTTGGGGTTTAGTAGCTCCCGATGATTTTCACTGACCAGAAGTAGCTCTCACTACACAAAAGGTTGGAGACCCCTGCCCCAGAGGGAGCCCTCTGAGAAAAGATATAACCTTAGAAATAGGGATAACTTGAAGAAGCCTGATAGACATCAAAGTATTGATACACGTCCCTCTCGATCTTTTTCGCAGAAATCGGAAAGAAGAGGACCCAGGAGAGCACACCAAGTCCAAAGACAAGGAACCTGCTCAGAGTAAAAAATCTCAATTTCCAAGAAAGAAGGTAGCCAGTATTAGAGTAATCGAACATGCCGAGAATACTGAGGACACCGTTGAAAAACGGGGAGTGGGCACAGACAATGCTAGACAGTGCAGCAGAAATCACCATAGCTCGCAAGATCCTGATGAGTCATCTGGAGACAGTGGACACGAATGAATACATTCAAGTAGAAACTGCCGACACCAGAGTTAGCGAGCCCCATAAGATATACGAAATAACACTGCGTATAGAGGGTGATAAGACTAGGAAAATAAGGGGTCTATTTTGGGATAAACTCTCAAAAGGCTATGACATTCTGTTAGTTGAAAAAGATTGGCCCCCAGAGTTTGTCAGGGAGTGCCCTCGTGGCGAAGAAATGATTATGCCTGCCTTCTCGAATCACATTCCGATTAAAAAAATATATATATATGCAAGGAAATGGGCAGTAGCCCAGGCACCAGCATTATATAAAAATCATGTAGGATGGGATGAGGACTCTCCTACTCACAAAATCCAATTAAAAAGTCAACCGACTGCACAAAGGCAGTATCCAATTAAGCAAGAAGCTAAAAAACAAGTCAGGGAGATTTTAGATCAACTTGAATACCAGGGGGTGATTGAAACATGCACCTCTCAAATGAACAATCCTTTGTTTCCTGTCTCCAAACCAGACAATTCAAATCGTCTAGTTTTGGATTACAGACACCTTAACGCATGTTGCAAAACATTTGCAGTACAGAATTCGCATAGTGCTGCACTAATGAATAACATAGTTAGGAAAAAATATAAAACGACATTAGACATATCAAATGGTTTCTTTTGTCAAAATATTGCACCAGAAAGCAGATACTTGACCGCTTTCTCAGTAATGGGGTCAAAGAAAAATTTCTGTAGGCTCCCACAGGGATTCAAGAACAGCCCGGCACTATTCTCAGCCAGAGTAACAGAGTTACTACAAATGTATGATGATGAGGCATTATCTTACGTAGATGATATCTATCTCACAGCCGACGACTTGGAGACTCACTTGAAAAGAGTGAACACCATTATACTTGGGTACGCAGCTGAGGGTTACAAATTCAACTTTAAAAAGTCTCGAATTGCCCATCTGACAGTATTATTTTTAGGATACGAATTATCAAGTGAAGGAAAAAGCCTAGCGGACAACTTCTTAGAGAAGTGCGCTGTACTCCAAGCACCAAAAACGCTGAAGAACTTACATTCTAAATTATGCGGAGAGGGTTAAACCTCTCTACGAACTAATTAAACCTGATTTTAAACCAATCACTTGGACTCAAAAACACACAGAAATTTTGATATCACTGCAAACAGACATGTTAGCAAAAACAAAATTAGATACACGTGACAACACACGCGATCTTGTAATCCGAATCATCCCAGGAAGATGCGGATTCACGTACCTAACCTCTAATGAGGGAGAAAAGGTACCAATAGCTTACAAATCACATTTGTACACAAAGGCTGAAATAAAATTCAGTTCAACTGAGAAAATTTCTAACTGCGGTTCAGACGGCTGTAGCAAAAGAAAGGGCCCTAGCACAAGGTAAAAGAATAATAATCGTTACACCTATACCGGCTTTAGAAGCGGTAACTAAAGCAAGCATTCCTAATGCTAAAGCTTTGCATCCGAGATGGATCCAGTGGGTTAATTCTCTTGCTGCAACAGACGTAGTTTACGAATTTGATCCTAACTTAAAGACACAGGAATTTTTACAATATGAATATGAATGTCCTCTGCCAATTGAAATCCTGCCTCTAGAAGAATACAGAAGTATTATATATACTGACGGATCAGCACAACCCGCAGTTGGGGGCAAACAAGCTTACAGTGCTGCGTGCGCGATTGTTAAAGGTCGTTGGCACAAAGGAAAATTTAGACCAATGGTCACTAAAACACAATCTCTAGGAGATTGTTCAGCTCAACGTGCTGAATTGGTAGCATTTAAGATGGCGCTAGAAAATACTGATCGCGAATTCCCCACACTTATAGTGTGCGATTCATATTATTGCGTACAATCTTATAATGAATACTTGCAGAATTGGGTGGAAAATGGTTTCAAAGATGCAAAAGGTGGCACAATTAAGCATAAAATGCTTTGGGAACAAGTAGTTCTTTTACAGAAGGAACTACAAAAGACTCACGTGATACACACTCTGAGTCATCAACGTGATGGCGTTCACGTTGCAGGGAATTCATTGGCTGATGAAGCCGCGAAGGCAGCTGTGCAAACGGCTTCCGTAGCTGCGATTACTCGGTCACAAACAAAAATAGACAGCGACATTCTACAAGCTGTCAGTGCGTCAGTAAAAGATGATAAGAAAACACTCCCAAAAGGCTTTCCAGAAAAGTACTTATATTTAACAGATACAAATAATGTTCCTTTTGCTCGAATCCCTGGAGTGGGGGATAGAGTAATTCCAAACATGGAACACAGGTTAGGACTAATAAAAGCGGCACACGAAGGGCTTGCTTCTGCACACGCTGGCGTTTCTGCAACAATATCACTATTAAAACAGAGATATTGGTGGCCTCGCATGAGAATACAAACTAAGAAGTATGTATTAGAATGCAAAATATGCCAAAGAATGAAAGTATCAACAGTAAAACGACCAGCGCACACACCCCTTCTCATCTCAGATAAACCATTTGCATGTGTTTACCTGGACCACTGTGGTCCCCTACAAAGGGACGGCAACTATAGATATATCATGGTCGCAGTGGATTCCTGTACGAGATTCATATGGATGTGGCCCCAGCGCTCGGCTGGCGCCAGAACGGTTATAAAAGATCTGCGAGTCTTTATCGGCACATACGCAATTGCCATGTTCCATTCTGACCAGGGTCCTGCTTTTAGCTCTCGAGCTTATAAGGAGGCCATGGCCAGCATGGGCGTTGGCTTGCGGTATTCTTGTCCGTCACACCCCGAAGGGAACAGTGTGGTAGACAGAAAAAACCGGGACATAAGCAATCTATAACAGCGAAGGTATTAGGTGCAGGTGATGGGTGGGTCAAACATTTAATAAGTGTCCAGTTAAGTCTTAACTTGCCAAGAAATTCTCTGAAAGGTTTCAGCCCATATGAACTATTGTTCGGAACTAGAATGCACATTCAGGACTTAGATAGTCAGGTATCAGTGGTAGAAGATAAGAATACAGACTTTGACATCAAAGACCGTTTGGCTGTTTTACAGGACTTGAATGAAACAAGAAAATCCTTAAGCAACATAAAGTTAAAGCAACAGCCAGCTACCACTGACGAGGCACCACCAGCCCCAGCAAGGCCTGTCTGGATTCCAAAGATTGGGGATCTAGTCAGAGAAAAAATAGCAGTGAAGAAGGAATTTGGGCCTTCTTACAGAAAAGTAGTACCTGTCTTAGCAATCAACGGAACAAGATCAGTAGTACTACCGCCCCTTGCTGGTAAAAAGGAGAACAGAGTTGTATCAATCGACCTGGTAAAACCACAAGCGTGTGGCCTATAATCAACAGTAGGCCCAGTGGACTCCCGAGAAACAACAGAATACCCAAACTTGCAACAATCCAAGAGGTTCAAACTGAAAGACTATTCACATTCGATAAGCCTGCAGTGCACAGAGAGGGACTATGCAATAATGCCATGGAACTCGTGCCACTTGGAACACAGATAGAAACAGTTCGTCAAGAAACACCAGTCTACAATGACGTGGCATCAGAATGTGCTACCGAAAAATTGAGAGAACAATCCCAACAATTGACAGAACTGCCTCTGGCTACTTCATCAATTTCGATAACTTTTCTGAGGATCAAAGCAACCCTGAAGTGATGCCAGAAACAAAGACTTTTAAAGAAAAAGCAACAGAACTCTTTCATCAAATCAAAGAAGTATATCTGGATGCACCATTGATTGAGCATTGGATTATTTCAGGGATATTCATACTCCTACTATGCCTAATTTTAGTTTTAATTTTAGGAAGGTTTATTACAATACAATGGACACAGCAAGTCAGAACATCAACTTAGTCCTCAAACCACACAGATCATCCCACATGAAGAAAAGAGAACTGTCAACAGTAACTGTCACAGCCATTCCAATAACCGGTAGGGTAGTATGGGACAAAACTGATTACGAAGTATATGGTCCGGTCGAAATCCTGAAATATCCTCATCAGTTCAAGGTTTCCCTAAGTGACTTTGTAAAACCAAGTACATTTTCTGATGATTGGGATTTTGAAAGTATTAATAATATGATGTCTGATTTAGTGTTGTCAGCAACATTTACAGAACATGATTATTTACAAGGTTCGTCTAGTTATGAACAGATGTACTGCTTTTCACATTACGGCGACCATTACTTGCATAAATCTGCACAACCTAGAAATGTTTTTAAATATAACCAATGGGAACATTGTGCTACTCCACCTAAAAGCAGTTCTAAAACATTCTATGAGAAATTTCAGTATTTCTCAGGGTTTAACACCAGTGATGCAGAAACGTTTTATTATAAACTGTTAGATAAAACAGGGTTGAAAACAATGCTGACTAATACTAAATTGATATATTCAGAAGCATTTTATGAAAAAATGATGACATTTGGTTTTGATTATTGGAGAAATAACATTGAAACAAAAACAATCTGGGGTACAAAAGATTGGCAGGTACAAGGCCTAGAAGCATTATTTCGAGCCTGCATGATCCCAGAACAAATAATGGTTTTAAATGACACAGTTCAACAAACAACCTGTCTTGGCCTAGCTAAGATTAAAGACCTTAACAAACCGTCTATTCCGAAGCCAATACCTGATAATGCAACAACAGATATTGAAATAGACGTATCTAAAATTTTACATCTAAACAGAACACATCCTGATTGGAAAAAGTGGTTAATCTGGCCTACCGACAAGAATAACTGTCAAGATAGATTCCTGAACAAAACACAGGGGTTAACAATGACCAGACCAGACCCTAGATACTCCCAGAGACAACATCCAGGGATAGTAACAACATACAGTGTAGGGAAGCTGTGCCTTGAATGGCTAGAATCATCCACACTGGCAGAAATTAAGCAACACTTCTCTTTACTTAAAGATGGTGCTGATTTGCGCGATTTCATTCTGGGACCACGCAAACAGCGTCAAAAACGTTTCATAGCGACCAGTATATATGTGGCTTACAACAAGGCTTGGAAAGTCACACTAATTGAAACAGCAGAAAAAATATGAGAAATTGATTGTATTAATTTGGAAAAATCACTTTCTGTTGTGGACAATGGGTTAATGACTCTGTCCTCCAGAATATATTCACTGGACAGTATTGTATCATCTGCCATAGATATAATAGAGAAAGACTTGCTAATGTTACAGCATGGCCAGTCACAATTGCGTTCTATTGTACAGTTAGGCTGGATGCTGCAAAATCTTTGTTCAGGCTATGTGCCATGGCGTTTAATCAACACAACGTCATTGTTTTCCATCTTTAACCTTACTGATAAACAAATCAGCTTGGCACGGAAAGGAGCAGACTATACAATCCTGAGCATCGAAAAACTTGAGAGATTACCTTTGACAATGTCAGAAAGTCCTGTCATTGAATGAATAATACACAGGATTATCACAATTCCGATAACAACTTTCCGATTCAAAAATTGCCTTGAATACATACCTACTGGCCAGTATGAACGATTGGGTAAAGGATACATTAAGTCAACATGGAAGTTACCATACACACACACATGCTATAGTGACAGCAACAAAAATGTATGTCTTAGTGGTGAAAACTGTAAACATTCACTAAGCGGTATACTTTTGTGCCAGGGTATTAATTTACACGGAGCCTGTGAAGGAAATTCTAACAACCTTTCATGCCACCAGCATGTCACACCTGCAACGCAGATAGAGCCTTTCTTTAAGCAGCTCTCGAATGGGAGTTACATTCTAATAACGGATCGCAGCTGTTGTGGCCTTTTGCCAGGGAAAGCATATCTCGTAAGCGTAACTTCCATGGTCAAATGCTGTATGCAAGCATTGTTTCCAAACGGCCCTGGTGACACTGAGACTCCCATATGGCCTCATTTGAATTTCTCTTCTATACAAATTGATACTTTAAGCAGAATGAAGTCTGTGCTTTTGCAGACAACAGTGCCCATCACGTCAACAAAAGAGACATATGAACTCCAAGTTGCAAGGACAACATCAGAGATTCATGACCTTTTATTAACAATTTGCCCCGTGCATTTCACAGAAATGCTTAGCCAAATTCTTAACATGTCTAGTGCCATAGGCATCCCAGGCGTATTTAAGACCATTTTTACGGGACTGCTAACACCATTCAAAGCAATTCTAGGAATCATTCCTAATTTTGTCCATTCAGTCTTTGGCGGCATACCCCTGATTTTGGGACTTGTAGCAGGCATTTTATTTTTTTGACCCTCCTGCTCCGATATGGCAAGCCAAAACTCAGACATAACTCCGACAAGGATGGAAGAAACGATCCTAGCAATACGCTACCGGGACCGAATAACTAGAGTCCTTGGATTGGCCAGGCTGAGAGACCTGAACATGACCTGGTTTCTTTCATTCAGACCGATATGGCAGACCTGCATCTTACCTGTGCTTCGATGTATGCTATGCGGAGATGAGTGCTGTTGGACATCTGTCTTGCACTTCCATCCCATCAGCAGTACCAATGGATATCGATACTTTGCTAAGTCCTATAACGGCTCACGCATTGTTTGTCCCCAGCGGCTACCAATCCTGATGACGGCATTCGTTGAGACTCCTGTGCTACGACTAGGTGGTGACAGTGGAGCGAGAAATAAAAGCAACATCACCCAGGTACGACCTTCTGTGAGCATTGCTGATCCAGACTTTCATGATAGCAATCATTCTCACACCTGCCAAGTTACAGCGTTATCGAACTTGGTCGAACTGTCACCTGATTTTGTAGACCAATTCTTTGAGAGCCTGCCTGATATGATGTTCTCCCCTGAACAGAAACAATAATTTTTGAAAAGCGTTCCGACACACAGCGTTCCCATGAACTCTGAATTCGGCCTTCAGTTTTGATCAACAAAAACTACTGAAAAGCGTTGGAACTCTATTCCCCCGTTCACTATGATTTTTTTTTTTTATTGAACATTTTTCAAAATATTTACCTTTTTCTGGCACAAAATTCTTTGCTTAAAGTAGACCTATTCATAAAGAACAGAAGCTTCTATTTTTAGGTAATTCTAGAGACATAATAACTTTACATCAGCCTCTAGCACATGTTACAGCAATTGCATTTATATGTGATGGAATTATCTCGCCCTTCTTTTCTGTATTAAGAGATATTTCATGTGTAATTTTTTCGCAAAATCGTTCACTGATTGCATATGCTATGATTTTGAATGATTTATATGCTTAAAGACGTACAGTACAAACAATCCATGTATTTCACATACGCCATTTCAAATGCAAATATGTATTTTGGGGTGGGTAATGTTACACATGCATCTTTTGCTATAGTTTTTAGTAAATTGATGGACATAAATTCGTGGAGTGGTGTCGCGTTCTAATCTAGGACCCCAATCAATACTGTGACCTTATGCCCCTATACGGCTATAATCCATTTGTACCCCTATAATGGCATAAACGATCAAGAGTGATATTTCAGAAACTTGTCTCTGGCCCAACACGATCAGAGCCACATTTCAGAATCGCTTCCTCTGCAGCTCATTAGAGCAAATGACACAGCAGAAGCCACTATCTAAGATTCCTAGATTACACTCCGAGTTCTTCAACAAGATAAAACTCAGCAACCTTGGAAAGCCCCGCTTACTATGTTTTGATTAGTAATAGAACTCTAATGAGCACTGAGAGACGATCACTTCCTAGTGACATCTTTATTGACGTCTTATGTCCAAAAACGTACGTCAAACAAGGCACCTTTCAGGTATAAATATTACCAACGTTGCCTTAAGCAAACGCTGCCTCAATGACATCGATGATAGCAATGGTGTGGTGAACATAGGAGCAGAACAGCTGTCCCCTGCAGAGCCCAGCAGATACAAGCTGCCCACGGACGCTGCCCCTCCTCCTCCTCGACGCGCTGAGAGAGACGCTGTCTTTTCTCCTGCCAAGAAAATCCAGCTCCGGCGTTTCCAGCCTACTCTTGCGAGTGACTGGGATATCGAGTCCTGGAAGGAGATACAAGACCTCCAACATTCTATTTCAGAGGTATGGTGTTGACTAAACCCGTAGAGAGAATTCTTGAAGCAAACCTTGGCAAAACCAACTTAACTAAAACTGCTACTTACTTACTCCCTCCCAAGTATTAGGCTTAGGTCAGGTACACTGGGGTAGGCGTAGTTAGAAGCACCAGTTGAGCACGTTAGTCAAATGTATATATGAATGTATATATTTTATTCATTTTAACCATTGTATGGCTAAGAAACCATATCAATGCTTTTACAGTATTATTTCGCATTCCTCATTTTACTGTATGCACTTTTTATAATACCAAGTCTTGCAATTGTGGCAATTCATTTCTCTTGCATGAGAAGAAAGACTGTTCATAAAATACTACCTTTTATTGAAAACGCCTGTCTCTCTATTTCTCTGCATCTTGGTGAAAGTAATCTGCACAACTGACTGAGTAAAATAACTGTCTATTGTTTCACACAACTCTAGAGATTGACTCTTATTCTAAGGAGCTAAGTTGTCATGTTTATGCGGTTGTTGGAAAACTGAATCCCTTCTTGTCTGTACCAGGGAAGCTGATCACTTCCTATTCAGTCAGGAAAGTTTCCAGTGACCTCTGAGCTAGTTGGTAACAAACCCAATTAAGTTTAGCATAGTCAGTAGAGACCTGGAAGACCGCACTTCTACGTCTATATTGTATTGTATTGTATTGTATTGTATATTGGATTTATATAGCGCTTATCACCCAGGGGTCTCTAAGCGCTTGCCTTGGGAACCCGTCCTGGCTTTTCCCTGTGAGATAGCCCCTACAGGGCATCCCCAAGGTGAAAGCCAGGCATCCCGCCGCAGGGGGCCGTTGTGGAGATTAAGCAACCTTAATGCCCAGAGTTGCAGAGTGTGAACCCATGATTAGGTCAGGCACCGAAGCGAGAATTATCAAGTCCGTGGACATTTGAGCTCAAGACCCTGCCGCGTCGGGAATTGAACCCTGGTCCCGGGTCTGACCTCTGCTTCAGGGTCTGCCTGCTCTAATCAGTGAGCCACACTTCTCCACACTTCTCCTATACTATTGTTTATGTTATTCCAATGCGCAGGCCCTATTGGGAAAATAGGAACTACACTACAGGGACTCACGTCTGAGCATACCCGTCCAACTCAGAGTGACAAATGCAAGAACAACAGTTGATGGACAGAATGCAAAACAATGTCATTCATTCACCCCAGTGCAGAGATCTGGGCCTAAATCTATTGTTTCTTTGCTCACCAAGCCACCCCAGTTCAGACATGGCCATATGCAAATCAGCCTTGACCCCGGGCCTCATGGGAACAGTCCAGCCCGAACTGCCAAGCTATGTCTTCCCTGGACCGGAATCAAGCATCCTAGGACCGGTTTCTGGCTATCAGCCGTCATCAGCCAGGATAGCTTGACTCCAGGGCATGGAAAGCACGGGACTCACGTCTGAGGATACCCATCCCACTCGGGGTGACAAATGCAAAAACAACAGTTGATGGACCGAATGCAGAACAATGTCATACATTCACCCCAGTACAGAGATCTGGGCCTAAATCCATTGTTTTTTTGCTCACCAAGCCACCCCAGTTCAGACATGGCCATATGCAAATCAGCCTTGATCCTGTGCCTCTTGGGAACAGTCCAGCCCGAACTGCCAAGCCATGTCTTCCCTGGACCGGAATCAAGCATCCTAGGACCGGTTTCTGGCTATCAGCCGTCATCAGCCAGGATAGCTTGACTCCAGTGGCGTGGAGAGCATTTAATCAGCATAATAAACTGTTGTCCCAAATTGATTTTCACAGTTGACAATACAACCAGTAGTAGGATATTTGTTTTAAGCAGTTGAAGATTTTCAAATCTGTGGTACTTTCCCTCACTGGTAGTGTCATACTGCCAGCAGTAATATGTTATTACAATACCTCTTACACTAACATAGAGTAGACACCAAAATAGAGTAGAGCCATAATGTCAGTAGTAAGACATTTCCCACTGGTAGGGTTTTCCACCTTAATAAGGTCTTAAGTTTCTTGTCATATTTTCATTTTTAGTTTCTTAATAATAACTCAAGTCACAACTTTTCTTACATTATGCAGAAATTGAACGTTTCGAGGCAGTGTAGTAAATATTACTATGGTTAATTTTGAGGCAGCATGGAATCCATAAGCAAAATAACATATTTTCAATACCTCACATTAAAAGTGACATGTCACTGATGTGGGATCTTAAAATGAAACTTGATTTACGTTAGAAATAGACTCTGAACATATTTAAAATGTTGAAGTTAAATAAATCATTAGAAGGATTTGTAAATATTTTTGCACATTTCAATGTTTTCTGAAGATTAAGATATTGCTAACTAGGTCGGCAATTAAATGCGGGTGGAGATCTACTTTACTGAGTATTAAGTTATGTTTTCCTTTATTTTTAATTTATTGAGCAGAATTTTAAAAGCAGAAACATTTCATTCATCAACCATGATTACAAATCACAAAATTGGGTTATACAATGACAATATAAACCAAAGAAGAAAGAATAGCTTTCGGAAAAAGGCAGTTTGAATACATTAATAAATGCAAGATATCTAAAAAGCAAACATTCATTACTAAGGTTGCCAAAAAGTGCATGAAGAGACTTAAGTTTAAAAATATTCCATACTACTGTTCCTTTCAAAAACAATAAAGTGTATAGACAGAATTTATAAAGTGCATATAAAGTTAAATATTATTCATTATACAATTCCTTGCAAATATAGTAAAGTGCTTAATGCAAAACAGTATAGTGTCCAAATGACATTATCCCTAAAAGAAACAAAACCTTTGTTAATAATGTGTAGCGAGTCAAAAGTGATGTTTTTAATCACCCTTGATTGGATCGATAGCTGGGGCCTGTTACATAGTAAAGATCTACTGTAGACCCGTCCTCAAAGTCATTAAAAGTTAAGTAATATTCATTAACTACAATTCCTTACAGGTATAGTAAAGTTCTTAAGGAGAACAGAGTAGTGGCCAGAAGTTACTTCAGCTATAAAGTGCAGTAAACCAATAAGGATATATTCAATCTCACTAGATTGTGTCTACCATTCGGGCCTGTAACATAGTAAAAAGCAGCTGTAACCCCTTCCTCAAAGACATAGCACAAGATTCACCTTAAGGAGATCTCACAGTATGCTGTACCCCAGAGTCCTGGTGTTAAATCAAATCGAAATACTGCCAGGTGGCATTGAATTGCTTTAAGCCCCCAACCCACTTGCATAGGCTTCCTCAAATTGCTTTTTTTAGAACATTTGATGCAGTCATTCTTGTTAGACAGGAACCTTAAAAGTTTGCCACATTTATGAAATCAGAGAGCGAGCTTTCTATTTATTTATTTGTGTTTTATAGAGCGCAAACTTGACCCCTTAGGGTATCAGAGTGCTTTACATGATAACAAGTTGTATACAAGAGACTTAGGAAGGGGGGAACATTTGAGATAAAACGAAATACATTTTATGAGAAAAAGCGGTCCCAGATCCTGAGGTTTTATACCCAGAGGTGCCGTGCTGGGTGGATAGCACCCGGATAATCCAAGGTGTGGCAGTAATCGGAAGTGGAGCAAAGTCGCTGAGGTGGTTTCAAACAAGGCTTAGGAGAGAAATTAGCCCATAAGGAAGGTTTTGGCCTCCTTTTTATAGCGTGCCAGAGATGGAATTCTTCTAATGGGGGCGGGTGCAAGTACTATATTCTTGGTGCGGCCCCAGAGAAAGGCCAATTGTAATTGTCTTTTTTCCGCAAGCGTGCTGGTTGGAGCAAGATGTCTCCGGCGGATCAGGAGTTTCTGGCTCCTCCGGATACCACTAGTTTCTGGGTGAGAAATGCAGGGGAATTTGAGTATAGAGCTTTGTGAGTGATACTATAATGAGTGAGCTATAATAAAAAAAATTGACAACAAACCTCTGACCTGATTTTGCTAAGTTTGGAAATTGCCCATTTTTAAGAAGACCAGAGAGTACCAAGTCAGGATCTAAATCCATCATTAACCCCATAGCAAAACTTAAAACCATACACAACTGAATCCAAAAGGACATTCCCATAGGGCAAATGTGTAACAAGCCTCCTTCGCCATGGTGCTTACAATGAAAACAACTATTATCAAGTGCCAGAAACTATCTATTCAAGGGTGCTACAGTGTAATATGCCTTGCAACGAGAGAGGAATGACATCCTTTTGAAGTTCGCCACTTTCAATGACTTATGTCCTAAAAGTGATATGGTCTGCCAATCTCCCTCTGAAATATGTCAATGTGTTGTTGGACGGATTGTATCTAAAATATTCGTAATAATATTGGATTGCACCTCTAAATTCCATATTATCTGATTCCAATACCCTTCTCAACCATCCTATACAAAAAAGGCTCAAAGTACAGTGTTTATAACTAGACTAGGATCAAAGTATTGAGCCCTTAAAAAGATAAAATCTGAGGATAAGCAAGAAAAAGTTGCAGACCGTCTTCACCACACTGATCAGAAATCCCTCTGGAACTTAAGTCTCTATCTTCACTTTCCCTCTTCAAAAAGGCCCTGAAAACATGGTATTTTAAGAAAGCCTACCAGTAATCAGCTCCTGGGACAGATAATCTATCAATATTGAGCTAGGCGCCTTGATGCCCTTTGGGGCTTAGTCTGCGCGATATAAATTTTCCTTCATTTCAAATCTCAAGCCATGTCATCCATCTACCTTGAAGAAGAAAATGACCATACTCTCTGAACCCAAAATTGTCCCAAAAACGGCCTTCAGCCAGGGAGATAGTTAAACCCAGATGCCCTAATTCCTGAAGTGTGTAAAACATCCAGCCCGAGGAAACATTATGAGAATGATATATGCTTAAAAGTCTAATGCTTAAATTTAATAAAACCTTATATCTGGGTTTTTTTGTGGAAATTTCGGAACTGTAATAAAGACTGGCATTTGAGTGCCAACATCATGCATCATTTTATCAAGAAAAAAGGGATCAATTGACTCTGACGGCCAGAGTTGCACATATCAATCAATCAATCAATCTGTAGCTTTATTTCGACAACGTGTATCATAAAAGAATTGTTTGACAGTTGTATAGAAAATAAAAACATAAACTCAATAGCAAAAAGCCTTTAAGTACAAAAAAGTTCACTAAAAGTATGTTTGCACGACATTTTTGGAATACATTTGAAATACAAAGCATAAAACAAGTAATGCTAAAAACATCTATCTAAAAAATGTACGTGCAAGTTAATACAAATTCATACCCTGGCAAGTACACAAAATAGATATATAAAACTGACGAAAAAGGGATAATGAGTAACACAGTTCGTCTTAGCCGTATTTGTGTAAAGTGCTTATGCTGTGTCCATCAAAAGGGATGTTCTAAATTGATGGTGGCATTACAATCTATGAAAAAAGTGAGCCCACAATCTGGGTTCAGGGACCTGTCTTGTGTTGTGGCTAAACACAAAAAGATTATTAAGTGTAGCCGAAATCAGAAAAAAATATATCTTTCTTGAGTCCCCTCACTCACCGGAGTTTCCTCACGGTGACATGCTTCATCATTGGGGCCATCCCAGTTCTCCACGAAAAGGGGCGTGCTACGACTTCGAACTACGTAGGAGCACTTAGTTGTGAAGGACTATGTGTGGTGCAAAAAAAGTGTAGTGAGGTTGAGTGGGTGAAAAAGTGAATTTAAAAATACCGTGCTAGTGGGCCTCAATAATTTATTCTGCTCCTAGGTTGGTATATTAAAAATTGGGTTTATACTGTGATCCGACCAACTATGAAGGTAGGTTCAGTATATGGTCAACATGTTTCACGCTACCCCTGGCGTTTCTTCAGGACCATACAGGGACCATCCCTGTATATGCCACTCCGAGAAACCTAAAGTAAAGGTTAAGGATTGATTAATGTAAAGAAAGTATTTACAATAGTGGACGCTGTTCAATATGGACACATGCGTGGTTCAAAATACATACGCGGTAGGTTACTGACATATGTATAGCTCGTTGAAGAACCTGTAAAGAAATGAAAAAAACAAAGTTTAAGACACCTTACTCCTTTCTCTAAGAGATTGGGGACATGTATGTCCTTCATGCCGCACGTTTCCGGATACATATACATATATATGCATACTTTCTATATGGTGCATTTTGCCCCATATTGGTGCGTGCAGGCTCTCAGGTCCAGCGTGTGGTAAATAAAGTACACGCCGAGTGATTGTGACGTGAAATACATTCCTAAAAACGTGTGACTTGCTGTGACAAAGACAATAAACAGACACTACAAATAACACATAAATCAAAAAATCGCAATATTTACATTTGTGGGTGCTTAATAGCACTTCATGGTCTCTGAGGGGGGCGGTGTCGCTTCGGTGGAAGCAATGCTGCAGTAGCGGAATTAATGAAATGCGGTTAGTTTTTCAAACAAATAATAAAGTTATCTACGAGCTGGCAGATTTCAAAAGCTTTGCCTAGTCGTCTCAGAAAGGAGAAAAAGGGGGTAGTACACTTACTTCCTGATCAGCAACACCGCACGGTATTACCTAGCTGTTGCCCCTTCGGACCACATCTTAGAATGCGTCCTGCGGGGATTGCTTATGTTATCTTTCGCTTCCGGGTTAGGAAACAGAGGAAACTGAACCGCTCGGTCTCGGGGGCCATCTTGGGAGGATGCGAATTCTCTAGTCAATAAAGTTCTAGTTCAAACGAAAACAATATGTTACTGCCTGTCGTTTACTTATAAAAAAAATGAAGAGTTAGTCACTCATCGGTAGTTCTTTTGGGAATCTCGTATCAATTCCGTGGAGCGTAGATTTATGGGCTAAAGTTACTAAAAAACGTAACACGATTGCAGAATATTTTAACAATATTTTTTATAAATCAAGGCATTGTTATTTAGTATGTTTTGCTTGTGCTGTGTTCACATCCGGGTAGCTCCAGTTTGACAGTGATATCTTTACAGTACTGGGCTACTTTGGTGGATTGAGCATTAGTTATGTAGTCATGTTTTTATAAGAAAGGGAGGACGTCCCTTGATCCAGAGTATTCCTATGGTAGCTCAGTTCTGTATAGTTTCAGCAATTTTGTAAAGGCCCTTGGTGTATCAGGTTTCAGATCCTAATGGTTAAACGCACCCCAGGGTATGTCGTCGTTCAGCCCATGTACATCCGTTTGAAGCTTGAACACCCATCGTTGTTCACGTTCATGTAGGGTTCTTTCAAGATTCTCTTTGTTCTTTATGCATTCTAAAACCACCCATCTGAGGTCATTTGGTGTGTGTTTTTTTTCGATGAAGTGGTTGGTCATGCGTGTTGTAGCCCTCTTGCACCGAATATTGCTTCTGTGCTCCACAATTCGGGTACGGAGCTTTCTTGAGGTCATGCCTACATAGTGCAGATTGCAGGTGCAGGTGATCAGGTAGACTACTCCGCTCGTATTACAATTTGAAAAGTGCTTTAGTTGCAATGTCGTATTGTTGTTGAAGGTTACCGACTTCGTAACTGACGTTAAATGGCAAACACTACAATTATTGCACAGGTAGTGACCGTTTGGTAGTGGATGCAGTCTATTGATGGTTTCGGTGGGCTTTGGGTGGGTATGGACCAAGTAGTTTTTCAGATTCATTCCTCTGCGATGGCTGAACATTGGTGTTGGTATGTTCAGATCGCCGCTGTTCAGTAGGGACAATATTTTTTAACTATTTTCGTGACCTGGTCAGATACTTTGTCAAAGGTGGTAATGCAAATGGGTCTGTCATATTTAGGGGGGGTTCCTGATTTTAGGTTCCAAAAGGGCATCTCTGTTGTTGTTACGCACCCTTTTGTTAGCATCCTTTATTTTTTTCCTAGGGTAATTTCGTTGTTTCAGTTTCTTTGCTCAACTCTTCCGCTTGTGATTGGTAATCTGATTTGTTTGTACAGTTTCGTCTCAACCGTAGGAACTGTCCAAACGGGAGATTCTGTTTGAGATATCTTGGGTGGAAACTGTTGTAAGTTAGTAGGCAGTTTCTTGCAGTAGGTTTGTGGTGGGTTGTTGTTGTTAAGGTTCCATCCTTCGCCCAGATGTTTAGGTCTAAGAAGACCAAACGAGACCTACTCATGGTATTTGTGAATTTTAGGAATAGGTCTTGCTCATTGAGCCACACACAGAAATTCTGAGCCTCCTCTTCATTGCCATCCCAGATCAACAGAATATCATCAATGTAACGCATCCACAGCTTTATCTGGTTCATGTATGGGTTATTCAAGTTAAGGATCTTCTTCTTTTCTAGATGATGGACGTACAACCTGCTCAGCTCGGCGCAAATGTACTGCCCATACTGGTCCTGTGTAGTTGACAGTACAGTGTCTCTTCGAAGCGGAAGAAATTCTCTGTAAGGACATTCAAGAACTATATGTCTTGGTGTGTGATATGTCCAATTTTCTTCAAAGAGGACTTCTTCCAGGATTTCCAGTGTTTCTTTGTGTGGTAAACTGGTGTATAGACTCTCCACATCTAGGCTAATTAGTATGCTAGATGTGGGGTCAAAGCTTTGGTCCTTCAGTAAGCAGAGTACATCCTTCGTGTCTCTCAAATAGGTGTCTGTCTTTTGAACTATTGGTCGGAGGAACGCATCCGCGTACTTCGACAAGGGTTCCAGAATGGACCCTATTCCGGAGACTATCGGTCTTCCAGGCGGTTTATCCAAACGTTTGTGGATTTTTGGAATCATATAAAAGTAAGGAATAGTAGGTCTTGTGTTCACTAGGAATTCTGATTCTTTCTTGTCCATCCAGTCATTCACCATGCTTTCTTCAATAAGGTGAGCAATGCAAATCCGTAACCGTTCAGTAGGATCTTCTTTAATAATGGTATAGTTCCTGGTGTCTGCAAGGAGACGTAGACACTCCTGTCTATAGTCTTCGGATTCCTGCCGCACAATTGCCCCGCCTTTGTCAGCTGGGTGTATGGTTATTGCATCAGTTTTGGATAGTTCTTGTATGGCTTGTAACTCAAGGTCGCTTGTGTTCTGGAAAAGCCTGATTGTATTAGGGTCCAGGTGTTTCACTTCTTTCATAATGGCTTTTTCAAAGGCCAATAATTCCACCGGTAGGCTGTGTGGTGGTGGAACAAAGGTTGATTTCTTCTTCAATCCTGTATCGCTATTATTTGAAGTTACTGGTTCTTTGTCTTTGAAGGAGACCTGAAGTTTCAATTTTCTAAGGAACTCTTTTAGTTCACAACTGAGTTTGAATTTGTCAGTGTGGGGGGTAGGGATAAACCCTAACCCTTTGTTTAGTACTTTTGTTTGTACCTCGGAGAGGGCTACAGAAGACAAATTGACCACTAGGCCTAGTGGTTGCTCGTTGTTGGTTCCGGTGGGCCCTTGCTGCGTGGAAAGAATAATGGCCTCATTACTTCCACACACAGGGGCCCCTAGTAGAGATAATGGGGATGGACATATCACACACCAAGACATATAGTTCTTGAATGTTACCGCCTGGCCCTTATGGAGAATTTCTTCCACTTCGAAGAGACACTGTACCGTCAACTACACGGGACCAGTATGAGCAGTACATTCGCGCCGAGCATAGCCGGGTTGTACGTCCATCATCTAGTAAAGAAGAAGATCCTCAACTTGAATAACCCATACATGAACCAGATAAAGCTGTGGAAGCGTTGCATTGACGATATTCTGTTGATCTGGGATGGCTATGAAGAGGAGGCTCAGAATTTCTATGTGTGGCTCAAGGAGCAAGACCTATTCCTAAAATTCACAAATACCATGAGTAGGTCTCATTTGGTCTTCTTAGACCTAAACATCTGGGCGAAGGATGGAACCTTAACAACAACAACAACCCACCACAAACCTACTGCAAGAAACTGCCTACTAACTTACAACAGTTTCCACCCAAGACATCTCAAACAGAATCTCCCGTTTGGACAGTTCCTATGGTTGAGACAAAACTGTACAAACAAATCAGATTACCAATCACAAGTGGAAGAGTTGAGCAAAAAACTGAAAGAACGAAAATACCCTAAGAAAGTAATAAAGGATGCTAACAAAAGGGCGAGTAACAACAACAGAGATGCCCTTTTGGAACCTAAAATCAGGAACCCCCCTACAAATGACAGACCCATTTGCATTACCACCTTTGACAATGTATCTGACCAGGTCACGAAAATAGTTCAAAAACTTTGGCCCATACTGAACAGCGGCGATCTGAACATACCAACACCAATGTTCAGCCATCGCAGAGGAATGAATCTGATAAACTACTTGGTCCATACCCGCCCAAAGCCCACCGAAACCATCAATAGACTGCACCCACTACCAAACGGTCACTACCTGTGCAATAATTGTAGTGTTTGCCATTTAACGTCAGTTACGAAGTCGGTAACCTTCAGCAACAATACGACATGGCAACTAAAGCACTTTTCAAATTGTAATACGAGCGGAGTAGTCTACCTGATCACCTGCACCTGCAATCTGCACTATGTAGGCATGACCTCAAGAAAGGTCAGTACCCGAATTGTGGAGCACAGAAGCAATATTCGGTGCAAGAGGGCTACAACACGCATGACCAACCACTTCATCGAAAAAAAGCACACACCAAATGACCTCAGATGGGTGGTTTTAGAATGTGTAAAGAACAAAGAGAATCTTGAAAGAACCCTACATGAACGTGAACAACAATGGGTGTTCAAGCTTCAAACGGATGTACATGGGCTGAACGATGACATACCCTGGGGTGCGTTTAACCATTAGGATCTGAAACCCGATACACCAAGGGCCTTTACAAAATCGCTGAAACTATACTGAACTGAGCTCCCATAGGAATACAGTGGATCAAGAGAGGTCCTCCCATTCTTATAAAAACATGACTACATAACTAATGTTCAATCCACCAAAGTAGCCCAGTACTGTAAAGATATCACGGTCAAACTGGAGCTACCCGGATGTGAACACAGCACAAGCAAAACATACTAAATACCAATGCCTTGATTTATAAAAAATATTTTTTAAATATTCCGCAATCATGGTACGTTTTTTAGTAACTTTAGCCCATAAATCTACGCTCCACAGAATTGATACGAGATTCCCAAAAGAACTACCGATGAGTGACTAACTCTTCATTTTTTAGTAAGTAAACGACAGGCAGTAAGATATTGTTTCCGTTCGAACTAGAACTTTATTGACCAGAGAATTCGCATCCTCCCAAGATGGCCCCCAAGACCGAGTGGTCCAGTTTCCTCTGTTTGCTAACCCGGAAGCGAAAGATAACATAAGCAGTCCCGCAGTACGCATTCTAAGATGCGGTCCAACGGGGCAACAGCTAGGTAATACCTTGAGGTGTTGCTGATCAGGAAGTAAGTGTACTACCCCCTTTTTCTCCTTATCTGAGACGACAGAGCAAGGCTTTTGAAATCTGCCAGCTCGTAGATAACTTTATTATTTGTTTGAAAAACTAACAGCATTTCATTATTTCCGCTACTACAGCATTGCTTCCACCGAAGCGACACCGCCCCCCTCAGAGACCATGAAGTGCTATTAAGCACCCACAAATGTAAATATTGCGATGTTTTGATTTATGTGTTATATGTAGTGTCTGTTTATCGTCTTTGTCACAGCAAGTCACACGTTTTTGTGGATTTATTTCACGTCACAATCACTTGGCGTGTACTTTATTTACCACACGCTGGACCTGAGAGCCTGCACGCACCAATATGGGGCAAAATGCACCATATAGAAAGTATGCATATATATGTATATGTATCAGGAAACGTGCGGTATGAAGGACATACATGTCCCCGATCTCTTAGAGAAAGGGATAAGGTGTCTTAAACTTTATTTTTTTCATTTCTTTACAGGTTCTTCAACGAGCTATACATATGTCAGTAGGCTACCGCGTATGTATTTTGAACCACGCATGTGTCCATATTGAACAGCGTCCACTATTGTAAATAATTTCTTTACATTAATCAATCCTCAATCATTACTTTAGGTTTCTAGGAGAGGCATATACAGGGCTGGTCCCTGTACGGTCCTGAAGAAACGCCAGGGGTAGCGTGAAACATGTTGACCATATACTGAACCTACCTTCATAGTTGGTCGGATCACAGTATAAACCCCATTTTTAATATACCAACCTAGGAGCAGATTAAATTATTGAGGCCCACTAGCACACACCACGCAGTTTGGAAACTTGTTTGAAAATTGTTGGTTTTTTACACTATAGTCTATTGCTCATTTTTTACTTTTTTGTTTACTTATTCTAGCTTGCAGACTACATGATAAAGAATGTGGCTGTCTCATTTCCTGGAAACTACATTATTTTTTCACAATTTACAGGAAGTGATACATGTTAGGATGATGCTTTTCAATTGCATTATTAAAGGAGTCATGACAGCCCTCTATGGCATTGCTAGTTTTTGTACCTCCCACTAACCAGGTTTAGTAATAGTTCCATCACTCATTTGGGAAGTGTGGTTTTCCTTTGCAACTTAAACTATTTAGATAACCAATCCAGGTTTCTTCAAAATAATTTTGAAGGGCATCACATTTTTCTGCACTTTGTGTAAAATAGTCTGATTGTACAATTGAGTACTACAATTCATCTACAAGTTTAGGAGGTATAGAGCGTAAAGCTTTTTTTTAATTTAAAAACACAGTTTGCTATTATACATTTATTATTTTCCTACAGTTGTTTTTTAATTCATTTATTTTCCAGTATACCTTGAAAAAAGGAAAAAAAAAAATCGAAATTCGGTGTCAGCATATATTTTTGTTAATACTACATATCATTTATAATTCTAAATCAAGTATAAGGTCCCTAGGACTTTTGTTCATGGTTTTATATTTTGTTACAGATAAAAAAAAGTTCAGCATGAGGTGAAGGATGTTTCTCTGATACCAAACCGTATACTAATGGTACTGCTGTATTATTGAGATTTGTGTGAATTGTGTAAATCTATGAAAATGGAGGGGGTATTTATTTGAACGTCCCTTCCATCCTCTAAATTTCAGCATTTTCTAAAGCTACTGTAATAAGTAGAGTTGCGAAGATTAGTATTTTTTATGAAGATCTTTGTTGGAAATGCTTCATTCTTCTGATATTAGGCGTTGTATGAATATGGCTAACAAAGTACATATGCATGTTTTGTGATACCTCCAGCAAAACTGAGCCACAGGGTTCATTGTCGGGTGCATCTAGGGTTTTGATGTACTGCACATTTTCTTACACCTCCAAGTCTGTTGCATAGGCAGAATTATATTTCTCAAAAAATCACCAAGAGTAAAAGCTTTGCCTCTGAAATAAGTTGAGGTGTAGTCCACATAGTGCCAATAACTACTGGACTCAGTGTGTCTCTCTTTGCAATAAATATATCCTCTGTGTTCCAGTAATTTGTTACCATGTTTTGGCAGAATTTAGTTCTGTAAAACAAAGTACATGATAAATATAAATTATTTGCTTTAAAGGTATGTTAACTTTTGAATCCTGAAATGTTTATTTAATCTGTTTTGAGGAGTTAAAAATTGGGCTGAACAAAATAATTGTTCATTTGGTTTATTCTTAATGGTGTTAATAATATTTGTTTGGCTAATTTTGCAAAAGAAACATCATTTATCTGTTTATTTACTGAGTTATTTTGTTGAAAGTTGGTAAAAAACAAATTGAAAAACATTTTTAGCAATGAACAGGTTTTCAATGACCTGCTGAAAAGTCATTTAGATTTTTTGCTAATTGAAGCTCTAAATAAAATAAAGAAATATGTTGAACGTTGATTTCATTTGTAATGTTTTAAAATGTGCACCTTTAATTCTAAACAAAATTCTAGATAACTGTGGAAAGTAGAAAAATATGTGATTATGTTTGTTTTTAAAAAAATGCACATTTATTTTTAAATATGACAATTGTGGCAGATCCTAGCACAGAATATATATGCATATATATATTTTTTTTAAGTTGAGCTTTTCAAAGAAATTTGAAATATTTTAGCATTTTGTTTTACGTGTTGCAATAGATTAATTCTGAGATTGGTGTTGTATATATTAAATACTTTAACTTGTAGGCGGCAGAATTCTCTAGTATGCTCCGCTGTAAGGAGAGTCATTTGGTCAGCTATGAGGCTCTCATACCACTGATCAAAATTAGTGGATGGCATAGTTCAATTATTGGCTTATTTTATAATAAAAAGTGAGTTGAAATTCCCACATTTATCAAATTTTAATATATGACAAAAAGTGTCTTTATAGTGTTAGTAGGTTTTAACATTATTTTACTTTTTTGTTTGGTACATCTTGGTTGTGGATAATTCATTTTAAGTCAACGTAGTTAGAAAAATATTTGTTTTTAAATACATTATTTAATAAGTGAGGATTTTTAATTTCGGATATGTTAGAAATCATTGAAAAATAATTGTGTGGTACATACTCTATGCTGTGTTAAGAAATGCATGGAAAGATGCATTTAATAGAAAACTATGTATCTACATGGGAAATATATCCATGGTAAAAAAGCGAGTTGGAAAAATCTGCATCGTGAAGGTAGGCAATGTATTATGAGGTGTTTGAGAAAACTGATAAAGAGCCTGATTATGACTGTGCCGGCCCACAGAGTAAGGGGCAATTCTGTTGGACCAACAAAGCTGTAGTGAGCCCACAGGTGTCATGGCTGTCTGTATGTTAGGCTCAATAGAGAGCCTAATATACAGATTGCCGCTGCGAGAGCTCCTGCAGCATGTTCTTGCATGTTGTGGCACACATATCACACCGTGCAGGAAGGGGGGTGCAAATCCAGGGGGCACTTCATGTGCCGCTCTACATGCACCCTTAGGCCCAAAACCAGTGGGTGGCCTTGCCATTCTGCCACCTTTTTCATTGCGGGTTCACCGCCATGAAAAGGGTGGTGAAATGGCAACTCTGCATTTGCTTGGCGGTGCAGGCTGCAGCACCGCCAGCGTATTACTACCAGTTTAAGACCTAGAAGGATCCTTGATCCCGGTGGTGGCGGCTGTCTCGTGGCAATCCTGCTGCCACCACCGCAGGTTTACGATCACTCGTAATCAGGCCCACAGTAAAATCACACTCACAAATACCAACACCATAGTGCATAGTAATTAATATGGGTGGTATTTCCTTACTGTTATGAGTTTTGACTCAGAGAATAAGAGATGTCCACAGAAATAGGCATCAATATACGATTTCTAGAGGTTTTCTTTATTTCTGGGCACTTTTCTGCCTGCATGCAATTTGTAGTATCTGCTCAAAGTGTTATTTGCCAGATACTTGTTATATGAGTCTCTGTCTAACATCTCTTCTTATGAATGAAATGGTTCTTCATATCATATACACATACAAAACGAATTCCAGACCACAGTTGACAGTACAATCAATCAATCAACCGATCAGTTGTTTTATATAGCACAACTACTCACCCGTAAGTATCTCAAGGCACTAAGTGGACGGGGTGAGTCTGCAGAGACAAGTCTTGAGGTCCTTCCTGAATTGTGGCAGCGATGGTGATTGCCGGAGGTGCAGCAACAGGGTGTTCCAGGTCTTCGCAGCGAGGTAGGAGAAGGATCTTCCCTCAGCCATGGTCTTTGAGATCCGTGGGATGGTCGTCTGGGCCAGTTTGGCGGGGCAGAGATGTCTGGTGGGAGTGTAGAAGGAGAGGTGGTGGTTGAGGAATGCAGGTCTGGCATGGTAGAGGGCTGTGTAGGCATTTGTAAGGAGTTTGAAGGTGAATCTTTTGTTGACAGGCAGCCAGTGTAGGTCTGTCAGGTGGCAGGTGATGTGGTTGTGGCGTGGGATGTTAAGGATGAGTCTGGCAGAGGCGTCCTGGATGTTCTGCAGTTTTTTCAGGAGTTTCCGGGTGGTGCCAGTATAGAGTGCTTTTCCGTATTCGAGTTTGCTGCTTACGAGCACATGGGTGACCGCTTTCCTGGAATCAGTGGGGATCCACTTGAAGATCTTACGAAGCAAGTGGAGTGTTTGAAAGCAGGAGGACAAGACAGCATTGATTTGGTGGCTGATTGAGGGATAGGAGTCGAGGAACATGCCATGTTTTTTTTGCGTGGTCTGTGGTTGTGGGGGGGTTCCAAGCAATGCGAGCCACCAAGAGTTAGCCCAGGTGGAGGGGGAGGAGCACAGGATTAAGCTGTGAAGTATTAATGTATTTCACAAATGATCTGCAAAAGAAGGGTAGCAGTTAAAGAAATGTCTTGCTGGAGTGCACAAGGCTTGTCTTGGTTCTGGTGCGTCCACCGACCCATTATTTAATTGGCGTTCAGCTTATCAGAAATTGCCTGTTAATGAATTGTTGTCAATACTATAGGTGTCACAGACTGCATGAGAATCTGGTGATGTCTGGGGAGGGAGATCCAGGGGTTCTGCAATGCATGTCCGAAACACACAGAGGCAACTCTTACACTATCTGGCTGGTGCCCCACTGCTAGTCACTTACGATGATGCCAGAGGAGTGGGGCTGTAACTAGGGGTGGGCGTAGTACTTCGCTCCATCCACGGAGTGTGCGTAGTGTTGCATACTTCGCGATTCGCAAAGTAGGCGTAGTAGGCTATACTACGCATACGCCATGGATGAGCAAAGTTGCCTGCCACCCCCATCGCTCCCGCCCTCTTCTAAATGCCCTTAATATAATTTTAAAACATTCTAAAACTAGAAAACGACTTACCTGCAATGCGTCATCCCGGGGCTCCCTCTTCCTGGCATCTTGCTGACTTCTTCCTCACAAATGTGCATGCGCTGGTGCCCGTGCATGCGCATTTCTTGCAAGAGGGAGGTGGGCGGCGCATAGTGAGGCTACGTGAAGAATGTGGGTACGCATAGATTCCCTTCCACTTCGTGGTGCTTTGCATAGCCCCACTATGCCCACTACGCCCAGGGTTAGCTGTAACCATGAACAGAATTCTGACTTTTGAGCTGAGGTTTAATTGTGCATTAAATACAGTCTACCCAGGGCATGCAAGTGGTACGGCAATGAACAAAGTATTGTTAGGGAATCTTCTGAGAAGCCGAATTAGTGGAGAGAGATGCTGGGAAGGGGACAATCGCCAATTGGGAGGTGGTGATGAAAAGAGTTAGACATACAGTAGTGTAGCCAGTGTGTGTAGGGAAACATATGAGCAAATATTAATGTGTCTACACAATTTTAAATGTGCAAATGTACATAGCCCTAAGGTCCAATCAAATATGTTGTGAAACCTCAACTCCAAATAAACAACAATGCACCACAAAAATGCTGCTGCGCCCGGGTGAAATTCGCTGCAAGAGTTTCTTCTCGAGGTAGGAGCAAGATCTCTGCCCAGTGCTTGCACATTGCATGGCCCATTGCACCAGCAAATCAAATGGCATGCAACATGTTCATTTAGCAAAAAATAATAAAACAGACTTTGGGCAGCATGGGTTTGAAACAACACACATCGGGCACTCACCTTAACAAATGGCAGGTAATCAGGGCATGACCAGCCCTGGATTCAGGAGGACATAGCATGTCTGCACAAAGCGCACTGATGAAGTACTGACCCGGTTCCAGGAGCTGTGTGATGGGTGCAGTGCAGATAGTCAGGCTTCCAAATACGGGCCCCGGAGAGGCATATCAATCCTCTCTGTGGCTGACATGGGGGCCCAGAACTTTTGGCTGGAACAAACACAGCAGACTGGGATGAGCGGGTCTGGTGCAACATGTAAGGAGACGCCTGCGATACCTCGTCCTTCTCCTCACCAGCTCTGACAGTCTTGTCAGAGTTAACCTTGAGGTTACAAGAAAAGGGTGAAACCAAATGAGTCACTGGGACCTGGGTATAAGGCAGTACGCTAAAGTTGTGGTCCCAGTGGAACAATTTCATAAGAAAACACACACAATTTAAATCACTTTAGGTATAAATACACCATACACCATACATGTAACTTTTAAATGCTTATAAATTAGCAAAAAGACTTAAAAGGTTGTACCAGCAAGAACCCTGTGTGCGGGGAAAGGAGAAAAGGGTAAAGGTTACGTGCATCAAGTGAGGGTTAAAAAAGTGTAAAGGAAAGGTGGTGACATCATATTCGTCACATAACTGTTTGCAACGTAGAAGGCTTTTCTTGGCCTCACAATTGAATGATCAAAAATAATAGTATATAGCCATGGTTAAGAGTACATTGTCACATTGAAACAGCACTGTTGATCAAAACTGGCATAAGGCAATAATACAGTCGACATTTCAACCCCCAAAGAACAAGGTAGGTTTCTTGAATCCTTACGATGGGGTCTTCCTCAGTACTAGGAAATGGGGCACCTAGGAATTTAACAAAAGATGTCCTTAGAATCTAGTGTATTAAGTGCTGATAAAAAAAGGAGGGGGAGGAAATTAATCTAAAAGGTGAAATTACCATGAACCACCATCAACTGGATGGTGATAGCGTTGCAGTTGTAGCATTGTAATTCGGCCCGTAGGCTCCATATGACGGAGAGCTGAGTGAAGGCACCTGGAAGACAAGGTGAGGGTCATCAGAAAATATCCCATAAGGGTGATATGTGACAAATCAGCTGAAAAACCACAACTTACTTATGTATGGTTAATGGGGCATCTGTCTCTAACAATCATCCATAAAAACAGTAAATAATATAACGTGGACCCGAATGGACTTCAAGGTCTCATTCCCGCTGTATGCGCATCTAAAGGAAATAACAAGAAAAGGAGGAACACTGATCAACCACCACTTATATCCTTAAACTGCCTCCACTGAACTGGGTGCCCGCTGTGTAAACAAAGGAACAATGATAACCATTAGAATATGGAGCGCAGTTCCAACTTGTGGGGCCCACCAGGTGCTTATAAATCTACAAAACAAAGATGAAAGATCCTCTTAGTAAAAATATACAGCACGTCCATGAGGATGTAGAAAGGGAAAATACGATCAATGGATCAAGCTCCTGCTTACCTGGAAACTTCAAAGTAAGGTGTCTGAAACACAATGAGTGATCCAAAACGGTCATCTGTTGAATAGTCAAGTTATTTTTATTGTTTCTCTTAAACAGTTTTCCCAGGGCACAGACTTGCCGACACCTGTTTCGTCTATGTTAGACTTCATTGAGGCTGGAAAGTTAAACATCATATATTAGAAAATCTATGATTATACAAAAATTAAAAAGTTGTTACAAGAGACTAACCTCATGATAATCTTTATATTCCCTCATATAAAACCTCACAAAAAAAAGACGAGAAAAAAAATTTGACCAGATACATACGCCCAAAATATTAAGAAGAAGAAAAGGATTGCAGTGTGGAAAAGAGAAAATCTACAGTAACCTCATCACCAGAAAGAGGATATACCCACGTGATATAGACAAATGGATTTAGACACATTAAGAGACTTCTTCGCAAGGTGTTAGCATGAACAGAGTTAGATGAATTTAATGAAGAGAACGAGAAAAAAAACCAAAAACCATACATAAAATAGACATGCTAATTATAATTTCTTTTAAGATATAAAAACCCACCGAATTGGGAAAATTGTCACAGTGCAGTCCAATGCGAATGAACCATAAGTCGATCTCCTTTTGTTAATAATCAAAGACCAATGTCGTCTAAATCACTGGAAAGTCTGCCCGGAAAAAGTAATAAGAAGAGATGAGATATATTGAATGGATGGATGACTGTCACTTAATACTACATAGGAGACATGTTACTGAATTCATATTCTTTTATAACGATACCAGTTGAAGTTAAAAAAGGCTTATATAATTGGGAATCATATTCCTAAAGAGTCATGCAGAACCATAAACATCTGAAGAATGTGTGTTGTCACAAATCTGATAAATAATCTACCCTTTGTAAATATACACGCGAGTGACAATGAATAACCAGATAATAATCTGTATGATTAGCAGCCCTATGAGCCGATACCCTGAAAATATATTAGCATGGTAGATTGGTCCATGTATCAGCAACCATCCTTATCAAAAATACTGATACATCCTACACGGTTGCACAAGCATATGTCTCTATAGCTTCCCAGGTAAGTAAATATGCCAATTTTCACCCAAATAAAAAACGAAACAGTAGCAAATCCAAAGGAGTCCTCGGAATGTGTCCATACTCGTGTACAGCCTAATTAGTATAAAGTCTGAAAAAAATAACAATAATTTTAAATTCTCCTGGCCTTCCCATATTAGAAGTCCAAGCAGTGTATTTCCCTATTTAACAACGAGGCTACTCACCCGTTATGATATGCCATAAAAGATTTGTTATTTGTACAATCCCAGGTAGCGTCTTATGGAGATAAAATAGCTGTTGAATCCGAATCCAAAAGTGTAGAAAAAACTGAAAAACAGTCAATTCAATATGGAGGCACGTCCATGATAAGCATGCCACCTATAAAACAATGTCATTTAGCTCCATGAGTAAAGGCATACCCCCGATCACATTTAAACCTAGTACCAAATAACAAGAGTGGGCTTACCTCGAACAACCAATATCTCTCAAACGGAGCCACGCGTTTTGCAGCTACCAGTACTCCGGGACACAGTGCAGTGGCCAATGACGTCTCTATTTAGCGCCTTAGTTAAAAATCATGTGATGGAAAACCATGTGGCCCGTAGTTAACCTCACAGAAAAGTGTTTGAAAACGTCAGAAAAACTTATCTGTCATCTTTGAAGAGGTGAGAAAAAGTTGTTCATAATGCGTATCACATATACATTATGAGCAAGTGAGGAAATGCATGTTGTGTGGGGGGAGTATTAATGGCATTAATGAGGAGCATTAGCTTGCCCCGTATGTTAAATCTAAATAAAAAATACAAAAGCCCACTAAAAGTCATATGGATTCCAGTGACCCGGTAGCGATTGTGGATAAAATTAACAGTAGGTCTAAAGGAGTATTGTTGAAATTATAAAAGATCTGGATATAGAAACCAACATACAACTAGATAGTGGGCTTAGAAGCAAATCAATGTTCACACCGGTGCTACCGCCTGATAATATGATTGACTGTTTCACAAGGCTGTCACCAAAGAGCTTTACAAATTGGAGGATAAGATGCAATGTGCCCATACGAGATTTAAGGATAATTTGACCAGAGCAGAAAGATCAGCACTACAAAAACTAACAGACTACCCCAATCTGGCTATTAAAGCCAACAGGGACAGTCGCAGTTTGGCGGGAACTGGGAGAGGGAACTCATGAGAGCATAGAAGCTGGTGCGGTTCCAACCAGAGAACCACAGGGAGATCCAAACCGCCGCAAAGTCTACAGGTGGTAAGACAACCAGAAAATCCAATAGTCAACATCTCCTCCTATGTCCTGAAGGATGAAGAGACAAAGGTGTTGAGTAAAGGTCTGTCTTTCGTACCGACTGCCCACCCAAATCATTTCACCATCAAGACCGAGCTTTATTGGTTCTTTAGGAAGATCCGCCTATGTTACTTTTTTAGGCAGTCTCCTCCATTTTGTGGAACCTCAAGGACAGGTTTGAGAGTACCATCTACTTTTGTCCCACCGGCACATGCTATGACAAGCAAGATCCTGGCTTACGAGAGCGTAGTTCCCAGGGATGTTTCCAAACTACTTAAAAACAAGAAATAGGTAAACCAAAATGTTACCAAAATTGAACGTGAAGCTATTGTGTCACTTAAACAGAACAGGGAGATTGTGATTGAAACCGGAGACAAGGGTGGTGCCATTGTGGTACAGGACGTTACCAAATACAAGACTGAGATCTTTAATCAACTGCAGGATGGAATCAGTTATTAGAATCTACGGGCAGACCCTACAGAAGAATTGGAGAAAGAGATCTTGAAAAGAACGAAGGAAGGTTTAGAACAAGGTTTTCTATCTAACTTGGAATTTCTGTATTTGACCCAAAATCGTATCACGCGAATATACATCAGGAATCGGCTCTTGAAGTGATGAAGATTTCCCTCGACTGAAGAATAGCACCTGTGATGGTACCCACAGAGTTTATTATTAACCTACTCCGAATTGCCATGATGAAAAAAAAATTCTTCTTTCAGGGTAATTGTTACCTTCAAATCAAAGGTGTAGCGATGAGGGCAGCCTTTGCCCCTGACCTGGCAATTATCTTAATGGATCATTTTGAGAATTCCTATGTCTTCAGCACCAACAATCCATATAACACTCAGCTCAGTGTGTGGAGGAGGTACATAGATGATATTCTATTGATCTGGATGGGTGATGGGTGATCCAGTTGAGTTGGGCCTCTTCCATACATGGCTGAATCAGAGGAGTGAGGGCATACAGTTCACCATACACTTCAACTCTGAAAAAATCGATTTCCTTGATGTCACCATTAGGAATGAGAACAGACTCCTGTACACCACATTGTACCAGAGGACGGCTGAACAAAATGCATTGCTTCGCTACAATAGCCACCACCCAAGGTGCCTAAGAGGCAACTTGCCCTTTGGGCAGTTCCTCTGGATTGGACGTAACTGCTCATGGAAGGAAGACTTTGGGCCATATGTAGGTAGCTAAATACCGGTCGGTAACGGCAGAAGTTCGGTAAATTTGCCTTTACCGACCGGTATTTAGGCATTTGAGATGTAGGAGGCCAAAAGTAAGGATTCGGCAAATATGAATCGGTAAATACCGATTCATCATTACCGAATTCTTATTTACCGAATCGGGAAATAAGAAACGGTAAAAATGAGAATAGAGATGTAGGTAACTTCTAAAATACCGAATTTCATAAGAGTCGGTAATTACCATGGATTGAAAGCAGGTGGTAACCAGGTGCAGGCCATAAAACAGGCCACAAAATGCAACAGTGTATCCGGAATAGCGGCATTCTATGTGATAGCAAGGTGGCTACGGCTACAGGCAGCATGAGAGAGGCACTGGAGATGGGAGGAGCAAGTCTACAGACAGCGGATCACACTCTTCCAACTTACTGAGGCAGAGATCCATGAAAGGTACAGGCTACACCCCTACACCATCCTGGACTTGATAAGGGACCTGCACCCACTGCTGGAGCATCCAACACCAAGGGTGCACGCCATACCACCACATGTGTAGGTGCTCTCTAGCCTACACCTGCTTGCATCTGGCAGTTACCAAGGGGTGATAGCTGCGGTAGGTAGGGTGTCCCAGAGCTGCCTTTCCTGTTTCTTCAGGTAGTTCCTGGAGGCCATGATGCAGAGAATGCATCATTACATCAGATTCCCTGACACACATGAGGAACTGTGGAAGACAAAGACTGACTTTTACCAAATGGCATAGTCCCCACATATGATTGGCTGCATTGATGGCACACACATCGCAATCTGCCCACCTGCAGCCACAGAGTACATTTACAGGAACAGAAAGTCCACACACTCAATAAATGTGCAGGTAATCTGTGATGCTGCCAACATAATCACAGACATTGTGGCCAAATTCCCAGTAAGCATCAACGACTCCTACATCTTCCAGAACAGTGTGATCTACACACGCCTGACAGCGGGGGAATTTGGAGAAGGATACCTGCTAGGTAAAAAACTGTAATACACCCTTATAGATACTGCAGATGTAGGTATTGTTGTGCATGTGACTAATGGCTCTCTCTTTTCCACATAGGCAATAGTGCATATGCCGTCCGCTCGTTCATCCTGACACCCTACCTGAACCCATCAACCCCGAGTGAGAGACGATACAACGTGGCACACAAATCTACTCGCAATGTTGTGTAGCGCACCTTTGGGCTGTTAAAAAGCAGGTTACGCTGCCTCCACAAAAGGGGAGGCGCACGTCAGTACTCACCCCTCATCTGCTGTAAAATCATTGCAACTTGCGCACTGCTGCACAACCTTGCCACTAAGAAAGGAACAGCAGTAGAATTGACAGATATTGAGGATGACGATGATGAATTTGCACACCCTGAGCCCAACACAGCAGGAGTGGCGCAAGCAACAGATGGGAGACAGAGACGGGCAGAGATCACATGCAACTATTTCTAAGTAAGTAAGGAGACACAGCCAGTTGTAGTATGTACACAACGTAGTTTGATTCTTTGGCACTACGCCAGTACACAAAGGCACAAATCTGCCAGTTCAATTGTAGCCATCCATTATGGAAGTCCTGGGTTACTTCACCCATTCTAGGTCAGGGAGTTTGAGCATCCTCAGTGTTTGCGGGCACGCCTACTGGTGCTGGATGCCAATGGCTGGCTGGCCTCACTGGTAGTGTGGGCTGTGCCAGCCCCATGAAGCCTGTTGCTCCTCCGGGTGTCGGTAATAGGGGGGGTTATGCTGCTCCTACTGGTGCTCTCCTCTCCACCACATCCAGAGAAACAGTATTTGTTGACTGAGCAGTCAGCAGCACCTCCACTGCACTTGTCTCCCACACAAGGCCCCTGGAGACTTCACTGCTGCTGTGTGCCAGTCCCTCCTACATGTTAACGCAGTGCCTGAAAAGCAGGGAAGTGGCAGTGGCTAGGCGGTTGACTGGCCTTGTATGTTGTTCTGCCCTCTGCCTCTCCTTCCGTCTTGTTGCCCTGTCCTCGTCCAACTTGATGCACAATAGCAGCACAGACTGGGACATGTCTCGCATGCCCGCAGCTATCTCCTCATTCCCTCCGCCATTGAGCTGATGCCCTTCTTTATGTTTTCAACTTTTCCATTTTGGTGCCGCATCTGTCGTTGGACAGACTGGATGGCCTTCCCCTGCATCCGCCGCACTTTGACCATACTGGCCTCCAGTCCGCAGAAGACACCAGGACCCTCGCCATGTTGGGATTGACTGCTGTCTCTGGCCCTGCGGCGTCTACCACCTGTGTGGGCCCCCTCAGAGGTGGACTGCTGATTGGCATTGCTGTCCTCAACTGCCACGGTTGAACTATCACCCCCCACTGTGTCTCCTGCAGAAGACTCCATTTCCATGAGTGTGGCTACGACATGCCTCTTGGTTTTTTGAACTGCAGGTGTTGTTGCAGCTGGTGACGCTACCAGTTCAGGTGAGGACAGGAGTAGTGGTGAGCCAAAACGCTCTTGGGAGGCCTGCAGCTGTGGTGACGCTGGAAGGTCTTGGGAGGCCTGCAGCTGTGGTGACGCAGGAAGGTCTTGGGATGCTGGCTGTGCTGTTGATGCAGCAGTTTCCTGGGTGGTTTGCCCTGCGCTGGTGCTCACCTCCTGTGTGTCTTCCCTCCGTGGTGCACTCCCTTCCTTGTCCTTTGGACGGTTGCGAGATGTCTCTCCTGTGGACAAAAAATCGTACATTAGCTCTGTGTTCTGCAGCCATGCTTATACAATTAAATTCTCATCACTGAAACACTGTCACTATTGCCTCAGCTTGCTCATCACTGATGTGTGTCGCATGCCTTGTTGTTTGGTGTGCTGTCTGACATAGTACTGTTAAAGGCAGGGGAAACCCAATAAACCCTTGTAGGCTTGGGCACAAAGTAATTAAGGTCAAGGGGTGCTACAAGGGATTTATTTGAAACAGATTTTAATTCATTAATGAGTTGTACATATGTAACACACTCTTATGTATCCACAGGATAACCGTCTTGTTTCAACTGTAACAAATATATTGGTGGAAGGCGAAAGGAACATATAGAGCAAGAATCGTATTCAGTGTTCAAAAAATTCTTTATACTGCAACAAAAGTAGGGAGACAAATACAAATCAAGTAAAGCAAAAAAGGTCATGAACAGAGATCAATCAAATTTTCACTACAGTTCATAACTGAAAACATCAACTCCAGATATTTAAAGACACAACCAAAATTAATTAATAAAGAAGGGTTGCGAATTGGTGACAGGGCAACAAAACAGGAGATGATGGAGTGTCGACGTTTCGGTCTAGGTAGCAGTCGTCAGATAGACCATCATCAGGACGGTGTTTTTTATGCAGGAAAAACTCCCTATGCGAAATGATAAATGCAACATAATCAACAAATGTCTTTAAAATTAGAAGTACATTAGAGAAGAAATACATTAATAGAGAAATACATGCTCTATGCGTCAGATAAAACTCATGTAACCATCTTTTATCCCAGAGGTCACTCCTTCCTAGTAACCCCTGAGAAGCAGTTTCTAAAATTAAACTAAAGCAGTATAGATAAAATCATAAATCTGCGTGTCTTAGCATGATAAACCTAATGCATTAAAACAATAATGAAAACATATACAGTTATTCCTTAATCAAAAGAGGAACAAGTGTTCATTAAAAAAGGGCTTGTCAACGATTTCATTTGAATTCGACAAAAAATATTTACAAACATTTCTAGATTCACACATACTAAAATTGCCGTTCACTTTGCATTACAGAAACTAGTGCATATATCCGAACATCAATCAGAAAAGCTTAATTTGGTTTGTCACCTTGAATCCTCAAGTGGATTTTTTATGAGCACGGAAACAGCAGTGGCATATGGCATAGATGTCGCATATGAGTGCGGGAACAGCAATGGCGTGTGGCAAGGATGTCCGACACGAAGCTTCAACTAAAAATAAATAAGTGGAGTCCTATGAGAAGTCGGAGTCAACACCCATGGATTAAATTAGTATGATAAGTTAAACAAAATATCATACCTTAAATTTAAAAGAATACGCGTTAAGGCTGGTTGCCAGATTTCACGTAAGGATATAACTTCAAAAGTTCCTGTTGGAAGTTAATAGTGAGTTGTTTAAATGATCTGTGGCATATTAAGTAGTTTAATTACCGAAATGCAGCGCTAAGTTATAGTTCAGATCTGGCTGCACATTGCTACTGACACCGATCTGTGTTAAAGGTGTCAACATCACACAACAGAGATGAGGTAACGATTAACGCTAGTCCGAGTATGATCAGTTTCAAAAAACTTATAGTGCTAAAGAGTTACTAGTGTCAGGTGGCATATGGACCTCATAGAGTAAAACTGCATTTTTAAAAACTCTGGGGCAGGGTTATCTTATTGTTACAAGTAAGAGTTACTAGTGTCAGATGGCAGTAAAACTGCATTTTAAAACAACTCTGGGACAGCGTTATCTTATTGTTACAAGTAAGGGAAACAGTTTAAGAAAACGAGGGCTTAAAGTACCTCGCATCAATTGTGTTCACCACGTCACTACGAAGGCACTTACTTGAAACAGCGTTGAGAGCCGGCAGACGGACGCGTCGTCGTCAGTTGTTTGGTAAACAATGACAAGACTCGAGACAGCGAGTTTTATGTCCGTGAACCGGAAGTGTTCCAGATGGGAACCGGAAGTGTACCATCTTTCAGTCGTTTCATTAGTCATTAAATATTATTAAAACCTTAGTTCTGTATATAATATGCCATGTTATTTAGGATAGGCAAATGGCATATATGTGTCTATAGAAATATCGTTGAATTTGCAATGTTGTTGACACGAAGAGACATAAACAGTCGCCATCTTGGATTGGGAAATATTGCCGAAACGTAACCCTATTGTGAATGGGTTCGATTAGCTGCATGCTGCAATGTATGTTTCAAATAGTTAAAAAAGAAAATAAATTGCCAAATTTTCAAAAAAAGGCGCTAGTATGTCTGGATTCAATGTGACAAAACCAACAGTATCAGTTATAGTGCAAGTCGATCATCGTTATTGATACAGAAGTTACAAAGCAATAACACCAGTGTTATAGTCATTGGAGCATGTATATATTCAGTCGGACCTGTTAATGGTGACAGACTTCAAATGACAACACTAGTTGACCCAAGACAATTGATGCGAGGTACTTTAAGCCCTCGTTTTCTGAAACTTTTTCCCTTACTTGTAACAATAAGATAACGCTGCCCCAGAGTTTTTAAAAATGCAGTTTTACTCTATGAGGTCCATATGCCACCTGACACTAGTAACTCTTTAGCACTATAAGTTTTTTGAAACTGATCATACTCGGACTAGCGTTAATCGTTACCTCATCTCTGTTGTGTGATGTTGACACCTTTAACACAGATCGGTGTCAGTAGCAATGTGCAGCCAGATCTGAACTATAACTTAGCGCTGCATTTCGGTAATTAAACTACTTAATATGCCACAGATCATTTAAACAACTCACTATTAACTTCCAACAGGAACTTTTGAAGTTATATCCTTACGTGAAATCTGGCAACCAGCCTTAACGCGTATTCTTTTAAATTTAAGGTATGATATTTTGTTTAACTTATCATACTAATTTAATCCATGGGTGTTGACTCCGACTTCTCATAGGACTCCACTTATTTATTTTTAGTTGAAGCTTCGTGTCGGACATCCTTGCCACACGCCATTGCTGTTCCCGCACTCATATGCGACATCTATGCCATATGCCACTGCTGTTTCCGTGCTCATAAAAAATCCACTTGAGGATTCAAGGTGACAAACCAAATTAAGCTTTTCTGATTGATGTTCGGATATATGCACTAGTTTCTGTAATGCAAAGTGAACGGCAATTTTAGTATGTGTGAATCTAGAAATGTTTGTAAATATTTTTTGTCGAATTCAAATGAAATCGTTGACAAGCCCTTTTTTGCTTTACTTGATTTGTATTTGTCTCCCTACTTTTGTTGCAGTATAAAGAATTTTTTGAACACTGAATACGATTCTTGCTCTATATGTTCCTTTCGCCTTCCACCAATATATTTGTTACAGTTGAAACAAGACGGTTATCCTGTGGATACAGAAGAGTGTGTTACATATGTACAACTCATTAATGAATTGAAATCTGTCTGACATAGTAGGTATTTCAATGACTACATCTCCCATAATGCATTGCTGGTATATACTAAAACCTGTGCTGGAGCGGGGTTGACACTACCACATTGGGGAAGGGGAAAGGGAAGGGGAAGGGGTGGGGGTGAGTGCTGTGCATGCTTCTTACCTTTTCTGGTTGCAGCTCGGGCTGAGCTGTCTGCATCTCCAATCCTACAGACGCTGTCTGGTTCAATGGTGGACTCCATCAGCTCCTCAAGCTCTGTCAGGGCAAGTGCCCTGTTCCTCCCTCCTCCTGTCAGGTTTGCTTCTTTGTGGAGCTCAGCCATCTTTCTCTTAGTCACGCTCTGGAGGTCAGACCACCTCTTTTTCAGGTCGTCAATGTCCTGTGGGGTCACTCCAATTGCATTGACCTAAGCCTGTATTGCCAGCCAAATCTTCCTTTTGGCAGATTCTGCCACCTGTAGGGACTTCTTCCCATACAATTTGTGGTGTTCCTTGACTACCTCTTCCACAAGGACCTGCAGCTCCATGGTGCTGAATTTGAGCTTCCACTTTCTGTCTTTACCTTCCCTGTCAGTATCTTTGCTTTCCATTTTGCAGTTTTCCAGGAGGGAATGTTTTCCAAGGACTCTGCTCTGCTCTACCAGCCTCTCCAGTAGCTTCAGATTGAGTGCACCTGCATGGGTGTGGCCACTTCCTGGTTGGGAGGAGCGGTGGTTGCACCGTATTGGCTGATTCCTCAATTGTTTCTGTTTTTGAATTTCCGATTCGGTATTTACCGATTCGGAATTTACCGATCGTTGTTCGGTATTCGGTATTTCTTTACCGATTTTTACCGATTTGGTAATTTTTACTGGATTTTTACCTACATCCCAAATACCGATTTCTAATTACCAATTCGGTAAAATTAATTAAAACTCGGTATGTAGGAATCGGTATTTGGGATTTACCTACATAGGGCCCCTAATGTTTGAATCAGAGGAGTTATATGTTCGTCGTCTACAAAGAGGGTGTCCCAAGAGACTGGTGAAGAGAGCACAGAAGAGGACTTTATTCAGTCCCAGAGAAACATTATTAACACCTAGAGAAAGGGGATGTGATGCCACACAGAGGATGATCTGCGTCACCACTTTTTCCACTCACAGTAACAAAATCAAGAAGGTGGTAAACCAACATTGTGGCCTGATATCAGATGAAATGGAATAATTTGCATTCGTTCAAGAAGGCCAAAAGTGTGAAGGACCATGTGGTACGGTCATTTCTAGACTCACCGGACAAACCATCTTAAACAGCACAAGATTGAACTTTAAGTCCATATGATCTGTAGAATCTGTAATAGTTTTGTCAAACATACTATTTCCATTTCGATCATGCCCAGCGATGGAAATACAATTATCATCCTGAACAGACGCTAGACTTGTACAGCTGACACATCTTACATTGTGAGCAGGGATTTATGAGATCTGCCAGCACTTTATAGTTAAAAAAGGAAATTTTTTCATATTAACAGGTAAGACGCACAAAATGTATGTCCCTCTTTTTAAAGTGGACCATGTGTTATGTTCTCATGTATGCCTGCCGAACATATGTGATTTGCTGAAACCCAACACCCTTGGGCTGTTATATCATGATACAAGTTGCTTATAACCATGCCTGTAATGCTTTTGACTGCTTTTGTCCAATTTACTATACCCACAATGAGTCACTAGCCATTTGGCAATCCTGAAGTGGTAAGGCGATCCAATGGATTTGGCAAATAGGTTGACCCGGGGGAGCATTACCATTTGAGCACTATGGCACTGAAATATGTAATACACTATTCTTATAACTATGGCAAGATTCACTCACAATTCTCTAACACGAGGGCTCATTTGAGACAGCATACATCCACGTTTTTAACTTCATAGAAACATAAGGTCCGTACCATTTAAACATATTCATGTTTAACACACATGAGGTGGCACACGTAGCCATTTCTCCCTGGCCACGGCAAGATGACTTGCCTTGGGTGCCAAGCATCAAGGCCTGCCATGGCACGGACAGTACCTTCACATGAACGAGCCCCTGGTATTTAACGACAGCCGTTTTAGTGCTCCGGTTCCCTTGACAGAGACAGATGCACTTTGAAGTTTCCAGGTAAGCAGGAGCTTGATCCACTGAGCATATTTTCCCTTTCTCCATCATGCCTCATGGACGTGCTGTTTATTTTTACCAAGAACAGCTTTTTGTAGATTTATAAGCACACAAAGGGCCTCATGGAAGTTGGAACTGCGCTCTGCATATTAAGGGTACACATTGTTCCTTTGTTTGCACAGCGGGTACCCAGTTCAGTAGAGGCAGTTTAGGGATATAAGTGGTGGTTGACGAGAGGTCCTCCTTTTCTTGCTATTTCCTTTAGATGCGCATACAGCGGGAATGAAACCTTGAAGTCCATTCGGGTCCATGTTGTATTATTTACGGTTTTTATGAAAGACCATCAGGGACAGATGCAATATTAAACATACATAAGTAAGTCATGGTAATCATGTTTTTCAGGTGATTTGTCACTAATCACCCCAATGGGATATTTTCTGATGGCCCTCACCTTGTCTTCCAAGTGCCATCAATCCTCTCTCCATCATATGGAGCCTATGGGCCCAACTACAATGCTGTCACCATCCAGTTGAGGGTGGTTCATGGTAATTTCACCTTTTAGATTTATTTCATCCCCTCCCCTTTTATTTATTAGTGCTTAAGACACTAGATACTAAGGACATCTTTTGTTAAATTCCCAGGTGCCCCATTTCCAAGTCCTGAGGAAGACCCTGTTGTAAGGATTCAAGTAACCTACCTTGTTCTTTGGGAGTCGAAACGTCGACGGAATTATTGTCTTATGACAGTTTTGATCAACAGTGCTGTTTCACTGTGGCAATGTACTCTCAACCATGGCTATAGAACATTATTTTTGATCTTTCGATTGTGAGGCCCTGAAAAGCCACCTACATTGCAAATAAATATGTAATGTGTATGATGTCACCACTTTTTTTTCTTCTGGATTCAGTAAAGCAGGGATTAAATGAAGAAATCCAATGGATGATCACAAATCCTTGGTAATTGTTTGGATCTGCAAGGTATTAATTGGACAATAGATCTTCAAGCAAGAGAGGTGGTAGTTGATATCTTCTATGTCTTGAGGAGTAATATGTACCATTATTTTGTGAAGTTCTGCTTATTTTTTGAAAAACTGGTGACTAGTGTGTTTGGCAGTGAGTTGGTATATGATCTTGAGATGGAAAATTTAAAATGTGTGCTCCTTTCTGGAGATCATGGCAGGTATATGATCTTTTTTCGTCTGAGGAAACTAATATCTTGTTTCCCGCCACTGTCAGAACTCTTGCCTTTTTATTTTAGCATCTATAACTGTAAGACCTCTTGCTATAGGGTCCTCATGGTGGGGTTGAAATATATATATTGGCATTAGTCATCCATATGATAGACTACGGCTTGCCATAGCATCTGCAGCCTTTTTTTGCGTCCTATTAGATCATTGTTGTGGGCCGGCATTGATTTTTTCATATCTATATGCAATTGACATCTGTCATGGACATACAATATACTTGCAATTTTTTAACAGTTTGTCCTCTATATGGGCACTTTCAATATATTCAGATGTAATATGGTTAAATATTGTAATATGGTCCAACTAAACTGTTGACAGTTAGACAAAGAGCGATTTGTATTGTGTCAAATAAAGATTTTATAAACTGGTACAGAAAATAGCCGTGTATAATACCGGTAATATCAATAGTCCGCTTTTTATGCCGCTGGAGGACTTGCGATCAGTTGGCCGGCGACTTCATTGACTTTCTTTTACGGTGAATAATGTCTTCTTTTAATATGGCGGCAGCTTAGTGAATCCGTCGTCTTGGTTGTTGGCAGAATCCGGAAGCATTAGCACCGGAAATACAAGAGAGGTCGAGAGGTAATTACTGCACATGTGTCAGGTATTACAGCAGGAAGTCGCTAGGAATTAAAAACGGCATCTTATCGCATATCTTCACTGCGGTAGTAAATTATAGCTGGTATGCTGGCAGAGCTCTGGGACGTATGCTGACCCTTGTAACTCGGTAAGCCTCGAGGTGGAACCTGCTTTGTTGTCGCTACAGTGATGGGCAATTGGATAGAGCGGGCACAACATATATCCCTCATTGTAATATTTAGAAACGTGATGCATGTTTGTGCACAGTTGTTTTCTGGCAAAGCGCTTTTCCTGTGGGAGATAGCCACTGCCTGGATGTTATAATCAGGGGATGATTGCCTAGCTGTAGAATGCCGTGTAGAGATACCGCATGCTGCCGGTCAAAGATACTGTGTGTAGACCTATTGGAGTCGATACGCTTTTTGGTGTAATTGTTCTTGGTTTATTGTAAAAAGCGGTCCTTGTTTGGTGGACGTGACATCTATAAATAAATGAATGAAAGTTCATAAGCTTTGCGGTTACGTCAAAAGCCCACGAGAAAAAACTTTTTTCCATCAGCGCACAATCTGTCCTTGGTTAGCCTGTGCTTATATGAATACGAGCAGTTTGTTTGTATCTCGCTTGTGACATTTTGTCACATGCTGTAAGGAGCGTCGACAATACAGTTAAAATACTGCCAGTTGTTCTTACTAGGCATTATGACGAGTATGGCTTGATTAAGTGGTCCAATGGTAGATAAAATATTTGGTATGTTTTTATTTGACAGGCATTCTATCAGATGATAGCACTACAAATTTTACCAGAGCTACTGCGTCTGAAGTGGAGTACCAGAGAACTATAGGATACATGCAGAATAACATAAAGTAAGTGTTTTCTGGCTATTGTGCAATTAGGTTCCTGATTTTTATAGTATCTTGGGAGGACTAGAATGGTATGTTTCTGTTCTACTACAGATTTGGTGATCAGGAGCAAAGAAGGAAACCGGGATCCACCTAATAGTATATATGAAGGTCATTCTGTATGAAAGAGCAAGGTAATCGAAGATGAGGTTGCGTATTAAGGATGAGTTTTACTATCTTTTGAATATTGCAGAATAGAACATCTTTAGGGTACAAACAATAGTATTGTCATTACACTCTTTGCAGTTCATTCTGTCAAAATCTTCCCAAGGCGACATACAACAGGAGTCGAGAATTCTCTTGACTGGTTCCTTCTCTGACTGAGATTGTGGAGGTAACTTGGAGTGTAATTTGTCTCATGTCCATCTTATCCTTGTAGTCACTTGACATATTGAACAGTGTGAATCTTTACTTTTGCAGGACGGTGGATAATATTTATCCGTGGCTGACAAATTGAAATGGTTTAAACCTCTGGCTGGTAGTCGAGGTGTGAAGAAGGCTTATACTAGCATGTTGACATAGTACATTTTAGCAAAGAGGTAGATACCAATAAATTTTCCGCTAATTGGCCTCCTGTAGATTCTGTGGCTAAACCCCCCCACGCCTCTTTCTGTTATTATTTTTGTCCTTACATTCCTGAGTATATTTTTAGGTATACCTTCACGTACTTGGGGCGATAAGGTGGCACAATGTGTATAGAATGTTAGCTTTGGGCGTTTGGTCCACTTTACTGTTGTTTCAAAAGGTTTTGTAAATTAATTTGGGCATACTTATAAAATCCTTTTTGTATATATTTTTACAGACACTAACTCTAGGTTGCGAGACACACTGTTGAATTGCCTCTGGCTGGTCCTGATGAAGGTGGTCTTCATTGCAGTTCTTCCACCGAAACGCGTCGGCCATTCCTTTACTTAGATCCAACCTCTTGGTTGCATAGTGGACAACTGTTGCAAAACAACAAGATGTTTTTTGGTTGTAGTGGAGTTATGTATGATTAGGATGTGTGAGTGAGCGTGTGTGGTTGTGGCTCTCGACCTGGGTCATAATAACTGTCTTGCTTTTAAAAAGATATGTATGTTTCTTTATACAATGGAACTATAAAATGAACTTTTGTAAATATATTTAAAGAAAATTATATGAAACACAGTGAATAACTATTTGTAATCAAAAAAAGTAAAAAAATGATTTAAGAAATGATAAACAAACTTTACAAATAAAGACGAATAAACAAACAAAAAAAAGATGACTATGTGGTTTATGTATGCCTGTGACATTAGAGGTTATATTGAATATGATCAACTGCATGTAGCAGAATGAACAAATTGTTTTATACATTTTTAACTGAATATTGTCGTGAAGATGTTCTTATTTTCTCTTCTTTTTTCTATGTGTACATCTAGACTTCTGTTTATTTGCATTGATCTATTGTCATTATTATTGATTTATGCACTTTATTGTTGTTTTACCCACATATGAGTAAGTTCACGGTAATGGGTGCCAGTTTGACCCAAAAATGTTTTTTTTTTCTCCAATTCCCATCTTGGAGGCATAGATTATTCTGGTCCATATTACTTGTCCAGTAGACTTATGCTTTAGGGACCCTTTAGACTTTGTCCAGTATCTTTTCCACTGGTCCCATTATTGCTACCTAAGGGGGCCTCCTGCTTTTTCCCAATGTGATTAAACAACATTGAACGTTACAAATAGGGTGTAATGGTGTATTTATACCTAAAGTGATTTAAATTGTGTGTGTTCTTATGAAATTGTTCCACTGGGACTACAACTTTAGTGTACTGAGTTAAGCTTGAAGCAGCTGTCTCTCATCCAGGTGGCAACTGCCTTCATTCTATTGTGGAAGTTGATCTTGGTGGCAGTGGATTTACTGTGAGGGTGAGAATCAGCTGAGTGTTGTCAGCGTAGGAGACAATATTGAGTCTGTGGCTTCTGACTACGGCTGCAAGCAGGGCCATGTAGCTGTTGAAGAGCGTGGGGCTCAGGGAGGATCTCTGAAGCACTCTGCCGCTGATCTCAGTGGGTTCTTAGTTGAACGGCAGAAGTCTGAGCCTCTGCGTTTGGCAAGTGAGGAAGGAGGTATCCATTCTAGGGATTTGTTATGGATGCTGCCATTATGGAGTCTTGCACAGAGGGTGTGCTGGGAGAGGAAGTCGAAGGTGGCTGAGAGATCCAGGAGGATGAGGGCAGCTGTCTCGCCTCAGTCGAGGAGGGCGTGGATGTCGTCTATCATGGTGAGGAGAGGGGTCTTGCTGCTGTGGTTAATTCTGAAGCCCGATTGGGAGAGGTCCCAGATGTTGTACCTTTCTATGAACTCGGAGAGTTGGGCATTGATGGCTTTCTCAATGACTTTGGCTGTGAAGAGGAGCAGAGAGATGGGTCTGTATTTCCTGAGATCCATTGGGTTGGCAGAGGGCTTTTTCCTCAGAGCGTTGATCTCTGCCTGCTTCCAATTTTCCCGGAAGGTTGTGGACTCGATGGAGCAGTTGATGGTGGAGCAGAGTTTGGGTGTAATGGAGGTGCAGGCTCTGTTGAAGATGTGGCGAGTGCAAGGATCTGAGGGGGCTCTGGAGTGGATGTCCTTCATGATCCTGAGGGTGTCATCAGAGGTGAGGGTAGTCCAGCTGGTCACAGAGCTTTCCTTCCTTTCCCTTTCCTTGAGAAGCATGGTGCTATAAAAAACATTAACTTACCTTAGGTTTTGTAACAGAATAGGAACTTCAGTTTCATATACATAAAGGAAGCAGGTGAATTTAAAATAACAGTCAATAAATTACAAAACCAGAAAATGCGGGAAGACTGAATACAGTGGTACCTATTCAAATTGCCTTTTTAACTTCTTTCAAGAATTCAAAAAGGGGTTTCTAGTAGGCATAAGTGGTTAGACAAATGCTGATTTCTCCCCAACTCGTAAATCCAGTTCAAGGGGTGGAACAGGGGCATACAAAGGCATGGTTTGCCTTAAATATTTGGTAATGCTGAAAAGCATGTACTTTTGTCGGCATTTCTAAACTCCTCTCCATCCCCTTTCTACCTTGGAAATAGCCAGAATGTACTTCAGTACAGGGTGGAGTAACTTCCCTTCCACGGTAGGAAGGGTAACAGACCACTCCCACCTTTGAGGAGGGTGTAGGGGAAAGGCTTTCTCCACTAACAAGAATGTTTTTCATCCAGAGAAAAAGTAATGTGCTTTTGCACAGCAGGAACCCATACCCATTTGGATGTTTCCACTATAGAATTTTCACACATTGAAGAATGAAAGACTTTAAAAAAGTGACCATACATCCCCAGTGGTATGCATGGAAACTATAGCCTGGAGTATCTTTCCAGGTATGCTATCAAGGATGTTAGGTAATATGAATACATGAAAAACTGCCTAAATATGGAGACATAAGTCTCTACCTGTACTTTTCCATTTATTTTCATAAATCATGCCCAGTGCGTTAAAGTTCTTGTAGTCTGTGCAATCTTTGTTCACAGGTTTTTCTATAAAACTAATTGCACTGTGCTCATGTTGTTTTGCCCTTGGGTAATGAAGAACAAGCACTCAATAACTAGTTACAGGTTGACTTACAACTCTCACTAGGTACATGCCTGGCTGAGAATTTATCTGCAAGCTCATAAAAAAGTTACAACCATTCATATGTTACCCAGCTCTTTAAGTGCATTTAAAGATTTAATGTGGAACTCTTTATGGAAGCCCTTCAGTTTAAAGCATTTATGGATTGCTTCTCCAATGGATAAACGTCTCTCACCGAAACATGAAAACATCCAAAATAGTTTCATGCTTTGTTCTAATGATTAATAGAATTGAAAGTGATTATGTCATGAGTCCATTCTCATAACAAACTGAATGAAAACAAACATGTTGGCCTTTCTTACATGCTCTGTTTAATTACTAAAAGACAATGAAATTGAAAAATGCTACGCAAAACAGCAAAAAAACATGTTCAGCCCTTACATGAAGCAAGAAGAGTCTAGTGCTGGGATCCAGAACTTGTATCTAGCAGTACCATATGATTAATAAGTCTAAGACTGCCACCAATTCCCAAAGTCGAAACCTAGAAGGATGTTCTCATAATTTCCAACCAAGTTGCCAAGCCCTGGAGTTTTCTTACTACTGTTTCTGAAAGTTTGCAAACTTTTAAAAATGTTTTGAGAACAATTGGAAGGTTTTGGAAAAGTTTTGCCTATGTTTGCCAAAGTTCCTACAGGTCACAAAAAAGTCTGGGGAGCATGGAGATCGAGGAGGCCATTCTGCCCACCCCGATATTCAATTAAATGAGAGCACTGTGCAAATATAGAATGATTAGGGTGGATGCCTTGGCTAAAATAGAGGAACTAGATAATGTCCTCAGGGTTTGGGGAGCTGCCCTCCAAGCACAAAGACTGTTGGATGATGAGATTACCCCTGTTAGTGGGGAACAAGAAGAGGATAAGAGGGACAACGACAGCCTAACCCCCACTGTCTCGCAGAGGTGCCCTTCTACATCTGACAGTGAGAGGGGTTCGATTTAACAGAGGGAGACAAGAACCCTTGAGGCCCAAGTGAATCTGCTGGAGATTTAAAAGAGGTGACTGACCTAGGACGCAGTAAGGTTGGCCCTGGAAGAAAAGAGGGTCCAGCTGAGCGTCACGTCCAAAGAGAATGGTGGCAGCAAAGACTATGATGTAACTGTCGGAGGTGCCTATGGTTCTTGATTGCCCAAGGGCACTGCCCCAAAATATGTCTGGGTACCTAAGCAGTGGAGGCAGAGGCCCCTGAGAAGAGGTAAGGGTAGAAAGAGGAGGCCAGTTTTAGACAGGAGACCAGAGAGCCAGGGCCAACCGATATTCTGGTGCTGGTAAGGTGGCCGCTGTACTAGAGGGAGATTGTGTCATAACTAGACGTTCTGGATAATCAGACAGCTGTTCAACCTCAGGATGTCACCACTGAGAGGGCATAAGAGGGAGTGGAAAGACGGTGTCTGCCACTTGAGGTAGTAACGCACCATTCAGTGGAGCCCAAGAGACTAACAGAACCCATGAAGCTCCTGAATAGCCCCTTGCCAGCTCCAAGGCTATAAGTGAGGCCCTGCACTAACGATGAAGTAGCATATTCACCTGCTAGTGGAGCGCTAGGATTGTGGTCTGGGCACTAACTGTTAGTGGCCTCTGCTGGTTGATTGCCTTGGGGACAACACTGGCCCTACCATAGGGGTTAGCTCTTGTCCAGGGAGGCAAGATGGGCCCACTGGCTTTGCTGGTTCTGGAGGGGCTACCCTCGTTTTGGTGGCCTCAGTGGATAAGTTAGGCATTAATTGCCCTAGCTTAGTTAGTGGCTAGTGAGTCCAGTGCTCCACAGTCACAAGTAAAGGGGAGAGGCCCAATTTATGTTGACTGAGAAAAGGTACAGTGAAGGAGAAAAAACATAAGCAGTTGCATATGGTTGATATAATCTGCGTGTCTGTGTGAAGGTACAGCACAGAGGAGCTAGCAAGTGTTTAAACAGGTGGACCTGACAGTGGAACATTCGGACTACCAGCACCTAACCTGCTATCCCTCTACCAGTGTTAGCCACTCTACACTTACTGGGGTCTGCGTGCACACTGAATCGAACCCACCGTCACAGTGCTAGTTCCATTAGGAACCTAACAGTTAAGAACACAAGCGAGAATGGAGCACTGGGAAACCTCAAAGGGAAGCGAGGAACTATCCCTATACTTAATAGAATATGCTCAGATCCTACGGGGATAAGCAAAGTAAAACTCCCTAAAGAGACACTCTGCCCTCAACCAACTAGCACCCCTGATAGTTTAGATTCGGTTAGGATCAGAATCCATCAATCCAATAATGATCTTTTAAACATCAACGCGCAATCTTGTAAAACTTACAAAGTCATGCTCGCAGCCATTAAGGATATGAAAAATCTGCTGTGCTTATCTGAAAAATGGCTGGCAAAAATTGAGGTTTTTCAATCTTCCCCCCCTGAAATGCATGTTAAACATAGCTCCACCCCATTGGCATTATCGAATAGAATTTACTGTCCTCGCACGCAACTCAACTATCTGTCTGATAGTGAGTTAATATCTATTGTGTCCACATATGAACCATGGCCTATCACTCAAACTAAGCTAAGAGACAACTTCAATATTCAAACTATGGTTACGAAAGCCTGTAGAAACTCTCAGGTTAATACCAGAGGGATCAACACCAACAATCTTAGGAAAGTGGCATTAACGCCCGAAGAATCTCTGCCCCCCTTGAGCATAGAACAGAAGCATTTTAGCTGTGCTCTACTCAACTGTCAATCGGCAAATAAACATGCGGCAGACATAGCCGACCTCATTGTTAACCATAACATTGACTTAAGCATTCTAACGGAAACAAACATGGCTTTCTGACTCGTCGACGCCCTGCCTAGACCTACTTGTCCCCCCGAACTACCAGATACTGAGACAGGACAGAATTATCAGAAAGGGTGGTGGCATTGCTTGTATACATAAATATGACATTTCCATCACAAAAATACAGGCTGTCTTTAGAATCTTGTGAATATCTAGGCATGTTCTTTAGAGCAGCAAATAACCAGAACTGTAAACTCCATGCATTATACCACCCCCCGGGTACTAAGACTAAATTCATAGACCAACTGATAGAAATCATTACTACTAACTTTAATCTGCAGACTAGCGATATATTCTTAGGAGACTTCAACATGCATTGGGAAGATGACGATGACAATCAAATCACCCAGTTAAAATCCTTCCTGGATAGCCAATCCTTAGTCCAAGGATGTCACCTCCCCACCCACAATAAAGGATCTATACTTGATTGGATTTTAGCTAAAGACAAATCTATTGAGAACATTGTAATCACACCTTGCGACTGGTCGGATCACCACATAATTACCCTCGAAATTCCATTCAGAAAATCTAAATCATCCACACAAGCCATCAAACACAAAAAGTGGACAAGGGACACTCAATCAATCAATCAATCAGCGAATCTGTATAGCGCGCTAGTCACCCGCTAGGTTCTCAAGGTGCTGGGAGGAGGGGAAGTTGCTACTGCTCGAACAACCAGGTCTTGAGTTGTTTCCTGAAGGAGAGATTGTCCTGGGTCAGCCGTAGGTGGGTGGGGAGGGAGTTCCCTGTCTTGGCCGCCAGGTAGGAGAAGGATCTTCCTCCGGCGGTGGTTCTGCGAATTCGTGGGATGGTGCCGTGGGCGAGGCTGGCGGATCGGAGCTGGTGGCGGGGGTGTAAAATGTGAGGCGGCTGTTGAGGTATTTGGGGGATGTGTCATGGAGAGCCTTGTGTGCGTGGGTGAGGAGTCTGAACGTGATCCTCTTGCTGACGGGGAGCCAGTGCAGGTCTCTCAGATGGGCGGAGATGTGGCCGTGACTGGGGATGTCCAGGATGAGGCTTGCGGAAGCGTTCTGTATCCATTGGAGTCTTTTCTGGAGTTTGGCTGTGGTACCTGAGTAGAGGGTGTTCCCGTAGTCCAGTCGGATGGTGACGAGGGCCTGGGTGACCGTCTTCCTGGTTTCGGTGGGAATCCACCGGAAGATCTTTCAGAGCATGCGCAGGATGTTGAAACAGGATGACGAGACGGCGTTGACTTGCTTGGTCATCGTGAGGGAGGAGTCCAGGATGAAGCCTAGGTTGTGTGCCTGGTCCATTGGCTTGGGGGCGGTGCCCAGGGCAGGGGCCAACAGGAGTCGTCCCAGGCAGAGGGGGATGATCCCAGGATGAGGACTTCCGTCTTGTCTGAGTTCAGTTTCAGGCGGCTGAGCCTCATCCACTCCGTGACGTCTTTCATTCCTTCCTGGAGGCTGGCTCTGGTGGTGGTGGGGTCGTTGGTGACGCAGAGGATCAGCTGGGTGTCGTCAGCATAGGAAATGATGTTTAGGTTGTGTTGGCGTGCGATGGCTGCGGCGAGGGGGCTCATGTAGACGTTGAAGAGGGTGGGGCTGAGCGAGGATCATTGCGGACCGCCGCAGATGACTTCGGTGGCCGCGGATCAGAACGGGGAGGCGGACTCTCTGGGTTCTTTCAGCGAAGAACGAGATGATGCACTCCAAGGCCGTTCCTTGGATTCCGGTGTTGCTGAGGCGCAGTATCAGGGTGCGGTGGTATACGGTGTTGAAGGGTGCTGAGAGGCCCAGGAGGATGAGGTCAGTTGTTTCCCCGTTGTCGAGCAGGGATCTGATGTCGTCGGTGACTGCGATGAGGGCTGTCTCTGTGCTGTGGTTTGCTCGAAAGCCGGACTGCGAAGGGTCGAGGGATACGTTAGTCTCAAGGAAGGCGGAGAGTTGTTTGTTGACGGTCTTCTTGATCACTTTGGCAGGAAAAGGGAGGATCGAGATGGGGCGGAAGTTCTTGAGGTCCGTGGGGTCCGCAGTGGGTTTCTTCAGGAGGGCGTTGCATTCGGCGTGTTTCCAGCTCTCCGGGAAGGTGGCAGATGCAAAGGAGCTGTTAATGATGTCCCGGAGTTGGAGTGCGATAATGGAGTCGGCTTCGTTGAAGATCTGGTGTGGGCAGGGGTCGGTTGGGGAGCCGGAGTGGATGGTGTTCATCATGCGGGTGGTGTCTTCGGTGCTGACCGGGGTCCAGGTGCGGAGGTTGGTGGTGGGGGCGCTGGTTCGGAGGTTGGGTCGGTGGTCTGTGCACCGAAGCTGTTGTGTATGACGGCGATCTTGCGGTAAAAGAACAAGGCGAGTGAGCCGCAGAGGTCTTGCGAGGTTATGATGTCGTTGTTGCAGGCGCTGGAGTTGGAGAGCTCTCTAACGATGCTAAAGAGTTCCTTGCTGTTGTGGGTGTTGTTGTCTAATCGTTCTGTGAATGTTGTACTCTTGGTGGTGTGGATCAGCTGGTGGTGTTTGCGTGTGGCGTTCTTGAGGGCTGTCATGTTTTCTTATGTCTGATCGAGGCGCCAGGCTTTCTCGAGGGTGCGGAAGGTTTTCTTTGAGTTTTTGAGGTCGTTGGTGAACCACAAGGCTTTCTTGCTGCCGGGTCTGCTGGGTGGGTTCTTCAGTGATGCGAGTTCATCTGCGCATATGGAAATATGCGGCTCGCTGCAATATTGATCTGCAGCCACCCATGAGCATGGTTGACATCAACGACCTCACGATACATTACAACAAAAAAATGTCCAGCATCATAGATGACATAGCCTGTCTAAAACTGAAAAGGTTCTCAGTCAAAGACAAAAATCCATGGTTCAATGGTGCCCTAAATGAAGAAAGACGGTCACTGAGATTAGCGAAACGTAAATGGCGTCAACACCCCTCCTCTCCACATCTAACCTTACTGAGACAATCCAGGAAAGCGTATAATAAAAGCATTATTAAATCCCAAAAAAATTCTTCAGGAAAGAACTGGATAACGCAGTGAATAGACCAAGGAAACTCTTCGATCTACTTAAAGATCAATCACCAAGGTGGCCAAAATGGCTCCAGTCATTTCCAAAACTAGCTTAAACAGCGAAGACTTCTCGATCTTCTTTACAAACAAAGCCAACTCTTTGGAGAGGGAACTAAAAAAGGCTGCGGATGACATGGAAATGGAGAAGGGCCAGGGAGATAAGGTGCTGGATGATCTAGAATCAGCTGAACTCAAAAACAATGCCAGATGGTCAGATTTTACACAGGTTAGTGAATTAGACATTTCAAAGATCATGGCGACTTCGAAACCTAACAATCATTACAACGATCCTCTACCGGCGAACTGCTGGTCCTCCATAAATCACCTGCTAATTAAGCATGGGCGGATTTTGCGGATCCACGATCCGCGGATTTTGCAGATTTGCGGATCGTGGATCTGCAAAATCCGCGGATTTTGCTGATTTGCGGATCCGCGGATTTGGGGCGGGGCTTCCATGCGAGTGCACATGCCTCTTGTGTGTTTGAAAGGTCTGAGAAAGATCAGTTCAGCAGATGAAGAGAAAGAAGCCCCTGGTCACAAGAACAGCACGGGTATTGTGCTCGTGAAAGTCAAGGATGCAAAGGCCTCTATCCAGCATCACAGCTGATTTTCCACGGTAGAGTTGGGAAGAAGGCACACCTGTCCAGCCTCGACGACGCTCACAATGGTTTTTGGGCTAATGAATGAGTCACTGAATTTGAGCATCAACTAGTTCGAGCGACCATGTGTGTGTTACTATGCAATCGCCCCGAAGGGCGCAGGGGTCCCTTGAGTGAGCTGTCCATCATAGTGGGTGAATGGCGGGAAGACGGTGCAAACCGCGAGTGTGTGGGCGGGGCCAAACGGGCAGGGCTTCCATGCGAGTTCACACATGCTTCTTGTGTGTATAAAAGGTCAGAGAAAGATCAGTTCAGCAGATGAAGAGAAAGAAGCTCCTGGTCACAGGAACAGCACAGGTATTGCGCTTGTGAAAGTCAAGGATGCAAAAGCCTCTATCCAGCATCACAGCTGATTTTCCACGGTAGATTTGGGAAGAAGGCACACCTGCCTCGACGACGCTCACGATTGTTTTTGGGCTCACAGGAAGGGCATGTTGTAAATATTTTACGATGGCGCCGGCAAGCTGCCAGCGCCATCCTAAAATACTTACTAAATTAGCTTCAACAGGAAGCTCTAATAGATAAAATAAAGCAGGTGCGAGCACCTGCTTTATTTTATCCATTAGAGCTTCCTGTTGAAGCTAACTTAGTAACTATTTTAGGATGGCGCTGGCAGCTTGCCGGCGCCATCGTAAAATAGTTACAAGTTGGCAGGCCAGCCAGGCTTCAACTTTTGCCCCCGGAATCCGCCGCTCGCGGATTTGCGAATTCGCGGTAAATTCGCGTGAGTTCGCAGATCGCGAATTTACCGAAAATTTGCAAAATCCGCGAGCGGAACGGATTTTGCGCTCATGGTTACTGCTAATCAGGCCGATACTATGGAAATCAGCCTCTATGGACCATATGCATCAAATTAATGGGCCTGGCTGTAAAGGTGCCTGGACAATAATGCACATGTAGTTTACCCTTCAAGAGGTCACAATGGTGTGTCGAGTTTCATAGTAGCACACATCACAGTGCATATATGAAGGCCCTGGGCTATGTGATGTTAGTGGGCTGGCTTAGTCAGTGTATGTTTGGAAGAGAGAGAGGAACCCCTTAAACAGTCAAGGGAAGTGAGGTTATCAAACCAGAAGAAGAAGTTGTTCCCTTGAGATAAATTCAAGAAAAGCTAAAACATAGCCTCAAAGTGCACACTATTGTCAAAACTAATGCAATCACAAGAGTATAAAACACAACATATTTATTATACAACCAATTAAAAACAACTCATTACATACCTATACATATCATGGTTACAAAATCAAATAATTAAAAAGAACTTGCAAATAATAAAATACTCTATTGTGACCTGCACAATTGAAAAGACAGACAGAAATTGTAAAACAAAAAGCTTGTAAAATACAATTGGTACATTTAAAGCTACCAGATATCAACATCTATGTTTTACCACTAATGAATTTGGATATAAACATGGATGATGGAGACTTAAATTGTACAGTAAAATTGCGTCGACGCGTTTCGGTGGTTCGGAACAAATGGGGTCCACCTTTATCAAGACTTTTCTTTGTTGTCTGTCGTACCAAAGGGTCTGTGCAATTTCCCTATGGACTTCAGTCCTGGATGTCTATGTTTCTCTGCTGTACGTATACTAGCGTTCTATTTGTTGGGGTGTCAATGTTTCAAGAGTTATTGGAAACGGTCCTGTATAGGATCTGGACCTTCTAGCGAAGCGAGCGACGGATTTCTAGAATTTGCGTTCTCTATTTGACTATGTTGACGATTAGTATTTCAATGTTGGTAAAAAGTACTCCTTCTCTTGCAAGGGCGTGTCGGACGTATCGCAAGTTATATATGGGAGCAAGTGGGGAAACTGCCCTTTTATTCTATAGGGTAATAGTCCTGGCAAGATCTGCTATTGCAGGCGATCTCCGTAAATCTCAAATTGTAGACGGAAACAGAAAACTGGAAAGCTGCCCTTCCTTATTGTAAATGGTGGACCTGAATACAAGAAGGATTCACATAGACCTCTTCTTAAAGTGCAGTGGCTAGGTGAACTTGCCCGTCAATGCAATTGGGACCAAAAAGCCTCCGAATAAAAACCGCTCCCGCCGATCATGGGGATTCCGCCCATTAATATAAAGGGCAGTTTCCCCACTTGCTCCCATATATAACTTGCGATACGTCCGGCATGCCCTTGCAAGAGCAGGAGTACTTTCTACCAATGTTGAAATACTAATCCTCAACATAGTAAAATAGAGAACGCAAATTCTAGAAATCCGTCGCTCGCTTCCCTGGAAGGTCCAGATCCTATACAGGACCGTTTCCAATAACTCTTGAAACATTGACACCCCAACAAATAGAACGCTAGTATACGTACAGCAGAGAAACATAGACATCCAGGACTGAACTCCATAGGGAAATTGCACAGACCCTTTGGTACGACAGACAACAAAGAAAAGTCTTGATAAAGGTGGACCCCATTTGTTCCGAACCACCAAAACGCGTCAACGCAATTTTACTGTACAATTTAAGTCTCCATCATCCATGTTTATATCCAAATTCATTAGTGGTAAAACATAGATGTTAATATCTGGTAGGTTTAAATGTACCAATTGTATTTTACAAGCTTTGTTTTTTACAATTTCTCTCTGTCTTTTCAATTGTGCAGGTCACAATGGAGTATGTTATTATTTGCAAGTTCTTTTTAATTATTTGATTTTGTAACCATGATATGTAAAGGTATGTAATGAGTTGTTTTTAATTGGTTGTATAATAAACATGTTGTATTTTATACTCTTGTGATTGCATTAGTTTTGACAATAGTGTGCACTTTGAGGCTATGTTTTAGCTTTTCTTGAATTTATCTCAAGGGAACAACTTCTTCTTCTGGTTAGTCAGTGTATCACATGAACAGGGATGAAGAAAGTCAGCAGATGACTACAAAAGTGTGTATTCATGTTTTTGTAGTGCTTGGCATGTGAGAACTATACATGTTGTGTGTTAAGTTTTGCTACAAGGAGGTGAGCTACTATGTTTTAAGTTTTGCTACAAGGAGGTTGTGTGTTAACGTTTGCTACAAGGAGGTGAGCTACTATGAGTTTCATAGTAGCTCACATCACAGTGCATATATGAAGGCCATGGGCTATGTGATGTTAGTGGGCTGCCTTAGTTAGTGTATCACATGACCAGAGATGAAGATAGTCAGCAGATGACTACAAAAGTGTGTATTCATGTTTTTGTAGTGCGCAGCATGTGACAACTACACATGTTGTGTGTTAAGTTTTGATTTATGCTTGTGCTAGATGTATGCAAATTGTGTTTCAACAAAACAGATATCCCAAGCTTGCTGTGACAATCTGTTTTTTCCTCTCTTGTATCCTCCCAGATTAATGCCCATAAGAAGCAGGCCATGTGGAAGGCCATTTGCAGGAGGGTGAAGTCCCTGGAGGTCTATGACCGGCGCAGTGTCCATTGAAGAAAACGGCAAGAGGACCTGAGGCACTGGACCCAGAAGATTGCTGAGGTCCAGCTGGTGAAGTCATCCCAACATGAACTGGGCACGTGCTTGACCCTGACCCCTCCTAATGGCCTGCATACTGGAGATGGCCTACAAGGAGCTTGATGGGCAGTTGAAGGCACAACAGCAGCTACAAGGAGGTGAGTTCTGGCCAGAGTTGTACATGTTACATTGCCAACCTTTTTTGTTACAGGCAGCCTTTTCCAGAATCAACATTGGGAGTGACCCATGTTCAATGCACAAGAAGTGTTATTGTTTGTGTAGGTCTGGTAGTAGGTCCACGATGATGTGCTTTGCCTGTTGTCCTTATGACCAAGAACACAGCAGACACATGGCTGAGTATATTAATTAATAACCTCATGTTCTTTGATATTCTGGGTGACAGTTTTACCAAACAGGCCACTTGTCTTCAATTTGTCAGGAGTGATGCTCCCTCACTACTGTGTTTCATGCAATCGTAGCCGTATCACATGTGACATGGCAAACAGTGCACTTTATTTGCAGAGCCTGGGCAACGCTTCTCATTGGTAGGTTGGGATTCTACAGTAACATGAGTGTGCAAACATCACTGGTGCCATGAACATTAGTGCCTACATGCTGCTCAGTGTACCTTTCCCTATTGTTGCCTCATCTGCAATACAGTTTCAAGATTAATTCACTTAATTCACTGACTCTGGCATGGATCAGGGAGTCAGATGTAGAAATTAAGAGGTCATATGTGAGTGTCTACATTCTGCGCCAGATTTGCTTGTTGGTGGTCCTTAGTCATTGCTTTTTCGAGGTCTGACCGCCCACATACCTGGCGGTTCGACCACCTGATTAGGCAGTCAGAGCACTATCTGACTAACTCCTGACCACTGCAACCACTAAGATCTAAGCTCCAGTGGTGGTGTGGGTGGACAGAGTGGGAGTCAATGGTGGTGGTTCCAGGATGATAACTTGACTCTCAACCGGCCTTTATCATGGTGGGGATACCACCATGAAAAGGAACGCGTAAATGCTGGTTTCGGGGTGAAAACATCTCCAGGGTGATTGTGCCCTGGAGACATGGTCATGATGACACATGCGCCCCATGCCATTTGCACGGTGTGCACACTGCTGCTTCTGCAGACCGGGCTGCAGTGAACCAGTGAGCCCGACCTCCCAGAGGCATTTCAGCATGGCCAGCATTCGCTGCGGCTCTTAACAAGAGTCACAGCATTCTGCTTCCATGACTGCACCGCAGGCTCATCACCAGGCCCATGGTGAGATCGTAATATGGCAGTCTGGATGCCGCCTGCTTGTCTGTGTTTTTCCAACCAACGCGGGCTGGCGGTGTGCTTTCCAACAACTAAATGAGACCCTCAATATTTCAAGACAATTTGGGTATGCTATACCAAATGGTGCTGTGAGGCGCCATTTCATTAGCACTTAAGGGATCTCACCTCTTCATGTCATAGATATTCCCAAGATTTTGGCCCACAATGTGTCCAGGTTACGTTTCTATGCTACATGTTATACGTAGAAAAACTACTTTACTACACTTTTATTTTGCTTTTTTTAAAGTGTACATATGATGAAGTTTCAAGTAAAAAGTCAGTGTGAAATGAACATTTGCATGAAACATTATTCCTGCTACAGCACATATTGCTGCACAGGCTGTATAACATGATATTGTTAATGACATCATGATGTTGTTTAAGATAAATACACATTTCCTGAAATCTGGGGCTTGTGTGAACAGTGTGGAAATGTATATTTAGTAGCCATCCTATTTGGTGACTACAGTTTACTATGGTATACTACAAGGGCCAAAGTATACAAGGTGATCAAATATCCTTGTATAAACATAAGGATGGAGTGTGGACCAGTCAAATAATAGTATTGGAGTTGTCTGGGGTTATGACATCACTGTGATCAACTGGTTAAAGGTAATGTAGCATGCATGCATTTGCTCATGCTAATGTTGAAGCCTATATAGTGAACCACAAAAGCTTGTGTAATTTGTGCACTTTAGAAATTATTTGTGTCGAAATTTGATGACCAGGTGTGTTAACACAGTTGCATTAAACCAATTTTATATGTTATTTCAGATCGATTCTAAGTAAGTGAAGGAGAAAGGACCAACACCGTCAAGCTTTACTTCATCATATACAGAGCCATCCTCCAGTGGACACTCCAAGTGGTTGTGGACTCCACAGGATTTATTCCAACTCCATTAATGTCCACCACACCCGTTCTACCCTCCATGGTGCTCCCCAACCATTTGGCTGGGCCAGCTCCCCTAAGAGGAGAGCCATCTCTTTCGCTTCAGGCACCTCAGCCTTTTCCCCTGTCCACGCACTGCTCAGAGTGAGGAGGCTATTGGTCGCCTGAGAAACATCTCTGTGGGTCAGACTGCACTACTGAATGCCATCCAGGGGCAAGGCAGCCATCTGCAGCAGATGGTGGCCTACTTGAAAGGCATTCACAGTGCAATGTCTGGCCTACAGAGATCTTTTCAGGATCTGGCCTCCTCCCTCAGCCCAGTCTCCCATCCCCCTCAATGTGTGTCTCTCCTCATCCCTTACCCATACCAATACCCTACTCCCAAACTTAGCCAAAGCACACGCAAATATTTGCACACACACAATTTATACAGACCCAAGCAGCACATCCACACATAAGCATAAACCTCACAAAAAAGAAGACACACATCCAAACAGACAGGCACTGCAGCCACCACCACAACCACTGGTACACCCATCACCATCCCTTCCACATCCAATTCCACCTGTCTCACCGACTGATCCACCCCTTCTACATCCCAGGTCACCCCTGCCAAACAGTCTTCAACTTCATATTCCCAAACCCCCCTCCTAAACGTAAGGCTCCGCCTCCCAAATCCAAACATCCCATCCCAAATAACATCTTTGAAGTGCCAACCCTGCCCAATGGATTCCCCTCTATGTGAAGGTTACCCTATCAGTGTGATACAGGGCACGTTGTGTGGCACTGCAGTGCGCTCAGCCACACCATTTCACTATGGACTAGTCATTGGCCTTTTCTTATGTTTTGTCCCTTTTGTTTATTCAGACTAATTCAAATCCGCTTTGATTTTTTTAATACGTTACTCCAGGCATTACTTTTCCCTAGCTAAATTTGGGAAGCTAGCAATGTTGCGGAGGTTAAATTACGATGCAATGTTATTGTGTTTACACAGTATGCCAGGTTATACCGCACATATTTTTAAAGTGTGCTTTGTTATGTGCATGTAAACTTTGAAATGGTATGAGATGGTGATTACTTTTTGAGGGCAGGCTTTCATTGTGTTGACCACTTGTACCACCTAATTGATGTGATTTGATACATTGGAAGTTGTGACTACAGGTGGGTCTATTTCCCCCTGATTGGTGACCAATCTGAACAGGTTCAAAACAATGCGGAACTCCATGTGAGTCGTGACGAGAGGGAAGGTGAAAGTAACCCACTGAGACTTGGCAAGCGCAGGACTTTGACTCTCGCTTTTATTATCGGAGGCACAACTTACGAATTACCGCCTTAGAGATCTTTTAACACAAGAATCTGAATATCAGAAAATAGCAGATGGGATAATAATCGTTGTGATTGAGAACTGAAGTTCTAAACACCAGTGATTTCAGTATAAGTCTGCCCAAAAAGTAACTCATCCGGGATTGGGAGCCAGTTTGACAGCCACATCCAAAAGCAAAACCAGCTTGGCATTCGACTCGCGGAACTTCTCTGATTCTAGCAGGAGTAAACTAGTGGAGTGGGAGAATCCATTGTTTACCCTTCTCACATGACAGAAAGAATATACAAAGTCTTGATAAAGATGGTGTAAATTGATGTAATCCATCGAAACGCGTCGACGCACTTACCAAGTACAATTCAGGAGTCCATCACTTTTGTTGTAATACCGATTACATCTATGTATACGACATAGTGATATTACAGGATATCGAATTTAGCGAATGTCTTTCGGATTATGCGGGTCATAATTTTGTATGTATTAGCTTTATTTTAACCAGTGATTTTTGTGTAACTCACATAAATTGTTTTTATTATAGGATGTACATTGTTCTGTGTCTTTTTAATATTGTCGTATGAATTCATACTTGGAATAAAAAATACCAATTTCCTAGATTTGGTTATGTATTGATTATTTCTACATGTTGAACTGTTGAGTAATATCAAGGTGATAGTGCTTTCTTAGGTGGTTGAACCTCAATTCCCTTGATAAATTAAGGGGTACCTCTCTTTCTTTTATACAAAGTGGCATCAGACCCATGGGAGTAAGGGGCCTTTCATACGTAAATGTCACACGTTGACAATTTGGATCAGTGGAAAGAAGTATCATGTCAGGGGGTTACCTTAGTCAAAATTCCAAACATAGTCCATGTAAAAGTAATCAGGACAACTATTGGTTTCGAAAACTCATTTTGGGAACATCCAAGGATTTCCAGGCCTACATGGAGCTTACTCTGTGCATCAGTTGTATTGCCATATAAACTCTGCCCCCTCCTGGCCCATGGTCCAAACTGGGCACAACTCATTATCAGGCCTTTCTCGCTGCAGGCTGAGCATACTGATCCCGCATGAACATCAGATTTCCGCCACTTCAATATATAAAAGTATATCTTGTGGCCATGCAATACGTGACCTCAAGGTTGTGTGGCCCTCTGAAGGGGTCTGTGAGGTACTGCTAGCTCCCAGACAACAGTTTAGCTTCCCTTGATCTAAGCTGAGTAATAGGTGGGTCTGCACATCTAGCTAAAATTATCTGCAATATATTTTTACAGAATACATACACAGCTCATGCTGTAAGGCTATACATTTGTTTGCACATTTAGCATGATCTGATTAGTAAATATCTCATAGGTACTATGAAATGTACACATGCATAGACATGCGTATGCACCAGTAGTAGACTCTAGGGCATACCACAAATCACACATCCCAATGTACAGTGCTCAAGAATCCCTGACATAATTGTCCTACGTAGGGACCATAAAATGTTACAACAGTAATCAGACTTCACTCTGGAACCCAGAGTAACATTGTAGCTTGTTGGAATGGAAATGATAGAGTCAAACAGAGTAACCTATGTTCCTCAGGTGAGCCATAGAACTGGCCATACAGGGAAAGGACATCATCAGCCAGCAGCTCTAGCTCCTCTGCGGAAAAGGCAGGGGCCGTCTCATCTGTGTGGCATGGCATGATTGCTCCCAGAGGTGGCAAACAGCAGCTAAAGTGGGGAAGGTCCTAATACAGCAGTTTCAGGAGCCAAGTGAGGTATTTTTCATACCGCAGCGTACATGTATGTGATGTATGCAGTAATCAGCCTATACGGACACATAGACATTGGGCCTTTACCGTCACAATCACCAATGTTAGCCAATGATTGTGTCTGTCGTAGGTCAACCGCCCACTGAATGGTGGACTTCCGCCATTGAGGTCAAAAGTAAAATGTCTAAGATGCGTTGTCAGGCAGCCACCATTCTAGCGGTTATAAGTATTGTACTGGTGACTGTTAACTGCATCACCACCACTCCCAATTAAGGATTACCTGTTTAAATATGTAGAAACACAATACCATAAAATATTTTGATATACTTTTCCTTTATGTAGTGTGTTACTGTGCATTAAGGCTATATTAGTGTTGGTTAGTGTACACCGTAACAACTGCATTTTGCAGTGGAAAAAAGGTGCAAATAAATATCTGAGAGGCATTATTTACACATTAATGGTCAAGACACGTGTCAAGGCCAAAATGTGGATTTATGTTGGATGTTGCACAATATACTATTTGAAATTAATATGTGTATATTGCAATCTGAAAACATTCATGTTCTGTCAATAAGGTTTGGCTTGCTCTTCACATATTTTACTTTGAACATTGTGACCAACATTCAAAAACTGTTTTCAATTCATTGAATACATGTCTTTATGTCATGTACTTTCCACTAATCAACAGGAACTGCACATTTGTGAATGACATAAACCTAGGATGGTGCCAGACGGATTCCATGAACCCACGCAGGGTATGTTGTCCCTTGGACCAGCTAGCTCATAGTGCCACCGCTAGCCCCCCTTCCAGACCTTCAGACCACGGAAGAAACGGATATTAGCAAGAAGTTTCATTTGAATAGGCAAACCATACTGAATTGATGTCAACAGTTGGAGCCTGATCTCTTTCTGTCGCAGAGATTCTGCTCCTACACAGAACTGTGCACAGAGACCCAGGACCTCAGTGAATTGTGGTGTACCAAAAAACTCACCTCAGTGCCTAGAAACCCTAAGCAGCTAGCATGAGTGTCACATTAGCTCTTCTTCCTATAGCAAAGAAACCAATGATTAGACAACCCAGAACATGCAACTTAGGTTATATTCAGTAATGGTGGGAAGCAAGAACAATCTTTCGTTATACTCTCATACCAGTCCACAACAGTAGAAAATAAGAGACACAGAAAGGTTAAAATATTTATTTTAACAACGTGCTCTAAGATGCAGTATCTTTGCTAACATAAGCAGACATATGATTAGAAAAATGATGATCAGCATTGTTACAATTCCATAAAACACAAAGGGAGAAGTCATATTACAATGATGGTGAAAATAGGTCCTACAGCGCCTAGTAAATCACCCTCCCTAGCTAGGAACTATGTTTTATAAAATATAGAAGGTCTCTTAGGCTTGTTTAGGCGACCCCATACATCCAAGATCAGCAGGTGTGAATCACATCAGGATCTACAAAAGCTCTCTGTCTGTCTGGAAAAACAGCCTTCTTCCAAGTGTCTGAAATCAAGTTTACAGTGTAATATTAAAGGTGCCAGAATCACATTGGCTTGCAGCTACATATATGTTATGGATAGAACGTGAGCTGATCAGCTCAAACTTAACAATGTGCGCAACAAGACCCAGCCCACACCATCCCTTGATCGTAGAACGGACAATTGCGGGGGCAATTTCTAGAACGCAGAGTTCAAGTTCGAATGAGACCGAACATAAGTTCAAAATTTCGCCAAAGTGGATAATTGGGAGTACAATTCAAATTAGTAACCAATACATGTCTATGAAACAGAAAAAATATCATAACTTCAATCCAACAGCGTATAGGCACAGTACGTTGCACCCGCCTGTAATAGGAAGTCGTTGTTATCGTCAGCGAAAATTTCAGCCATCCAATTCAGTAATGGAAAAGAACACACATGTTCCTCAACAGCCGGAGCCTCTAGCACCATCAGAGGACAACCCGGGTGTTCTTTGAGATAGCTGCGTGCCAGAAAGTCATTGTCTGCAGTCTAAATGTTCCAATTGCCCTGCACCCCATAAACTGCTGCGCAGGCCATAATCCCGACTCCAGAACAGTCTAGTTCATGAGCAACTAAGGGACTCATTAGTAGATCATAATCCGGGTTAGGAGACACAGTGTTGCAGAGACACAAATCCAGGGTCCATTGAAATCTGCAATCCAGTGGAAAACTCTCTGCATGCATGTAAAGTAAGCGAACCGGAAAATTAAAATAAAGGCCACACTCAGTGTCGCGAGAGGTAGCGAGCCATAGTGTTCAAGCATCCGATTATGGAGCTAGAGCAGCCGGGGCAGACCGCCATGGACTACAGAATGTGCTACCATTTTGGAGTAAGCAAATTAACAGCAGTACGCCGGCACCTAAAGCGAGAATTAACGGGAAACCGTCAAAGACGCTGGAAAAAATAGAATGGAAAAATGGCGGTATCACACCAAATATGGCTTGGAATGAAGTCACAAGGCCAGAACTTACTAATTTTAAAAAGTACGCAAAGCTTGTGGTCGAGGAGGCATTAAAGATAGTGTGAATCAACGCACCAAAATGCAGGGGGAGATCTGTGTTTAATAAAGCATGTACCTCAGTACGAGTATTAGCAATGTGAACGACAAATGTTTCACACGCAGATGTAAGGGCTACTTCTTTTTGAGACAAAAGGGCCCATATTTGAATCATCTTGTTGAACACTGCTTTCAAGGTCGGAATGGAAGGCCAGATGGATACATCAAGCTTCCCATGCGAAGGAGGAAACAGTACATTTTTACAACAGACTACACGTTGGGAAACAGTCACTATGTAAGGAATTCCCGCTAGCATACCACAGCAATCTTCATTATTTAATAATAAATAACTACCGTTTGCTAACAATGTGAAAGTCGGTGTAATAGCCGGAGCTGGTGTACCTTTTAAAATGCATGCTAGATTCGGTGCTTCGTGGTTGCAAGAACCGTGCAATTGTATATTCCTACAATGAGTTATTGGGTGTGGATGTGCAATCTTCACCTTTTAAATAAACGTCCTTACCCTCCCTCAGACACCTATAGGTAAACAGAAGAGACCAAACTTCATGGAGATATGCGCTACCTAATGGCTCATATCTGCCTATGGCATAGTGTTTCATGCACGCTTCAAATTTAAACAGCGGAAAAGGTAGAGTTATTAACCAGTGAATAAGCCAAACTGCTGAATTGGTTTCGGCCACAGAAAATGGTAAGGGTTCTAACTTTTCAATATGCAACATTGAAAATGTGGTATCTTTCATTGACATAAATTGTTGTTTGACAGCCAGATTAAATGGCAAAAACAATGAAAAAGTGTTTATGTAGTCCTAAGGCACTTTCCCAGCCTTTAACGTTTGTAAAGTCCATGCACACTGCATAATAGCGCAATTGATTTTGACCATAGTACAAAACTGAGACTTCATCTTGCACAATATCAACAACAGAAGAAACAAAATTATCTAATGTGTAAATGTGGGAAGAAAGTGTGTTAATGCTATAATCTACAACTGCAAGCACGTTTTCTAAATTAACTTGATCAATAGCACGTAACCAAGAAGCAGCTTCAATTTGGGACAACTTCCAAATTTTGTTATAAACTGCATAGATCCATCTCTTGGACCTGCCTTTCGCAGGACCTCTGACAAAGTCATTCAATTCAACGGCGTCGGTCAATTTAGACAAATGGAGTTTCACTGGCGCTAAAGTAAGGTGTTTGAGCCAGGACACAACTTGCCAACAGAATAGGTAGTGAGCGAATGGTCCGTCTGAAAATGGGGGTCCACCCTAATTTGTGTGTAGCCGGGGGCTAAACCCAGAAAACGATACTGGAATGAATCAGCACTTTTTTTCCAGAATGAATCCACACTTTTTTGCCATAACAGCCAGCCTGTGGGATCCAAACTGGAAATGTTAAAGAACGAATTCTGTAACAGAGTTTGTAAATCACTAAGGGACCTACTGGTATGATTATTCCAATTGGAGTATTCTCCCAAATCAAGAATAGAGGGAGCATTTAATTTTTTAGACGTAGCCAATCCAAAGCATGTGGTTTGTGAAATAGTCGAATTCATAAATAACATATGGTTCAGGATGAGACATGCACGATGCAAAGCCTCAGTGCCTTGCACTTGCCAATGCTTAGAACCCCAAACAGTTTTAAGATCAACAGTATCTTTCCACAATTCATAACCTCCTATAGCCAATTGGTTGAGAAAGGACTTTGAATACAATGATTTAGTGTGGGTAAGTCTAATCTTGGAAGAGGACTTTTCAGCCAACTTAAAATAAAATGTCTCAGGGTTGGATTGATTAAAATTTGTAAAATATGAAAACTTCTTTAAAAGAGTTTTGGAGCTGCCTTCAACAGGAGCGGGGCAATGTTCCCACTATGTGTAATTTACCACATTTCTAAACACGTTTGCTTTGGGCAGGGAGTGATTCAATAGTGTTGAAAACATAACAAATCACCATAATTAGCAGAATCTAAATACAAGTCTTCAGCATGGAAGGCAGCATAATATTTCAAATCAGAAAATAGAGCCTCTACGGCTTGGACGTTCTAATCATCAGAGCGCATATTTTGTTTAACCACATCCCCCATTGAAACACGAAGTACATTAGGGACATTATTAACCTCTGTGGGTCCGTGGATTTGAAATTTCACAGCATCCCATACTATCCCATCAAGGACAGGCCAAGCAGTGATATTCACAAAAGTCTGGTCCCCCTTCATTCTGTTTGAAGAGTAGTGGGGTGCCAAAGTTCCATCAATTTGCTTAGTTGTAGTTCTTTCTTGAACATAGTGTCCATTTACAAAACGGAAACAATACACCACAAATCCAATGGACATGAACAAAAGAATTGAAAAAAGCACCAGCCAAATGTAAGTCCATGGGGGAATTAAAAAAATTATCTTAAACCAAACAGCAAAAATCGAAACTTTTGAAGGGGACTTTGATGTGGTAGAGTCAGTGTCAAATGAAAAATGTGATTGATTGGACACACAGTTCTCTAAATCAGGCATGGATAAGTCTGTGGGATAAGTGTACTCAGTAACATCAAGAGGATCGCCAGCCGGTGGAGTCAATAAAGGATACGTAACTGTAGTCATCTTGATGGCAGCATCAGGCATGGCTTCAGGAGTCGAAGCCAAAGCAGGAGCCAAAACAGAGTTTTGCATCATAGCTGGACAAGAGACTGCTGGTGTCATACTAGTTTAACATTGTCAATAGAGATGTACCTGTTTTCCTTTCGACCAGGAAGTGGAGGTAAAATGACTGTTCTTGTACCCTGCACGGACAAGATCGACATCCATAGAGGTATCTAGAGTTACAACAGCGCCATTTTATAATGGATATTTCAAACTGAAATAAGGTGTAATTTCTATGTCAATCCATTCTTGTTATAAAGCCTAGTGCCACATACAGGAGAGCTTTCTAATCTTTATAATATGTGGTACACAATATCCGATAACATAATGTTCGGCTTTTCCAGACTGAGAAAACATAAGTTGTGATTATCAGTACCAGAGAAAACAATATCTTCGCACTAGTGGCTGAATCATACTGTCAATTACTCAGTTGTAATCCAGTTTGATAGCTACAGCATCTATTTTATGTGTTGTGCTCAGTATTTCCCTATAATGATAGTACTATAATGGATCTGGGAACCTCAGCCTTTCCACCAAGTGGCAATTACAAGGTATTGGTAGACCCTACTGGCTTAAGAGACTCAAAAAATGGATATAGTTGTGTTGGTTCTTTGATGAGTATGTCCTTTTACTGTGGTTGATTGACACTAGAAATACTGGTGACATATTCACCCTGTGAACCCCTATTCCTAATTAATGACATCATGTGCAAGTGTAAAGGAAACAATTTTCACATAATAACAACTTAATGAACATATCTACAAAGTGCTGTGAAATCACGGCAACGCAATCTTGAAGAAAAGGGTAGGCAACCTCTGTCAGCATCTCCTCCCAGAAGTAGGCCCCCTCCTTTCCTCCTATGTGAAATAAATTTAAAAAGTATAAAATCAGTCAGATGAGTAAAATCCATAAGAAACATTACATGATCAATATTAATTCATATTAAACAGGACATCAAAACTCTCATTCTAATGTACATATAGTGAGAAATCTAGTCTTCATGTAGGTGTATTCCTAGTTCCTCATCTAAGTACAGGCCATACGGCGTTCTGGATTGGACTCTGTTCCCTCCCCTAAGTCTTTTTTGTACTTGTTCAAGTACAAAAAAGTCAGAGGGGAGGGAACAGAGTCCAACACCTCAGACAGGACGAGGCAGGGCACATTATAGAACTTCAATCCAGAACCCCGGGAGGCCTGAACATGTATTGTATCCACATGGACAACTCAGACAGTAGACCGTATATGGTGTTGTGCAAATCATAAATTTGTTAATGGGTCTAGGTGTGTCCGATCCTGGAATATTAAAGGAAAGGATTCTCTTGCTATTGCAGCAAGCCTTGCATTTCACACATGGGAATTTTTTTTTTATTGTTGTCAATGTTGACCTTGCTGCTTCTTTTACATGATGACTGTGGACCAAGATATTGTTTAGGGACCTAGCTATCCTAAAGGTGACCAAGGGGCTAGGCCGTATATACTGACCTATGATAGAGTCTGTTTTTAAGCTGTGCCAGTCCTTACACAAGATTCTCCTTAGTACATTGGCATCCTCTGAAAAGGTGGTAATTATCCTAAATCTACCAATCTCTTTGATGTCTTTAGGTGTACCTCTCAACAAATCTACCCTCGATAGGGAGTTAACCCTTGTCAAGGCTCAAGGCTTTTGTTAGAATCTGGTTACTGTACCCTCGGAAACAGAACTGCGCCATGCTTTCCTTGGTGGCTGATTGGAAATCCTGATCTCTAGTATTATTCCATTTGAATCTCAAAAGCTCACCCTAGGGACTACTGTTGATGAGCTTGTGAGGATGACTGCTTGTGGCGTTCAGCATCAAGTTACCTGCTGTAGGCTTTCTATACAACATTGTACAGAGTCTATATTTATATATGCAGAAATCAACACACCAAAGGAAGGAAAACGCTCACTCAAACTCTTATTGCTGCAAAAAGTTTACTTCCGAACATGATGTGTTTCGGCCAAAGCTGTGGCCTTGATCACATGTGCAAAGATCACAAATCACAGTGCTCAGACACAGAGTGAAAAAAGACATTCAATGTGAGAAAGTATTAAAAAATGCCACATATATTGAAAATTGATTAAGTGGTTATTACAAAGGATATTACCAACATGAAATGTGCTTTGTACAAAGATTATGGTTGGAGGTCTAGTGTGGTGACTCATACTAAAGGCTAACCTGCTTGTACTCCAGGATTCAAACTATTAATTATGCACGCCATGTGCGCTGATGTGCAATCATACTGTTATACTAAGAAGCATGGTAAACAGAATAACCGTGGGTCATTAATATCACCCAGTTATCCGCCAACCGTTATCCAGGTGCATGTTGAGTGATGTAGTATCACAATTGTTATCGCTAAAATAGCACACAATCTCATTGAGTAAATTTCCAAATTCTATCACATAAATTGCGAATGTACATTATAAATGGCATGATTCAAGTGTAAAAAGGCATCGGAAGACGCATCTCCGCAAGATCATAAACTAAAACATAAAAATGACATATAGAGTGAAAGATTCTGGCAATCTGATATCGAAGGAAAATGTACACATTCATGAATTAACCCTTATGGGCATGTGGCAAGAATACCTGTTGATAATTCCAGAATGGATAGTAGAGCTGCCACTAGATCATGTGTTCAAATTGTTGTCTCTATAGCTTATCCAGAATGGATATAGCCAGTAAGGAAAATGCAAAGAATGTGTGAAAAAGTGTCAAAACAGAAAACCACAAATCACCATCATTTCATTAATACATACATTACCAAAACTGTGTCTGAAATGTCCAAAAGCACTGTGCAGATAGTTGAAGAAAAGGGTAGGTGTCTCAAGCACCAAAACAGCATTGCTGTATCCTGGGGTATCCCTTAGTTTCCACATCATGTGTGTAAGAATACACCCATGATGTCAGAAAATTAATACAGAAGTTTGCATTAAAAAAGCACACAATTACATACATCAAAAGATTGTAATAAAAAAGATTGTAATAAAAACCAAGGAATAAAAACAGAGGAGAGAGTAGGCACTACATTTGCCGACTACTCATGATGGAGATGAATATTCATCTTTTCATCCTGATTCAGACCTTTTGGGTTTAGGGTATTCAATTCGATAATACTTTGTGATTCCCTCTTTCTCATTTTGAGGACCTGATCGCCACCTCTATGGAATGCCTGGACCTGTTCAATGATATAATAAGAGAGGAGTTTTCTGTCACCATAATGAGTGCTGTGGAAGTGCCTCAACACTGGATATTTAGGAATTCTCTGATCAATGGCTCTTAAATGTTCCAATACTCTCTTCTTGGCTGGAAAGATGGTGCTGCCAATGTATCTCAAGCCGCAAGGGCATACTAGAACATATATCACATGATTAGTGCTGCATGTTAAAAATTGTTGGATTTGACATGTATTACCAGTGTCTGTTGCATAAACTTCAACAGGTGTACTTCCCTTGTAGGCTTTGTAGGAACCACACAGAAATAAACCTTTCAGATTTTGTACTGATGCATTGTTGATATAAGTAATGTCACTTTTCACTAAGAGGTCTCCAAATGATTTAGCTCTGCTATAAGTGACACTAGGAACATTACCCAATTTCTTCCCTATAATTTGATCATTGGTAAGAATCGGCCAATGTTTGGACAGAATAGGTTTTACCCTTCTGGAACTGTTTGTTGAAAGTGACGATAAGTCTGGTAGTGCACTTATTGTCACTGCGTGTGGTATTGTCAAACAACAGTAATAAAGTTAATCAACACAACTGCAACCATATGAAAGTTATTGAGATTAAGACCTTTAAAAGAAATTATAAAAATGACACATGACAAGCGAAACATGAATTTACAGAAAATAATTGGATTCTGATGCTTGAAGTTTGTCAGTGTAATTATTCCTTCTAAATTATGGTTTTATGTCAACCAATTAAACAAAACCTCTGGCAATCCTGATGTGAACAATAGTATCTCTCCAGACACTTGGTATGATTACATTATTTGATTGTATCCAGCAGTGTAACTACTATATTTAATCTTTCTGCAGATGAAAATATGCCATTTCTCAAAGATGGCCTATAAGCCAACAGAATAAACAACTTTACACCTAGTAGTGTCCCTGACCCAAATGAGCTTCCCGTTGTAATTTTAGGAACAATGCAGACTTTTGGGCCCTTTTGCCCAATACATTCTTTACCTATTGTATCACTTTTTAGAGAACCTTTGAAAGCTGGTAAGGGGAGTAAGCTGTATCATATACACAAAAAAGTTCCTTTCAAACGCCCTCCATTTATTAATTAATTGCCTCCCTTGAAGTGGATGGGAAAGGCATGACTAAATTCCTTCTAAATAATTTACAAAATTCGGCTCAGGACAAAAGCATTATCACTTTTTAAATTACATGATTTCAACAATTATGTAGTTTGGATGATAATGTAATTACTTTTTCTGCATTAATTAAACACAATGCCAAAACTAAGGGGCCTAGTCACAAACTGCATTTTATTGTTATGTTTAGTAGAACCACAAGAGTACAATTAAAGTACTAAAAAAATGCTATTCACAAACCTACTAGTGTAAATCTTCACCTGCCCATCTCCTGTCATACTCTGGGGAGACCCAGTTCTGAACACCGTATTACGATGCAAACGCTCATTTCTCAATGGGAGTTTGTGCAGCAGGTGGTTTCCTCCCCCAGCACAAGCTCCCAGAGAGAAATGGGATTTTATGTAAATCCCTGCACCGTATGGTGCTTGCCACATGGTGCAGGGATTTACAGGGGTATGGTGCTCCCCAGTTAGAGACCGCTGAGTGGTAGCGGCCCTGCTAGGGGCTCCCTAAGTAGCTTTTCAACAGGATTTCCGTGTCGGAAAGGCTGACATGGAATGCCTATCGGAACTCAACATCATCATCCCTATGGCGTAAACGCCATATGTAAGGGATTATGCAGCTGTTTCCGACTGGCTGACGGGCTAAAAGAGCCAGCCGGAATGACCATGGATGTCAGTCAAAGGTTTGCCAACTGACATCCTAATGAGCCCCTTAGCAGTAAATGTGGAGGAGACTTTGGAGTGACTGGCAAAAGGACATATTTGCTACTAAATGGGCGGGGAATTTAAGAAGTTAAGCACCATACATGGCTATCCACTGGTACTGCAACACACTCCAATGGAAAATATGAAGCTAGGGACTTAAAATAAAACCGCATTGGAAATAATGAATAATAGAATTATATTTTTAAGTTGATAAAAACATTTTTTCTAGTTTTTTTAAAAATAAAATAAACATTTTTCACTGTTCTCTATATTTCACAATACGGAAAAAACTACACTTGCCGGGTGGAAATCTTGCGATGGTAAAGATTAGGAATATTAAAATTGTTATTAAAGTTTATGATAAATTTGTTTTAAAAAATTGTATGTTAAATATTGATGAAAAATAAAATGATATATGTTTATTTTACATGTGGGCCATAGTAAAGAAATGCTACATCACTACAAATGTAATTTTAAAATAAATATTTAATTCATTTAACTGTATCATATTAAATGAAAAATATTTTTCAAAGTTTAAATAAAAAAATATTCGCATGTAAAGTATTTTTGTATTATCTGTTAATAATTATTAAACGTGATGTATAGAATTAATTAAAAGTGATTCAATTATATTTTTTTTAAATGCCACATTAATTAATAACTTCAAAATAAGTTATTACAATATTTTATAATTACATAATAAATATATTTTATGTAGATGCATAATTTTTAACATTATATTATATTTACTTGCATTTTTAGCTATTTTAATTCCATTAATTTCAATTAATATTATTTTCCATGGGGTTTTATTTTAAGTCTATGGCCAAATTTAGACCATGGTGGATGGGTTACTGCGTCACAACGGCGATGGATATCCTGTCTGCTGAAATGTATATAGGATATAATGGTATTTATATTTTTTGCGAAGGGTTAGCCATCACCATTGTGATTAAGGAACCCATTTGTGACGATCTAAATCAGGCCCTATGTCTGCATTATTTTCTATGGGAGAGTTTTGCAGTATGTGTGGTTAGCCATGTGTCGTGCTGGACTTACTACAGTTTCTTTTTTGGCATAGTGACTTACACTCATACGTGTGGCTCCATTCCCTTTTCAAAGTGGTGGGGACATTTAAGTCTGCACTTTTGAGTAACTTAAGACTCAGTAGTATAGTTATGCAAAAGTGTAAGAGTAGATTACCTGTTTTAAATTAGTCACAAGTGTAAGTTACCTTTGTGAATAGTCCATTAGGGAGTTCTTTCCTAGACCTCCTTTATGTATTTCAAGACAGCCATTGACTGGGTGGACAGCAATTTAGTGTAGACTAAATTGGCTGTCTGTGACATCCCACGGTCTTCACTGAGATCTATATTTCTACTTTACTCTGATACTTGATATAGTATAGTATGGTGATAGGCAAGATAAAATTTGGTAACAGGTGTCTCCATACCACAGTTTTTGATGTGTACAATCAGTTTTGTATAAGTTGTACTGTGTTGAAGTTAAATTGTATAATATGCATACAAACTACTGATCTTTGCTAGAACAGTGATAGGCTTTCAGAGATTGTTTGCAACTGTGATTCTATAATGAGTAAACAACTATTAGTGGGTAAAGATCTTAGGGCCCGATGTAGGTGGCTAATTACTGGTCGGTAAACCCGAAATTCGGTAAATTTCAGGCTTACCGACCGGTATTGAGCCATTTCCGATGTAGGTGATGATTCGGTAAATACAGAATCGGTATTTACCGATTCTGTATTTACCGAATCCTTATTTACCGAAACGGTAAATGGTATGTAGGAAGCACATTTATGTGCTTTAAGGATTCGTTATTTACCACCAACTACAAGTTGGTGGTAAATATCGAAAACCTTTACGAAAGCAATTGTGCGCTTTTGTAACAGTGCCATGTGGCGTACATACATGCCCTTAGGGCATGTATGTGTGCCACATGTGCACACATGCACGATTCAGGGGTGCAACAGGGTGTCAATGGGGGCCCTACAGAAACTCTTTTGGACTTACACTCGTCCTGCAGCTGGTTTGTGGACTGAAGTGACGCAGCCTGCTTGTGTTCCGTTTCCCTGGTGGGACTCGTGGTCTCAGGGTGCTCCGGCTCCTATCCTCGCCGTCAGAGGGTCTTATTGACATCAGCTGCTGCTGCTGGGGGAGGTGCTGTCATCGCGCTACAAAACGCCGCCTTCCCCCACACAGCGCGGGGCCCTACAGAAACTCTTTTGGACTTACTCTCGTCCTGCAGCTGGTTCGTGGACTGAAGTGACGCTGCCTGCTTGTGTTCCGTTTCCCTGGTGGGACTCGTGGTCCCAGGGTGCTCTGGCTCCTTTCCTCGCCGTCAGAGGGCCTAATTGACATCAGCTGCTGTTGCTGGGGATGGCGCTGTCATCGGGTTACAAAGCGCCGCCTTCCCCCACGCAACGCGGGACACGCGCGGGTGAAGCCTATTGAAGCCCGGGACAAGAGCAGGCCATCTGGGGCCGTCAGGGGCCGGGAGAGGCTGGGCTGGGCCATATCCCTTGGTCCTGGGCTCCAAATGACTGATTGACTTTTCGGTGGTAACCTCTTATAGTTTTACTGTATAGTGAAAATTGTATTTTATTTACAAAGTTTTTAACTGTATCTTAGTGCCTAAATCATTTGTTTTTGCTGGTACCTTTATATTGCCTTGTTGCTAACATAGCCTTTCGGGCCCAATCTTGTTTAAGAATATGGAGAAGAATATCCCCGCACAACCCCCCCTTGCTACAAAGCAAAGACCAGTTGTAAATACTCCCCTCCCAAGTCTAACAGCTATTGACAGAATGCTGCAAAAAACTATAGGGGTGGTTTCGTCTGCCATCAAAAACGCAGAAAGGCGCCTTTCCCTTCCAGCTGGTATGTTCCCCCCCCTTGCCTGCTGTCAATGCATCTATGCTTACAATAAATTCCCAGGACTCTATATTGGCACTATCCTTTATTGGTTTGCCGGGTGCCCAATCTATTCCTTCAACCCATGAAATTGTACCTACACTGCATAATTTGCCACCCGAACCCTTCCCTCCCGTAACTAGGTTATCTTTGACACCTACAATTTTGCCAAAAAACATATCTTTTGAGCCTCCTTTTTTAATTGACGATCTTGCAGAGAAGGTGGGGTGTGATCCCCTCTTAAGCCCGATATCTGCATCACTGTTGAGTGCGAATAGCGACGGCCCACACGTAACTACTAGAGGGCAAAAGGCAAGGTGAAAACAAAAGCATATAAATAAGGAAGGTTCCTCTGTAAAAAATGTTAAAGGGAATGGCAGTTATAAACAGAATAAAGCTGCTGGAAAACCAATTGGAGCGAAAGGAAATAAGGGCAACGGTCAGACAGAGATTGCTTTTCCCCCAACTAGTATAGGTAATCTAGTAGCTGATGAGAATTTCTGGGGAAGAATGGAGATTCTGTTAACAACACTCCTTGAGCCTATTTGTTTAAAAATTACGAATATAGAAACTAGGGTAATTAGTACGGAGTAAAAACTTGTTAGTAATCATCAGTCCATTCAGGATAAACGATATACTATATCACCTCAATTAACCTCAATTAATATGAATGACATTTCTAACAGTACCTCACGGGATCTTGTCAACCAAGTTCAGCATAAAAAAATTAGAGAGGTTAACAGACGATTGGAACCTAAAAAGCCAGGGGAAAATATTGAACCTAGCGTAGCAGGTCCTTCAGGTTCTGCTCGAAGAAACAGTAACAATAGTAATACTACAAATAATACAAAAACTGTCAAGGCCCCCCAAGAGGATAATGCAACCTTATCTCTAACAGTTTTGAATCTACCGCCTGAAGCTACACCTTACACAGTTGTATTAGCTAATGTTCCACCTCTTCTCCCAAACGTCTGTGAACATTGGTTAACTTTAAGGAATAAATCCCTTCATTTTCTATCTACAAAGCTTGGACTTAAGAATTTTCTATTTTCCGAATTTAAGATGGTTAGAAGGGTTAACTGGTTAGGCACGTCTAGTAAATAGTTGAGGGGGGACTGTGTAATTTTAACATTTCGGTCGCCGCTACTGGTTCGCAACATAATCGGTTTCTTTTATTGCCCCCTGCATCCTGATAGGTGTCCAGGCCCCAACGTCAAGCATTAAACTGTGTGGGTCTTGTGGGAGGAAGATATTGTGTTCCGACATCTAATCCTTTTGAGATTCTTAGTGGTTTAGAGAACGATTGACTGCCAATAGACACCCCAGCAAATTGTTCTGACATAATAGTTGATCCCATGCCTGTCTGCAGCTATGGGGATAATGTAATGGAAGGGATGGAGAAAGTTTCCAATACGAATATGATAGGAATTGAGGATCATAGAGGGGGGAAGGTGGCCCTGGAGGGTGGGCTAGAGGTAGGGAGTACATACAGGCCTGAGACATTATTAGTAGGTGCTAGTCCCATTATTTCTGTCTCTCCCCCATTGGACCCCCCTTTATGTAATGTCATCTCTTGGAACATTGCCGGCACTAAGTCCAAAATTGGTAACCCACTTTGGCAGGATTTTATTCAGACTCAAGATCTGATTTGTCTCCAGGAACATGGAGTAGGGAACCGATCCATCTTAATGGTTACAAGACTTTTCATACACCAGCTGTTGTTGTTACACATGGGAGAGCGAAGGGGGGATTGATAATATAATTGTCAAACAAGTTAAACATAATAAGGGTAACAGAGCCTGTTAAAGATATTTATTTTCATAAACCTCTGATACTTGTTTTGGATTCTGACACTCCAATTGCCCTGCCTAATTTATATAATAACATCCCCCCGGGCGAAGTATCTAATGTCCTTAGAAAGCTGGATAAAGCCCTGTCGTTACAGGGTAAAATTTCCAGACAAGACTTGATTCTTTTTGTGGGAGATTTTACCTGCTCCTTATGTGGCATGATAGAAGATAAAAGGTGTGGAACAACATGGGAAGGGGTTTTGTGTCAGTCACATTTTAATCACGCCCTTCTGGGTGAACAGTTTAATGAATTACTTGGTAAATTTGATTTGAGATTTGCAAATGAAGTTTGTGTGCTACCATCTTCCTTATCTTTAATATTTAACGGAAGGGGTTGTACTTCTACTATTGATTAAGCTCTTGTAACGAATAAAAGCACGCTGACAGAATTTATTCTTTTAAGGTCTCAGATATTGTTTTCAGTGATCATTTTCCGCTATGTGTGGCCATCTTGATCCCAACGAAGTCCCCTTTAATGCGCATTCTGGATAGGGACAGAGTGGGTGAGAACATGTCTATTGGTAGCTTAAATGGCTACACGCTAAAATGGGCCATAGTGGATCAAACTAAAACACTTAATACAGTAATCGGCAAATGCACCTCTGAGATAGCAATTTGCTTGGGGGAAGATTCCACTCCTGAAATGCTTCTTTCATCCTTTTTAACCATCTCTAATGAAATTAGGACCTCCCTTACGAGACAGTGCAAAAACAATAGACAAAAAGGAGGATGGTTTAACTCAAATTGTACTAGAGCCTATGCACTTCTAAAGCAAGAACTGCACAAGACACCAAGGTGTGTTATGGAGGTTAGGAGACTCAGGAAAGAGTACAAACTTGCTGTAAAAGACAGAAAGAATATGTTGAAAGTAGAAGCCTGGGAAGCCTTGCATTTAGCTTCTGAAAAAAATGATAGTGCGGGCTTTTGGAAGATTATTAGCTCTCCTTTTCTTAGGGAAGAGGTTGGCCCTAGAATAGAGATAGCAATTCCGGAATCAGATTAGATTGGGCATTTCGCCAAAGTGTATGAGGGAGAGGTTTTGGTAACTTTGCCTTACATTTCTACCCTCCACTCTACCACAAGAAATGTAATGTTCACCCTAGAAGAGGTTGAAAAAGCATTGCATGCAAGTCAGGGCGGTAAGGCCCCTTAACCCCGGACGGTGTCCCCATAGACATCTTTAAAGCCAACATTCCTCTGTGGGGCCCACTTCTGGTCCAGGTGCTTAATGCTAGTTGCATCACAGAATGTTTGCCCACCTGGGTGGAGTCCATAATCGTTCCCATTTATAAAAAAGGGTGATAGACATGACCCAGGTTGTTATAGACCCATCTCCCTCTTGGATTCTTTTGCAAAAATAGCTGTGCGGATACTTTTGGACTGTCTCCTGGTTTGGGCTGATGACAACTCGATTTTATCCGATCTACAATATGGTTTCCGTTCTGGCTTGAGAACAGTGGAACAGGGTATAAACCTTCTAATGCTGGTCGGGAAGTACACAAGGGCAAAGAAGGGGAATTTATTCCTGGCCTTTGTTGACCTCTCGGCCACATTTGACTGTGTGGCTCATTCCAAGCTATGGACATTGCTAGGACAACTTGAGGTTGATGAAAATATTATTTATTTTCTTAAACGTTTTTATAGTGACGCTTCAGCCCGTGTCCGTTATGGCCTGAAGGGGGACTGCACAAACAAAATCCCAATCAGGAGTGGTGTCAGGCAGGGCTGTGTCCTGGCCCCATTCCTTTATAATTTATACATAAATGGTTTGGAGGAAGCCCTGTGCAGTAATAGCGTAGATCCCCCATATGTAGCTGGTCGTCCAATTCCGGCGCTTTTGAACGCCGCTGACAATGCTGTCTTAATGTCTCGTACTCAAGTGGGTCTCCAGCGCGTGGTGGATAGTTTTGTCCTTTTTATGAATGATTTGGGCTTAAGAGTAAGTACGACAAAAACATTCATCATGTGCTGTGGCAGGCACTTTAATGTCAAGAGGGACATTTTTATTATAGCAGGACAGAAGCTTGAAGCCACTAAGCAATTCTCCTACCTGGGTATATTGTTTGCCCAGAACCAGTCCTGGGGGCAGGCAGTAGCAGCTAAAAAACTTGCGATGGTTCGCTCGACTGCTGCCCTGAAGACTTTTGCCACAAAATTAGGTACCAGACCACCTGTTGAGTTAATTAAGATCTACAAAGCCAAATGTGTATCCGGTGCCATTTGTGGGAGTGGGGTATGGGGCTTTGTTGACCCTAAGCCCATCCAGGTAGTTGAAAACTCTTTTCTGAAATGTATCCTTGCAGCTCCTAAAACTACTCCTAATTATAATTGTCATGCAGAATTAGGACTTCCATTTATATCTGATTTGATCAAGCTTGAGCCTGTCCTTTTATGGCACAGGCTGTGGACCAAAGAAGAGACCAAGCTGAATAGAGATATATTGTCAGATATCTTGAAATTGGAAGGAGCTATGAGGATACCATGGCTGAGCTATGTATCTAAATTTTTAACGGATATTAGAAAGTCTGGCTATGCTATGAACTCAATATTTGGATAATCATCGATGTGTTGCTACAATCACAATGTTTCTGAAAAGAGTGATGTATAGTAGAAAAACCATGATTATTTAGTGCATTTTAATTAGAGAAAGGATGCCTATAATGGAATTTTGCCTTCAATGAACTTTTTTGTACGGCATGGAGATATTGTAAAATGAAGTATAACGAATTTTAATGAAATGATGTTGATAATTAGGTATACTTTTATGATTGCTTTTAAACAATCAAATAAAGTTATATTTGATTTCATTTGCCACCCTGCCACCCTTGAATATGTGCCCCCTATTACCGATTTGGTATTTACCAAATCGGTAATAGTGAATGGCTTCCCATTCATTCCTATGGGCCTCCAGGCCCATAGGAATGAATGGAATTACTGATTCTTAAACACCGATTCTTAAACACTGAATCTTACGATTCAGTAAAATTTATCGATTTTTTTCCTACATAGCATTTACCGATTCTAAAATACAGAATCGGTCAAATTCGGTATTTTAGAATTGGTAAATGTAGATTACCTACATATGGCCCTTAGTGTTTGGACTTAAGGTGGTGAAAGTGGTAGTTGATATCTAAATGGTGTGAGATTGGAGAGGATTATAGCTTATAAATATCTAGGCATATGGTTATCTGAATGGGGTGGATATTAACACTATCTAGCCTCACTCACATTAAGAGCCAGCCCTAAATACAGCTTTTCATCCTTGTACGAAGCATTTCGGGCCCTACAGTACAATCAATTATACATGAGATTTCTGCTTAATTGTTACCAGTTTTGAGATATGATTCAATTGCCTAGTAAATTAAGCCAATGGATTGACCTAGCCCCAATCTCCTACCTTTAGATAGTAATATACTTTACTGAACTCCTACATGCAAGCTCAGTTTAAACTTGACTTTTACCTCTTAAAACTGGATTGTTCCTGAAAGGCCAGATATGGAAAATAATGACTCAAAATGATCCTAAGCTTTATTCTATTAATCTCTGGTCAGGCTACCTTGGAGACAATTAAATAATCTCGTTCTACCTGTCATTTGAAACATTATCATTTTGACAGTTAGGGCCATATTTGTTAAATGGTTGTGTCACTTTTGCACCCCACAACGTGGTGCATGCATGACACAACCCTAAAATGCGATCTATCAGCCACACGCAAGTCCACTTTGCATGACCTGGGTGACTTGATAAATCTGGAGTAACGCAATGCAGAACAAATCACTTTGTTGCGTTACTCTGCTCCAAGGAGTTCCATGGGCGTCGCAAGGGTGTTCCCATGCAACACACCTGGATTTTGATGCATTCCCAGATGTAGCATTACCAGTAGACCTGGGAACGTGCCAAAATGCTTTACCTATCCAAGTGAGGTGAAACGAGGAGAAGTATCTTTATTTCTCCTCGTTACTTTCTCGTTCTATCTGTATCACATAGAAAGAGGAACATGCCTCAGGGGATTGCTTTTCAGCAAGAAGATGCCCCGTGCTGCACAAAAACAATCCTGTGTGACACACAGGCAAAAATAAAACTTGATGGACAGAATGCAGAACAATGTCATACATTCACCCCAGTACAGAGATATGGGCCTAAATCCATCGTTTTTTTGCACTTCACACCACCCCAGTTCAGACATGGCCATATGCAAATCAGCCTTGACCATGTGCCTCATGGGAACAGTCCAGCCCGAACTGCCAAGCCATGTCTTTCCTGGACCGGAATCAAGCATCCTAGGACCGGTTTCTGGCTATCAGCCGTCTTCAGCCACGATAGCTTCACTCCAGTGGTGTGGAGAGCATGGGACTCACGTCTGAGCAATCCCATCCCACTCGGGGTGACAAATGCAAAAATAACAGTTGATGGCACCCCTGCATCATGGTCTTCGGATATCTGTATTGGCGCTAGGCAGCCCATTGTGTAAGCGCTGGGAAAAGGCTGGAATGCGTCATATTGTGATAAATAAAAAGCATTCCTGCCCTTTCCCTTAAACTCAGTGCAGCTGTGCTGTGCTACTTTTTTTTTTATAAATGTGCCCCAGTTAATTCTCAAAGTAAGGTGATTACTTTAAGGGAATATATTGTAGCTCTGCAGGAAAACACCATACATGGCTGACAGTGGACTCCTGCCACCAGGACCAAATACATAATTAAGTGCACGTGTCCCTGGTTTGGTCCACAAAGCGTACATTTATCAGTGTAAAGCTTCATGTGGTGCCTCTGTTAGAGCTGGGTTTCAGCTGAAAGCATGCGGCCAAAAGTTGTGCCTGTGGATTGTGCCTGCATACATGAATCATTCATTCGTGTGCTCTGCCTCTCTCCTAATCTTTCCCTGGAATGGAAACAATTGCTTGGGCGATTTTCAACGATCTAGTTCTAAGGCCATGGTGAGCCCCTCACCCTCTAATTATGCAGGGTAATTACCTGGAATTAATTGGCTAGTTTTGTATTGTTTATGGACTTCGTGAAATGTTTTAATTTATACGTTTTTGATATTAGTGTAACGTATTCCTCCACGTGTCTATCGAAAGTTGTGCATTCCGTTGAAAGGATGCGGTTTAAGTTATATCTGAATTACGCGTTCCAAGTTTTATTCTGTTTCAATGTTTATAGAAATTTTAATTAACCCTGCAGTAAAGATTGCTTACATATTTGAACACAATGAGACAGTTACTTAGAATACATCAAGCAATGAGACGTTAGAATTGAGGGACACGTTTAATTGCTGCCTTGGGTATTTTGAGGACATTAACTGAGTGAGAGAGAGAAAATGCTGATCCTTTCCCTTAGAAGAAAGTCACTGTTCTATTATGGCCCGAAGTCAACGACATTTACAGCGGCTGATGTCATGAATATAGCGGTAATGTAAACCTCATGCTGATATATAAGATTTTATTATTGCTGGTTGTTTTCAGTTGTTAGATTAAAAGGGGGCTCCTCCTGAGTCATAGCAGTGTCAATATTGGTGCAAATATTTCACAAGATTCCTTTGCACACTGGAAGGGCGAGATTTTGATCGATATCTTATCACTATTGATCTAAAACCCCGATCTGGTCGACTGAACCTTTATTGCCTGTCATTGAGGGAAGAAAGTGCATCTCTTACCAAGTTAGTTCACCCAATAAAGGACTCCGCTTCAAAGGATCACAAACAACTTCTAGCTTTCAAAGATTTATTATAAAGTCAAGATAAGTTGCAGGTACAAGCATCTCAAAATGAGATTCACAAGATACACGGGCCCAACTACATACATGTGCTCTCTGAAAGCCCTCAGACGAGCAACGGAAACTACAAGCACCAGTTCTAAAAATAATAGGGCTATTAGCATAGACACATATTGAGATCTCTCAGTCATTTACAGCCGGAGGGAAAATACAGGTTAGGCTGTCCCTACCCTGATCTAGATGGTATCCCTACTTAACCAGGTCCCTACCTAACAAAAGGTGTCAGCAGTGAATGACCCCCAAGGGAAGTCACCCACTCTCAGTCTCTTGGTGAAAACCTATAGTTCTCCAATCATGACCCCTCTCTGCCTACCCATCCGCTCTCTTAAGGGTCCTCAGGCTTCTGCTCTAACTCCACCCAGGGGTGCTGTCCCTAATACAAAAATACAACAACATTTAGGACGCCCCTCGTGAGACGCCCCTCACGTGGTGTAGCTTCTGGCTTTTTCCATGATGAGGCCTTGTGGTTAGAGTCGACCTTGCTTCTCAGACTCTTCTCCGGCCCGCTGATACCCCTTATACATTCCGGAACCCTCCTCCATGTCTGGTCCGTCTCTTGAACAAACTTCTATTCATATTATTTATAATTGAATACCCCCTTTTCTCTTACAGACAGACATTTGCAGCCAAATCCCAATTCTCATAGTCTTCCAACCGCGTTGCAACATTCCCCGGCCCAGACTAATATGTGTAAATCAACGTTAAAGCCTTCCAGCCCTACAACATTTTTATAGTATTCAACTTCTTCTTTAATTATTAGCATGTTAATACTCTTATTCTATTTATTCGGTAAACACATCTATAAATCATGGCCTACTCATTATTACTAAACATTAGTGCAATCCATGTTGTGAAATTGAACCACCTTCCCCCTCCCTTCTAGCTCTGGCCCTGAGGCCTACCACGTTCAGCGTTTCCGTATGCCATCTTACATTTTAGCAGCTACACAACATGGATTCAGGAATAATCACGTCTAATTAAAGCATATTGTTTCACACATTTCTGTATTAGTTCCACTTCTACTTAAATCTCTATATTAACTACACATTTCAGAATATAACTGTAGGTACTATCAGCACTCATGGCATTTCTCTTCATGACTTGTGCTTACTACGTGTAAGTGTGACGCACTTCTACATTTAGGTCAGTTTGCGCTCTCCCAGTTCCCCCCTTTGATGACCTCTCGGGGTCATCATTAACATTTAAACTGCAGTGATTGCTAGCATAACTCGTTTCTGTGTTTCCAGAGCCCTCAGGCTCCGGTACTGACTATCTTGTATGGCAGCCAATCTCTGCAGCTGTTTTCTCCGAGCCCTCTCTGACCTTCTTGCTCTGTACCATTTGAATACCCTCACCAATCCCCACAACACGATCCCACAGATCAATATTATGATGATAGGTTTTAGTATTTTCCACACAAAGCTTTTGCCTAAGGTGGTGAGCCAACCTCCAGCTTCACTTATTCCATGGCCCACCTTTTCCCAGACATTTTCTCTGCTCAGGTCTTCGATCTCTTTGTGAATATCAGTTATGTTCCTAATAACTTTCTCAAGGGGCTTCGAATTGTCTGGAATGTAAGTACAACATTCCTGGACCTTCAAAGCCTTACAGACTCCGCCCTCTTTTGCTAATAGGACGTCTAATGCAAGACGGTTCTGGAGAACCATAGCCCTTATCGATTGCATCTCTCCTTCTACCAGCATTAAGGACTGAGCAGTGCTGGCAGACAACCTGTCTACGACTGTTGCCAGTCGTCTAATTTTAACATCATTAAGGATTAATCCCAAAAGAGGGAACACAGCTCCAAAGACATCTCCAACCATTTCTACACCTCCTACATCTCTCCTTCCCCTCGATGATGTCTTGCCCTCGATGATCTCTAAGTCTTGGGCATGATATATTTTAGGGAAGATAATTGCCAAGTAACATGATCCATACCAGTTGTCAGGTAGTCTTACGTAGGCATTTCTCCCACATACAAAATATACATTTGGAATCGCTTGCATTCCCTTCAGGAAGTCCTTAGTATAGTACTCTAAATTGAAAGCATGTTCACAGCTAACTTCCCCCACGTATACATTTTCATAATACGTTTTGGCTCTATGAAGACATAACTTTCCTCTCTGCGTTCTATCTAAAGCTATTGGACCACTACTACCCTTTCTCTTGTGTGCCTTTTCTTCCTCGGTCCAATCTGTTTTCCATTGTCCTGATTTTTTCAAAATCTTTTGTCTCCTATTTCGATCATCCACCTGCCCTATGAACTTTTTCTCGACTTCTGACACCTTGCATGTCAGGTTATTTCTACGGGCATGTGAAGTATCTAAGGTAATCCAAGGAATGAAAAACTTTGCCAACCTGTCTTCACTCTTCCAGTAGTCCCATTTATTCATTTGTTTATAATTTGGGACTTCTGGTAACACTGCATCGTAATTGGAGAAATAGTATTCAAAACTATCTCTCCCATAAAATATACTAAGCAATAAGCTACATGTAATGCCATATGTCAGCGGGAGGTGATGATATCGAATGCCTTCATCTACAGACGCCGGCAACTGCATGCAGACGTAACAGTCCTTGACCTCCATGGCATCCACGTATTCATATAATAGTTTAGCATAAGCATTTGACCTAAAGTCACCTTGGGACTCATCTACGTGTAACCTGCGGGCTTCTGCAGCTAATAACGCTTTTTCTTGTGTGTTTTCCCCTTTCTCACCAGCAACGGTGGGTGTAAGCGCCTCTACAGATTTCACATCAGTTACCTTTGCCTCTTCCTCACGTCCCTTTACATAAGAGACTGTTACTACTAAAGCTATTAATATTATCACTCCTACTATTAGTGTACCTATTATACATTTCGCTCTGCGGTTCTGGGTGCCGGCCTCCATTTCGTCAGACTGTATGGCTCTCTCGTATCTTGGCACAAAGTTCCTTTCCTTACGTTCCTTTACAGTCTCTCTTACTCCTTTTGTCCTTAGAACCACACAACTGGAAGCTGACAACCTTCTTCGCAAAAGTTCTTTATAGTTCAATACAGACAACCCTAGCCCTTCTCCAGTAACTCAAGGGAAGGTCCCTAAGATTCTCTGCTTCCTGGGCGCTAGGTAATCTTCTTTTCTTCTCGCTTATTTACAAAGTCTTTTAAGCATCTACTATCAGGCGGTCGCCTGCAGCTTCGACAGCAAAGTTCAATATTTCCATACGAAGATTGTGCTCTTCTTGGGCTGATATCTTTGTACCAAAATCGGGGAATTGCAATTCTGTGAGAAACATGTGCTTTAACTTGCTGAGGCGGGGAGGTCGGGGAACCATGAATGTCAGTGACCCTTCTTGTTCGACTCCGGGTACTAACAGTCGTATTTCCACTGTTACGATGGGCTCAGAACTGGACACCACCACCGCTCGGATCCTCCCTGTCACTGGTTTCGAAGCCATCTGTCGCCAGATATGTCCACTCAGGGGTGGAGTATCTTCTGCTAGGTACACGCACTCTTCTTGACCTCCTCAAGACCGGTGCTTCAGCGCCCTGAGCACCTTCTTCCGGGTCTGAATCTTCTGATATCGGAGGAAGGGTTCTCTCTGGAGTTGACCTCAGACTAGAGCTTCTTCTCTGCGGCCAATCCGCTTCTCCACGTACCCTTCTACTCCTTCTCCTTCTCGTCTGTTCACGCTCTCTGTCAGACCTGTCAGTGTCTGACTCGTACTCCCAGCTACTTTCTCCTTCAGTAGCGTCGTCTGTTTCGCTGCTGTACTGACCGTCCTCAGCTTGGTCAGACTCGTTCCTCGCTTCCGCTGGCACCTCTACAGCTTGGCTAGCCCCCTCTATGGCTTCTCGGTCCGCAGCTGGACGTCTATCCGAGAGAGGAGCTGTGTCTTCCAGAGGTGCTGGAACTCTCCGCGTGTGCGACGCGTGGATCCAGTTGGGCAGGCCTCCCACCTTCACTGCCGTGTTCATGATCAGGATGATCTGGAAGGGCCCACGCCAACGAACATCCAAGCAGCTTCTTCTCACGTGTTTTTTCACCAGGACCCAGTCCCCAGGAAGCAAGTCATGACACGGGTCCTGGCACGATGGTACCTCGGCAGCCTGCACCTGAAGGGACACAGAATGAATGGCGTCAGACAGCCCCTTACAATAGTCCAGGATCATATCATCTGTGATGCTAATCAGTGCAGCAGTTGGGACAGAAGGTAACCTCATTGCTCTTCCCATCAATACCTCATGAGGAGACAAACCAGTTCTCCTATCCGGGGTACTACGGAGGCTCATAAGGACCAATGGCAACGCATCAGGCCAACTCAAGGATGTTGATGAACACACCTTTGCAATTCTGGCCTTGATGGTGCCATTTATTTGCTCCACAATTCCTGAAGCCTCTGGTCGATAACTGCAATGTAGTTTCTGATCTATGTTCAAAGCTGCACAAATCATTTTCACAAGCGAGCTGTTGAAATGCGTTCCCCTATCTGATTCCAAAGAGGCCGGCACCCCGAAGCGCGGGATAAGCTCCCTAAGCAGTAACTTGGCTACTGTGAGGGTGTCGCACCTACGTGTAGGGTATGCCTCAACCCATCTGGAGAAAACGCAAACAACCACCAGGATATAACGGAGGCGGCTGCACCTTGGCATTTCAATAAAATCTATCTGCATTCGATTGAATGGACCTCCTGACCTCCCAATGTGGCTCAGTGCAACTGGTGTCTTTTTCCCTACATTCAACTGCTGACACGTCACACAACGCTGGCACACTGCTTCGGCTGCTACTCTGAACTTAGGGTTGTACCAGGTCTGTCTAAACACTCTCAGCATAGCATCCCTTCCTAAGTGGACGGGACCATGTATGTGTCTGGCCATTGGGCTCACCATCTCATTGGGCAACACTGCTCTGCCATCTGCTGAAACCCAGAAATGGGCCTCACCCATCACACATCCTGCCTTTTGCCATGTTTCTTTTTCACAATCAGGAGCATTTTCTTGCATGTCTTTTAGTTCGTCCCAAGTATCAACAGTTTCTAATATCATGGCTAATTCGGTCCTTACATTTATTCCACCCACTTCCACCTCTGTGAAAGAGTACCCTGTTTCTGCGCAATACCGCGCGACTTCGTCGGCATATCTATTGCCTTGTGACACGAAGTCCATATTTCTGGTATGTGCGGTGCACTTCACAACTGCGATACCTGCTGGACATTGCAACGCCTCTAACAACAGGCGCACAAACTCTCCATTGCGAATGGGAGAGCCTGAAGAGGTCATGAAACCTCTTTGAGACCACAACTGCCCGTAATCATGAACTACCCCGTAACCATATTGACTGTCAGTGTATATGGTGACTCGGATTTGATTGCTTGCCAGGCAGGCATGTGTCAGGGCAATAATCTCGGCTACCTGAGCGGAGTGTACTCCTTCCAGGCATCCAGCTTCCACTACTCCAGTAATTGTGCAAACAGCGTAAGCTGCTCTCAACTGCCCAACTTCGTCTCTTACACATGAGCCATCGACAAAGAAAATTTCATCTGGGTCAGTCAGTGGCTCATCTACGATGTCGGGTCTTGGTTTGGTGCATAGTTCAGTCACATTGAGGCAGTCATGGTCTGTACATTCATCATCATCCTCAATATCGTTTGGAAGTGGCATCAAGGTAGCAAGATTTAAAACAGAGCATCTCCTGAGGGTCACGTTCTCTGCAGCAAGAATGACTTGCTCATAGCGCGTGAGCCTGCTGTTCGTCAGATGCTGTGTTTTGGTCCTGGTCATCAACAATTCAACAGAGTGGGCACATGCACCTCTAACGGGTGCCCCATGACTATATTTTCACACCTCTCAATGCTGACACCTGTTGCGGCAACGGATTTGAGACATCCGGGCAACGCTGCGGCTACTGGGTCTAAAGTAGCCGAGAAATAAGCGACTGGTCTACGGGCATTCCGATGAATTTGGACTAACACAGACAGCGCGCATCCCTCTCTCTCACAACAGTAGAGCAAGAATGGTTTATCGTAATCTGGCATTCCCAGAGCCGGAGCACGACACAAGTCCTCTCTCAGCTGCAGGAACGCCATCAAACAGTCTTTGTCCCATGGTACCGGATCGCTCACCTCCTTGTGCGTCAGTTTTTGCAAGGGCTTTGCTTTCAGTGAAAAGTTTGCAATCCACTGTCGGCAATATCCCACCATTCCTAGGAACATCCTGACTTCTCTCTGTGTTTTAGGCGCATTCATCTTCATGATGGCCTCTATCCTGTCTGGTGACACCTTTCATTTTCCTTTCTCAATTCTGTGTCCCAAGTACTGCACCTCTGTCAGGCAGTACTGCAATTTTCCCGGGGACACCTTATGCCCATTCTCAGCTAGGTGATTTAACAAAGCAATAGAGTCTTCCCTGCAAGCTTCCTCTGTTTCTGACGCCACAAGGAGGTCGTCTATGTACTGGACCAGAACTGACCTCTGGGGCAGCACTAGACTTTCAAGATTTTTCTTTAGAAGCTGGTTGAAGATCGATGGGCTCTCTGTATACCCCTGAGGAATACGACACCATGTTAGGACGCGACCTTCCAGCTTAAATGCGAAAAGAAAATGGCTTTCTTCGTCCAGAGGGATCGAGAAGAAAGCCTGACAAAGATCAATTACAGTGAACCATTCTGCTTGGAACGGTATCTGAAACAGTATCACGGATGGATTCGGTACCACTGGACAACACGAAACGACTATGTTATTAATCTTTCTGAGGTCCTGCACTATCCGGAATTTCCCATTTGGTTTCTGCAAACCCATAATCGGGGAGTTACATGGACTACCCACGATTTCCTTCAGTATTCCCTGCTTAATCATGGATTCGATCACGGGTTTGATGCCTGCAATCGTTTCTGGAGTCAATTTATATTGAGGTGTTCTTGGAAACTCAGCATGCGGTTTCACTACAATTTTCACTGGGTCCACCCCTTTCACCAACCCAATCTCTTCCCCAGTGAAATCCCACACTTCTGGAGCAACTGTCTCTCTCAGATCCCAGGGGAGCTCGTCTACTGTCAGAGTGGGATACAATTCCACACATATTCTGGAATTTGCGACTTTAAAGTCAGCATCATCGTCATTAGTCAATACCTCCACGCCCTGTGGTGTGCAGTATATGGTGCAATTTAACTTGCACAAAAGGTCTCTTCCTAGCAGACATACAGGACTAGAATCGCAAACCACAAACTGATGCTCATCACTGTACTTCCCTATTTTCACCTGCACGGGTTCAGTCAGAGGACTGGTCATTCTCCTGTTAGCGACCCCCACCACTTGTATGGTCTCTCCAGACATGGGCAGGCCTGGAACTGCGGCTGATCTGATCGTGGATCGGGTGGCTCCTGTGTCCACTAGAAATGTCGTGGGGAACCCTGCCACTTCGGCCTCAACATAGGGTCCCCTCTGGTCTACCTCCAGAGCTGCCCCGAGGGTGCAGTCATCCCTTTCTACCCTCTGTCCAGTTAGTGGGTCCACATAATAGCATTCCTCTCCCCCGACAAACAGTGGCATCTGTCCATAGGTCTTACCCATAGTCCCTACTCTGGGTGGCTGCGGGAACTGAGCTCGGGGAGGTGGGCCCCCCCCTTTGAGCACCTTTCCCTGGTATTGCGTTACCCCTCTTGTAGGCGCACTCTGGGTCTCTTCCTCTTCTACCTCTTGGTCTCCTATCTCAACATTATAGGGACACTCGCGTTTCCAATGCCCCACCTCGTTACACTGGTGGCACCTAGTCGTTTTCTTTAAGGCAGCTATATCTATCCTGGGTCTAAAGGTGGAGTTCTCCTCATTGCCCTTGTTCTGACTGTACTGTTTCTTTCCTCCAGTACCTGTTCCTGGTTGCTGTTGCTGCTGTCCCCCCTTCCCTGCTGCCTGCATCTGTACCACCATCAGTTTCTCCTTTAGTTTCTTAGCCTTGGAGTCTATCTCATCACAGCAGTACCTGGCATACCTCAGTATTTCGTCTAGGGGTTTATTTTGCCAACAAATCAAGTGTTGCTGTATCATTAAACTAATATCCGGTCTCAGGCCCAAGACGAACTTGGACACAAATTGCCCTATGTCCTTCGGATCCATGACATCCAGACCGCTATACTGTTTAAACGCCTTCAGCAATCTCTCATAGTATTCGTGAACTGTCTCTTTGGGTTCCTGTCTTGTTCGGTCAATTTTTACCCAATCTATGTCTTGCATTGGCACTTTATCTTTCAGCCAAGTCATTACTCTCTCGAACTTTGCAATCACACTCTCGGACGGCCCATTAGTCTTAGCATCTCTCTCGGGCTCTATGGTGGGCCACTCAGCGCTAACCTTGCATGCGGTCCACAAATCCCCTGGCACTACTATGTCAAACAGCGTGTTCAAATCTATCCATAGGACCTTTGAGATTTTTACGAATCTCTCAACTTGCTTATACCACTCCACTGGGTTTTCCCGCAGTTTGGGGAAAGAGGTGGTAAAAGCAGCTAAATCCCCCCTACTCCAAGGGACGTGGACATAGGTCCCATTTGCGACTTCCCTCAAAGGGTATGTCTCTACTCCCTGCTGTCCTCCTGGTGTCATACCAAGTGTGCTTCTCCTGACGGTCCCTCTCTTGGACCACCTCTCTTCCCACTTATCTAGGGCCCTCCATGTCCTTATTCCAGTGATCAGCTCCCTTATGTGTGTTTTCAATCCGATGGTTCTCCTCTCATCTAGATCTCGGTCTGAGTAATGTAGCCTGTGGTTGCCCTGTAATGCTTTGGTTCTTGACAGGTCCACCATATATTTGCCTGCTAGTTCTACCAATTTCTCATGGATTGCCCTCGCCTTTCGAGTTACGTCCTTTGCCATGAACAGAATTTCATCCTGCTCATACATGTCCATTCTTTCTAAGGGCAGGGTACCATCTACCATGTCATCCAGATCCGACTTTAAGCTGGAGACATCGAGTCTTTTGGCTTTTATTTCTGCTCGCAATAACTACTTCGAGGGAGGTTCACAGGTTTCTCTCCCATCCCAACTCCGGGCCCTACGTTTGGGTTCGGGAGAGTTGGGGAGTGCTCTCTCTTGTTCCCATCTCTCCAGGTCCCATGCTCGGCCATCCGATCTTGGAAGGTGATGGAACACGGGCCTGTTACCCCCTATCTTACTTTGTCCATTCTCTCCTCTCTTTTCACAGTAGGCCTCTCTGCTATTCTCCCTTCGGTCTCCATTCTCTCTTGGCCTCGTATCACTCAGTATCTGATACGATCCTTCCTGGTTTCCCATATTCCCTGGGCTGCGCTCATGTCCGTCATCACAGGGAGTATGGTGCGGCCTCTCGCAACTCCCACTCTGTTCTCTGTTGCCTGGCACGCAGTGGATACACTTAAAGCTGTCTCTGTACTCCCGAGCCCTTCTGTCTTCATCACTACGTATTGGGCGAGACACCCCCCCCCGCTTCCTGGGCCCTCGTTTTCCAGGTCTGATCTACCTCCACTCCGGGCCCAATGGGTGACTCCCCTCCTGTCCTTCTGCCTCCCGTCCCACTCCGGACTGCTCTCTTCAGCCCCGCAGTGAGTCTGGGCTCTGCTGTCCTGCCTTTCCCTTTCAACTTCCGCAGTCATGATGTTCTTGTGAGCCTCTACTGCCTCATCCCACTTCTTCATGTACTCATTTAACTCCTGAAAGGATTTCCGTCCTGATCCCCTCATATCCTCTGGCCATCTAATGTCCCCCAGATCCCCTGCGGTGTGTACTGGGGTGCTCCACTCTCTTGGTATCGGCAACTGGCTTGGGGAGTTGATCGTATCATTCCTCCTTGCCATCTCTGCTCTTTCTCTGTCCCTCCGTACCCGTTCCTCCCCTCTAGCACTCTCTGGGTCATATATCGATACTATAGGACCTATGGTAACAGGTACCTGTAGTGCATCGGGTAATGCGTAGGATGTGGCACACTCCGTCTCTGGCGGCCTTTGCACCACAAACCTCCCGACTACCTGTTGCACCTGGCTAGGCTGGGACAGTTCTTTCTTTGCAGCGGGATCCCAATCGGGACTGGGAAGCGGCCCATGCTCTCCTGCATTGCCCCCCCCTTTCTCTCTATTCTCGACATCTCCCCCTGCTCTGTTATACGGAGGTGGCCTGTCTGTCAATAATCTGTTTATCAGGCTGTCCTCTGTCTCGCTCTCGTCATCCTCTTCTAGGGGGCTTTTGTTCCCGGGCATCTCTAACACTGAATATAATTTATTTACTTCCATGTTATGCACCCTCCATCTTTTAGCATCCGCATCCCACTTGGCATCCTGTACTGCCCTTACCGAACGTTTCACTCTTTCTTGCCGTCTGTTCATGTTCTTTTCATGCGCTGCCCTAATCCATGCATTAAGGGCTTCAAACTGGGTTGGTCTAGGCAAGGGTCTCGTAGAGGTCATAATTGCTTTTAATCTGTGTAGCACCTCTAATCTGAACGTCCCGTACTTCGGGAACGTGAGTTCCTCATTTCCGTCTGTAATCTTACTCCACTCTGAGATCCACAGAATCGTGTGCAGCCCAACATTTGACCCCATATAACGAGCCCGTGTACCCTCCGGCGGGGCTTCTTCCCCTTCATACGATCCCCTGCGCTCTCTTTTAAACAGCGCTCTTAACCATTTAAAACACTTCATAATTATGCGCAAAATTTCCAGCTTGAATACTCTGTTTACTTCCTGATGACAATCCACCAATCCTAGCGCGGCTTTGCTAGCTGGCCTATCGCAGCGCGGTCTTTCACCGGCCGGCCAATCCCAGCGCGGCACTTTCTGACGTCACTAGTCTCCGCTTCGCAGCAGCACCCCTCCTTTCTCAGCTCTCCTCGCGGTCATGCATGCGTCCCATTCATACTCTGAAAAATGACTACTTCCGACCAAGCGGTCACTTCCCTCGACTGTACGTCCACAGTCTATCTGTAATTGTCAACACAACTGACGAGATGTCTATCGTCCCTCTGATAGGTTCTTTACACACACACAGTAACTTCCGACCAGCGTCCGTTACTCACGCACTCACTCTTACGTTCCCCCTATCTCGGTCTTCCGGGTGATCAATGGTACCTTATGACCCCCTTCACTCTAGTTAATAATTACTCTGGGTGTCCGATACACCCAAACCACTTAAGCTCTCCTTGAACTTAAGATTTCCACCGGTTGTGCGCGCTCACAACCTGTTCCACAGTCACTCTACAGGCATTCAACTCCGCCAGACATTACAACATAGATACAATACAAAACACCGCAATCTTAACACGCATGACCCTTTATACTCACTCTCGACCGATACTGCTGCTTTTCTGTCTCACGTCATCCGGTCCTTCTTCGGCGGGCGGTTCTTCCGATCATCGATCTCTAGGGGCCTTGGGGTAATCTAACCTGGGCTAGATCACCTTCCTCAAGAAGGCAACCATCCTCTATAGCTACCAACTGGAAGGGCGAGATTTTGATCGATATCTTATCACTATTGATCTAAAACCCCGATCTGGTCGACTGAACCTTTATTGCCTGTCATTGAGGGAAGAAAGTGCATCTCTTACCAAGTTAGTTCACCCAATAAAGGACTCCGCTTCAAAGGATCACAAACAACTTCTAGCTTTCAAAGATTTATTATAAAGTCAAGATAAGTTGCAGGTACAAGCATCTCAAAATGAGATTCACAAGATACACGGGCCCAACTACATACATGTGCTCTCTGAAAGCCCTCAGACGAGCAACGGAAACTACAAGCACCAGTTCTAAAAATAATAGGGCTATTAGCATAGACACATATTGAGATCTCTCAGTCATTTACAGCCGGAGGGAAAATACAGGTTAGGCTGTCCCTACCCTGATCTAGATGGTATCCCTACTTAACCAGGTCCCTACCTAACAAAAGGTGTCAGCAGTGAATGACCCCCAAGGGAAGTCACCCACTCTCAGTCTCTTGGTGAAAACCTATAGTTCTCCAATCATGACCCCTCTCTGCCTACCCATCCGCTCTCTTAAGGGTCCTCAGGCTTCTGCTCTAACTCCACCCAGGGGTGCTGTCCCTAATACAAAAATACAACAACATTTAGGACGCCCCTCGTGAGACGCCCCTCACGTGGTGTAGCTTCTGGCTTTTTCCATGATGAGGCCTTGTGGTTAGAGTCGACCTTGCTTCTCAGACTCTTCTCCGGCCCGCTGATACCCCTTAAACATTCCGGAACCCTCCTCCATGTCTGGTCCGTCTCTTGAACAAACTTCTATTCATATTATTTATAATTGAATACCCCCTTTTCTCTTACAGACAGACATTTGCAGCCAAATCCCAATTCTCATAGTCTTCCAACCGCGTTGCAACATTCCCCGGCCCAGACTAATATGTGTAAATCAACGTTAAAGCCTTCCAGCCCTACAACATTTTTATAGTATTCAACTTCTTCTTTAATTATTAGCATGTTAATACTCTTATTCTATTTATTCGGTAAACACATCTATAAATCATGGCCTACTCATTATTACTAAACATTAGTGCAATCCATGTTGTGAAATTGAACCACCTTCCCCCTCCCTTCTAGCTCTGGCCCTGAGGCCTACCACGTTCAGCGTTTCCGTATGCCATCTTACATTTTAGCAGCTACACAACATGGATTCAGGAATAATCACGTCTAATTAAAGCATATTGTTTCACACATTTCTGTATTAGTTCCACTTCTACTTAAATCTCTATATTAACTACACATTTCAGAATATAACTGTAGGTACTATCAGCACTCATGGCATTTCTCTTCATGACTTGTGCTTACTACGTGTAAGTGTGACGCACTTCTACATTTAGGTCAGTTTGCGCTCTCCCAACAACATGTTTGTTCCTGGCTCCTGTCATTATTGGATGGATATTCAAAGTAATATATGAATGGAATTTTGAAAGGATTGGTGGACTGGCTATAGAAACCTTGGGGCATATTATCAAGGGGGTTTATCTCCGCTTTTATGGCTTTAAAAGCCAAGAAAGTGGAGATAAAATTATCTCCCTATTACCTAGCTGTCGCTAACACCAGTTAGCGACAGCTAGTAGGAGATAGCGACCATCTTGGGCCCCACTTTGCATGTCAGTGATATTTATCACTAACATGCAAAGTGGGCGTGCCAAGATGTTAGCGACTGGAAACAGTCGCTAACATCGCTATCTCCTATTACCAACTTTTGGAGATATTTGCGCTAAGCGCGAATATCTCCAAAAGCTAACACCTGCCCTGAGCAGTTCTTAGCCATGTTATCCAATGGGAGGTGGATAACATGGCTAAGAGCATTAGCTCGGTAATGCATGAATATCGCTGACTTTTCAGCGATATTCATGCTTTGCAGCGATTTTTATCGCATTTGCGTTAAACCTTGGTAATACCAAGGTTTATTTGCGGTAAAAATCGCCGCAGCTCAGCGGTAAATTTTTGTCTCTAACCAAGCAATAGCGATAATTATCGCTATTGCTTGGTAATATGCCCCCTTATTTTTTAACTATGGAACTCCGGGTGAAATTCGGAGTGGATTTGGCAGACTGAGGCCTCCCTTTGACTCTTTCAATTAGATATTGTAGAGTTGATTTTCTGACCCGTTATGATTAGGGTAATCAGGAGTTCAACAACCATTACGATTAAGAGATTGCAAAGAAGACCATGTGATATTGCAGTATCTATAACGTAAAAAGAAATTTGGGTTGTGATGGCCACAACACTGATAAACTGTACACACACGGGCCAAAATAATAGGGCTACCTTTAACGAAAAAAGAAAAATACCAAGACCGACTGCAATCCCATAGGGGCCCGCTAAGGCTACGTTTTCATTAATCAGAATCAAAATCTCGAAGTGGGGTGTTTACTTCTGGGAAATGAAAAATAAATATCCCTGGTGCATGGGGAATTTTTCTTGGTTTGATTTAGAGAGATTTTTACTTTTTGTTGCCCAGGACAGCCAAGTGGGAAAGTTGCAAATTTGCAGCATTTTTTCCGCTCTACGAAAACCTAAATTATTCGATATGTTTTCAAAAGACTATTTTTTATCAAAGTCATTTATTAGGAGAAATATATATCTCCAATCAGATTTGTTATCTGTTCCCACATGTTAATGTTTGAATAGCCGAGATTAAAAGGACAAACCATGTAGGGTATATACTCAGCCCAACATATGCAAATATGAAATATATTATAGCACAACATCTGGCTCTTTTACAGCCCATGTTTCTATAAGTACATGTATGTAATGTCATTTGCATGTAGCAACAGAGTGCACATCGCAAATTCTTAAAAGTGGGAGGTTTCAGTTGTTAAAAATGTTGCCTTTTATGAACACGAAAAAATGTGTACATATTTATAAACATTTGCACAAGGTCTGATGTTAATAGGTTACAGGTGACATTTTAAGGCATAGGGGCGATTATGATGGCGACTGGATTAGAATCCGACTGCCATTGTTGCGGTAACGGGACCGGCCGACAGGGAGTCGGCAGTCCCACCCGCCAGATTACAATACGACTGCTGTGGAGGTGGTCAGAAACATGCATCTTAGCATTGAGGCTTTTGCTGCGACCTGGAAAAGGACCACAGTACAAGCCCCAATGCCAAAAGGAATAGAGGAATTAAAATGAGAAAACTTTAATATCTGTAAGCCTCTTTCTATTAAAAACCAGAACAGTGCAAGATAACAGTATAAACAAATGACTGCTTAGGGGCCAACATGTTTCTGCCTAAGCGGGGATTCACTCCCTAGGCTTTCATCAGGGCCTCTGTTCTTAAATATTTTTGCTACTGCTAGTGAAAAGTGCACTCTAAATTACACAAAACGAAAAACAGTGACAATATAAAGTATATATGTTCTCTTAGTCCTCCATGTCAGCTGGTGTATCAATCACCCTTCGTGACAGGGGAAGACACCTCACCTCACCTGGACCAAGCTCAGAGTAAGGGAGGCCACGCTCTCTCCGTCGTTGCCCCGAACTGATTCTGAGGTTGGGGGAGGCCAATTCCTCTATTCCTTTTTAACATCACTTTTTTACACCTTCACGTTTTGTACTGCACCGTATTCCATTTAGTGATCCCACGCATGGTCAACATGTGACTGTGGGTCTGACCCCAGTCCTACCAGACGGCACTGGAATTAGTCTCAAATGATCTAGAGACGATCCAGCCCTGTACTGTGGATGGCCAGATGATAAAATTAGATCACTAACAAGAATTTTGATGGTAATCCATCTCTGGACCTTGGGTCTCACCTACCGTTGCTGGTGGTCATTTGCGTTGGTTTGTAAACATTGTAAACGGACTGTTTTACTATCTATTCGAGTACTTCATTGACAGAATTGATGAGTATAGTCCTGAGAGCACTATTAACTTTTTGTGACTCTAGACCCCCAGGTTTTTCTGTAGTTAAAAAAAGGTGTATCGTAAGCCATAGTGCTTAACTGAGATACCGTATATTAAATTATTTTGGCTGTAACAGACACATTAAGCATCTCATTAAACAAATATAAATTATCCCACCGACTCATATTGTAAATATACTCACATCTTCCATCATGCATAGCTCCAGCTGCAGTTCACAACATAGTCTTTTAATCGTTATATAACAATACACAGAATTTTAATTGTAGTTGCTATGTTATGTGAAATATTCTCCAGCAGGAATACATTGGAGCATGTGGACCTTCCCTAAATTAAATGAAAGTCACTTTGGTTGGGGACCTTGACCTTTATATATTTGGTGAGTAGCTAATGTTTACTAATTTAAATAATGTACAATTAAATATTTTTGGGCAGCCAAATTAAATTTTTGGGTTCTTTCTTAACATAAATTTCAGTACTTCGGATGTAAAGATGGAAGCAAGAGAATGCCCTCTATTAAAAATGGTTAGATGTCTACATTTTGAGACTTATGCAACAGGACATGATCTGCCAGGAATATTCCTTTTCATATTTTCCTCATTTTTACTGGATGGTAAAGCAGGCCTAAAACATCATTAATGGTGTAGGATATGATCACAGTTGAGTTTCTGCTCATTTGTGCCATGATATTGTTTTTTAATTATTGCCCTCAATTTATTGAAATGTTTCCATTAATTTATTAGCATATATTTGATTGTCATGCTTTTGTGGTGTTATTAACGTGACATTCTGAATTTGGTAGCCTATAGAATATGTGTCAGGTGAGGTGATAAGCTACTCAGGACACCTGAATATATTTTGATATGTAATGATTGTCCAGGGTATCTTATAAATATTTATTCTAACTTAAGGTATTTAAGAAAAGACTGGACTAATATTTTTAGACTCCAATGTGCAAGTATTTACTTTTGGACATGCAGAAGCATCAATAAAGTTCCTCGAAATAGAACCACTGGTTAATGTTTGCGCTGCAAAAGTCATGATGAAGTAGCTAAAGTCTATAAACTTGTGAAGTTTAGTACTATTTGGGCAAGTTCACCCTTTCCTGAATTATTTTTTTTCCCAAACCGTGATACTCAATGAAGGCGTAGGATTGCATGTGGTTTGGACTTACATATGATATTATTATTTATTTTCTTATTGCTAATATAAAGGATAAATGGCCAATTATTGTGGTGGTTTCTAATAAGGCAAAGAATTGTAGGATCAGTAACAAAGACCATTCTAGAGGTATAGTTTACGTAGGACAAAGCAAAAATAGATATCCAGTTGATAGGTAAAGTAATGAAGGCAATTCTTCAATTACTGATCTGCTTTCGTGTAATCATAAAAACATGAAACACTTGAAGTCTCTATTCTAAATCAAATTAGGCATTTTAAAGAGCTGATTGAAGTATCAGTTACTAACTTTCTGATGTATTTGCTCTATAAACATATTATCAACATGGATTCACAGCATGAAAGACGTGAAAGATTGAAATGAGAAAAGAAAGTAGAAAGACTGCAGAGTAGCTAAATGCTTTCTTAGGAAGTGTTTCGGAAACTATACTTGTTTTCCAGGACCTGTGCTGATACCAGCCTATAAAAATGTTCAACATGATTATGAGAATTTACTTAAATCCAAAAAGAAAAACATGTATGCAGTAGTTAAATAGTACAAGGGTGTCGCCTTTAGGTAAGTGGTTACTTCTGACTTTTTGATGAGGGAATTTTAAGTTACTGTAGACATTTGTGAACAACAATGAAGGAATTTTATAGCAGAGCTATAACAGTTGGAAAACAAGGGTACAGGGAATGTGGAATTGTTTATTATATCAGCTGAGATTGTTGAAAAGCTTACTATAGGAAAAATTGTTGACCTAATTAAAACTATAATACCAGAGACACAGTCACTGACAGTGTCCCCAATGTTGTCATGAATATGGATCTGTTAATTTTGATTCAAATTATTCTGCTTTTCAAAATATTTACTTATATGGGGTAAGGGTGCTCCCCTTGGAGAGGTTCTAAAATAGAAGCCAGTTTTCAAGAACTAAGCAGTGGAAGTCCCCAAAAGGAAGATGAATACTGAATGAAATTATTATTATAAGCTGATAATTTAGTTGTTATGGATTGCACTTCTGTGGGACTTCAACAACTGGACACATTGAATGCATATTGCATTTCAAATAAATTAAACATAAATGTAGCTAAAACACATGTTATATTGTTTCGAGCTAACAATATGAGCTATGTATAGAAACCAAGTAATGACACTCTGGTCAAAGTTAAATGTTACAAATGCTTTTAGTCGTTCTTGAATATTCACTCAAATAAAAGGGCACCTTGCAATGATAATTAAAAGCACAATTGGAACTGCAGAGGGTTGTATTAATGTAATTTGGAATGCAAGGGGACTAACTCTTCACCTGGCCGTAAACGTTTATATACAAATGATTGTCCACATATTTTTATATTTCTTATACAGCATTAAAGAGAAGCTGCTCAAGAAGTTACTTTCTATGCTTTTATCAGTCCTCATTGTAGAGTTACAATTAGAAATGGTACTTTGTTCACTTAACAGTATTGATGACCATTTTAAGTATCAACTTTATAATAGGGATATTAAAGGCTGACAAACACTAAAATAAAGAGGGCCCCTGTAGTTGAATATACCAGCAAGCTCAGGGAAAAAACATTCAACAAAACTGAACCTTGCTCTGCCTGGTAACAAATGTGCAAAACGTCATGGAAAAGCCAAGAAAGTACCTCACAGTTCTCTTAATAAATCTTTTTCATGAAGTTTAAATTGTTTATTCATTCATTTTTTATCAGTAGCATAATAATGTGTAATCATCAATTCATTTTTATGTAGTTTGTACACAGAAAAAACACATCTAGAATAAAAAATTGTTCTACAAACAGTTTCAAAGAACCCACGAACTCCTAAAACCTCTAAATCAACTCACTCAATCTACCATTCACTCAATTCATACAAACCTGACTGACCTCATATATCAATAGTTCTAACATATCACACATCATTAAAAAAGAACCACAAATATTTTCCAATAGGCCCGAAAGAAATACATGTGGTAAAAACGAAAGTATTCTAAGTAATACAGAATTGTCAACAAATGCATATCCAGTGGTTCCTCCATCCAATGGTACTCAAATAAGACAAATGTCATGGTCTAAATTGTTATTAGGACAGCATTGATGCGCATTTCGGTAAAGACCTCTCAATAATGTCAACCTTCTTCGGGGCGCCAAAGTACGAGATGGAAGTTCACCCCACTGTGGGTAAAAACTTTTTTCCGGGGTTGGCAAGGGACTTCCTAGGAAAATAGGAAAGAACTAAACCAGAAGAAACAATGGGCTGGAAAAGCAGTGTACACAGTTGGAATAGATAATGTACTGAAAGTAACCAGAGAACTATACCCCAAGAAAAATTACGGGGTGTAAGACAGATTGCTACAAATGTGATCCCTAGTGATATACCAGGGTAGGAAAGAGAACCAAGTGTGCATTTGAAAGATATTCACCCAGATGAGTGAGTGGAGCCCAAGTGTGACATAAAGCAAACCTTAATTAGTGCCAATTAATTCATTAAGAAGTTACTTTCTATGCCTATATCGGTCATAATTTTAGAGTTACAATTAGAACAGGGACTTTGTTCACTTAACAGTATTGATAACCATTTTTGGTATCAACTATATTATGGGGATATTAAAGGCTGAAACACAGACTACAGTCCGGTATTGTATTAAAGATTTAATTAAATCTGAGAAACCATGAAATATGAGAATGAAAGCGCATTTTAGAAAAATGTTACATAAACTTGGCGTTGTTAAGTAAAATAGGGAAACCAACCTCGCCAACCTTGGCCTCAGACAACTCATCACCGAACCCACCCACGCCACCGGCCACACACTCGACCCCATCTTCTCCACAAGCACCCACGTCACCTTCAACAACACCGCCAAACTCCACTGGACCGACCACCGCTGCATCCACTTCACCTTCAAGAGACCAACCACGCACCACCGCACCCAACAGCTGCCTCGCCGCTGCTGGAGCAAAGTCACCGAAGACCAGCTAACCTCCACCCTCGTCCCGAACCCACCCACCGACCCAGACGCCTCCGCCCGTAACCTCAGTCAGTGGATCAACGACTGTGCCAACACTCTCGCCCCACTCAAGAAACCCTCCGTCAACCACTCTAGCAAGAAAGCCGCCTGGTTCCCTGAAGAACTACATACCTCCAAACGTACATGTCGGAAGCTGGAGAAGAAATGGCTCCACGACCGCACTCCAGACAGCCACGCAGCCCACAAGGACGGCATCCACAGACATCACCAAGAGATCGTCCTTCAAAACCTGTCTCAACAACAACGCACACGACAGCAAAGAGCTTTTTAACATAGTGAAGGAACTCTCTAACCCCAGCACCAACACAAACGACATCCCGCCCTCGCAAGATCTGTGCGACTCACTGGCCACCTTCTTCCATCGCAAGATCGCTGACATCCACAACAGTGTCAACACCCCGTCCACCCCGACAACAACAGCCCCCACCCCGTACGCCACCTGCACCAGCCAGCTGACCTCCTGGTCCCACACCAACGACGTCGAAACACTCAAGGTCATGAACTCCATCCACTTAGGATCTCCGTCAGACCCTGCCCGCACCACATTTTCAACAAAGCAGACGCAACCATCGCACCCCAACTACGGAAGGTCTTCAACATCTCCTTCAACACAGCAACACTCCCGGCAAGCTGGAAGCACGCCGGAATCAAAGCTCTCCTCAAGAAGCCCAAGGCGGACTTCCGGCCCATATCCCTGCTCCCTTTTCCGGTGAAGGTCACCGAGAAAATCGACAACATACAGCTGACCTGCCACCTCGAGGACAACAACATTCTATACCCATCCCAGTCCGGATTCAGACGAAACCAGAGCACCGAGACAGCCCTCATCGCCTCCACAGACGACATCCGGCGCCAACTAGACAACGGCGAAAATTCAACACTCATCCTCCTGGACCTGTCAGCCGCCTTCTACACGGTCTGCCAGCGCACACTAAGAACACGCCTCCAAGAAGCCGGAATCCAGAAAAAGGCCCTGGACTGGACCACATCCTTCCTCTCCGGCAGAACCCAGAGAGTCCACCTCCCACCCTTCCGATCCGAAGTCACCAACATCATCTGCGGTGTACCTCAGGGCTCATCCCTCAGCCCGACCCTGTTCCATGTCTACATGGCCCCCCTCGCACAAGTGGCCCACCAGCACGACCTGAACATCATCTCCTACGCCGACGACACCCAGCTCATCCTCTCCCTCACCAAGGACCCGCACACCACCAAAACCAACCTCCACAAGGTAATAAAGGCCGTCGCCGACTGGATGAGGAGCAGCCGTCTGAAGCTGACCTCAGACAAGACGGAGGTCCTCATCCTCGGACCCACCCCCTCTCCTGGTGGCCGACCACACTGGGAACAGCACCGACACCCACGGACCACGCACGCAACCTAGGATTCATCCTCGACTCTTCCCTCTCCATATTTAAACAGGTCAACGCCATCTCCTCCTCCTGCTACAATACCCTCCACATGCTTTGCAGGATCTACAAGTGGATCCTAACCGAAACCAGAAGAGCAGTGACCCAAACCCTAGTCAGCAGCAGGCTGGACTACGGCAAAGCACTCTAAGCAGGAATCCTGGCCACCCCCACCTAAGAGACCTGCACTGGCTCCCCGTCAACAAGAGGATCGCCTTCAAGCTCCTCACCCACACACACAAAGCACTCTATAACACCGGACCAGCCTACCTGAACAACAGATTCACCTTCTTCTCCCCCGCCCGCCAGCTCTGATCTGCCAGCCTCGACCTCGCTGCCGTCCCACACATCCTATGAACAACCTCCGGTGGCAGATCCTTCTCCTTCCTTGCCGCCAAGACCTGGAACACCCTACCCAACCATCTGCGGCAGATGGTTGACCTGCTCACTTTCAGGAGGCTCCTCAAGACCTGGCTCTTAGAGCAATAGCAGCACCCCCTCCCCTCAGCACCTTGAGACCCTCACGGGTAATTAGCGCGCTTTACAAGTTCTTGATTGATTGATTGATTGATTGATTAAAAGTATAGTAGGTGTGGAACACTTAGGAAATAGGGCTTTAAAGGAAATTTGACTCTGATGAGTTTGACACTGGCAAAATACTTATAGCTGAGAAGACGTCTTTGAAAACCCTGTGTGAGGTAAAAAGCAGGCTGGAACTCCCCGTCTACATCTTGTTTATGTTTGTCCTAGCTTCTGTAGAATAAGGCTAATGAGTATAATATAGTTAATCCTACTTATTTACCTACTAACTTTGACCTGCATTTATTGCAATCAGTGGGAAGAACACAATGTGTTTGCAGCTTTAAAAGACTTGATATACTGGCCCATTGTTACTCTTTTGCCCATCTTTTTTGACCAAACATAAGAAATATCTTAGAAATGTTATACTTGAGGGTAGAATCCATACTGTAGTGGAAGGCTGCTTGTTTTTATATTAATGTGATAACCTATGAGTTACAGTGCAGGGAACTATAGTAATGCTTGTCTGAAAAATAATGCAAAGTCTGTGATGATTGCTTCATATCATGTTATCATACATTAACTATAATTTACAATGGATATATTGATTTTATGATGATCCTGCAATATAATATTCCTGTACATTGTGCATAATGTGTATATGGCAAATTGTCCAAAAAAACTTAAATGTTAAATATAATACCAAGTATTTGTATTCCATGGATGGATCGGAATATGTTTTAAGTCAGAGCTTATAAAATCTAGGAAATAACATTAGTCTGAACAGCAGAAACACAATAAGTAATACAAAAATATGTATAATGTGTATGAAGACCAAAGATATCAAACAGCAATCCAATTGCCAGAAATGTATTGGAAAATCAGTGGCCCATTGTAGAATGAAAGAGGAAAGAATATTATTTAAATATTTCATTTTGGTTGAAATAGACACAAGCTCGTTTGATTCTTGGAGTTGCGGAGGAGGAGCAAGATGGCGTTGGTGTGATTGGCGCTGTAAGCAGAGCTCCGCTAAGCCTGGTCTCAATACTCACTGAGAGAGAGATGCAGCTTTGAGAGCTGAGTGCTGAGTGCCTCTGATCCCCTGCTGATCTCCTGCGATCGCATTATGTGACCAAGAAAACCGAGAAATCAATACGGCGATCTGATTATCGAGATTGCCGAGTCTTCCCTTACCGAGAGGCTCCGTCCAACTGGAGACCTAGACCAAGGACCAAGAACGAGACCGAGACCCAGGATTGAACTTTGCACAGAGGTTCCCCACGAGAACACTCGTGGCTGATGATTGGAGTGGATCGGAGCTGGGAAAGTCAGTCTACAGACCTACAGACAAACAGACCGCACAAGAGATAGCCGACAGTACCAACCCAGTCCCAGCCCGAGTCAACAGCCGAGCAGCCCATAGCACTCAGCAGCCGAACAGCCGAACAGCCTGCAGCACCGAGCGAGTCGAGCCATCGGGCGATCGAGTAGTCAAGCTTCATGGCGTACCGGACCGGTTTGGGGAAAAAACGCTGAGCAAATGTACCGGGGCGAGCAGATGTACCGGGGCGAGTCAGGTTGAACCATACTGGCTAAACCGTGAGTACGGAAGGTTGCTGAGAGAACGGAAAAAAAAACTGAACTAATCTTAGACCCAGAGAGTCCTTAACTTACAAAACTAAACTTCTGGCCCCCTAATGCTGACATTCTGTACCTGCGTCCATTATCCTTCATTCAATCATACCCCCGCACTTGTATCTGTACCTGTGGAGTTCTTCTTCTTCCCCATTACTGTGTGACTCAGCTCCGTGTTCTCTGCTCAGGCTGCTCCCTTGTTGCTCCCTGGCTCCATCACGGCTTACTCACTGCATCCCACGGCAGCGGGGGATAGCTTCTTCTTCTACTGAGCTGCTGCAACCTGTAACTTGCCAAAAACTGGTTTAATGAATCGCAAGCCCCTGGTGTCGGTGTTTGGTGTTTTTGTTCGTATCGTGTTTTGTTTTAGCCCATCGATTCAACTATTCTCAGCCCTACTGATCCTGTCTCAGCCCTCCAGTTGTTGACGGATGTGATTGATGAACGACTAACCAGCGGATTAATCACTAGATCTGCCGACCTGCTGAACGGTGAGCCTCCCGAGTCTGCTGAGTCTGCAAAGCAATTATACAGGCGACTATATAGGCGGCATCAGCGATATCGGTCACAGGACACAGCCCAATGCAGATCAGACTAACTGTGAATAACCGGGACATTCAGATTAGTACAACCACAGTGTGCTCCGCCCCCGTTGGCTCCTTTGGTGGTCCGAGTCGTTTTGCGGTAACACCTACAAACCCCTTGTCTCTAGTGGAAAATCTCGGCAATTGCAAGAAATTTCCATTCCGGCCCCATTGCGAAACTTCTTTGAGACCAAGGCAACGAAAGCTCATATCAAAAGCCACTGTGAGAGTTGTCTGCACCTACTCCCGGTCCAGCCTTGGTAAGAGCATCGACTTAAGGATACAGCAGAGGCAAATCTCAACAACAAAGAAGCTGATTAGCATGGAAGATGTGGAGCGGTTACGTCCCGAGTCAGTGCCATATGAACCATCCATTAAGAACACGCTGAACACGCTAAATGAGAAAAATGCGTTAGCTGTACCCGGGGCAGAGGGGGCAGGATCCCATCCCGAGGAAGTAACTATCCAGGGCCAGGGGAATGCGACAAACCGGCCTGAGACAAGGGGTTCAAAAAATAAAGAAGAAAAAATTAAGAAAGCTGACAAAGATAAGGAGAAAGAGAGGCAGAGGGAGCGGAGGGATAAAGAGAAGGAGAAGGAGAAGGAGAAGGAGAGGACATAGGATGAAAAAACAAAGGCAAACACAATGACAAAAGCCAGGAGTCAGAGCAGGATATTGAAGAAGAACTAGATAACCTGCAGACATCAGCCAAAATGGATCTACTTGCAAAAAAAGCTAAACGGCTACAGGCCATCCCAAACGTAAAGAGCGCTGCCAAAACAAGTGGTCAGCCAAACGATGACCAACTCCGGATTACATCCATCTTCAATCCAATAACAAAAGATCAACCAGATCAGGGGGGGCCTATTAAAAGTGACACTTTCTCTAGCAAACTGTCGAAAACTTCCGGTAGTCAGAAAAAGCATCAGCTAACTGTAAAGGGGAAAGCCACGAACGGACTACCGACCGCAACTAACGGTTCTACAAATCAACCTAAAGAATCAATAGAAACTACGGACCCTGAGACAAATAGCCCACATGCCCTAACCTCCAATTCCCCATCCGGAAGCTTGACTGATGCAGTGTCGGTAAAAAACTTTAAATACGAGACATTGACTTAAACCCAGGCAGTGTTGCTATATATTCAGACAGGCCAGGATCAGATCTAAATTCAGATTCAGAACAAGAATCTGAGATATATGAGACTGGGATGTCTACATCAAGTGAACGTCATAGATCGGGACACAAGCTGACAAACTCTGAAAGCTTAGGACCATCTGATTCAGATTCCAATACTGATCCTAATCCCAGAAAGGCGAAGGATTCTCAAAAAGATAATATCGCTAAGAGAAAACAAGAAAAAAATAAACAAAGACAGAGGAGACAACAAAAACTTATCGAGGAAGACACCACTGACCAAGGCAGTAATACAGATCAGCTGGATCATCGCCAAGGGAATATATCCTTACAAGCTACCTCATTGACCGATCTTAACTACAAATCACCAAGAGATGCAAACATCACTGACCATCATCTATCCGGCAAAGGAGGGGGTCAACCTGAACCTTCCTTGGGGGATGTACTCAATACTATCATGAAATTTCACGAAGATGTAAAACGTGATAATACTAATCTTCAAGGAGCAATTAACAAAATCGGCCTGACCTGCCTAGAAATATCTGACAGAATGGCTTTGGTGGAGTTACAGACAGATAACCTCGAGAAAGATGTTTCTGTCCTTCAGAAACAAGGCAAAGAACATGAGGGAATTGTGCGAGACTTGATGTCAAAAGTTGAGGACCAAGAAAATAGGGCCCGGAGAAACAACTTGCGTCTTCTGGGAATCCCCGAGGGCGTCGAAGGGAACGACCCTAGGGGCTATATAATATCCCTCCTCAAAGATTCATTTCCTGAACTAAACACTTGGGACTGGGACAAAGAGGTCCAGCGGGCCCATCGATTTCCTCTTTTCCTCAATAAACGATCAGAATCATCGGAGAAATATCCTAGGGCAATGTTGGTCTATTTTGGTAATTTCCTCTTGCGGGAAGCAATTTTTGATCTTGCCCGACCAAACCATAAAAGGGAACATAAAGGGTTTACATTCTTTAGCAGACCCGACTTGGCCCACGCAACGGTAGAGAGAAGGTGGCGCATGCGGAAACTCTTGATCCCGTTTGATCAGTTGGGAGCCACGGTATATCTACAGAACCCTGCAAGACTTAAAATCATCCTCAATGGTGCCACCAGAAGCTTTACCTGCGAAATTCAGGCACAAGCCGACTTAGATGAGATCTCTGCTAGTAGCAGGGATACAGATCAGCCGGGGACAATAAGGACATGGGAAAAGAAAAAAAACCACACACTAAATCGGTTACCCAAAATGTTTGCACACTAGTATCACGCAAGGACTAAAGCTCTAAAAAAAAAAAGTATAGGGTGGGGGGTGACATAGAGAGTACAGTCCGGTAATATGCCTCTGTGTAACTAACTGAAAAAAAAAGTTATTGTATTAAATGTACTCTCCACTCCTTATCAATAGTGGGGCTGGGATGAGGCGGAGCCGATTACCAACCAATCACACGCTGCAAACAACCTGGTTCCCTTTGAACCAGGTCACCATCACTCAGACTCTTCTGGAGTCTGAATACTTTTCTTTGGGGGGAGTAGAGGGTGGGTGGGTGAACACTGAGGGGTGGGAGGGGTGGGGGGGTAGTGAAGTTAAAAAAAATGAAATCAGAGCCAGCGGTAAGATAAGAGCCATTGCCCTTTCTAAACAAATATCTATCCAAGGCACCATGCTAATCAAGGTGGATCGAACAGGATATAAATTGCAGTCCGAACTTAAACAGCAGGGTCAAGTATCAATATCGAAGTCATCTATTACATACTCATGGGGAAATTGACTATTCAAACCTGGAATGTTGGCGGTCTGCTGTCCAGAGATAAACGCCAAAGCCTGGGTGAGATAATTAATCAAAACCCGGTAGACATTATCTGTCTCCAAGAGACTCACCTGCCTTGGGATTAGAGGTCATTGCTCACCATAAGGGGCTATAACCTACTAGTTTATCCTTCACAAACCTTTAACACCCAGGGAGTTGCCATAATAGCTAAAACCTCTCTTGGTCGAGCGACAAGGAAATTAGCGGACCCACAAGGCAGATGGGCAATCGTCACGCTTGCTCTTGGCATTAATGTATGTTCAGTATATGGGGCTAATCAAGATGACCTCAATATCTTTGAAAAACTCGAGTTAGAACTTGCAGACTGGCAGGGGCCTATTATTATGTGTGGGGATCTTAACATCTCACTTGATCAAACAAGCAATAAACACCCACACTTAAAATATACTGGACGTAAGCCACGAGTTTTTAGGGCGATTGGCAGGCTTAAGGATAGCCTGGGCTTGGTTGATATATGGAACACCAAAAATTACCCAGATCCTGGCTATACATATTTTTCCTGTCCTCATTGCAAGCATTTTCGGATTGACTACATGTTTTCAACACCTGACTTAGCCTTACAAGCCACTATCATCAAACTTCCAAAAATCATATCCAATCATAATGCACTAACCCTCACAATTAGTATTTCAACTCTATCAAGAATACACCGGGTTTGGACGTTTGACCGCAAACTCCTTGTCAATAAAGCCTAAATTAATCATATTGTTAGGCGGACCCAGGATTTTTTTTTATATCAATTGCTATAGTGCCTCTAGGAATGTGGTGTGGGATTGTTTCAAAGCCTCACTAAGAGGCGAGACTATGAGCTTTCAAGCTAGGGTACGGAAACAAATGAATAAAGAATATACCCAGAAAGTTCATGAGCTGGCAAGGGCAGAGGAAGAACACATTATACAAATCTCACAAGGAACAGATGGGAAAAATGCCATGTATAAACTGCTAGTGTTAAAATCTGAGCTTAACTCAGGGCTTAGCCAAAAACCTGCTGAGACATACAAAGTACACCAAAAGGAATTTTATGAAAATGGTGAAAGGGCCAGCAAACACTTAGCGTTGTATACCCGCCAGAAAAATGTCTCCAATGCCATTACCACTATTCAAGTGAGAGGGCAGACACTCACACAGACCCCCGATATAATCAATGCATTTCAGCAATATTATCACAATCTGTATCAGGACGACATAACAGCAAACAAGGACGAAACAAACATCTATTTGTACAACCTTCTTAATAACCCGGAATCATTTAGTACTTTAGACAGTGTTACCCGTGAGGATCTTGAAAAAGAAATTACCTATGCGGAAGTTCAACTTGCCTTGTTCTCACTTGCGTCCGGAAAAGCCGCAGGCCCTGACAAAATTCCCCTAGATCTATATAAGATTTTGAGCAAGCATATCGGACACCTGATCCTTGATCTGTTTCTTGGGATCCAATGGAGCGGTAACCCTCCAGCTTCATGGAAAGAGACAAATATTATTGTCTTTCCTAAAAAGGGAAACCCCCAGACGAACTCACATCCTATCGCTCCAATCTCTTTAATCAATTCGGACTCTAAATTATTTGCCAAAGTTATGGCCATTCGGCTTGGTGGGGTCATCGAACGCCTGGTCTCCCTGTGGCAGCATGGCTTCATTCCGGGCAAAGGAACCACCGACCACACCCGTAGGGCTATCGCCCTTTTTGATATCATAGAATAGAATAGAAACCATTTGTAAAGCGCCTGGTTACTCAAATACAGAGTGTCCCCGCGCTGAAAACTGCAATAAGAGCTCAGAGGAAAGAACACAGGAAGATCCAAACAGGGCAAGGGAGGAAATGATGATTAATTGCGAGGGAATAGGAAAGTTTTGAGTTTCCCCCGTAACCTGATTTCGCAGGGTTCCATACGGATCTCGAGAGGAAGCTCGTTCCAGCCCTTGGCAGCCAAGTATCTGAACGAGCAGCCGCCCATCCTGGCTCTGGTAATTTTAGGGATTTTGAACGTCATCATTCCAGAAGATCTCAAATTCCTGGTAGGTCGATGTATTGTGAGTAAGCGATGAAGATAACCTGGGCCAGTGCCGGGGGCAATACGATGGGCAAAACATAGGGATTTAAATTTAATTCGCTCCTTGATGGGGAGCCAGTGGAGTTTGGACAAGGCAGATCTGCCTGAGGCTCTTTGAGGAAGTTTGAGCACAAGACGCGCAGCAGCATTCTGGGCACACTGGAGTTGGTGGAGTCCCTTTTTGCTCAAACCCAGTAGCAGGGCTTTACCATAGTCCAGATGGGGGGTTACAAGGGCATGTACAATGGTCTTCCTGGAATCCATGGGAAGGAGGTCCAGTACTTTCCGAAGAACTTTCAGTACGCTGAAACATCTGGCTGTGGTTTTACTGATATGGGGCTTGTATGAAAGGTTAGAGTCCAGTATGATGCCCAAGTTACGCACCGAGGTCACAGGACTAGGAGGACTGCCTAATTCCGCAGGCCACCACATGTGAGACCATGCGGAAGAGGATTTACCTACCACCAGCAGTTTGGTTTTGTCGCCATTGAGGCGGAGACAGTTGTTATTCATCCAAGCTGCCACGGAAGAGAGACAGTAGGAGAAATTGGTGGCCTCTTCACTGTGGTCGGGCGTAAGTTTAGACATCAATTGGGTGTCATCAGCGTAGCTGACAATGCCCACCCCATAAGTCTCAACTATGCGAGCCAGGGGTTCCATGTAGATATTAAACAAGGTGGGGCTCAGACTCGAGCCCTGAGGAACCCCATGGCTCGCCTGTCTGAGAGAGGACCTAAATGGGGGGCAGTGCAGCTGAAAGTTCCTGTTCACCAGGAAGGACTCCATCCACGCAAGGGCTGGCCCCTTTACTCCCATACCAGATAGCCGAGACAGCAGCGTTGAGTGCAGCACGGTGTCAAAGGCTGCACTTAGGTCTAAAAGTACCAACGCTGCTGTCTCTCCCTCATCAACTATGTGGCTAAGACTCTCGGTGGAAAAAAGTAGGGCTGACTCAGTAGAGTATCCAGCTCTAAAACCTGATTGAGTGGAATGCCGGAGAGAGTGTTCTTCCAGATAACTCATGAGCTGCCTTTTCACTACTTTCTCTACAATCTTAGCACAAACAGGGAGGAGTGAGATGGGGCGGAGATTCTGGAATTGGGAGATGTGGATGTTGGCCTTCTTTTTAAGGGGGATTACTTGGGCGGTTTTCCAAGCATCTAATACCTTGCATTCTTTAAAGGAGAGCGATACAATAAGACTAATGTGGTCAATTATTGTAGTCTCCATGACTCCTCTACAGCGGGTAGGCGGGCAGACATCGCTGGGAGAGCCAGATTTTATGCTGTTTGCGATGCTGAGTAACTCTTGTTTGTCAGGAGTAGTAAACCACGCAAGGTAAGAGGTCCCCGTGTTTCTGTTGTTATTGTCTTCTGCGAGTTTACTAGAACTGGCCTCATCCTTAGTGAAGGTAGCATGAATTTTATCGATTTTATTTACAAAGAAATCTGCAATGGAGTCACATAGTTCTTTCGAAGGAGTATCTTGAGCCTCCAATCTGGTTGGAATCGTGAGTTCTTTATAAATAGAAAACAATTCTTTAGTGGGGTTGTCCGCTAAATCAATTCTATTTTTGAGATGGCAGCTTTTTTCCGATCTCATTAGTTTATGGTATTTGTTTAGTTCGCTCTTATATCGTAGTTTATCCTTTAGATTGTAGTGTTTTCTCCAGTTAAGCTCTAGGGTTTTACACCTGGCTTTGGCAGATTTTAATTTTCCCGAAAACCAGGGGGCGGTTTTGGATTGCCTGGCCGGGGGCTTGGAGGTCCAAGGAGCTATCTCATCCACAGCATTGGACAGCCAATTTTCATAGTTTTTCCAAGCCATGGCTGCAACGGGGGGCCGGATGTCGATGATTCTTCTTGATGCCGAAAAGGCCTTTCATCGTGTCTCTTGGACCTTCCTCTGGACAGTCCTGGAACTAAATAATTTCGGCTCTAAATTTATTAAATCCATTAAAGCTATGTATAGCTGCCCAACGGCAAAATTACAGATTATGGGCTCAGAATCAGCCATGATTAACATATCAAGAGGTACAAGGCAAGGATGCCCATGCTCACCAATTTTATTTGCCCTATACATAAATCCCCTTATCTTAAAACTCCTGGAAAATCAAATTATTACACCTGTTATAACTGGTCAATATGAAACCAAGGTTTTGGCATATGCCAATGACATTGCCATATGCACACCTGATCCCATAGAATCAATGACAGAAATAGAAAATTTAACAAGTACATATGGACATTACTCGGGATATTCCTTAAATAAAAGCAAGACAATCTTGCTCTGTACAGATAATACGGTGTGTACAGACTATAGGAGAGCTAATATAGCTACATACCTGGGCGTTAGCATATGTCCCGATGTTAAACTTATTCCAAGAATTAACTACGAGCCATTATTGAACCATATCAAGAAAGATTTGGACCGTGTAAACAACTTACAATTTTCAATTATTGGCAGGGGTAATTTCCTAAAAATGAATGTCCTCCCAAGAGCACTATACCTCTTTCGAGCGATTCCACTGACTCTCGAAGAGAATATTTTTAAAACTCTTGAATCTTCCATGTCAAAGTTCATGTGGCAGCAGGGCAAAATTAGTAGGTCCCTCAAACTTCTTTCACTCTCTCCAAATAGGGGAGGATTAGCGATCCCAAATATGCTATTCTACTTTTGGGCCTCATTTCTTCAACAAATGAGTCCGCTCCTATACTCTATCCCCCCTCAGATGACATCGAAGTTATAATGATTCCGTCAATCTACGAGCTAGCACTAGGGCAGAGAGCTAAGGGTCTTTTTTTGAGGCAAGTGGAAACAAACTATTATAAAAAGACTAAATTTAAAACTATCTCCAATGCCGGGCGAATATGGACTAAAATGACAAAATATATGCAGATACCAACAATAAATAGATATACCCCTCTTTGGAACTGTAATCTATTTTCGGATCTTGGGTTTGATGTCATATCAAAAAAATGGGAATTAATAGGAATTAATACTATTGGGGGCTTTTTGGCGAAAAACGACGAAACTACCTTTATAGATCTACAGACAAAATATGTCTAACGCCGACTACATTAAATTTGTCCAAGTATATACCATACTTAGATCTAAAGCACCCTGTCTCTTCACGGGAACAATTGATATCATCGAGCTTATAACCAGAAAAACAACCCGAATCGGCTCAATTTACGGCTGTCTTATGGCAAAACTCCAAGAGGATTTAGAAAAAACTGAAGTTACCTGGGCAGACAAACTCTCAAATCCTAATATTGATATTGATCGAACCCTTGAACTAACGGACTGTCTTCTCTTGTCATCCAGCCTTAAAGCTCAGATGTATAAAACTATCTTCAATCTCTACTACACTCCGGCAACGCTATTTGCCTGGGGTCTGAGAGAGAACGACCATTGTCCTAGATGCCTACTCGGCCCAGCAACACTAATCCACATGTTTAGCGAATGTAGAGAACTAACTCTTGTTAAAAGAATGATATCCGATTTCTGGGATGAGGTGTTCGGATACAAAGTTCCCGTCTCTTCTACATTATATGTGCTCGGATACGATAATTCACTTAATTTAAAACCAAACGAGGAAGCACTCCTATTTATCTGTACCGCAGTCTTTAGAATTATATTGGCCGCAAGGTGGAAAGACAAAGATCCTCCAAGCTTTCAAATGTGGCTCGCACGCCTACTTGCGATCTTCAATCTCGAGAATGCTATTTATGCCACTAGAGGTCCCAAAGCGGCTAAGCGTGGAGAGGCGATATGGCCACCTCTAATAAAGTGGAAGAATGGGGTTTAAGCATATATACATTTTAATTGCTTACTGTTATGGCCTTTCTTTCAATGTGTACTCTGTGTTTTATATATATATATTTTTCTTTCTTTTTCTCTTTTATCACCTGATTATCTCACAATTTGAAATTGTACTCTGTATTAAGACTGCTTTTTTGTTCTCTTTTCTTTTTTTTCTGGCTCTGAAATTTTTTTTTTTTTTAAAAAAGAAATAAACACATGCAACAGGCTACAGTAGAAGAACCCCAATATTCTCCCCTAGAATAGTATCCATCCTTTTAGATAGAAAAAAACAGATAATAAAGGGTCAAAAACAGCTGGGAACCTGCTAGGAGAGTTGTTTCATGAAATATTTTCAAAAGTATTTTGGGAAATCTAAATGCAATGCTGCAAAAACAGGCTATTCTTCAGCATTCTGAGAACAAGCTAATTAGCCATGTAGGGCTAGTTAGTAAATAATATGCAGTACTTGAAAAATAAACAGAATTGATGCTGACTAAAGTTGGAAATAGGGCACTTGGTTTTATGGTATTTCCATTTTTAACAATTCTGTATGTATTTAGCAATATTTACTTTTTTCTAATTTTATCTGTTAATCCATATTACTTTGTACATTAATTTACCCAATAAATATATACTCACAGTTGAATGTCTGGCTTAATGCTAGCCATGAAGCCATTCACTCCAATGAAAATATGCACATTTTAGAGTAATCTTTGTGCACATCCACAGCTGTTTATTTCTCAGTATGAAATGATCCACTCTTTGTTTTATTTCCTTGCCTGGCAGCCTTTAAAATCAGTCAAAAATGATATATTTTCCATTTGTAGCTATATTTAAAGATAAACGCAGGCAGAAAAATTATTATTTCCCCATAAAAACCGGTAAAAGTCCTATACTATGACCCTAATTATGAGTTTTCCGGTCTAATGGACTACCAAACCCATGGTCGTGGTGAAGGGCGCACCGGCACTCCGACCTTCGTACTCCGAGATGGGCGTCAAATAGCCATGGGACCGCTGCTGGCGCCAGGGATCCACAATTCCTGGTGGTCTTGCAGTGGTTTGAGGCCCACAATATCCTGGAGGTGCCTCTGCGGTACTGCCAAGCCTATTACAAGTTGCCTCACCACCACAGTTTTCATGGTGGAGATCCTGCCATGAAATGTGGGGTGGTGAGAACACTAAGGGGGCCCTAGAGGGCTCCCTGTTGCCTCACAGCCAGGGGAGGCATGCAGGGCGGCAACTGTTCAGCCCACTTGTCTGCATGTACCCCCCCTTCCTGCGCGGCATGGATTTCACAGTCCATGCTGTGCAGGAACCCGCTTTGTCGGTCCCAAGGTAATGCCTTGCTATTGCTCACATAGGAGCTTTAGCATTGCACCATCATAGGACTGCCAAAGCAGGACCGCCCAACCTGGTTTCCAGTTGGAATCTTGACGGGCGATCTCAGCATGGGACGTGCGGTATCTCCGCACGTCCCATGCTGAGATCGCTGCCGGGACGCAAAACTCATGATCAGGCCTAATGTGTTTCCTATCTCCCCATTTCCTTCTTTACTCAGATCTTAAGAGTACTTCAGCTGTGATTGAAAGGGGTTATCTTGAAGTTAAAGTTTAGTCACGAAAGACCAACATGATTTCATTTCAAAGTGCAATGGTCAAAGAAAATGTTACAATTCTTTATATAACTTTAATATTATCTTACTAGCATGCATACATTTTGAAAAGCCATGGACAAATGTCTAATGAGTTAAAATGCACATATAGCTTTAAATCAAAATGTTATGGTTTTTGTATAAATATTGCCATCAAACATGCTACAGAAAGTTAGAAAGAAAGAACTAGTGCCTTATTGTGAAGTATGTAGCCCACTATTAGACAAGCAGGGGAAGATACAGTTAGCTCAGTAGACTCCTACTGCCACCTCCTGTCCTATTGGAAATTCCCTATCTATCTTACTGAGCAGTTTTGGCAAATATATAGTGGGATGAAAGTATAAATATTGCACAACAAGGTATATATTGAATAAATTAACAACAGGAACATTGTAGGAACCTGGGTTTCTGTTGCAGTAACCCCCCCCCCACACTTTTTGCCAGACTTCTGATGCACTTTGACTTGATGTCCCCAGGGTCCTTGCCAAGAAGGTTCCCAAGGCCTGTGTTCTTTCCCAAAACTGTACCTTTTTCCTCTAATTGGCACCTCTCTGGCCACATGTCACTCCCTTATAAAAGGTACCATGGGTACCAAGGGCACTGTGGCCACTGAAGGACTCTTAAGGGCTGCAGCACTTATTGTGCCATACTTAGAAACCCTGTGCCTTTACACACACACAATGCCATTGCAGGCTGCGTATTTTGGTGCAGAACAAAGTGAAGAGTCGACGTGGCACACATCCCTGTGTGTCATGCCTACAACCCACTGCCCTGGCATAGGTAAGCCACCCTTCTAGCTGTGTGCACTATATCAGTGAGGAGGGTACAGGTGCATGAGCCATGTACCCCTACAGTGTCTAACCAATTCCTAGACATTGTAAGTACAGTAATGCCATTAAGAGTATATGGTGCTGGGAGATTGTCATAACGAACTCCACAGCCCCATAATGGCTTTACTGAAAACTGAGAAGTTTGGTATCAAACTTCTCAGCACCTTAAACCCACACTGATGCCAGTGTGGTATTTAATGACAAATGCACTCAGAGGGCATCTTAGAGATGCCCCCTGAAAAACAACCAGCCTCTGATGGGTTCCCTGACTGGTACACACCAATCTGCCACCAGGAGGCATGTTTCTGGAACTCTCGGGTGGGATCCTTCACTCACTGAGCCCAGAAACAAAGCCTTTTCCTGGGTGGAGGTGTTCACACCTCCCCCATGCCAGGAAGAGCCATCTGTGTCAGAGGAGCTTCAAAGGCCTTGCCAACTTTGTAATGCGGCCCCCGGCCTCTCCTGCTTTCAGGAGAAGGCCCCTTCCTGTCACCTCTCCTTTTCGGTGGGAAGACAGGTGGGATAAATGAGCACAGCCCAGATTGTGTGCCTATCTCTGCCAACCCCACCCCACAAGTGGGGGAGGTGAGGTGAAGCCCACTCTTCAGTGCCCACCATGTTGCAGAGGGCTGGCACTCTCCAATCAGGATTTGGGATTGTGCCCACTCCCCCATGTAGGGTGAGCAAACAAAGGGTGTAGTTACCCAAAGGTCAGTAACCCATTGGTTACTGACCTCGAGACCCCTAAAACGCTCCCTAAATACAGTATTTAGGGGGCAGCCCTGAACCAAGAAGTCAGATTCCCCCAAAATACGAAGAAGAAGGATGAAAGAAGATGCAGCAGAGGAGACTGCAGAGAAGAACTGACTTGGCCCCAGCCCTACCAGCCAGTCTGCAGCTTCCAGAGATCCTGCACCAAAAGAAACCTTGTCCTGCAGTCAGTGACCTTCAGAACACCTGGGAGGACTGACTGTCTACAACAAAGACTGGATATCCTGTGATCAGCAGCTCTGTTCAAAAGAATCTCCAAAGCAAGACTTGGAGCTTGCTGAAGACAAAGGAACCAGTCGCATGGAAACACCACTGCACCCCTTCGCCTATAGACCAAGTCTGAGTGGCCCACCAGTCCCAACGAGGTCCCACTACACGCCCGAGTCCACCAACGGTTGGCCCTCCAGGACTCCCTGATGTCACCTGCAGCCTCTGCATAGAGACCCCACCAACCACGAGTGACCCGGTAAGGTGAAAGCCAACCTCAAAAGACACCCCTGCATCCAGTCGCCCTGTGCCCTGGAGAAATGAACCCAAGGTGCACCTATGCCTCTGAGCCATCCCACTTACCTGCCCAGCTGTTGGCTGCTCCCGGACATCTTCCTGGACCGAGCCTGCAGCTTAAAACCAAAACCGAGAATCCCCATTGAAAACAACAGGGCACCCGATGCCAAAACCACACCCTGCGCCGCTGCGGGTGTACTTTGGGTGTTAACGTGGATCCCCCTTTGCTCCGAGCTTAACACCAGGAGCTTTGCTCCCACAACCTTTTGGCATGCTCGTGAGCAGCCACCAACCGGAGGCCCCCTAACTCCCATTGGATAGCATTGGGCCTCAGCATTATGGACCCAGCCAACCAAGTGCTGCTGAGGGTGCTTCAAAAGTGCATCCCTGAAACTGGGGAAAACCTGGTTCTAACATCAGAATACCAACTCCCACAAACTTGTACTTACCTGCAAACCGATAACTTAATTTCCCTCCATAGGAATATAAAAACTGTTTTCCCTTGAAAAAAATCCTAACTGTGGAATTGGTTTTGTATTGACCTTTGAAAAATTGCAAAGAACTAAAAATTGCTTACTTACCTTTTTTCTAGTAAATGTCCCTGTGTGATATCTAGGTATATAACACTGAGTAGGAAAAGTAATCCAGAAAGTAGTCTGTACAATAACTAAAAGTAATCTAACAGTAATTTTAACTGTATTGAAAGCATTTACAAAACTGTAACAAAGGCATTTACATTCAGCTTGCTTGTATTATTCAACCCGCCTTGAAAATTATCCTGTACACTTGCCTGTGCCAGGCTTGCTTGATTCTAGGAAATAAATACAACTACATAATATTTTTATACAAATCAAATTGGTCTGAGTTCTGTCTTTGAGTGTGTGGCATTATCTACTGATTAAGTGTGTACAATAAATGCTTAACACTAACCTCTGATAAAGCCTTACTGCTCGCTCACACTACTACAAATAGAGGGTAAGGTGATATTTACTTTTCCCTCTGACTACCTTTCGGGTTCCACTGGACTCTGTGCACAATACACCTTATTTTGTATAGTATATACATAGCCAGCCTCCTACAAACATAAATGAGGAATTATAAGGATTGTATTTGTAATGAATTAGAAAAGTAACATTTATCACAAATGCAGTATTTGCAATTGAAATAAATGTACAGAGCTCAATAAAATAAGGAACCACTCTATTTAAAAACAATTCCAGTTGCTAACTTCCACCACTGTCGGTGATGTGGAGAGGAATTTAAATCATATGATGGGGAATTATTTCAGCTATATCTACTCTGGAGCAAAGCACATCAAAATTGGCAACTGTATTCTATCTAAATGTTAAATGAAAACACAAGTTGGAATAGCTAGGAATGTATAGGTAAATCAAAGAAATCTGTGAGATTGCATAAGAATTTGCACCATGGCTGCAGTCTCTGGAAAAGCATAACGCATCTATGTCTAACAATGAATAAAGCACAGTTTGGGGTATTTTGAGAAGAACTAAAAATTGTATGGATTACGTAATGATGGTTAATCAGCATGAAAAGAAACAAAGAAAAACACAGGTGTAGGTGTTCCTCTTGCAGAATTAATTAAAGTAAAGTAACTATCTTTTAACCACCTCCTTAAACACATTCATTAACAAAGTTAAAATATGTGATCAAATTTAATCACTCAACAATTAAAGCTCGGCTCATCGCGGCATTAAATATACGTGCTAAAACTTAGCATTGGTAAACCCTATGTGTATGGATTGAAAATGCAGGTGTCACTCACATTAGTAGCTATCTGGGTAAAAATCAATCAGAAATAATTTGAGAATTCAAGACACAAAAAGCCCTAACATCATGATAAATCATTTGTCCTTTTCTAGTGCTGCAAAAACTGGCACTACTCAATTCATTTGCAAAAAAAACAATTAATGGACAGAATGCAGAACAATGTCATACATTCACCCCAGTACAGAGATCTGGGCCTAAATCCATTGGTTTTTTTGCTCACCATGCCATTCCAGTTTGGACCTAACCATATGCAAATCAGTCTTGACCCTGCACCCAATGGGAACAGTCCAGCCCGAACTGACAGGCCAGGTCCTCCCTGGACTGAAAACAAGCATCCTAGGATCAGTTTAGGGCTTTCAGCCCTCATCAGCCAGGATAGCTTGACTCCAGTGTCATGGAGAGCACGAGACCCACGTCTAGGCATACCCATCCCACTCGGGGTGACAAATGTAAAAAAGAACAATTGAGGGACAGAATGCAGAACAATGTCATACATTTCGGATGCTTGTTTCCGGTCCAGGGAGGACCTGGTCTGGCAGTTCGGTCTGGACTGTTCCCATGGGGCACAGGGTCAAGACTGATTTGCATATGGCTGGGTCCAAACTGGGGTGGCGTAGTGGGCAAAAGAAGGATGGATTTAACCCAGCTCTTTTGACTGGGAGAGAATGTTTGCATTGTCAGCATTCCGTCCATCATTTGTTTGCTGTAACAAATTACTCAATTAATTGGCATTCATAATATTGAAAGTGAAAAGATGAAATGCTAAATCAATCTTTCAAAGAGCCAAACTTGTAACCTACATTTTTCAAGAGTAAGAAATTAAGTCACTGAACTACCTAATCATGCTTTGCTGACCTGTTTCACCTGCTGTTATCTTGTCATGCAGTGAGTTAAATCAGGCAAGCCATTAGATGGTAACGAAGCAGATATTCCCCTGCCAACATCAAAGATGTGTAAACATTATTGGGAAGTAGTACTGTAAATTGCTGGACACTGCTTAGCTAGGCGTGTGGTTATTTTGCAGTGTAAGGTTGTTCGCATGCTGTTCTGGATAACACAACGCAATACCAATGTCACTGTATTTATTGTGTGCCTCATTCCTTCCCACCCCATTATTTTGTGCAATATCTCTCCACTAGTGTGCATTTCTCTAATTCCTTAGCCCCTACCTCTCTTCTCTACTTCAAACTTTCTTTTCTATGGATTTCCTTTCCTCCCACTCTCTCTCTCCTCATTTCCCTTTCTGTCTCGAACTCTCTCCCAATATTTGCCTATACATTTTACATTGGGGCCTCATTTTATTTTTACACTTTCTTTCCCCTTGACTTGTCCCTCTCTTCGACTGACTCTTTCTCTGTTTCTTTTTTCTGTCTCTTTCTCTGTATTTATCTTTTCTGTCCATCCTCTTTGCTTCTCTGTTGCTCTCCCTATCCTCCATATATGTATGTTTCTCTCATTATTCCATTCTCTTTGTCTCCCTCGTTCTCTGTCTCTTTATTTGTTTACCATCCGTCCCCTCTGCGTGTTTCCTTCTTTGACCTCTTGGCTATTTCTCCTCTGTGTCTCTTTCTCTTTGCTTAATAGACCCTACTTTTTGATTGTTTATGTGCTTAATTGTTCCTCTTTTATGGCCCATTTCTCTGTTTCTCTTACCCTATCTTATTCTAGCTTGCTGTGTCTGTCCTCATTTGTTGAATATCAGTAGACTATTGTTACTCTATTACTCTTTATCTTTCCATTCCTCCACCTAAAGCACAGTTTTTCTCTGGCACAGTTTGTCCCCTATACTGCCCTCCAATCTAGCAAATTTCCACTTGTTTTTCCTACCTCTATGTCTTTGATGCTCCCTCTTTTTAACAATCCATAACTCCTGGATAGCTCGCCGTATTAATGATCGGCCCTTCATTCTTGCAGTCTATCTCTGCTTTTAAATATCTGTATTTCTGTCTCCGGCTCTCTCTCCGCCCTTGCAGTGTCTCTCTCTCTTTCGTGCACCCTTGGGTATCTATTCCTTTCGTGCTCCTTGAATATCTATCTATCTATCTATCTATCTATCTATCTATCTATCTATCTATCTAACTATCTATCTATCTATCTATCTATCTATCTATCTATCTATCTATCTATCTATCTATCTATCTATCTATCTATCTATCTTTCTGTCTGTCTATCTATTTCACACACATTACCAGTGGAGTAAATGTACCTCGTGAAGTGATTGCGCCTGATGGAAGTGATTGTACCTAATGGAGGGACTATAACTGGTGGAGTACCTGTACCTGATTGAATGACGGTACACAGAATCATACTAAATTACGACCACAAAGCCCAGTCACCCCTTCATTAGCATTTTCCCGCCCCAGAAACCTCATGGAAACTGTAGATAATAGAGCTAGAATTTAGCAATGGATTGTAATGTAAAAGATGACTAGGGAAAGGCAATCGCACTAAGAAACACTGAGTAAGGATGGAAGTACAGAGGAGGTGCTGGAGAGGTAAATATGAACAAAAAGATAGGGCATTAAATATATGACATTACAGGGTAGATGATGTAGGTCTCAAGGCTATCTAACATATCAGTTCCAGCTGATTTACCCGCATATTTATCTCAAGTGTGGCGCTTGAGAAGATTTGCACCTAATTATCTCCTCGCTGGTGGAGCATGATGATAGCAACACCAGAAACTTAAAGTCCCTATTATTTGATGTGGGGTGAACAGAAATGCACAACTAACAAACATCAGCATAGACAATCAGTATGGCTTCTTTACAATTGTAATGTGATCGTACATGCAAACGCAGGTATATGCAGCTGCTAAGTGCATGTGTTAGCACATTAAAACGAGTGGTATGTATTTACATTCCACAAACATTAATTCAAAGTAGAAACATTTAGTATATGTTCCCCCTGCCCCAAACTCTTCCTGACAGGCCAATAACACATCCCAGTGGGAGATTCCTCACTGCACACTCACACTCAACCATCTATGCACCATACCTGCCCACACCAACCCCAGCTATCCACCCGAGGGGCCTCGTGGAGCCCCTGTCAAGCAATATGGGGGTCCACCAGGAGTTAAAGGCTAGGACACAAGCAGAAGAGGAGAAACCATGGACCTAGCAGCAGCAGGCAACTCCTGCCCAGGATGCCACTGATAAGGGGTGTTGGGGAAAGGATACAAAGAAATGTGAATGTAGAACTTTGTATATAAAGCAGGATACGGTTTCGGGGACTGGGGTTTGGAGAAAATTGATTTGGGGAGGGTCATCGGTATCAGGGGGATGGTCAGGGATTGAAAGGGATCCTGTTACTGGTTTCAACAAACAGACAGGTGATAATTGAAAACAAAGGAACATCTTCATTTTCAGTCTCTCAGAGACAGCACCTCGGGCCCCAACTTTGTACTGGTCCCACCCCTGCCCAAGGAGAAGAGAGCCGGGAAATGTCAGCACAGGTTTACGCTCAGATGCTTTTCCTGGACAATTGTCAAATCTGGGACTCTTTACCTAGTTAGGCAAGGACATTTGTGTATCCAATATCGTTATATTCCCAGTAAATATTGTTTGCTTTGCATACTAACTCAAAAGTCTCCTCCTACTATATTCCTAAAACCTTGTGGAGAAGTATGGCTCAATGGTTAGAGCTGTAGACCTTGATGCAGAGGTCTGACCTGGGACCAGGGTTCAATTCCTGCCTCTGCGGGTCTTGGTCTCAATTTCCACTGACCTTGTAATTCTCGCCTTGGTGCTTATTCTAATCATGGGTCCCACTGTGCAACTCTGGGCAATAGCCCCAACAGCACTGGAATGCCTGGCTTCACTTTCGGGGTCCCCAGGAGTGGGCATTTCACAGGGAAGAGCCAGGAAGGGTTCCACAGCCGTATGCGTACAGCACCAAGACACCTGTGGGCATACTAAAAAGTACAAATTCATTTCATTGAAAAACCGAGCTTCTCTTAAAACTTTTGATCTTTCCCTCTCCTTTATTTCAAAAGACCCTCTCCTTGCCTTTCACCCTGTGCATATGCTCCTCTATCTAGTTATGGCCTACTCTCTGTTTAGAATGTGTGTCTATATGATTCTCTGTTTTTGCTTTTTAGCATATTGCCCATTTCTCGTTTCACAGGTCACATCCTCTGCTTCTTGGACACCACATCCCTGCAACCTATCGACGCCTGCTATTCATGTAGCCTACCTAGTCAACCCACCAACCATATTTACACTCAAATACCCCAACTATTGATCAAACCTAATTCCTGTTAATATAAATTACCACAAAAAAGCTGAAGTAAATGCATAGAAGTTTAATTGAGAGCACAAGAATAATATCTATATCCCAAAAAATAAGTAGACACTTAGTCACCGACTAACCATGGGGTTCAGATCAGTGCCGTAATATGGTAGTGAATTAGAAAGAATTGCCTATGCCTCAAAACTAGTTAAGGTACACACTAGTTTAGGTACAAGTAAACCACAATTTATTAGTTTACTCAAAACAGTTGATGTTTTCAATTTGTATTTAGTTTACAAACACAAAGGAGAAATTCAAAATATGCAGAACTAAGATCGCTATCAACTTCATGTCTTAGCCATATGCAGTTTCACAAACATTTAATGAAAAACAAACAGTGAACAAAACATGTATTTGACATTAACCAAAAAATGACTTCTTAACAACACAACAAATATCACCGTCAATAAATTCAAACAGATGGACATAAACAACCTTATACATTTATGAATGAAGGCAAACTTTTTACAGACATTTACTGAAACACGGGGAGAACGAAGAAGAACAAATTGTTTTCAAAAAATAGTTCAACTCCCACAGCCTGAGCAAGATATAATCAATAGAATATCAGGAATATAGCCCATTTCTGCGTCAATAATAATGGCCAACTGGCCAAGAAACAAGGGGGGTGCCGACGCGTTTCGAAACCTGATTAAGGATTTGCAGGATTCTCTTCAGGGCAGTGTGAATCTAGTCCATGGGAACTGTTTAAAATAAAGAACAAAGCAAAATATTTGTTAAAAAAGGGGGGTCCTCTAGCCACTACTCTTAGGCCGACTCGAGTGCCAGAATAAAACATACCTTATGTTTATCCTGCCCACGGTCAGTCCTGTTTATGAAGAAATGTCGTCTAGGCTTTGTGGTCTGCAATGCAACAGAGTAATGGGTATATTGAGTCCTGTGTCAGAACACGAAAAAGCCTAGCCAAGGCATGCGTGTCAAACTGCTGTAAGTTTACCTGTGTTAACTTTTGAGGTCCTTACGGTTCTGTGCGATATCTTAGCCCACTGGGGGTTATATCCATACTATCTGCAACAAGTAGACAGAGCGCGTGTAAGTCACTTGCTTGCTTGCCGACAAACTAATGCATCAAAGGTGGAATAAAACGTGACTAAGTTCACTTACTTGGACATCGGTCCGCAAAGACCGCAGTTGGGGTTCTAATTCTGCAATCGTTTTTATCCAACACAGTGACCCGTTTCGTGAATCTGTGGGGTTTAAGCAGAGGGACGTATGAACGTATTAAGGCGCTATTTTTCAGAGCTTAAGAGCAACAGAGTTCACAGACCCCATTGTTTATGGTTTCCCTGCTTACCGCAATTATTCGGGAACTCCGCTCAGTGTACTCGCTACAGAACAGCAAACAGAGGGATGTGGATGTCCCTGGGAAACGCCGGTTTGGAGATCCCGGACCATGTGGTTCGTGGCGGACCAATCAGACAAGCAGCCGAATTGTGGTGCTCTATGGGACATGTAGTTTAAGAAAGACCGCTCCAGTCTTTTAAAAAGAGAATTGCAAATGCATTCAGGGGCATGTAGTCTCTAATCAGGGAAAGGTAGTTATGCCCTATTTATTTCACTGAGACTATTAAGGCCTTTGTTAACACTGTCAAACTTGAGGATTAAATAGGCTTCCTTACGCAACAACATCGCGTCTACGTCTTGGCAGCGTTTGGGATCAATCCATACTAGTGTGGTCCATTTGAAGTCATTCTCAGTGTGGCCATTGCTGATAAAATGTTCCACCATGGGAGCAGTCAAAACTTTTCTCTTCAGATGGGATCGATGTTGGGTAATCCGCACATTGATGGGCTGGTTAGTTTTACCTATATATACTCTGTTACACGGGCACACCACCGCATAGACGACATTGCGAGTTTTGCAATTCGTGAAGCAATCATGCTTCCATCTGATACCATTGTTCACGAATGTGTCGCCTTCTAGCGTATTGGAACATGACACACAGTTGCCACATTTGTGGTGCCCACAAATTGGTTTGAGCTTCCACTTTTGCAACAAGGTCACTTTTGGGTGCTGTGATGTGACTGTCCGCTTTGATTAGATGTTGACCTATGCTTCTATTTTTACGCATAGCGAAGATGGGTTTAGAGAGAGGATGATCCAAAGTCTCCAGTAAATGCCAATTATTTCGAATTATATTCTTGAATTGGTTTGTATGTTGGCCAAATGTTGTAACGCAAACCAATTGTTCCAAATCTTTTCTTTCCTTCTTTTCGAATAATGTATCTCTAGGAGTGAATTTGGCTCTGTTTTTAGAATGTTTCAACAGTTTTTTTGGGTATCCTCTCTCTGCCATCTCACTGCAGAATCTCGTGGCATGGCAGTCAAAATCACATAAATTGGTGCAATTTCGCCTGATCCTCAACAGTTGCCCATAGGGCAAGTTGTTTTTTAATGATTGAGGATGTGAACTGGTGTAATGCAAAATTGTATTACGATCAGTTGCCTTTTTATGCAAGGAGGTAATCAACTTAGCCTCACTAGTGCCTACGGTAACGTCCAGGAATGTCATTTCTTTGGGGCTGGAATTTAAAGTGAATTGAATATCTGGGTGCCTAGAGTTCAACCACAGATGGAAGTGCTCGAGATCCGCCCGGCTCCCCTGCCACAGGAGCCAGACGTCATCGATATATCTCAGCCATTGAGTTATATGGCCTGAGAAAGGGTTGTCATTCAAGACAAATCTCTCCTCATATTGTGCCATATAAAGCACTGCCAGCTCCGGTGCATAGGGACAACCCATGGCTGTCCCTTTGATTTGAACAAAAAAATCACTCTCAAACTTGAAATAATTACTGCGAAGAGTGATCTCCGCTAGTGCCACAATGAAGTTAGTCGGCACCCGATGGGGTCTGGCTCTTTGCTCTAAATAAAGTTCAATGACCTCAAGAGCCTCATCCTGCGGTATCTGTGTGTAGAGTACAATTTTGCATTACACCAGTTCACATCCTCAATCATTAAAAAACAACTTGCCCTACGGGCAACTGTTGAGGATCAGGCGAAATTGCACCAATTTATGTGATTTTGACTGCCATGCCACGAGATTCTGCAGTGAGATGGCAGAGAGAGGATACCCAAAAAAACTGTTGAAACATTCTAAAAACAGAGCCAAATTCACTCCTAGAGATACATTATTCGAAAAGAAGGAAAGAAAAGATTTGGAACAATTGGTTTGCGTTACAACATTTGGCCAACATACAAACCAATTCAAGAATATAATTCGAAATAATTGGCATTTACTGGAGACTTTGGATCATCCTCTCTCTAAACCCATCTTCGCTATGCGTAAAAATAGAAGCATAGGTCAACATCTAATCAAAGCGGACAGTCACATCACAGCACCCAAAAGTGACCTTGTTGCACAGTGGAAGCTCAAACCAATTTGTGGGCACCACAAATGTGGCAACTGTGTGTCATGTTCCAATACGCTAGAAGGCGACACATTCGTGAACAATGGTATCAGATGGAAGCATGATTGCTTCACGAATTGCAAAACTCGCAATGTCGTCTATGCGGTGGTGTGCCCGTGTAACAGAGTATATATAGGTAAAACTAACCAGCCCATCAATGTGCGGATTACCCAACATCGATCCCGTCTGAAGAGAAAAGTTTTGACTGCTCCCATGGTGGAACATTTTATCAGCAATGGCCACACTGAGAATGACTTCAAATGGACCACACTAGTATGGATTGATCCCAAACGCTGCCAAGACGTAGACGCGATGTTGTTGCGTAAGGAAGCGTATTTAATCCTCAAGTTTGACAGTGTTAACCAAGGCCTTAATAGTCTCAGTGAAATAAATAGGGCATAACTACCTTTCCCTGATTAGAGACTACATGCCCCAGAATGCATTTGCAATTCTCTTTTTAAAAGACTGGAGCGGTCTTTCTTAAACTACATGTCCCATAGAGCACCACAATTCGGCTGCTTGTCTGATTGGTCCGCCACGAACCACATGGTCCGGGATCTCCAAACCGGCGTTTCCCAGGGACATCCACATCCCTCTGTTTGCTGTTCTGTAGCGAGTACACTGAGCGGAGTTCCCGAATAATTGCGGTAAGCAGGGAAACCATAAACAATGGGGTCTGTGAACTCTGTTGCTCTTAAGCTCTGAAAAATAGCGCCTTAATACGTTCATACGTCCCTCTGCTTAAACCCCACAGATTCACGAAACGGGTCACTGTGTTGGATAAAAACGATTGCAGAATTAGAACCCCAACTGCGGTCTTTGCGGACCGATGTCCAAGTAAGTGAACTTAGTCACGTTTTATTCCACCTTTGATGCATTAGTGTGTCGGCAAGCAAGCAAGTGACTTACACGCGCTCTGTCTACTTGTTGCAGATAGTATGGATATAACCCCCAGTGGGCTAAGATATCGCACAGAACCGTAAGGACCTCAAAAGTTAACACAGGTAAACTTACAGCAGTTTGACACGCATGCCTTGGCTAGGCTTTTTTGTGTTCTGACACAGGACTCAATATACCCATTACTCTGTTGCATTGCAGACCACAAAGCCTAGACGACATTTCTTCATAAACAGGACTGACCGTGGGCAGGATAAACATAAGGTATGTTTTATTCTGGCACTCGAGTCGGCCTAAGAGTAGTGGCTAGAGGACCCCCCTTTTTTAACAAATATTTTGCTTTGTTCTTTATTTTAAACAGTTCCCATGGACTAGATTCACACTGCCCTGAAGAGAATCCTGCAAATCCTTAATCAGGTTTCGAAACGCGTCAGCACCCCCCTTGTTTCTTGGCCAGTTGGCCATTATTATTGACGCAGAAATGGGCTATATTCCTGATATTCTATTGATTATATCTTGCTCAGGCTGTGGGAGTTGAACTATTTTTTGAAAACAATTTGTTCTTCTTCGTTCTCCCCGTGTTTCAGTAAATGTCTGTAAAAAGTTTGCCTTCATTCATAAATGTATAAGGTTGTTTATGTCCATCTGTTTGAATTTATTGACGGTGATATTTGTTGTGTTGTTAAGAAGTCATTTTTTGGTTAATGTCAAATACATGTTTTGTTCACTGTTTGTTTTTTATTAAATGTTTGTGAAACTGCATATGGCTAAGACATGAAGTTGATAGCGATCTTAGTTCTGCATATTTTGAATTTCTCCTTTGTGTTTGTAAACTAAATACAAATTGAAAACATCAACTGTTTTGAGTAAACTAATAAATTGTGGTTTACTTGTACCTAAACTAGTGTGTACCTTAACTAGTTTTGAGGCATAGGCAATTCTTTCTAATTCATAATAGTGTGGCCCTGCCTACCCTCTTTCCCATTGGGCCCAGCCACCCCTGTTTTTTCTGGGTAATATGGTAGTGAGCACTATAGAAATGCAATAATGATATAATACAATACTGTACCCGATGGAACTACCTGTGCCTGACAGAAGTGGCTATGCGGTATCCAGGGGCGGATTGGCAAGGCGGGCATTCGGGCATCGGCCGAAGGGCCGGTGTCTCAGTGCCCTCTGTGGGCCGGTTTTTTCTCCCCTTTCCCAGTCCACAGAGAGTGGACTAGGAAAGGGGAGAAAATAAAACCGGCCCAAGAGGGCACGGAGACAGAGACAGAGAAATAAAAGCAGCCTGGCTGTGCGCTGTATAGCGATTATCAGCTGTGGCCTCTCCTTCACCCCCTGTCCTGCCAAGCAATCACGCTGAGGCTGGGCTGGGGAGGGGTGATTGCTGGCAAGAATCGGCCTCCCTGGGGGCCAGGTGTTGCTCAGGCCTTTAAGCCATTTTCACCTCGGCCCCCCTGGGGCCCACGTAGCCCAGAAACAGTGTTACTCTTAACACCTCGCCCACAGCCCTTCACATTCAGGGCATAGTGGGCAAGGGAGAATGGGTCTCCCTGTGTGGGCCAGGTGATGTTTGGAACTCAGGCACCATCTTCACCTCGGCCTCCCCCTGGCTACTTGGCTACCTTGAATGACCCAGCAGCTGTGTTTTGTGCTCCCCTGCCAGGACATTGCCCTGAGGCCTGGAGGGCTGATTAATTTACTAATTGCAGGGGCCTTACCTCTGTTTATGTGCTCCTAAGCTGAAGGGCTGGGGAGGGCTAAGTAGGTTAGTAATAGCAGGGGCTTTGTTGCTTTTCAGGTGCTCCTGCGCTGGAGGGCTCGAATAATTTTGTGACAGAAAGGAGCCTTAATGTTTTTTTTAGTTGCTCAGCATGTAGGCCATTGTCATCTTGGCCCTGTGTCCTACGCAAGAACAGTATTCTCTCACTTTCATTCCTTGTCTGTGCAAATGGTGTTTCATGAAAGGGCACGCCCCTTGAATAATGGGCCACGCCCCTTAAATATGGGCCACCATCATGAATGTGGGCCAAATTGTGATCCCAATCCGACCCTGGCGGTATCACAGTGCCAATGTGGTAAGTGCAAGATGTAATCTACTGCACCTACTATAGTGTGTTATGCATATTGCATAATAATGCTCCGCAATGCCGTCTTAAGCAGCACACACAAAAAAAACAGGGTGTCATGCAAAGGACAATTGTGCCGGTTTAAACCTACACTGTGGAGAGCAGGAGTGTAGATATTGTATATAGGAGAGCAAGTTCGGGGTCACCGGAGCCCCGGGGTGAGAGGAGCCCTCAGCACCCTGATTCTGGTTGTATTTCACTTCTCAGGTGGGGACCTCGGGCACCCTATTCCTTGCTTGCATAAGACACTCTTTCCTACTACGCCACTGGTGAAGAGGGTGCAACGTATTTGAAAACAGTGTATTAAAAAGAGCAGCTGTCAATATGAAATACACTGCTCTTTTTACACATCCGCTGAGGCGATACAGCCGCTCCACTTCTGCAGGTGAGCAGGTGAACTGTGCTTTTTCAGCGCACTGTGGCTTGCTGTAGGGGTCTATGCCGCTTTAAGACATGTGATACCCAAGCCACGGTGTGAGGAAACAGACTCGCAGGAGCATCTTACTGTACAGCAGCCCGGGCTGCAGAGTGTGGCTTGCTTTGCTGTGACTGCACTCTGCTGGGACAGCCAGCCGCGCGCCGAGCACAAGGCGATCCTCGGGCGTGTACGCGGGAAGCTGTAAATTACCTCAGGATCCCGTCAAAGGGCTGTGCGCGCGGAGGTGACGCCATAAGATGATTTAAAGGTGAAAATGACGCGCGTTCCACCCCTTGAATCTTGGCGACTTTTCTGACAACACTGAACCCTGATGTCTTCTTTACTCTGGAAATTGGATTGGTAGCGGCGGCGGAGCCGTGGGTGTGTGATCCTGAGCGAGACGATCACACGGGAGCTTCTGATTGAGAGAGTCGTCTTTTTTTGGGGTATTTTTTGGCGCCGATGGACCTTGAGAAGTGCTAGATCTCTCAAATGTGCGCTAATAGAGATCTCTGCTCGCGGTTGGATTATTCAGGTAAGAAGCTGCTCAGGGGCTTAACTCAGGGAGCAGATTTAAAAGTCATCAGATAATACCCGGGGGGAAGCGATTTTCGCGCACGTTTTATTGAAGCCGTCTGTTGAGGCAAAGGGGAAAGGCATTTGTCGCCGAGTGGTGAGCGGGGAGAGTGGCGTCGATGAGGGAGACTTATCAGGTAATGCGAGGGATCACATGAAATGCAATTAAAGTATTACCGCTAGCCGGTGCATTAGGAGAAAGCGGCGAGCGGAAGGGGAATCCTCTTTACGCGAGGGCTGGATGCTGAATGCAGAGCATGTTGTACTTTATTCAATTAAAAAAGCAACCTGGCAAGAAACACAGCGGAAGTTCGAGCAGGCAGCCAAGCTGCCCAAGAATGTGGAAAGGCTTTTTTTTTATTTAACGGAGATTGTCCTAATGTAATGAATGTATCGGGATTGCAGGAAGGGACACCCCTGGGCGCACGCACGAGGGCTCTCTGCTGCGAAGCGCACACCTTTGGAGAAAGACATTCGGGTGGACGCAGGCAGAAGCCGCTCGTGAGGTTGGTACTGTGTCCCAGGATCGCATTTAAGCTTTTTAAATTACTTTACGACTGCAACAGAGGCAGAATTCATCCCCGAAAGGGTTAAAGTGCTAACAGTTCTTCACAGGTTTGGCAAACGCTACCTGCAGACTACTGCTCCGCAGAGACAGAGCTAGAAAGTGACATTGCACAGCTTGCACGGCTAGGGTCGTCAATTGCCCCCCTTTGGCAACCGAACAATGGGATTCCTGGCCTCACCTTATGGTCGTCACCACTAGTCATATTATATGTGTATATATATATATATATATATATATATATATATATATATATATATATATATATATATATATATATATATATATATATATATATATATATATATATATATATATATATATGTGTGTGTGTGTATATGTATATATATATGTGTGTATATGTATATATATATTTGTATATATATATGTGTGTATATGTATATATATATTTGTATATATATATATATATGTGTGTGTGTGTGTGTGTGTGTGTGTGTATATATGTGTTTGTGTGTATATATGTGTATATAAAAATGCATATATATATATATAACTGCATATATATGCATAGATAGATAGATAGATAGATAGATAGATAGATAGATAGATAGATAGATAGATAGATAGATAGATAGATAGATAGATAGATAGATAGATAGATAGATAGATAGGTAGGTAGGTAGGTAGGTAGGTAGGTAGGTAGATAGATAGATAGATAGATAGATAGATAGATAGATAGATAGATAGATAGATAGATAGATAGATAGATAGATAGATAGATAGATAGATAGATAGATAGATAGATAGATAGATACGTCACCAGGAGCTGTGAAATGTTGTGCAGAGTCGACTATAATATTCAGGTGGGGGTAGGTGTATTATGTCGAGGTGGTAAACATGCTGACACGTAATGCCTGACGTCCAATGTTTTACATGAGAGAACGCCTTGCACTTTTTTTTCCATTCAGTATCCAACTTGATTTTTTTGCACAGCAGACTGGGAACAGTCTCACGCTGGTATGTCATTTGCAGGTTTTAAATTGGTACTCGCTTGCCCTCTTAAAACAAAAAAAAACTATCTGTAAGAATTACCTTCCTGGCTTGAAAGACTAGAATTAAATAATGGTCTGCTGATTGGATTATTGGATGAGGAGGCTCTGCGTGATTGGTCGGATCCGAGAGTGCCTGAAGTTTGATTAATTTGCCGATGCCAGTGCAGCAGAAGGTGCTTTAGAGAGGGGGTTACACTGGGCAGAGCTTCACAAACTCCTCTACACCTTCCGTCTTTGCAGAAATTTACCACAAGGCGTGTACCGGGTCAACGCCTATTCTAGTTCTTTGCTCTGAAATATAGGCTTACCTTAGGAAAAACAAGAAACGCGAACCTTACCAGTCCACTGACAGTTTTATTTATTTAATGAACGAGTTTGTCTGCAAGTTCTGGCACCCCGTATCTGATATACTGACGGATCGCAGCCCCGCTGGCTTTGTACTTCGGGCTGATCTGATTACAGATCTTTATGAGCGGATACTGAGCAAAATGAGCTGGTTTTGTCAGGGGAATTGAGCGGGCTTCTGAGAAACAATTACTTTGTGTGGAAGACAACACTGATTAAAAATTGATGTTCTCAGAAGCCCAAACAGTTTGTTACCTACTGGGTAGGTACAGAACAGACAACAGCGGGCCTCGTCAGTACATGCTTATGCAGTCTCGCAGACACACAAGGAACAAGGCTGCTTTCATGTTTCCAGATTACATTTACACATCTCACTACTTCAGAAGGCAGCAGATGGGGTGCCCTCCCTTCTTTCTATGAGTGTGGGCTAGGTAAGGCTCTGTGTGGATCCTGTGTGCTCAGATTAGCTTCTAGGATGCACATTGTCACCACACTGTAAAAATAGACACCTCTGCCCCCTTGCTCAAAATGGCATAGACTGCATTTCTGGTAAGTAGGCGGATAGGGGCAAAGTATCGGGATCCGATATATCAGTGACATGAGTGCGCCCTGCCTTCCCTCCCTTGGATCATTAAGTGTCATTTGTACTTCTGAATTATTTAGGTTAGTCAATAAGGCCTCTTGACTCGCATCTTCCTTGGCTGTCTCTTTTTGAGAAGACTTGTGTCAAAGGATGGGTGATATTGTTGGGACAGGAATAATCTAGCACCTCCCTTAAACGTAGGTTTTGATTGATATTTGCAGTACCTCTTTTTAAAAGGATTTTAACAAGTTTTTGGAGCAGTTTAGGCGAATTGTTAACAGCATAACTGCAAAGCAAATGTAAACATAAACCATAGGCAATTTATGATAGCTTCCAATCAAGGAGCAACCAAATAAATGGATCTGCATCTTGTATTTAAAAAAAATATATCTATGACTAACATCTGTGGTTGTCACTTCGAAGACTGACCTTTTATATTCTATGGTTCCTGTTCCTCAAACTCCTCACCTTTTGAGGCCCCACCGAACCATCATTTCCATCCGTCAAGGGCATATTGGCCTTGGGGATGTTGGGTGTGGTAGGGTGGGGTGATGGGTTGTGAGTGGTGAACTACCAGGGCTAACCAAGATGTTGGTTATTGATATTGGCATTGCGATGTAATGCGTCAGTGTACCGATGACAAGCATGCACATCAAGGCACATGTGACCGCCGCACATATTTAACATGCATTTGGCTTGACCTAACTCTCCTAGAGCATGCATAGTATATCAGATTATTTTTCAGTGGGGATATATTCTACGTTAATGCCATTAGGAAACCAAGTATCCACTCCTCTGCTTTTATTTGACAACCTACGTATTCTAGAAGTTGCAAGCCTGGTGTGCCTACATTGAACATTTGGACTGGCACAGCTGAGCACAGTAATTTGCAACAGAAACACACAAAGATCGAAACATATCCTGGTGACGTCGAGATAGCTGTCAGTCCTACATCCCAGAAGGCTAAATTTGGAAAAATGCAGTTCAGAAAAGAGCTGAAAACAACACAGCTTTAGCAAACTACCTGTCTGTGCAACAAGCACTTACAGTACATAGCAAGAGGAGACTATAGGATTGGTGACAGACTGCACACCATACTATAAGGATTGAAGAATCTGAACATGTACTCATTACATTTAAATGAAGCTTTTTTTCCAAGTATGAAATAAGTATGAAAATATCATCCTGTAAGGTGACATTAGTGTTCTGGGCAAGTACACAACTGTGCTGTAACTCTTAACCGGAGATGCTACCACTGAACCATATTTTTGTTTTGTTTAGAGAGTGACAATGGTGTCTGCGGTGTCCTGGGTCTTGTATTTGTGGATAAGCGGATGGGCCTTTCTGCTCTGCCAGGGATCCCTCCAGCACAGCTTCCAGCAGTACCACCTCCACCGACCAGGTAGGAAGAACCCATCAAAAACTAGCCATCTGCCAGACAGGGAACGGACACACTGTCCTGAGTGAATTGTTCTTGGTTGATGCCTAACTGAAAAGTGAATCAGAAGTTGAGACTGGCGATCTGTGGCAGGTGCAGGAACTTGGGAAGAAAGGAATAGTTTAATTTCCCTAGGATGACACATTTTTAGTCAAGGGGGAGAAGCTGCGACTCGAACTCCGGGTTTGTTGTTCTCACGCCTGCAACTTTGCCACTATGTCACACCTGGAATATGATTAGTGGTGCCGTGAAAATAGCAGAGCCCTTGGGCGTAAAACATATAAGGATTCATGTGTTGATTTCAGTAGGGGTCTTCCAAACTTTTCTCTTTATGAAAGCTTCATTAATTGTTTACCCTGACATAATTAATGCATTTGTTGAGACGCACAGCACAAGCAGGGAGAGAGCAGGACTGGAAGTATTTCAGAGAATGTACGTAGATGTATAATTCTGTTCTAGCCCTGTGTCCGTGTTTTATTTCAACGTTGGAAAATAATACATTTCGTCCACTGGGAAATAACCTTCTCCCTTCACGTAACTTTATTTTGTTCTGCCGGTGGTAGCCGGCTGGCAGGCATGACTCCGTGAAAAAGTGTGTGTGCTGCTAGAAGAAAAAAAATGTATAACTGAAGCTTTCGGGTCCCTAAAAGCAATTCCAAGAAAAGATTGCTTCATTTCTGCCACTGCACAGAGTGCAAATGTGTTGGCGAATTTTAAACGTGTCTGCTCTCCCGCTGCAGGGCCGAGCAAGGTGCGATTTTATTGTCAGGATGTGGATTATTTATAAATGCTTAGCAAGCCGCTTAGACAGAAACAGAAGGCTGCAAGATACTGTCAAGACTGCCATAACATAAGTTAGTAAGCACGTGGGTAACACGGTGATGCCGAAGAAGCCATCTTGGTACGTGCACCGTGGTTCTGAAACTTTGAAATAGTTCTGTTTGTCCACTCTGCAGGCTTTTCAAAATGCAGCATCAATGTATGTGTCCGAGGTAAAGCTGGGAGTTCAGGGGTGGCTCTAGGCTCATGGTGGCCCTGGGCAGGGAGCATAGGTAGTGGCCCCGGAAGAGGGGGTCCGTGCGGGGCGGAGCATGGAGGCCAGTAAAGAGGCGGGGGACGGGGGTTATGGGTGTTTGGAAGTGGAACAGAGCTGGAGGCCGCCAAATCCCTGCCAGGGGCTGCCAAGCAAATATGTATCCATCCTCTGAGGATTATTGTATTAAGGATATATATTGGCGTGGTGGCCCCTGGGATTTGGTGGCCCTGTGCAGGTGCACAGCTTGCACATGCCTAAGGCCGCCCCTGGGGAGTTGCATTACTACCTATTGCCAGTGCCACATGAATTACGCCATACTGCGGCCGCCATGGCTTCCGCAAAATTATGGATTTGCCTAATTTGCCACATAATATATAATCTGCTGCATAATGTACAGATTATAACAATAACAGATTTAAAGTTGCAGAAAATGCAGTAAGGTGGTGCCCTGCAGTGGAAGGCTCTTCACTTAGATTGACTGCTAACCGTTCAGTTGCTTATTGATGTGTTTGGGAGTTAAACTGGTCCCAATGAGCTGAAACCTTTGCCCATACATTGTTTATATGAGTGAAAACAACAAATTAATGAAGTAATACTATCACAAAATGTGCCAGATTGCGCCACATAATATGCATTTTTTTGCCACATAGTATAAATCAACCCTGTCGCTTAATTTGATCCTCCCCTGCGCATAATTTCAGTGGCCCTGCCTTTTTCACAGTGTGACCCTGTCAATAGTATGGTGCATCCATATTGATTAACACTTTTGTATTGTGCTGTAATTACAAAATTTATATGCTTTATACTGGGCACCAGGGGAAAAACTTTGCAAGCAAGTCTTTGGGCAAGTGAGAATTGCAATTGTTCAGCCATAGGTTTTGTAACTGATGGTGCCACCCTTTGTGAATTGATGAGATGGACTCTACTAATCAGAAGGCCTAGATTTCAGGCATTAATTACTGTTGTTCATGCGTATTCCAAGTTCAGAAAAAGTGTGGAAGAGGAACTGGAAGCAGGTGGTGACAGTAGCCATGTTTATGTGCATGTGTGGGGTGAAATGGAGTGATATGTACTAATAGCCATACTGTCCACAATGATGCTGGTCATTAACTTTTCTCCACGTTATGATTGTTAGACAAGTAATTAACAGCTGATAGCTCCATCGACAGAGGGCAGTCACGCTTCACTCTATTAATCAATCAGCATTTGTATAGTGCTGCACTGTCACTCCTAGGGTATGTGAGTGCTAAGGGTGCCGTGTCTGCGCTGAAAAGCCAGGTCTTGAGTTTCTTTCTGAAGTCCGCCTGGGAGGGTGCTATTCGGAGGCGGATGGGCAGGTTGTTATAGGTTTTGTCAGTGATGTAGGAGAAGGAGCAGCCCCTGCTGCGGCTGCGATGAATGCAGGGGGTGGTGTGCAGGAGGAACGTAGGTGTTTTTTGTGGGCAGGTGGAAGTTCAGTCGATGATTAACCCCTTGCATGCTGATGACGGCCCCCGTCCGTCATACAGCACAGTGGGCGTGTGCTGAGGACGGCTGGGGGCCGTCATGAACCCGCCCACTCTTTAGAAGTGCCGCACAGGCGCAGAATCGCGGCCGCACGCAAGGGGTTAATGTAGGATGGTCCTTGGTTGGGTAGAGCTGTGCATTTGTGTGTGAGGAACTTGAACTGGCATCTCTTCTGGATGGGTAGTCAGTGGAGTTTTCTAAGGTGAGAGGTGATGCGGTTCCATTTGGGATGGTCCAGGATGAGACTTGGTGTGGTGTTCTATATGTTCTAGAGTCTTTTGAAGAGCTGGGTGGCGATATCGACGTCAATAGTGTTGCCACAGTTGAGGCGGATGGTGATGAGGGCCTGCGTGACAGTCTTTCTGATGTTGATTGAAATGCATCTGAAGATTCTACAGAGCATATGCAGGGTGTGGATGCAGGAGGAACCAACAGCGGTGACTTGTCGTTTTATGGTCAGTTGGCTGTCGAGGATGATGCAGACGTTGCATGTGTGGTCTGTTAGTGTGGGTGTTGGTCTGAGTTTTACTGGTCACCAGCTGTGGTCTCATGCAGAAGTGTTCTTCCCGAAGATCAGTACTTCTGTTTTGTCGGAGTTGAGTTTGAGGCAGCTGTCTCTCATCCATTTGGCTACTATGATCATGGCATTGCAGAAGTTGGTTTTGGTGTTGCAGGGGGTCCTTGGTGACCGAGAGGATAAGTTGAGTATCGCCAGCCTTTGGTGATTGTGCTGAGTCCATGCTATACTGTGATGTGTAAGGAACTTTCAGCTCCCCATGGGCACGTGTCCTCAAAAGGCATTAACACTTTCCCATCAACGTGCATTCAGTGGCGGTCAGTAATTTTGGCAGGGAGGGGGTGGGTGGGCCGCACACGAAAACATATACACTCATTCACAACCATGCATTCACACATTCACACACATGTGTGCACACACACACACACACCAATTCACAGCACTCACAACCAATTCATACATGTATACATGCATGCATGCACCAAACATTAAAAAACAAAAAGCTTACCTGCCCTGCTGCTCTCGAGTGGAAAGCCTTGGAGTTCTGAGGAGAGGTCAGCCAATGAGAGAAGGCAGCAGTCCATCCCTAGTGATAGAGTGGGATGGGGTCGGTGAGACTGCTGACCCCACCCCACTCTGTGATGAGATGTCACTGATAGACACTCAGCCCTGGGTACTTCAGGGCTTAAAACTGAAGCACCCAGGAACAAGGCAATCAGTGACGCTCCCGCTCATCATGAGGGGCAGGGCCTTGAAGCACTGTTTCTAGGCTGAGGAGTTCATCCCCACAGGGCTGTGAAATCCTCAGCCTGGCAGGGTTCCTCTCAGACAGCTAGTAGCCTGTGCATTTAGCGCATGTTTAACTCCTGGCTGCCTGACCTGAAAAAGAACTGTGTTTGTCAGGCTGACCTTTGCTCAGCCTGATAGACACTCTTCTTCTCCGAATAAGGTGAGGGGGCGTGGCCCCTTTGCCCCTATGGATGGGCCTCTGCTCCCTGCATTATCACATAGGGCCCATGATGAATGGGCTAACTTTACCAGCTGTTAACACTCAGCAAAAACAATAACACTCAACCAAAGCCTAATGTTTCACACCAGGAACCGGCAACGTCCCATGTGACGCACACAGAAACCCGTCTGAATGTGGCCTCCTGCATGAATCAAAGTAATAAAATCCAACGATAAACCACAATGATGCAATCAAACAGGACAACTGACAAGTCTTTGAAGCCTTTCCCATGAAAAGTTATGACTTCCCTCAACTTAAAGTTCGCTTTCGGGGCTGCAACCTGCTCAGTTATCAATTCAACGCTCCCTCTCAACAGAGGACACCTAATCATTAACCAAACGGGCAGAATAAATCCTCATCTGAAGGAAGGAACAACAAGCCGAGGAAAACATATACCCTCATTATGTAAAATCAGAGTAAACAAGTGGCTGTGCTAGAAAGACAAAAAAAAGACGAGGGACAAAGATTCAGTGCGGTGCAACGTTTCCCTAAGCTTGAAAAATGACCTCTTTTATGGAACAGGAAGAGCGAGACACTAAGTGCATACCAAGTATCAGGGAAAATGCGCGAGATGACAAATCTTTCACTCAGGGCCGCGATACAGACAGAGTGACGGGTTTACAGCCGCTGCGTCGCGCGCTCGGGGACAGCAGGCTTTTCCCTCTCGTGAGTCCCTCCCGGGCAGCTTCCTCGCGCCAGGCGTGAGTAAGATGGATGGTCTCCTGATACCGGGCGGCCAATTCCAGTCTCTCAAGAAATAATCCACTCGGTTGACAGATGAGCGGGCTTTGACACCCTCCTCACCCCGACCAGGCCCTGCCACACCTGCAGTGTACACACACACAGCAGGGAGGGGGTATTCGAAGGGACAGGCCTGTGGGTCCACCACCCTCAGCACCACACTTGAACATTTTCACTTCGATAAAGTTATGAATCCGCAGCCTGTCGACCGAACCGAACAGACCTGGACATAAAAAAACACAGGGAATATGTTAAGTAGAAACCTTCCTGAATGTTAATGCGTTTTGAGTGCAGTCCCTAAGCACTTCCTATTTTTCATATTTATGATATTAGAAAGGCATCATTTACTTTCATTTAGACACTTTTTTTGGGCAAGATTAAAACGTTCCATCAAATAAAAGTGAATAGAGGAGCGCCGAGCTGGATGAGACGCAGGCTAACGACCACTATAATTTATCATTCCAGTCGCTTGATGTTGTGTGTGTATGAAGTTTTATTTTTTTCTGCACTGCAAATGACTGTAATCAATGCGGGATCCAGCATGGCATTTTATGGCGGTGCTTAGCTGAAGGCTAGGTGTTTAATTTAAAAGCGACATACCGAGCAATTATGCGCGCACCAGTAAAACTATCTTACTGTAAAGGACAATCTAACCTGATTAATTTCACGTATTTCCTCCCTGTTAAAAGCAGCTGTCACACATGAAACTGGCTGTGCACTCTAGATATTTCAATGAAAATTATTGCTTTTAAGAAGGAGCTCCTAAAGTTAAATTAAAAGATAGCGATGTTTGTGTGCCTAGGTGTTCTGGAAGATAGCTCACAAAGTTTTCTGGAAGCGAGCCTTAACTCATGGAAGGATATGTCTGTGTATTCACCCATGAAGTGCTACAGGTTGCAATTAGGGTGTTAACTCATATGTAAAGATGCAATTAGAGTGAAAATAAATGTGATCCAATAAAAAGTGTTATTTAGATTTGCTGTACCAGGAAACACCCATTCACACATTCATTATTACAGTGCAGAAGTTAAACTCAAGATTATTTCCAAGGTACATTGTATTTCTATGTCAAGACCAGAGGCGTGGATTATGCCCTTCTTCCTTCTCTTTATTTTACATCAGACATTTCAAAAACACAACAAAACGACTTTTCACATGAACACCAGGGAAAAGGGAAAAGTCTAAATCCATAAATCCTTCCTATCTGCTTTCAGCCCTGTCTCACCGTAGTCCTACTTCGCTGTTGACTACTCCTCTTTCTTCGCTGCTCAGTAGCAAGTTTAGGATAAAAGGGTGTTTTTGTGGTTATTGAGTGATGTGTTTCTCTAATCTAATAATCCAATTGCTTTACAGATTCCTGGTGGTCGCGGGACTCTTTTGTGTGCTTCACGCGCCATTGTCACCCAATATCTACTGCAGTGGGGTCCTCCCACCGATTGGGGGCACTGTGGCACCTTCCTGGACAGTACGAGTTTGTTCTCCTAGCTGGAGTGACACCATTGTTTGGGTCTGTTTTCCCAAGTATTTTTATACACCCGGGTGCAAGTTCCCCTGCAGCAGCACCCAATGGAGTCCACAGAGAGTTCCCCAACCCTGTGCACCGCCACCCCAGGACACAGGGGATACCAACGATGACACATGACCTTCTAGACCATGGCTGTCCGTGCCCCCTTCCACCCCAGCCCCAGAGGGTGCTTCAGATATATTAGACCTGGTCGACATCATCCTCCCCTGGTCTGCAGACTGGGTTCCAGCAAGTTGGCCATGTACGTCACCAGTCGTTTACGTAAACCCATGGAGAAGGACGCTCACAACCACCTCCAGTCAGAATGCCCTCATTCCCTTTTAGATGGCAAGTTAGCCCTTACCCCGGATATCGACCCTAAGATGGCGAAATTTCTGGCAAAGTTTTAAGGACCCTAAGAAGGGTATTGACTGCTCCTGGCGCTCCGGCCAGGACAAGCTTCTGAACTCGGGCAGCCTGATGACGAAGATCCAGGATATGGCTGAAGAGGCTGAGGCCTCGGGATCTTTCATCTCTCCAGGGCTGTTGTCACGCTGGGGGCAGCGGGCCATCGTATTTTTAGGGAATGCAAATTGTGTGCTCTCAACAGAGCGTCGTCGCTCCCTGTTAATAAAGTTAGACCTAAAGTTGGGGGACCTCGCCTCTTTGGCGATAGGAGCTACAGCCCAGGAGGGGTTGTTCGGGGACGCCTTTGTCAAAGAGCTTAGGAAGTTTGTGACAATATTCACCTTCCTGGACAAGGCCCAGTCCAACATTAGGTGGGTCTTTACCCCATCAGATTTTCGAGGGGCCGGTCAGTCACTTGACCAGTCCTTACTCCTATTCCAACCTTGACAAGGGGACAAGACTCCAGGCATAGACAGTATCAGGACAGAGCATTCTTCAGTACATTCTACCCTACCAGAGGACAGAAGTTCTAAGGCCCCAGAGGCTACAGAGTCCAATTGAATGCCTCTGAGAAAGGAGAGTGTTCTGCCATCTGCTCGCCAGCGGGGGGGTCGACTAGCACTTTTCCTTCCTGCTTGGGCTTCTAGCATCAGCAATGCTTGGATGCGCCAGATGGTACTTGGCGTCCAGATGGAGTTCTATGGCTGCCCTCACCAGGTGGGCCACCCCAGTCCCATTTTCTTTTCCCAGCATGATTCAGAGCTGATAGACAAAGAGGTGGCTGCCCTTGTCCAATAGGATTCAGAAAAGGGGGGGTGGTGATGGACAGAGCATCTGAATTAAGCAGAATACTCGTACCCAGTCAACAGATCAGGGCTTGATCCATCACCATTTTTTAGCTCACTGCACCATCCCAGCTCAGAACCTGGCTACATGCAAATTAGTCTGTCCCTGGCCCAGTGCATCATGGGAACAGGGCAGACCAAACTACCAAGCCAATTCTTTTACTGGAAAGGAAACAAGCTTCCGGGGACCGGTTTCTGGCAATACAGCCGTCTTCGGCCCGGCTTGCTTGAATCCTGATGGTGCAGTGAGCAAGGGACTCACATCTGAGCATACCCTTCCACGCTTGTGGTTGACAAAACGATTCAGAAAAGGGGGGGTGGTGATGGACAGAGCATCTGAATTAGGCAGAATACTCGTACCCAGTCAACAGATCAGGGCTTGATCCATCACCGTTTTTTAGCTCACTGCACCATCCCAGCTCAGAACCTGGCTACATGCAAATTAGTCTGTCCCTGGCCCAGTGCATCATGGGAACAGGGCAGACCAAACTACCAAGCCAATTCTTTTACTGGAAAGGAAACAAGCTTCCTGGGACCGGTTTCTGGCATTACAGCCGTCTTCGGCCCGGCTTGCTTGAATGCTGATGGTGCAGTGAGCAAGGGACTCACATCTGAGCATACCCTTCCACGCTTGTGGTGGACAGAACGATTCAGAAAAGGGGCACCACAATGGCTTTGTCTGCAATATCTTCCTAGTCGACAAAGCCATTGGGGGGTCGGAGACCAACGATTAACCTGAAGGACTTCAACGAGTGGGTAGTATACCACCGTTTCAAAATGAAAGGTATCCATCTGCTCCGATACATGTTGAGACCTCTTGACTGGATGGTCCGGATTGACCTGAAGGACACTTCTCTCACTGTCACGGTCTTTCCCTCTCACCTGCATTTCCTGCAGTTCTGGTGGGGCTTCAAGTTCACCACTCTGCCATTGGCCTATCCAAGGCTCTGTGGTGTTTCATCAAGGTCCTCAGGCTGTCTGTGGAATTCCTAAGAGCGCAAGGCATCAGGATGATAGTCTATCTAGACGACATGTTCTTCTTGGCTCAAGGCGCCAAGAAACTGACTTTGCACTTGCAAATAGTAGAGAATTTATTACAGGGGTTGGGATTCATGATAAATGATAAGAAATCCCTTCTAGCCCTGGTTCAATGTGCGACCATTCTAGGATTCATGATAGACTCAGTCTCCTCTACCCTTAGACTTCCAGCCCAGAAAATTGTGAAAATCAGGCACAAGGTAGTCAAACATGGCCAAATCAAATAGGTCCCTGCACCAGCTTGTCCGCCTTTTGGGTTTTCTCTCTTCTTGTTCCAGACCATCTTTCCCGGCCCCTTGCACTATTGGGTGATGCAGCATCTCAGAGCCCATCACCTCAGGAAGGGGTTGACATACTCGCAGTCAGTGCCGCTTATGGCGGAGGTAAAGAAGGAGATTGTTTGGTGGCTTACTCACATGGAGGAGTGGAATGGAAGGGCCATCTTCGGTTCCGCCCCAGACATCGTGATCAAGTCAGACGCCAGTCATTCTGGCTGGGGTGCCAGATGTGGAGATTTTTGCACAGGAGGTGCTTGGTCTACATAAGAGAAGTTCTTGCATATCAATTACATGGAGTTCCTGGCAGAGTCTCCTCAAAGATGGACAATATTTCCACGGTCAGGTACATCAATCACCTTGGAGGTACAAGGTATTGCACTTTCCTCACATCCTGCTGTATCCAGATCTCAATCCACATTGTCTGATAGTGAAGGGGACACTGAAGATGATGGGCTGGCGGATTTCATGCAACACTGGTCACTCCCAGCCCTTTCAGGACATGCTGTGTCATTACTATCCAGAGCATGGGCTGACAGCACGACCAAGAGATACCTATCTTCCTGGAACAGGTGGCATCGTTGGTGTGTGTGATGAGGAGTAAATTCTGTGGGCGCAGATGTAGCCCAATTGCTCTATCAACGTGTTTCATTCGGAAATCTCTGTGGGCCATGCCCCCATTGATGGGGCCCCGATGGGGGAACATCCATTTGTCTGCAAACTCCTCAGGGGCTTTCTACTTTACCTTTCACCGGAGCCGCGCTACTCTGCTCTGTGGGAAATTAAGCTGGTGCCCAATCTTTTCTAATCCTGGCAATCAAATAGGTTTTTATCAGACAAGGAGATTTCAGCCAAGTTGGCGGTGCTGTAATGTCTGGTTTGCTGCAGACGCGTGTCAGACGTGAGAGCCCTGGACATCTTGGGCAGAATCTTTTCCATGGTCAGTAGAAGGACCAACCGTAATACTAGGATTATCTCATACCCGGCATTCCTGGAATCCCCCAATCTGTGTGTGGTACAGTGCCTCAGAGCATACAAGGCTTTGACTGAGGAGGTCCCCCCTCCAGAAGAGAGACAACTGCTTATTGCATTAAAAAAAACATACAAATTGGTTCCTTCTCCAACCACAGCTAGATCGGTATGTTGGGTAATACAGGAAGCAGGTATTGATACTAAGGAGTTTGGGGCTCACTCAGCTAAAGGGGCTATGGCCTCAAAAGTGTTTTCATTATGGATGCAGCTAGAGGACCTAATGCGCACTGCTGACTGGTCCTTGGACTCTACCTTTAAGACGTTTTATTTTAAACTAGTGCTAGTGGTGGCACAGCTGGTAGTGGACAAGCTTGGAACTGGCATAACCCAAGCCTCCGGTCCTGATACAGGATGAAAATTTGCATAGCTTTAGTACAGGTTATTTTCAATTTTATTCGGGACATGGAGGCAAGAATTATCTCACTTGGTGATCATTACAGATGCGAACCCTCCCTATTCTTGCATAAGTAAATTTGTTTCCTGATTAGATGGAAAAGTGAGCTTCTTTGTAAAGTTGTGTTTAAAGTTTGCATTGTGTAGCAGATTGTTTTCTGTCCAGTGGTTGTGCTTTGAACCAATCATAGTGGGAATGGTCTCTTATGTTGCCTGTTTTTGCAGGGAATGATGGCTCCAAACAAGATGCATGACGTTCAACTAGACTTGTTCGAGTGAAGGAAGAATAGTAGTCAACAGAGAAGAAGGACCACGTTGAGACTATGTTGCAAGCAAAGAGGAAGGACTTATAGATTTAGACTTTTTCCTTTTCCCTGGTATTAATGGGAGAAGTAGTTTTGTTTTATTTTTGAAATGGCTGCTGTAAAATAAAGTGAAGGAAGAAGGGCATAATCCTCGCCTCCGTGTCCTTAATAGAATTGAAACTTACCTGTGCTAAAGCTAGGAACATTTTCATTCACATGTGAAAAACAGTTTATTTCATCAAAAAGTGCATGGTGCAGTGACTTTACTCTGAGAAACAACTCTCTTACTAGTCAATCAATATGATTTTACCTCACTGTACCAATTTACCCTTGCATCATGGTTTTGGTTAAATACCTCTTTCTGAAACAAATGCACATGAAAAATTCCATCGCATAAAACACATATGCAAATGTGCGGAGTGTAATCTGCTATTTATTACCATTTTTGAGGGAGTGGAGGGGTATCCTGACCCACTCGAAATTAAGTCAGTTTCCATAAAAAAGCCTTTTTTGTAGAGGTATGTGACATTTGCACAATTTGCTGTTGCGAAACTATGTTGAATTTCCTAACAATTAAGTGAATTGTGCATAATAAATCAAAATGCAAAACTGGCATTCGGCATTGTATTTTAGTGTGAAATGCATCCTCACATCCACTTTGGATGCAAGAAAGCATTTTGTCCTAAAAAAATACAGCAAAAAACCAAAAGCACTGCAAATAATAGTCAGCCTCAGTCCGTTGTTTGCATTGTGCCATGCTTTCATGTGAAATTTTTACAGCAAACGACGCATTTGTGGTAAATTTTCACAGAGAAGCTCACATAATTACGTGATGTGGTGTAATAAGGTAAATCCTAGACTTTAGTGTAACTCAACATTACTAAAATTATGCTGATTGTGCCAGTATGACACAAATTTTGCCTGGACCTAGTTTTTTGTTCTCTATATAACGTTGTTGCTGTCGACAAATCTGAACTAAACTTTCCAAAAATAAAAATTCTGTCAGTTTGGGTTCAACATGGCATATTTCGTGTAAATCTGTCAAGTGAGGTGCAAAAAAACTAGCAGTCTAAAAAGTGACTTTTCCTTTTCAAATCTCATAGAAAAGTTTGCACTATGCTACAGAAAAGAAATGTTGAATGGATCTGCAACTCCGCTCAAGTTCTTGCAAGGGCTGGGAAGTTTATTAACATTATTTTAACCACATTGCACACAGTTCACTGCTAAAGAAACATGAGACGGCGCCCAGGGGGTCAAATCGGATCATCTTGCAGGGCACAACAATACACCTACAGAGATAGCTCACTAAGAGCTGTTGAAGCATTCTCAAGTCCCTTCTTATATTACCACTGTACACAAGGACTTTGCTGAAAGCTAGGTATTGGCAACATCAAAAAACCTTGGGACATTCTGTTATTGCCTTTTGCACCTCAGAACTTCTCTTCTGCCTCTAAATGGTTACATTTAACACTCTTGCCATTAATCAGAAATGCTGCCTGGGGACTGTTATTAATCTTGACTGCTTGCTTTTATAACGTTCTTTTTCATTGTTCTTGTTTTAATTAAGCATTGATGAGATGTTTGTATGAAATGGTTTTAAATAACTGTATAATAAAGAGAGGGGATCTGCAACAAATTGGCCATAGAAGTACAGCTTTAGTCAAGAAAGTTCATGAACTTGGTTTGGTGTCAAATATTTAGTAGCTGTTAGAACTGGGGGTTCTGTTTGGCAGAGGTGTGCACCCTGCCCAAGCAGGAATCTCCATTCTAGTCAGGGTAAGCAAGATACACACTAAAAGATAACCTGTGTTTACCCTCTGGTAGCTTAATAGAGAGCAGTCAGGCTTATCTAAAGAGGCAATGTGTAAAGTATTTGTGCAAAACACACTAACACATGCACCCACAGTAACAATGAAAATACCACAAAAACACTCCGCACATGTTTAGAAACATAGATAATATTTGTATGAGTAAAACAAGACCAAAATGACAAAAATCCAATCAGTAGAACTGGAGTTATGAATTTTACAATATTAGATTAAAATGTAATGCTTAAAAGCAAATGGTGCTAAAGGGTTAATTGTGGTCCCAATGGGCCAGGTTAAATCCAAATTTCAAACCGACCAACATTGAGGGCGAGGCATGATACAGTACTCACATAGATCACACTGAAAAAGTACCTTAGAAGGAGGAAGCTTAGATGTCGAAGACTCTGTGTCGTTTCTGCGCAGAGAATGAATGCTTCATCGACGAACCCCTTTACGACGCAGGCTCTGTGTCATGGTCCAGCTGCATTGTCCATTGTCGAGCTGAGCAGTCTGTCAAAGCGATGCCATTGATCATATCATACTTTGATGTTGAAGGCCCATACGTCAATTGCGATCGGTACAAAGTCGTCACTGCATCAATTCTTTAAAGTTTTGCACAGTAGAAGCTCCCTTTTGAAGGGCCCAGGATTGAATTGGCACCACTTGGCAGGGCAGGACTCATGGATTGCAGAGTTCAGGTGTTGTTACAGGGTTGAAGGAATTCTTTGATGGCCATATACTTCAGAACAGGGGGCAAGTTAGCAAGCCCTTGGAGTCACTCTGGGATCAAGTGAGATGGGTTTAGTCCCTGTCCTCAGCAGGGCAGATATCAGCAGGTATCAGGGCAGCACTGCAAAACAGAAAAGCAGTTCTTTTAGAGCATCAGTCAAACAGAATGGCAATCCTTGTTGCACAACAGTCTTTACTCCTGACAGAGGTCTTCACAGATTCACTAGTGTACTTCTTGATAGGGTCACTTATATCTAGTTGTGCCTTTGAAGTGGGGGTGACTTCAAAGCAGGCCCTCGAAGTGCACACGTCCCACCTTTCCTTCCAACCCTGGCTCCAGACCAACAGTGGTATGTAATCAGCCTTTTGTGTCGGAAGCAGGACACTGCCTATTCAGGTGTAATTGTCAGCTCCTGCCCTCTTCCTGCCAGGGAGAGCTATCAGAATGCAGATCAATGCAGATGAGCTCTGTGTCACACCCATCCCTCCTGTGTTTGTGGCTGTCTAGAGGGAATGCACAAAGTTTAACTGTCACCCACCTCAGACGTGTATTGGAGACAGGCTGCAAGGCACACAGAGCAGTAAGAGCAGAGAAATGTTCACTTTCTGAAAGTGACATTTCTAAAACAGTAATGTTAAATTCAACTTTACCAGTAAAGAGGATTAATCATTACCATTTCATAGATATGAAACATGATGCAGCTACTCCTTTCCAAACAAGAATTATAGCCTAAAAGTTTATTAAGGAAATAGAACTAAAACGCAGAATGTGACAAATAGATTCATCACTGGTATGGAGAATAGAACTGTTGAAAAAGCGGTCTATTTAGGCATTACTATTACAGCTTAGGTGGATGATATAGCAGACCTAAATATTACCCCTATAATGGGGAAAATTAAAAAAGACCTCCAACATTGTGATAATCGGAAACTTTCAACTTTCAATAGATGAGAGTTGTAATCTCATCAAAATGATGATCCTGCCAAAACTTTTGTATATTTTTCGTGTGATTCCTTTAGAAATTCATAATTCTTAGTTTAAGCAAATAGAGAAGGAGGTGGCTAGGTTTATTTGGTGCTGTCAGGGGACTAGGGGAGCGAATATATACCACTCCCTTCCCAGGGATCGAGGAGGTTGTGGGCTCCCGTTTTTTAAATTATATTATTTAGCAGCTTCATTCCAATACTACTGGCATCTCTTTGGAGCCAAGGGAAAGGACAGGGGGGATTCTGGTCAAGTACCAACAATATATGAACTATTGATAGGCGCTCTGGCTAATGGGTGTCTTTTGAAATTCTATGAAGCAAGTTATTTTAAGAAAACGCGCTTCAAGGTATTGATCGCTGCCTTCCGTAATTGAGTAGGCATAAGGAAGAAACTCGCGATAGGAAGATATAATTGTTACCCTCCTATAATCAGGAATGACCAATTTCCCAGGGCACCACAAGATACATGTCTGGTAAGGTGGGGTAAGTGAGGTGTATACAGGATAGGGGATCTATTAGCTCGGGATCACATAACATAATTTGAAGTTATTAGAGAAAGGTTTGATGTCGGACCCCGGGATTTCTTAACATTTTTACAGCTGAGAGATTTTCTGCTTAAAAAGGCAGGCGGTGCGGCAGGGTTTGGACAAGTACCCCTACTGGAATTACTTACTAGCAATAACAGACCCTCAATTACACAAATATATAGGTGTATGTAGGAAGATGTGCCGGATGATTTGAATAAACATGGGCTAAAATGGCAGGATAGGTTGGGAGTCGAGGATTCTTATTTTATAAGATCACTAGCAGCCCGTCCCGACCTTGTCCGGGAGCTTTCAGGCTTCCCCCTACCCCCGCTCGTGCCCCCACCCGTCCCATCCCCCGCCTGCCGCCTTGCCGGACCCTCGCGTGGCCTGAGTCAATCCCCGTCCCCGTCCCCGTCCCCCGCCTACCCCGACATTGCCTTTTGTCCATTCCCTGCCTGCAGCCCTTGCCCCCGCACCCCCCGTCCCCCGCCTGCCGCCTTGCCGGACCCTCGCGTGGCCTGAGTCAATCCCCGTCCCCGTCCCCGTCCCCCGCCTACCCCGACATTGCCTTTTGTCCATTCCCTGCCTGCAGCCCTTGCCCCCGCACCCCCCGTCCCCCGCCTGCCGCCTGGCCCAACCCTCGCGTGGCCTGAGTCAATCCCAATCCCCGTCCCCGTCCCCCGCCTTCCCCAACCCCCACCTTTTGGCCATTCCCCGCCTGGCCCGACACCCGCCTGCTTACCTTTTCCGCCGCTCCTGAGGTCACAGCTCCTTGCCGCTCTGCTCCTCACCACTTGTCCGCCGCCGCTCCTCCCCCGCACCATGTCCGCCTCTCCGTGCTGCTCTTCACGTGACCGCTCCTCCCCCGCGCCATGGCCGGAGCTCCTCTGACGCCGCTCTGACACCGCTCCTCGACGTGAGCACGCACGTCGCGGCCGGTGCTACTTTGGGGGAGACTACTTTTTTTGAAATATTAATTTTTTAAATAAGGTTTATTTTGAAACTTTATAGAGCCTACAACCATCTACACAACCTGACGATTTCTACGGTGTATCGGGTGTGTAGATTGGCACAGTGGTTCCGGAGTTTACCCGCCTCAAAGCCTGAAACTTTCTCCTTTATTATAGTAGTATAGATTAGAACTGTGGGACACTGTACTGTACTCTGCCAATCTGCGGGCTCAGCATTTTAAGACTTTATTTGATTTATATATTACACCTGCAAAAATTGTGAAATGGGGTGGTACTGAGGGGACCTCTTGTTTCAGATGTTCAACATTTGGAGCTGACCTAGTTAATATTTTTGCCACTTGTCCCTGTATAGAATCTACTGGTCACGAAATTACAAGTTTTTTACAGCAGATTCTCAATGTTAATGTTCCTTTAACACCACAGCTGATGTTGTTAGGGGTATATGAAGGGGAGGAGCTTATTTCTATAGCTATGGCAGTTCTTAGGTTATGTGTTGCCTCAGCTTGGCTCAATACACAACCCCCAACCTTCCAGCAGTGGATGGGATGATTTATATATATATATATATATATAATTTAGAAAGGGCACTCTATGAAAGGAGAGGCAGAAAAGGCAGTACTAAAGGGAACAGAATCTGGGGCTCCTTTTCCACCTGGATTACTCCCTTTTAATGAATTGAAACTCCTTCCTTAAGTATTAGATTGCTCTCTAACTAATGATCTTTTGGTTATCGTGCTTAATGTACTACTCGTTTGTTTTTTGATGACCAAATGAAAATTGGTAATTTATGTTTGGAATATTTGTACAGGTAAACACTGCTGCTTTTACACAGCTTTCTTTATACAATAAAAATAAAATATATTAAAAAAAAGGATTTTCCAATGCTAACCTATGAACAGAGCAGGCCTCATACTAGTGAAAAAACTGGTTTGGGTATTTGTCATTACCAAAGCATAAAACTGCATGTTCTACTTTATTCCATTTTTCCACAGGTCCAGAAATGGGTCTGATGAGCTGGGAGCTAGGACAATTCTTAACCAAAGAGTAAATAGTTTTTTGTGGGCAGAACCTCTCATTTTTACAGCACATCCTGTTTGCCTTTCTGCAAAATATCCCAGACAGCACTATTCTTAGGGCAATCCAATGTGGCACAGGCCTACTGCCCCTGAAGGGAGCCAATTGGCCACACATGGACAAGTTTAGAGAGAACTGGGCAGACTCCCTCCCCCTCAGCTACATCAAACTGGTTCTGGGATCAGCCCCATGGCTGGTGCCCATTTAGCTGCAGAGAGACGAAAAATGAAAGGCTTTCTTTCCTCAGGCTTCCCCTTACACTTGACTGTGAATGGACAGGCATCATGCTTGCTGATTTGAAGTGAATTAAAACCCTGAAGCCTTCCATCTGCTCTTCTTGGGGCGCCAGGTGTCACAAACCTCAGGCACAGATCATCCAGTCACCAAGCCTAAACCATTGTCTCTTCTCTGGCTGCAGTTTTCACACCTCATTAAGAACATGCACTGGTAGGTGTGGCTACTAACGTAAATTATATTCTAGACAGGGAAAACACAACTCTCTAAAAGTTACTATTTCGAAATATTTATCAAAAATCTAACTTCACCATTGAATTGGATTTTTATTAATTATTAAAAATAGTGGTTGAACCATCGCATTAACTTGTCCCAACCCTAGTAAGTAAATGTAATATATTAATTTGCACTCTAGTTTTCCTCATAGGACAGCCAGAGCATTCCACCTTGAACATAGCTTTTAGGGGTTTTGTCACTGTATGGACATGCTAACATTTGCCTTTCTACATGTCCCACTTTTAAATATCATGCACACTACCTTGTGAGCTACAAGGCCTATTTAGGTGTGACTTATTAGGATTTAAACAGAAGTTATTACTCCTATCAAAAGGGTTATTTTAATAGGTCGGGCTGCAAAAACTGTAGCAATTAGGCTAAATTAGTTGACCGAAGTCATGATCTCCTTGCCACACAAATGGATAGTACAGTAAGTTTCATCTTTAACTTTCCAGGCCCTGGGTGTAGTTTCTACCCCGTTCACTATGACCTTACAGGAGCGTTCATTGTGCCAATCAGGGTTTAGCCAATTTGTACATGTTTAGGGGTCAAAACAAAAAACAGTACACTGGACAGCAGTGCCCCTGTCTGCCGAGTCTAAAAACCAACAATACAAAACAGCAAAACATGCAGATGCCCATGCAAAAATGGCATTTTCTCACAGAATCTATCCACCCACACTTAAGTAATGAAGATGAAAATCCGCAAGCAGCCTCCTTCCATTCTGGAAAACAAATTTGGGGATGGTGAAGTTTCCTATGACAGAGCAAATATGAGTGAAACAGACATAAAGTGTTTGCCTAAGGTCACTCCTGTTGCTGAAAATAGCGGCCATGCATCAGCATGTTGTCCTGTCTGCAGTGAAGACAGTGGTCAGTTTCTAATAATATACTATTAGAGCTCACCTCCCCGCAGGCTTATTCCACCATATTTGTTTCTCTCAAGAGATTCAGGACTGCTCACATAACTGAAACCTAGTGTTACTTTCCTAACTTTTACAACAGAGGAGGCATCATATTACTGTTCAGTTAGGGCCCATGAAGTGTCATCCTGCATTTAATTGACACCGTGCACTTATACATTGGGTGTACTGGTGGATACATGGGGCATTGATTATTTGAAAAAAAATTATGAATTGAGCTGGGGTTTAGTTGGCCATGAATGAACACTATTGCCATCAAGGGCAAACACACCCTCAAACACTTGTGCAGAGGGTAACAAAGACACATTTATGATACATGTATACTCAGTATAAATGGACTAAGGTGGCACTGAGGGATACAGCAGGAAGTGCCTGATATTGATGGTCACTGATCAGTGATGGCATAGACTGTTATCTGAACTGGATTGTGACATGCACAAAGTACTGTTTGACATATACTGCCCACTCTTAATCATAGAACAACTGGCAAATAAAAATTGTAAATGACATAAATGGGCACAGAAAAAAAGATGCTAAAACACACACACTGCTGCAAATAGTTTCTAGCGATATGGGTATGTTGTTCATTTGTATAACACACAGTGTTGACGAACAAGAACACTATCGACAAAATAAGCTGATAAGTCTTATCCTGCACATTGTGTGCTTGTGAAAAAATGCTACAGTGTGTAAAGAGGTAGGTAGGACCGATATGAAATATTGATAGTACCTATATATAAAATGTAACTAGCTACATGAGTGAGCAAGGGCAGGATTTGCTCTTTCCGTGGTTGAAATCAGATCCTGTTCCAACATGGTACAAGTGATTTTTTTAACTTGTTAAAATGAACATCATGTCGCACTGGGCAGTTAAACGGGACTCTATGAGTTTGGTTGTCAAGGTTATTTATTGTTGTAGGGTAAACAAAAATGACAAATATCACTGTCCAGGTGATGTCTTCCTCAGGGGGATCGAGGCTTCTCCTCCTTGGCGTCTCTCCGGAGTGTAAGTCGTCAGGGCAATCAGGGAAGAATGGGCAAAAACAAAAAGATGTACTGCCATTAGAGCTGCGCTCTGTTTTAGGTAGGGGGAAGGGAAGGTGTGAGGAAAGAATACACCCGGTCAGCTCTCGGGACTGTGCAGGGCAAGGGGCCGTCACCGAAAGGAAAAGGAATATACGCAGCGCGTTTCCCTCCCGTCTCTCCAGCGTAAACTCGCTCTATCCGCTTCCCCTGCCTTCCGGAGGTATTGACTCAGCCCTCCCGGTTTGCTGAAAGCAGGCGCGCACCTGTTCTTGCCACATCCCTCCTGGAAAGTGGCTGGGCCCTGAGTGTTGCTGTTGGCCTCCTGGTCGCTCCTCCGTTGCCTCCTCGGTGGCCCTTAGGGTTCCTATTGCTCTTGCCGGTCTCTCGCTCCGCACCGAGCTCTCGGACTCCTGCACTCGGCCGTCTTCCTCCTTCCGGTCTCTGACAACCTCATCTTAGGCTCCTGGGGTCTTATCCGCTGGCGACGCTCCGTAGTCCCATCTCCAAAGGGCGGGGCCAGCGTCCTCCTAATCCTCAAGGGCCAGCTAAGTAGGATATAGGAAACCTTGTGCTCAGGAAGACATACCTCTGAGTCTGGCAGCTGGAAGGAAGAGAAAGGGGTGGCTCCATGAGGTAGGCAGGGCCATCCAGGGTTCGTGAGGACAGGAACCCGACACATCAACTAATAAAGTTCTTGTTGCTAAATGCACTGGTAAAATACATGCTTTATATCTCCAATGTCAGTTGGCCACAAACAAGTTCCATGATCCTAACCTGATTCCCAACATGAGCATAAAAACATATTTTTATGTGATTGACCAACATTTCCACGCTCATATTACAATACTAGTAGTTGAAAGCTTGAACACAAGGGAGTCCATATTACATCTAAAATGTACATTTGGTGCTCAGCGAATCACAATAATTGACAACTTGCAATGGAAATAGGTTTTTGTGTCATTTGTGAATACGTAAATTCCTTGCAACACAAAAGATGATGGACGGAATGTTGAACATTGTCAAACATTCACCCCCAGTCACAGACCTGGGTTTAATCCATTGTTATTTCGCTTGCCATTTACATATGGCTGGGGTGGCGGAGTGAGCTAAAGAACCATAATAGATTCAAACCAGATCTGCGACTGGGGGTGAGTATTTCAAAAGTTTCACTTGGCGTGCCATGTCAATTAGGATGTAGTGTGTCCTTGAAATCATGGGCAGCATGTTTTTTTGTAATTATAGATAAGGGGTAATGTCCCCAATTTCGTCTATTCCGTTTGAACAGACTCCCTACCTTCCAGCGCATTCCAATTATGGTACCTAATTTAGACTAAGGCGGTAGATGGATTACTACTTCACAAACGTGATGGGTATCCTGTCCGTCTTGTTATAAATGCATCATACCCTATGTCACTTGTAGTAATATGCACAGGATATTTGTTATGCTTCTGACAGAGTAACCTGTTTACCAAACTCTAAATCAGGCTGTTTGATTTATTAGAAAGATTCAGTTTGAAGGAAATTGGTACTGCCATGTATTTTTAGTTGCATTTGTTGAAGAAGCTGTTCTGTTGGTCCATCCTCAGATCCATGGGACACTACAATGTTTTCAAATGTAATATAGATCTTTCTTCTACCCATCTAACACTTGCTTAATATTCAGTAAGACCTTCCTTTTACTCAATCAACTTCCAATTATGTTGGACGTCTTTTTTTCCTTAGACATTAACACACATTTACACATATAGTGTATGCATTTGAGTTGATGGAAAATTAATTCCAAAGCTTGTGTTCATTGTAAAGTTGGTTTTCCCTGCCTTTTTAAAAAAAAATTAAAACAAAAGCAAAGGTGCACCACAAAACAAGGAACATTTTTAGATCTGCGTCCAAAAGTGTATTCCTCAAAGGTCTTCTTTTATTAAGACAGGGTTAAAACAACGATCTGGATGAAATAAACAGCTGTCATGTTTCGTCCATCCACATGGACTTCTTCAGGGCATAGATAGTTTAGATGCAATAGCAAACAGTAGTTGAGCCAAGAAGTTCAATGAAGTGGCTGGTATGGTAATGTACTTATCACTTCTTTTTTAAAACATAGAAGAACAAATCGCATGTATTGAGCAAAAAGGGTGCAAGGTCAATCAGGTCAGACCGTCTTTGCCACATGGGTTATTTAACCATCCAAAAGACTATTAAGTCGAGCTGGTGGAGAACCCGTCATATGGGTAAAGTACACAAGCTAGGGTCAAGTCATGATGAGCCTAGGTCCACCCAATGTATTGTGGGCCCAATATTAGTGGCTGTATGCTGTAACAAGCCTCAATAACCCGGGGTTTGTGGTCGAGAACGTCTCCCGTCAGGTTTTGGAAAGTGCCTGGAGTCACTGGACAAAAGAAAGAAATACAAACTTTGGCTCAGATAAAATCTAAGAATTTTAAATAATATTTACAGAACATTTCTATGCTAATTCCTTGCACATTTATATCAGAGTACAAAATGTGCAATGGGAAAAGCTCCCTTCCTCTTTGTACCACCCACAGTGCCTGCAGCAACTTCTTTACCCCGAACTCTCATTAGGAACCCATCCCTACACCTTGCACTGTTAATGCTGCTGTGCTCCCGACAACCATTTCTCACATTTAACTATTAAAACAATTTCCAGTTCACCAAATATCCTGCTTTAGCTCACATCTCTTTCCAACTGGCTTTCTTCACTGTGGTTTAAATCAGTGGTCATCCTGTCTGGATCAGAAAACCAATCACCTGACCCTGCCACTACCACTCAGGCTTTCAACCTTTTTTACGTTGAGCATTCGAGACCTCTTGCATATACTTTAGCATATACTTATATATTAGTATACACTTATATGTGTATGTACTTTGTGGGCACTGGAGATCAGCCCTAGGACTTATCTGCTTCCTCTTAGGGACTTTTTTTCTGTTCAATTGCCTCTATTTAACTGTCTTAATAAAAAAAGGACCAGTAGAGGTCAGTAAAATACCATAATTTCTTTCTGCTGAGGGACTTTCTTTTTTTAATTTTTCTGGCAACTTCCTCTATTTAACTTTCCTGAGAGAAAACAACCCACAGAGGTCAGTAAAATTAGGCCTGGGTGGTGAACATCGCTCCGTTCGTGGAGTTTGCGGAGTTTTCTGCCCTATGAGGAGCTTGCAGAGTGTAGAAAACTCTGCTTCGCGATGTGCAGCTGAGTGTTTTCCTCGCTCACGATCCCGAACTGTAAGCTTGCGATCGTAAACAGTTCGCTCGCCAATGCGAGCTGCTGCTCGGGTACAATTTCTACCTGAGCGGCAGAAATACCAGCACAAACTGCAGTTCCCACTTCACTCCACAACTCGCGGAACTTCGTGGAGGTTTTTTGTAACTTTGCAGAGTTCCGCATAGCAAAACTCATCGGTCTACGCCCAGGGTTAAGTAAAATACCAGAATATCTTTAGCATTCTCTAGATTCTAATCCATGGAAATTGTCTTCCACAAGCACCCGTAGACAATAATATTTTTTTCAAATCTTATATTTTCAGTGATATGACCACCGAAGGCCACGATTTTATATCAAAAACAGAGTTTTGGACTATACCATTTCCCACTGAAAGGCAATATTTCTCTCCCTATGTTCCCATACCTGGTGTGTCATGCAGTTTGGTGCTTCGTATCCACCATGTTAAAGAACAGTAGATGTTTCAGCACCCAGGTTAATGTGCTGCATAGCTAAATGCATATAAGTTCCCAAAGGCGAGACCAATTGCATTGCAAATGTTTGTTCTACTTTACAGTCCTCAAATGCCTGGTGTTCAGTTATCTCACTCAATACTATTGCTTCATCAACTTACTAAACCCACGGTAATCTGGCCATTATAGCATCCACGCTACCAAGACAGTTCTTGCTCACATCTAAAACAGTATTTCCTTTACCCACTACTACAACCACTGATCCAGTCACATTCTTCTTGATTTGTTCTCGGTGGTTAATCCACCAGTTATATCACACTTTTAATCACACACTGTGCATGGCAATATCACAACACTCTAACATCTCTCAAGAAAGTAAAATCCAACCAAACACATACACTTGACATTACACTAGAATCAAACAGTATTGGACCCACAGATAACAAATTAGGGATGTTGGGTTTTTAGGAAGGTCATACTTCTAATACTTTATAGCTCTATCATGGTACTATTTGTAATATACACTTTCTGAAAACTGCACTTCAGTTTTATCAACATTATTAGTACCATCAGCCCCTCACTAATCACTAACATTCATGCTTTAAGGTTTGTCGGAAGGTTAGAATCATCCACCTTTGGAATATGTCACATGTTGAGTAACATTCAACACACACAAACCCACAAAACAACATACTACCAATCTTGTGAGAGTACAAGGATTAATACTCTATGGGCCTGGCAAAAAGCAGCTGGTTGAAGTGCAGAAGACAACTCTAGCTGACATATCAACAGCACTAATGGGCTCAGTTGTTGGTGAATGCTGCACTATATAGAAAATGCGTAACATGATTAAACCCTTTGGTAATCAGCCTCTGGATCACTGCATTTAAAAAGTGCAGTGAATTCTAAACATATTCTTTTTGGACTTCTCTTGGTATCACCAGTGCCAGTCCCAGATCTTGCAATTATACCTATTTTTACACAGATGACTTAAATATGTTTCTAGGAATCTAGAAAAGGATCTCTTAGACTTCAACCCCTTTAATAAAATCTCAGTGAGATGCAGACAGACATATTAGCACCATAGATCAGTAAATTCATGAACTCCTGTGTGACATGGTTACAAACGTCACCTGATTTTAAGATGGTTGTTAGGCTTATGACTAGAAAACTAGTCTAAATTAATTGCCAGTGAAAGTTTTTTGCTGCCTCTAAAATGCCCTATTCCTAACTAAGATAACAGCAACACTTTTTAATTCTTAGATTTGCTAACACAGTGGCTTATGCTTTTTGTTTTAGGTTATGTAGACTTTAGGTGCATAAGAGGCATTATAATGTTCCTCCTCAATATATCTAGCCCAAGATCTTCAGTTGTCCAAAGGCCTCAATAGTTACACAGAGTTTTAACTTACAGACCTCTAGTTTTAGACATGTACATATCCAATCAGGCTTTCTCCATATTCATTCAGAGTAGACATCCCACCCTACCAAGACCTCTGCAACAACCACAGCACCTTCTCCCACTGCAAGATTAAGGATTTGCACGCCAGCTTCAAAAGCCTCAATAACCTCTCAACGCACCCACAACCACCATACCCAAGGACACCGGACTCCAGTAGACCCTGCCCAGCTGGACTTCCTTCACCACTGACGACACCCTCAAGATCATAAAGAGCATCCACTCTGGAACACCCTCAAACCACTGCCCACACCACTCTTCAATAGAGCCGGCACCTCCATCTCCCACAAACTTCCCTCACCATTAATTGCTCCATCAACTCCGCCACTTTCCCGGAAGACTGAAATCATGCAGAGATCAACCCCTTGCTGAAGAGCCCTCTGCCGACCCCATGAACCTCAAGAACTTCAAACTCATCTCTCTGCTCTCCTTCCCAGCCAAGGTCATTGAGAAGGCCATCAACGCCCAACTTTCCGTGTTCATCGAAGCAAACCACGTCCTAGACCTCTCGCAATCTGGCTTCCGAAGCAACTGCAGGACTGAGACTGACCTCCTCTCTGACACAGACGAGATCCACACCCTCTTGGACCGAGTCAAAACTGCAGTCTTCATCCTCCTGGACTTCTCACCCACCTTTGACACCTTCTCCCATCGCACCCAAAGCACAAAACTCCTCCACACCGGAATCCATGGCACAGCCCTGAAATGGATCCACTCCTTCCTCACCAGATGACCACAGAGAGTCAGACTACCACGTTCCACTGTGAACCCACAGTGATAAGTTGCGGAATGCCTCAGGGCTCCTCCCTGAGCCCCACTCTCTTTAACATCTACATGGCCCGCTCTCAGCCATCATCGGGAACCACAAACTCAACGTCATCTCCTACACCAACAACACCCTGCTGATCCTTTTCATCAACAACGAAAGCTCAGTCACCAAGAGCAACTTCCAAGAGGGAACAAAGGCTGTTGCCACCTGGATGAAGGACAGCTGCCTCAAGCTCAACTTAGAGATGACCAAAGTCCTCATCATTGGCTCCACCCTCTGTCTACTCCTGGTGGGCAGCAGATCTTGTATCCCTCCACATCCACAGCCGACCACTCACAAATCCTCAGCATCATCCTGGACTCCTCGCTCACCATGTACCACCAGATCAACGCTGTCTCATCATCCTGCTTCCACATGCTACGCCTGCTCCGAAAGATCTTCAAGTGGATCCCCACCAAGTCCAAAAAGACAGTCACCCACATACTCATCATCAGCAGACTCAACTACAACAATGCTCTCTAAGACGGCATCGGCCAGAAACTCCTCAAGAAACGGCAGAACATTCAGAGCGCCTCTGCCAGACTCATCCTTAATATCCTCCACTGAAGCCACATCACCGGTCACCTGAGACACCTCCACTAGCTCCCAGTCAACAAAAGAATCACCTACAAGCTCTTCACACATGCCTACAAAGCCCTGCACGGCATGGGACCTGCGTACCTGAACCACCACCCCGCATTCCATGCACCCACCAGAGACCACTGCTCCCCCCCCAACTGGCCTTGGCCACTATCCCACGTATCTGCAAGATCATGGTCAGAGGAAGATCCTTCTACTACCTCGCAGCAAAGACCTTGAACACCCTGTCTTTCCACCTCAGGCAAGCACAGTCACTTCCTTAATTTAGGAAGGACCTCAAGACCTGGCTCTTCAACTGAACTACAGCCCCTTTGATGGGTCAGCAGTCGCCCGACTCTTAATGGTGAGTAGTCGTGCTTTATAAGTCACTTGATCGATGAATTCACATATTCCTGAACTCATTATTCTATGAATTAAGAATTGCAATTGATTGTTTATGTTCCAACACACTTTTTAATTCCAATAACTTTGTTTAGGTACGCTTGGAGTAATCACCACTTTTAATGGCTAGTGGTCTTCTATGTTTGAACTTTGTTCATGAACTATTTTATAAAACTGAATTTATTTTCATTTGTTTTTTATTTTATTTTTACTTGTATCATTAATCTTTTGTATCTTTCATCCAATTCTTAAATTGAAACGCTTGCTTTTGTTTCTAATTGTACAGATGTCAGCTTCAAGTGATGTGGTGCACGATATATTTTTTTAACTAGTTGACTGATGCGATAGCACACCTTACCCTTATCTTCTCAGTGGTTATTGTAGCCTCTGGTACAATTAACCTCCGGTTTAATTTTCCAAGACATTTCCAGATGTGCTGGCAGGCTCATTGAAGGGTCCTAATCTTTAATATTAGTCTGTTCTAATTAACATTTGGCTAATGTAATTCTCAAAACTTCAATTATACTCACCTCTTATATCACACATTCAATCACAAAACGTGCCTGACAATATCACAGCATTCTAACAGCTAAGTAAAATCCGACCAAGCACATACATTTGACATTAGACTAGAATCAAACAGCCGTTTGACCCACAGCTAACAAACTAGGGGGCATGTTACCAAGAACAGGCGATCAAACTATCGCCGCTTTTTCGGCAGGAAACTACCGCTAAAGCAGCGATAATGTGAATTCCCATAGCAGCCCAGGTTCTGGTGTTAACCTGGGCTGCTATGGGAATTCACAAGGACATATTATCAAACCCATTATCGCCGCTTTAGCAGCAGTTTCCTGCCGATAAAGCGGCGATAATTTTATCGCCTGTTCTTGATAATATGCCCCTAAGAATGTTGGGTTATTAGGAAGATCATAAATCTAAAGCTTCAGAGCTCTCTGATGGTACTACCTGTAACACATTGTATGAAAACTGTGCTTCAGTTTTATCAACATTATTAACACCTTTAACCCCTCATCAGTTACCAACATTCATGCACTAAGGTTAGTTGTAAGGTCATAACCATCCGCCCTTGGAATAAACCATTTGTTGGGTAACATGCAGCACACATAAGCCAACACAACAACATACTACCAATCTTGTGAGAACACAAGGATTAATATTCTATGGGCATGGCAAAAAGCAGCTGGCCGAAGTGCAGAAGACAACTCTAACTGACATATCTACAGCACTAATGGGACTAGTGGTTGGTGAATGCTGGGCTATACAGAAAATGCGTAACATGATTAAACTCTTTGGTAATCAGCCTCTGGATCACTGCATTTAAAAGGATTCGTGAATTCTAAACATATTCCCTTTGTCCTTCTGTCAGTTTTTAGGCCAGATGCCATAAAAGACTCGTCACAAGTGGTTGCAAGTTGCGCAACAACATTTTGAGACCAGTCATTAATTTTAATGCGACCTGTGTATTAATAGACTGCATCACAAAATCTCAAGCTGCAAGGGGTGGCAGAAAGATCTATCTGACAAATATTAATAAGGCAGATGGCTATTTGAATGTGCCTGTGATTGGCCCGAAAAGATATAGAAATTGGTCTGTAAGGAACAGCATACCAATAGCTCTGTATTTGCATGCACAAATAGGATATGTTTAAACATCCATTGTTTTTTCAAGGAACCAGTGCTGCTTTAACAAAATCTATTTGGAACACATCAGAGGGCACAGCCATTCGCCTCTGGACTAGTGCCTGTTCCCTTCATGGTCATCCAACGCACGTCTCTGAATCTGTTACCATCTCCTTTGAGGAGATGGTAGCTTGTCAATGGTCTGGGACCACGTTGTGGTCATAAACCATTTATACATAACCGAATCACAATTAGAACATTATGCTATTCCTATTTGCAATTTGGAATTTGCTAATAAACTCATTTGAGAGTCAAAACTGCTTTTTCAACTCACAAAATTGGCTTAGTATATTTCAAAGAGCCATTTTACAGTCAGAGAACGTACGATTTCACAAACCTCAGGGTTTGTCCCCGAAAAGTGACTTTGCACATCTGGCCCTTGTTGCTTGATCATGAATATACAGGAGTTCATGGAATCCAGGTGTGCACCTGTTTCTGAACGTAACTTCGCTGTGCAGAGTAAGTTCATTAACTCAGAAACTTTCTAACGTTGTGTTTGAGCCACACACAGCACTTCTTGAAACACAGAGCGCAACCACGACTTCTTATTTCGAGCTTAATTCTCTTAAATTCATGGACTAATTCTTACAGTTACCGAATGAGTCCATGCGCGTATAGACAGCCCGAATCTGTTCCAAAACAGATGCACACCTTTGTTCTGGGCCTCTGCACACAACGCCCCCCAATCCACGCAGTCATTCTATAGCTTCCTAGTATATTTCAATATTACCACCCTCTTTACGCGTATTAACATTCTACTGTTTGTTTGTTTTAAGGGAAAGGAGGGCTTAATGAATACATACTTGGAGAGGATTTTAACTTGCATTTGCTTTAGCCTGAGGTATTCTTTCATGACAAATGTTTTTAATGGTAATTATTTTAAATACTTTCTGTTAAAATCCAGCATTTTCAATAACTAATAAATCTCCACTAATGGAACACACTTTTCGTGTTCAAGGAAGTTGTAAATCACAATGGGCAAAATATATTTTTATGGATCGTTGGCCCTTGATTATGGATTCTCTATTTATGTCCATGCGATCAATCATTGTCTTACTCTGTGGTTGTGATGTTTAGTTAAAACATCCACCCCACCCCCTTCAAAGTCCTATTCTGTATTCGATTATCTTTCGAAAAAAAATATTTACAAAAAAATACCCCCTATTATTCAAGGAGAATGGAAACAGTAAATAACCTTTCAGCATGCCTGCTGTCACTCTGGACACCAGATACATGTGATTGCTTAGACATCGCTTTGCATTTCATGACTTTAGTACTGTAGGGCTGAGATGCATCTCTGTCAAAATGGAAACATATAGGCTAAGAGGGTTCCAGTTTCGTGCTGCCAGGTAACGTGTTGAAAATCCCATTGATAGCATCTTGTATGTGAAAAACAGATTAGCTTATGAGCTACAACAGCATGCAAATACTATTTCTTTCACGTTAAATGCCTATTCTAGCATAGTGGCAGGTACCCCATTATCAGAATTCATTAACCCCCAAAGTCAACGATAGGACCCATTTCAGCATTGACCCCTCTGCTAACTTTTATTGGGGGACACAATAAATAGAGTCTTTTTCAGGTAAGTGACCCTATTACTCTTTCAAGAGATGGGCAACACCGTATTGGTCCAGTTCATGTACGAAAAAACCTGTCGATCTACACCTGTAGTTTTACACCGATGTCTGGGAAACATTTACATTTGTTTTACATGGGATTGCTAAAATAAACTCCTGGAAAACCTCTCGGTACCTCTGATAGTTGCAGTTGTTTAGTAGTACTCACACGTGCTGAAATGTACAGGTACACGCGTAATTCCTCATACAAATGTAAATTTGCACATGTGGTCTGTTTCTGTCTGCCGGACAAATCCTTTTCCCCTAGAAAAAAAAAACTTCTCTTGCCCCCTCTCCAGTTTTAGGGGTGTTCCTTTCCCATTTTTACTCGAGAAACTCTTTCACCTGTACCATGGAAAAGAGAAAAACAGCTTTTGGAAATGTGCCTTCCATGCAAATGTCAATATCCAAAAACTCATAAGAATGTGGATGTGTAGCCATTTTTCCAGCCTTACCAATCTGTAAAGCCTGCAACAGATTCTGGGAGAAGATTTACTCCCAAGTTATAATTCATCGCGCTGATGTAATATTATGCATGGATGCATCGATTTATAATTGTAAATTAACATTTTGTGAACTGATTGAGATTTTATGTGTTTGCTCCTCTAGGGCTAAGTACTCTATGATGCCCTGTCAAATTAGATTTTTTTTAATGCAGATTGTCTCTCTGCCAGTTTATGTTATGTTGGCCTGTATAATGGTTTCTGAGTGCTTGGTTAAACTGTTGCACTTTCCAATATTTTAATATGCTTGGCATATTGGGCTGCAGATCACCGTATGACTTTTAAAGAGAATATATTTAGATCCATATACCATTTAAAAAAAATAGTTTTAGGCTGGTGATATGTGCTGGCTGAATTGATTGAATTAATTGTTATATATTGGTGATTAAATGATATTTGTAGTTGTATTTATCAATGAATGGGGTAATGTGCAATATTTCTGTAGGAATGTATTTTTTGGAAATAAAGAATTTAAGCTGAACTGCAAAAGTGAATGTCCACATGTCAAATCATGCAATTTGCCCACCAAAGTAAAACTGAGATGCACAAATGGCTTTGTGAATACAGTCTCATAGTCCTGGATTTGTATCTTAAACTCCCAGTGATCCTACCATGTGAGACATTGATACAGCTAGGGTGCTGCCTATGTATTAATATGTATGCTCTTAGATCATCCTCGCTGAGATGATCTGGACCATGCATAACACTTTATAGGTGAAAGAGTCAAGTCAGGTTTTGTCCTGGCTTGGACCAAAGGTCTGGCTCTAGCTGCCTATTAAAGGATATCCCTTAGACAATCAAAGCTACAGCCTTCTCTCACTCTTCCTTAGGCAGTTCTTTTAACGGAAAAATAGACAAGCACCATCCTGTAAATTGAAAGAGAGCTGCTGCAATACAAAACAAGAACAACATTTAACCGCATCGCTGCTGCGGTTATTTTTGCGCTGTGCGGCTGTTTTCTAATTACCGCGTTACATGACGAGCTCAGCTCGTCATCCGCACACGTCACCCATGGCTGATGACGAGCTGAGCTCATCATCAGCATCGAAGGGGTTAAAAAAATGCCTATTTCTCTGCCCATTGAACTTTAATTTTTTTTGCATTTCATCTATTGTGCGATTTACATGGGAGGTATTTTGATAGCTCAGCTTGTGCATTAGCTCTTAGGGCTAATCTAAACCTCTGCCTCAGGTCACCACTTAATTTGGTGTGTTTCCCCTACTAGGTAATATGATCTAAGTTTGAGATCATAAGACATTGCCAAAATGCATCATAAGAGGCAATACAACAAGAAAAACAATGTATTCCATTTTTAGCTGATAGCCCTTATTCCTGACATCAGTAACCTAGCAAAGATGGCACCTTTAAAATTCAAAATGTTATATATTTAGGTGGAAAAATAAGCTGAGATACTGACTACCCGATTAATAAACCCCTGGCCTTTTAGTTTATTTCAAATGCATGTATGTCAATGAGTATTTTTTAGGATGCTGTTCTCAAATTTCCTGGACCAAACATTTGACCTCTTAAATCCAATACAGCAAGTCTTCCAGGAATAGGAATCTATGGTCTTCAGTAAAGGAGGTATTCGTCTTTTCTGTGATTCAGTAGTCACTTGTGAAAACAAACGTACTGCATTAAGCAACATAGTAGATAATTGGTCGATGACAGTAAACGTTTTTTACTTTGAAGTTAAGCATAAAATTGAAAATGGTGTATAGACTGAGCCAAGCCGATAGAAAATGGTCATTTAAAAGTAAGTGTGAACATAATACGTGGGCGTGCACAATATTCTATACTGAAAAGTCGACTGCACAGTATGGGCTCGATGCTTTACTCCTTCTCCCTCTGCCTCAGTGCTAGTAATGGACCATTGTCTTTCTGTTGTAGAGTTGAGAAGGTACTTTGTTCCCATGGAGTGCAGTGAAGCACTAAGATCTACATTGGCTTCATGGTCATCCTTCGCAGTGTGCATGGTTAATAGGGTGCTGCTTGTAGTTAGGCCTCTTATTAGAGGTGTTGGTTGACTTACCTGAGATTCATTGTTGTGCTGTACACATGGTGCTGCGAATTTGGGAAGAGCACATAAACAAGGTGTGTGTCCAAAAAGCTTGGACACGGTTGCAGCAGCACATGCATAGTACTTTCTATTTCTAATTTTTCCAAAATTAGAGCCATCGGGTTTAAGTAAGGCTACTGAAGTGGTTTATTGATACCCACCCCTTTAAAATTTCCATAATCTTTTTTGCCAACTGCTATCTTTATATGTCTTTATTATATATGGTAGTGTCCCAGTGGAGCAAAAATAATTCTGGTGGAACATATTGCAGCATTAGCAACAGGGTCGCTGCTTTTTACAGTGCTGCTTTGTAGGTGGCATAAACCACACGCATGAGAGGTCGGTGTGGGGCTGGTAAACTTTGTTCCCGATGCATCCTGAAATCGTTTAGCCGTGTGGACTTTAGCCGCGAGAGAGAAGAATTTATCCCTTCCTTTGCTGTGTAATTTTCTACCGAGTGAGCACTTGAAGTGGGCAACAATCCATAGGTACCCCCCGTGGGGTGTACCCCAACCTTGGATTTTCCAGCCACGGTGCACAGGGTCCGTAATTTATCGTTGGATACCTGCAATTTGGCCCTTCTGTCCTGAGGAAGCCCATAGATACGTGTGGCTGAAATGCGACCGCAACTGCATCGACATTCTGTGGAGGATTCCGTTTCAATTGTTAATTTGTGCTAGACTGTAGCATAAGCGCCGGTTTAAATAATCATTTTGGGGTAATTAATTTCCCCAGGCGCTTTTACATAGGACTACCTGGGAGTGTAGCATTGAAATTCAGGAATGCGCACATAGATATATAAGTATTGTTTGTGTAAAAAAAAGGTTTTTTTTTTGTTTTTTGTAGGGCTGTGTTGTTGTGAAATTCGTGTGTAAATATATATATATGGGATGTATATGTTGTATATTGTATTATATGGAAAGATTGAGTACAAGTGAAGGTACTCTTGCTGTATATAATCATTTGTTGCTCGTTTTATGTGCTCCACCTAGTTGTTTGATATATATAGATATGTGACTATAATTTGTGTATTCATTACTTTATAAAATTCATTTTTGGATATATCAAGGCTTTTAATTTACCCTTGATTACAAATAAATACTGAATGTGCTCCTCTGTATTTGTATACATCTTTTTGATGTCATGTGCTCATGTACATGAGGGTAATTTGGGCACAACCCCTCCTTTTTCCTAGTGGGTCGGTGGGGGGCGGCATAAGTCAGAAGCATAAGGGGCTTCACAAGCATAAGGGGTAGTGTGTATGCAAGCACTCCACCAACAAAATGATGGTGGATGGCTCACTACATTCTGCTCTCCGTGCTGTTGTGTACCATAGTAAAATAAGGAAGATGCACATTTTTCTTGTTAGCTTCCAGTATCTTTCTCTACCTAGGATGATTGTGATGCTACTTCTTCCTCTCAGGAGAGACAATTCCTCTACTTACAGTTCTGTAAGGAGTAGTTCTCTCTTATTTGGAAGGATGGGGTTGCCACTTTGTTCTCTATTGTCCTGCTGCTTTCAGGTGTGTGATAGTTAAACTCATGCCACCTACCAGAATGCATTGTGCCTTAGAAGCAGAAATGTAATTAATTCATATGTTCTGTCTATGACATAGACTAATGTATAAAAAAGTATTTTGATGAATGCATCTAGTCTGTTATATAATAGTCTAATTTAGTGAAAGGCTGAGGAATCTACATATATGGTTTCAATGGAAAAGAGAAAAAAAAGCTTAACGTCATATATCTAACATTCCATCAAATAAGGATTCATCTCTTCATGAATTGCAATGAATCAAAGTCATCCTGGAGTACCTCGGATTCACTATTTCCTTTGCCCACCTCATGACTTGTTCCCTGAAGGAAGTTACATAGATACAAGACTCACCATACTGCAATTAATTCCATATTAAGTGGCAAAGAACATAATGTCCAGAAGAGGGACAGTCCAAAAATAACAATACTGTAATACTACTTAGCATATAAGTTAAGCAATAATGTCCCAGCTGCAGCCTTAGAAGAAAACAGTATTGTAAAGGTGCATTAAAATGGACAGTAGCAAAATGCTTGTTAGATTGCTAGTTTCCATGGGAGGGGTTTGGAGGGTTTATGGGATTAATGCTGAAATACTGAAGTGGTCTTGGAGTGGATCTTGCCAACAAATGGCACCGTTTTGGCCACTGACTTAGCATAGGTCCTATACATTGCTGTGGACTAACATTCTTCCAGAAGAATCTGGGAGGTGTAGGCGTCTAAAATAATTATTATGCTTAGATTGACTTAATGGGCATTCCTGGAGGCAGAGACTTTAGTCTGCTAAAGTTTATCCAGTCAGATGGTCATCCAACAGAGGTGCAGGCTTCTCAGATTGGCATGGCAGCTATTGTACTTGGTAATTTAGTCAATCTGAGAGCATAGCATTGATACTGCTGCAGAATGAGCCTGGTGATGGAGGCAAGTCCGTAGTTTGGAACTGTGTTAATCATTATCAAAGATCCCTGTCTGAGCTGAGACTCATGAAAGGATTTTTCTTTGGTGTCTAATTTAAAATCTAAGAGTATGCTTTGGTCTGCATTTGTGAAGAAGTTGCCTGAAGCAATCTACAAACTAGTCTTTATTAGATTTGAGTGCTTCAGTGCCACATGGCTACTGTGACCCATTTTATGAAGCATGATCCTTGGGGTATCATATACGATGACATATAATGCAAGTCTGATTGTCGAAAGTTCATACCCTACTGTCTGAATGTTGTACCTTTATTTATGTAATCTCAATATAGAGAACCTTGCTACAAAGCAAGGATTGCTGTTGAAGAGTGAGCTATATGCAGTGCAAATTGGGATAGGGAAGGCTACGAGGATGAGGAGTAGTATACAGTGTAAAGGGAGGTGGTGCAATGCAAGAAAGGGGGAAGGTGCTGAAACATGCCTTACAGAGAGGGTGATAGTGAGTAAAGTATCTCAGCTTCAGGAAAGGTTGGCACTGGGATGGAGGTAAAAACAGGTAGGAAGAGGGAGCATATCAGATGCACTTAGAAATTGTGTGGTTATTGGTTGATGAGGTGTTGCTTGAATGGATGTGCTATCGTATTCAATGATATGGTAGGGAAGGGGCGGAACAATGTATTTCTAATCTAGTGGTTTAGATTTGCAAAGCATAGCAGGAAAAATACCTGGCATCTTATCATATCCTTCCAATATTTTTTGATTTCAAGTTTGACATGCATGCTTGATGAGTTACCTTTAACTTGGTCACCAGTATAGGATGCCATGTAGACTATGCAGAATCCCTTGAAAGTGATAGAGGCTAATGTTGGGAACCAGTAAAGTTCTCGGTGGTTGGTTTGATCTGGATTTGCTTTTGAAGATATTGGGTGATATACAGAAATGTGCTTTTCAGATAAGTTAGGGGGGATTATGGTGATGCTGAGATCGGCAGATATTTGCTTTTGTCAAGATGCAAGAGAACCATTGCCTTAATAATGGTTCAGAATCTGCTCGGAAAGGAAGAATGTTATTTCACAAAACATGGTATACTGAAGCAAAGCAGTCCTTGCATTTTACACACGGTGTGTCCAAAAGCTGAAGACAAGTGTCATTGAATACACTCAGGAACCTGGTGCTACTAATTAGTTTAGAAGGGAAAAAGTCCACATTCAGCCTAGAGAGCCAGCCTTGTGCCTATTTGTGCAGTTGCTGGTGAGGAGCACACATTTGTTCTTAGTGGAATCCAGCTTGAGCCAGGTCTTTACCACACACTCTTTGATTGAACAGAGGCAGTCGTATAAGAGAAGGATGACATACCCAGAACAGATTTTAGAGCAGCATTTCATGTGCATATTGGTGGATTTTGACATGCTGGCTTGTCAGCAGGACTCCCATTGACACCATATACTGATTCAAGTTCAAGATGCCACAGGCTGTAAAAACGACTTTGGATGTGAAATAACTCAATTGCTCCAGCTAAGCTCTATTGTCTAATATGACTTGAACAATTACAGTTGACGCCTTCAAAGGTTTTTCTAGGTGAAGGAGGTTAATTGGGGCTAAAAGGTTGATGGCGGTGAAGGTGGACAGGATGTCATCAACACCTTGGATGGTTACCATCTTCCTTTTTTGCAGTGCAGTTTGAACCCTAACTGGTAATCTTAAAGGAGAACATGACATTTGATATTTTCATAGAGCTGATTGTTGAAGGCCTTCACTGTAAATCATGGGAGAATATCGAGTTCTCATTAGGTGTTCTTCATCGAATGCAGTAGTCTTGCCAGATCAAAGCAGATAAAGAATTGCTACTCAAAATAAATCCCAATAAGAGTTGCACTTGACTGGTGATGGTTACACAAGTTTGTGTCTCTCTTCTATTTCCTGAGAAATGCTAATATTTACTTGCCTCAATATAGGACTTCAGTGAACTGAAGATTAGCCATTTTTACTGTGAAAAAAGACAGTGGCTGGTGTTGTTCTTGCACCTTGACAACTAGCTCGGTATCAAAGGCAATGCCAGTCTATGGCATTTCCCAAATTAAACACTTGGAAACTGGACATCGTTGTGCATTCCATATTTGAAACATTCCTGACAGCTTGCTTTGGAAACAAGTTGGACTCTTTGGCAAAGCTCTTGCTAGCAGAGGGTTCCATGCAAGGTACCAGGTATGAGCCATTCCAGTCACTGTGCTAGAACCACCCTCACAAGTGTAGTACAGTCTATATTGGAGTGAGAACACTGGGAGGCAGGAATTGTGTGGATCCACATATATTCCAGATGTTTCTGTCATAGAAGAGAGAGGAAAATGAGTGATTTTAGCCAAAGTTTGAAATCTGCAAGGCATTCTGGCTAGGAAAATACAGTGGGATCCACACAAGTCACACCGCCCTGGATTTCCATGGGTTTCTAGTTTTCTGAAATTTTTGGGGTTAGTAGGTTTCCCAGGGTGGTAGCCAATCTTGAGCTGAAATAACATACCTATCCATTGCCAAAATAGGTATTTTTTTAATGTTTTTACAAGAAATGTCTGCAGATTGCGTTTTGCTTCCTTTTATGTCATGGGCAATGGGCCAAGTCATACAAGTGGGGTAACATTTATTTTGTAGGAAAGTGCTCCTTTTGACATGCTGCCAATTGTTGCATGGTATTTGGTGCAATTTTGACAGAAGTTCCTGGGGTACCTGCAATCCAGGTCCCCTGTGCCATATCTATTTTCCTAAAACTGAACAAATGTTCCCACAATTGGCAATACCTTAAGTAGCCCTGGTAAGTCCCTAGGAAATGGTACCCCTGGTAACTAGGGCAGGAAGGCTAAAGAGGGTCCCTGAGGGATGCAGCGTGGTTTGTGCCACCCCAAGAGACCCTTCTGCACACACATGCAAATTGCCATTGCAGGCTGAGTGACATGGTGCAGAGAAAAGTGAAGACACAACATGGCAAACGGGCTGTGTGGCATGCCTCTAGACACTGCACGTAATTATTTCGTCCTTACAGCAAGCCTTAGAGCTCTAAGGCAGGGTGAATTATATTACATGTGAGTACATATCTGCATGAACAGATGTGCCTCTGTGATTTCCACGTTGATTCTGGTATATTGTCAATGAACAGCAAAGCAATCTTGAGTATATGTACTGGGCACTGGTAAATACAAGTTCCCCAGCTACATGATGCCTTCACTGAAACTAAACATGTTTTGTAATCTACATCTCATAATAATAAACCACACTGATTCCAGTGATGAATTTATTTGTACGTGCACCCTGAGGGCAACTTAGAGGTGCCTCCTGAAAACCTACCGACTATTAGTGTTAAGCTTGAAAGAGTGCAGACCTTTGAGTACTTGGGTCTTACTCTCAATGAAAGCATGACCTGGGCTCAACATCAAATAACATCTCAGTTAAAGCTCACTCAAAAGGCAGGGGGCATCCTTAAACTCTTAAGTAAAGCTACAGTCAAGCCAATTGGTCCACCGCTAGGGATCTATAAACTGCAGGCACGAGGGACGGTAATTTATGGCGGCGAATTGTGGGGTCACAACTGTGCACCTGCAATGGTTATCGCGGAAAATAAGTACCTTAGGCAGTTGGTTTCACTGCCACCAAGTACCCCACTGCTGCCCCTAAGGCTAGATTTGGGCCTTAGACCTCTAAATGAGGATTTGGGCCTCAAACCTCTAACCTTCTGGAGGCGACTTTGGGTCACCCCAGAACTCAATAACTACAGGCAAGAGCTAATAGAGGTTCTAAAACTGCCCAATGCGTGGAAACTCTTGTGGTTAAAATACATAAGACAGGAATTTGAGAGGCTGGGCTTCCCTCTTATGTGGAGTAACCCGGAGCAAACATGCACAAGTATATCACGTAAGCAGCTGGCTAATCTGTATTTTGATTATAACTTATCTGCCTGTTTAACGAATGCCCAAACAGGAACTCTATCTAACTCATTCCTAATCACAAAAGATTACTATAAACTGGAGACTGTTCTGAATTACATCAGCCCTCCAGGCTATAGGAAGCTCTATCTTCAGTGGAGACATGGCTCTCTGCCAATCAGATCCCTAACAAGTAAATGGTGCCCACCTACTCCAAAGAACTGCCCTGGCTGCTCAGCGGATGCAGAAAATGAATTGCATATAGTCTTTTTCTGTCCTGGATACAAGATCGCAAGGAAAAGGTGGATACTTTCAATTTGTAAAAATTTGGGGATCAGACAGTGCTCCAAATCATTCCGGATATTAAAAACTGACCTCTCTCCAATAATCGTTTTTGCTGTAACAAATTTCCTAGCAGCAATGTGGAATAAGAGACGGAACTATCTGAAGGTCTAGTCCAGTGGGAGAAGGTAGATACTTCTATATAGCCTTAGAGAGTCAATGAGTACCCAAAATAATGGCGGGCTGCTGTGATGATCACGTTTTTAAATGTTTCCTTTATGGATTTTGTATTTTATAGTTTAGATACAGCTCAATGGTTATGCCCCGACTGATGTTTTTAACTCCAATGAATTGAATTGAACAGTGCAATTTTATATTATGAATGTAATGTGATTTCTTTTATGACAAATGTTGTCAAAATAAAGATGAGAAAAGAAAGTATATTGTCAATGAACAGCGAAGCAATCTTGAGTATATGTACTGGGCACTGGTAAATACAAGTTTCCCAGCTACATGATGCCTTCACTGAAACTAAACATGTTTTGTAATCTACCTCTCATATTAATAAGACCACACTGATTCCAGTGATGAATGTATTTGTACGTGCACCCAGAGGGCAACTTAGAGGTGCCTCCTGAAAACCTACCGACTATTAGTGTACTGGCTGATTGGCCATGACCAGCCTGCCACCACAGAGCATTTATTGACCCCCTGGAGGTGAGAGCCTGTGCTCTCTGGGTTCAGAAACAATATCTGCTCTGGGTGAAGGTGTTGTCACCACCTTCAGAACAGGATGGCCTAGCAATCTGCACCTCAATGCAAGAAGCTTCAAATGCCTCTGCTGCCATTGATATGCAACCCCAGACTTGCGGGATGGAACATCCTGCCTTAGGCCCAATCTGCACCAGGACATAGAGCAAAATTACCTAGTCAGGAGACGTGTTCCTCATCAGGCTATCCTCACCTCTAAGGTGGGCTACCTGATCTGAACATGAAAATGAGAATTCCGCCATCTTGGTTTTTGGGGGAATTAGGCTCACTGGGTAAGTAATATGCCCACTGCCAACAGGAAGTGGTTATAGAGAAGGTTTAGTCACTCTAAAGGTAAGTAGCCCATTGTTACTACCTGTCCCTCCCCTATCGCCCCTAAATTGAGTATTTAGGGGCCCCCTTGGGCTAGGAGATTAAATATCAATGGATCCGGAAGAAGAGGAAAAAGAAGAGCTGTGAAAGACCAAGAGCTGTGGACATTCGGCGCCAAACATTGCCTGCCCACTCCAGCCTCAACAATCATGACCGAGTGACTTGCCTTGCAGGTGAGTAAGTAACAATGACCCTGGTAGACTGCCAGCCCTTCACAAATTGTCAGAAATCTCCCTTGGAGTAGAGGAGCTACTCCCATGCGGTCCATAGGCACCAAAGAAGTTGATTCCGGTCTACCTTGTTGCTGCTCCCTCCCCAGCCTGATGCAGCAACCCTGCAGTAAGAGTTACCTTTGCTCCAGAATTTCAGATCTGACCCCCTATTGAGTGTGAGGACACCAGGACTGTCCAGAGTTGCACAGCACCAATACCCAGGGTACCGAACCCTTTGCAGCAACTAAGGCTTGTTTAAGTCCAGTCAGTACTCTAACAGCACCAAGACAAAGCAGCCACTGAGAGATATCAGCACCAAAAAGAACCACTTCCAGAGTGGCCCAGCTCTCCTGATGTTGCACCCCCAACAGCAAGACCGACAACAATGAGCGCGTGTGAAGCACAGATTCCAGCCGAACTTTTTACTCTGCACCTGAGCGCCCCAGCCTGGGTACTGATGAACCAGCTGTGCCCCTTGCTCCCAAGACCCTTGTGACCCAAGCACCAATTTGGGAGCTCCCGGATTTGTCCCCAAGTCCACTTTTGCAGCCTGTTTTTAGGTGGCCCTCCTTCTTTCCACCGGTGTAGCACACATAGCTACCAACCTGGCCCACACCTTTGCACCTGGATGCCCCAGAGCAGGTAAGGGGTAACTGCAGGTGGTACTTTGGACATTGCCCCCCAATGGCCCTAAGTACCGAAGGAAACCCCTAGAAACCAACCTTAACTAACTGCCTTTTTTCTATAGGAAAGCATTGCTTAAAATACATTTAACTGGTCGGTTTACTTGCTTATTAAATGTAATATTTAAAAAAGTACTTACTTGATAACAAAATACTTGGTATTAAAATGTATATAAAAGTATAACTTATTTTTTTAAATAGGTATAGGATTTATTCTTAAGTGTGTATCTCATTTATTGTCTCTGCGAGTAAAACAAATGCTTAGCACTACCCTCTGATAAGCCTAAACTGCTTGGCCAAACTACCAAAAAAGAGTGCATTTAATGTCATAATTTTTGCCTCTGTAAGCCAATCGGGTTGCCTGGACTCTTTACACAGTGTGCCTCATTTTGGCCCACTATATAAAGAGCCAGCGTCCTACAGCTTGGCAGTAGGAATGTTGTGGATGCCTACAGATTCTGGAAGTTTCCGTAACAGAAATGGGAGGAAAATACATGATTTTAGATAAAGTTTGAGTTTTGGAGGACATCGTGGGTAAAAATAAAAGCTTGTGAGATCACCACCTTTGACCCCCCTGGTTTCTAGTTTTAAGACCCCTCGTTTCAACAAAGCCAAAATGGGTGGTCGCTCGTTTGCGCTACTTGCACCCTCCCTATGGAACTCCATGCCTCAATCCCTGCTGAAATTTGCTACCTGAAATTCCGTAAAGGAATTAAGACCTGGCTTTTTAATACTTAAAATGCGTGCTCATTCCTTCTCAACTTAGCTCACCTTTTGTTTGCTTTTAGCGCCGGGAAACCTCCGGGTAGCTGTGCGCTCAATAAATGCAATTATAATAATAATAATAATAAAAAGGTGTGGGTTTGTTAGGTTTTACTGGGCAGCAGGTGAGCCTGGGTCCAAAATCTGTTGCTAACTGATCATCAAAACAGGTATTTTTATTCAACAGGAAATGTTGATGTCTCCACATTGTTGGGGGGCTTTTTGTGTCATGGGCACTAGGCCCATCTGCACAAGTGGGAGATGTGTAGGAACACAGATTAGCATAACCTTTGTTATTATGAAGTGACTGTATCTCCATTATTGGCTTCCAAATGTAAGCCAGCATGAGGGCTAGAAAGATCACATTTTATAAATTGCCATCCGAATTAGGCCTGTTCTGAATTTCAATTATGCCGGAGCAATCAGAGTGATTTGGGTAATTTCACTTTACTCTTTGATGAGAAATAACCGCTAATAATGTGAATACTTAGGAGTAATTAGGGGGGAAAAATCCTGTCACAAGAGCACTTTTGATAAGCTCGAGCAGCTGCTTGCACAGCTGTTTATTATATGTGGCATTTAGTGTTTTCCTTTGCACAAAATACATCCCTCTGTACATTTTGGATGTGATGGTTTAAGAAACTAGCACAAAATACGGTGAGTAAGTTGAGAAATTTCCTACCACAGGTACACATTTAGCAAGCACGAGTAGCTGCTCACACTTGCTATTCATGTTCTGTTGCACTTAGTGCTATTTTTTAGCCAAAATGCATCCACACATCCATTTTGGACACGAGGGGGCAATTGTGCACTAAGAAAGTAGTGCTAAATGCAGAAGTACTCTTCTCAAGTAATTCTGCAAACTCCCACTGAATATTTGAGTAATTTGCATGATTACACTACACAGAATTGCACTACTTATGCCTACCCTCATCTGAATCACATAATAATATGTAGCTCCAAATTCAGAGGTTTACAGATGCTCACCATTCTCAAACTCAGGATATTGTGCACACATTGGATCACCAAACTCTGAGCTCATTGTCCAGTGAGTGCTTTTACTTGTAAAAAGAAAAAGTACTTTCTTATGCACATGCTACTCAGTAGTACACAACAACCTACCAAAATATACCTTATGTCAGGTGGAAATAACAATGCCGGAACCCCACTCCCAGTTCAGACCACTAACAAGGCCTGAACCCTATAATCTCAATACCCAGACATATACTATCCACACCGCCATGGGATGTAATTATTAAAAATGACGTGTGTGCATATATATATACACTGAGGAAGGTGGTTTCGCCGACACGCGTTTGTCAGTCCGACAACCAAATACATTTTTCAAAAAGAATTGGTTTCAGTGTGCCCTCGCATATATATATATGTATATATATTTTTATTGTTTATTGTGTGTGTATATATATATATATTTGTGTGTGTGTGTATATATATATATATATATATATATATATATATATATATATATTTATATAGTAATAAAGAACAGACATACATATTTTCAGTAGAAGAAAATCACAATATCAAAATTATGTCGATAAGATGCCTACTGCTTTCAAACAGAATGGATTTGCCAGCCCAAGCGCTGGAGGAAATTATTTGCAGCTACTGCAAAGGAGGTTAGGGCATGCATTGTTTCTAGTTCCACATTCTCCTCAATGGAAGAAAGAAATACACATCCCAAGAGATATAATTACCAACTCATCCTTACTAGTGTACAGGATAAAGGGAAAACAAAAGGCTATTTGGGCTAAATCTCCTTTAATGGAATTTCATTCAGCTGTTGTTGCCTGTGGTAGATGTCCTTGCACTCGAAATAAAACAAATTGGGCCTTTCTTACTGACCAGAGAAACTGCATCCTCATGACATATATCCAAGAGCTGCAGACAGTAAATATGTGTAACTGAATGGGGAAAAAAGCATACCAAACTAATAGTGTTATCAGAAGGATATTTGCAAAACTAAGTTCAATGCAATCAAGAAATCTGTAACTGAACTGTAGGTAAAATATAATTTGTTGCTACTGCATTTTCATAGCATCAAAGTATACTGTTTGTAAATGTAATAAAACAAATCAGAAGCATCATTTCACTTTGGTTAGATTAAAATGGAATTAAGAAGCACCCCTGTTGCAGAAACATAAAGGGTTTGGGGTAAAAATGTGAACCCCAAACCCTATTCTAATCCAAATTTATTGGATATAAATAGTGAATGTTTGGGGTTGCGGAGGGAAACAAAAAGGCTTATTTTGCTCTCTGGAGTATTTTTCATTACAAAGTTTTATTGGATTTGTATATAGCTATAAACCATACAGAAACTTAAATGACATCTAAGGCCATACATTCGAATGATCAGTAGTCAACGCCTTCTATAAAGTGGTAAACAATCTGTTAACACTTACAGAAGTTCACCCCTCTCCAGGACAACCTAGATGCTTTCAGGGTAGGTTTCTTGCTAAGTAAGTCCATGAGGCCTATATGTTCTCATATTTCTGGTACTCCTCTGGTTTTGTTGAGCAATTTCTCCATTGCTGTGCACAGGTCTGTACCCCTGGCCCATTCAAGCAGCTCTGGTGTATTGTTTATAATATTTCAACATGGGAGACCCAAGGATCATTGGGGACCTGAGGTAACAACTATAACAAAAACACACTAGGTCCCCGGTTATAATACTTAAGATGCACAGAACCAAATGGCAAATAAAATGTGCTCAAAGGAGTGCATGACAAACAATTTCAAGACACATAGCGGTGCAGTGAATACTGGTCCAAAACAAATGTACTTGGTGCTCTCTTTAGAGTTGATACACTCAAGTGATAAATGGTGATAAACATGTGTATCAACAAACACAAGAACAGCATGGCCTGTTACAGCAAGTTCTCAACAATCATATAGTGTCCGTGTTTTTAAAGTTGACGGTGTGCTAATCCCAATACAAATGGCAGGATTATCATCAGGAATTGTTGGGATACAACAAGCCTGAAAGAGAGATTAGGAAAGGTAATGCAGTTTGCTAAAAGATTGGGTCCCTGGTGACAAGTCTCATAACAGGGTGGCTGAGAATGACCTGAGCTGAAAATATGCTGGATACCCAGAGGAGGCTCCAACCAGCCCTCAGTTGAAAGTGCATGTGGGGTCTGGGTCTCAAGGTTGAGTGCCAAATTCCATCACTGGACTCGAATCAGCCCAAAAATGGAGATGAGCCTTTAACGCTGACCGGCAGCATGGAATCCTTTCGGGACAATATTTACTGCACTGCTACGTGTCTTGAAATTGTCTTTCATAAACTTCTTAGAATATATTTGATTCGTCATTTTTTTTTTTGCATCTAAAGTATTGTAACTAGGGACCAGTATGTTTTTTGCTCTGGCATATATTTGGCATCATTACCCAACTGCCAACTCTTTCCAGCATAGAGTATTGCCTGATTGCTTCTACAAGAACAAGAGGCTAGGAATAGACTTTTTAACACTTCCACAGAATGCTCTATCCATCTAAGGAGTTCAGAAAAATATGTAAATCACATTATGCCGATAAAACTAGTACCACCAGGTTTTATGAGGAATTAGAGCATTGGAATGTTGGAAGCTCCATTGAAAACAATGGAGTAGCTCCGGGCTTATAATGGCCGGCATAAGCCCTGAGCTCCAACATTCCAATGCTTCTTTTTGGCTGTGAAGAAAGGCTTCATGGAACTTGAGGGGATTTCAATCATCTTGCGCTCCTGAAGCCTTTGTTTAATTTGTTAGAACATTCTGCCTTCTAGTGGCAGAATGTTCTAATAGCCTTATAGCCCTTCGTAACAGGGTTCTACTGGCTATTAAAGTCCTATTCCCTTTAACGCAGGAGCGGGCCTTAATAGCCGGTACAGGCCGCTAAAGCAGGCTTTAAGGCTATAATAGAATTAGTGGAGTGATTTACAAATGTTTAAACAATTGTAAATCTAATTCAAGAAGTCTGGTTTGAGCTAATTTCTGACTTTCTTTTAAATTCTAAAATTAATTCTGAAAGAATTTCTGGATATATTTGAACATTGAAACGCTGGTGTGTGTTTGCATTCCGAATTATGACAGGTTAATAATTCTACATGCTTACATTTTTTTATATTCCTAATAGAGCAAGTACTTTTACCCAGGGAAACTTTTTCCCAAACCTTATAAAGTTTGGGCTGACCTCATCCCGTTCCTTCTTAAGAATGCCATTGACGTTATTTGTGTGTATTTTCTTGGTAATAAGTGCTCTGTAAACTGTTGATGAATAACAGTAAATGGCTTTGTGCATATGTTTCACCAATGTTTGCAGTTACATCCACCTAAAACATTGCAAAAACAATTTAACCAATGATTTGAGTTATTGGAAAATCCACCATACTGGGTAAATGTCTTGATACTGAAATCCACATGCACGAGCAAAGGTCAGGAATGTGAATATATCCCTTGAAGTTCAAAGGATTTTGGACACATAAAGTGTAAAAAGACATTTCAAATTTGGGCTTACTGTGGACAGTTCTACACATGATTCTGAGCCCCGTATAACATACAAACTGTCCCTTAGGTAGAAACTAAGAAAGAAAGATATGCAGGCAAACATGCAAGCGAGACCAGGAAGTGCCTCTGCGCTGACAACCTGCAGAAGCCAGTGCAGGTGAGAGCAAGTGGTACAGTGATTGGCAGAAGGTAAAACGATAAGGTGGCATTTAAAACAGCCTTAACATTGTACCACCGTAACATAAAAATTGCCTGGAAAGCATATATCTCCAATCAAATTTGCCCGGCTAAAATGTGTCCAAAGCTGTTTTTAAAGTGCTTAACTGTTTTATGAACCCTCGAGCCTGCTCTCAAGAAATACAAGCATCACTAGCACTTTGTAACTCGTTGGCTAATCACTTTGACAACAAAATCAAAGATATTTATAAGAACTTACCTAGCCATCCTGAGGTGTTTAATCTTGTTCAACTTCCCTCTGACATTGCTACAATCTTAGGATAGTTTCATGTTTTCTCTTTCGAGGAAATTCAGTTAGTGTCTGCATCCGCTAAATCAGGTTCTCCTTTAGACATCTGTCCTCCTAGGATTCCTGCTGTGCTCTCCAGTCAGCTTGCCTCTGCTATCTGTTCCTTATTTAATCCATCGGTCCACACAGGAAAATTCCAGCAACTTGGAAGGCGGCACAGGTCATGCTGATTAAAAAAAAGACCAACCTGGCTCTGACCAGCCTCTATAACTACCATCCAATCTCACTGCTTCCCCTAATGAACAAGCCTTTGAAATGGCTAATAAATAAACAACTTACAGAGTTCCTAGAGGTCAACAAGAGTCTGGGCCAATCCCAATCTGGTTTCAGACCATCACACAGTACAGAGACATCTCTAGGTGCAAATACTGATCAAATTAGATGCTCTCTAGACACTAACCTACCACCTATGTAGGTGCTGCTGGACTTGTCTGCAGCATTTGATACTTTGCCTCTTCCTAGGTTACTCAGTAGAGTGCAGGAGATTGGCACATCACTACACTGGCTTGGTGATTTCCTGTCCAATAGAGCCCAAACAATGACTTTGGGTTCATTCAAGTCTCATACTTTGGTATTGGACAAGGGGGTTCCAGAGGGCTCCTACTTTTGCCCCTTGCTTTTTACTATATATGTTGCACCCCTCGCCAAAACAGCAAAAGCATTTGGCTTTGAAATAATATCGTATGCTGATGACACACAGCTTATAATCTTATTGATAAAGATCTGATCAAAGCAAGAGAAAGCTTTACCACTGGAATGAGAGCAACTGCTGCCTCGATGATGGAGATTGAACTGTTTGGCAAGTCTCAGAAGTTTTGGACCTCTGATTGGTAGCCTTCTGCACTTGGCACAGCACCTACCCAAAAATATGTGGTCAAGAACCTGGGAGTCCGGCTTGACCAACCCTTTACTATGAAATAAAAGGTTCTATCCATCATCATCTCCTGTTTTCAAACTATGCTCTTGTTAAGTAGAGCCTTTCCATTTCTTCCACTTAAAGTGAGCTAAATAGTGGTTCATGCCCTTGTCTGTTAGCCGTCTGGCTATGGCAACGCCCTACTGGCCTTGGATAGTTAGACGTTGCTCTCAAAACTGCAATTTGTGCAGAACACTGAATCCCATCTTTTTTGTAATCTTCTACCCATGGCTGTCTTTGCTTCTGCCACTGCTTTCCTTCATTGGTTACCGGTCCGGAAAAGAATTGTTTTTAAAATCTGTTCCCTTACTCATAAAGCCCTGACAAGAAAAAGTCCCAGCTATATAGCCTTGAAGATAACTTACTATCGTCCTTCTAGACTCTTTAGATCTAGGGATAAGGCTTTCCTAATAGTTCCACAGGTCTCTGAGCAAGTTTTTCCCTTATTAACTAAAGGTAATGCGTTCCCCTCCATTGGAACACATTACCTTGTGCATAGCCCATATTTATGGGGAGCCTAGGACAAGGTTCACCAGGAGTTCAAATTCCTCTGTGTTAGTTCTTTCCTCATTGTCCATTGAGTCACAGCTTCATAGTGATAAAGTCTAACAAGGCTGGCATTAAAAGGACTGCGCTGGTAATGGCTTGGACTGACAAGGCAGTGGCTTGTACCATTTGAGTTTACTCTCGGATTCAGATTATAAATTGTATATTCCTGGGTATTACAATGTATAGGCAAGCAATGTGTTATTATTAAGGCTGTCTTCGATGTCATAGGGTACCGAGTGGTGCAGGAAGAGATACATGGCAGGGTGCCCCACCTTGTAGCAGACTAGGTTGTGCAGGAATGGGGGGCGAATAAATGTACATAATTAGACACACACTGTGGGGATACGCACTCAATGTTCCTACTTGTTACTTAATTTGTGGACAACTCTGTCAGATGTGGAGCAACAAAATATGCAATGTGATAAATATGTGTTTTGTGGTGGGCTATTTAGATCTGCATACTGGTGTTTGGTTTTCAAATTCTTGTAGCATTGTCTTTTTTTATATGTTTTTGTGAAATGACAATAAACGCAATAAAAAAAAAAGGAAAAACTTAGGTAAGAATTTTTCATTACCAGGTACATGTACAACGTAAAAGTACATTTTAACTTTTTATAGACAATGCATCCTGCCCTATGTGCTGTTTAGGGCCTTCCATAAGATTTGGTTTACATGTATTAAAAAGGAGGTTTAGCACTGGCAAAAGGGTGATTTTACCAGGTTGAATTGGAGTTTAAAACTGCACAGAGGTTGCAATGACAGGCTTGAGAAATGCCACTTAAGTAGGTAGCACAATAAGGGCTGCAGACCCACTAGTAGCATTCGGTTTACCGTTCCTGAGTACACGTGGTACCAATATACTAGGGACTTAAAGGTTAATTAAACTTGCCAATCAGGTGTGGGCCACATTTTCCATGTTTTAAGGAGAGGTGTAAACACTTAAGTACTGGTTAGCTGGGGTAAAGTGTGCAGAGTCCTAAAACTCAACAAGAATGTGTTAAAAACAGGAGGATGAAGCCAACAAGATTTAAGCTGCAGAAAGAGCCAAGTTCAGCAGTAACAAAAGTAAATTCTTAATTGGGCTGAATAGTAGTCCACCACAAATAATAAAGTAAATAACATGTTATGTCCAGACAAATGTTTCACTAATTTAAACATCACACAATCTCTGGTAGCTACGGCACACCGCATACAAGCTTAACTTACAGAAACATTTGTAAATTATTTAGAAATACCAAAAGCACAAGACAATCGAAATCCCATTCCAATTTATAAAACAGAGTAAAATGTAATAAATAAAATGACACTAAAATAAAAAAAAAAACAATATTGGGAACCGGAGATTTAGGAAAAAGCACAAAGAAAAAGTAAAGCATCATTAGAAATGTTTCTGGGACCTGAAAATGTTTTCTGGCTGACCACGATCAAGTGTGGGTCAGATAGGGCAAGCAGGTTTATCCAGGTCAAAGATTTTACCCTAGAATTTAGCCTCTGAAATGTAAATCAATAACCTCCAGAGTGGCCAGGTTGCTGGCTTTATCCGAGGAAGTCTATCATTTTTCTAAGCCCCTAAGAGGTGTGGTCATGGTAATGAGTTGCCCCCTCCTGGGCGGTCATTCAAAACTGGTTTTGAGGGTAGATTTCCTCCCACTGGGCATAGAGCTAGCCTGGCTGAGGGACTAAAGGTTTGCCGTCCTCGGGTCTAACCCTACATTTACTTGTGAAAGGACAGGTCATTTGCATGTTAATGAAGTTCATGCACCCAACCTAATTTGACTTCCTGTAAGGGAAAGAAAAACACCCTCTCACACCCAAGTCATCCTGTCACCTGGCCCAGACCATTGTCTCTGCTCTGGGAGCAATGTTCACACCTCGTTGTGGCCAAGTACTAGATGGGCAGCTGCTGGAAAGCTAATGCAATTTAGCCTTCAGGAACATCAGGCAGGTCAAAGATAACTTTCAAAAAGCTACTTTGCCTAAATATTTTAAATCTAACTTTACCATTAGTTTGGATTTATAACACATATTAAAGAATAGTGGTTGAATTGTTTTTGAATTGTTTTTCTAACTGGACTCAAACCGAGAAAGCAGAATTAATATTTGAATCCGTACTCTAGTTTTAGTTTTCTTATGGGACTGTAAAAGGAAGGGTTTTCCCTTTGAAAAGGGTTACATTAACAGGCCAGATTGCAGGTTTAAACTGCAGTGGTCAGGCTACATTGCCAGGCATGAAGCTGTGCTTTCCATGTCACACTAGTGGATGGTCAAATAAGTGCTGCGGTCCACAGTTGACGTTTACTTTTCCATACAATGGATGTAGTTCTGCACCAGGCACTATGGCCTTATAGGCAAGTAAGATATTGAGATGGTACACCTCCTTCCATAATAACCGTAAACAGCTGATTTGGTCCCCTCCTTTTTCCGCCGATATACTGCCTATGAACGTCGGAGTTCCTCAGGGCTGAATTTTGAGCCCTACTCTGTTCAATCTGTACATGGCCCCATCGCACTCATAGCTAAGAAGTATAGTGCGAAAATAATTTCGTATGCGGACAATACTCAATTGTTGTTCAAATGTGAGAAGGGTGCCGAGTTCAATGGCAATGCTAATAAAAATTGTTTATCTGAGTTTTTTCCTGGCTCAGAATTAACGAACTGAAATGTACTTCGTACAAGTCAGAGATTTCTTTCTTTGACTCCAGCCCTTGTGATACCTGCCTTAACTGGTGGCCGCACGATATGTTCTCCCCTTCAGCACCAGTGACTACGGTAAAACATGTAGGGGTTAAACTGGATGCTACCCTCTCAATGAAGGCCCAGATACAATCAGTGGGTGGAAACTGTTTTGGGGTGTTGAGAATGCTGCAAATTTTTCTCCCCCTACTTCCTACTTCCTGTCTCGCATAGAAAGAAGGTCGTACAGGCCTTTGTGATCTCTAGGCTGGATTACATTAACTCTCTTTACCATGGCCTTCCGGCGCATCTGGTTGGCGGTCTTCAAATTATCCAGAACGCTGCAGCTAGAGCCTTTTTTCTTGCAGGCCCCAGGACACATACGACCCCTTTGCTGGTTTCCCTACACTGGCTTCCGGTTCAGAAACATAGTCATTTCAAAGCACTGGTGCTGGTCTTTAAAGCCTTCCATGAGATTGGGGCTCCTTACCTCAAAGAAAGATTTCAACATTACATTTCCAACGCACTCTGAGGTCTTTTGCTCAGCTTCTGACCTCCACTCCTACGGTCAGGCTGTCTAAGATTGGGGTCAGATCCTTCCAGTGGCAGTTTCTTGTTTATGGAACATTCTGCCTCTCGGTCTCAGACTGGTGCACTACCTCCTCACATTTAGGCGGAAATTAAAGACCTGGCTGTTTCAGCTGTAAGTCTTCGGACTATTATTCACTAGTTGGGGTTCTCTCTCTGTTAGTTGTTACGTGGTCTTGGTTTCAGCGCCGGGACACTCCTGGGAGTAGCTGTGCACTTTATAAGTGCCATATAACATAACATATGCCAATCAGGGATTAGGCAATAATTTCTACATGTTTTGGGGGTCAGAGGACGTACACTGGTCACTGGACAGCAGCACCCCAATGTGCAGAGTCTAGAAAGCAGCAATAAAAGTCAGCAAAAATAATAGGGATGACCATGCACAAAGAGGAATTTTCTCACAAAGAAGATCATTAAAATCATCGAGGGTATTACTGAAAGATGGAAATGAAGGCAAAAGAATGGTCATTGATAAATACAAGTAAAATAGTCACATTTCTGATGTCTGCTTGTAACTTTCACTTGTGCATTGGAATCCTGGCATTTCTAATTTAGCTATTTATCTCACCGATTAATTTTATGACCATTGAGGTAGGTAATATTACTGTCTGTTATTTACAATGCTATGTCATAGCAAGCAATGCTTGCACTGTGAACCACTTTTGGTGTTTAAATAAAGTGGACTTTCCCAAGTTAGAATATACTAAAGTTCATTTCCTTTTGCATTAGAGTCCTGCAAACCATAAAAAGATTTACTCTTTCCAAGGGCAGAAAAAAACATTTCCACGGTGGTAATGGATGGGGGGTTGTGGCAACCCCAAGATTGTTGGGGCCAAGGGTAAGTGTTTCCCCGCAGGGAAATATATTTTGCTAGTGGAGAAAAAAAAAATAAGCCCAATTACACTCTTGCAACGGCCTATTCACATGCATAAATGTACAATTTTTTACATATGGAACATGCTTCAGAAGACTTCCAGAACTACTCCCTCGAACCTGCAACTGTTGCTGCTATCCAGGTGTAATCTTGGAAACCTGTAAGGATTCATAACATTCTGTAACTTTCACCTATGTAGGATAGTAAACATTTAGGTGGAGGCTCCTTGCATTTTATAAAAACATGTGCTTTAATGTTTGATTTTGATCTGCTATTGCTTGATGGTAAATCCTTTTTCATGGGATTTTTCAATGGTGACCCCACTCTAAAATAAACACATTATATTGCAATTTCTGTAGACAAAATGTCCATAAAATAGGGATTTCCAAATAATTGAGGAGTAATATGTTGAGCATTCATGCTTTTAAAGTAGTTTTTACAGTTTAGAAGCATCTCCCTTCAATAAAGAGATCAAAGTGATATGTGCTTGCACAACCCTCAATTTTACCAAGTAACATTTTTGAACATTCTTTCCTTTGGGTGTATGTGGCAGTACATCATAAATATCTCCTCTTACAGTGATGCCGGTTAAATGGACTTAGCAACATATTGCACCTCTAATCATGGAGAATTCGAGCATCTATATAGTTAGAGATATTTTGCTTCACCAAAACCTTTTCGAGTTCCCAGCATTCCGAGCCATTATAATCATTTAGTATTGTAATGGCAAATCTGATTGCTAGTTTAGGAAGGAGATCAGATAACTTTAGTTTTCAATCCATGCTCAAGGCATCCTAGGCATCCCAAATAATGTGGATCTAGGCAAAGGATTCCTCAAATCAAATGACTGAGTGAGGACACGCATTGAGGATTCTCCTCCAGAAAGGATTTCATTTAGACTAATGAAAGATCTAACAAGTATTAGGATGTTCTTCTAGGTTTGACCTTTTTGTTGAAGCTGAGACAATTCACCAATTTTTTGTTGTTGCTGAAAGATGCCTGCATTTCATCACGGTACGTAAATTATATCTTACCCAGACCCAATAAATGTGTGCAAATGCGAATACAGCCCCTAGAGAATTTGCAGATAAATCTGAAAATTTCCTTCCGCCTTTGCAATTAAACAATGATAAGTGGGCTGCAGAGCCGCAGGGTTTTCCATTATGAAAGATGTCCACCAATCAATAAAGGTTCCTGAGCAACTAATCTCTCCCTATTTGAGCTATGAGGGGACATGGCAATGCATTTTTATGTTTGCATCTACCATCAAAGGAGAAAATTACTACAGTAAATCATTTTCCATTGATATGTTCTGGAGGAAAGGTCACACCCAAGGGAAATTGCATACCTACGAAATATCTTTGATGGAAAAAGAGTTCCCCTTCTCTTGCTGTTTTTAATCCTTGGGCAACTACAAAGAGAGAGAGATATGGTTAAATCCAGTTCCAATCGACACCATTATTGCTTCCAAACAGGAAATCAATTGGTCATCATTTTATTTTGTTTTGTTGATATTTTATTTCAGAGAAATAGCAGAGTTGCTACAATGTGTTTCATTGTACATTGAGAATTCATTATTTAGAAAACTACATTATTTGTTCCTGGGTTTGGCGTTTAACTATTTTAAAATAGCTGAATTACAGACGCTTTGTTATAGTAAACTGAATTATGCATTTCAGGTCTGCGGGGAAGTATTGTTTTTAGAGCTGGAGGCATTCAAGGCTTGAATCATGAATCTCAATTTATTATTATCAGTCAAAGATGGAAATTTGTGTGTAAAAATGAAAAAGAATTACGCTACAGAGCACCACAATTACATTTAAAAATCTTGTAAAATCCGTTGCAGGTACCTTTTTGAGTTGAAGTGTTTGTACTGGTTGGCAGGGCTTTATTATTTTCTAAATACAAGAATTAATGTTGAAATTAAAGCAAAAATAAATTATGTAACATTGAGTTTCTTTTACCATTTTATTATACATCAAAAGCCAATAATTAATTCCTGATAATGTGTAAAAAAGCATGCTTGTTCCAAACACATCACAAAATTCACTGTCAGTAGCTTGAAACAATGTAAATATCGTGCAAAATAATACTCACATCCTAACTTATTTTAGGCTTCCATGCATACATTATGAGCAGCAAGAACTTCCAAAATGTGCTTTAGCTATACAGTTGACATTTAGCAATATCATAGGGTAAAGAAGCAAAAATGGCTTTATAAAATATGTGTCTGTAGCCTGAAATTAGCAGTGTGAAAAATAATAACTTGACCGGCAAAGTTGGAAAATTTTCAAAGGCGGACAGAGAGCTGGCCAGCACAGCCCTACAGCCAAATATACCCACAAAGGTAAAGTGGGACATTTGGCTGCATGGATTGGTGGCCTGCACATGTGTTTTACTCTCTGCTTCTGTCCTCAGTGGAGTGGCTGTGTATATAACAAGAAACAGAACAGAGGTGGGCTATGGGTTTTCTGCAGCCTTCTGAAAGTGCTTGCACTGGGATTTTTTACTCTATGGGGACACTATCACCTTATAGCCTTCTGCAGAGGGCTGTGCTGGTTGTTAAAGGCCCTGAACCTGAGTTATAGCTATAACAAGGGAGATGGCCTTTACCAACTGGTTCAACCTGAGGCAGACGGGCTAAAATTATATTAGAACTTTCAACCCACTAAGAGTAAAACATTCTAAATTAAAAAGGAAACACATAAATACAAACATTGGAATTTTTGACTAACACCAGCAATTATATACCTGTAGCTACTCCATTGTCTTCAATGTAGCTCTCAACATTCCACGGTTCTAATAGTGTTTGGCTGCTGAATTGCTAGTGGGCCAGGGTAACAACAGGAACATTTCCAGCTTTTTGTTCAAGGCCCCCTTTTCTACCTATTTTAAAAATGATGCCATCCCTGCAGTAAGTCAAGCTGGCAAAAAATATGCGAGTCAACCAACTTCTGTTATGTTCCATATAGGTACCCTAATATAGGCCCGGGTAATATCATACACCGTCACCTACATTACCTCCCTTAAGCTACACAGTAACAAACCTTTTTGGATTGAACCTTTACCTAGTTCTAAGGGTTGTCATGTTCTGAGGTTGCCAGAAACTATTCTCTCCCCGATAAGAGGAGATTCCAGTGGCACTGTGAGCGAGCTAATGCAAACAGGTTAACATTTTCGGTGGGGGTGCTCGGAACCAGTCTGCCACCAAACCAACAGTTTATGTTATCCAAATGCGCAGATTCTGTATAGGATATATAGGAACCACACAACACTTCAAAAACTCTATGTTTAAAGCACAGGCAGAAGAAAATACCATTTACTCAGCTGGATAAATGATGTCAAAGCTCTGCACAATAATGCAGTCCCCTTTTTCCTGTGCCATTTTCATGGTGGTGAATAATAGCAGCAGCAGTGAGGAGGCAAATGACGATCTGCTGACATCATCACCACAAAGAATGAAACATGAGTGAGTACCAACGACAAAACCTATTTCCACCAAAGTATTACATCACAGAAAGCAAAGGTGAACTCAGGATGTGTACATCACTCTGAATACTGAAATGGAAAATATTCTCTTGTTGTTAACTGTAAATTTAAATGTAACAGTACTTAACCCCTTCCATGCTGATGACAGAACGGTTCCGTCATCAGCTACGGGTGAGCTGTGCTGATGACGGAACCGTTCCGTCATGAGCCCGTTAGAACCTTAGAACCCTCAGCACAGCGCGAAAATTCGCGCCGCGCTGAAGGGGTTAAGCCCTCCATTTGTATTCTCCATCCTCTCCACAAGCTGTCCCCTTAGACAAACAAAAGAAAATGAGCAGCCATACACATTAAACCTACTGCTGTGGGTTCCTTCCACCCAGAACATTCCCTTGAATCATGCATTGACCCTTACCTCCTGCCAGTTGCTTGAAATAGATGTTTGAAGCAACAATATGTTTATGTGCCAATGGGTAAGGCCAGCCAGAGATAGTGAGTCAGGAGGGACAATGAGGTTAGAGGGCACTTTGTCCAAACCCTTCAACCTCTGGGGATCGGGATTGATCTTTGGACAAGATTTGGGTTCATTAGGAAAGGTGCAAATTCTTGAGCCCACTTTGCCCCTGGATACTGATTTTGGGTGAGGGCCAGGTCTTCAACCATGCTATTTACTCAGCATTCCAGCTACCATTGTGGAATTAGTGATGACAACGATCATGTCAATATTGACATGGTATGTGAGGACACGAGTTACACAATTAATAGTAGAATTTGCATTGTCACTCATGACATCATGTATGAGATCATGAGCAGTCCATTGTAGGTGATATTGTTGTGATGGTCAATATGGCTTTGGAGTTTCAAAGGTTGTAAGGTTTTCAATCATACCTATAAAGACCCTTCAACTGATTTTCTCTTTTTTATAACGTGATATTTCATAATCTGAGCAAAGACCCATAATCTCCTTTTAGAATGTTATTACTATTTTTTTGGGGATATCTTATGATATGCTTTAACCCTTGGTCAAAATATGAACCCATATGTATGGCCATTAGCCTTGCACAGTGGCAACTTGTCTCAAGCCTTTAAATCTGTCAATGCATTGTGGGCATTGGGTTGCAGATATTGGCCTTTGGTGATACTCTGCACAATGCCCTGAATTCCCAGAACGCGCTGCATATATTGTCCAGCCTGAAAAAAGGGCTCTGAGAGTAGGGCATGCATACAACAAAGCCCTTTACCAAGTTCTCATGATTCATTAACCCCCTGGGCACTGGCTTTGTTGTGCTGCACAGCAGGCGGTAAGTATAAGATTTGACGTTTGGCCTATCTCTGTGCCCAGTGCTTGTGACTTCTGAACACATTGCTCATGGCCCACATCCCAGGTACAATGCTGATAGAGTTCACATACACTTCCAAACGTGTGAGCCATATACAAAAAGTTCCACTTAATTCCACTCAGAAGTTCTTCTGTAGTAGTCAACAACATTTCCATTGAGGTTGAATTCTAATATCATTTTTAGATTACACCAAGTTTTTTAAAACATACCTATTAATAATATCTACATCACAAAGTACATCCACATTCACACATAGGTGGTAGCACCAACAATCTCCAGTCGAGTGGCTGCCACCGAAGCACTTTCTCCTCTGTGGCTGAGAGTTCACATTGGAGCAGTTGGTGAAGGCTACAATGTGTCTTAAGCCCTCCTCAAAGTATCTGGGCTTTATGAAGAAGTGGTAGTATGGTGTGTGTGTGTAAGTGCCTGTGTTCTTGTTTACTGAGTGTGTGTGAATGTGCGTAATTGTGTGTGTATGCATCAGTATATAGGTTCATGTATGTTGATTCAGGTATGCAGGTTTTGATTCCTGTGTTTAGGTTTTGTGCGTGCGTAGTTGTGTGTGTATAGTTGTGTAGGTGCATGTATGTTGATTCCCGTGTGTACTTTTTGTACCTGCGTAGTTGTGTGTGTATAGTTGTGTAGGTGCATGTATGTTGATTCTGCATGTGGTTTTCATGTCTTCATAATTGTGTGTGTATATATAGTTGTGCGTGTGTTTATAGGTGCATGCACAGATGTTAACTTGAATCCTGTGTGTAGGATTTGTACCTGTGTAGTTTATGTGTAGTTCTGTAGGTGCATGTATGTTGATTCCGCGTGTAGTTTTTGTGTCTGCGTAGCTGTGTGTATGTGGCTGTTTTTTAATGCGGTGGTAAGCACGGACGGCAGCGCCATGTGTGTTCATGGCCTCTTCAGTACCCGCGGTAGAAAGGGCATTAAAAGGCTGTAAAGTAAGGGAGGTTTCTGATGATTTTCATGGTTGGAGGGTGAATTGGGGCTTCTTCAGGCCAGGGCAGAACCACTTTCAGGAGCAGGGAATCACGCCCCCTTTGCTGGGAGAGGTGTACATTATGCTGTTCGCTGTCTACCTTAAATATACAAACAGCAGCACTGACAGAGCTTTAATGTGGAATGTAAGTAATTAATACTTCGTTGTTCATTTATTTAGGTGTTTTCTGATCTGCTTGGCTTCACTAGGCCCCGATATCCCCTCCCATTCCACCTAACTCCTATCTCTCGGCAAATTCAATCTCGTTTCCGTTTCTTAAGAGTAACTGCTGCATATGCAACCAGAGCTCGAGCTAAGGCTTCAAAATACATCAGATGTGGTTAATTTCCTTGTAAATTTCTATTTATTAAGAACAAATAACATAGTCACTTGTCTATTCACTTAGTTGCTCCTCCTTTTCCTTTCCCAATCAACCCGACAGCTGACTTGTTTTACCTTTTGACTGTTTACCAATCTTAATTCTCTTTGCTGTTCTACATTTGAGTTCATGATGTATTTTGCACTGAAATCGGTCTCCCTTTCTCTGCTGTTCTGCTTCTTCCCTTACACTCCAAGTAACATTTGTTTGTGGAAGTAGCTTTCTCCTACACTTTTTCAAACTAGCCTTCTACTTATAAGTGACCTAAAAATGCATGGCCAGTTTTACCCCATTTCTGATCTAAATTATTAATGTCCGTATTTTTAATATAGCTCATAGTTTTATTTCACCAAAGTACTCGTAAATGTCCCTAAAAAGGCATGCTGGCACATGACAAAACAAGGAAATAAATCATTCAATTGTAGTCACTCCATGCAACATCATGATCTTCCAAAAGCATCACAGATTCAGGGTAATTCTCAAACCCTTCCTATTAATGGGCATTTAAGAGATCTATCAAAGGGTCTTAACTAAAGAACTGTTAGTAACCCACAGCAATGCATGGGGAGAGTTCATTCGGAGTTTGCAAGTTACCAAAATAATTCAGTTTAAGGCCCTATATACATAGTTCATCACGCCATGTTTAGCCAGCATCGGCATAGCCAATAGGTCTTACCTTTGGGACCTTATAAGAACTTAGCCATGCAACAGTTGAGGTTGTTGCACCAAGGATATTGCGCTGCATAATTAAATACTTATAAGGTCCAAAAAGCGAGACCTATTGGCTGTGCCAATGCTTGTTTGTGTGATATGATGGGGACTCCTTTATTAAGAATGCTCATTTGGTGAATATTTGTCATCTCTACGATGTGTTCAAATGGAAATGTAAGGTCCTTTAGGAGTGTGCTGTCTGCTGATTTATAAATTCACTGTGGTGGGAGTCTTTTAGATGAAGCCAAATAACAAAGCATTCTTCTAGAGTGGTACATAACAAATACCTGCAACATCTCCCCGAAATCAGTAACTGTGGAATGCTGAATGATTTTACCGTCATTCTCGAGCCAAGATTTCGGAGTTGTGTGAATTGGATTACCTGCACAACTCGACAATCGAAACAGCGTCATCTGATAAATACCTGCAACTCTACATCTTCAGAGAGCTTTACCAGGAATTGAAAAAAAAAGTGAGAACTACAAACTAGTTGGCAGTGGAATGTAAAGAATGATGCAGAATATGCTACAGGGAGAGGACAATGGAGAAAGAAAAGAAAATTCAATGCGCACTAAGATCATAAATCGAAAATGCGAAAATTGACAAAACCCAATTTTCCATGATTTGTCCTCTGTTACAGCTTGCCATGTACTATATTTCTAATATCTTGCAAGCTTATATCTTCTGTGGCTGAGCTCGAGCCTAAACTGATAAGGCGTGTTAACATTTAGTTTTTTTGTGTGCACACAGTCTTTCAGTTTTACTTTCATGAAATGCTCTCTGATTTAATGAAACTGCCAAAAGCAATCTTACCCTATTGAAAGCCATTCAAAAGAGAATTAATAATATAACAGTTAAAATACAGAGAATTGATTTTCTGATAACTAGTCAGGGAACACTGTGCATTCTGCTTTTAGAACTATTTCCAAGAAAGGACAACAGGGGAATTTGTAGTTCAAGGGCTAAAGCCTATTGCTTTATCCAGTAAGCCCAGTAGTCTGTTAATATTTACTTTCACTTAAATTAAATGAAACTTTTGTACTGGTCAATAAACAGGTGATCATTTTTTGTGCTACCGCAGCTTTTCTCCTTGTTCCTAATACCCATTGGTGGTCGAAAAACCGGGAAATCGGTTATGTATAAAATGAAACCATTTGTCATGGATTAATGCATGTAAATGCCTTGATGACAGCAGGACGCAAAAGGCTACGAGACACCCCAGTTGCTGACAATGGAAGAGCTATTATAATGAAGAAAAGGGCCCACTAGCATGAAACCTTGCGTTGTAAATGGAGAACGACCATTTGCAAAACTAATAGTGCAGCAATGTTTTTTATTTTTTGCTTGATAACATGGGTTTTATTCACAGACTCGACAACAAAGCAAAAAAGTGACATGTAAATAGAAACATAAGCAAAATACGGTTTGCAGTGCATGGGAACCAATTTGTGTCTTGTGAAATACTGTCCAAGCCGTTTAGACCTGATCCTTAAATGAATGCAAAAACAACAGCAAGGAAATCACATAAATGCAGGTAGCCCATTTGTTTTTACACCAGGCTTGCACATTTGAGCTAATTGTGGGGAATAAACAGCACAAAGGGTATTTTAGCCAATTTTGCAGTCCTTGTTTCTTAATTTGGACCCTACTTCCATGCCAATTACCAACTGTTGACATTGTAAATGCAAAAGCAACAGTGGCCTCTATTTGTCCTCATCTTCAAATTGGCACCACTGCTAAATCCAAGTCAAATTGAAGGTGCGTTTTTTTTTTATTAAGCAATGGGTCTTAAGGACCCTGTAAATGCCACCTATCATTATGTCAGAAAAGGGTACACAATATCACAAAGAAACCTGAGAGTTAGAGCATCTTCTAGGTTTAGACTTTACGGAAGAAATATTGTCCAAGTTGCAAGTTATTTAATGGTTTGTTGCTCGTTTGTGACTTTAAAGATAGGGGAAAAATATGCAAATGAGGCTTGGCTCCACTGAATTGAAACTAGCAGCCGTCCCAAAGTATGGCCCAAGTCGCAAAATTGTCTTACAATTGCTGAACATTTTGAGAAGTGTAAATGCATGTTCGGCAATGTTTTTCACAATTACACTATGCATTTATGCATTGCTTACAAATGAATAGGGTATATTTTTGATAATGTAACTCCTATCTTAAAATGTGGAACTGGAACTGTTAGTTACTAGTAACTATTCGTGAAGTCATGGAAGACACTAGTGTTATGATTTGTTTCTAGATGGAAACAGGATTTTGAAACTGTAGACTCCTGTATTACAAACTGGGATTTATTTGTAAGAACTTTATCTAGACATGTTTTTATGGTTTGGTAAAGCATAAATAAAAGTGTACTTAAATCAGTCCTCTCAATTTCAGATTTTACAACTCAAACCCAGAGTCCAGTTGTAGGAGGGCTAAGACCGTACACTACATTCCTTTTGCCAACAAAAATGTGACTGAGTAGGCAGGTGGTTTATTAAAAACAAAAATACTTAATACACACTAGTTTACTCAGCTAAATTTAAAGTTCCATTCCCTAAAATTGGAGAATTCACTTTTGCTGTATTTACTCATAAAACCTTATTTGGCATTGTGAATTCTGCTATGATTCAAAACTGTACACCAGTTTTGGCACTATACGATTGCTTTCCCCATAGGATATAAAACACGGTTACTTGTTAGAGCAATTTCAGTGACCATAATCCCCTCATGCTCGAACTACTGTACTCTTGTGCCTTTATTGAAGTAGAGAGTAGGGGCATACCAAATTCTGATATTAGCACCAAGGACCAATCACGTAGACTGAAGTGGGGAAGGTAGTTCCCTGAAAGGATTTGAGATAACCTGTATGAGGAGTGTGCAGTTGAGGTATCAGCATGGACGGACACCACTGCATAGGGTATAGCTCTTCTAGACACCTTTGAAATAATAACTAATTGAATAGCTATTAATTTCACTGTCCCATGTAAGGGCGAGGGACCTAAGGCTAAGAGGTGGTTTAATGGCACCTGCTCCACTGTGGACAGGAAGTTAATGTTGGCTCTTAAACAAACCTAGAGGAACGAGAGTGAGATTAGGGCTTCTAGGAGAGTCTACAAGCATGCAGTTCAGGAGAAGAAGAAATTAATCAGGGAAAATGCCTGGAAGGACATTGGCCAAGCGAGCACACTCTGAGACAGTGGTAAGTTCTGGGTAGTGGTTAATAGCCCTTTTTTCTCTGACATTGTAAATGCTAGCACAGATTGGATCGTAGCCCCTGAACGGTGGATTGTGTTTTTTGGGAGTAAGTATAGTGGTGATAAACTGAAAGGATCAGAGACTCAAGGGGAGCCTAGTTTAGGCTCAATACCACTTCATTTTAATGCAGTTGAAGTTCATAGAGCTATCCTTGCTACATCTGGGGGAAAGACACCGGGCCGGATGGAATGCCAGCTGATCTGTATACGGCAGACCCTCAGGTCTGGGCTACAATACTGGCAGGAGTTGTTAGTGTGGCTAGCATATGTAGCTTTCCTCCCTCATCAGCGAAGGCTATTATTGTCCCTATCTTTAAAGAGGGCTCAAGGGGCGAACCTGCCTGTTACAGACCTATTTCGCTCTTGGACTCAGCAACCTAAATCATGGGGAAGGTGATTTTGATTAATCTATCATCATGGCTAGAAGATTTTAATGTTATTAGTGACTTACAATACAGTTTTAGGGAAGGCAGAGGGACGCTTGACCAATGTATTCTGGTGGTTTGGGAAGTACACTATTGCAAAGAGGAGTACCCTGCACATGGGATTTATGGACTTAACATTGGCATTTGACTGTGTTAATCGATCCAAACTGTGGCAGAATTTGGGGGAGCTGGGTATGGACTCGTGTCTGGTGTCTTTTTAACATTCCGCCCACAATAACACCATGGCGGCGGTAAGGTTTAAGGAAGATTGCAGCATGACAGACTCCTGGGAGGTTAAGTGAGGGGTTAATGAGGGGTGAATTTTGGCCCCTCAGCTGTTTCCACTTTATATAAATAAACTAGGGGACCTCCTCTCAGGCAATACTAAAGGCATACCAAGAGCAGGGGCCCAAATGATCCCCACACTCTTGTACGCTGATGATGCAGTACTGTTTGGAAGGACCGCTGTTGGCCTCCAAAACCTTTTAAATGTTTTCATTGAGTTTGTGGAGTCACTTGATTAAGCCACCAATTTCTCAAAATCTCATTCCATGAGTATGGGCAGTAAAACAGCCACTAAGGAGGTGTTGTTCGATGAACATGGGACCTGGACCGCACACAGAAAGCTAAAGAAGAACATACTGGCTCGAGGAGTTGGGGGGGGGTGGGATTTTGCTAAAAGTTTGGGGTCAAAACCAGCATCTGCCCTACTTATCCCTACGGCCACATATGGGTGTGATGTATGGGGCTACAAGGATGTGAGGGACATCCAGGGGGTTGAAAAACAAATTCACGCATGCCCTTCTTGCTGTCCTGTGCCTTTTTTCTGTATGAAGAGCTTAGTGTGGGGTACGTCTACTTCTCTGACCATGTTGCTGCTGCGCAATTGATACGTTGGCTGAGGATCTGGTGGAGCAAAACCACCACATTGAATCAGTTGGTCATAGCCGACTGTATTGCTCATGAGGGGGCCTCATGTATTCCGTGGATAAAATATATTAGGGAGCAAATGAAGTGGTTGGGTTGCCCTGATATGTATATCAAACCAAGATTCCTAGGCCTGGCAGCCATCATGGATATCAACATGACGTTTTTGGCCAGGCAGCAGGTGATTAGGGATGGCGTGGAAGTATCCAAGCCTTCAGTGAGAAGGCACGTCACTATAAGTTTGTCCCCGCAGTTACAGTCCTGTTTGTCACTGGTCTCTAATGTGCAACATCGCTTCGTTTTAACTAGATTTTGGCTGAATCAGGTACCCAGGATATTAGCCTTCCCTAAGGGATATTCATTGCCGGGTGCCCTAAAGATGTGTCTCTGTGACAACTTTTAGGAGCAGGATACCTTGCATTTTATCTTTTTTGTGAATTGTATGACCCCTGCACAAAACAATTATATTGCCGTTACTTTGAGAGGCCTACTTTCTTCAAGTATTTTACAGATGTTATCCTTCCCAATGGTGTACTTTGGGGTTGCGAACTTCCTGCTAGGGGCCATAAGAATTAGGAAGAAGATGTCACTGCAGTAGTCACACATCATCTATTTGAACATGGCTACCGCATCATATGCACTTCTGAGTATTCTTTAAATGTTTAATGATGTGGGTCCTTATTAAGAAATTACATTTATGGCATTTTACCTGTTGTATTTTTATTAGTGTCATGGTGTTTGTAGCTTGATTCTCTGTAATGAGTTTTATTTCTAATTGTTAAGTGATTTACCTTAGGATACACATTATTTGTATGATGGGCTATGTGCAATTTCTTTTTCTCAATGTATTCATTGCTTTTTAAAGTCTCTTAAAATGTTTTTAACTGTCTGCTTTTATGGCTTTTATTAGCCGAATAAAATATTTTTGACTTGACTTGGTTACTTTTTGTAACTGACTTTTTGAATGCAATTTTTTATGCACCTGTTTAATTCCATGTGCTTAGTAAAAAGGCAGAGAAAAGCTTGTCTGTTGTTTAAATTGGGTTACATTTATTATTTTTTAGATCTTTTTTATTTAGATCCTTCAAATTTCATTAAACAAGTGTCAAAACAAGAGGTATAGTGGGATTCAGAAGATGGAAGATATATCATCTTTATGTATATATTCAAAAGTTTAAGATAGTTAGTTCCTTTACTGAAGGGAGACCAATATTTAGAAATCATTCAAATAAACTCCATAAAGAGTAATCAAAGACTTGAGGTAGAATCAAAAGCATTTTAAACCTGTGCTATTTTAAGTGGTTAGTGGAGAGTGGCATGTTAAGGCGAGGCTTTCTCCAAAAACCTTTCACCATCTTTCAATGAAAGGATTCTGGAGGTGGTAATGTGTGGCATGAACATTTGTGTATATTTTTTGTGTGTCATTTTCTTATGGTAATATGTTCTGTTTTTCTGTGCAGCTATTTGTGCTGCAGTAGTGCAATGTGTTTTTGTTGTGTAGTATTGCACTCTATTTTAACTGTTTGTTTGTGTGATGTGCCATGTTGTGCTTGAATCGTGTTGGTATATTTCATCATGCAAAAAGAACAATTGATAGACAGTATGTAGGACAATGTCATACAATCACCCCAGTACAGAGATCTGGGCCTACGCCCATCGTTTTTTTGCTCCCATGACATTCCAGTTTGAACTCAGCCATATGCATATCAGTCTTGACCCTGCACCCAATGGGAACAGTCCAGCCTGAACTGCCAGGCCAGGTCCTCCCTGGACTGGAAACAAGGATCCTAGGAACGGTTCGGGGTTTCACCCCTCATCAGCCAGGATAGCTTGACCCCAGTGGCATCTCATTGTGTTTGATTTGTTCATCCTAAGTTGGCAGGGTATGTCCAGAAAGGGTCCCTTGCTCAATTTGCCACTAGATTCAAGCTAGCCTGTCTGATGAGGAGTGTTACCCTGAAACCATTCCCAGGGAAGACCTGGCTTGGCATTTCGGGCGGGACTGTTCCCATAAGGCACAGAGTCAAGACTGATTTGCATATGGCTGGGTCTGAACTGGGGTCGTGGCGAAGTGAGCTAAAGAACGATGATGGATTCAACCTAGATCTGTGATTGGGGTGAGAGTCTGAAAAGTATCAGCACTCCATCCATCATCTCCTTGTGTTTCATTATATTTCATCAGGCAGCTCAATCGTTACTGAGGTTGTGTCTCAACTTAGCGGTCCCAGTACTCACTTTATGTTATACAGCCTATGGTTGTCTTCCGCTTAGGAAGCCTTAGCAAAGAGCAAGCATATGATCATAATGTGTTAACTGCTAGAATGATTGTCAGACAACTTTGTGTTGTGTTACAAAAAAAACCCAACAATGACTAATTCAGTCAAGCCCAACCTCAAAATTTGCATATCAACGTAAACTATAAGAATATGTAGCCCTTGAAAGACATAACAAGAAACCTAACACATTTCCACCTGATTAAGCTTTGTGAATGAGTTGAAGTTTGAGTGGTTGGAGAGAGAACATACGAGCTCAATAGCTGAACATACCCACTCCATTTAAAGAGGCTCAACAAGAATGCAAAACATGCGAGAATTGGTTAAGCTAATCTTATCTAACTACATATATTACATATCTGCCATCATTGTTACTGTCTGTAATTCTTTAATAATGTGTCTGAATTAGAGGGGCATTTCTTGAAATAGATGATCAATCAATCTATTGCTACTACTGCTCAGCACAATATCCTGGAACACACTGCACCTCTATTTCCCATGAATATATATACAAGTTTTACCCTTGAGACTGTAACTTTCTGTGGCTATCACCCTCGTGGCCCCACCCTTTTCTGCTGTGTGGCTTTGATATCTGGACTAGAAGGGCTACGGGTGCTCTTGTGATACCCTTCTTACTTATTGGGCTGCTTTCCAGAAGATAGAGTTACTGGGTGACTGTGTATTCATTCTTGTGCAATTTAATTGTGATAACGTTGGGGGATGCATTAATCATAGGCACATATTAGGTTAGTTTAGATTTAAGACCATAAAGAGTTGGCGGTGTAACAGCAGTGCAGGAATGAGGCTCCAGTCATTAAGTTGGAATGTGTGAGGCTTCAATAATCCCCTAAAATGTGTATACATCCTAGCTTACTTGGACCAGCACCACATACAAATTCCATTACTAAAGGTAACACGTCTACCTCCATGGGGCATGGCTACTTTGCTAGAAGCTGGCGCTTTCATTCCTGTTTTATTTTGTACATGTTCTAGGTAATTTCCTCAACATTGCTGCTTCTCTTATTTATGTGTACTTTGTTGGTTATTGCCTCTTTCATGCAAATTCTTTCGCTACGTTTACTGAACCATGACCAAGGTCTTAGTACATGCATGGGCTATTTTACCTGCTGTGTCATTAAGTTATGTACATTTATTAGTCATAGAGTAGTGAGGTTGTTATTGAGGCTGCGTGACTAAAGACGAGTTTCAAAGCTCACACAGATTTTACCGTAATCAGTGACGGGTTTGAGCTCAACCCTGACTGAGTTTGTGTTCAAAGGTGAGCACTCAAGTAACAGTTACAGAACTAGAAATAGAAACAAAGGGGCTTACGCCACCGATGCCTCACTTTTAATATGGGAAAAAGTGAAGCGCCGGTAGTGCAAGGTGCCCCAAAGGGGTTTTCCTTTTTGATTTAACAATTTTGGGAGAAACTTTATCCACGTCCTTAGATGTACCTGAAAATGCCAGTATGAGTGACCTCTTAAATCTGAGGGGCATATTAACATCTGTTACTGGCCCCATTGTGATGATGACATCCGCAGTGTTTGGGTGGATCTATTTATTTCCACATGGATAATTCGGCTGCTGAAAGCATTTGAAATTTCCCTGTGAAAGTCTGATGGAAAATGAGGAATGTGTTGGGGGCAGTTGGACATGGAGTTACAGATTTGACACAGTAATTCCTCATTTTTCTGAGATCTCTCAGGGTCACACTTATAATGGCCTGGATATTCCCCACCCACCGAGTTACCAAAAACCCATGTAGTGGTAACTCTGAGGGTGAGGAAAATCTCGGCCATTTTCTTGGCCATTCGTAATGAGAGGCTAAGAAATCTTGGCAGAAGGATAAACGATAAAATAGGAGTCCTTATAAATGAAATACATAAATTTGTTATCAGGGCCAGACTGGCCGTACTGGGCACCAGGAGTTTTCCAGGTGGACCTGAAGGGTGGCGACTGGTTTTGGACCGGTTGACACTGAATGGAACATGTGGGAGGTGACTGTCAATGATTTCTCAGAGGTCTTCTAACAGGTCAATATTTATCATACTGTCCATTTGTATTCATGCGGCTCTGTTCCTTTGAGACTGGTAAATGACTGTGTGTCGAGATGACCCCAAATCTCTGACCATCCTTGTTCATGGACCTCAACCAACCACACAGGAAATCCCTCAAAAAGACAATACACTAGTGGAACATTTTGGGGATTGAATCATACCACAGTTATAAGATAGAGTGTATGTTGTTGATAATAGCTCAGGATTACCGAGACAATTGGAATTTTCTTGTGCATGAATGCCAGTATGGGGGAGATGGTTTGACAGGTAAGAGTGATGGTTTGATGGCTGAGAGTGGGGTTATTTGTGATATTTTACTGTACACTGTATTTTTAATGTTTATCTGTCATGTTTTCTGTTTATAAAAATTGTTGCTGACATAGAAATCAAAGACATTGCATTCATGTAATGGTATTTGTTGATTTATGGGTTGTCATAACAGGCCTGGCTTGTGCAGGGCGTTATACCGGGGCGGTGACGTCAGGCGGGGGAGGCGCAGGGTGGGGTTTTTTAAAATGCGGGATATGGACCATTACAGGTAAGTAACGAAAAAAATGAATAAAACGAATTTCGTTGCCTGCGCTGCATCGCCAAATGTGATGCAGCGTAGGCAAAGAAATTCGTTTTATTTATTTTTTTCGTTACTTACCTGTAATGGTCCATATCCCGCATTTTAAAACCCCCCACCCTGCCCCTCCCCTGCCTGACGTCACCGCCCCGGTATAACGCCCTGCACGGGCTGGGCCTGGTCATAAAATGTCATGTTCTTTGCTGAAGGATTTAACGATTACAAAGAAATCACAGAACTTGCATTTATGGAATGGTAATTGTTGTACTGTCATGTGAATTGTGACATATAATTGTAAATAATGATCGATATGAATAAAAATAGCAGAAAACAAGTGAACATATAAAAAATCACAAAATAACTATTTACTCAAAAAAATTAAAGTAGCATTTATTTTTGACTAACTGGTGCTGCATAATATTTGTGTTGAGGATTTGTCTTGCATGGGATCCCTAGGAGGCCACACTTAAAAGAAATATAGGTCTGACAAGAGTCTTTCTTAGTAGTCATGGAAATTGCTTCCCCATGGCAATATAAGGCAGCAACCATAGAATGCCACCTTGTGGTTGCATGAGATTACAGCAAAAGGTCTGAAAGTAGCCTTGAGGAGGGCTCAGCAGGCAAACTACTATGTAACTTGGAGTGCTGAAATGCCCTACCCCATCCTTGTCCATGCTCGTCAAATGCTCTGTCAGGCTCTGCTTTACAACACTCCTGCATAACTGGATGATTTCCTGTGTTCAATTTTTTTCTTTTTCTAATGCTGCTTAGAGGATTTGTGCTTCTTTCAAGTGTTTCAACTGTGAAAGAAGGCAAAGTATTATGTGCAGCTAAGATGCCGTCTTCCTACATTTGGGAGCCTCAGCACACCCGGCACACACAACAGACATCAAACCAGCAGCTTGTCACTTTGTTCAATAATTAAGCTTTATCTAAAACATTTCTTATCCAGAAGAAAGAGTTGTCATGGTCCATTCTGGCTTTCCTGGAGATTAATTCTGATAGCGTTCTTTCATAATTACAATTACAATGTGTAATTGGGCACAGGAAAGATAGCTTAAATCACAAGAAGACACACTAAATAAAAAAAAGCAAAGTACAAAGCATTCGGCCTTTTACTGGCACTACATGAATTTTTATGTTGCAGTCCATCAATAAATCCATTATCACAGAGCTCAATCTTGGTCCCTTTTTATTGTTTATAAATACCGGTAAGAAAAAATGCAATGCACCAAAGCCAACAGTTCTTATTACACCTTATAAACAACAATATTTATTACTGGAATACAAACGTAGACAAAAAATCTAATATCATGTTTCTTTCACAAGGAAACGTTAGCTGAGAACCATACATTAAATATCAGGCATAGGGCGACTTTTCATTTTAGATAAGCAATTGTGCCGTGTGAGGGGAACTCTGTTGTGGTCTACTTTTATGCGGACTTGAGTTTCATTTTGAGGATTTAAATTCAAAATAATAACGGGTACATTTCTTCTGACGCGCGCCCACTGCCGCATCACGCTGTTTGCTGCTGTCGTTTGACGAAAGTGGACCACGTGATCACGTAACGTTCTTGGCAACCTTCAAGGTGTTTGAAATGAGGAAGATGTACCATTCGGGCGGCCTTCGGGGACTAGTCTGTAATGAACAGTAAATATGTGGTGTTTGGGCAGCGCCTCAGACAGCTATCTGGAACTGTTGACTGCGCTATCGCATTGATTAACAGACACCGTCAATTACTTCAGGCCCGAAGTTTCAAGCCTTGGATTTAAATTAGAAAGTGGCAGAGTCGCTCTTCATTAGCCTCAGTGCAGTTTTTCTTGGTATTTTTCTTTTCCTCTTTACCAAGTCCGATCCCGAAGTCATTAGAGTACTGCCATACTCTTAGTGCTTGCCAGTTGATAATAGTTTTTTTCACGTGGTTTTGCCACTAGCAGTGGCGTCTGGCAAGTATTTAGGGGCACATGCATCAAGCTAAGGAATTGTGATTCCTTAATAGTGATTTTTAAAGAATCGCAATTCCTTATACATGTAGGTTTTGCTGAAATATTAGTGATTCCTACACATTTCCGAATACCGAATCGCAAATTGCGATACGCTATTGGGGAATGCTTTCCAATTCATTCCTCTCGGCCTAGAGGCCAATAGTAATGAATGGGAAAGCACTCGCAATTTGCGATTATCAAATAGATAATCGCGAATTGCGAATGCAATTTCAAGGGTGCTAGGGGGCCATAATGCCCCCCTGATGCACCCTCTAAAACGGTATGTGTGCACATGTGGCGCACACACATGCCCTAAGGGAATATGTATATGTATCAGACATGCCAACCCTCCCGATTCTGGCGGGAGACTACCGATTTCAAGGCTAGTCTCCTGCCTCCCGATTCCTGCAATCAAAAACCCGATTTCTCGGGGGTTTTAGCTGACAGGGCTTGTTGTTGTGTAATGTGCTAATTCTTCCAGCAATAGTTAGAGTGGCGATCAATCGAGGGGCTCTAGAAGGGGTGAAAAACCAACAAAGCCTAATTTACAAGTGAATGGTCTTTTAAAGACCTGTGACGTACTCGGGGATGGCTGCGTGTGTGCCCGAGCTGCCACACAGGGCGGTGGGCGGGATTGTTCTATGCACTGTCAGCAACCTGCCAGGCCAGTGCACAACACTTGCATCACCCTCTCTCTACCTGCCATTGCACTCCATGCTTCTGACAGGTAAGAAAGAAACGTGCATTCGCGTTTCAAGTGTCCGATCCTGCAGCAGCACACTTCCAAAGCCCATACATGACAGTAACCCGATTCAAGGCCCCATTCTCCCGATTTTTTTTTTAAATCTCCCACTTTGCTCTTCTGAAATGTTGGCATGTATGCAAAATGCAATTTTGTGGATTTTTCTAAGGAATTGCAAATTACCATCGACTTGGCGTTGATGGTAATTTGCGATCCCTTACTGCAATGCTGCATTCTGAAAAAGCTTCTTGCATTGCATTTAGGGAATCGCAAATTGCAAATCCCTAACGGCATTCGAAAATATTTTGTGAATGCATTTTGGGTTGATGCATCCCAAAAGGCTTTTTACCAGTCGCAAACTGGCTGATTCTGCAAATTGGCCCTTTTGCGACTAGTAAAAAGCTTGATGCATGTGGCTCTTAGAGTGGAGAGGCAGGTGGTACTAAAATAAAATAAAAAATTAAAATGGCACTTTCCTTCGTGGTTTGTCACATGACATCTCCAAGTCTCTTTTCGAAGCCCCGGGACCCAGGAAACTTCACTACCCAATCCTGGTGATGCTCTCACAGCATGAGCGAAGCATCAGGATTGGAGGGAGTGGCCTCTCTCAGCGCTCTTAAAAGCTCTGGAGGCGTGCACTTTCTCTAGCCAAGCTGTCTAAGACAGCTAGTTTAGAGAAGTTTAATATGTGCATGTCTGGCTGGCCATTGCAGGACGGCTGGCCAAAGGGACATGCACACTTTAAACATAAGTGCACAGCTCCCTGCTGCCATTCAGCAGCAATTGCCCCTCCCGGTCCTGACACTTGATTCAGGACCGGTTGCTCAAAAATAAAATGGTAATAAATGAACTTTATTACCATATTATGTGTCAGTTCTGGGGCATTTTTTTAGTGGGGCGACGTTCCTCCGCTCTCGTGGAAGAGCCGCTCCTGGCCACTAGGGGCCTTATATGTAGTCTACCCTGCCTACCTACTCAGAAGGAAAGAGCAGGCCAAGTCTGGGAAGGTCTGCATGTAACCTGAAGGTTGAAGGTTCAAATCCCTGTTCTGTCAAACGAATCAGCAATTTACTTGTCAAGTGAAAGTGTTCTGTGCATAAGGATAAGCCTTTCATCCATCTGAGGTCGATTAAATGAGTGGCAATTATTTCAGTAATAAGAAAGGCCTGATATCGCTGTGGATTCTCTTCCTGAGTTGAGGTCCACCTCATCAACCCGTCCATCCCACACATTGTGGAGTTGTGGGATAGCAGATAAGTAAACAACACCATCCAGGAAGAAATTCGGCTTACTCTAGCTTCATTACAACAGATGTAAGTTTTAATATATGCATCCATCCATAGCTTCTATCCAGCTGTCTCAAGTGGAAACTTGACAAAGACTGGCATAAAAGCACTTTGGAACAGAATGCCTTGCACTTCCTGGCATAAATGTGACAAGCCGCCGAACCCAAGATAGAATTCATTTTTCAAAAACCCTTATCATCAAGATGCCACCCCACAAACGTGTCTGCAGTACCAATCTGCTAGAGTATTGAGAATTCCTGCCCAGGATATTTTATGCTGCAGGAATGATTCCCAGAACGTATTTGCCAAGTCTGCCAAATGTTTAAACCCGGTACCCTCAAGATGATTTAAGCACTTCACTGGTGAGATATTTTCCATGAGGAGAAGGACTGTATTTAGGGCCTTGTCTTTGATAAACCTGCCTCTTGTCAAAGAAACCTTCGAGCAGAATCTAGTGAAAAATATCAGTAAAATGCTCAGAACACTTTCACTTGACAAGCAAATAGCTGATTCGTTTGACAGGATAGAAAATGTCAGGTAAAAAAAAAGTACACATGAGAAAAGTGGCACCTCGTTCTCAGCCACATCAGTCCTGGAAATTGCCTTTTAATTTTTTTGGGGAGAATTAAAAAAATGACTTTAGTCTGGACCTTGCTAGTTTTGGGTAAAGCTACACCATATATTGTTCCTCAAAATAAGGTAGGGAACTCAAGGAGAGGGAACCTTAGGTAAACAAATCCCATCAAGTGCTGACACCTAGATTCTGGGTAAATAGGAACACGGTGTCAGGCAGATAGAAAGCTGCAAGTGCTGCAAGGAGGCAATATTGAAAAGAGACAAAGAACGTTAGATAAGCTCATTCATCATCACCTACACCCCCAGCCTAAGTGGAAACAAAGTCCCGGGGCAAGACCTGATCAAAGCCATAACTATTTAGATTAATCAAAACTCATATAAAAGCACCACCCAGAACAACTACTACATTAATTCTTCTGAGAAAGTGGAAAGACACACATAACCCTGAAACTGATCTTAAAACCCTTTTTCCTCGACACAGTCTCATAAGCTCAATTTCTTGGAAATCTCCAGGCACAGGCTTGGTTACTAATTTCAGAAAACAACCGGACAGAGGCATGCATGACACAAAATCACTCATATTCAGAACAATTTCCTAAAACATCCTGTTGCCAGACAGCATTAAATCAAGGGAGTTCTTCTTCAAATGACAGAACGACGAAAAGAAACTGTTCTTCTGAACAGAATTTGTAAAGTACTGGGATTTATTTGTTGAATCTACTGAAAGCAGCCCGGCAGCCCAAGTCCACTGTGTGATCTTCCGCCTCATTGTACATACTTAGCAGGGCATGCAGGTCGCATGGGTTTATGCCATTGAATCACTTGTTGAATGAGCTGGCTAGGGACTAGTGAAACCGATTTCCTAAAGGCACAATATCCATTGCCATGTAGACATTACTACCCTTGAAGTCCCAAGTAGTTGCAAAACCTGGCAATATACTGGAACACCCTACTTTACTGTCAAGAAGAAGGGAATCCCTGGCGACTCAAAGAGAACACCGGATTAGATGGAAGCAGGAGAGACCATCAGCACCAGAGTCTGGACACATGGGAAGATGTCAGGGAGCACTTAAGATGCAATCGTTGTTTTTCTCCAGCCCCACCCTAATAATGCACTGTAATATTTGAGGGATACTTGAGCTGTGAGTATTTGACTTTCAACACCGACCCTGCCTAAGACAGAGGCACAACTTGGTTAATCATTTAGACATGCTGGATGTTGTGCATGAGAGATAAAAGAAAACCAGTGAGAGTCGATTTCTGTAACCCATTTGCACATTTAAGTTCAGTTTACACACACAAACGGCTTGATTTACATAGCGAAATCCAGGTTTGGAATTCAAAATCCTACATTCACACTCATATGTTTACCCATTTGTAATGTTATCTCACAATGTTATTGGCGTATTAAGTAAGAGAGAGAGGACTAGAAAGCTAGTCCGTATCCCCAGGGATTTATATGTAATCAACAAGGACTAACTATGTGTGACCGTATTATAGGACCCAGATCGTGTGGCACTGCACCAGGGACTGGATGGTGCTGATTATCAAAACAGCCAAACAACTATCGGAAGCCATAATAATCGATATCCGATAACATCTTACAAGAAAAAAACTTGATGACCAAAATAAGGAGATGAACGAGTATAAAGAATACCTCACCCAGGCAAAGATCAACAAATTCCAAAAGGACTTGAAAAAATTCAGTTACTCAAAAGTATATCCCTATGCCGATGATGATTATGTCCCACCACCCAAGACGGACGCAGCTAAGGACTCATCAGCGGATGAGAGCTCGGCTTCCAGTGACTCCAGCACCAGATCAAACAGACAACGCGGCAGAGGACGCCGTGGACAACAATGGCCACAAACATGGCAGGGACCCCAACACGGACAGTTCTATGGCGCACCCCCACATTTTGGCCACATGCAGAACCCCTTCTATGGCTACAAACTCATGTACCCACCGGGCCCCATGCTGCTTTTCGCAGGAAACCCAAGACCTCAACTTCCTTTTTTAGGTCAGGTTCACGCAGCAGAAGAAGGCAATACCAACAATACCAACAAGTACACTGGGCCGAAGAGGAGAACACGGTGAGCATCAACACCCGCCAGAAAGCCAAGGACCAACCAGGCACGAGCAAACAGTGACACACGACCAACACACATCATTGGTATTCAACCTATCGAGCACCCAACTTACCGACAAAGAACACTTGGTACTGGAAAAAGGTCTCTCATTCGTGCCCACCTCAAGACTGGACAAGTTCAAACTCCATGTTGAACTAGCAGAATTGTTCTGAAAATGGAAACTTAAGGCGTTTTTTGAGAAAACCACCACTGATGAGAACACCATCAACGAAAACCCCAACATCACCGGTCTAAGACAAAAGTCCACCTTCTTCCCTCCACCTTCCACCATCCCTCCTGAAATCGCAACATTTGAACAAGCGGTGTACATCGACATCGAAAAACTGAACCCGACGGGATACTTCAACAATCTGTCCAGGGAAGATAGGGATACAATCAAACATCTCCAGAACAACCCCACCTTGGTCATCAAACCAGCGGACAAGGGGGGAGGTGTTGTACTGATGGACAAGGTGGATTACGACAAAGAATGCCGAAGACTCCTTAGTGACATACGCAATTACAAGAGACTTGACCGCGACCCAACTCCTGAACTCCGAACAACCATCCAGAACCTAGTTAAAAGAGCAAGTGACTTGGAACACATTTCCAAACAGGAAGCAGAATACCTCTGCCCAAAGAACGTAAAAGTACAGTACTTCTACACCGTATCCAAAGTACATAAAGGTACAATACCACCACCGGGGAGACCCATAGTTTCGGCATTAATTCACTTCTGGAACCCCTATCACGGTATTGTGACTACTTCCTCAACCTCCTAGTCCAGCAAACCCCCACATACATAAAGGACACAAAACATCTCCTCAACATCATCAAGAATGAAACCTTTGATGTCAACACACAACTACTAGTGGGACTGGACATCGAGAGCCTGTATGCCTGTATACAAGCCTCCCACAGGGTGCTACCCTCCAAGTACTCAGAGAGGTTCTCATGCAGACCCCGTGGACATACCACACACCCAGAAACTTCATCTTGGATTGCACAACCCTGGCCCTCAAGTATAATTACTTTGAGTATGAAGGCACCCACTATCTTCAGACAAACGGAACTTCGATGGGTAGTGTCTTTGCTCCCAGCGTGGCGGGCTGTATGCCCACCATTTTGAGCAGACGTACATAATGTCAGGCACCAACCCCTACGCCAACAAAATAAAAAAATGGCGTAGATACATTGACGACATCCTAGTCATTTGGCAAGGCTCCCATCAAAACCTGGATACTCTCCTCACATGGCTCAACAGCCGGGACCCATACTTAAGATTTACCAGCACCTCAAGGTCCACAGAACTAGCCTTTCTAGACCTCAATATCTCAGTCAAACAAGGCTCCCTCACCACCACAACATACTACAAACCTACCGCAAGGAACTCTCTATTGCAGTTTGAGAGCTTCCACTCAAGGCCCCCAAAGGGAAAACCTCCCATACGGCCAGTTCCTGCGCATACGCAGAATCTGCAGCCAAGTGGCAGACTACAAAAAACAATCCACCACCCTTGCACATAAATTATTGGAACGTGGATACCCGAAGGCCATAATCTCCAAAACCAACAAAAGAGCACACAACCAGAATAGGGAGGCACTTCCAGAAACTATCATTAGGAGCCCCAACAACAGCCCATGACCTGTGTAACCACCTACAACACGGCCTCCAACCAAGTTGCAAAAATCATCCGCAACCACTGGAAAATCATCAACTCGGGACCCAGAGAATGGGACACACCACGCTTTGCGTACAAGAGGTCTAATAACCTGAAAGATCACCTAGTGTCAACGCCTCCAAAACCAAACACAAGATTAGAACGTAACACCATCTTGAACACCTGGGGGTTCCCAAAAATCACTGCCCACTACCCCTGTAATGATTGCAGTGTATGTCACATCACCAGACACACCAAAACCCTGGATCTGGAACCAGGCAAGACCTGGACCCAACATCATCACACTAACTGTAATTCCAGCAATGTAGTTTACCTCCTGACATGCCCATGCAGCTTACGCTACATCGGCATGACCACACAAAAAGTACGTACCAGAGTGGTAGAAAACAGAAGCACCATCAGATGCAAGAAAAACATCAGTAAACTGACTGACCACTTTCTACGCCAAAATCACACCCCCATTGACCTAACCTGGACTGCCATCGAGCAATTTGCCACCAGTGGAAGTGACAATGAGAGAATACTTCTCAACAAGGAACAGCAATGGATTTACCACCTCTCACTCCATAAGGATGGACTCAACGACTCCATACCGTGGAATTCACTCAGCCTTTAATCTCAAGGCCTCCTCCACCGACCTTGCCTAACACCATGTACGCCTTAATTAGGCACATACCACCACCAATGTGTTCAATCACATGAATATTCCATGTCCCTTAAATTGCACATGTCCTCATTTAGGCACAGCCTCATGGTGATAACATACCACCACCAATGTGTTCATACCATTTACATGTACATTTAATTTTATTCCATGTCCCTTAAGTTGCATATGTCTTCTTACCACTCTGACGCTTCACTGAACTTGCCCGAGCACCTATTTACCTAATGCGCATTAACAGAGAGCTAGTACTTGTGTCTGCCATCGGCAGCACACACCTTTGCAGTACGCTGTAGAACTCCCATATCGTCTCATTGAACCTGCCCCAAGCACCTAACCATTTTTAACATTGTGCTAGTACTCATGTCTGCCATCGGCAGCACACACCTGCGCAGTACGCTATGGAACTCCCATACCATCTACGCATGTGCTACTTTAGACATCCTTGAGCATGCGCTAACCAGCAACACCAGTTTCTGACATTCGCATGCGCACAACCAACTACACGCAACGCTGGCAGTCTGTCCTCCATTGCTTCCACATCCAGGTGCCGGCAATTTAATGCCAATATATAAGAACCATTGCCACCCTCATTCAGGTTCCGGAGGTTGATGACGGCACAATAGGTACCCCGCAGGCCTTGACTGAGAATCCTGTGAGTACGATGATCACTCCAGGCATCTTCTGGGTAAGAGCTTCTCTCCTTACAGGTTGTCTCACTACCAGTGGTCCCCTTTCTCTCTAGGGTCATACCCCTCTGCCGAAACACTCCAGGGAGCATTCGGGGCAAATTGCTGGCATGAGAATACATTTCTACCCTCGGGTCCTATCAGATAGTGTGTGTGATACTCGCTTTCTAGCCTCATCATGCTAACGATATCTTTCGATAAACATCATTAACAGTACCACCAGTGCTGTTACACTTTTGACGTTTTTTAGTCTCCCCACGCAGCACTTAAAAACCGTCAATTTCTTGATTTTTTGTGGACCTAAGCTACATGCTAAAAGACTCTTTTTTCTGTACGTCATGTTTTGTCATACATGTTGTATGTTCAGGTATGTTTGGTGAGGGAATCCCCCTCGCACACTAACAGCACCTTAGTGAGTGCGACACATAGTCTCATTACACTCACTTAATTGTTTTTAAACTTGCATCTGCACTATTTACGGTCCTGAGGAAAACCAGCATTACTAAAGGCACTGGTTGAAACATGTAGACCACAACTGGATGAAGGAGGTCTTAATTTTACCACCATAACATCCACCTGCTTGGTTTTAACCGCTAACGGAGGCCCAGTCATTGAAATGTAATTTACCCTTGGGTACTGGGACCACTGTATAGCCATTTTAACTTCACTTCACATATCACCACACTGCACTCTCAGTAATATACCTGCTCCGCTGTAATCAGGCGTCGAAGCACACCCGGGACACATTCGGTGTCACTGGGTGGGCCCGATGACGAAGCATGCCACCAACTAGGTTGGTGGGTGAGGGCTTCATAAAAAAACTTAATGGGTGTCTGCTGACAATACAGTTCAGAGTATAAAAGTGTAAATCCTAAACCAAGGATAGGGAATGGGAGTTCAGTGTGTGGGTAGCCTGGAAAGTTTGTGAATACCCATAAACCTGTGAGTTTTTACTTATTCCCATAAAGTTACATACCTTAAAACTGTGTCTGAGATGTATTCTTCTCAGGAACAGGAGTAGATCCCTTCCCAGGATGCAAATGGGTTTTTTACCTGTGAAGATAAAAAAAACAAATGTACAATTACAGAATTGCAAAGGTATTTTCACATTCACTTTCTTACACTATGCATATATTTTGCACATGGAAATCCCTTTTCCGAGTGGTAAATGGGAAATCACAAACCTTTTCCAGGAGTACTTCTTGAATCTTTCGACTGTCAAACGATTTCAGGAGGGCTTCGAAAAGCCTTTGTGAGCTATTTAAATTCAGATGTGTAAAACCCATGGGAGACAGTTAACCCCTTCCGTGCTCATGACGGCTCCACGCCATCATGAGTCACGGGCGGCGTGTGCTTATGACGGCGTGGAGCCGTCATGCCGCTGCTGCGCCGTCCACGCGGCACTAATTCCCCGCCGGTGCGGGCGAATTAATGAGCAGGCGGAGTCATGACGGCACCACGCCGTTATGAGCACACACCGCCTGTGATTCATGATGGCGTGGAGCCATCATGAGCACTGAAGCGGCGCGCACACCCTTTATCCCCCCCCCCCCCCCCGTGCCCCGGCGGAAATCGCAGCGCAGGGAAGGGGTTAACCCGCAGGAGCACATTTCACTGTTTTTTTTACAATGAAGCCAGAGTGTCTACTGTTTTACATAGCCAGTGTTTCTATTTCAGATGTGACTATTACACCTAAAATACGTCATTTCATATAGGATGTGTCGTAGCAAGGTTGTCAAGTTTCATTCATAGTTTCAATAGAAATATCAGAATCCAGGGTGTGCTATATTATATGGAAAATATTATAGGTGGCTGTGTAGGTGATAAAAACAGTTGACTCTTTGTACTGTTAATTACTTGATTTAGGATTAGTGTTTTGTGAGTATTTGTTACATGGGCAACCATCACATTTAGTCTGTTGGATTATATCATTTTGTGTTGCAGCGATTACATTTGGCCTTTTTGGATGGACAAAGAGGGAGTGTTTGGCCTCTCCAGTGATGTATGCCAATTGGAAAAGAATAGGGTGGATTGTAAGTAGGGCATTAGATTGGGATCAGGTGTGTGTGCCACATGAGTTTGTATTATTTCAATTGTGCATTTGTCCTTTATCCACCAACCTTTGGCAGTGTCTGCACTTAAATACAACCCACTGTTAAGAAGCAGGCGATCATTGTGAAAGACTGCCCGTGATTTTCTCTGCCCGGTGTCTTATGGCGCCTGTAATACTAGTGTTTTCGATGCTGCAGCCACAGACAAAGAGCAGTATTTTTTCATTGTAGAAATATAAATTCAGTCTTTGAAGTAAAAATGGTGTTATCATTTGTCCTAGATCACAGGCTCTGTCAAGTGCAGACACTGCTATTATGAGCCAGTTGGTGGTACAGTGATGGCAAGACCTTTATACCTAGTCCCCAGCCTTGCTCAACGATCAAACAAAGGCCCAATAAATGTTAAGTCAATTTTAGGTGTGAAAAGTGTTTTTATAAGTATATAGAATTGAATTCAAAATACAGATGGTTGATAATGAGCTCTTACCACGCCCTTCCATATACATCATCGCAATACAACTGGACCAATTGATGGTTAAGTGTTGAGGAGTCATTTGGAAAGAAACTTAACAATACTTACATATATTCAAGAACCATGAGACATTTCTTCTATGAACTCTATTATCTTGTTGAGTAAGGGAGTAGATTAACTGCAGATACTTAATGGCAGATTTATCAAAATGTCACAGAACTTAGCACAGTGGAGCAAGACACCTTGCTGGGCTGCGTGCGTGAAAGAGAGAGGGCAGGAATGCGCCATATTTATCATTGTATGGTGTATTCCTGTCCTCTCCTTTTGCTGGTGCACTATGTGCTGCCTAGTGCAATGCAGGCACCCTTGCACCAAGGGTGCTGAGTTGGAGGCAGGATAGCTTTTGTCCCTTCCTGCACAAAAAGAAAATTCTCAGGCTTTTTCCTCTGTCTACGTGTGCTGCAGTATGCAGCACACGTAGAAAGAGGAAAAAAGAAGAGATATAAACATATTTCTCCTTCTTATGTCTCCCCTGGGAAGCATTTTGATGCATTTCCAGGACTACCACTCATGGTAAATCTGGTAATGTGCCAAAATCCATGAGTAGATGCATGGGAACACACACACTCTGCCCATGGAATGCCTTTATTGGGCATTAACTCTCACAGCCTATTGTCACTCCAAATTTACCAAGCCACACAGGGCCAAGCAATGTGGCCTTGCATGGCTTGGTAGGTCTAATTCTAGGTTTTGTGTTACCCTGCATCCCCTTGTGTGGCACAAGGGTGACACAGAACCTTTGATAAAATGCTACCCTAAAAGCAAAAACTAGGGTTAAGAGATGGCTTAAGATTTTTTTAAATGTAAATTAAGATGCTAGAATGCAGAAGAGATAAAGCAAGATCTGTAATTGATGGAGAAATAAGTAGACTTGATGCTGTTTCTCTTGTGTCAATTTAAAACACATGCACATATTATCAGGAAACTGATTATGGAATAATTTAACGAGTTACCAAATGTTAACAAATTGATACTGAACTGGAATGTTTCTAACACACATCTTCCAGAAGGAATACCCATTCATTAGGTGCATTATGTGAGAAGTTAGCCTGGCATATGTCAGCTATTTCTAGTGGGCACCTTGCACCAGTCTAATCAACCCTTATTGATGGCGGTTGTAAAGTCAACCTTATAGAAAGCTATCCTAGTGGTAGCATGGACCAGCAGTCAATAGGCTAAGACTTCAGAGAGCATGTGAAGCCTGCTGTTTTACCAATTAAAATCCCTTGAATACCAAATGAAAGAACACCACACAAGGTATATATCAAATATATATGTATTTATACTAAACACAACCCCTCTGCACTATTTATGAAGTCAGAGGTAAAAGTACATCACAAGTTACTCAATTAGCATACAATAAGTTGCACAATATACAGTAATGCCCTAGGGGCCTCAAGAACCATATACGAAGAAAGTGGTATAAGAAACACGTTGGTAATAGAGAGTACGCCTAGGGCCTAGGGAATCTCTGGGGCTACACTAGACAACCAAAGGTTAGGAAGTAGGAGGCCCACGGGAGACGATTGCAGTGTCTAAACTCAGTCGCGAGTTACCATTGACTTATAATGGGAAACGAAGAAGTTACAAACTTACAGTTTAAGGACACTTCCGGATGGACTAGGATGGCCACTATGAGAGTCTAGACCCATTGGAGCACCGGAGTACTGGTGTTACCTCACCCAGGGAAGCCGGGTGCATAGGTGTCTTTTCGTGTCAGGTTTCGTCGTCGTTTTCTATGGAGATCTGCTAAGAAGTGCTGCAGGCGACCAGAGGAAAAGTGTCCGGGTGGATCCAAGGGTGGATCGGTGATGTGAAGAACCTGAAAGCAGAGGGGAAAGAGTCTGGGTCACTAGCCAGTGACCAGGAAGTAACCAGGAAGGAACCAGGCGATGTTGTATGGTTGAAGGTGAAGAAGGTGAGTTTGTCTCTTCAGCCACGAGGTCCAGGAGGCATCGACGATGACCAGGCGCTGGATTTGAGCTGTCCAACAATGGATATAGATGACTGCAGTATTAGTATCCGAATTAGACCCAACAAGCCTTGGCAACCGCAACCCATGCAGGATGTCAAAATTGCTTTGTTGCAGCCCAGCGAGGTCTGTGGCGCTTCTCCTTTTCAGGGAAGCTGGAGCAAGCCTCGAGCAATGAGGAAAACAAAGCAAATTCAAGATGACGTCTTCAGGGAGCTCTCTAGCCAACGGGCAAGGAACTGGAAAGACGCATCAAGCTCAAATGCAAAGGTGAGGTCCACGGGATACTCGTGGAGTGTGGGGGCCTGGGCTTCGGTGCGAATGGTGCTCGGGGATGGGCTTCTCATATCCCAATGCACACCTCACTGAGGCATCAGGAAAGGAGTGCAGGTAGGCAGGTAGCAAAATGCAGGATGTCCAAGATGTCCGGTCCCAGGTCTCTCGTGTCCACCAAGGGTCTCGGCTTTGCTGTGGATGTGGATCGGGGTCAGAGAAGTATGGAAGTCTACTTCTTGAGTCGCAGAGTCTTCAAGTTCCGACAGGAGCCTTGAAACTGCAGACTGGCAAAGTTGCTGTTGGTGCCCGTTTGCACAGGGTGGTCACTACTTGACCACAAGGGAGATGTCTTCCATCTTCCAGTCAGAATGGAATGTCGAAGGTCCAAGATATGTCATTCAAAGATTTGTCCAGGATAATTTAAAGTCCTGGGGACACAGCTCCTCTACTTATACTAAGGATGGGGCTGGATTACCTGACTAGGTCCCACCTATGGGTGGACCTGAGAAGGGAGTGGTTACACCCCTTTCCCTTTGTCCAGTTTCACGCCAGAGCTGGGGCTGGAGTGCCTCAGCAACTGGTTTGAACCGGGCTAGGCATGGAGCACCTTGTGTGCCCCAGGCAGTGTCTAGATGCATTCACTGAATGCAGCCCTCCCTGCCCCAATACACAAAACCCCTGTCTGGGGAGGTGCTGGCACTTCCCTGGACAGGAAACCTATTGTCCAGGCCGCCCTTGCTGGAGTTTCCCCCAGCAACAGGAGGTCAGACTCGTGACTGTGGCAGCAGCATCCATTTTGTGATGCTGAAGCTCTATTTAACTTTAACCAGGTAAAGCAGTAACATACATGTCTTTTCCCTCTAGAAGGGTGGAATGCTACCCCCGCCACCAGAATTGGCGGGGGGGGGTAGTATTGCAAAGTATTTGACACCTTACACAACATGTTTTGATAAAGCCAAACCAAAGTTAGCATTAACCGCGAGGATTATAATGCACTTAAGAGTATATGGTATGGCTATATCATAGAACAGCTATAAGGAGATGGTTCCGAAAGCTGCAGAGGGGCTCAGCTCATGCTAGGGCACCCTCTCATATAAAACCAAGCACTCTGCCTCCAGGATTGTCGAGGCCTACCATAGGAGTGACTTATAGGTGCATATGTGTCTATCTATAAGGTAGATATAGGTATACTATATCTAAGTAAGGGCTGATTACACCACCTTACCCAGGCTGTGTGAACAGACCTGTGGTGTCAGTTTGGAGGGCCAGCCAGGGGTGGCATAATACATGCTGCAGCCCCTGATAGGCCTTGGATGCACCTATGCCCTGGGTGCCTAAGGTACACTATACAGGGACTCACAAAGGTGACCCAATACCCAATTTGGTATGTACCTAAAGTACATGATATCAATTTAGAGAGAGAACAGTGGGTTGTGGGTCTGATTAGCAGACCCACAGCCACATTAAAGTCGGAAAACCAGAGAATCACAGCAAAACGTGGGGGTGACCATAGGAAGCAGATCCTACTCTCCTACACATTAGGTAGTGAAGAGCAGTCAATCTAAAGCAAATATTTTACTGTGGAGTGATGGAGAGATTCAGCCTAGAATTTGATAAATAAATTAAATATTGTGATTAGTGACCTTCACCGGAAAGAGAAAGTGACACAAAGTTTTACGACACCAGAACACAGGTACCTACATACAGCTTATCTCTGTCATTATGCAAAGCTACAAAAAGAAGAACTGTTCTTTCAATTCTAAGGTGACAAAAGAAAAATTAGTCTGAGCTGTCTTTTTCCAGGACATCCACCAAAGCCTGTTCAGCAGTGGCTTCACAGGCAACAGAGGCTCAGCCACTTTGAGACCAAGTCAAGGAGACTGGCATATGTTACACTACTGTTTAGTTTGGTTCCCAAATTAGATTAAGAATTCAGTCTCCTAAACAGTCCAAACTGCACTTTACATAATTGAACCGGTTAAAACAAGTTAAAACCTAAAATCACTAATAACTATTAAATCTCTTGCTGAAGCACAAGATAATCATAAAAGTCCCATTATAAATAAGCATTTTACAACCTAGAGCGTCTTATTTTTTTTGTTATTTTTAAAAGCAAGTCTTAAAGATACAAAATGTCAGCAGTCTAACAAGATGAACAAGTGTAAATTCCGTCCCCCGCCCACACCTGCAGTTCCCATCATGATCCTTCAAAAATACTATACCTAAAGGAAGGATGGGATGGTGTAAACCCGACACTGTCTGCATATTCATTCTAGATGATTCAGCAAGGTGCATCAGTTTTTAACCCCTCCTGTGCTCATGACGAGGTCAGCTCGTCATGAGCCAAGGCGCTCCGGTGCTCATGACGAGCTGAGCTCGTCATGACCGCGCCTGTTTAGTGGAACGTTCGCACGCTGGGCTGATTCCCCTGCTGTGCTGAGCGTTCCATTGAAACGGGCGTGGTCATAATAAGCTCAGCTCGTCAAGAGCACCGGAGCGCCGTGGCTCATGACGAGCTGACCTCATCATGAGCACCGGGGCGCTGTGCGCCCCCCCACCCCTCAGCACAGCGGGGGGAAACAGCCCCACAGTGAAGGGGTTCACATGCTGGATAGAGAACTCTTAAACTCTATCAGCATCACCACTTACAGTCCCAGAATTTGAGGAGTAAACATTTCTAGCAGACTTAGGTGTAGAAACAGTTCTCTTGAATTTTCACATGAACAATGTTTTTATAAGGAAGGGTCAGAGTCAGAAAAGTTGTTAGCAAGGAGAAATTTCCGTGGGAATGCCTCTTCACTAAGAAAAACAAGTAGCCTAAGCACTGTATCTGAAACTAGTATCTGTATTTTAATATGCAGAAGCACAGAAGGTTTTAGGAACAGTGGGCCACATGTACTAACATTAGTGTCTGAGATTACCAAATAACGAATCTTCCCGATTCACTATTTGGTAATAGCAAACAGTAATGTACTACAATGTATTTAACACTTTTTGTGATCCCTAGTGGGTCACAAAAAGGCCTACCTCATGAATATTGATGAGGTAGATCTCAGTGTGCAACCCATTAGGAATCGCACCAATCACAGGGATGTGGACTTCTGGGGTCAGCAGACCATCATGTCTGTGATTGCTTTTAAGTAAAGTTTTTTTTTTAATTGCAGCCATTTTTCCTTAAAGGAAAACGGGCAGCATTTTTAAAAAAAAATTGTTTTCTTTTAATTTTTTAAGAGTATCGAGTGGTCTGTGGGACCACTGCATGCCTTTAAAAAATATTTGTTTTCCATTCCCAAAGTGGAAGGGGTCCCTTGAGGATTGCCTTCCCATTAGTGAATGGGCTACCACCAATTTTGAGTTGGTGGTAAAGTGCGAATGTTTTGTGACTAATTTGATCGCAAAACATTCATACATCTAAGTCAGAATTGATATCTGGAAGGGACGCCCTACACACAAACAAATTATGCTTCGTAATGCATTAACGAATTGCAATTTGTTTTTTGTACATATTTAAAAGCATTTTTGCAGTTGGAAATGGCCTGATCGGCTACTTCCGATCACAAAAATGCTTTGCACATGTGGCCCAGTGTGGCTTATTTCCGATATCCTCTACAATTAATATTACTGTTAGGCAATGTACTGCCTCAGTTACTGCTTATAGGCTTAGATATTTCCATTTGAGTTCCTTAAATGCATTTGGAAAAAACACTTATCAAAAAATTAATATGCATCTCGAAATGCCCTGTTGTCATTTGTATATTTCTTGTATTTCAATTCGTAACCAGGAAATGTGTGTGCCACATCGTTTCGCATGTAATGAATAATCAAACCAGAGTCTACATAAAAATATATATTATTACCACTATCACAATGTGTTTATGAAAAAATTGATGATATATTAGAAAGATAATAAAGACAATGAAGGTAGGGCATACAGAGTGTCCTCTACAACGAGAAATGAATCACAAATGAACCTAACGAAATGTGATTGTCTTACATCTTTTTTGAAAATTGGAAATGAAAAGCCTTTTGAACTGCACCTTCTTCCGTCTTAGCAAAAAAAAAAAACACCCCCATGTTGCTTATCGTTTCTAATCAAGGATTCACATTGAATACAGAATCACTTTGTATGTATATATTTATTTATTTAGTGCCATTAAATTGGGTAATTATGACGTGCCATTCGCAGCACAATGAAACAGCAAGAAGCAAGCGATGACTGTATAATTATGCCACTAATTAAGCAACTTCTGGGTTTACTTTGAACTGTGCAAAATACTTTGCTTTGTACATCAAAAACAATTTTTTTTGAAAATATCTATCAAGCTGACACTTATTTTGAAGACAGAGTTCACTAATTCTCCTTTTTTATTGAAAAGATAATATCTTTTGGGCCTTGCCATACGATTAATTCTTCTCAAGATACCTTTAAAGATCTGTATTCATGCAAAGCTTTCTTTATATAATAAGAACTTTAAAGATCAAAGCATAAATGCACTCATTGCATTCTAGTTGTTTTCAGAATTGTAAAGTTGTTTATGTTGTAGGACACTGGTCTCCATAGATACTTACATTTCCACCATATGCTTCATATTTTTGATGTTCGTTCTCTTGGTGATAATTAACTTATCTTAATGGATGCAAAAACATTAAGGGCAGATTTATCAATAGTTCACCCAACGCAGCAAGACACGTTACTACGCTGCGCTGTGTAAAAGGGAGAGGGCAGGTATATGTGCCATATTGTACATTATATTGCACATTCCTGTCCTCTCCTTGCTCTGTCGCTCTTTTGGCTGCCTAGCACCAACGCATGCACTCTTGTGTCATGGCAGAATTGTTTTTGTGCAGGAAGAGACACCTTCCTGCACACAAACAACCTTCTTAGACTATTTGCACTTTCAATTTGTGTGCTGCAGAATGCAGCACACGTAGAAAGAAGAAAATACTAGGAGAAATAGGGATATTATCCTCATTATGCCTCCCCTGGGATGGTGTAGCCTTTTGACACTTTCCTAGGCCTACTACATACGGTTGATCTGGAAATGCACCAAAATCCATGGGTGGATGCGTGGGAACATCGAATACTGAAGGGCCATGAAAGGTGGTCTTATGTGGTTTTGTAACTCTCACTTTGGTATTGAGTTGCCCTTGGTTCACCTTGTGTGATGCAAGGGAAATGTAGTACTTTGATAAACCTGGCACACATTGTTTTATGTCTACACCAATACAGACATTGACATTCTTCTCCATGTTGCAGTTTTGTACATTTCTTTATCCTCCCTTGTAAGCTTTCTTTTACTAAATTCATGCCATTGGTAGTGATGCTTATTGATGCAAAGTAGATCACTGTAGCTCTTACTCAATCTTTTTGAGGCTCCACAAAGTAGCAAAGTTGCTGTTTGTATCTGTTACACCCTGGAATATGGGTATTTCCATTTAACTAGCACACCCATGCTTTGTATTAAAATGTTACTTGTGTTTCAGCTATAAATACTGAAATGCCTTTCAGACATCATTTATTGTTTATGATGACTGACATATTCAATTTTCCAGACTGAGTCTTAGACTGGTAAAAATTGACTTCCATATTCTTTCCGTTCATAGCATACTTAGTGAAGAGTAATAGGCAATGGGTGACTGCTGTGAGGACTTTGGCATTGGCAGCAGCAGGTCTGAAGTTTGAGTGGTTGGATTTCAATAGAAATGTCTCACTGTGATCTTTATTGTGGAGTTCCCATTGTCATTGTTATATAAAGAAATAGCACCACTAATCCCCAATTTTAGCACAGCTCTGCAGGCTACTAGTAAAAAAAGTATTTTCTTTAGAGGGGTCTTAACCACTGTGTTTACTGCATTTTTACTTTCACAGAAATGCATTTGGGAAGTGTAGAACTTTCAGGTAGGTGCTTGTTTTAAATGGAGTCTTACATTGGCAGTGATTTGCACCCTGTCCAAGTATGGACCCCACTCTAGTCATGGTAAGGGGACCACACAGCTAAGATAACCCCATGGTAGCTTGGCACGAGCAGTCGGGCTTATCTCAGAGGCAATGTGTAAAGAATTTGTACATAAGCACAGTAACACAGTGAAAACACTACAAAAGGAGTCCACACTAGTTCAGAACAAAAGCCAATATTTATCTGAATAATACAAGACCAAAACAACAAAGATCTAACATACACAAGTCAAAATATCACTTTTAAAAGGCTAGGCAAGTTTAGTCCATAGAAATCAATAGATGCATCAAAACTGATGGTGCAAGGCGTATGGGAGGTGAGGTGCCAGAAAAGCAAAGCGATGCGTCGGTTCCTTACCACACAGGGGAGGTGTTGCGTTGGTTCCTTACTGCCAAAGTGATGTGTTGGTTCCTTACTGGCAGGGGAGGTAAGGCATCAGTTTCCAGACATGCGCCCTCCGTTCCTTACTGCGGTGTGGTGTTGAAGAAGAGTCAGCGTCTAGGGATGATGTGTAAAAAATCCAGTCACGCTGCGTCAATGTGGCAGCGGAGATGCAGGCACTGAATCAGTTTTGCAGCCGCCAGGCAAGTGCTGCATCAATTCTTCAGCCGCGATCAGATGCTGTGTCAGGATCGGACCAGACGCCACGGACATCAGTGACATGGTGCGCAGGTCTCACGCTGTGGGGATTTTTATGAGAGCTGCAGCCTGTGATGAAAGCTGTTGTTGATGCTACCAGTTGGAACGACACTTCAGTGTAGGCAGTGGTGAAACATTGAACTTTTGCAGCGATGCGTTGAATGAACAGCCGCTAGGAGTCTATACGTGGAGTTTCTCCTTAAAATCACCAGGGTATAATTCCATTTTGGAATCACTTGAATGGTCAGTACTCTCAGCAGAAGAGTCCAGGCAATAGTAGGTGAAGTCTTTGATGGCCCTGAGACTTCTTAACAGGAGGCAAGCACGCACAAGCCCTGGAGAAACTTGGAAGCAGGATTTAGAAAGCAAACTCCAGTCCTTTCACTCCCAGGACAGAAGCAGCAGGCAGTAGGCCAGCACAATACAGTAATAGTGGCAGTCCCTCCTACAGCATCCTGCTTTTCTTCTTAGCAGAATGTCCTCAGTCCATAAGTGTTCTGATTTTGGGATGTCAGAGGTCCATTGCTTATATCCCTTTTTTCCTTTGATGTAGGCAAACTTCAAAGGAAGTATTTGTGGTGCACAGGACCCTGCCTTTCCTTGACTTGGCTCCAGACACACTACAGGGGTTTGGAGACAGCTTTGTGTGAGGACAGGCATAGCCCTATTCACTCTTCCCATTACTCCAGCTCAGGAAGGCCCATCAGGATATGCAAGGCACACCTCAACTCCCTTTATGTGACAGTTTAGTGGGAATGCACAAGATTCCAACTATCAGCTATTCCAGGTGAGTATTCTACAGACAGGCAGAGGGACATAATGGTTAAGCAAGAAAATGCCCACTTTCTAAAAGTGGCATTTTCAAACATGGAATTTTAAAACCATCTTCATCAAAAGATTTATTTTTAAATTGTGAGACCCCAAACCTCTATCTGCTCCTAATGGGAACATACACTTAAAAGATATTTCAAGGCAACCCCATGCTAATCTATGGGAAGGATAGTCCTTGCAAAAGTGAAAAACAAAATTAGTCGTACTTCACTAACAGGACATGTAAAACACACCAGCACATGTCCTATCTTTTAAATATACTGCACCCTGCCCATGGGGCTGCCTTCAGACTACTTTGGGTGTGGCTTACATGAAGAACACAGGAAGGTTTGGGCCCAGACCTTCCCTTTTATTACAATTAAGTCACCCCTAAGGTAGGTTGAAATGGCAGTTTAAAACTGCACTCACAGACACTGCAGTGGCACGTCTGAGACATGTTTGCAGGGCTACTCATGTGTGTGGCACAATCAGTGCTGCAGGCCCACTTGTAGCATTTGATTTACAGCCCCTAGGCACACCTGGTGCACTTTACTAGGGACTTATTCATAAATTAAATATGCCATCATGGATAAGCCAATCTCCAATACAATTTAGACTGAGAGCATATGCACTTTAGCAACGGTTAGCAGTGGCAAAGTGCCCAGAGTCCTAAAGCCAACAAAAAACAGTCTGAAGAAATTGGAGGAAGAAGGCAAAAGGTCTGAGGGATAACTCTGCTAAAAATAGAGGTCCAGCAGTGCTCAAATACAGCAGATGACTGATTTAGAAATTGAAGCTCAATAGTTACAGATCCAAAATCATGCTTTGCATTTTCCCTGATTCCCTTTGACATAAGTGAAGTGCACACCACACAAAAGTAAATAATGAATCTCTGCATGTTGATAGTCTTTGTTATGCAGCAAAAGCTATAGAATATTTGTTTTATTAAATAAAATTGGTAAGATATTTGGTTATTGGTTGAGAGGGATGAGAGTCCCACTCAAATAATAAATGCAATCCTTGTCTTGGTGAACCACAAAAGTCATTAATTAATCGGTGCTTAAGCCTCTGGTATCTTGGTACAAGGCAGTAAGGCTTGATTTACAGGCAATGTGTAATTGTGTAACTTTTTTGCCCCTGAGGCTCTGTTCAGGTTTAACTGAGAGACACTATGGGGTCGATTACGATGCCGTTCGGAAAGCCTCCGAATCCGATTTGGGTCTTCCGAATCCGATTCAGAACCCGTCTTTCCGACCAATTCAGAAAGCTCTCCGAACTACTGATTACGACGTTCGGAAAGTGTTCTGACTTTCTGACTCGGTTCCGAATGGCATTCAGAGGAACCGAGTCGTCCGGAGCCGACTCAGATAGGTCTATGGACCGTGGTTCTGACTGAGCGATTACGATGCCAGATTTGGACAGCCTTTCTGAATCGATTGTACAGACTCGGATCAGCTTTTGAAATCTGACTTTGGGGCCCCACAACAGGCTCCTCTTCACCCAGGGCCTTCCAAATTGATCCCGTGGGGGTACCTAAGGGGCCCCCTTTCCAACTATGCACAGTGTGGCAGGTACATAGGGGTGCCCCTCACAGGGTGCATAGTTCCTCCCACCCACCCATTTCTTCAGTGGGAGCCTGTATATTCGGTTGGAACACAGGCTTCCATTGAAGTCATTGGGAGTCTGACCGAATCGTATCTGGAAGCATCATAATAGGCCGCTTGAACTCCCCGGATCCAATTCGGTTGGAAAGCATTCTGAGACCGATTTGGTTGGAATGCTTTCCGAGCTGCATTGTAATCGACCCCTATGTATTTATGTAGCATACATACAGTATTAAAGTGAAAATGCAGCACAAGAAAAAAAATCCCACTCCACATGTTAATAAATTATTTGACACCAAAACAAAAACATCCAAACAGTAGAATGGGAGTTGACAATTTTTAAAGTTTAAAGAGAAAACTAGTCGATAATTGATTAAAGCCCCAACTATGGCTGCAATACCAAGGCAAAGTCGAAAGTTCTGACCAACCGCAATTGATTGTAGTTCAATTACAAAAAGTGGATTGGGTCAAGTCTCCGCTTACCTTTAGAAATATTGCTTGATTACAAGTAAAGTTGATATTTCTCGCTTCTGGTAAATAACGATACCTTGGATTTTTTTTATTTATTGGGTGTGATAAATAGCACCTATTACGAGTTGAAGCATGGTATCCTAAATAGAATACACATTCACCTGTTAGATTTTGGGAGGTTTGCACACACTGATGAAATTTAACAAACTCTGAGGTATTGAATGCATCCATTCATTACAATAAATAAATACCTTTTTTACTTAATATTGTGACCCATGCGTAAACAGGGTTATATGCACGAGTTGGAATATAATGAGTAACTCATAATCAGCCCTTAGAAGAAATTTCAAGGAAAAATGTCTGAGAATGGAAAGTTCAGTGGGGCAAGGCAACTGGTGGTGTCAAAGGAGCAAGTGTCATTGTCAGGGAGCTGCTGGATGAAGTTGCAGGTAAGCTTCCTTTGTTCAAACTTAGTCTCTTTTTTGGAAGTTCAAGATCTCCAAAAGGACAAAGCTGAAAGCCTTAAGACCTGGCTTTTTGGCCTTTAGTGTGTTATGTTGTGTTCTGACTCCCTCTACAGATCTGTACAGCGCCGGGACACTCTGCCCGAGTAGCCGTGCGCTATATAAATCATTATCATAACATAACATAACATAACATATAGCCAACAAGGGCTCCGTGAAGCTAGATACCCCTTTTGCAAGGAGGCGCTGAACATGATTTGCTCCTGTGTAGAAGAACGTGGCAGGAGATGTTGCGAAGTCAGGCCGACCTGCGATGCACATTGGGTGGGCGAATGAGCAGGTAGGTCCTGTCCTCAGATCAGATCAGAAAGCCAAAAAGTCCCAAGTTTAGAATTTGGGCTATCTGGGCACCATTAGCACCACTTTCAAGGGTCCACGACTAAAGAGCACCACGTGGAGGGTCAGGTCTCACGCAGGCAGCATCCAGGTGCAGGTTCAAGATGGTTGGCACTTTTTCTGTCCCTGAGGCTCAGATCATTAAGCCAGCCAACTAGCTCTTGGATTCGCTTCTGGAAGTACTGGGTTCAAGGAGAAAATCAGGCTCAACAGCAGGACAGACATCTGGGGCTCAGACCAGGCTTCAGGCAGGAGAGCGGTCTTTCTTGATGCAGCAAAGCAGACCCTCAGATGTACAAAGCAGTCAATGAGTCTTTCCACGGGTGTCAAAGGAAACCAACTTGTCTAGAAGGACTAGGATGAAGGTATCTTCCTTATCTAGCATATAAGCAATATCATCTAGGACTTTTAGGGTGGCAGTTTCCATATTGTGGTCCTCTTTAATTTCAATTGATGGGGCTGGTAGGGCATTAGCATTGGGATATTTGTTAAGTTGGCATGAGACATGTTTCTTTGTGACTTTTCCAAGCCAAGGTGGTTGGATTTATACCATTAGTTATCTAGGATGCCAGGGTCAGCTTTCCGCTTGTTGTGGATTGATGAGATTTGGCTCAGCTTCAGGCCATTTGGAAAGATTTCTTGGACACGATACTCATTGACAAGGGCTAACTAGAAAAGGGGAAAGGAAAGCATCACCAAAGTAGTAGGATGAGTTCATCACTTTACTGCATTAGACAGGTCATACATTTGAAGTTCAGCAAATTTACTCCAAACCACAGAGTCTTTGGGGCTTTGGGATAGAGGTTAAGACAATTTAATGGAGAAGTTGGATGTTGATTTTCCTTGAGAAAAAGGTTAATAGTTTGTTGTATTTTTATTGGGAGGGTTTCAGAGTTTTTGACTTAGGAACCCTTATATTTACTTATATTTAGATTTATATAGTACAAGAGAGGCCTTGCAGGGTATGCAATTTTAGAACTTAACCCTGTATGAAGGATTACTTTCACCTTCTATCACTTCATTTTTGTATGTTGTTCTGTTTTTTTAGGACTGCCCTGGGTCTTGGGTATTTGCCCATGTGCTGTTTTTCTTTCCTGGGGTCTCTTATTTTTTTGCATTTTAGCACTGGATTGTTGAACAAGGGTTCAACCACTGAAACAGGATTGACTCTGGATTGTAATGGGGGGGACTCACTTTTTCTGGAGCTATGCCTTTGACACACCGTACTGTGTACTTTGGCGATATGAGCTAACAAATCCAGGGTTAGGAAGTAAGAGTTATTTTAAAGAATCCATTTGTTTGGTGTTACACGTCATTATTCTGGATTTGTGGTTAAAGGTTCATATTTGACTACATTTGAAGGGGGACATGCAAACAGTTTAAGAAATGATCAGACCAGTTAACTTTTATTGGCGGGATAGAGGCAATGACATTCGTAGGTTTCAGGATAAGATCCAGAATTTTATCAACTTGTGAGTTGGGGAGATGGAGAGGTGGACCAAGTAGGGGATCTTCAGCAAGTACTGTAAGGCCTGAAATAGTTTGGCTGTAGTTTTTCTCCAATCAAATTTGGAATTACGTAAGTAGATTTTGTTGGGGTATAGCATTTGGTTCATTGAGAGATATTCAGGGAAATGTTCAATGAGGGTCTGTACAAATCTGAGGGTCTGTAGAGCGTGCTTTTCCTCATTGGCCATGTAAATATGGATTCTGAACTTCTCTGATGAATTATCCATGTAATATGTGGCATAGGTTTGGCTGTCTTACTTTATTCAATTATTTATTAATTTCTTAAATCAGATATTTATTATACAAACATTTTGGAAGTCATCTGCATTCACACAAATACAACATGGAAGACATAGCCAGTTTACAAAATGTAGGGCCTCATTATGTGGTCGGTGGTCCCATCACCATACCACCATGTCGGTGGTCCAAAGAAGATCGCTGCAGCAGCGGTCTCCCACCCACCGTATTATGATGTTCCAACTGACCCTGCAGCAGTCTCTCTGATTGTGGTGTATATTTTTCATTTATGTCAATGCTGGTGTCTATATTTTGGACTGCAGTGTACACATATGTATGCCACATTTGAAAACATACTTTCTATTAGTACAATCCCATTGCTGGAATCTGGACCACATGTGTCCTGTCCAATCAATGGGTAAATACTGCAAAACTGGTTTGCCTGAATTTTGGTACCAAAACAGTTGTTTTCATCGTGGCCAAGATACTGCTCTGAAGGGGGGAACTGGAGGAAGGGATCCAAGTGGGAGACTGAAGGGAAGAAAGGGATATTGGTGAGTATGTACCCCAAATCTTTGGTTTCTGCTGACACAAAGCTTTCACCACCAGAGTTGGCTCATTGGAAAGCAAACTCATAATTTGGGCGGCAGTGAACATTTTCTGTACTGCTCTATGACAGCTGCTTTTCCCTGACTGCAGTTGAGGTAGTGTGTGAATGGTTATCGGTGTCGGCGGTGCTCTTATATTCTGAAAATCAACAACACTGTAATATGTTGGGTGGCCCTTGTAGTCAGCAGTGGGGAATCCAACAGTGGTGGGTACGCCAAACTCTTAATCAGGCCGTCAGTCTAGCATATGAATTTCAGTTCAAAGCATTACGTATTTTTTATTTATAGTATGCGGTTGTCTAAAATCATTACAATTGTTTAAAAGACATACAGTTTAAAATCTCAAATAAAATCACATATACATTCTCCAATAAGCACATCGAGTGTAAAAAACAAGTGTTTTGATATAACAAGTTACAGATACAAAATTCAAATTGACAGCAATGAAGCTCAAGTGCAAAAGGGATGATAGCAGTGAAAATTATGTAAAAAAATGGTGGCCAACTGTGTTGCATAACATTAAAAAGAAACCTTTGCCTGACTCCAAGATGGCGTCTGGGAAGTAACACTGAGATACAGTGGAGAACCAGAGCTCCAGTTGAAGACGCACAGCAACATACTGGGAATGAAGGATGACGCACAATCATATAGTCCTATAGTGTCCTTAACTTCTTCGCTATCTCTTGGCTGGGTGAGCACACGACCCCCACCTCCCCTCCAGTGAGTGTACCAACTCAATGACGTGCGCAGCCTGCAGTCATTACAGGATTCTATAGCTCAAACCATAGCTCAGGGGATGGTTGGCAACGTAAAACGACTCCGCGCATTGCAGCAATTCATTGAGGGGAATCAACCTGGCAGGAGGAGTCCTTTGAGGTGCCCTTATACCACCAAAAAAGGTGATCCTTTACTAACAGTCGGATTAGCTGATGGCCGGGGGTGCATCTCTAATGAGGTGTTATCCTCGCGGGCAGTAGCGGAGCTGATCTCCTTCCTGTGGGAGCTTGGATCACTTGTTTAAAATCATTGGGACTGCCTGACCCCAAGATGGCTGCCACAGTGTTCCCTACCATGTTGTGCTACTCCTTGAGAAAAAAACAGACGTCGTCCAGACCTCGCATACATCCCCCATCCGGCCTACCCTTCAGGATACTGAATCTGTGAACCTGGCTCTGACCGTGGAGATCTAGCTTTTTGGCCGATGCCCGGTGGAGCTACTTGATAGCTATAGAGGAGATGGGCTGTGGACTACCGGTTCAGCCGTCACCTACCCAGCCGAACTTTGGGCAGACCATACTTCGTCTCCCTCATACCCCTTTACTCCACCCACTTTCTCCTTTATGCTCCCTTTATCCCTCCTTTTTGCTCTCTAATTGTTTTCTCCTTGAGACCTAGCAGCTTGACTGAAGGCCGATGGAGCTACCTGTTAGCTATAGAGGAGATGGGCTGTGGACTTCCCCCTTCGGCCGTCACCTACCTAGCCGGACATTGGGCAGACTCTTCCTTCGTCTCTCCATCCATCCTATCTCCATCCTTTCTCCCTCCTACACCTTACCCCACCTCCTTACCCTTCTAAGCTCTTGAAATGTTCTCTTGTAACTGATGTAATCTTGTAATTAATGTAATTTTGTGGAACCTTATGTAAAGCGCTCTGATACCTCCGGGTCTAGCCAGCGCTATATAAAACTCAAATAAAAATAAATAAAAAATAAAAAAAAACTTGTTTTCAAGAATTTAGGAATAGTAAAATCTCGAGTTAGTTTCAAAATGCTCCCCTAAATAAATACATTGCAGGGAACTGGACTGACATTTGGTGTAACAAAGTGACAATGCGAGAGCCAAAACATACATGAAGTAAAACTGCTTGTGCAATAAATAATAAATACAAGTAATTTACTTAAGAGAACTATCCGCCCATATTGCCTAACACTGAAGTCACTCACTCATTTTAGGAAACGCTCGAAGATTCTAAAGTCTCATTATGTGTCCTATCTCAAATCGAATGCAGAACCCTTTGCAGAAGGAAACATGACAATAGACTGATGTCACATTCTAGTGAGACAAAGTGCTCGTGCAAAAGGTTCTGTATGAAAATGCTGTTCGACTGTGTTTCATAATGCTAAAGAACTGTCACATATAGGAAGCACACATTGTTTTAAAGAATTTAAGATTGGTAACATCTCAAATCGATTCAAAATACACCCACTAATAGATACATCGCAGTGAGTTTGACTGACATTTAAATTTAACAAAGTTACAGTACAAGAGTCCAAATTATCTGAAACAAAAGTGCTTGTGCAATAAATAATAGCTACAGGTAATAGGAGAACCGTATGCCCAGGTTGCTTAACACTGCAGTTACTGACACATATTAGGAAACACTCAGAAGTTCTGAAGTCTCACTATGTGCCCAATCTCGGATCGAATGCAGGAAACTTCGCAGATGGAAGCATTACAATAGACTGTAATACCATTTTAGTCTGACAAAGTGTGTGTGCAGAAAGTGCTGGTGTGATTATTGATAGCAGCCGGATGATTATTCGGGTGTACCAAGCTGGGATATTGCATAACACTAGGGAAACTGTCTCTTGCTACAACACACACAAAGGTTAAGAAGTGTCAACAATTCTTGTAATGCCTGTGTCTCTTATTAAATAAAAAGTGAAAGTCGAGTACCACATGTGGGTAGCACGGGCCTGCTAGCAGGCAAAAACCAGAAATGATACACATTTTCATGGTTCCTTACAAGTAGGTCTATCACGCATGCGCTGATGGAGTTTTATCTTGTCAACGGTCCTATCTTGTTGCAGTTGAAGAAGGATCAAAGACCATGTGTTCGATGTACTGAGACCCGCCGATGTTCCTAGATTCAATAAAGCAAGAGCTGGTGGCCGCTCCTTCTCCGTCATTGTTTCTAGGTTTTGGAATGCACTCCCTTTACGAATAAGGAAGACTGAATCTATGCTCTCCTTCAAAAAATCGTTAACAGCAATTTTTGTTTGAAGTACAGCAGATAATTTCCCTTGCTTTCTGCTTAGCCCTGTTGGGCAACCATGCAATTTGTAAATCGTGGAGACTAGACTAGACTGAAAAGGCTCACTTTAGGGTTCTTTGGAAGTAATCAGGTTTCTTTGGGACTTCAGATCTGGATGTAAAAGTTCAGAGGTGAGCTGCCATGATTTGAATCTTTTTGCCTCCTGAAATGATCTGATTGAAACCAATTTCTTTGATAAGGTTTGTCGCTGTGCTATGAAGATGTGGGCACTGCTATAAAATAAACTCAGAAAACGGCCTGAATTTGCATTGCATGTGCATAATTTCAGAGGTAGAAGATTGCTTTGGAGAAAATGCATGCTAATTACCTTGTGGAGCTTGCCTACTACTCTGGGTATCGAAGAAATATAAGGTGAATGTTACAATTATGTGGCAGTTCTAGATGTGTTAATGAAATAGTTACCAATCCACAGGTGTACATTTGACTTCACCCTGATTGATTGGGAACGTATTAGAAAGTCCAAATGCACTAGTACACGAGGAAAATAAAGAAGTTGCCACGGAAATAATACAAAAACATAAGATATAGAACAGTCTTGTTGTGTCCTGTTGTGTCCTGACGCTACGTATATTAAACTGAATGGTGAATTGTGCTATTGTTGTTCGAAAGAAATCTTAATCGTGTATTCAAATCAGAAACCTACATGAGGGTTAAAAAAATATTAACTAGCATTTATTAACAGAGTAACATTTTGCAGCATGACAACCATTTCAAGATAATCGCTGCTATAGAAATACAGCCAGAAAAGATATTATCAATTGGATGATGCCATACTAAAGGAACATTCAGAAAGTCATGAGCTTTATAGCAATCAAAATGCCACCACTAGGTAAACTTAAACTGTTATAAATACACTGATAAAATCGGATTTTGATGCGGATTAGGGAGTAGGGGTTCAGTGAATATGGTTTGGCAGGTACACCTACTTCCTGGTTTGCCAGATAAATAAATATCCTTTTCTTCGCATTATGTGTAGTGATTAGTGATTTAGACGCAAACACTGTCTTTTGATGTACCTGCTCTCATGTGCCTGAGCAGACAGCATTGTAACAGTAGTCTTGACCACTGAATCAATCAGAGTATTTTGAAGCACACTACTCAATCGTGAGGGTCTCAAGGCGCCGGCGGGGAGGGAGGTGCAGCTCTGAGTCAGCCGAAGAGCCAAGTCTTGAGGTTCTTCCTGAAGGTGTGTAGAGTGGGGGAGCATCTGATATTGATCGGGAGCTCGTTCCAGGTCTTTGCTGCGATGTAGGAGAAGGCACTTCCATCCTCTCTGGCTCTGTGGATGCTTGGCGTTTCGGCAAGGGTGAGGTCGGCGGAGCAGAGGTTTCTCTTGGGTACGTGGAAGGAGACTCTTTTTGAGGTATTTTGGTCCAGTGTTGTGGAGGGATTTGTAGGCATGGGTGAGTAGCTTGAAGGTTACTCTTTTCTCGACGGGGAGCTAGTTGAGGTCTCGCAGGTGTCAGATGATGAGTTCATGTTGTGGGATGCAGAGGACGAGTCTGGTTGAGGTGTTCTGGATGGTCTGGAGTTTGCATCGCAGGGATTTGCTGATTCCGGCATAGAGGGCGTTTCCGTAGTCCAGTCTGCTTGTTATGAGTGCTTGGGTGACGGTCTTTCTGGATTCGGGGGGATCCATTTGAAGGTCTTGCAAAGGATGCGGAGGGTATTGAAGCAAGTGGAGGCGACAACATTGATCTGTTGGGTCATGGTGAGGGAGGAGTCGAGTATGAGGTTCCAGCCGTGGTCCGTGGGGGTGAGGGGTTGCGAGGTTGGTGGGCCACCAGGTGTTGTCCCATGCTGAGGGGGTGGGCCCAAGGATGAGGACTTCTGTCTTCTCCGAGTTGAGCTTCAAACAGCAGCTGCTCATCCAGGATGCACATCTTTCATTCCTTCCTGGAAGCTGAGTCTGGGGTGCCGGGGTTCCTTTGTGAGGGAAAGGATGAGCTGGGTGTTGTCGCCGTAGGATGCTAAGCTGAGTCCATGCTGTCTCACGATGGTGGCGAGGAGAGCCATTTAGATGTTGAAGAGTGTGGGACTAAGCGATGATCCTTGGGGTACTCTGCAGTTGAAGTCTGTGGCTTCGGAGAGGAAAGGCAGGAGTCTGATTCTTTGGGTTCTGCCGGTGAGGAAGGAAAGGAACCAGTCAAGGGTGGCTCCCTGTATGCCTACATCATGGAGTCTGGTGATGAGAGTGGGGTGGGAGACGGTGTTGAAGGCTGTGGAGAGGTCTAGTAGGATGATTGCTGTGGGGTGGCCTTGGTTGAGTAGCGTGCAAATGTCAACTGTGGCGGCGAGGAGGGCGGTGTCGGTGCTGTGGTTGCTGCGAAATCTGGATTGGGAAGGGTCGAGGATGGAGTTCTCTTCGATGAAGTTCCTCAGCTGTGTTGGTTGTACTCTGTCATAGCATTCTTGTAGGAGGTCTGGTCTTCCGTGGATTTGCTGTTTCTCCATCGCTTCGTGAGACGTCATCAGGTGTGTCTTGATTCTTGGAGGTCGGTGGCGAACCAGGTGGCCTTCATGGAACGCTGTCTGTCAGGGTCTGTGCAGTTGGTAATCCATATGTATCATTCTTTGACTGCAGAGTTGGCGTTGGTCGAGGTGGGAGGGGGATCGTGGTTGAGGGTGGAGTTGTGGTGCTCCTCTGTGACCTTTGTCCAGTTCCTTTGTGGGCCAATACATCCCAGGTAACACAGCGTTACATTACTCGAGGTGTCTCTTGAATATAAAGGGTCTTGAGGTCTTGTCTTATAAGGGTTTCAGTGCCTGACTCTTTCAAAGCAAGTGGCACTATGTTGTGGCCTTGAAAATGCACCTAGAATAGCCCAGACACTGACCCATGTATATGAGTATGCCATATCTCAAATGACCTTGCTTGTGAGTCAAAGACGTGTTTTCCAGGGGTTTCTCTGGGCCACTTTTGGACCCTTGTATTCCTTTACTGCATATACATGTGGGAGGTGTCATAACATCTCTAATTAGAATGAGAAGAATTGCTAAGTGTGCAAGAAACTTGCACAAGAGGGGCACTTAGGCAGCTTCTACATTGTTCACTGTATGTAAAATATAGCCCATTTTGCACGTGCAAAGTGGTAGACAACACAGATTGTAGAATAATGCTGGCCCTGGTGAAGCATTACAATATCACTACAGTATTTATATTTTCTTACTTCTTACATTTTCTCCTCCATCAAAATTAACTGAAAATCTGGTCATAGCTAGTTGTTATTTAAATATAAAATGAAAATGTATTTAAACGTAATTATGTAATACATATATTATTCCTGATACCTATTGTTTGTAGTAGTTGTTTGAAACAATTTTCCTTTTTTATGTCTTCAGTTAGATAAAAAATGACAACAATATTTAAATGTAAGCTCAGAATATGATTAATTAGGTATTTAAGCCTGGGGTGGTGTGCTGTTTTTAAAACTGTGCATGAATACATGAACATTCGAATGGCAGAGCGTATGCATGGTTATGGCTTAAGAGCCGGAGGCAGTAATAGGAGCATATCTATTGTACTTACTGCGCAATGACATATGCAAGCAGAACATTTTCTGTCTAGTTAATTGTTTTAAACACCGAATACTGTAACGAGATACACAGGTTGCAAAGCCAATACATTCATTTAAGGTAGTAAATCTAGTTAACACAAAATAAACTGAAATGAGTAAAACTTTAAAAATAAAATATCATTTGGGTAATCCTTAAAGCAGTTATAAAGAGATGGAAAGAGGAGTGTATTTTCATTTGTTCATAACATTATTAAGTTGGATAAAAATCCTATGGGGACATAGCCAAACACAGCAAGATGGCGGACGCGACTTAGAGCAATTCCGCTATCCTCTGGGAGGCCCATCGGCTGTCAGCCTTCACCGCGCACCTTGCCAATTGTGAAGCGGGGCTATGTTTGAAGTGCAAGGTGAGCAGCTGGCCCCTTTCTTGGCCTGGGAATAGCTCAGCAGACATCAGGCATCCTGCACAGGACTGCAGATACAAGGACTGTGAGAACGGCAGGGATGAGTGCAGGCCCTCTTGGTAGAAGGCAACCCAAGAAACTAGGGAGCGTCCCTCCCCGGGCAAAGCTTAGCCCACCAAAGTTGCCACAGTGAGATGGAGCAGGCCGGGCCTGATGAGATGGATAACAGACGCCCCTAACAGGGCACAAGGTCGATGCCGTGAGGTAAGCGGACCACCGGAATTGAGTGGTGGCAGCCTCCCAGGAGAGAAGCACACTTCGCAGAAATAGTGAGCCCAGGTAGCCATGAGACGCCAATCCCAGGTGAGAATTGGCCAAAGGACAACCCTGTGAGTGGGGGCAACCCAGAAACATGGCATGGCGTGGCATGGCAGGCAACAGGTGCCCCACTTAAAGCCAAAGCCGCAAAGCCGTACGAGATTGCAGGGGCTGAAAAGCAAATGTCCCTCAAGAGCACAGCGCACCCCCGAAAACAAGGGGCCTTGGAGACTGGAGGATCTCCCTCTCGATTGAGACATGGCCCGCTATGGGATGCCCCGGTGAGGGAAGTTGGGGAGAAGCTTGCTTCCTAGGAGTATGGCAGCGCTGGGTGAGAAGGTTAAAGGCGCCATGAGAAATAACTCTGTCCAGCATATCATGAAAGTCTCCCTGACCAGAGCGTCTTTTTCCTTCAGATACCTTTTTAGACTGGAGAGATAGCCCAAGTCCATCTGTGCCTGTCCGCAGTGAACCAATGCCACCCTGCCAGGCTTACTGCAGATTCTGCAAATACAATCCATTACTCAAGAGACACATTGCGCTGCATAAACCTTCCAGGTAAGACCTGTACAGGCCATCAGCTAGATCCAAAGCATTGCAATAATCTTTTGACAAGCCCTACTTGGAAGCTATTCCTCATTATTTCTCCCATTAAGCCACCTTGTTCCCACAAAGTGAACTACAAGGCCGTTTACAAACCGAATTTCAGGTGCCTCAGCACTCTTATCAATGCAAGATCCTTAGTGAAAAACTCTATATAATTTGCTGTGTTTATGGTAACACAGTGTCTTCACTTGGCCTTTATTACTGAAACATAGGCCGATGCCGCATCAGACCAGAATCTAATATCGAGCTTGCCAATGGGCTTCAGGGTCTTTTTACAAGACAGCGTAGGGAAAAAGGGACGCGGCCTAGACATTATATTTCTAGATCATTTTAGAACTTCTTTTAAAGCCCTCCCTGATGTTCAGAGTTGTGAGGCTCTACTAATTAAGATAGAACTCAGCAGTCACTACTCTTTTGATGAACTCTTACTTTACCCCACCCCCCACCCCCACCCCACACGCCTCCCTGGGCCCAGAGCTACGTTTAACCAGACCATTGTCAATATGGTGGAACTTAAAGCCAACTGATCAGATTTCACCATTCTTGGTGGGGATTTTATGATTTTGAAAATCCATTAGAAAACGACTAGATCAATTTGATAGCTCTTATGGCTAGCATAGGCCTAACTCAGGTTGTTCAGGGTCCCACACATGCTGCTGGCCATCTCTTCAAAGGAATCTTTTCAGAAAACCCAGAGCTTAAATGGCTGTCTTCCCTCGCTTTGGTCTGGTCAGAACATAGGGTGATTATGTTTGGGATAGGGGAAGTGCCGGGTGAACTGAACATTAAACGACTCACTGGACACACAATCCGACCCCTTGGAACTCTCTCAATGCCAAACAGCTAAGCTCCTCTCTTGCCCACACGATACCCGAGATCCCATCAAACATTGATGCTGCCATCTGCAATTACCATCAATGGGTGGAATCTCTTTAAATAAACTGGCCCCATCTACTAGCCTTAACAATCATAATAACAATCTCTCAGAGCCCTGGTTCAATAAAAGTCTTAGACACCAAAATACAGGAATGTCAGAGATTAGAAAGAAAACTGAGGTTGGATTTCAAGACTGATGACAAATAAATTTACAAAGCCTCCTTACAAAGTTATAGAAGAGCTAATCCAATCTGAAAAAAACGTGGTTAAAAAGCTCTCTAAGCTCCCAGAGGCAAAAATCTTCATGATTGATCAACAGTTTTATAACAAACTGGCATCGTTTTTCCAAGACAAAGTTAAATGTGTATATGATTGTTTTTAGGAGCAAGCCAATCTTCTGGCCATCCAAGTAACTGTGGGTCCTTCTTCAAGAACGGAGGCATTGATGAACTTCTTAGGCAGGAAATCTCACATAGATGCAGCAGCGGTTGACCATTGTTGCCTATCAGCAAGTCTTCCTCATAAAAAAGTGCAAGCACCTTGTCTAACTTTTTTACCTTGACTTTAGATCAGATGTTAAAGTTCTAAAAACAAGTTAAATCCGGGTCCCCTGGGGACCCATTTTTCCAAAATAATGCATCTGGCACCCGAGATTACAGCTGCTCACCTCACGTTCATTTTTAATAAACTGTTCAGTTCAGGATATTTTCCAAATGACTTGAAAATAGCTGCTGTACTTACACTCCAGAAAAAGTCCAACTTAGGCGCAAGTGACCCCAACAACTATAGGCCAATCTCTTGTCTAACATTCCTGGCCAAGGTCATTGAAAAGGCAGTCAATCAGGAATTGACATCCTTTATAAATAATAACCAGATTTTGAACCCACCTCAGTTTGGGTTTCATAGTCACTACAGCACAGAGCTTGCATTAATCACTGCCACTGAAGAAATAAGACAGACCATAGACTGTGGGAGCAACACAGCCCTGATATTATTATATCTTTCACTGTGTTTGATACGGTCAACTACGATCTTCGAGTTGAGAGGCTTACCTCCATTAGAATCAGACAAAGCCTTGGATCTTATAACATATTTTTTAACTGATCAAGTTCAAACAGTTACCTAGGGAGATTTTTCATCACCATCTTTCTTTCTGCCTTGCGTAGTGCCTCAAAGGGTCCTCCTTGAGCCCTACCCTTTCTACTCTGTATGTCACCCCACTGGCAGCTCTGATTAATACCCATGGCTTTGCTTTTCTTTCCTACTCCAGCGATACCCAGATTGTCATGTCGGTAGCTGGTAACCCATATGCCACTGCAGTTAAATTTCATGACTGCATGCTTCGTATAGGCAGTTGGATGCAAGACAATTATCTGAAGTTAAATTCCTCATAAACCAAGGTCCTATTGTTTGGCAATAATGTCTCCTTTTGTTTTCTCAACTGGTGGCCTTAAGAATCTGGAATCTTTTCCACCCCAAGCATTAAGGTGAAAAACTTGGGGGTCATTTCTTACACTAAATTATCCTTTGAAGGTCAGATGCATCACATCCTGAAACCTCATAGAAAGCTTTTATTTTACATTCCACTGACCTAGCAAAACATAGTAGTCACAGCTCTTCTTACCTACAAATTGGATTATTCTAATTCACTGTTTACCAACATTCAAAAATGCTTTATGAACAAGCCAAAGACAGTTCAAAACGCAGCAGCACAACTACTACTGGGCATTCCCAGACACAAATCCATGTCTCAACCCTTGGTTCACCTACTTTGGTTTTCTATTGCTAAACTCATCCAGTTCAAGGATCTCTGTATAGTCTTCAAGTCCATACATGACCTTAGCCCATTTATCTTGCACAGCGCTTCCGATACATCCCAATAATTATATTCCCCACATTCAAAAGAGCCAAATGGAGTGGGTTGAGCTTTGTGGCCTGCAGAGCAAGGCTGTGGAACTCGCTCCCCCTAGAACTCAAGAATAAACCAAAACTATTGGAATTTAGGAAAAGTCTAAAAACCTGGTAATCAATAAGTAGTTTCTCACCATCCTTATGCCATCATATGCTGTTATTCTTAGCACCTAGATACCTCTGGCTAGTAGTCACGCTCTGGAAATCTTATTATCATATCATTTCATTGATCATGAGATGTGTTTATATTCATATTCCCGGATTACACCCTGGATGTCTAGTGTCACAGAGGCGCATTCCTGGGAGTGAACAAGAAACTGCTGTCTGTTGGTCTTACCTACTCATTGTTGTTTCAGGCCAAATTGAAGGTCATGGTGAACCGTTCCAGCTACTTTTTTTACTGAGCCTGCAGACATTTGGGATTGGGTAGAACAGCGTTGTAAGAGCCCGATATACTGATACCACGAAAGTGGCCGACTGATATGTGCCTCGCAGATGGAGGCACCAACCCAGTAGAAGTGCAGACGCGGTGGTGGTTAGAGCCTGTATCCCCACACAAGCATGCAGAGAACAGATGCAGGTGCTGTCGGCCGCCACCACCATGTGGGTGGAGAGATGCTCCCCTTCGAACATTTCCTTGAAGAGGCTCTTTCTGAAGCAGGGTGAAGCACATCAGACAGGTGTGCTGCCTCTGTTACCCTTTTAACTGTCACACAGCAGTCAACAGATGACAATGCCTGACTCTGTCTGCAGTAAGCCATCTGTGAGTGCATGGGACAGTTTCCCCCTCAGATTGAAAATATGTACAAATTACTGTTTCCTTCCACTGCGAACAAAGTCATCATGCTGTGCTGCCGGAGTGAGTGCAATGGGCTGGGTGAGGATGGCACAGATGACTTTGGACATCAATGCAGAGATATATTTCTTATTAACCAGATGCGCAATTGGCTTTGTCCAAACTCATTGTGGTAGGTTGGCTGACCCCCCTCATTCTCCAGGTGCACTGTTGTGTGCTGTGGCATACAGACTGGAGGTCCCCACGTGTGGGGCTCTATGTTGTTTGTTTGAGCTTTTAGATGTTACTCTGCCGCCCTGGGATTGGGAGCTGGGAGTTCTGCTCTTAGTTTTCCTGAGCCCTGCCGCATGATTGACTTCAGCCCCTAGCATCACCGACCTCTTTCATTAGCATGTCTTGTGGATGCTCCTTCATCTCCCCTGTCTACTCCTCCCCATTAGATAGCGGCTATAATGGCTAGATTGCATTTTATAAAATGGGAATTTCCTGGGAATGCGGACAGCATGTAAGAGACATGCAGTACAACAAAATATTAGGAAGAGGTATGCCCAGAAACCATTCCTCCAGGAAACCCACACACTAAAGTGAGAGGACAAACGTGTACAAAAATGATGGCGTATCAAATGTTATAGCATCATATGTGCGAGGTTTGCTCGAGGGGCCATTATATGGGTTAGGCCCTCAGTGCCTTTTACGAGAACGGTAATAGACCCTCATGGTTGTTTTGTCTTTGTGAAGAGACAACTGGATGGCAAACATCTATTACTAAGAAGCATTTATTTTCCAAATGTGGCACCAATTTTGACCAGATGGGCACACATACACTGGGTTATAAGGGGGGTTTATAACTGTGTATTGAACCTGCAACTGAACTGATCACACCCTCCCTTGCTGAACTCCCTGTGGTGTCCATTGCGTCATGTCCCAGTGGCCTACACAATGGTCCCTGGTGGATAGCTGGCGCATACTGTACCCAGACACTAGGGAATACTCTTAATATTCATCTCTGCATGAACTCTATGTGCATCTCAACCACATTCTCGGTCACCATGCCACCCAGCCAAACATTACAGGTATCTAGGGAAGACCCTGTAAAACTATAATCCACTCCAGATCCAATTAACATGTGGAGTTTCACTCTCTCCAGTGCGCACCTGATGATTACAACCCACTGTAGTGGAGGATTTGGTATTCCGGGATTCGACTAACACTGCACTATCAAACTAGATAACATACAAATGGGACGCTGCTACTACTAGATTGACAGAATGGAAAGCAATGAATGTGCTGATGCGGGTCATTGCATACATACAGTAGTGGACACACAAGCTAACTAGCTCCGTGAATTAACCTAGATGGAGGCTTCTCAAGGAGCCCTCAAAACTGTAGCATGAGCCGGCCCTGGTGAGAGGTCGGCTCTGTCTGCCGCAGGAGGGTGACATACCAGCCTCATTGAATCACTGAGATATCTTGACTATAGAGCATAACCAAGCCTAAATGCATGATGAAGGTGATAAGCAAGACCGGCTGCTGACATGGTTACTGAAGAATGCCACAGCAACCATCCTTCTCTATACAAGTCAAGTGACCCAACACAATTTGCCACTAGCCAAATTGACATACATACAGCATTAATCACCTCTTACCGATCAATCTATGACCCCCTCCCCCGGGGGACCGTGAAGTCCAAATCCGATAATTATTCGACCTAATTATGCTGCCTCTCATTGATTTGATAGGAAGAGAAGAGCTTAACACCCCTCTTACAGAACAGTAAATTCAAGGTGCTATCTGGGGACTTGCTACAAGTAAGTCCCAGGGACTGGGCGGGTTACCTATTGAATTTTACCAAGAATATGACGGTATACTAGTCCCAAAGCTGTCAGAACTATGTATTGCCTCCCTTACTATGTTATGATTGCCCCAACACTCAGTGAGACATTAGTGGTCTCACTTCCAAAACCAGGAGGTTTTTTTTTGAGAAGACATTCTATTCGCCCCTGTCAATACTAGGTAAGAACTATAAAGTGGAAAGCAAAATCATATAAGTACGGCTCCTCAAACATCTCCTGCACCTAGTCCAGCCGGACCAAAGCTGATTCATATTGAGTCGATCCACAACACTTAATATCTGTAGGCTCTATCGAGTACTGGAAAATGTGCCTGCACAGTGGCCCTACATGGCATGTGTGGTGCTGGAAAAAGCATTCAACACTGTAGACTGGGAGTACGTGTTTGTGACTTTGACCTCAATAGGGATTGACGGTAGAGCACAGCGGCTCATAAGGCTCCTTTATGTGGCACCCACAGCACATGTGAAGACAGGACAATGGGTTTTGTCCAACTATCAGGTAAGCAGAAGCATGTGCCAGAGATTTTCCCTTTTACCATTGCCATTCTCCCAGGCAATCGAGCCACTGGGGAAGAGGCTTAGACAGGCAAGTCTCGCCTGGGCATGCTATTGGAGGAGTCTAGGCAAGTGGTCTTGCAATTAAGCATGGGCGGAAAATCCGTTCTGCTCGCGGATTTTGCGGATTTTTGGTAAATTCGCAATCCGGGAGATTCGCGAATTTCCCGCAAAATCCGAGAGCGGAACGGATTGGGTCAAAAGTTCAAGCTGACTTTTTGTAACTATTTTAGAATGGCGCCGGCAAGCTGCCAGAGCCTCTAAAATAGTTACAAAAGTCAGCTTCAACAGGAAGCAGTAATAGATAAAGTAAAGCAGGTGGTAGAGATGAAGCTCAAATTCAGTTACACATTCATTAATCACCCCAAACTTGGGGTGATTAATGACTGTGTAACTTAATTTGACCTTCAACTCGATCACCTGCTTTACTTTATCTATTAGTGCTTCCTGTTGAAGCTGACTTATGGCTGAGGGCAGAAGGGCACAAAGTGGGACAGAGGGCATGAGTTAGGCAGAGGGCAGAAGGGCACAGAAACCAGTGGGGCAGAGGGCAAAAGGGCAGAAACAAGAGTGGGGCAGAGGGCAGAAAGGCACAAAAACAAGTGGTTCAGAGGGCAGATGGGCATAAAAACGAGAGGGTGGCAGTGATGAACCAGGCAAAAAAAAAAAACGCGAACACGCAAAGCGACCCGCAAACACGCAAAGCTCCCCGCGAACACGCAAAAATAAAAAATCTGCAAATTCGCACGAACTCGCGAATTTTGCGGATTGTGAATTCGCAAATCCGCAAATTTGCGGATCGCGAATTCGCAAAATTCGCCCATATTTACTTGCAATATGCAGATGATATATTGATTTATGTGAGAGACATAAGGATGGGTATCATAGAGTTCGGAGGCGCCTCAGGGCTAGGGATGAACTGTTAGAAAATGTGTCTTCTTCTGGTTTACCCGGAGATCCTGCCACAGCAAATCACAGTAGACGCGCATTTCCTTCATGGCAACCATGCACTGTTTGACGGTTGGGAATTAACATCTATCATACCACCTGATACCTCATTGACAGTAATCTTATAAAAGCCATTGCCTCCGTCTAACCCCAGATTACATTCTGATGTATGCCAAATTACATTTTTAACAGTTATCGTGAAGTACACATTTTATAATCAGTAATTGTTAGAATTCGGGCTCTCTAGTTGGCACAGGTAGGTGTGACAAATAGGGACCCTGGCCTCTAGTCATGGTAAGGGGGATACACTCTTTAGATAATCCCTGCTCACCTTCCTTGGTAGCTTGGCACAAGCAGACAGGCTTATAAAAGGCAATGTGTAAAGTATTTGTACCAGCACTCACAGTAACACAGTGAAAACACCACAAATGGACTCCACACCAGTTTATAAAAATAGAAGTATTTAATCTAAACTAAACAAGACCAAAACGACAAAAATCCAACATACACAGTTCAAGAATATGGGTTCAAAAGAGTTCTTAAGGGTGCGTTAAAATAATCCACAGTTGCGTCACGTTTTAGCCAAAAGTACCTTCAGATGTGCCAAAAGTTCTAAGTGAAAGCTGCAGCGTTGAAAAACAAGCGATGCGTCACTCCTGAGACCCTGGGGAGGTGATGCGACAACCCCGCTGAATGCAGCGGGCGTGTTGCGGTGACTCCGGTTTGTATGGGGAGGGATGCGATACCTTGTGTGGATTCCGGTGTGTAGGTGTCGTAGGAAGCGTCTCGCAAAGGTACAATGCGACGATCTTCGGGACGGCGACGATCTCAGGTGCAGCGGCGATGCGCAGCACGGCGTCGATCTTCTCCTCTCACGGCCCCTCGATGCAATGGCTCTGCAACGACTCTCGCAGCGATGTGATGCGGTCCGCAAGCAAGCGGTGCAACAATCTTACTCAGTGATGACAGGCTCTGTGACGATACTCGCAGCAATGGTACGTTTCCCGCAACGGAGCAATGCATTCCACAAGGATGCATCTGTTCTTGCAGCGGAAACAGGTGCTGCGACGATCTCGATCTTCGCAGCAGCAGAAATTTCCTCGCACTGGCGGGGATGCGCTCCACAAGCGAGCGATGCGTGAAACGTTGCAGAAAGACAAAGGGGCATATTATCACAGAAAACTGTTGATAAAGCAGCGATAATGGGCTTGATAATATGCTCAATGGAATTCCAATCAAAGCCCATGTTAGATGTCTTCACATCTAGCATATGCTTCAATTGGAATTTCATAGAGCATATTATCAAGCCCATTATCGCCGCTTTATCAGCAGTTTTCCAGCTTCCCAAACAACAGGTACAACTTCCAGAGGCACCACAACTGGTGAGCACTGTAGGAAGGACAGAACTCTCTCAGAAGAGTTCAGGGGAAGCTAGGGGGGTAGGTATTTGTGACAAATAGGGACCCTGGCCGCTAGTCAGGGTAAGGGTGATACACTCTTTAGATAACCCTGCTCACCACCCCTGGTAGCTTGGCACAAGCAGACAGGCTTATCAAAGGCAATCTGTAAAGTATTTCGTTATGCAGGTTTCGTAGGAAGGGCCTCTCAAAGGTACGATGCGACGATCTTCAGGACGGCGACAATCTCAGGTGCGGCGGTGATGCGCAACGCGGCATCGATCTTCTCCTCTCGCAGCCCCTCAATGGGATGGCTCTGCGACGACTCTTGCAGCGACGGTGATGCGGTCCGCAAGCAAGCAAGGGGACACACTAACAGCAAAGTCCTTCCCCTTTCCTTGGCAGCAAAGCCACTGGAGGTCAGCCCACAAACACACAGCAGGACAGTCCTTCCTCTTCAGTCTTCCAGCTTTCTCCTTGGCAGAGGTTCCTTCTTGATTCCAGGTTGACCTAATTTTCTGAAGTCTGGGGTCCTATACTTATACCCCTAAAAGTCTTTGTTCTCTTTGTGCAGGAGGGCTCTGAGCCTGGTCTGAACCAGTTCTGGGTGTTCCTTGAGCACTTTGTTTTCCTGGTTTCTCCTTTCCTTTTAGAGAGAGGGGCAGGGTCGTCAGCCACCCAGCAGGAGATGGAGCCAGCATTGTGGAAGGCAGACACAGCCCTATTCAGGCCGAGGTGCTACCCCCTCCCACCACTCTAGATGCAGATGGAGCTATTCAGCCCAGGGATGGCCCATTCAGCCTCTGGAAGCCACCCAGCCCCTGCCACTCAAAAAACAGACAGTCAATTCACAAACAGGCCAAGGCACACAGAAAGGTCAGACAAGAGAACAGACACTTCCTAAAAAGTGCCATTCTAAAGCACAGGATTTAAAAAGCATCTTTCCTAAAAGATGTGTTATTAAATTCTGAGTTCAGGGATACCAGACTTTTATGTCCTATCTTGCTCCTATGGAAAGATATACAGGTAACCACTGTACACAGCATTCCCCTTGATAGCCTATGGGCAAGATAGCCTTACAATAGTGAAAAAACGAAAATGGCTGTAATTCACTACCAAAGCAGGTCACCCGCACTAGTACATGCTCTACCTTTCACATACACTGCACCCTGCCCGAGGGGGGGAAGCTTGGGCCTTCCATAGGGGTATCCAATGTGTACAGAAAAGGGAAGGGTTAGGCCTGGTCACTGGGGACACTGGCCAGGTTGACATGGCAGTTCACAGACTGAGACACCATTTTAGGGCTACTCATGTGGGTGGCACAATCAGTGCTGCAGGCCCACTAGTAGTATTTGAATCACCAGCCCTGGCACACTCAGTGCACTTTACTAGGGACTTCTTGGTAATACAAATATGCCAATCATGGATAACCAATTAGACTTACAATTTACTCAGGGAGCACTTGCACTTTGACACTGATCAGTAGTGGCAAAATGCCCAAAGCATCTAAACCAGCAAAAACGAAAACCAGCACAGCTTCACAAATACAGGAGGTAGAGGCAAAAAGTCAAAGGAAACCACGCCAAAGATGCCAGGTCTAACAGTAATCCTTAAGTAACTTTTCATAGAGTAAAACTGCATTCATAGCAGCTTAACTAATTATATAGAAAGACAACCTAAATATGAGTGAAATGCATTACTAGTCAAACCAAATGAATAGCGGTTCTGCACTGTTGGCATTGATGATAGGTTCAGAGTAGTAATCTGCTTAAAGATGTACAGAACAGTCTCAAATGGTGGCTGTGTTTTAGGCACAAAATGCAACTCCTTAAGTGCAAGATTTGTTTATGTCCATTGGTCATATTCTGGAAGTTTATATCAAATACATTCACACTTAGCAGCTCCTCGAATGATTGTATGTCAGAAATCTGTATATAGAAATATCATCTGACATAAATATTGTATCCTAAATAAACATTTGCAATATTAGGAGTTCATTTGATGTACATTTTTATTAACACCAATAAGGAAATATTTTGTGCAGGCTCCTATTTTTGATCCTGTACTTATCTCAGGCAATATTCTGAAGTCTCCAAGACTAAACTACCTTTTCTCCACTCATGGAGAAAATCACTTACGATTACCTCTCAAAGTCAAGGTAACTGAAGCATTAAGGAAGAGGATTAAGTCAGCATGCAGGGTAAAATGTCAACCCTGACGACTTATTTCTCATACACATGTTGTCTATGAGAAGATGCTAACCTGAATACTGCAGAACCTGGCTACTAGCCTTGATGGTATTGTACTTATTTGTGGCCACCATAAAGTCTCTTGGTGAACTGAGATATTTTTCACCTTAAGGTTTTCTAATGAGGTTCATTAGTGCATGTGACCCTCAGTGGATGTCATTGAGAAGTGACAATGCTTTTAAGTATTCTCAAATTAACCAATTGTCACTGAGCTCTAAAGGCCTTTCCACACTTTCCCTATTAAAGCATCATTCAAGGTTGTACTGTCACAACCATAATTTAGTAAACGATAAGTAAGATTATCATTATGTTGATGAATGCGACCTTTCCTGCAAAGGAAGTGTTACCCTGCAGCACACACATATGGTTTTGCCACTGAGCCTTTCACAGGAAGTACTAATAATACTTGTAATTTTTAGTATGTTGATTGACACAGTTTGGTGGCTCATAAGTTTTATGTAACATCACTGTCCAAATTATTTTCTTGAGCTTTAGCAATACACAGCTAGCTCCTCTAATTTGAAAGATTTCCATTATATGGTCCACTGCTAGTAATCCCCTAACACCTTTGTACTCTGGGGCCAAAGTGAGTGGGTAATTGGTATATATCACTCCTCCCTCCTGTGCTCTACTGGTTTAATCCAGTTGTTTCAACAATCTCTTTTTCGCCTAATTACATCTCAAGGTCAGCATGAAACACCTCTTACATATATTGGTATATTTGCATTAATAATTTATGTTTGACCCTAACTAGGGAACCCCAGAGCATTGTGGTCAGATGATAGGAAAGGATCAGGAATCATTGAGAACTTAGAGGTTTAGGAGGACTGACTCTCATGTATATCACCAAGAGATTAAGGATGCCCTTTATAAATGGAGAACATGTTAGATTTCTCTTTTAGGCTTAATTTATTTCGATATTTATATCTCCATAAATCCTAACCATTAATTACTGCTTACACTGTCTTGTTTATTCCGCGCCTCATTATGTTGTAACTGATTGCACTTTCTTCCTTTTATTGAAGTAGGTTACCAAAACGAATAAACCACCACGCACATGACCTAAATTGCTTTAATGCTTGCTAAAATGTAGCATAGAAGCGGGTCATTGACTCTTAATTTCTCCACACATGAATCTAATTTTTATAAAAATAATTTTATTTATTTTTTATTTCATTATCCACTTGTATAAAATGGCGATCAAGTAACAATCTTGATTTACTTTGTCATATTTTCTTTAAACAATGTTGTTTCTTGGCCATATATCAAAAATGTCAATAGTACAATTTTTAAATAATTGCAATGGGCCCGATTCACAGAATGAATTTAAGACTCAATCCTAAACTTACTACTATTTTGTTATTCACAGAATGCACTCACTGGGCCTGATTCACAGAACTAACTTAAGACAAAATCCTAAACTTACTACTTTTGGTATTCACAGAAGTTAGGATTTTGTCTTAAGTTTGTCTTAAGACAGACTTAAGTTAGGATTTTGTCTTAAATCTGTCTTAAGTCTGTCTTAAGACAAACTTAAGACAAAATCCTAACTTCTGTGAATACCAAAAGTAGTACGTTTAGGACTTTGTCTTAAGTTACTTCTGTGAATCGGGCCCTCTACTTTTAGCATTCACAGAATGAACGTAATACTTTTGGTATTCACAGAAGTTAGGATTTTGTCTTAAATTTGTCTTAAGACAAACTTAAGACAGACTTAAGACAGACTTAAGACAAAATCCTAAATTAAGTCTGTCTTAAGTCTGTCTTAAGTTTGTCTTAAGTCTGTCTTAAGTTTGTCTTAAGACAAACGTAAGACAAAATCCTAACTTCCGTGAATATCAAAAGTAGTAAGTTCATTCTATGAATGCCAAAAGTAGTAAGTGCGTTCTGTGAATATCAAAATAGTAGTACGTTCAGGATTGAGTCTTAAATTAATTCTGTGAATCGGGCCCAGTGATCTCAACCTGTGCACAGAGAAAACACTCATGAATAATACACAAGTTCTTTAGATCTTTTCTCTCAAGAAACAAACATCAATATTGACTATCCGAAATACTAACCCCTCATTTACACCTCCTTCAAATAATCCACACTTGTGTCACTGACTCATACTACACACACTCATCATACCTAGTACAGCATCGCAAACACAGATAAAAACAATTGTTCGGGGTAAAACCAATAACCCTCGAATGCTATGCTGATGGCTCGGACATCATACTCTCAGGTCGAAGTACGTTTCAATGGATATAAAACATTATCTCCATCTTCATCAGGACCTATCAGTTCTTTTGTTATCTCTTTTTAATTTAAAGGTAAACCGTGGGGAATCTAAAAACACAATGTTAAACAGGAGAAACAAAAATTGCGTCTTGAGTTTCGACCCTGGAGCTTCATTATTTTGCCCCTAAAAATCCCTAGTAAAAAATGCGAATACTTCTCAACCATTAGCGCCATAGAAACCTTCACCAGTGATATTCTTCCGAAGGACAAACGTGAGGTAAAGTAGAGCTATTAGATTCACATTGTGTCTACTACTTGCCAAAAGAAAGAAATTCAAAAGGTCATGTGGTAGGTTGTTTATACATTTTGGTTTATTTCCCCCTTACTCCCAGACCGCATGAGTTTAGCTCTCTAGGGGGGGGCTTTTCTCAAATAAAATTGAAGTAGGTTACTGCACTTTCATTCTTGTTTAGTACGTTTGCTTTTCTAAGTTGGACACTTATTGATTTCTGTTAATATTCTGCATGGTTCAAGTCGTGTACTGTATTGCTAGCCCTTTAGTAAATGTAGAACCTAATTTTTGTTTTCTCTTTCATCAATTACCATTACCTTTTTTTCTTCTACTCTGATTACCAGAATTGTAGTTTCATAATATTGCTGACAACTTTTAAGAATAGATCAGCATCTCAGCGAAAACCAGAAAAAGATTATTGTTTAAAAAAATATCTTTCTCCAACCTATCTCTCTGAAATGACTAGCCTACACTTCATTGTAATGAGTTTGTGTTTCTTAATCACCCAAATTTCCTATCACTGCCATATAAATGTGTATACATAGCAAACATTATCTTTACTATTTTTACCAGGCTTAAAATCTGATTTAGTTTCATAAGGATCCATAATTTCGCTCTTCGACCAGGGGTGCAGCTTCGGGAGGGGGGTGGGGTGTTTTGGGTATGACATCTGGGAAATAAATGCATTTTAGGCCTGAGAGTTGGGTCTGGGGTGCCTCATTCAGCTCTCGAAAGCCTTTGATGGTTTTTCTAGTTGTCCTTATTTGATTAAAAGGTTTCAGCTTGGTCATTTTTTTATCAGGAACTCAGACAGGGGCCTACCTAACCCACATCAATATTGAACCTGCCCCTCGTGGGAACAGTATATCCCAAACCTTGGTCATGTCATCCCCTCGATTTTGGCAAAGCATTTTTTATTTAGGAAATGTGCAATTCACACCAACCGAACTTTCACTGACTAAGCCATGCCCCTGTCTTCCACTCGTTCAGTATCAGATAGTTATCTTCCTGTATCTCTTTAAAATAATGTTTTTAGAGAATAGTCGAACCAGGCCTTTCCCACAGGCATTCCTCTCATGAAAAACCACCTCAGTAAGGGTCACATGTAAAAGTGCACCACAGTGTATCAGTGATACAGTACTGGGTATTTGACCATCATGGACACAGCTATGTGTTAACGCGGTTCCTTGCTGCTCTCTTCTTCACTTAAAATCTATCCTCATACAGCCTAGATACTGCTTCAGCATGTGGAAAACTCACATCATCTCCTGTCAGCAAAAGAAAAAAGATATTCGGCTTTTCTTGACTATTCCAAGTACCCTGCGGTGTTAATGGAATAATCTGTTAATTTGTGGCTGAATGTAGCATTAATAATGGTAATGATAATTGTTTCTACACGCATGAGATTCTTTTATGGAGTACAATACTTTAAATGTTGTTCAAAACCTTAACTGATGCCCCTGTCAAATTATTCTAATTTATTGCAGCTGTCAAATTTATATAGAAAAAATATCGTTTAGAAATATGAGTATTTCTAAAGTTCAACTGTTGCTAAACGAGACATTCTGCAGCCATGCTTCGAAATACTTAACATAAATTATGACCTAATTAACATTTGCATGGCAATTTGGACTTCCTACAGCTTATTCTGCTAATTAGCACATGATAAACGAGGATGTATTAATATTTCATCAACTGAAGCACTCATAACTTGTTTGAGAGTTGCTCCTAATGCCATCGAGGCAACCCCATATGTTTACTTCATAAACCAGAGAGGTGCGTGAAATCCAATGTGTGTTAAAAATGCGCTCATGGACGCTGCGTGCATTCACAGTAAGAATTCTGTCCAGAAGATATTGCTCAACTGAAACAAGCTGGTGAATTAGTATTTGTATCTGCTGACAGCATGGTGTCCATTGAACACCACAATTTTTGTAGGTAAGAGATTCTTGGCCCAGGGTTATTAATTTGAAACATTATTTAACTGCTTGGAAATTGAGGAATGCAAATATTGATGGGGAGGAATATGTCAAAGACAGTGGCGGCTCCTCCGTAATGGCGGACGAGCATCACCCCCCCCGTCAGAGACAGCAGCTGAAAAATAAAATGTAGTTTTACTATTGTTTTATTTTTCAGTTGCTGGCTCTGGAGGAACAGGGCCGGGCTTGGGAGGGGGGAGGAGGAGTGGTAGATGTGCACTTTTAAGTGTACTTGTCAGTTTGGCTGCCCGTCTTATGCCCGCCAAACTGACAGTAGCACTTAGGTTTCTCCAACCCTGCTATATTGCACAGCCAGGTTGGAGAAACAGCACAGACTCCCTGTGCCTGGCGACCGGTAACCCAGCCCACTCAGGCCAGGATGGGGAGTCCATGATGCCAGGACTTGGAAGCAGAGGAGCATGAGGTGGTCGGCAGCACCTTGTAAATGTTTTTAACAAAACGTTTTAGAATTTAACTCACCCCGCTGTGTGCTCCGCAGCGCATTTCCTGCCAGCCCCCTCTTCCTGCTCCGCACCCCCTCCAACTGCCTCTCTGGACAGCCAAAAAATGAGCAATGGAAATACCAGAATTCATAGTGTTTCTAGGATTTACAATGGGCTTATTCAATGTGATTATTTTTAGCTTGTCTTTTCAATTACAGAGGGGACCAGCCACATGCAAATATGACTATTTTTGTACCAACAGTAAAAATGCAACTCATACTGGTAAGCTTTTGTCCCTTCTGAATCACAATGAATCAATCCTTGCTGGGCCTCATCAGAGAGGTGCAGTTTGAGTTGCTCGCACATCTCCAGCGAATCAGACCCCATCTCACATTTACATAACCCTAGGCAGACTCTACAGCAAAAAAGTGATGGATGAAAATGTTTGATTTAACCTGAAATTGTTAAACAATCTTACCAGTTTGATAACATTTCATCTATAATAGAAGAATGATTATTGCAAAGAATGAAACACTCCTTCCCTTTCCCACATGAGTCAGATGTGTACCAAATCGATTGATAGATACCAGCTCATATTTTATATGGTAACGTTATTATTACTCGTTACCATCAAGTAACGGTCTGCATTTATTTCCATTTCAGGACAATAGATATAGACGCTTCATGCGCTTTAATTAGTAATATGTCAACCCTATGTAGGCCTTGTAACCCACCAGTAATGGTGCTTGGTATTTAAAAGTGGGCCTGTAGGAAATTAATGACATCATGTCCCTACACTGACATTGTCCATGTAGGAATTGCCCTTACACATTACATTTTGGGCCTTGTTTGCAGTAAGGCAACAAGAACATCTCAAAAAGTAGGCAGGCCATGGCCCAACAGTCACCCCCACACACTAGCTAGAGCCAACCAATACATTTGACACTTTAAGGCATCCATTCAGAAAACCTTCTGGCCCGGCGGAAGATCAGAGGAGGACTGGACTGGCTGTCTGTGACCTGAGATGGGCTGTGAATCACTGGACCTGCACCTTCTTGTAGCCATGACAAAGATGTGGATTCAAATGATTAGTTGGCTGACCTCATGTGTGGCTACAGGGACGTAACAAGCTCCTCTGTACCTTTTCTCCTGAAGTGCTACACTAATCAGTGGGCCACTGGACCTGCAATCAACTTTTTTGCTTGCCTCTGTCTGACATCCTGAGGTTCTGAGAACCTTAGAAGTGTACTTTATAGTTTTTTGGTCACTAGAAGAAAGTTTGTAAACTTCAGAAAACATTTCCTCCTGAGCTCCAAAGCTCCAGCAGGCCCATTTGAATTGGTTTCCGACTTGGCAGTTCCACAACATCGGATTGGATTTCAGCTTCATCCAGCTCAAAGATCCCCCACCTCTAAAAAACCAACAAATTCCAATTCTAAGTTGAGAAGATCTTCAAGACGAAATCTCCAAAGCGCTTGAGCATGAGTGACGCCAACCTGTTTCAGGTATATGACCTTTGGTTCCACAGCAGTGGCCACAGTTTCAGTGGCATCCCCCGCTGTAGAATCTTTCTTCTCAAAAAGTGACAAAGTTTTCAAACTTTTTGAATTCCGGAGTAAAAATGAGCATAGCACTCCAGGCAAAAATATGTTGCTAATAAACATTAATAAAACAGAAACAAATCAAGGCCATGTGGAGGCCTATTTAGTTTGGACAAAAATAAGATAGCCAGCACCTAGTCTCTAATCGAACACCCTAATTGAAGTGCAATTTGTAGGATACAATTCATGGACATTTGGCACAGAAAGGGAAATTTGTAAATAAAGCGAAACCCAGATCTAGTTGCACAAGATGAACTTAATGTTCGTAGGGAATATGATTTTTAGGCTATCATGAAAAGTGACAACAGCCTTGTTGTGAGGTGTTACTGAGGAATCAGAAGCAGACACCAAGGAAAAACAATTTTCACTGGGGTAACTTTGGGTCACCATTTTTTAGCTTGAGCCAATTAATAAGAGAATCAGTCCAAGTTTTAAGGCAATCCTAGGAGAAATTTGAACATCCAAACTATGTTTTATTGAAACAAATACAAGAAAATAACAAAAGTGAAGAAAAATAAATATTGGTTTCAAAGATAAAAAACGTTAAACTTTATAGCCTATGGTAAGCGAAATAAGTAGTACAAAGAAATCAAAGTCCTTAGTAGATTACCAGGTCAGGCTGGCTCATGAGGGCCTGTGGCAGGGCCAGACGGAAAACATCCTTTACAACGCAACTTTTACAACGCACTACCATTACAATGCAACTTTTACAACGCAAGTCATTACAACGAATTGCGCTGGAGGGCGCTCTAGGATAGGGAATAGTTTAATTACTATCCAACACCTTCCCTACTATCCCCGGGGACTGGAGTTGGAATAGTAAATTAAACTATTCACTATCCAGGGCCCCCCAAAGCAAGTCGTTGTAACGACTTGCGTTGTAAAAGTTGCGTCGTAATGGCATGCGTTGTAAAAGCATGCGTTGTAATGACATACATCCGGCCAGACTGGCTGTAGCAGGCACCAGGTGTTTTCCTGGTGGACCAGAAAGGAAGGGAGTCTGTTTTGGACTGGAGGAGCCGTTTTTGTTACTGGGGGCCTGTTGCAGCGGTGCTGCAACATCGGTGCCCTGTAACTAAAACAGCAGCAGTGTAACCCCCAGCCGGTCTGATTTAGATGCCAGGGATGGTTTGCATTCTCAATCCAGCTCCGGCATGTGGTCTCTTTAGAGTTTGCGTTTGGACTTAAAATTAATATTGGATCAAGAAATAAACCGGTGGGATTATGGATTTAATCAAGAAATGAACTAGCGGGATTATACTTTAAAGGTATTCAAGATGGTCTCCATGTCTATATGGAAATGGTGCTAAATGTTCCAAAAGTAAGATAAAGAGCTTTTCAACCGCATTTATTCAGTGGACACAAATTGAACCTTTACTTGCTCAGTTCTAATTTTGTATATTTCTTGGAGCTATGCTTAAATCAGTGTGTCATCAGGAGACAGCATTTGGTGATGCAGTTTAAAGCCTTATTTAGATTCCCTTTCCAGTGGCTTTTTTAAGGAAACATTCCCAGAACGGAATGAGGGGCTGGAGGTGCTGCTTATTGGAAGCATATGTTCAGTCCTGGCTTCTGAAGCCTAGAAATGTTTTAGTTGTGCTGGGAAAGTAGACATTTGCAAGGTGAACATGAGTTTCAGACAATAGTTTAAATTAGTCTCATCGGGGCCTCTTCCTGTGAGCCCCACATCTGGAGCAAGTGGGCAAGTCACCTTACAAGATGAACAAATTAATACCAATTCTTAAACTGTTTAGGAGAATCCCTTCGGGACCTTGTCAGCATGTAAAAGCTTTGTGTAGCTAATTTTGCATGTCACCTGCTTGAAGTCATTATATTGTGTTATGTTATTATGCATTCTTCTATGTAGCTTTATTCTATTATTGGGTTGAATCTTAGTCCACTTGTTCTCCCCATACCTGCCCATCAGTGCCACTCCAAACCTTCTGCACCTTCAGAGTATTTCACAGTCAAGATTGATAAATTATTAATTTCACTGCCAATGTTATAACAAAGGCAAAATGGGGCATAATGCTATCAAGGGGTTCCACTGTGTGAAGAGAAATATGGAGTTCAACATTAGGCTGTGGGCTTTATATAGAACAATCAGAAATGGAATGTAAGCTGTAGGGATGACATAGATGGGACCCAGTTACTTTTGTGGCAGGAGTTAGTTCCCCAGCAGGTCAAAGCAGTCTGACTCTTGCAGGCTGACATGTATGTAACTCCAGATGCTAGGTGTTGGCAAACTGTTTTTACTCCGTTTCCCGTCATGTTCCATAAAGAAGACCCTGAATGTGTCCTTAAATGGAAGTAACCTACACCAATCAATTTGATTCTGTTCCTGATGTCTCACAGCAGAAAAATCCTCTCAGATTCTGTTTCAACGGAGAGCTGGGACAGCAAGTCCAGATGAGACTCAAGGCTCAATAATGAAAGAGATGGAAAACAATTTCCTTGCCAGGTTGACCTCATCTTGGAAATTCATACTGCTAATGTTCTATCTTTATGTGAAAACTAGGATATTATCCATATGTTCACTGAGGGTTCATCAAAATGAGGTAATGAGATTTTGCATTGGACACCAACCAGGTGGAGTTAAACCTCCATGGTATGATAATGTATGAACAATCACAACTCTCACATCTCATTATATTAGAGACACTAGAATTCTGTTTTCAGATTTGGAAAGCATGGGCCTGTTTACCAACCCCTTTTGGTCAAATCCATTTTCCTTGTTCAGAGCTGGAACAGTTCGGACGTCTGTCAATGTGACAAGGAGTCCGTAAGAGGAACGTTTTGTTGAGAGGTACATTTTTCTACTCCATATCCACATAACAGAGCACATACTTAAATCGACTGGTGACCAGGTGCTTCTAGAGCTTACCCATAATGTGCTGGGTGCTAATATATCATCTTTTTAGTGACCGTCTAGTGACCTGTCAAAGTAGTAGGTCATCCTTGTCTTACCAGAGGTGCCAGTCAAAGTCAGACAGGAATCCATTTCCCAAAGCAAACTAGTAGCTCAGGCCTCCAGAACACACACACCAGCAGTCGAGAATGAAAACTGAACACATTAGCAAGATGAGAAGTTTGGCCATGGTATTCACTGTAGCTGGTTGTTGTACGGTATATGGAAATGAACTAAGGTTTGTGGCATATGAATATATGTGTGTTTGTATACACTAAGGTTACTTGAACAAATATAAATTGGATATTAATAGTAAGAAATATTGAGCACAAATACATTCTTCTGTTAAAACAAAGGGATATAATACTCCAGGCTTAAGGGCCCCGGGACTCTGAGTGAGATCATAGACAATTTGATTTCCACTCTTGTTGCCTATTTGATGCCACTCATCTATAATTATATATGTTATGTATGGTTAGAGTGAATAAGTGGAATCCAATTAAGTAATCACTACAATGATGTAAGAATGAGTGGATAACAGATCTTTTTACACATAGGTGCTAGGTCAAATGTTTTCTTTGTGAGTCTGTCAGAGCAGGACAGCAGGAAGCACAGCCTCTGGAGGGAAGGGAAGGCAAAGAGAGTGGTAGGGAAAGGTCGCAGGAGGAAGTGAGACCCTTTCATGCATGGCTCTTCCATTGTTGCTCTGCCCCTGTATGGTGCTTGAAAGAAGAGGCAGATGATTTTTGGGACCTTACATAAAATAAAGTTGTAGAAAGGTAAACAGTGAATAAATGGGATGTTTTTCTCCTTCGGATTTTGAGTGACATCATATATAGCTGGAGATTCCCTCTTGTTGTCTATTTGATGTCACTCGGAACACCTGGGTGAAAAACATTCCCATAACTCACAACTATCCATCCGTGATTCTGTAAGTGCAGTCCAGGATGTAGGCCATTCAAGTGCAATGTGGTAGGTGCAATGTCATTTCTCTCACTATAAGTGGGCTACCAAATCACCATGTGCATACCAGTTTACATTTTGTGTGAGGTGTCAATGTGAAACTGCGAGTAACATTTATAGCAACTGATGCTATTGCAACAAAAGCAGGACGGTGAGATTACTAAGCAGAACACTTTCTTTTTACTTTTTTTCTATTGTTTTTGTTTTCCTTAGCTAGTCAGAGCATCAAAAGAATAACCCTTAAGAATTGGAGCCACAAAGAGCTTGCAGCCGATTGGCTGAAAGCCTAATCCTGTCTCCTAATTTGAATTTCAAATTACTTCTTGGAAACATGATTTGGAAATAGACAAAGCCCCGAAAAGCATCCTGATAAATAGTTTATCAGAATGTTTTTCCCGACGATAATTATGTTTACTATAATACACTATTGTAGCTGTCATTTACTGAAAGAGACACTCCAATAAGCTGAAGACATGTTCACATTTTCCTTTCAGAGGAGCAAACGTCTAGTCTGAATAATTATCAGGGTTGTTTTGAATACAGTATGCGCCCAATCTTGAGAAGATGTAAGGGTCTCTGTGCATCCTTCTCTGTTCTTTCTGTGCTAATGGCTTGGGTGGCACTCTCCTATGAATCGCATAGAGAGCTTCCTCCCCAATGCTCGGCAGAGGCCGTTTACGGAGGAGTCTTTCTGTGATGTATTCAACATTTCAGTTCTCAGTTCATGCCATGTTCAATTGTTTGGGCGCTCGGGTGTTCTATTCACCCAATTAAATCTCCCTAGACCGAAAATGCATCTCTTGAAAACAGAAGTACAATAGCGAAATTTAGCTACAACACATATATTTGTGTTATTTCGTAAATTCAAATATGTTTACTTGTGTAATGCTGACTTGCTTCTGGTCGTTTCTCTTATTTATTTATAAAAAAACTATTTTGATTAGAACAAAAAAATGGTGTGGGCCATTCTGACATAATAGCACTTAGGGCATCATTACGATGCTGGTCGATCGAGCGTCTAAACAGCATCATTTTGGAAAGGGACCGCCCGATAAGGAGACGGCGGTACAGCTTCCCCAATAATGTGAACACCTTCACGGCGGTTGGAAGGGTTTCGTTCCTATTGTCCCTCTTGCTGCAGGCCTTAGCACAAGCCACAATAGTAAATATGCTCTTTTTAAACATCTCTGCACCATGTGGGAGGCACCATGTAAGCCTCATAGTGGAGACTTAGGGGGAGCAGGGGCCCAATTAAGGGGCCCCCAAAGTCCCTTTCCGTCTACCTGTCGATGGTAGTCGGACCACCATAGACAGGCAGACAGAAAGGGACATTGTAATCCCTACGACGTTGCCTGAGTAGGTACCGCCCTTATTGTAGGGAATACATTCCGACCAGTGGGCTGACGAGCTCCTTGAGCCCATTGGAACAGCATCAGTCGGTCCCTCCATCTGCTGCCTCCGACCACTGCATCATATTGTGGGGTAAGACTGCATGGGAAGATGTTGGTTGGACTGTAACCAATGGCCGGTCAGCTGCGGTCCAACCAGCATTGTAATTACCCCAAAGGGTCTCATTACAAGTAGCCGAGTGTAGTAAACAGTAATTCTACCTACTTGGACATACTTTCACTTGGGATACTGATAACTCCTGTGGTGGGTAGATATTGGGGTTGCGGAATCTTACAAGTGGCCCAAAGTATAATGAAAATAAGAATATTAATAATAAAAGTATATATAATACTTTCCAACTTAAAAACAAACTCAATCCATGACATCAAGTAAATTATACACATAATTTAAACAATACTATATAATATCGCATTTTCAACCTACATAAAAAAAAATATAAAACGTACTGTGTTGTGGCTGCAGATCTCTCACCATATCCACGTAATAAAAAATAGTAATCAAGCCAAAAATTTATAAAAATGAACACAAATAAAATCTAAAGCAAAATGCAAACATATTAACAATCCATTCAAAATCCCTTGAAGCAATCCAAAATCTGTAGATTCCATAAAAATACTTAAAAAAAGATTTTAACAAAACAATCTCTCCAGGAAACCCGAAAAATAAGGACATCCAATTAAAAGCAATTGGTCTATAGTAAACTAAAGCAAATTTCCTTTAAAAAAAATTGCCAACTCCAAAATCCCATTGAAATAGTTCATAAACACAAACCTCTACAAAACATTACAAATCCAAACAACTACATACATAACATTTAACCATCAAAACATTAGTAACATCACATATTTTAGGAAATAACATAATCATACACTAACATTCATTTTTAAAAAAGCGGCACACCAACATAATGCAAAACACTGAGAAAAGCCCATCTTAACATACCAAAAGATCTAAAACAACACTATGCCAAACTTTGAAACATCCATTGTAAATCCCCCACCCTAAAAACCCTTAAGAAATCTCATAAAAGGGACTTACTAGTTCCTTTTTATTTTTATTGTTATTAGCATTTTTTGGGCAGGAGCCCATAAATAAATTCATACGTAAGCAATTTCAGTAAGAGATTTCATAAAATTGATACTTTGGGTTTAAAGTATTTTCGAATTGTAAAAACAGCAATTTTTATATATACCAAAAAACAATTCAAATCCATATTTCCTCAGGGTTCCCCAGTCTCGACCTACAATTGATAGATTGGAGCCCAAAGCTTTCCGCAATTTTTGGGCCTTTCGGCATTTCCGCTAATAAATTCCTTACTCCAAATTTTAAATAGGGAGGAGTCGGGCCAGCCACTGAGAGAAAGAGGGAGGCGCAGGGTCCAGCCAGGCAATGGAGACACAGATTATAATCACTGCCATGGCCAAACATATAAATTATGGCTTTGCTCCATCTGATCCTGATCTACTCATTCCCAGCAGCATTAATTCAGGTGTCAAGGCTACTTTGTACTTTAGTGAAGACTCAAAAAATAACTCTATCCCTCTCTTCAAATTATCTAAGTGTGTGCAAGTCGAGAACATATGGACCACATCTGCCCTTGGGGCTTGACATTGAGGGCCGCTAATGCCCATGAGAGAACCCCATTTTGCTATTTTCCCTGGCTTGTAATAGAGATCTAAAATTGTCTTAAAATGCTGAGCCTAGAGCTTCAATAAGTGGACTAAAATCTGCCCCTTGTTTAGAGAATCAAGAAAGCCCGATCCCTTGAACCTGAGCCTCTGATCCTATTTATATGCCTGCTTTTCAAGATAATAATAATAATAATACTGTTTTTTCTATAGCGCGAACAGCTACCTCAACTAGGAGGTGTCCCGGCGCTGTGAGAGCAAAACAAAGCCAGACTGCCCGGTAAGCGAGCAACGTTAATGATCCAGTGAAAATAACGAAAACTTGAGCTGTTTCCTAAAGCTCAGTTCAGACGGGGCCCTTTGCAAATCAGGTGGTAGAGTGCTCCACAGTCGAGCCGTGTTAGCTGAAAAAGTCCGACCGCCCAGTCTTGCCCTTTTGACTCGTGGCACATTCAGTAAAACCCGATCATTCGAGCGAAGAGAGCGGGACTGAGTGTATCTGGGGAGTCGTGATCTCAGATAGTTGGGGCATATACCGTGCAGAGCCCTAAAGGCCAATGTGAGAGCTTTAAATTTAATCCTGCTGGATATCGGCAGCCAATGCAGAGAACGAAGATGGGGGGAAACGTGCTCTTTAAACAGTATATGCTTCAGCAGCCTAGCCGCAGCATTCTGTACAGTTTGCAGCCGTTGGGTCAGATATTTAGGAAGGCCCATATACAGGCCATTGGCATAGTCCAGCCTCGATGTAATTGTGGCATGGATCACCATTTTCCGACAGAACTCAGGCAGTAGTTTCAAGATTTGTCGGAGGTTCCTCATTTTACTCAAGCAGCATCCGGTGACTTGCTGGATTTGGGGCGCGAAAGAAAGATTATCGTCCCATTTTACCCCAGATCAGCTCCCTGTAAATCTGGCTGATAGTGCATCCATCTTCATCCCTCATCTTATCCATGGTGGAGTCTTTGGCTGTACCTTTGGGGCCCTATGTTTTCTTAACTAAAAAGCTACGCATCTGTAGGTATTTAAAGAAGTCATTTTTTTCCACCCCATACGTGTCTTGAATCTCAGAAAATGAATTGACTCCATCTGTACTGAACATATCACCAATCGTTTCCACTCCTAGATCCTCCCACCGGCTCACTATGTTGTCATAGAAAACCATCGGGAGCGATGGATTCATAAAAAGCGGAGTATAATAATTGATTCTTTTAATCCTATCCTTTTTTTCCGCATCCACCATATTCGCCAGGCTGTCCAACAAGTCTTGAACCTCACTATCTTGTACTAACTTGGTTCAGAAAAAAAGGTTTTTAGCATCTTTTCCAACCAGTAGTTCATAAATATCTGGAACCCTCCCTTGATTCCGGTAGTCCAGGGGTTTCTCCTCAGATAATCCACTCATGTACTATAGTGTCGATGCCAAATGGTATGAATTGAAGTCTGGGACAGCCCTCTCTCTAGGAAGGGACATGAATTTAGGGGTAAGTCTTGTCTTTCCATTTTCCCATATAAATCTAATAACCAGCCCTTCTAACTTCTTAAACCATAACTTCTCAAATACCAACGGTATTGATCTAAATAAAGAGTACTTTAGGAAGGAAAATAATTTTCACTACATTACATTACAACGACCAACTAAAGACAAATGAAGGTTGCCCTTCCTGTATGATGGGGGCTAGGTTCTGTTCTACAATTTGCTCTACATTAGCCAATATTCTAACCCCAGATAAGATGCGGATTGGGCAGCCCGGGGGTCCACTAGGCCAAGATGTTTATGCTGATTAGGTAAATAACCTGAGATCTTCTCAGAGGCTGCAGTTTCTTTTGTGATTTCTACCAAGGTAGGCTCTGGGGCTGATGTAATGACCGCTAAGTCGTCTCCATGCCCTAAAATGTTAGTTTCATGCCCAAAATGGCTGATGGGCCTCATACCAGAATTTGTATCAATGTCACGTAGTACTGGGTCAATATATCAGACAAAACAATAATGAAGAACACAGACAGCCCTGTCTAGTCCCCCTTTTTATCTTTTATCTTAATTTCATCTGTTTGCCTTCCAATCATTGTGAGTCTAGCTGTAGGTGACCAATATAATACATGCAGAGCCTTAATAAAATCCTTTCCAGCCCCAAGCCATTCAAGTGAGTACCACAAGCAGTCCCAGGAGACCCTATCAAATGCTGTATCTTTGTCCCAATGAACAACAGAACCTAACCACTTCTTGGCTCCTGTAAAAACGACCCCAAATAACATCTATAGATTACAAAATAAAAGTCAGCAGTAAAAAAATGGCTGCCAATTGAAACTAAAAAAAGACTGTCTCCATATAGAAATCATTGGGAAATATAGTAAAATTGTTTAATATATGTTACAAAAATGTAAACACTTATTAAAAATGATAACCATGTCAAACAATGTTGTAAAAAATGTTCCAAAAATTGTAAACCATGAATGAAATAATAGGATAAAATATATACAATTATTTAATATATACTAAAAATACATATGTTAAAAGTTAAATTAATATTAAAAAATTATAATAAATGTAAAATAACATGTGAAAATGTGTATTGCAAAAATATGTATGAAATCTATTTTCTTCTTTATTTACAATGAAAAAAATAATTACTTTATTTCACTTTAAAATTGCTATTATTTGGGTTTACGCAAATATATTTCACAAAATAAAAATCATACAATAAATTAAATTGTCAAAAAGTACATTTTTTTAAATATGTGTGACATCTATTTATTACACTAAATTTAGGGAACATGTTAAAAACTGAAGGGATGACATTTTCTATTCCCATTCCAATCTAAACCAACTTGGGCAAGGTGAGGGTCTCTAAAGGTGTAAAACTTACTATTCCCACTACAATCCAATCCAATATAGGGACAGTGTTAGACACTAAAGGGGTGACATTTTTTATTCCCACTCCAATCTAAAGCAAATCGAAGAAGGTGTTGACATAAAAGGTCTAACACTAACTATTCTCAACTTACACCAATTCTGGAAGATGTTGGACACTAAGAGCCCAAGTACGAGCGTGGGGGTCTGAGGGCTGCCAGACATGTGGAGGTGTGGTGCTGGCAGATCCAACCACCGCCACACCATTAGGACTTGGGTGGTTGGACTGCCATGGTACTGCCGCCGCCAGGGAACCAAGATTAAGTGCACTTTTTCCAGCATGGTTTCCATGCCGGCCTGTCCGACATAAAACAATGTCGGAAAGCATGTTTACGGACCCCCAGCAGGGTCCCTAGGGTGTGCGGCCTTTGGTTGGGGTCTAGAGGGGCACCTATTGTGCCCTCCTGTTGATCCCTGCAACCCTCTCATTTCCGTATGGGAGCATGCATTACGGCTGGTTTATGTCTTTAATGCATACTCCCATAGGGAAATGTAGGAATGCAATCGAACAGTGTTTGGTTGCATTCTAATTAGGCCGTCAAGACCGCCGACCGGTTGTGGGTCGGTCCGAGGTCCGAGTTGGTGTCAGGCAGAAGCAATTCCGCCTGACATCGAAATTTGCACCCTAATATTTTACATTACAAAATATCCTAATTCATATTAAGGGGCCAATTACGATGCGGCCTGTGGAGTTCAGTGCTGCATCTTAATGGGCCGCTCGGTTTCCCTACCGACCGCCTCATTTTGATGGAGGTGGTCAGAAAGGAAACCAACAGTTATTCTGGCTAGCTTCTGATGGGCTCAGAGAGCCCGGCCGCCAGTTGGAAGCTGGCTAGTAATATCAAGGACAGAACATTTCACCATTGAGATTACAATGCACAGCTTCCGACATGGCTTCCATGCCAGTCTGTCCGACATGGAAACGATTTCGGAAAGCAAGAGGCTTGTGCCCTGGGAATCTTCCGCAGGCGGAATACAGAAAAGGTACAATGCTGGTTTGCATCCCTAGCCATTCTTTTAGAAAAAGGTGGAATAGCCATGCATTGGAGGGGCCCAGCAGAACCCCCAGAAGCAGCCTGGGAAGGCGCCATGAAAAAATGGGGGGGGAGGCAGAGGAAGAAATACTGAGGGACGAGGAAAAGAAGGGGATACGTAAATATCCCATCTCTATGGAATGGGCGCAACTACTATTCCAATGTATTCAGGAGGCAACACCAGAGGAATCACCCACAGTCACACAATCTCAGTCCCAAACTCCGCCCCTGTCCCCCATGGAACAAACAATAACCAACACGAGGCAGCCGTGTGACACATAAAACCAACAGTGTGCTAGAGCACTACTAGACAAACACCTATGTCCCGGATGGGAGACACCCCCCAGGCTCCTCTCTCCCCCGCTACATACACCACAGCACACTAAAAGCGAACCAGAATCAGCCACATAACAGACAGTTACCAAGATACAATCCGACGGCTCTACAACCCCCCCTCCCCGATCCCTTCCCACAGTTAACTGTTCTATGTTTTCTCCCGACAACCCCGAAGTCGGCCTACCCATATTGGGAACACAATCATGGGCACTATACAAGAAGGTTTATGGGGATAGAGATGGGGCCAGAACACCAAGCCACACCTCTGGGAAACCCATGTAAGCAGGCTCCAAGGAACATGCCAATACACTTAAAGTCCAACTGATGGGTAATCCCCATTTCATCTCGCTGTTTCTTATCGGTGATGCAAATTATATGATGGAATGGTTGTTCCGTGCTGCAAAGATGCCATCCAAATGCCTGCACTCATCTGCCAACATGTGTTATTAATGATGTGTGAATATGTACCATGAAATGTAAAACTCCCTCTAAAGAAACTTAAACAAAAAAATATTAAAGTTCATGTGAAAATTAATAAACAATCTCGATATGAAAAATTTATTTAAAAAAATTATAATACTTTTTTTTAATTTCCCCTCCCTTATACCCTATTAACCCAATAGCCCACTACTAAAAAAATCTACAAAAAAATGTAAAACAATGAAAAATTACAAATTAAAACAATTTAATAAATAAAAAATTCTAAAACTAAAACATATAAAAAATATAAACACATAAAATAAAAGTAAACAATAGACATAATTTTACACTAGAAAATTATATTATACCCAACAATATTTACTAAATCAATATTGTTTACTTCGATATTTAAAACACCACTTTAAACAAAAATTGTTACATCAATATTCCTGTCCACAATATAAAGGGAATCCTGATATTATTGGCAAAATATTTCTACAACACAATATTTTTTATCAGATATTTTGTCCAAATACCATTAAAAACGAAAGTGGTTCAGTAATAGTCGAATGAGCAACGATTACAAACAGCAATTCATATACTCTTGAACGGGTGGCAAAACAGGTCAACCATTTTGCTATGCAACCTACTTGCTCCTTCAAAATATAGCACTTATCTGTAGCAGTACGCAGTAATGAATCTGCTCACTGAAATAAGGTCACGTGGTACCCCATCCTGGACTAGACCACTGTGGCTCCCACTCTGGGGTTAAAAATGATCATCAACAGCTTCCTCCAGCTCTGTGAACATTGCCTAAAAGTTTAAACAATCTACATTTTGAGAACAAGTGCCCTTTCCCCTTTGATAAAACAATTGATACTCAAAGCTGATAGTGGAAGGTTGCAAAATAACTTACATGGACCACGCCCCATTTCATTGTTTTCATGCCCAATTAGGACAGCTGAGTGGTATCATCCTCCAAGAGGAAAACATGGCAGTGGGTGGCACCATTCAGCTATGATCACAATAAATAATGGGCAGCGGATACCACTAGTTATAAGCCATGCTTCATAGAGGTATAAACCATAGGTTTCCAGTACTTAGAAGTGGTACAGTCTTGAAATGCCTGGTACAGTAATCAATGCATACCATGTAACCACTGTTTGTAGCAACAATAATATCACAGATTCAGGATGACAGTAATAGTGAAGTCATTAAGAGAATAAAGAAGAACACAAGGAAACTTCTTCCCACACACTGATACATGTCATGGAGGAAAATGATAAAACTACTGTAGTAAATGCACCTTTTGCATTGTCACCCAGATTGTTTGCCTTTTTATGGACACTATGCTTAAACTGTGGTCTGTGACTCTGCCATTCAATGCCTCAGTACATGTGCTCTGCCCTTTAAAATTGATTTCACCTAATTGGTTTATTTAACTTTTCTGTAAGGCCATGGTAGATGGTGCAATAAATGCACCAGTAGTGTGGAAGATAAAGTAATATTTGGGTTGCAGTTTGCACTTTACATCATCTATATATATGACAAAAATGTACAGCCTCAGAGAGCATCATTGTTCCATGGCTGGCCTGCAGTATAAAACATTGCAATGACACAAGTCAAGGAATATGCCTTTGCCATGTAGAAAAACATATTTCGAATATATTAAAAACTTGACCCCTAAAGCATACCTAGTATTCTCACTGGGCTGAGTTCCTAATATATAAAAATGTGTTATACTACACATTGGGAAAACTATCCCCTCACTATGAACAATTAACCAAAAGCTATTTTTACTGTGCAAGTAGAAATTCACTTCTGAAAAACAGGTCTAGTTATATATTAAATCAATGGTGAATATATATTTATTATAACATTAATGGAAAAGTACTTTGTGCTGCCTGTATTAAACCAGTTTTTCCTCAGCCATGTTAGTTTATGCATGGCTGGCAATTGAAAAATTGGTTGGGTCTTGGGAGCTTATCTGATTTATTAAAGGGCTGGGATGGACTTATCATATTATTTCTTTTACATGGCTTTCAGAGGTTTTTTGTTCTTTCAGATCGATTGTTGGGGGTTATTCATGAGCCTGCAAATCATGTATTTTATTTAGTTACCTACATTTTTGTATTTTTATGGAGCTCGGCGCTATAGGTTAGAATACCTAGTAAGAACATGAAAGCTAATTCAAGGGGGCACCACAGTTTGATATTTTCCAATTCCCTTTCCCTATCCATGCAAGACCAGTTATAGGCAATGCAGAAAATATATATTTTCAAGCATTTTCTGAAGTGTGTGTAATTAAGTTCAGTTTTGAGTCCAAAGCATTCCTCAGTCTAGATCCTTTTACAGAGTATAGTTCTCACTCCATGTTTATTCTCATTGATGGCTCATTGGGTGATCATATGTGCCTTTGATAAATGTAGGATTATAATGGATGTTTAGTTCTTTTTTGGGGGGTCGATGTAAAGTACATCAACGTCCCTTCACCAAAATGCCTGGGGTAGCAGAGTGACATCACATGCCATTTGATCTTTACTTTCACTTACACTCACATGCTTTTGCATGCACACACATTCACACCTAAACACACTCTCTCTCACACAAACACATTCTCACCTGCAAGCACGCACACAAAATACATTTTAAAGCATTTTTACTTACCTAAGCTGCCAGTGAGGGTCCTCTTCCATCTAATTTAGGTCTGTTCTTGATTACACTGATATTGAATAATGTATTAATCACTGTTGGTGTTAAATGTTTTTTATACCGAAAACAAGCAAAATCGAGCCCCAACCAACGTCCATGAGAGCAAGTTGCCCCTGTGTTTCTGAGACTGATGTTGCCACCTCTGAGGGCAGGGATCGAATAGGCAGTGTCAGCGGTCACAAGGGGCAAGCCAGGTGTCACAGCAGTGACCTATGGGCCCCCCTACACGACATCCATGGTATAGTAATGTACTCCACAATGCCTTCTGAATGGAGAACAGGCCTTTGAACTTCATCCTCTAGCTCACAGTGGGCCGATACAGCAATTTCTGGAAAGACATTTTGTGGTCACATTGCTGGCAGCATGGTTTTGAACTATTTAAAGCCTCTCCATAAATCTATTTTTGAACTTGGTGGAGCCTATCTTGCAGTAGTGTAGTTGTGCCTTCATCAAGGCCCTCAACAGTTCCAGCCATTAGTTTATTTTAGAGGAGTGGCAGGATACCCTGACGGTCATAAAGCTGTAGGTTACCTTTGGCAACAGCACTGGCTTGGTTTGACTTGGAGCAAAGAGTAGAGTTTTGCGTTGAACACAGCACCCTGGTATTATAATTTCAACATGGTGGATGGCAGTATTCTAAAGCAAGGGGTCCTCTGAGGGATACGTACTTGAATATCAGTCCTGGACTCATTTAGAGAAAGGATTTCCTTCATCCAATGATTGACATGGTCCATGCATCTGGTGATGTTGTAACCTTTATCTTGTTCAATATTATGTTGTCCAGATGGAAGTGAATTTGGATGTCATTTGCATGCATTTAGAGTCAGTCACTAAGCATTTTGGTAAATGTAGCTTTCTGCACGGGAAAACTACAGCTTTCTTTCCCATTTTCTCCTATAACACTTAGGGGGAAATATTCGAGACAGTTTGCAGCAATTGCCCCTCAATGATTATATATTAGATGTATCATCTTTAGGTTTTCTTATTACGAGAAGAATGAATGTAAAGCTGTCAAATAGGTATTTTAAGTATTTAAGTATTCTAAGACCAAATATGGAACTATATCACAGATCCACAAAATTATATTGTTTACCTTAGCTTTTTGACTCATTTCCATGTCAAATTTTTATCAAAATGCACGATGCTTCTGATATATTGCATAAGAAATGTACCTCAATTATTTTCTCCAGCATCTTTCCTACTGTCAGCAACATTTTTACAGAGCCAAATGTCTTCAATACTTTTTTCTTCCTAGGAAGGAAATCGAATTAATGGCGCACTGAAGTTTATGGCCTAATTTTTCAATACATTTCCTGCATTTTTACCCATGGGACTTTCTTTATACAAAAGTAGGGCTTGTTGTGTCGTAAGCTGAATATATGTAAAGTCTACTTATTATAGCTTTCCATATAAATGTGCTGGGAACATTTATTTCCTTCTTGTTAAGTCCTTAATGATTAATGGTGCACACAGTTTATGAGAAAGCTTAGTTCAAGGGATGCAGAACATTTAATTATTTCCAGGAGATGCCCATGCACCTTTAGAGAATTGTTTATAATTTGGCCCCAGCTTAAAAAATTCTTGGCATGCCAAGCACTTAAAAAATATGGCCTAGATTTACCAACACTTGCATCTCTTTGTGATGCAAACCCAGCGCAAACTGAGTTGGGATATAATTTGAAAGTTTGGTTTTGGAAATGTATTTAAAGGAATGTAACGTAGGAGTATGTGCTACCCTGCACCACTTTGCATCAAGGGATCCTTCCTTTGGTGATACATGTGTGCTGATGCAAATTCCAATCTACTTTCACTGGTGGTTAGGGATTTGCACCAGAAATGCATTCTCCCTTGAGGCAGGTGTAACTGTGAAACACGTTTTAAAACTCTCCACATTCTTCAAACTTTGTATATGGTGTGTGCTGCACTGTGTAGCACAGATACACAGTTGGAAACGTTATAAGCATAGTTTTTATACTGGAAGGGTCACCTTTTCTTTGCCCAGAGAAATCAGATCTCCCTCTGATGGCTACTTTGCTTCAAGGGATTCTTGAATAGGTAGCTGGAAAGCATCCACCTCAGCTGGACGCCTTAAAATAAGAATTAGTGCTAGCTCAGGGAAAGATGGCAGTATATGAAAAAAATCGTATAGAAAATAGAGGTCACTTAATACATGTTTGTGGCCCAGGAATTGATTGTGAGCAATATGTCAATGACCTTCCTACTATGTGCCCATCAATTATTACATTTTGGGTGCACTTTTTCAGAACCAAAAACTACTTTAAACACTACAGATTTCACTTTAGCCAAGAAGAAATTGAACATATCTTTTAGGAATCCTAATTGAAATATATAGTTTTAGCAGAACACAACCAGTTTAAATGTGATCTCATCTGCAACAGACGAGTCTTGTTTTGGATGGTTTCAAGCCTGTGAAGAAGATGAGTTGGGTCGGGATGTCAGTGTAGAGTGCATTGCCGTAGTCCTGCTTGTTATTAGGACCTGTGTGATAGTACAACTGATGTCCTGTGGGAGCCACTTGAAGATTTGAAAGCATGATGAGGTGATGCCATTGACCTGAGATGTCATGGTGAGGTTGGTGTCCAGGATGAGGCCTGGGTTTCTAGCGTGGTCGGTTGGGGTGGATGTGGGTCTGAGTTCAGAGAGCCATCGGGTGGAGTCCCACGGTGAACTTTGTTTATTTCCACAGTTCAGTACTTCAGTTATGTTGGGTTGAGATATGTATACATCTACAATATATAAATATATTGAATACAGCCCTGAAGAAGTCCATTGTTTATTGAATGAAACATGTTGGCTGTTTTTTTATGAACTTCAAAGAGAGGCACTAATAAATGAAGAATATCACCAGACGATTCCAGAATTATTGTTAGTAGTTATGATATATTCAAGTGCTTACATTGTTTTTTCATTCACATGTGATGTAACTCTGGTCTTTGTATTTGCATGAATTTTTCCCCCAGTGTGGGGAGCACTTTGTGGGCAGAGAGTGCATACAGAGTGTTACACACAGGATCTTCTTTGACCGTAGGGATATAATGGTGTGAGTGCTGTAGCTGTCTTTAAGTCCACTGCTCAGTTCTAAGTTATATTGTGTCTTCCCAATGCGGCCCTGCAGGTTAGCTCGCTCTTTCTATTGGTGCATCACTTGGCCAGCTCAGGCGTGACCTAAAAGATATCTTCACAAAAAATATATATAAGCAGCACTCCTGGATGCCAGGTTGAACTTTGCTTTATTGAGAAAACGAAGGAAACACAAGAAGACGATGGTCGGAGCGCTGAAACTTTTCAGACACTCACCCCCAGTCACAGATCTGAATTGAATCCACCATCAATCTTTTGCTCACTTCTCCACCCCAGTTCAGACCCAGCAATATGCAAATCAGTCTTGGCCCTGTTCCTCATGGGAGCAGTCCAGCCCAAACTGTCAAGCCAGGTCTTCCCCGGACCGGAAAGACGCATCTTGGGACCAGTTTTGGGGTAACACCCCTCATCAGCCTTGCTGATGAAGGGTGTTACCCTGATTGAGAAAACCAGCAAAAAATCAGAAGACAATCGCTGACACCTTTTGACCATTGCAAGTCTTGGTTACTGCATACCTAATAAATATTCATAACAGATTAATTTGATATCTCAATGACCATTTGAAGTTTATTCCATTGAAGCCTTTTGAATGACCCTGGCAGTTGTAGTATTTCAATTCACCTTTTCCTTTAAAGTAGATAGTAAAATAATTGAGAACTCGATATAGAGATGCTAGCTGGCATATTCAGACCAGTTCTCAGCATCCAAGAAAGACAAATGTGGGCTGTGAGTTTCTAAAAACAGTATCATTCAGATGTCCGTCTGTTTGCCTCGTCTCTTGTCACATATAACGAATTTGTGAACTCAAATTTCCCTTCCTTCCTTCCATAATTTCTAAACAGATGGTACATATGTTGCTAAGTTGCTAAAGCATCTAAAACAAGGTAGTCATTTTGTACATTTAGAAACAAAATTTATTGCGACAGTGTATCTCCAGAAGTGATGCGAGAGTACTTCTATAGAATTGAAAGTGTATAAAATAACAGCAGAGTGCAAGTGCACCTGCTTACTGTGGCTTCAGAAGAATTTTTTTTACACATTCATGAATTAGAATTGTTGAGGTCTTGGTGGCCTATCTATAGACAACATACTCAGTATTGAATTGTCTTTAACCACATGGCTGCTAGGCGTTTTCCCGTCCTGCGCTGAAGCACCAAAATAACCATTAATCATGACGAGCTGGCCTTGTCATCCGCGCACGGCAGGTAAGCGCCATGACGAGCCCAGCTCGTCATTAGCTTCGAAGGGGTTAAAAAAAAGTACATAATGCATTAAGTGCTTCTGATATATATTATTTTATCCTTGCCTTAAAATACTGTGCTGTTAGTGAAAAAACAGAAAAATACTAGACAAAGATCAGAATTGACACTGCAATTATTTCCACATTCACATCCTTGTGCAAAAGGTTGAAAATCCTTCTGGTGTTTTAATAAGGATTTTCTGTTTTTCTAGAATTCTCAAGCAGTGATGAAGGGCTTCTGTAACACTGATGTCACACCAATTAAAAGTAAAAGCAGCTCTGAGCACATGAACACTGATCAGGATGGAAGAGGTACCATTTGAAAGGGAGGAATGTCCCTTTTCAGAGGTACCTCTCTCTAGTGGATCCCAGCTTGGGGATCACCAAAGGAGAGTAATCTCCAATCAGAGACCCACCCTCTAGCTACCAGGGATTGCTTTTGCCCTGAGCGGCCCCTCAGCATGATAAAGAGCTTCTCCTCAAAATAGGACATAATCAGTCTTTTTGCCCCATATCATCTGTTTCCTAAGGGTGGGTGATAGGCTCAATCAGCCACTACCAGGCTGCCAGAAAGAGCACTAGACCTAGGGATTTTCTTTCATTTTAAAGAGTGGTTTGGGGAAGCCTACCCTAGCTTTAGGTCCTACCCTTATCACTTAAAGAAATCAGCAGTCTTTCCACCGCTCAGGGGCTGATTGGTTGTTTTACTCCCAATCTGCACCTGGATGGCAGAATGCCCACTAGATGCCTGGTATTTTAACACACATGAAAAAGAAACAGGGTTGGGCTGGCACCAAAGGCATTAGAACATACCCACGCTGCTAAACGCATTCCTTTCTGACTCCAGGCAGATTGGCAAGTTTATTCCCAGGGTGGAACGGTGGATTTAGCCCAATCTGCCATCTAGTGGGGGAAGAAATACTACTAGACACAGAGATTTATATATTTACAAAAGAAAATGGGTTGGGAGCCAGCCCCCCCGGCATCAGACCTCACCTCTACCCCTAAAGAAGCCATCTGACTTTCTGCCTCCTGGGTGGAGATTTAGAGGATTTACCCCAAACTGCCATTCAGCAAGGGGCAAATCCCATGAGACACTTCAAAGAGATTTTTTTAAATGGTGTAAGGGCCAGCCAGTCCTTACCTTGGGCCATACCTCCATTCCCTTATGGGCCCCAACTGTCTTTCTTCTCACTCTGGGTCAAACTGGGGGTTACTTTAAATCTGCCTTCCCTGAGGGCAGAACAACCACTACACACTTGGGATTTATATATTCATGAAAAAGAAATAGGGTGTCCGGCATCGGGGAGTATCCCCACACCTAAATGCCCCAATAGCCTTTCTGCCCTTGGGAGTGGGCAATTGTTGGGTGAATCCCCATTCTACCCACCTGAGGAGTTGGCAGAAATTACATGAGATACCAGGGATGTATTTTTTTAAATGGTAATGGTGGCTTGTCCTGGATTCAGCCATTACCTCTTCCTGAAATCCCCAACAGCCTTTCTGCCATAAGGGTGCAGAAAGTCCACTGGAAGTTGGGGATAGATTTTTTATAATTAAAAAAAGCCAAGCAGCTTTTCTGCCTATATCCCAAGGGATAGAGCATCCCTATCTCCATGGCAAGTGAGCGGATTTTTGGACTCTTTGGGACATAGTTTTGACATATGGGCTGACAGATCTGAAGGTTAATCTGCCCATTCTATCTCCCTAGGGTGGTGGAAAGAACTGTCTGGTGCCTATTTGGAAGAGGCAGTCCAGTTTCAGGTTAGGGAAACCCAACATGCCATTGTATTTCTTATTTTTCTCCCTGATGGCTTGAAAGACGTCTATCTTCCCTTGCATTGTCATTTTGGTGGTAAACATCCCCAGTTTGCCCAACGTGGGGATCTGAAGGCCTACTAGACTATCACGAAGATGTGATAATTGTAATGAGGTAGGGTGCTAGACCAGCTTGACATCGGGCCCAAACCCCAGACAGCAGAGAGTTTTTCTGCCCCTTGGGTGAGAAAAAAAGGGTTGGAAGGAATTTTGTGGATCTCCACTGATTCCGGTACTTTCCCTCACAGAAGTGTGAGTAAAATCTGTGATTTTTGCAAACATTTGACAAACGTTTGGCAGGGTATTCTGAGTAAACAAACATAGTGGAATCATTTCAAGTCGCACCACCCAGGACTCCCCTTTGAATCTAGTTATTTAAAATGTCTAGAATTTGGTAGACTTTGTTGGGTACCAGTCACGCCTGGCCCTAAATACTACTGCTACCCATGTTGCAGTGTCTGGGGTGTGTAGATTTCCCTGGGTGCGGGTCGAGCCTCCTGCCTAAATACCATATTTATCCAAACTGGCATGATGGCTGAATTTAAAAGGAAAACTCTTGATATTTCGTTGCTGCATAGGACTGTCCTATATTTTTGTGAATAGGAAAAAAATCATAAACTTACATAAATGTGTACGTTTACATTAGTGATTCGGGTCCAATCTTTTTCTTACACAGCCCTTAAACAATTTCTAATTCTGGGCTGTTTTCTTAGTTCCCTCCTAGATAATCCACAAATCTAGGATACATTTACAATCCCAACATGTGGGGAGAAAAGGAGACACATTTCATCTGGATAACGTTGGTGGAAAATATACATAAAGACTTAAGCCTGAACTGCCCCAGATATAAAAAAAAGGCATGTCACAGTAATGAAGAATTCCAACAAAGAAGCACATTAACCAAGGGAGTAGTGGTCACCTAAATACACAAACATCCCCTATCATAAGCACTACTAATAAAGTCAAGTGCTTGTGTGTATGAACACAGGTAGACACGCATATGAATATCAATCATCATCAATATTCCGTTACTCGGTTCACACAAAACATATACAAATTATAGTAAAGCAGAAAAGATTTGAGCTTTAAAATCACAAATACAGACTACTCGAGATTCAGTCAACAAATGAAAATAATATTGAATCCTACAGTCTGACAGCAGATTTAAAAAATCAGTCAGCATGTAAAACTGTTCTGCAACATCTGTAAGAACAATAAAGCCAGTTTACACTTTTAAAACCAGCTTTTTTTTAACAAAGGGATAAATAAGTGGACGGCGGGCCCAGAACATGATAAAAATGAATGCCCCCCGCCGGCAATGGGGCACCTGGGGGGCATTAGTTTTTATCAAGTTTTAGGCTCGACGCCCACAGGACAATTAATTTGATGGTTAGAGCGCGCTGCCCAGGAGGTACGCTTTGGGTATTAATTTTTTTAAATTATCAGGGCCCACAACCCACGGGGCACACAGCGGGCACTGGGCAATTTCTTTTTTTGATTAGGGCCCACAGGGCATGCAGCGGGTCCAGGGGCATTCATTTTTTCATGATTAGGATCCTCTGCCCATGGGGCACACAGCGGGCCTTGTGGGTATTTATTTTTTTGTCAAAATAGCACAATAAAGAGCTACAAAAATGCCACAAAATTTGCATATTTGTACCTCAAAATGTGCATATTTGTGCCATAAAATTTGCTAATCACTGCCGTAATATCCTGGGGGGTCTGCTTAGTAGATATGATGCTGTCTTCCTCTAAAGGAACACAGCACAGCAACTGTGGCTGCTGCGCAGCGTTGCATGACATATTAGTAAATCTTTTCAGTTTTCATATTTTGATTTGGGAGTCTGAATGTGCTCCCCTATAGCATGAGCTTCAGGAAAATCTGCTGAGTGTCCTTAGTGGCACATTGTATTGAGTTATGAAGAAAGACATTCTACCTTTACAATGTTTAACTCACAGAAACCTTTTTTCGGGTCACCCGAATGGGATAGCCATCAGGAAAATGTCTGCTAGCTCTCTCCTTCCTTCCTTAGTTACTGTTAACTATGCAGAAGTGTTTACATCTGACAGTAGGAAGAACAAGAGAAAGAATAAACCTGCCTGGACTGATTAGTGTTAGTGTTTAAAAAGGAATTCACAGGTGTGATCTCGGTATTATAAGGTCATCTAGCCATATGAAATAACCTAGCTTTCTGAAATACTAATAATGTGGCACAATTTATATTGTACTGTATAAAATCATTGTACAGCTCACAAACATCTTCTGGCTTCTTGAAAATGAATTAGACCAAAATCATAGGATTTTCATATCACAGGTTTTAGATTTTTCAGAAAATAGTGCAGCAGAGTTCAGCTCAATGTATAAGGGTCTTGCATTCTACCTCGATGGATCTATTATTGGAAAAGGATTTAGAAAAGGGGGTGGTGATGAACAGAGTGTCTGAGTTAAACAGACCACTCTTACCCAGTCCAAAGATCAGGGCTTGATCCATCACCGTTATTTATCTCACTGCCCCATCCCAGCTATATGCAAATCAGTCTGTCCCTGGCCCAGTGCATCATGGGAACAGGGCAGACTAAACTACCAAGCCAATTCTTCACCAGAAAGGAGACAAGCTACCGGGGACCGGTTTCTGGCATTTCAGCCTTCTTCGGCCCGGCTTGCTTGAATCCTGATGGAGCAGTGAGAAAGGGACTCATGTCATGGGACTGGGTGAGAGCTTTCTGCTTAATTCGGAGACTCTGTCCCTCACCAACCCTTGTTGTAAATATTATTGGAAAAGGGCATCACTTCCTGCACTACCATGTATAATGTGGAACATGAAAAGGCAATGTATTGGAGGAGTAAAAAGAGCTTGCAGGAACATATAGTTGAAGTTTGTTGTACAGTGTACATAATACAAACACATTAGAATTGTATGTTGGTTTCTTAATATGGGTGTGTATGGGTGTGCATCTGTGTTGTGAAGGAGTAGCTAGTTTTGAGCATCTGATGGGAAACTGGAAAGTGCAAACATAGTCCCAAGGAAAAGGAGTGAGGTGTTGCTTCACAGGCAACCAATGCATTTCACCCAAAGGAGAAGATATACATCAGAAATGCAGTTCTGTCATACCACTACTGCTGAACTATTATACATATATTAGTTCCTAAAGGCTAAACGTGGCCTGAATATGGAGGTTACTGCTGGAAGTTTAACCACTGAATGTAGACCAAGATTTGCAAAGAGTTGGCACTGGCACTAGCTGACGCAAACTCTTGGAAGAGTATTTACTGAAAGGTGCACTTTGTCAGAGTAAACAGCACTACTTTGCATCAAAGGAACATTACTTGGGAGAGTATGTGAAAAGATAAAGCAAAACCAAAGGGGATGATGAACGAAGTGTTGGACATTGCAAGCGCTCACCCCCAGTCAACTGATTTGGGTTTAATCCATCATCATTCTTTACCTCACTCCGCCACCCCATTTCAGACATGGCCATATGCAAATCAGTCTGACCCTGTGCCTCATGGGAACAGTCCAGCCTGAACTGCCAGGCCATGTCTTCCCTGGACCGGAAGGATGCATCCAGGGACCGGTTTCTGGCTAATCAGCCGTCATCAGCCAGGCTAGCTTGAATCCAGTGGCAAAGTGAGCAAGGGACCCATGTCTGGGTATGTGAAAAGATATGTATGACAAGGAGAGAGGTAGGGAGAGTGCTCTGACACTCTTGTTCCCCGGTCAGTATTCAATAAACAAAGGAAGAGTGTCCATAGAGAAAGGACTATGCCATTCACAGGAGCAAAAGAACAGCCACACTGGGATGTTAAGGAAGGCCCTCACTCACCACCTAGTGATGACATGCTTCATCATCGGGCCCCACCAAAGAGACCGAGTGTCTCTTTGGTGTGCTGCAACGCCAGGATTACTGCGGAGCGGGATGGTGAGTAGAGGGCGTGTTGAGTGCAAATGAAAATTAGTGAGTGATGGAGGTATTAAAAAATGTCAGTAGTGTATCTGAAGTAACAATTTATTAAATGATCACTAAAGACAATAGATCTTAAAATATGTGAGGGACCAGTCCACTTTAATTGAGTGGTGGGTTCCTAAAGAGTAGTCGACATGTTTCTTGCCATCGAAACGGTGTTAATTTACCCAGCAATTCATCAGGACTGGGTGTGATAAACCCCGGCGGTATGGGCACACTAAGGCCCACCCTTACTTAGGGACGTGAGTGTGAAAATAATAAAAAAGGGTGAAAAGTGCAAAAAAATTAGGAATAGTGAACTTATTCCTAATTACTCCTGGTTTAGGAGGCTTCTACTGATCGTTTCTGCACTTTTAGGGTGTTGGGAATAAACACCATGGGTCTCAGGAGGGGGGTGGAAGCGTATTCGGCACACCGCCCTTGACGCTCGGCACCCGTAGTCCACCCGTAGTCCACCTACGTCACCCTCGAACCGGACCCCGTTAATTTAGTTATGACTCTTTGGAGGCCTATCAGTGTTTGACTTAAAACCACAATATCATCAGCATATTGTAAGAACTGGATGGGTTCGTTGGCCAGTTTTGGTGGGTGTCCGATCACATTCCGCAGGTGACTTTCTAAATCTGCGAGGTATACATTGAATAGGCTTGGAGAGAGCACACAGCCCTGTTTTAGGCTATTTCTTGTTTTTATTTCTGTGGATATTCCAAGCTTTACTTTTGCCCACGTTCCGCTGTATAAGGCTATTATGATGTCGATTAATTTCTGAGGGATTTCAAATCAATATAACACGCCAGTAGTCCTGCCAACTTTTTTCCTGCTCCTTCGATTAGCAGCGCCAGTGCTTTCAGCAGAAGCGGCCGCTCCACGCTCCCAGCCTCCTGGATCTGGTATAGTTAACGCTGAGATCGTACCTCTCACTCTGCTTGAGCCTGCACAGTTTAAGAAGCGCCTAGTTTGTGCGTAGCGCTAGACTGCCCCGACCGCCGAGCATTTTTGTTCAAATCCGACGAGGCCATTAACATCTTCAAGCTTCCAAAGTGCGCTTGTGCGACAGCAGTTCCTGCACCGTGCTGCCTGAAATAATATTAGTGCCTGCTATTGCATATTGTATTTGCCCCTCCGCCTTTGACATCGCGCTCGCCTCCATTGTGCCCCAGTGTTGTTTTAAGTTTGCCTGCTTGCTGCTGCCATTTTGTTTGTTGTTGCCCTGCCTCCTTCCCCCGATCTCCACCCCGCCTCCCTGCTGACCCTCCCTCCCACTGATACTGACCTCGCTGCTCCTCCACGATCGCACTGTGACCGTCCTGCTTTCAGCAGAAGCGGCCGCTCCATGCTCCCAGCCTCCTGGATCTGGTATCGCTTACGCTGAGATCGTACCTCTCACTCTGCTTGAGCCTGCACAGTTTAAGAAGCGCCTAGTTTGTACGTAGCCCTAGACTGCCCCGACCGCCGAGCATTTTTGTTGAAATATGCCGAGGCCATTAACATCTTCAAGCTTCCAAAGTGCGCTTGTGCGACAGCAGTTCCTACACCGTGCTGCCTGAAATAATATTAGTGCCTGCTATTGCATATTGTATTTGCGCCTCCGCCTTTGACATCGCGCTCGCCTCCATTGTGCCCCAGTGTTGTTTTAAGTTTGCCTGCTTGCTGCTGCCATTTTGTTTGTTGTTGCCCTGCCTCCTTCCCCCGATCTCCAACCCGCCTCCCTGCTGACCCTCCCTCGCCCCTCCCCCTCCACTATCCATATATGACAGATGCTTTTGCGTGCAGCGTTCACGCGCAGCGGTCGTGCCCCAAGCGCGCCGAAGGTGGGCCAAAGGTAAGCCCGTCTACGCCCGTCCGCTCCTGGACCGCGCCCAGCACCAGACCCCCTGGTCCCCGGTGCACCCAACCCACTAGAGTCACATATGATGCCGCAACTCTCCTCGCCCTCAACCCCGGACGCACACCACAATGCTGCGAAGCCATCCGAGGACGTACCCACGGCCCACTCGCCTGCATCTCCTGCAAGTTCAACTGCTTCAGGACCCTCAGCAAATCCACATCCTCCATACACAGCACCGACTCTAACCGCCTGAAGTGCATCCTGTTGAACACCCGCTCGGTCCACAGACACGCAACTGAACTCTGGGACCTACTCGACACTGTGTCACCGGACATCGCCTTCCTTACAGAAACATGGATGAACACATCATCAGCACCCGACATCGCTATAGCCATACCGGACGCTTACAAGATTATCCGAAAAGACCGCACCAATCAAACAGGAGGAGGCATAGCCATCATCCATAGGAACACCATCAAAATCACGACCAGCTCCGACGATAATCTTGCAACCGCCGAACATCTCCACTTTCAGATCCACACTGACCTTAGGACCACACTTAGAGGCACTCTCATTTACAGGCCTCCAGGTACCCGCACTCAATTCAGCGATGACATCACGGACTTCGTCAGCCCACATGCCCTCGCCTCCGAGAACTACATTCTATTAGGAGACCTCAACTACCACCTTGAAAACAAACACGACAACAACACCTCCACCCTTCTGGACAACCTGGCCAATCTCGGTCTCAAACAACTTGTTGACACCCCCACCCATGTAGCCGGACACACACTCGACCCTATCTTCACCTCCAGCAAGCACATCTCCTTCGACTGCACCACAGCTCTCCACTGGACGGACCACAGCTGTGTTCACTTTAGCTACAAAACCACCCTGACCCACAACCGCCCACAACCTATTCCTCGAAGAAACTGGAACAAAATCACCTCCGACCAACTCCTCACATCACTCAACCAAAACCCTCCCACCCTCTCACTGGACCCAAACCAAGCGGCCACCAATCTCAAGCAATGGATCACCCACAGTGCTGACGAATTAGCACCCGTGAAAAAGCACCAGATCAAATCAGCCAGCAAAAAGGCTCCCTGGTTCAATGATGACCTCAAAAAATCCAAGAAGCTATGCCGCACCCTGGAGAAAACATGGAGAAAAAACCCCAACCACCGACAACATGGCCACCCTTAAGGCAGCCACCCGCAAACACCACCAACTGATTCGATCCGCCAGGAAATCAGCATTCAAGGATCGTCTCGACAACAACACTCACAACAGCAAAGAACTTTTCAACATCGTCAAAGAATTCACCAACCCCACCGCAGCATCTAGCGACATCACTCCTTCCCAAGACCTCTGCGATGCGTTATCCTCCTTCTTCTACAACAAAATTGCCGACATCCACAACAGCTTCGAGAATACTCCCAGCGATCAACCCTCCCCATCCCCCTCAGATCCTACTCCGCCAACTAACAACCTCAGCGCCTGGAACCCAATCACCACCGAAGACACCATCCGCCTAATGAACTCAATCCACTCTGGCTCGCCAACCGACCCCTGCCCCCACCACATCTTCAACAAAGCTGACTCCATCATCGCACCCCATCTCCGTGATGTCATCAACTGCTCGTTCAACTCTGCCACCTTCCCAGAAAGCTGGAAACACGCCGAACTCAGCGCCCTTTTGAAGAAACCCACAGCAGACCCCTCTGAACTTAAAAACTACCGACCCATATCCCTCCTCCCATTCCCGGCCAAAGTCATTGAGAAAGCCGTCAACAGCCAGCTCGCCGCCTTCCTTGAATCCAACAACTCCCTCGATCCCTCTCAGTCCGGATTTCGAGCCAAACACAGCACCAAAACCGCCCTCATTGCAGCAACAGACGACATCCGAACACTACTGGATAACAGAGAAACAGCGGCCCTCATTCTACTCGACCTCTCCGCCGCTTTTGACACAGTCTGCCACAGCACCCTCATACAACGCCTCAGCAACATCGGCATACAAGGAAAAGCCTTGGACTGGATCACCTCGTTCCTAGCTGGGAGAACTCAGAGAGTCCGACTTCCCCCATTCAACTCAGAGGCCACTGAAGTCATCTGTGGAGTACCACAAGGATCATCACTCAGTCCCACCCTCTTCAACGTTTACATGAGCCCACTCGCATCCATCGCGCGCCAACACAACCTCAACATCATCTCTTACGCCGACGACACCCAATTAATCCTTTCCCTCACCAAAGACCCCAACACCGCCAAAACCAATCTTCACGAAGGCATGAAAGAAGTAGCTGAATGGATGAAACATAGCCGCCTAAAACTCAACTCAGACAAAACGGAGGTGCCCATCCTAGGATCCTCCCCCTCTGCCTGGGACGACTCTTGGTGGCCTCCCGCTCTGGGCACAGCACCCACACCCACAGACCATGCACGTAACCTTGGCTTCATCCTAGACTCCTCTCTCTCGATGTCCAGACAAGTCAACGCAGTCTCATCCTCCTGCTTCAACGTTCTTCGCATTCTCAAAAAGATCTTCCGCTGGATCCCCCTCGAGACAAGAAAGTCTGTCACCCACGCACTGGTCACGAGTCGACTGGATTATGGTAACACACTATACGCCGGAATCACAGCAAAATTACAGAAAAAACTCCAACGCATTCAAAACGCATCAGCGAGACTCATATTGGACATCCCTCGCCAAGATCACATCACCGGACACCTAAAAGACCTCCATTGGCTACCCATCAACAAAAGAATTACTTTCTGTCTTCTCACCCACGCACACAAGGCCCTCTACAATCTAGGACGCGAATGCCTCAACACTCGACTGTCCTTCTACAAACCCACCCGCCAACTAAGATCGTCCGATCAAGCCCTCGCCGCAGTCCTGCGCATCCGAAAATCCACCATGGGAGGAAGATCCTTCTCCTTCCTGGCAGCCAAGACCTGGAACTCACTCCCCACTCGCCTCCGCCTTACTCAAAACCACATCTCCTTCAGAAAAGAACTTAAAACCTGGCTATTCGACAAATAATGAACCCCTTCCCAAGCGCCTTGAGACCCTCTGGGTGAGTAGTGCGCTATATAAATGCCCGAACTTGAACTTGAGAGATTTGTAGTGCAACTCGTGCCTTCCCTGAAACCCGTTTGGAATTTCGGTACTATTTTATTTTTATTTCCATTCCCGAAGATGAATCAGTATGCAAGATGCGAAAAGCTTTGCCTCAACATCAATAAGGGCTATCAACCTATAATTCCCAGGTTCCATACTGCACCCGTTTTTGTATATTGGGTGGAAGATATTGCCCTGCCAGGACCGGGGTATCTTATTTTCCGTGAACAGTTGATTAAATAATGGTGTGAGGTACTTTGTCCAGAAGTCGGAGTCGTATTTGAATAATGCATTTGGAAGCGCAGTCTTTTTATCATGGTGGTTGTTTGTTGTACGGTTGTCAGCAAGGTTAGGTCTTCTAATTCACCACTGTAGGAATCTTCGTACTGATCGTCATTTCCATGTCCGGTTACTGCGCATCCCTGATCTATTCCTTTTATTATGTCTTTATTTATTTCTTTGGGGGGTTGGTGCCTCTGTGTGTTATACAGGCTTTCAATATAATGTATCTATGTGGTTGTGTTATACAGGCTTTCAATAAAATGTAGCCATGTGGTTTCACTAATTCCGATGTTTTGCTGTCCGCCCGTTCCTTTTGATAATTTATTATGCTCCAGAATTCACTACTACTAGGTAGTTTGCTCGTCCGTAGCAGATCTTCCCAAATTTTCTCCGTGAGATACAGTAATGAGAGCACTGGGTTCTAAAGTTTGTTATTCCCTTTTACTATGTCACTGCAGTTCCACTGTGATGTCACAAGGGATAGTGATCACTTCTCCTGTCATAACTGCCACAGTCCCTTGTCAGTACATATCCCTGCAGACCCATGCTGGAAAAGGAACTTCAAAGCTGTGCTGCCACAGCTCTCATTGAATCTGTCAGTGCGGCCTCTCTGATTATTTTATAAAACCAGAAATTAGATTTTTTTAAACTAAATAAGAACATATACTTTTGAGATACATTGTGTGAATATCAACTCAATGTCTACCCTCACCAAGAACTATTTTTGCATGTTTCAAAGTTTGGATCAGAGGACACCGTTTTATTTGAATCAGTAGACTGAGCTCCCTTTGTTTTTTTCTACCTAATTTCAATGTAAGTGAATATAAGTAAATGTCCAATCTCAATTTCCAGTTACTGTATTTGCATAGTGTTTGTTGTATAAAAACTATGGTTGTGCACATCTTGTGGACACAAAATAATAAAAAACTTTGTAATATCTTGCTTCAATTCTTTTACCAGCCTTGATACTAGTGTTTTATTGAGTACATTTCATCTCTATCTAAGAATAATATAGCAAAGTGAGCCTGAAAAAGTTTGCAAAAGAAGTCTGAGCAATGCCTGCCTTGGGGTCTGTTGCAAGTGATATACCAGACTTGAGGGTCTTCCTCTAGAAATAGTACTTGCATGACATGCGATGCCTGTAGAGCAAACTGTTTTGTATTAAATGTGCCAATCATATAGCACACTTTATTGGAGCGTGTGATTATTTGAATAATGTATGCATTGCATAAAAGATCCATTTGATGCAAGCAGCTTAGGCACTTGTGTGTTCAGTTCGATTACTTGTGTGTCTAATTGCTTTTTAAGACTGTAGGCTACAATTTTAATCTGTTTTACTGCAGTCAAATAGGCAGTGTCAGCTGAACATTCAGTTAAACCCAGAGGTCTCGAATAAAGTAAAGGTTCTGTGCATTTCCAGGCAGGGCAGAGTGATACACTGCCCTCATATTGCCACCTTCTGTGTCACAACGAATGACACTGTTAAAAAGGAACATCAGAGTTATGAGCATCATAGTAAATATTAATGGCTATATTAAGATTGGCACAATTCGTCCACTTATCTCTTGATTTCATGCTTAAAATAAGGTTTTACGTGAAATACAATACATTGTATCATTTCTCTTGCAAATGATCATCCTACCCCTGATATTCCCACCTCTTTAATTGTTTATACTGCTATTATAGAACAGTATGCTTCTCCCATGCAAATTTCTTCACATAGACTATTCTGATGCAGTAAGAGGAAATATATACATTAACTTAATTCTTCAATGGATTATTGGATTTCATTTTCAGTCCTCCTTTCTCAGATTGCTCCTTTATTATCCTCTTTTTTTTATCAGTTTATGCTTTCTCAGTTACATAACAGATTATTGCAGTTTATGAATAAACATCTGTGGCCTAATTCCTTAAAGAAGTAGGGCCTGATTTAGTGTTTGGCAAGTAATGTACAGTCCATCAGGTTGGCAGAGAGCATTACGTTCACCTCTATGATGGACTACCGTCCACCAAAGTTAGTCCCCGTACCTTGACAGGAACTGCTGTCATGGCGGTTCCTGTCAAGGTGCAAAACATTTGGCAAATGGCCACTGTCGGACCATCGACCAAACTTTATTAAAATATTATTTTTTCAAACACAAACTTGTAGGGTGGGGTTTTGCAATTGAAAAACAAAAAAACTAATGAACACTCACCCACAAGAAGTTTATTTATTGTTTTTTTTTGGTCGATCACCAGCAAGTTTTATCGAAATAGGGTGGCAGTGCAATGCCCTTCCTTCAATGGCCCCCAGACTGTCCGAGGAAACGGCCCACCAACGGGGCCAATGAGGTAGGGTGACCAGAATTTTTAAGCCAAAAACCGGGACATTCCACTAAAATAGAAGAAGGACTACAGTTTTACTTCAAACCAGCGCATATAATGACAGCGTTCCTCAGCAGCGAATTATAGAACAGGCAGTTAGAACATACATAAAATACCATTTTTAAACCCAGAAGCTTGCTTGGTAATTAAATTACTTTCTTGAAACAACTGCTAACAATTCCTGCTTTGTAAAACCTAATAATGCACCTATGCCGTTATCAGCCAACCCTCTCTAAAAACCGGGACATGAGCTAAATTTCTTGAAATCTCCTGGGACAGCTGGTGAAAAACGGGGACCATCCGGGCAAATCCGGGACGCCTATTCACCCTACAATGAGGGCTCTGTCGATGGAAAGCTGGTGTTTCTCCTGACAATTAATAGGGTGGTGGACCATCATTTTGGCTGAAAGTGTACCACATCATGTTAGTACCGGAATACCCTGTCCACCAAATCCTGAATCATGGTATCTGCATACTCAAGTGAGTTCAAGGGACTTTGAAAATGCAAAGTCAGATATCGCAACACAGAAAAGTGCTTAACTACTCATGTTCAGAATTTTCGAATCACAAAGCACGCACTAATACATCTTGCACAATTCAAGTGCAAAGAGGAGGTAAAGAACATATATTTTATCTTGCAATTCTCAAAAGTGTGAAAAATGCATTGTGACCTTTATTTGTGCTTTCAAAGCATGGAATGCTTAGTGCTTTCAGTGGCAGATGTGAAGCATCTGCAGAGTGTAAGCAGTCCAAGTTTGAACATTTTACTCACTTCTTATGCTAGTAGGGAGTGAACATTGCAGGTATTGGCCATAAACTATTGTCTCCGGATTGGTGTAGTTTCATTGATCAGTATGAGATATGCCTTTTCCAGGAGTCATGGCCAGTGGTCCCTGTTTTTCGTGTGGGATTTCTTAATTTTTATACCCCTGCAATAAAAAAGCCCAAAGGCAACCGCCGGGTAGTCGGGTGGTATGGGTTCGCCAGAGCCTGCGTTGCAAAGTTCAGCGTAATTGGTCCCCAGATAACCATATTTTGGTGGGTAAGCTTGGATGGAGCCATGATTGATCTGTGGCCATTTTTAAAGTTTATGCTAGGGGGCTAATTGGGGGGCATAGTTCAGAGATAGTATCTTCTCTTGACTCACAGTTAGATGCTTTACCTGACCAAATTGTTCTGTTTGTGGCTGGGGATTTTAACACCACTTTTGAACCACTCGGCCAAGAAGATCAGGAGCTATATGCTGAACAGGATTTCAGATGGGGTATTTCTAAACTTGAGGTACCAGATGTAAAAAGACGGTCAGCAGCTGCAATTCAATTAAAAGCTATGTGCCTGGAAAGAGGACTTGAGCTGCAAATGGGCGAACCTTTTCTGACCAGCTGGGAGCTAATACTTTTGATAATGGGCCTAATAGTAGCCGTATAGACTACTTGTTGGTTGATATAAGACTTTGGTATAGTCTTGTGGATATGATCGTAATACAACGACTCGAAAGACCATAACTCTCTTTGTTCCACATTTCCAATCCAAAAGGGGGATTGAAGTGAGCCACCTAGGGGAGGTGTATCAACACTTGACATTGTGGCTTCCAACGATATGCGCCATGTCAAATGGAACAAATTTATCGAAAATTCAGTTAAACTGGCTGCTCTTAAAGAAGAGGTTGTGAGTCAACTGGCCTATCTAAACACTCAAATCAATGGTTCGGATTTTCCTCAAATCATGATAGAGGTCCACACCCGACTCTTTTCTAGTTTAAAAACCTACTTTTTAAAAGAGTTAAAAGCGGGTAAACAGGGTGTAATAACCAATGTGGCTAGGTGGTACAACGAGGCCTGTAGAATAGCCCGCCAGAAATTATGTGTAGAACTAAGATCTAAGGACCATGTTAGAGTAAGAGAGGCAAGGTACTCCTATAGGCTTACTCAGAGGGCGGCAAAAAGGGAATGGGATCAAGATAGGTGGCGGGATTTGAAATGTGCCTCTGAAGCTATAGATTCCAAACAATTTTGGAATATCTTTAAATGGGATCGGGGAGGGCGTCCAGAGCCTCCTCAAAATAGTGTTGCTCAGACTCATTGGCTAGAATCTTTTAAGCCCCAGTACGCCTGCAGCCCAACTGAGGAACTCTCTACCTCCCTATATCTTTTATCAAGGCCAGGTGTTTTCCATTGAAGATGTTAGCTTAGCACTAGATTGTGTGACAGGTGGTAGAGCCCCAGGTATGGATGGTATCCCTGCAGATGTTTTTTAAGCGATAGATCAACATGGTGCCAGTACTTCGTATTATTGGCTAATTCAGTGGAAAGGGAGCACCCATTCCTCCCTCATGGAAATGAGCAGAAATAATCCCTGTTTTTAAAAAGGGCGATAAATCCCTCCCCAGCAGCTATCGGCCCATCAGCCTAATAGATTCAGCACAAAAGGTAATGGGCCGATTAGTACAGAATAAAGTCCAGTTGTGGGTAGAGGAATTTAACATATTATCTCCATTTCAAGCTGGCTTTCGCCCTTGCACCAGCTCTATTGATCAAATTTTTCACCTCACTACAATTTATTGGAGGAATGTGGTTTTGAGTAAAGGGACACTTTATGCTGTATTTGTCGACCTCAAATCAGCCTTCGATAAGGTCCCTCGCTGTAAACTCTGGAGAGTCCTCGGGGAATTGGGGATGGCATCTGAGTTATTGACGCTTCTCGTCCGCCTACATGAGAACAACTTTGCAAGGATTAGATGGGGAGCACAGGGTGAGGTTACCGACTCATTTCCAGTCGAACGTGGTGTTCGACAGGGTTGTGTATTGGCACCCATACTGTTTTCATTATTCATCAACGGGATAGTGGATCACTTCCAGATCCCCCACTGACTCCCCCGTGTTGGCAGGGGTTCGTGTACCTGTCCTCATGTTTGCGGACGATACCTTGATCGTCTCCACGACCCCGAGTGGTCTACAGAAGGATGTTAACGCATTTGGGGAATTTTGTCTTTCTCGGGGGCTTAAGGTCAACACAGCAAAAACAAAGTTAATGTCATTCAACCAGCATAAACCTTTTAAAGCAGTATCTACTTAAACAATATCCCCCTAGAGCGGGTGGATGCTTTTACTTATTTAGGCATCATCACTTTCACAAAATACATTGGCTAAACGAACTAAGGTCTCTTCTGGTAAAGCTGGATTTAAAATCGTTGTGGGACGAATCAGGTACTGCAGTTTTTCCTACAAAAAAACAAATGAAACAAAAATATTGGGAAGTGGTCCTGAAGTCATCCTACTTGTCCGGTATGACTACTAACCTGACAGGCCGATTTTTGGATCATAAATCCTGGTCGTCTTGTGAAGCATACTGGGATATAATTGAGAGGCCTTTTGATCAAAAATTGTATTTTAAATTTAGGATATGAACCCTACCAATCAAAGCTTTTACTTATAAATGGGCTCCTTTTTCAGATGAAAAATGTCATGTTTGTACGGCCATGGCAGAGACCACATCTCATCTATTTTTTGTATGTCCTTTATATGCAGCCCCATGTCGTAAATGGTTGAGACCTATCTGCACCTCCCTGGGCACTCAGAGGTGTACTGATGCTTTAAAGGTATTAGGATCTGATTGTTCACCCCATATAGCTATTGCATTGGACACATTTTTAAGCTGGGCTTGGATTATATGCACCCACACTGTATTGCCAATTGTTGCCAGCTAGCTATAAGGTCTTATTTGTATACAAGAATTGTTTTTACCCATGAATCAATTTTAATATATTACAAATTAATGTTATCAAAGTTCTTCTTATTCGACAGTAACTAAATGGAATTTAATACTTTTTTAATTATGTGTAGCGTATATGTATTATTTATCTTGTATTGTGATAGCTGTTAGTATTGAGTGTGCTTTTATGACTTACTGTCGAATAAAGCTTTCTGAATTGCGAATTGCATTACAGCAGAAGTCTGAGTCACAACGTGCTCTTAGCTGTGCCATTGTGAACCATTCCCACTACGGTGCAGGGGTCAAGTTGAAAGAAGATATGCCGTCCATTGTGGGTCTCTATCCCATCATTCACAACTTTTCACTGGGATTCACAACACAATACAATTTGCACCTAATTAATTTTTGGGATAGGGGAGGTTTGTGACTCTTTGCGATAAATCATTTTGCAATGTAAGCCCTTTGTTAATCCCTCACACCAAAAAGGAAAGGCGGGCTGCCGCACTGTGCCACAATTGCTTTACGACAAACCTTTGTGAAACAGGCCCATTATAAGTCAATTATTTTTTCGGTTTGAGCATCCATTATGATAGGACTACTTTATGCATTCACTGTTTTTGCTTTACCAATCCCATTTACAGAATGCTGTAGGATGTGTAATTTTTGCCTCTGGCATAGCTTTATGGATTGTAGCTTCCAATCACATATTTGCCAGAGACAAGATACACAAGCCTGGCTGGTTTTTGCTAAGTTTATAAAAAGCATTAATAAAGAGAAGATTTTTTACGGACTTTGAAATGTTGTGGATATACTTTTAACATATACAAACATTACACATGTGGTGCACCTCTGGTCTTTATGTTTACCGGGTTTCTCTATATTAGGGTGGCACTTTGTGGGCAGAGGGTGTCTGCAGGAATTGCACACAGTAAGATACACAGGTCCTCAAGGAATTTGTCTAATAACGGTGTGGGTGTGACAGTTTTCTGTGCTCTACTGTCTTTTGCTTTTTCATATTACACATCAAAAGAAGTTTTCTTCTAGCCCAGGAACCAAGTTATTGATATGCTTTCTTTATTTCTAATGTCAAAGAGCAGTATTTTATAGAGAATATTTAATAATGCCTAAACATTCTGGATTATTTATTATCATTGTACTTTTAAAGCAATGTTTGCACTATTGGTGTTCAGTCATAATATCAGCTTATACTTTTGTTACAATAAAGTGGTCAAAGGACTTCTCTAATGCATATTAACTGTGCGCCTGATTACTTGCTATTTATCACATTATCCCTCTATAAATAAACCTACTTACCACAAACCGGAACTGCAGAACCTTATGTTATTGTAGAATTCACACCTGAAATAGCCATATACATTTACCTCAATATTGAACTATATTATTTCAACCTCTTTAGTGCTGAGAATCTCCTTGAGCTATGACAGTGCAACTCACTCTTGACCTAGTGCATCTTCTTTTACAAGAATGATGCCCAAATACTCCCACTAAACCACTTCAATCTTCAGGCTAGAATGCACAGGGATTTCAATACACATCTCTGTCAGTGCTGCCTACTCCTCAGAACTTAGACTCACGAGTATTTACCTCAGTCACAGCTTTCCCATCCTCATCTCTAGCCGGGTTAAGTCCTTCCAGATGCCTCTGACTAAATTCAGAAGCAGGTGGCGTGACTGGCAGAAGTCCAGAGGCACAACATTTACCTGAGGGAAAAAAAGCATCTTTTAATCAAGCAAACTGAATAATTTATTTTTCTGTTGTGTGCATTGCGATTGATCAATATAACAGCATCCTTATCTAAAACATATGTGGATGCAATATTTACCTTTCCTTAACACAACTTCCCTTTCACACAATATTTCTAAATCTGAGGTAAATCCTCTATCTGGCTTGCAGAGTGTATTAACTGAAGCCTGGGCTGAAGCTCCAACTCACACATCAGCCCAAACTGTGCGAGCATGGGAAATAACTTTGGGCCCGATTCACAGAACTAACTTAAGACAAAATCCTAAACTTACTACTTTTGGTATTCACAGAAGTTAGGATTTTGTCTTAAGTTTGTCTTAAAACAGACTTAAGACAGACTTAAATTAGGATTTTGTCTTAAGTCTGTCTTAAGTCTGTCTTAAGTCTGTTTTAAGACAAACTTAAGACAAAATCCTAACTTCTGTGAATACCAAAAGTAGTACGTTTCGGATGTTGTCTTAAATTAGTTCTGTGAATCGGGCCCTTTATATCTTTGTACCTCAATGCCCATAATACCAACATTTAAGAGAACGTACAAGTAAATCTGAGCAAGCCAACACATAAAAACCCTAATTCACGAATAGCTTGATACAGTGTAATGCAGATTATACAAGAATCAGTGCAGCAAGCATATTAACTCATTGAGATGTCTTACTATAACACATACCTGTTGCCTGCAGGCTTTATGAAATGTTTTGCAGTAGGAACTGTTTGCGTTATTTTATGCGATATAAAACCGTGATCATAGATTGTGCACAGGCCACTGCAGCAAGTACATTAATCATTTGAACTACCTTATCTATATTATGCTTGGGGGACATGCTGGGAACACAGAGATGTCCAGAGCAGGCTACCATAAAACGCTTCCCATTTGTAACCAATAAAGTAAGCCAGAGCAGGTTTACTATTACAAATTTTTTGGGCAGAAACTTTGTTAAAAATAATGCTAAGTGAGGGCAAACCATTACCTGTGTACCTCTCGAGAAATGCTGAGAAAACGTAGCTTTATGGATTTATTATTTGTTGGAAATATTGCAAATCAAAGCACCATTTTGCCCATGTAAAAAAAAACCATCGCCGGCACCTCCCTCCCTTCCAGAAAGGTACAGTCCTGCTTCCTCCCAACCATTCAGCATGTGGTTCAAAATAGTACAGTATGGATTCTTTTTTCTGGCTACCCCCCTGAAAAATATGCGCATACACGTATTAATAATTATGTACGGCCATTAGTACTCTCTGCAAATAAAGTTGGACTAAATTGAGTACTGTTATTAGAAAGTGACAGCCATCTTTGTATTGCACTCAGTAGGATATCATAAAAAATGACAATTGCAAACAAAATTACACATTCCTGAAGGTGCCAGGAGAAGTGGAAAAAAAGCAATATTGTTCAATAATGGTCACCACACCATGAATGAGTTTGTAATAGTTTTGTACTGTTCCAATATTCATGCAAATACATTGAAGCACTGATAAAGGTGTAAATTAAGGTGTGCTGAAGGTGTCTTGTTTAGTTTGTATAATCAAGGGATTGTGTGATGTCACATGCAAGTGCATGGGCTTCAAAATCTATTTCAAACGATGTCCCTCCCCTAAGAAACATTGAAAAGAATTCTGATAAAGGCTAAAATTATTTGAAGTAAAAAACAACCACCGCATATGGTCAAAGTATATAGGCCCCAAAGGTAATTATAAAAATAGTACTTGAAATCACATGCTGCATTAGACCAAAGTACTCTGAACCCCTGCTGCCCTAGCATACATCACTGATGACCAAGTAAGGCACCACAAATTTACACTGATAGCACCACAGTCCCTAGTCTCACCAGGCAAATGTGTCACCACAAGACCCTGTGCATCAGCACCCTGGACCTACCTCGCACGATTAGTGCCTATGATTACTTAGTCCAATTCCAACCACTCAAGGCTGCAGTCTTCCTGCTTCAGGATTTTCTATTTAACTGCACTGCATATCAGTCAGCACCAAAGTCACTGCTGCCCATTGCGCCAATTGCCAAACAACACACAAGCGTTCAGGGATTCTGATGTCCCATGACTCCCTCGAGATTCTCAAAACCACATAAGAGAAAAGGGCACAGACACTTCCAGTGTTCATTAACAAAGAATACACAGAACGACAAAAATAACACAAAGGCAGTTTCTGACACGTCTCAGTAAGATTGTTTGAAAATAGAGTTCCATAGTTACACAGCACTGCTAAATGTTTGAATCAAGTTCACCAGCACTCCACGCAAGACCTGTTGGGTTGTATGTCTCCACAACCCATGCCATTTCATGGCATGCCTTTAAGATGCGGTTGTAACAACTCAAGTGTTGTTACAACGCGTTACTATTACAACGCATACTTTAACCACGCACATACCTTTACAACGCATGCCTTTAAAGCGATTTTTGTTTGAAAAGCATGTTTTGTAAAAGCATATGTGTGGTTAAAGTTGTGAATGAAAATAAAAGTATTTTACAGGTAAATGTAAACGCTATTCATGTGTACATTATAGCTTTATGTTTTCCTGTAAAATACTTATAATTTCTTAGAAATGGCATGCATGGTAATACTTTTATATATGTTTTTATATATTCCACACACAATGATGCATGTTGTATGTTTAAAACTATATATATAAATCCAACAACCCCTCAACCCCTACCCACCTTAACATTATCCATGCCACCCCAAAACCCCTACACACCCTAAACCTTAAAACTACCCTTGCCACCTCAACATTCCTACCCACCCAAAACCCTAAAACTACTCTTGACACCCCAAAACCCCTACCCACCCTAAACCCTAAAACTACCCTTTCCACCCCAAAACGTATACCCACCATAAACTCTAAAATCTCCCCTGCACTGCAAAATCCATACCCACCCTACGCCCTGAAATTACCCTTGCCACTCAAAACCCATACCCACCCTAAACCCTAAAATTAACCATGCCACCCCAAAACCCATATTTATTTATTTATTTATAAAGTGCGACATTCATCCTGTGGGGATATCACGGCGCTAGGAGTGGCAGGGAAATAGTGGAACATGTTATGCTTGATGGGGCCACCCAAAACCCATACCCACCCTAAGCCCTAAAATTACCCTTGCCACCCCAAAACCCCTTATGCACCCTAAACTCTAAAATTACCCTTGCCACCCAAAACCACCCAAAACCCCTACCCACCATCAACCCTAAAATTGCCCATGCCACCCCAAAGCCCCTACCCACATAAACCCTAAAACTACCCATGCCACCCCAAAACGCCTACCCACCCTAAACACTAAAATTACACTTGCCACCCCAAAACCCATATCGACCATAAACTCTAAAATTACCCTTGCCACCCCTACCCACCCTAAACCCTAAATTGACCCTTGCCACTCCAAAACCCATACCCACCCTAAACACTAAAATTACCTTTGCCACTCCAAAACCATTATCGACCATAAACCCTAAAACTACCCTTGCCAGCCCAAAACCCATACCCACCCTAAACCCTGATATGACCCATAACACCCAAAAACCCATACTCCCCCTAAACTCTAAAATTACCCATTGTTACCTAATACTTACATTTGAAATGTATATCTCTTTACCATTCATGCCTTTCGTTGTAAAGACATGCGTTGTATAGACCTATGCATTGTAAAAAATTATGTTCTGATGGTCATGCGATGTTACAACGCATGCGTTGTTAATGACATGTGGGGTTACATCCACAATGTAATGGCTGTTCCCCGACCTGTTGTAATTAAAATGGGGCTGTTCTGACGCATTGTGCTTCTCTTACTATGTACAAGAACTTCTCACCATGGTTGCTGCACCTTACCCGCATGTAATATGATCTGTCTCCCTTTTCTCTCGCGCCAGGATACTATACTTTTTAGTAACAGAGCGCGCTACAAAAGCCTCTATAATAATAATAATAATAATAATAATAATAATAATAATAATAATAATAAAACTGACTGTGCCAACACCTTTCGGAATGGGTGGTTTAACGAATCTAGGGCCTCATTAGGATGGCGGACAGACCTTCGTCCATCCGCCACCCCAGAGTAGGAGGGACCGTCCGCAGGGGCAGCAGCGGTCCCTCCATGCAGATTAGGATGTGACCCCCACCCTGGCGGTCACATCCTGTATGTTTAACATTACTGCTTCAAGCAGCACCCGCCGCAATTTAAAAATGCATGCTTCGTATTTGCATGCACAAAGCGGCAGGCACCGCGCGGTGCCTGCCGCTTTTGTGCATGCAAATGCAGGGGGGTACCATAGGTACCCCCATGTGCACCCCCCGCCCCGTCACCCTGGGGGCCCGCAACGGGCCCCCAAAGAAATCTCTGTATGCCTTTCCACGGTGGAGAAGCCGCCGCAGAAAGGCATCTGGTTACCCCCATCCTAATATGGCTGGCGGTGTCTGTTAGACACCGCCTCCATATTAGAGCTTTTTCGCCGCCATTGTACGGCGACCGCGGCGGAAAAGCAGAGGACGGTCTTCCTGACCCCCAGCCATCCTAATCTGGCTGGGGGTCTTTGAAGGCTCCGCAGTGGTTTTTCCGCATCCTCCGGGCCTGCGGACACTTCCGCCGGCCCGGAGGATGCGGAAAAACCGCAATCCTAATGAGGGCCCTAGTTGGGGGCTCTCAGGGTAAAAACATGTTAATGGGACTAAATTGTATCATTGAGGACTTTTTACTTCTGGTTTCTTGGGTCCTTCATACTACATCTCAAACTGGAGAACAAGTACACCCTCTAGCTCTTAGGACACTGAAGAACATCAGTCTGATGCTGACTGAGAAGGGTGCATTGAACTAGAACATTAGATCTCGGCAACACATAACAATATCACCCAATAAATCAATGTCCAACCAGTTCTTTTACATTAAAAAGGAAAAGTATCTTAATACACAATTACTAAATACTGCACACAAAATCACAAACATACAAAAAATTACAGCAGGGACAAGAGTCGGTAATCTTTCCTTAGGGGATTCTCAAACATATCCAGGAGGCACCACAATTATAATAGAAATTAATCAGAGGCTGCAATTAACCACAGAAACCTTGTTCCATTACCTGCAAGATTACATATGTGCTTGAAGGTCTCAAAATGGAACAATGTTCAAAATACTTTAAAAGGATGCAAACCATGCCACACAGGTTTTCAATTGTTATTAAGATATTCAGAGTTTAATGCTTGCTGTTGGTGGCTATAACTCAATTCGTACTTCTCATTAGCCTTCAGACCTATCCACAGAGCTACACTGAGTTGTGCCACTAAAGAGACTAATTAAACAGCAACCAGCTTCTTTATTCTTCATCCAAGTATCAGCAGTTCCAAAATCCACAGACCATTCGCTTGAAGGCAATGGCTTTTAAAAATCGTGCTTCTACGTGGAATTGATTTCCATAGGAACACAGGTCTGGAAGCAGATGGTTTGAATTGAGAAGCATTGTCAAGACGTTAAAAAATGTACGAACCCCAGAGCAATGCAACCCACATGCAGATGTATCGTTCCCCATAAATGAGGAAACTCAATTTATCCACATCTGGATTTTTGCAATTATAAACATACAGAAATTAAAAAAAGATAACTTTCTCATTGTCCTTAAATGCTTTTTCTACATCGTATTGTGTTCTCAACCTTTGACAGAAAGCTATTTAACTAAATTAAGTCTGAGATTTAGGGTTGGAGTACTTTTGTTGAAGCCATTTAAATAAATTGGGCCTGAGAATTCGAGTTGTAGCACTTTTTAGGTGTGGCCTAAGGAGGCCTAGAGAGAGAGAGCTTTTGCTTTTTACCCCAGCCTCATGTAATAAAAAATCATGAATACAAATTCATATCTAAACATATACGTAGAGGGGCTGTGAGTCCGCACTCTTTATCCAATGGTCATTCACATTTTGCTTCCACCCACCTCTGCGACAGAATTTTGCAAGATCACTAGTGTACATTGGCTTAAAATGTAGTGCATTTTAGTGGCAGGACTTTTGGACCAACCTCTATTGTAAGTTTTGTTTACATTTTTTATTTTGACTTCTGTTGTATATGCTTGCAAAAAATAATAAAAAACAAAAAAACATGCTTGCCAGTGTCATTCCTAATGGCTTTGTCAATGCTTGTCAGGTTAGTTAAACAACCTTCCTGTTTATTTCGGATTATTCCATCCATTAAGAGGGCACAACTATATAAAGACTTGACGGGAGAAGAAATATACATACTTATGCTTATTTTTTCCACAGTAAAAGACCAAAGATGGAAATGCAAACAAGTGAGAACATTTACAAAAATGATCTCAACTAAAATCTCAAAATACATATCAAACTTGAGTTCATTTAGAGTTTAATTTAATTTGGGTGCCATAATTTCCAGACATAATGAAGTTATTCTTAACAGTCCTTCGTAATTTGGAGCGCACAAACACTGGACATAGAAGTGCGCTACATAAACAAACAAAAAAAAGCGTTGCCACTTGAAAATTAATTGCAGATAAAATAATTTACAAAAGATCATTGTAGCCTTTACTGAAATGCATAACGCAGTTTCGGTTAATTGTGAGAAATTAGAAATAAAGCTATAAAAAAAATGTGTGCAGTGGGAAATTCAAATTCTCAACTTTCATATGAATATTTTAGGGCCAGATAAAATACAACTCTACCAGAGATGCTTTCATTCATTTTTTGATACTTAGCTTTTTCTTTACAAGTGTGTATGCAATTTAATTGGGGTGGACCAGCCAATATTCCTGGCACAAAGATCCCGGGGCAGCAGAGAAGGAAGAGGGTTGGGAAGCTATGTATGATTGGTATAAACACATGGCACCATCTAGGGAGAGGCTGATGAAAAATAATATAAGTATGATATGGTAAACATGAGAAAGCATAACATTATCCTGGGGAAACTTCAGGATGCTTTAGTAAAACCCAAAAAGAATCAAACAAGGCGGTCGAGCATGGAAAGTTTAATAGAGGCTAACCTCACTCTAGGAAAGGAACTGCATTATGTTAAAGCAACTGCCTTTGATAATTTTTTGGTAAAGCATTACCAAAATACATTTAAAGATTGGCCAATATGCATGTGTGCATATTTATGGGACTGTCTTAAACTTACTGATGACGACCCAATAATTTTGACCCTAGTAATAAACAATGAATGGCAAATTCAGTAGGATAAATGGCTGATATGCTTACCTCAAATACAGAAATGACTTGGAATCTTGATAAATGTGGGCTGTGATTGCATACATGCATGTACGATGCATAATATGTGAGAAGTGTGGCTCAATGGTTAGAGCGGCAGACCCTGATGCAGAGGTCTAGCCCGGGACCAGGGTTCAATTCCCTGCCTCGGTGGGTCTTGGGCTCAAAATTCCACGGACCTGATAATTCTCGCCTCGGTGCCTATTCTAATCATGGAGTCCCACTCTGCAACTCTGGGCAATAGCTTGCTTAATCTCCACAACGGCCCCCACAACGCTAAGGATGCCTGGCCGCCACCTTGGGGGTGCCCAGGAGTGGACGCCTCACAGGAAAAGCCAGGATGGGTTCCACAGCGGTATTCGTACAAGCGCCTTGAGACCCTTGCGGGTGAGTAGTGCGCTATACAAGTATCAATTTACATTACATTTACAATTTACATAATATCACACTCAGTTAAAGAAATTACTCCAAGATAAACGTAAATGCAAGTAGTGTAATTCACAATGGATTATATAGTGTGTTACTATTTATTTATTTATTTAATTTATTTATCAAGTTTTCTATAGCTCAAACTTGACCTGTAGGCATCAGTGTGCTTCACAGATTTGGCACAATAGAGGTTACATAAGTTGCAAACATATTAGATACAATTACATGAAATAAATACAAATATATGGTCACGGGGAACACACATAGTATTGCACAAACATGACCCATAGGCAGCGGAGAGATCCACAGAGTTGTAAAAGTAGAGGTTACATGAGTTACATATGGAATAAAGACTCTACATAATATAGATACAGGTTACATATAGAAAATATGCAATTTCATGGAAATGGATACGAATACATGATTACAGTGTTAAACAAAAGTATGGGCTGAACAGTGGGCAATGCAGATAATACTGTTCTGAGGTAGTTATGGTTGAGCGCAGAGAGTGAAGTTCAGATTCATTTAGATAGTGGGGATAGGAGCAGAAGGCCAGTCCGATGGGTCAGGCGGGTGGGGGGTGGTGGAGATTAGGTACTTGTTGAGAAGTAAGAGTTTGATTCTTCTTGAAATGATGGAATGATTGATGTCAAATAGATCCTGAGGCAGCGAGTTCCAGATTCTAGGAGCGTTCCATGAGAAGGAGTAGGTGTGAGATTTTTCCTTTTTCAGTTTAGGTGGGATCAAGAGTAAACTGCCAGAGCTACAAGGAGGTCACTTTTGGCTGGCTTTAGATAGTTTGTTTGCAAGGTAAAGAGGTTTTTTCTGTGTATAGAGCTTTATGTTTTATGCAGGCAGTTTTGAGTATACATCTAGCGTCTATTAGAAACCAGTTGAGCTTCTTGAGTGTGGGAGTGATGTGGTCAGAGAGACTCTCCCCCAATAGTATTCTGGCTGCTGCGTTGAAGGTAACTTTCAGAGGGGCTAAGTGCATTTTTGGGGTGTTCGTGATCATTGCATTGCCATAATCCAGCCTGGAGAGGACTAAGGACTGCACCATCGACTTTAGGTCTTCGTTGGGGATCAAAGGTTTGACTTTTTTAAGGTGTTTCAGCATATAGAAAGTACTTTTAGCTGAAGTATTAATATGCTCTTTCATGTTCAAGTTTAAGTCAAGTGTAATACCCCGAGATTTGACTCAGTTGGATAATGAACATTTTGCAGTTAAATGCAGTGAGGTTGTTGAACCAGATTTTTACAGGAAAGGACTTTTCTTTCGGCTGGATGAGAAGTTTTGTTTTGTTAGGGTTGAGCGTAAGATGGTTTCTGGTTAGCCAGGATTGAACCGTGGAGAGAGTACCATTTAGGTGCTGGATGTCTTCAATTGAGGAGATTTTGATGTAGAGTTGGGTGTCATCTGCATTCAGATTATAGGCAATTCTGCACCATAGTGAGGGGTTCCATGTAGAGGATGAATAGTGTAGGAGACAGGACTGATCCTTGAGGTACTCTTTTGTGAGAGTGGTGTTGCTTTAGAGGTGGAATTGTTTAGCTTGATTAGCTGTGATAACTTGTTCATGAAAGAAGCAAACCACCGAAGTACCATTGATGCCTGCAAGCTGAGGAACGGTGTTTAGGAGAATCTCATGGTTGACAGCATCAAAGGCTGCAGAGAGATCCAGGAGAGCTAGGATGCAGGCCTGGCCATCATACAGAAATCTGTGTAGGTCATCTGTGATGTTCAGTATTGCAGTGTCTGTGCTGCGGCAACTCCTGAACCCAGATTGGAAGGTGTCGTGGAGGTTGAATTTTTCAATATGATAGTTGAGTTGTGCAAGCACACTTTTTTCAACAGTTTTATCAAGGACAGGGAGGATAGTTATTGGTCTGTAATTGTTAAGGTCATTCAGGTCAGCATCTGTTTTTTTGATGAGGGGGGCTTGTCTGCGTTTAAGGGAAACTGGCATGGAGCCACTCAATAGGGAGGAGTTGCTGATTTTGGTCTGTATGGGGGAGATGATATGGCCTCCGGGGGTTGGAATTCTCCATAGAGAAAATTGATCTTGCACTCTCCCAATCACCAGCCCTAAAGGCTGCAGGACTGATGGGGTCCCTCTGGATATCTTTTTTACACACAGAGATTTATGGATCGCGCTCCTTACACAAGCTTTTAAATACAGTTTCCAAAATGGGACCGCGAGTATCCTGGAAGCAATCGGTGATCATTGCCATATATAGGAAAGGAGACCCTATAAATCCAGCAAATTATCACCCAATTTCTCTGCTGGATAGCACTGCCAAATGAATGGGCAGATTGCTCCTAAATACGTGTTCAGAAACGGGAGGAGAACGATTGACTAAGGGCTTAATGTGGCCTTACTCGCAGAAAAGTATGTCCATGCGAAGAAGGGCCAGTTTTATATGACTTTTGTGGATTTCTCCGCGACCTTCGACTGCATGGACCACTTAAAATTATGGATTGTTCTGGAATTGATGGGCTTGGATAAATCCATAATTCTTTTGATCAGGAACCTTTACAGAAAGGCCGGGGCTGTAGTTAGATTTGGAAAACAGGGGGAATGTACAGAAACATTTAAAATTGAAAAGGAGGTGCGACAGGGTTGCGTTCTTACTGAATGTAACTGAACTTACTTAAATGTAACAAAGTCTTGACCGCACAGTGCTTGGATGTTCCATCAGCTGGTGGCATATTGCTGCCAGCTCTATTCTATGCAGATGATGCGGTCTTCATGGCCAGGACACCTATGGCCGTACAGCGCCTGATTAACTCCTACTCATCTTTTATGGCCGAATTGGGTTTGTTAGTCAACAGATCGAAAACTTTTATATTAACAGCAGGAATGGGAAGGAAAGGGTCTATTTTATTTAACTGAGATGGGAGTACTCTGGAACGTGTAGAGTCCTTTATGTAACTAGGCCTCTTTTTTTACTCTAAACTGTGATTTTGCTTTGATTCCGTTGCCATCTTTCTGACTCGCATTTTGTAAAAAAGGTCTCTTTTAACTTATTCTTAGCAAAGAACATACACTCGCCAGGTGACGTGTACAAGAAAGCCAAATCCATATCTGTAAAAGACCTCCTAACATATGCAAGCCAGGGAATACTATTGGCTTGGTCAAGGGTAATAATATCTTTAATTATAGCTTGGTTCAACCCAACCGAGTCCCTTAAAAGGAGCAGGCCAGTTTAACTACATCAGTGATGAAGGGGAGGCCTAGTTTATTGTGGGCAATCAAATTTGAGCAGCCTGGGTTAACTGAAAGCAGCTTTTTAATGAACTTATCCTCCACTTTCTGCAAAGCCCCCTCTTCAGCTGCACCCCAGATTTCTGCACCGTAGGTAGCTTTGGCAACAGATTTTGCCTGGTATATTTCTACCATTTCTCTGATTGATTTATTACCTAGTTTAGAGGCAAATCTCCACAGGGCTACTATGCTTTTTTGCAACATATTTATTCTATTTGCAACCATGGCGCACCAGTTAAATTTTACATTATCACACGATGCCCAGAGTACGCATGGGTCACGATTCATATCTCTCTTTTGTGACCAACAATATACATCGATCTATTTTTTTTAACAAGGATGAGATTAAACTTTTTTCCCCTCATGGCAGGATACATATCATTTAAACATTCACTAAGCACGCGTGATGGCCTTTCTACCCAATCAATGTCACACATTCTATTCTTTTGTGGCTTTTATAAGAAGGAAAAGAAACAGTACATCCTCCCTCTGATACAAAAAAAAAATGATCCTACGCTCTTATTCCTTAGCTCTCACAGTTATTTACTCATTGGAAACACCCCACATTTGTTTCACGTTAGCAATTTTTTTATATTCATTCCTTCGAACTAGGAGAAGATCTATAGATAGGGTAGTTGTTTTATGTGAATATTTTTATCAACCGCCTCAATTTTTAATACTTCTTTTAATCAAACTACTGCTAGATATCAAACACGCTAAAAAGAAACTGTTAAAGAAAAACAAAATGCCTACATGAGGATGATATAATCATAAATCGATTATTGCAAATATTCCTCTAATAAAGTATAGCTGCCAGCTCCAGAAATGTGATACATTTAAATTATGTTATTTTTAAAAGGAAAATGTATCAAATTAATTTTTACCTGGCTTGAATTATTCCTTGATCAACTCGTACTGTGATAATTATTTGTACTTTTTATGCAGTTACTAAATGCGAATAAAGCTATTTGATTGATTGTTTAGCGAGGGCTGTTGTCTTCAGTTTATTTTAGCTAAGTGGAGTTGTCATCTCTCTCTTTGTTGCGCTCTTTATTAAACCAGGATCTGGACAGGATATTTCTTTATTTCTTCAGTTTTCACTGAATGACTGCGTCCAGGAGATCTGCCATTTTTGTGGTTTAGTGGGCGGCAAGGTCATCGGCAGATGTGAGGTCAGGGGATGAGATTTTGGAAATTACTAATCCTTCTAACTCTACTTGGGGTATTAGATGAAGGTTCCTCGCCCAGTGCTTGGGACAAAAAGTTTGGGGATGGGTCTTTGGATGGATGGCATTGAGATTGAAAATGATTTGGTGGTGGTCAGTCCAGTCAGAGGGCAGGATGGAGTGGAGGGATGAGGTGTAATGCTTGGAGATGATTGCGTTGAGGGTAAAGCATTTCTCATGGGTAGGATTATCTCAGTGTTGGGTGAGGTTGTTCTCTTTGGAAGGATGGATAGGGCTTGTATTATAGGATCATCAGACTTGTTCAGGTGTAGATTTAGGTCTCCTAGTATAATGTATGTGCTGCCTTTAGGGAGTTTTGTGTTATTAGGTCTGTTAAGTCTTCGAGAAATTGTTGTTCTCACCTGGCGGGTGATAGATGACATGGAATTTGATGGGGTTCAGTCCTTTAGAGCCTAGCTGAGCTCCGAGATATTCAAAGGAAGGGTATTTGGTGTTGTGGAAGGTAGATAAGCAAAGGTCATTTTGAGTATCATGGCTAATCCACCACTCGTGTGAACTTTGTGGTCAGAAAAAATGATAGAGAGGCCCGGTGGGGTGAGCAGATCGATGTAATGGGATGAGGGGTCATTCAGCCAGGTTTCTGTTGAATAGCAAAGGCTATGTCTGTGGCATGCTTGACTGCCGACCGGCAATTCAGTAGTATGTAGTAAAGTGAGAGTGATGTTTTTGGGGCAGGCTGACTGAGTTAGATGATCGTTAGTTTGTTTGGTGGCCTGGGAGGGTGAGTGGTGCTCAGCGTCCTGCTCAAGCCCAGGACAGGTGGAATCTTGTGGTGGAAGGGTTGGCTAGGGACATTGTCATATGTTTTGCTCAGCATTTTGGCTTCCAACTGCAAAATTCCGCAAGTGGTTTATGGTGGTGGCGAGTGTAGGGTATAGCTTTGCTAGGAGTGAGGAATCAGAGGTTGGAGTATATAGCTGTGGCAGGATTGGTGCTCACCTTTGATACGTAAGGTTGGGGAAGGATGTAGTTAATCTTTGCGTCCTTGCATAGTCAAGCAATTTCATCCATAATAGCATTGATTTTGAGTTCCAGACTGGTTATTATAGGGATTAGCTGGGAGGCAGTTGGGTCTAAGGTGGGGAGTGGACTATGATGGAGCTCGTCATATTCTGGGGTTAGGCTAGGGTTGTGTCTAGCCTGTTGTGGACGGAGGGATGGGGTTCAGGTGAGATAGATAAATTAGGCTGGGCAATGGAAGTGTGTGATGTGGAGGAATGAAAAGTACTTCTGGAGATGAAACCCTAACTTCAAGATGCCTGGAAAGTTATTCTGCAGACAAAATCAATGCTTCATGGCATGTGGGACTGGAGAGGGCTGTAGGAGGGGTTGGAGTTAAGGAAGTGCATGGGGGACTGCAGGGATTAGAGGGCTCAGCTAGTAGAGGGGGTGGTGCATGGGTGGGAAGTCTGGGGGATGGTGGAGGGGTGGAAAGTAATTCTGGAGTAATTCCGAAGCTTCATGGCATCTGGAGAGTTATTCCAGAGGTGGAGCCAAAGCTTTGTGGCATCTGGGACTGGAAGAGGCCTCTAGGAGGAGTGAAGGAGGCAACAGTGCATGGGGGACTGGGAGTAGATGATTCAGCTAGATGAGGAGTTGGAGCAGGAGTGGGTACTCTGGGAGATGGTAAAGGGGTGGTGGTGGGAGCTAATGGCATGGAGGCACAGAGCAAGAAAGTGGAGAGATTTTGTTCAAAGGTTTGTATTAGGATGTTCCAGTTTCTGTAGATTGTTATGGACACTTCTCTGTTAAAGTCCTGGGATGGTAATATAGAGAGTTTAGATCCATAAGGAACATTTGTCATCTTTGTTAGGTGAAGGTGTTGTAGGAAGTTCTCCCTCCATTTGGCAGTGTAGATGATGAAGTCCATTTTATGGCCTCCATGCGTTAGACTGTAGAAGATGTCTGCTATGAGTGTCTATGGATGATCTTTGAGGGCTCTGTGTTTGAAGTTTTTTTAGGCCTGTTTGGAGATGTTCAATGGAAATTTAATGTGGTATGGGTTGAGGCCATATCTTTCCATGACAGAGCTTAAGCAGGGCATTGACCCAGCAATGGGCTCCCTAACTTGGTATGATACTAAGACGTTGTTTCAGGGGATAGTCACAGTTAGATATTAGGGGCAGTGTACATAGTGGCCAAGAGTAGGCCTCCCACAGCTGAGGTGGTTGCCTGTTTCTGCAGTGGTGGGAAGAGAGGAGGATGCACTATCTAGCGACACCGAGAGGGACGCCCTGAAATTTCGGGGCGACCTGGCCCGTGGTCGCTGGGTTGATGACCGCCAACTGCCTCCAGCTGAATGCCAGTAAATCGGAGGTGTTGTTAGTGGGGAAGGACCATGGTCTGTGGAACAAACTCTGGTGGCCTGAAAGCCTAGGTGGCACCCCCCCCCCTCCCTAGCAGGCCATCAAAAATTTGGGGGTATGGTTGGACTCATCCCTTAGCTACCAAGTCCAAACCAAAAAGGTAGCTGGGACCTATTTTGGGCTATTACCGGGGCTCAGACCCCTTTTGTTTTTTTTACCCACTTACGCGCCAGACCATCATTCAGGCATCTATAATGTCCAGATTGGATAATGCCTGCTCTTTGTATTTAGGGGCAAATAAGGCAGAGATTGAGCGGCTCCAACGAGCCCAGAACGCAGCATCTAGATCTCTGATTGGTCTGCTAAGGTCCTGCCCGGTGTCTGCCACCATCCACCGGCTACATTGGTTGCTGGTGGCTAGGAGAATTGAATTTAAGGCCCTCTGCATCACGTTTAAAGCCCTAAAACTCAACACCCCCAGTATCCTGGCCAATTTAGTTACTCCCTACGTCCCCTCACGTCAGTTCCGCTCACTAGGCCAGCACCTGGTGAGGGTTCCAAGGAGTGCGGGCAGAAGGTCGTTCCTTCCGCAGTAGGGCAGCCCAGCTTTGTAACTCGATGCCCGTGCACATTCGGAGCCACACTAACTACTTGGCTTTCAGGAAGGCCATTAAAACACACCTGTTCCCACCGTGTAGCCTGCCTCTCCCCCGTGTTAGCTGTTCTTTTTTCTTTGCAGGGGCAGCTGTTGCACTGTATAAATTGCAGTAACATTAACATTAACATGCCCAGGGGCTCTGGTGAGATCAAAGGGAGCAAAAAAAGGGCTTGAGTTTCAAGATGCGCAGGCGGGCCTATTGGTACTTCTGGGTTCTTGTTCACATTGTCTAGGCAGGGCATCTTTGCGCGGGTTTATGGGCCAATTGGCAGGAGAGCCCTTTGAGTGTGAAGGCATAGTTATAGTATAAATACCCAGAGCGTAGGTAGGATGTCAAGGATGCATGGTCTAATAGATGCTGAAAGGTAGGGTAAATCTACACATGTGAGGTAGGATCAGTAGCATCACATTGTTGTCATACAGTGAGCAAAAATGGTACCCTATGTGCATGAGATAGTAGTGTGGGCAGACCGTGTAGCCATGGAGACACAGTAAACTTGCATCGCCAAACATTCACTATAAAAGCATAAAATTAGCAGTGTAGACTAACAGTGTAAACATAAAGCCACAATCTACCCACAAGAAGATAAAATGACACACTAAACTTGCATTACCAAACATTCACTAAATAAGCATAAAATTAGCAGTGTAGACTAAAAGTGTAACCATAAGGACACAATCTATGCGCAAGTTGAGAAAAAAGGGTGTACAGAAGGATTGCACTAGGATAGCAGTCTGTGTTGTCATAAAATGAGCAAAAAGTTCACTGTATAGGCCTGAAACAGCAGTGTGGCTAATAATGTAAACATAGAGCCACAATATATGCAAAACCCCAACATTCATTAAATAAACATAACATAGTAGTGTAGATTGACAGTGTAGGCATAAAAACACCATTCACAAGGAGTCAATGTGGGCGTACATTACCAAGTTCTAATATGGATATGCTCACATTTCCACGTGGGGGTAGTATGCAATCATGTTAACGTGGGCAGGTTTTAATGATCAAGTTTGGTGGTTGATAATGCCAGGAGAAAACAAAGATGCCACCCTGGCCCGAGGTACAAGAAATCATCATTGGCACCAGATCTCCAGTTCCAGGGCACAATAGAGGGTCACACACATCCGATGGTACCAGTTTTATCACAGAGGCATTAGAAGGCAGAGTAAGACAGAGTTGGTAGAGGTTTTTTGAGAGGTCAGATGCAATTGTACTGTGTAGGTCTCCCAGACCAAATTCCAACTGAGGGAGTAGCCCAAACAGAATTGTGCTGATGTGGCAGCCCAAACAATCCTACTGAGTTGGTAGCCCAAAAACAAATGGATGAAGTTCAGATAAGTACCTTATCAGGGTGGCAATGAAGTATTGCTCAACAATACCCCATGGTTTGTTCCGGTTTCCTGTAGAGCAATCTATATGATGCTTCGCCAAGGATGTGGCACACAATGAGCACGCTAGACAGGAGTGGGGGGCGCTGTTCCATTTGCTAGCGGCTTTCCTGGGTTGCAAGGGGGAGTGGCGCCACTGGGAAAGACAGCAGCCCACCTGAGGAACAGCTGGGGAGTTGCCACAAGATGAGTGCTTCAGAAGAGCACTCACTGGGCAGAAGGGATCCCCACCTCTGCCATTAGTTGCGGCCACGGTAGTAATGCACTTGCTCCATTATTGCATGGCCTGATGCGAGCAGGGGCTCACCAGATGCCATCAGAGTCAGATTTATCTCTTGCCTGCTGTCATAGCAGTTGCGGAGGCAGCCGGGTGGTGTGAGCCACTAGGAATCTGAGAGCAGGGACAGTTAGCTCACCTCCGTGTCCTCAGGTCCACTGAGCCACACCCCAGCGAGGGCTTGATGAGGGCGGCTCCGCAGTTCCTGGAGCTGCCAGAGTTAGACTTTTCACTCACCCGTAGTCAGTGCAGCAGCATGGGGGACAGTCAGGTGAGGTGAGCCAATGGGCAGCCGCAAGTCAAGGGCAATCGGCGGGCTCACCTCTGGGCAATATGTCTGTCTCCTTTTCCCCATCTGCGGGTTGTTCCGACTGTATGCATGCGGGGGATCAGGAGGAGAGTTCGTGAGTTCCTGCCGCTTGTTCCAGGTCTCTTACTGTCCCGTTTTCCTGGGATTGTGCCATGGGGTGGACGTCTGAGAGAAGGTATGGAGGGCAAAAAACCCTGGTGTCCTCTCTTCACTCTATAATCTACATGTTGTTTGTTCTCCAGACTTCACCTCCAGCTTTGTTTACAGATTCTGCTAGAGTCTTCTAGTTACTCTATACTTTTTCTCGATGAGCTGTGACTTGGTGCCAAATCTTTGAGAAGGATTTATACCGAGGTAATCCCTAACCCTTTGAGCCTCCGACGGTGCTGAAAACTCTGTGTGCCAAAAATATTGTGTCCTAAATATCGTTTTCAAAATAAGTTAGTAATAAAAATCTATACCTAATGGAGTGATTTTCTTTGTTAACGATATTTCGGCCACACTATTTGTATCAGGCAATATTTTTGAAATCGATAGTCTAACATACAATGGACACACACGATAATCTCATTCGTATGCAAAGCAGTAGACTGCGGCATTAACAACTCTGAAAGTTGTCAATTTTCCCTTTGCATCTCCTCTACTGTCTCCATCTCCGGCCTCCTTGTGTATCGGCCTCCCGCTACGCTGGGGAATTTCGTAGACTCTCTCATTGAGGCTGTCATTCCACTGGCTGCTGCCTCGTCCAACTTTGTTATTCTTGGGGACTTTAACCTTCATTTTGACGACTCCAATGATGTAGTAGCAAGGGATCTTCTAAGCTCGCTTGGTGCACTGGACTTACATCTTGTTAATGTGGGAGCTACTCATAATAGAGGTCATCAGCTTGATGCGGTTTTTGCCAATTCTGCGAACCTGCAAGCTCTCCAGATGTTGGCTCTCTCCTGGACGGATCACCATCTCATTCCGTTTAGCTGGCTGCTGGGGAACCGGAGAGACCCCGCACCAAGACAACATACTGTAGAACGACTCTGGTCGAAGCTCCCGGTGGACAGTTGGGCGGAAGAGCTAGCTAGAACTTGTCCTTACCCTGTAGATGACCCCAATATCGCTGATCAGCTTTTGGGCGAATGGCTAACCAACTCTCTGGACTTACTGATTCCTAATAAAAGGAGGCTTGTCAGGGAGAGAAGAATTGGCTCTGCCCCCTGGTATACCCCCGAACTTAGGAGTTTCAGAACCTCTTGTAAAAGGCTTGAACGTGCTTGGAGGAGAGAGCAGACGGAAGAAAGCCGGGCCAACTACAAAAGAGAGATGAGGAAATATAAAAGTGCACTGAAGGATGCAAAAAAGAACTTCTTTAGCGATAGGATTGAGAGAGCAAGTAATTCTTCAGGAGAATCGTTCAAAATCTTCAAGGAACTTCTGAAAGCCCAGGTCCCGCCAGTTGTGCATGATAATCCTAAAGAAAAATGTGAGGAACTGGCCAGCTTTTTCCATTCTAAAATAGAGAAAATATTATCCTCCTTGCCCGCTATCCCTCAAATCCCTGAGCCGGTTGCTAGTCCAATAAGTTGCCTGATTGAGCTAGCCTCCTTTGGCCCCTTCTCGGAAGAGGAGGTTATAAAAGTCTTGCTAGATATGAAGAGTGGATCTCCGAGTGACCCAGTCCCCATAAAATACCTTAAGCTTGTGGCTAACACCTTGTCAACCCCACTGACTGACCTCATGAATCTTTCACTCTCTCATGGCACAGTGCCCCAGAGATGGAAAAAGGCTGGGGTAAAAGCCTTATTGAAAAAACCAGGATTGGATCCATCCAACTTGACCAACTTCAGGCCAATTTCACTTCTGCCTGGATTCTCAAAAGTTGCAGAGAAGCTGGTCAACCGTCAGCTCTCTTACCATCTAGAGTCTAACCACCTGCTGGGAGACTCCCAGACTGGTTTCCGCCCCGGCCAGGGAACGGACACAGCCTTGCTGGCAGTGGTGGAGGAAGCAAGGAGCACTCTAGATACAGGAGGGTCAGTGGCAGTGATCCTCCTGGACTTGAGTGCTGCCTTTGACACCGTGAGTCATCAGGTGCTCCTCCAACGTCTGTCAGAGGTAGGTGTCTTAGGGACGGCCCTGAAATGGTTGGGATCTTTTCTCTCCAACCGTTTCTACCAAGTCTGGGAAGGTGCAGAGCAGTCTGCCCTATTCCCTCTTCAATGTGGAGTCCCGCAGGGCTCATCGCTGAGCCCTACCTTATTTAATATACATATGACTCCACTTGAAAGAGTGGTCGCCCCTTCGGGGGTGAAGATCATCAGCTACGCTGATGATACTCAGCTGGTGGTGGGCCTCACTCAGTTGGCGGAACAACCTGAGGTGTTACACGACTGCCTTGCCAATGTTTATCGTTGGATGTCTAACTCCGCCCTAAAGCTTAATGGAGGTAAAACCGAGCTTATGCTCCTGGGTAATTCCAGTCCCTCCATTATTGCTAGCTGTTGGCCCCGGTCTCTTGGTGATCCACCATCTCCCAAGAAGGAGATCAAGTCCTTGGGAGTATGGCTGGAGGAAGATCTGTCCTTCAGGACCCACGCCAGGAAAACCGCAGGGGTTTGCTTTGGTCTGCTGAGGTCAGCCCAAAAGGTGTTACCACTGCTTCCTGATCCAGCAAAGAAGCTTTTGATACGTGGCTTAATCCTATTGAGGCTCGACTATGGGAATGCGCTGTTTCTCTGTGCTCCCGAAGCGACCTTTAAAACCCTCCAACAGGTGCAAAACGCAGCTGCGAGAGTCCTTATGGATGTTCCCAGAAGGCAGTCTGCCGCCCCGGCCATCAAAGCACTTCACTGGCTCCCCGTGAAGGAGCGGCTGAAATTTAAAGCGCTATGTACGGCCCACAAAATTCTGCATGGCAAAGGTCCCCCCATCCTTGCTAACATGGCCCGTCCTTATAAGCCCCCACGCCTTTTGCGCTCGGACCAAAAACATCTTCTGCAGTCAGCAAGAGTAAGGAGAGCTCGTTCTGGGGGCAGGCGCTTCTCTGTGCAGGTGGCGACTCTTTGGAACTCTTTGCCCCTCAAGATTCGCTCAGAGCCCAAGATCCTACCATTTAGGAAACTTCTTAAGACCTATCTGTTTCCACAGTAGTGATTAGTTGAGTCTCTCCTTCTGGTCTGTTGCGCCGGGATGCCCCCGGGTAAGCTGAGCGCGTTACAAATTTCATATTATTATTATTATTATTATTATTAATCTGTCAGCAAAAAAACATAGACAAGTTATCATCACCAGGTTAAAATATTACATTTTCCAGCTCAAATTAGCAAAGCCATGAGTAAGATTATCTCCCTTTGGCCCCTAAAGTATATGTCAAAACTGGCAAGACAATTTTTTATTTAAACTTCCATATCAGCTTGTAAATTCATCTACTGCTGTTGTTAGTAGAAGCTTCACCTGCATTATTTAGCATAGCCATATGTGTTGTCAGTGATGTTTTTAAAGGTGTTGTGAAGGTGGTGTGTCATTTTGTTTGTTAGAGCAGCACTTCAATTCTAGAGTATAGTACCCAACTACCTATTTTTTACATTTTTGAATTTGTGTATTAGTTTGATTAGTTACAGATTATTTATAGGGTATTAGCTGGAATAGTTGGGCAAGGCTGACTGTGACAAATGGGGTAAGTGTTATTAATGTTGTATAACTGGGTTAATTTGTGTTGGTCTGGATTTTTAATTGAGTTTGTTGCACGTCTTGAGTCTTTCTCACAACGGTGAGATATTAGAAGAAATGTGATTGTGCTCTTAGAATAAAATTCCTCTGTTGAAACTTAACAACCGCAAAATAAATGTGCCTGAGATGGCCAGCTCTTTTCAAGAGTGTGCTCCACTTACTGACACGCCTAGAATTCACCGTGAAGCTGACAATATTTAAAGGATAGAACACGACTGCTTAGTCTGTCCGTACCAGCGTAATGGAAAAGGTCGCCCATACGCACACACGAAGGCAAAGCAAAGGAAAGAACACACGACAAAACAAGTATTTAAATGGATATTGATTCTTAGAAACTGTTTAATTGAATTAAAAAATCTAATCGGCTCAAGCACTTACTCAGCACTTTACTTTACCTCTTGTAGAAAACCGTAGCATGTCTTTTTGCAGACTAAAAATAGGTAATATGCAGAATAATACCTTGTGCAGAATCACGTGCTGCAGTTATTTCAAAGTGTGCATTCTCTAAAAATGATTTACATCAGCACAAATGCCGAGCATCCTTCAAGCCTTTAATGAATGGGTCTTAGGCTTGCAATTTTATAGACTTCAGCAAAAGAAAAAATTACTGTTGAATAGACTTTGGTTTGTATGAGCTCCCTCCTTTCAATGTTGTATGTAAGCAATACTTCTGTTTTTATTTAAACACCTTTGTAATGTCATAGATTATTCCCATGTTATTGTCTACCTGTGAAGTTAGGCGTTTATCTATAAGCAACATATTTTAATTGAAAGAATGCACGTGATAAAGGTTAAAATATACGATTTATTGCGGCGCGATCTCGCTTTCAAATAGGCATTTTTAAAATTGACTAGATTACGTTTTTTTGAGAGGTCCCTTAATTTGGACGCAGAGTTAAGTGATGTCTCTTCTGCTTTTGAAAATGTCTGTCAGCTGGGTGTTGCACTTATCAAGTCTCTCTTTGAAGTGATCCAGTCTCAGTGTGATGTGGGCTGCCTCTAAATCAATTGTTTTCAAACTTTCGTTTCTGTGGGAAGGTCCGCTACCTCCGAAGTGTGGGTACCCACAGCATGAATGTCATTTAGGGGTCGCTAGGGGTCGAAGATGTGACCCCAGCCTTCCCCCTTTCCACCCCTGGCACTGCCTTTGCGACCCCTGGCCTCAAAGGTGGCAAAATCAGTGTCAGGAGCACAGTGGCATTCTGTCCTTATGGACTTGGATGGTGCTCCACTCTCTTTGTTTTCTCTCATTTTTTTATTACACTAATAGTTTCATTATTCATTATAAGTGTAATAAAAAATAGAGTACACCTCGCTAGAATATGTCTTTTCCTGGCAGGTGAGGTAAGTTAAAAAAATGATTTGAAATGTATTTTGTGGGCGGGCTTTCGGGTGAATATGTTTACTTGAGAGAGAAACAGTGTGTGTAAGTTTGAATGTGCGTGTATGTGTAAGCATGTGCGTGTGAGTGAAACTGAAGGGCAAAGGGCGTGTGAGTCACTTCCGCTACCCCAGGTATTTTGGTGAATTGATGTTTATGATCCACAGATAATTGTTCCTGATCATCAATTTGTTCAGTTTCATATTTTGACCAAATTGTAATGTAATCTGTTTATGATTAGCTTTCCCCATTTCGTTTCTTTTCATGAGACCTGACATTTAACAGTAATCAACAAAGTGCAGTGCTTCAACTGCAGATTGTGGTATGGCCCATCCAAAATCAATTATTGACGTCTCTGCCTCCACTGACCCGAGTTAGATATCTTTGTGGCACACTCTGAAAGTCAGAATGAGGAGTTGGTCTTCCACTGATAAGGTGATGACTGACTGTGCGCTGGATGTGAATTATACTATCTCAGTTGTCAGCCTGTGGTATTCTCAGCATTGCTGCCGTTGTTCCCACGCCACACACTACCATCAGTCTGTAGGTTATGCATCGCTCTCCGTTTGTTTTTGGTAGCCCCACAAGTCTTACAGTGCTACTTTAGTAAGTGGCACAATGACTGCTGCAGTCCTTTTGTAGTATTTAATTTAGAGGGCATGGGTACATGTAGTACCACTTAATAGGGACTTTTAATTAATTTAAATGTGCCAATTAGGTGTATACTTTTTTACCATGATTATTGAAGAAAGCACACCAATGCTTCATTTGAACTGGTTGTTTCTAGCGCTCGGTGCCAGGACATATTTGTCAACGCTGCCACTTATGACAGCTCACCCCAAGGTGGTGATATTTGTGTAATTTTGTGATGAGCACAACAGTTTTGTAATAATTCAATATACATTCTTAAAAATGACTAATACCTGCCACCCAAAGCTATAAGAAAAGCTTGGGCAGCAGGTATTTGACTTGTTTAATGTATACTACAAGTCTAAATTGTAACAAGTTGTAGATGGTTGGTAGTTGTGATGGTACTGTCATTGGCAGCACTGGTAGGGGCAATGAGTGGTGCAAGCTGCAATGACATGCTGACAAGGGCCTTTGCACTTTTATGTTTTTTACAAATTAAGCCCTGGAGCACACACACACTTTACCCCAGTTTAGGTGGGGTAACGTGCTTATCTATTTTATTCATTTATAAGTTTTAGATAGCTCTTGCTAGACCTAAAGGTACCAGAGTTCTTTACATAAAAAATAAATAGTAGAACGTAGCTTTACATCGGATGCATGAATGGAAAGGGGCGACCACTCGGTCCCCCCGAAAGTATGGTAGGGGGCCCGGATCCCCCCGGGAAACCATTTTGGGCGGGGGGCGTGTCTCGGCTGGTATGCCCGAAGCGGCGTAGCCGGGGCGCGCCTTTTCCCGCCCAAGAAGGGTTGTCCTAGACACCTACATCGTTGGCCACGCCCCGTGGGCGTACCGGAGGAGGGTGCACGCCCTCCCGAAGAGGAATAAAAGGAGCAACAATCCAAAGAAGCATCCTCTTGTTCCTGTGCGTGGAAGCTGCACCCCCTCGTTGCACGTGAGCGCTCGGCGGAACAAGGAGCAATTTTGAGAACTGGTAATTTTTGTGTTTCTCTTTCAGCGACTCCGTATTTTCGGATCCAGGACCTCGTTAACAACAAGGATCGAATATCCGACGACAATGCCTGGCAAGAAGGTCGGAAAGAAGGCTGGGACCGAACAGATTCTTCGCATGTTGGTGAAGGATATGGCGAACATGAAAAAACAAATGGCGGCAATGAACAATACGGGCAGACCGAAGAAAGTAATCGGACCAGCATTGCCGGGAGTAGTCCCCGCTGGGAGAGGTAAAAGGGCCAGGAATAGGGCGGCAGGGGGGGAGGCCCCAGTTCCCGAGTCACCCCCGGCAAGCCCGGTTAGTCCAGTGGAGGCCCCGGTTCCGATCCCGGACGCAGGCCAACCGATTCCGGTTGTAGTTACGCCGACTAGCGAGGAGGATATGCCTCCGGAGTTGGCCGCACAGTTAGCCGCATGGCTCGGCAGAAATACTAAGGGTGCTACGGCACCAGGAGACACGGCCGAAGAGGCCAGGTTACTAATGAAGCAGTTGCGGCAATCGAGAGATGCCGCGAAGGCGAATCTCCCTCTTGTCCCCCCACAGGTTCCCTCAGAACAACCGGCGGCTGGCGTTGGAAAAACAGCGGGACCAGCTACGGATTCGGGTAAGCAGCCATTACCAATGGCGAGGGAGGGAGCGTTACCCTCAAGGAGGGAAAAGGTGGCCCAACATATTCCGCTGGCCACAAAGGAATTGATTTGGGCTGATAAATATGTGAATATGTTTTCTCTCTTGACTGACCACCACGAGGTGGAGCATGTTAAAAGTCAGAAGGATTTGTGGCACCCGAATGTATGGCGTGCAAAAATGGCGGGATTCAGGGTGGACGAGACGATCTCAAATTGGGCCAGGGCATTTGCGATGTTTACTGCGATCATGGGGGAACGTAGACCCGAGGTGTTGACCGAATTGGCCTGCTATCAGACACGTATAATGGATTTCTATGAAACGTATGAAGGCAATGAATGGTTGGGTTACGATAGTCAGTTTCTGGTTAATAAAGATGTCAAGGTTTGTACTGCAATAAAACGATTTGCTTCATGACATTTTCTTCCCCAGTGGAGCAGAGTATCACAGTTTAAATTTAAAGATCTGTTGAATGTTTAGTTAAAAGGATAAAATACTGCAATGTAAGTGTATTTGCTTTCTTCAATAGGTATAAAACGCCGTATTTATTTTTGGTCGGGCGGTAAGGTCATGATCGGTGAGCAGTAATTTCAAGGTCCCTAGAGGGGGGCGCCACCCATTACGGATTGGAGCGCCCGGGGGGAGGCGGCCATTGGCCCCTCACACGGGGAGGCGGCACCCACTAACTATGGGGTCGCCTAAGGGAAGGCGGTCATAGGCCCCTCCCAGGGGAGGAGGCGGCTGGATGCCCCTCCTACGAATTTCCCGGGGCCAGGACATCCGCGACGGCGGATGTGATAGACAGTGTGGGGTGGGGAGGGGTCCACGCTACCTTCCAGACACCTCACACGAGTCCTCGGACGACCATTAAGATGGCGTCGAGTTAAATAAGGGGCCCCCGCTAAGACAAGGGAAATTGGAAGTTGGCACAGAGGTTCAGTCCTCTGTGCGCCCGCCCCTCACACGTGAGGGGGGGAGTTCTGGAGTAGGGATCTGACACCGGTTACGACCTTGCCGTTGGCCCGTAATGTTAGGATGTACAATTTTTATTTAGAAAGTATGCGTTTCCAGGATGCTTAGACTCGGCTAGGAGAACCTTTGTATTAGAGATTTGTTAAGGTTAGCCAATAAACGTGTCTGCATCGTAATGTCATAAATGAAAAATTGTACATGATATGAAACTGTTAATTTAATGTTTTAATTTTGTTTCATATTTTAATAAATACGGCCGGGAGGGTAACTCCCTCCCGCCTTCCAAAAGTTCAGAACTGCGTCCGTCTTCCCATCCTTGGGGATTGTGTTGGGAGGGGGTGACAGGCATCCCGGCCATATGAAAAATTGACAATGTAGTTCTGCTGATGGCGCTTGACACATAAATTCAAGTTCAAGCCTGAAATAGACAGCCTAATTTAAAGATTGGCTCACTTATTAAACAGCTGAAACAGTCAAATAACCAGCTATCACAAATGGTTGAGTCTTCAATCAATCAATCAGGGATTTATAGAGCGCACTACTCACCAGTGAGGGTCTCAAGGCACTGGAGGTGGGGTGTTGTGCAGCTCCGGATGAGACGAAGAGCAAGGCCTTGAAGCACTTCCTGAAGGTGTCCAGAGTAGGGGAGTGTCTGCTGTTAACTGGGAGCTCGTTCCAGGCCTTTGCTGTGACGTAGGAGAAGGCTCTTCCGCCTGCTCTGGTTCTGCAGATGTGTGGGGTCTCTGCCAGGGCAGCAGAGTGGAGGTTCCTTTTGGGTATGTGGAAGGATACTCTCTCGTTGAGATATTTGGGTCCAATGTTGTGGAGTGATTTGTAGGCGGTGGTGAGTAGCTTCAAGGTTAATCTCTTCTTGACAGGGAGCCAGTGGAGGTCTCGTAGGTGCTGGGTCATGTGCTTATGTCGTGGGGTTCGCGGGGAAGTCTAGCTGCGGTGTTCTCAATGGTTTGGAGATTGTGTAGCAGGGTTCTGTTGATTCCGGTGTAGAGGGCGTTGCCGTAGTCCAGTCTGCTGGTTATGAGTGTGTGGGTGATGGTCTTTCTGCATTCGGGGGATCCACTTGGAGGTCTTGCGGATGATGCAGATGGGGTTGAAGCAGGTGGAGGAGACAGCATTGATCTGGCAGGTCATAGGGAGGGAGAAGTCTAGGATGATGCTGCGGTTTTGGGCGTGGTCTGTTGGAATGGGTGAGTTTCCGAGGGCAGAAGGCCACCAGGGTTTGTCTCAGGCGGTGGAGGAGGGTCTGAGGGCGAGGACCTCTGTGTACTCTGAGTTGAGCTTCAGGCAGCTGTTGTTCATCCAGGCTGTGACGTCCTTCATTCCTTCCTGGAAGCAGAGCCTGGCGTCCTCTGTATGTTTCATGAGGGAGAGGATGAGCTGGGTGTCATCGATGTAGGATACTATGATGAGCCCATGCTGTCTGACGATGGTGGCGAGGGGGGCCATGTAGATATTGAAGAGCGTGGGGCTGAGCGAGGATCCTTGGGGTACTCCACAATTGATCACAGTGGGTTCAGAGAGGAAGGGAGAGAGTCTGATCCTTTGGGTTGTGCCTGGGAAAAAAGTGCAGATTCAGTCGATGGCAGTACCTCGTACACATGCGTTGTGGAGTCGGGCTGCGAGCGTGCAGTGTGAGACGGTGTCGAAGGCTGCAGAGAGGTCTAGTAGGATCAGGGCCGCAGTGTGGCCCTGGTCGAGTAGCATGCAGATGTCATCGCTGGCAGCGAGGAAGGTGGTCTTGGTGCTGTCGTTGTTGCGATATGTATTTTTTATGTTTGTTTTTTTGTTGCTGTTATTACCAATTTAACTAAAATAATCCAAACATGATAAAAGTTATCAAAAGATTGACACAGTTGTACTGCTGAACTGTAGATGCACTCTTTTGGAAAATTACATAAATTTGATCTAAAATACTACAAAATATCAATTTCTAGGGTGATACATGTTTACAGTTGTTGCTAACAATTAAAGAGAGATGATAGACACGTGTAAGGAGTTCAGCTTCAGCATATCACCTTAAAGTAAAGCAATTCATATCTAAATGTGATGGTATAAAGTATAATATGTTGCATTAAATGTATGGAAATCAAAAGACAGTGCCACTAATGCCTAATTGTTTACAGTAATGCTGCACTGTTCACAATTATGTGCAGAATGTGGAAATGTTCTGGTTTTAATTCTTTAACCTCTTATTCTGTAAAAACTATAAAAAGGCAAGAACTGCATGCCCATTCTGAGTGATAAAATTAGGCATGTTGAGAGCATGATTATTTGCTACTGGAACCCATTTTTTGCAGCATGTTGACAATCTGAGGATAGCATGCTAGTTTGCGGTGCTCCATTTGAAGTGGCCATCGACGTAAGACCCTTTAGAACCCTACTTGGTCAAATGGTCGTGAAGTAATTGAAGCAAAATCGCCTGGCTCTGTGGGATTTAATGCATTTACGGACATTCACCCCATCAACGAAAGAGGTTCTAACCTAAACATAGCCAAGCAGGGGCTGCCTCTTAAACCTGATTTTTCTGCATGCCCAGATGGAGTAAACAACCTTTTAATGAGGGTTAAAGGTCAGAAGCTCGTGTGGCTAATTCGACGAACAAAAGGATAACACATTTATTCTTAAAGACAAGTTAGAAAATGCCGTTTATTTTCTTCGACAATGGCTTCAATGTGTATGCATTTGAACTGGTCAATAAAATATGCAATTTGTTTTCCAATTGCTTTATAATCACAGACAGGATTGGGAGAATACACCTACCTTGTTATCATTATTAACGACGCCGCAGTTGCCTCTGATTTACGGTTTTTGAGCGGAGCAGCTACCCGTAATGGCCTGTTGTGTAATCAGCAAATTGATTGTGTGTATAAAATTGAGCACATAAATTGTGAACCAGTGCGGAGGACAGCTAATGTGTGCTCTCCTCCATAATGCTCTTCAGCGTCTCTACCCATTAAATTAGCATTTTAAACACGTGTTCTGATGTGCCGATTGTTTTTTTCTAAACAAGATATCATTTGTACAAGAGAATTTTGACTCCTTCAATGAGGAAACAAGATCACCATATGGATCTTTCTTTGTTCCTCCAAAGCTTGCATGCATATTCCAGTACGAAATATGTGTAATAACTGCCCCACTGAAGCTAATGATTATATACCCTACTCCACTGGAACATCCCTGGCTCTAAATTAATAGCGCACTAGATAGATCATCCAGTTATATCTTTTTTCGAAGGAATAACAAACCCCATAGCACACGATGTTATTCTCACTTTTAGTAAAGGACAGTTCGGTTCAGAATGTATTATTTTAGTATATTTCTTCCATTAGTATGTGGTGCAGATATATTAAAGTTAATATCACGTACTAATGTGTACCATTGTGATGGTGTATTTAGTGCTTTCGCCACTTTCTACAGGGCTCTGATACCCACAAGGGTCATGTTCGTGCTTAATGTAAGTTTTCAAATAAAATAAATAAATAAGCACATCCTTCCTTGAGTGAATTTTTAGACACTACGGGTTTTCCAGATATTGTTTTTGGGATTACTTTGGTCTCTATTAGGGCAATGGTCTTCTTATCTGGGACAACTACACTGCATATTGTTTATGAAAGCAGAGGAAGGCCATCAGCCATGGTGCCATCTCTGGCAAATGGTAGTTCACATTTCTTATTCAAAGTTCAATGTGCCATTTCTCTTGGGGAGATCTAATATTTTGAACTCATGAAACATTTAATTGGAACAGGTTTATATCTAATATGAGGATATCTGTGATACCTTCAGATGAGGGCTAGTGTCTGTCGAGGACGGAAAGATCTAAATCCACATCATGTTGGGGTACTTCCTGGGTGCTGAGGTTAAAGGTTAGATACAGTTGAAATTTATGTACAATTTCCCAATTCACAAGGCTGGCAGATAGAGTCGATTCAATTCATAAACTTTATTCGATTCAAAATAATAGAATCATAAAAGTATACAGACCTTAGTTTAAAAAAGATCAATAAATCAAAACTAAATCATATTACAGTTTATACATTTTAAAAGCTAAAGATAAAAATTTCCAACACATTTGACAATTGATCACGCCCTATACCAAAGGATGAAGTTGTAATTCATGTTATACAAATAACAGAAAAAGAAAGATATTAACCAGACAGACTAACAATACCGTTTCCTAAGTTGCAATGACAATCATATAAAACTTAGCATAGCAGAACATACTCCAGGTGCGGATAATGACAACAAATAATCATAACCCTCTTTATAATTACATGGTCGCCGATTTTTTAGATAGAGTCAAATAAAGGATGCCATTTCTTTACATGTCTATGTGAAAGGAGGCACATAAAAGCATATATGATCTTCGTCTGTACAATGAAGCACTTTATGCCACATATACAGCTCAAATCCATGCCCCCTTCTTCTGATTACGTTATTAAAATGCCTACATTTGTATTCTAGTAAAGTGATATGTGTTTTGGCAAAGGATTGAAACTTTTTATATCAGCAATTGAAAAGGTTAACATGAAATTTCATAATAATCTAGCAATACATCTTATTTCACATATTAAACTTTACTTAATAAAAAATAGTTTCTGGGGACAGAATGAAGGACGCAATGGCGTCTAATAATGCAGGCAACACACACATGCATCAGACCTCCTCCCAGATGATTCCATTCAGGAGGATGATAACAAAACAGCTCTATTCAAATGGAAAAGACTTCCTTCATCGAAGAGAAGCTCCATAGAGCCCATACGGTAAGACATGTAAGTTATAAGAAATGTGTGCAGCAGCTCAAGATGGAATCCAATTCTCTTTGCAAACTTGTGTGGTAGAATAATGATCAGGATTTTGACAGATTTAAGCAGAACAACAGACCAATGTTATGTTTGTGGTACTGAAAAGAGGTAGCATGAATAAAGGAATAGCAAAGTGTAGGAAATGAAAAACTGCATAACTGAGCATATGATGAGGCAACAGGGGGCTTGCCTCACTGGATTAGGTAGTGTGAAAACAAAGCTCCTACGAATGGAGAGATTTGCAGTTGCACAATAGGAGGTCAGACCTAGGCCATGATTTCCAGAGGGAACAATTGCTGCTTAAAATACTTAGAAAATGACATTGCTTTAATAATTAGGATATCGGCTGAGAGGTGAAGCTGGAAGTCATGACCTGTTAATGAGCAATAAGAAACAGAAGAAGGTTCATGTGACTAATAGGCCAAATAATAAGGGTACACAAAACCAAGCAACATTTGTTTTGACTGAAGATACAGTAGAAATGGTGTTCATCCTTCCAAGAAGAAGAAATGTTGATCATTACATTTGCCAATGACATGCAACTTGTCTACCATGCTTTGTTATTGAGAACAGTAAACATGCCGTGTTGTATTTAAATGGGCTATTCACTAATCAGCGAATTGATTTTGGTGTAAAATTGAACACATACATTGTAAGAAGAACATACAGAGGTCAGGTTTATGTGCCGACACATCCTATCTTTAAGTACTAAATTAGCATTTTAGACATAGGCTCTGATTTCCCAATTGTTTTATAAATACGTAACTGTTTATAAAAATGAAAATAGTATTAACTAATTTAAGAAAGAAGACACTTTACCTTCCAGTAAAACTGCATAAATGCTTTCTTAGTTCTTCAAAAAATGTAGGCAAAAATCCGGCGACAGAAGATCAGGGGTGATAAAGAGCTACTAATATTACAAAAGGAATTTTTCATAAGGGACCTAACACACCTGTTCAGCAGGACGGAGAATCATCCACAAATGTGAATGAGGGATGTGGAACCCTGAAGTGTCTGCCACAGAGAAGCAAGAGCCTTCCTTCAAGGGTAGGTGCCAGTGACTTTGGCACATGTGTTTCTAACATTTGTCTCAATGTATTTGCTCATTGCAGACTACTATCAGTCTACTTACGGGTTTATAAATCTGGATCATTCATTCCAGTAAGCCAAACATGGCAAAGCCATTAACAATTGTGTACTTGCTAATACTCATCAGAATGCCACATGACTATTCTTATCAGCACAATGTATGGACATAGGGCCATATGTACAAGGACTGACGAAAACTATTGCTAAAGTTAGTTAGCAGCAGTTTCCTTACTGCTGTGTACCGCTGAAAACTAATGCCATGTTAGCAATGTATTTACAAGCCGTTGCTACATGGCGATAGCTTCAGGGATCAGCGTTGAAAACTGCAGCTAACATTAGCGTGATGGTGATAGGAATTCCGGCGTTAGCGGGCGAAAACCAATGAAAGGCCAATTAGTGGCAAATAAATGCATGCTAGTCAGCCCAAGGTGAGTTTTCTTTGCCTCTATTGGAAAAAATAGCCTATCATTCCACCTCCAATAGAAAATAGGCAAAAAAACAATTAAGACAGGCTGGTAGGGCTGGGCCCAAGTCAGTTGTTGTCTGCAGTTTCCTCTGTTGAGTGTCTTCTTTCATCATTTTTCTTCTTAGGTGGAGGGAATCTGCCTTCTTGGTTCAGGGCTGCCCCCTAAATACTGCATTTAGGGGTGTTTTAGGGGTCTTGGTGTCAGTAGCCAATGGGCTACTGACCTTAGGGTGGCTACACCCTTGGTGTGCTCACCCCACTTAGGGTAATGAGCACAATCTGTAATCCTGATTGGGGAGTACCTGCCATCTGCAAGATGGCAGGCACTATTGGTGGGCTTTACCTCGTCTCCCCAACCTGAGGGGTGGTGTTGGCAGAGGTGGGCACACTTTCTAGGCTGTCTAATTTTTCCCGCCTGTCCCAGCGAAAAGAAGGGGAAACAGGAAGGGGGCCTGGTCCTGATAGCAGGAGTGGCTGGGGTCACATTACAAAGGCTGCAAGGCTTTTGAAGCTTCCATGCCACAGATGGCTCTTCCTGGCCTGGGGAGGTGTGAACACATCCACCCAAGAAAGGATTTGTTTCTGAGCTCGATAACAAAGGCTCCCATCCCAGGGGTCCAGAAACAGGTCTCGTAATGGCAGGCTGGTGTGTACCAGTCAGGGAAGCTACCAGAGGCTGGTCGTTTTTCAGGGGGCATCTCTAAGATGCCCCCTGAGTGCATTTTTCATTAAATCCCACACTGGCATCAGTGTGGGTTTAATTTGCTGAGAAGTTTGATACCAAACTTCTCAGTTTTCAGTGTAGCCATTATGGTGCTGTGGAGGTCGTAATGATAACCTCCCAGCACTATATACTCTTAATGGCAGCACTGCACTTACAATGTCTAAGAATGGACTTCGACATTGTAGCGGTAGAGGGCTCGTGCACCTGTACCCTCACCACTGGTATAGTGCACCTAGCAAGAGGGGTGGCTGAGCTATGCCAGGGTAGTGGGTTGTAGGCATGGCACACAGGGATGTTTCCTCTGTCGACTCTTCACTTTCTCCTGCACCAAAACACGAAGCCTATAAAGGCAGTGTTTGAGTGTAAAGGTACAGGGCCTTTAAGGGTGGCACAATAAGTGCTGCAGCCCTTAGAGGCCTTCCCTGGTCACAGTGCCCTAAGTACTTGGGGTACCATTTACCAGGGGCTGACCTGTGGCCAGGATGCCAATTAGGTGTGGTACAGTTTTGGGGAAAGAACACAGGCCCTGGGAGACTGATTGGCAGGGACCCAGGCCACATCAAGTCAAAGTGCATCAGTAGTTCTGGGAAAAAGTCTGGGGGGGTTACTGCAACAGAAACCCAGCTTCTCACAACAACGCATACCATTACATCGCAGTCCATTACAATGCATACCAATACTAGGCATATTGCAACAGTTGGGAAGGGGTTGGATTGCGGAGATGTAAATATTACTATTCCCACTTCAGTGAGTGCAGCCCTAAAACTAACCCTTGCACCACAATGCAAACCCTGAACCATAAAATTCATATTTGAGCCCCAAAAACATATCCTTAAAATCATATTTGACCCAAATGCACACCCCAATTTTCATAATTGACCCCAAAATACACCCCATATTTTACCCCCTAATTAAGCATGGGCGGAAAATCCGTTTCGCTCGCGGATTTTGCGGATTTTCGGTAAATTCGCAATCCGCGAGATTCACGAATCTCCCGCAAAATCCGCGAGCAGCGGATTTTATGGCTTGCTTGCACTGTTCGCGTGAGTTCGCGGCTTCCCAGTACAACTTCGCGCCCCGCGAATAAGCGCAAAATTGCAGAAATACGATCTTAGCAAAACTGAAACTACTTACCAGGTTCAAAAGTTCAGGCTCATCATTAGTAGCCATTTCCTGTAGTGCTTCCTGAGGGGCCCCTCCAGAGTTCAGTTGCCAGTTGCAACTATTATGTGACCCTGCTCTGAACCTCAGAATAGTTACACATATGCCACAAAGGTCCTGAATTACAGCTAAGGTAGACAAACAGGAGCCAGGCTGGAAGTTCAAATCCATTAATCAGCCCCTAATTCATTATTGTCAGTTGGGGCAGGGCAGGTGTTGTAACTAATTTTGCAACAATGAAAGCACTTAGCAAGTGCAAAAGATCACTAATCAGGAAGCACTAAGGAAGCAGGTGCCAGCTAAAAAAATATTCTGTGACACATTAATCAGCCCCAAATTAATTCAGGTCACTTGAGGCAGGGAATGTGTGCTTGCTTTGCCACAATAATGTACACTGACTGGACAACCAGAGGGTGCTGTGATGAAACAAAGGGTGGCATGGGTGGGCCAGAGGGTGGCATGAGTAGTCAGAGAGTGGCAGTGGTGACAGAGAGTGGCAGTGATGAAGAAGAGTGTCCCAAACAGGCTGGACACGTAGAAACAACAAGTTCGCGAAACTTGCGACCCGACAGGTAAGTTCACGTTTGCGAAATTGTACAAAACCCTCGCGAACTGGCAGAAACCCGCGCGAACACACAAAAAAAATCCGCAAATTCGCGAGAATTCGCGGATTTTGCGAATTGCGAGTTCGCAAATCCGCAAAATTCGCGAACACGAAATTCGCAAAATCCGCCCATGCTTACCCCTAATACACCCCAAATTTAATCTCTGACATCCAAAACCCATACCCACTCTAAAACTTAAAAATATCCCATTACTGATCTCACAATCATTGTAATGGAATGCAATGTAAAGGCACTTGCGTTGTTGGGGTTGCGTTGTAAAGGCATTACGGTGTAATGCCTGCTTTGTAAATGACGTCTCCCCCTTGCCAAAGGCAAGCCAGTCTGCATTCGTCTGCCCCTGGAACGCACTCAGCACCAAGAATCTTCCTCTCTGTCACTCCACCGCTACGACACCAGCATCCTCCTCGCCATCAACCCTGGAGGCCACATCGCCTGCCAGGACCAACCTCTGTTCCGGACTGGACATCGCCATCGCCATCAATGACGGCTACTAAATCACCCGCAAGGACCACCCATACCGTCCAGGAGGAAGCATTGCCATCAACTACAGAAGCAAACTCCAACTGACCATGCACTCTAATGACCCAACAGTGACCATGGAACACCTCAACTTCTAGATTTGGACCAACACCAACCCCCTCCTCTGTTGCACCCTCACCTGCAGGCCCCCCGGGCCATGGACCTTTATTCTCCGATACCATTGTACACCTCATTGCACCCCAGGCTCTCCCATCCACCGAAGACATCCTATGCAGTGAACTCCAGTTCCACCTGGACATCCCCAGTGACCAAAACACCACCCCTCCTGGGGAAGCTCCCCAACATCAGACTCAAGCAGCTAGTCACCGGAGTAAGCCACATAGCAGGACACACGGTCGAGCATGTCTCCTCCACCAGCGGGAACTTCAACTACAGCCACACCACCGGACTCACTTGGACCGACCATCATTGTCTACATCACATCTTCACCATGCTCACCGTACACCACCGACATCATTGTCCCCGCTCGCAGCTGGATCAAGGCCACGAAAAACGTCTTGTCAATTCCCTCAGCACCACCACTCCGCCAACGCTTACAGACGATGACACCGCAGCTCACAACTGACACTGATGGATCTCCAACTGCACCGACACCCTGGCACTCCTCAAGAGCTGCACTTCGTCAGTATCTTACATCTGCCTAATGGCAGGCATAAGGGTGTCGCAGTGCCACAGGGATAGGCTGGCCCCATGCATTGCTGGAGTTGCATCATGGTTGTGACACAACTGCAGCAATGCGTGACTTTAGCGCAGACAGGTACATCAGGATTCTGGGAGTATCTGTCATTACCTGTGTCATGCCCAGTGAATAGAGTGCATCCATGGTGTTGCAAGAAGGGGTAGTGAAAAATGTTGCAACGTTGTCATGTCGCAGCGATGCATCACTTTTCATAACTAAGGCCCAGGAATGCGCACTATCTTATTGATGGTGCGCATTTCTGCCCCATAGTTTTGTTGCAGGGCAGCGCAGCAACATTTCTTGCTGTGCTGTCCAGCACCAAAACCTGATGAAAAGAGGTCCCAAGTGTTATCTACATTTTTAAAACCAGCTATTTTCTGGTCTTAAAAAACTGCCTCTAACTGCATCTAGCAGCAGTTTTTTTGGTCTTTCAAAGTTCAGGAATTCCATGGTAAATATCGCGAAGTGGGGTCGGCGGCTGTTTTTGTTCGGGAACGCCTCCCTTGCATGTCATTATCGTTAACAGAAGTGGCAATCTTTAGAATGGATGTTTTTGCCGGGAAACTGCTGCTAACAGAGGTTAGCAGCAGCTTATACATAAGGCGATAAAAATCTTGCAGCAAAACCGTCAGAAATGTGCTGCTAAGGCGGCGTTAACACCTTGTACATATGCTCCATAGTTTTTTAATTGACTACTGACCATATTAATTATCTTAGTGTAGAGCAATCTAGTGTCTTAGTAGCAAAATCTAAAGCTGTGATTCAACTCGGGCTTTGAGGCAGTGCAATCTACTGATAATAGAGAATGTTAAGGCTCGTCCATTCTCCTACTGACAACACAGGCCACCTGAGTGCTTTCAGCAGACTCCCAATTGTTGCTGTTAGTGCATGATATATTGAGATTTAATGAAATATGTTGTTTATAAACTGTGCTACTATATGCAGTAGCATTCCTTGGTGAAGGGTAGCTACAGTGCATCCACAATCCATTCCAAAACATTGTCTAGCATATTTAGGTTTTTATTATGTGTGATGCATCTACTAACTTGGGAGCATAAAATATTGTCTGCTAAGCTCTGCTGAGTTCTGCTGAGTGCTTACCAAACGGACAACCACATGCATTCCTGGGGTTCCAATCCAATTTCCTCTGGTATTATTATTGCAAATTGGGTCCTTTACATTTTGGTTGTCATTCAAATTGTTTTAGGTGGATGTGCATGAATAATGCGGCAGCAGCATTGCCTGGGTCATGAGAACATCTTACTTTCATTAACCAAGCTAAAAGATGTGTACATTAGTGTGCAAGCTATTAATCTATAAAAATCGTTTGAACAAAGGTTACATGTATCTATAGATTTTGCATTCGGGATGAAAAGCGAATAGTAACATTAATTATAATGGCGCTATTTTGCAATGATAGTGCGTATATTAAAATAACATAGTTACAAGCAAAAGGTCGATTAGAAGGCATATTCCCCATGTTCTAATACGCTGAGCTGTTGCGTTTCTCAGTCTGGTCTCAGTGCCGCTTGATGCAGAAAAATTGGAAGGGCTTTTTTTCTGGTTAATGAACAACACTTTGTAATTGACCTTGCTCCTAGCAACCACACATGATAATAACTAGTATTTAATTCTGAACCTTTAATAAGAGGTTAAACTAATTGCTCTCGATCTCTCTATCGAATTCAGCAACCATTTTTCTGTCTACAACAGTCAGTAACGAAATACCTTTCATGCAGAGTTGATAAATGGTTCATGTTATCTTTGATCACCCAATAATAATGAAAGCAGACAAAAAGTTTACATTAAACATACTACTATTATATGTGATGTGAAAATATTTCCCCACACTGCCGTGCTGAAAAACATAGACATAACATTTGGTAGATTGAAACTAGCCCTTGGTGAAATCTAAATTATGGTTTCAAATTTTGTAAAATTCGCGAATTTTGCATTAAGCTAAGTTCCCCAAAATTCTCTACATTGTTTATTGAGCAGCATCAAGTACTTTTCAACTGGAAGAGACTGGGTAATGCAGAAAATGGTTCACTGAGAGAATTTTTCAACTTGATCCACTCTACCCTGCCCATTTCATCTGCATTCATCCGCATTCTGACGAGCCTTTCCTTTGCAAGAAGGAATGGGAGGGGCTGTCAATTACATTTCAATGGGTAGGGTTCTAACCGCACACATAGCACTGATTTAGCCCCCCCCCCCGACTGATAGCCTGGCAGACAGGACTGGGTCAAAAGGGATCCTTGTGCACCTTGGAGAGCTGCTTTGAAGTCACCCCCTACATCAAAGCACCAGGAAACCCATGGTGTCAGCGCGCTTTACAAATCCCACTTAACATAACATAACATAACATCAAAGGCACTTTTTGGGTACACAAATTGGGACTCCGACCCCCTAAAATCAGACACCTCTGGATCTTGAACTAATCCTCTGTCAGAAGGACTGCTGTGCTGCTTAAAGGATTAATCTGGGCCGCTTTTCTAGAAGGACTGCTTTTTGCTCCTCGACTCTGCTCAAGTGATCTCCAAGGGCTTTCTGGCTCACTGCCTGTTTTTTGATGTCTTAGGGGCACAAAAGACTTCCTGCAATTCTGCTGGTGCTGCTGGACTGTGCCTTATGTGAGTCTTACCCTTGCCTGCGATACCTCCTCCAAGTTCCGGACCTCAGAAATGCATTCTGCAGCTGCTTTCTTCAAAACGGATGCATCGCCAACACTTCGCCGATCGTAACCAATGTATCGACCTTTGACGGCCATTGAGATGCTGTTGGACGACAGTGGTTCTACAGCCAGCATGGCCCAATAATGATGATCTGTGAGGCTCAATGACAATGCATTGCCTTCACTTCAGTGAAGCTCGACAGCAGCGTAGAAAAGATCCATGCCTCAATCCCTCAGCGTAAACTCTTTGCTCCATCCAATGTACTTTCTCAGTGGGTCCTGTGTAAGTCCTGTAGCCAGCCTACCCTCCATCACAGTCGGCCTGAACTTTAGATTTGCACAGGTCTCTTGTGGCCTCAAGTAACCTTTTGACCACTAGTGACGTCTACGCTTATGTGCTTGTTCCTTACCCGGCTCGAACCCTAATGTTATACCAATTACCTGTACTGTTTATTTGCAGATAATTGTATATGCTGTGAAGTGCTCTGATACACCTGGGTCCAGCTAGTGCTATATAAAACTCCTAAAATAAAAAAAAAATAAAGGTACTATTTTTGCATTTAATCTTTAAAAAAAAATCATATCTCGACTTCTACAGATTGTATTTGTGTAGTTTTGGTCTCATTTTGCTCAAATAAATATTCTCTACTGTTCTAAACATGTGTGGAGTCTTTTGTGGTGTATCCATTGTGTCACTGTGTGTGTTACACAAATACTTAACACATTGCTTCTTTCGATAAGCCTGACTTCTCTATGCCAGGCTACCAGAAGGTGAGCACACGTTATATTTTAGTGTCTATCTAGCCTACCATGACTCGAGTGGTGGTTCTTGCCTGGCCTGAGTGCATACCTCAGCCAACCAGGAATCCCATTTCTAACACCACTCAATTAAATAAAATAAATAAAGCATATAGGGGGCAGATGTATCATCCGTTTTTTTTGTCGCAAACGCTGCAATTCACAAAAAAGCAGCGTTTGCGACCAAAAATTGGCAAATGAGATGTATGAAAAAATCGCATTGCAAAATGTGCGATTCCTTAATTTTGCGCAAGCATTTAAGGAATCGCAAAAAACCATTCCTTAAATGCTATGTAAGAAACAATAATGTTTTGCGAATTTACACTAAGAAATCGCAAATTACCACCAACTTGTAGTTGGTGGTAATTTGCGAATTCTTTTACAAATGCACTTTTTGGCATTTGTAAAGGTGCCATATGCCGCTCATACAATACACACATTAAGGGTAAAGCTCAGTGCAGATACAGTAACAGATGGAAAACCCTCTCAATTGCATGTCCATTTTCTCTACACAAATGGAGTAACCACCAATGCTTCTGGCTCATGGCTTATTTAAGAAAATGCACAATAAAAAACTATTTGATCAAAGAGTGAAATTCCAGAAGATTCTAGTGGTGAAGTAGAGAGTAAGTTCCATGAGGGATGAGTGGAAATTCATCTCAATACTGCTACATGGACACCCTCCCCCCGGCAATTTTGTCAGAGGCACACAAAAGTAGGGCTCTACTCTGAGTCTCCACGGGGAGACACCAGGGCAATACTAAATGTTTCCGACAGGTTTTCCCCCTTGAGTTAACAAACGTCAAGCACTCAACTTTCCAGAGCGGGTAATGTCAATTTGACGGTGGCAGTCCGTCTGACATCTGGCGCCTTGGTCCGACCTCTGCATTATGATGTGCTGCGGTCGGAAGCAGTGGGTGGAGGGACTGACCAAGGCTTCTGACGGGCTCAAGGAGCCTGTCTGACCGTTGGTCAAAACGTAATACCCTAAAATAGGGGTACTGCCGTAGGGATTACAATGGCCCATTTCGACTGGCTTTTCATGGCAGTCTGATGGCCATGCAAAGGCTGCCGGAATGGGACTTTGTGGGCCCCTAGCAGGGCCCCGTCCCCTGTGGGCCTCTGCTATTGGCCCAGGGGGGCAACTCAAACAACCATGCCCCATGTGCCAGTCACCAGATGGTGGTTGGTATACGGAACATGGATGTTTGTAAACATTAATTTTTCCATTGTGGTTTGCGCTGCAGGCCTTCTTGGGCCTACACGGAAGTTGCATCATAATTAGGTAGGTGGGACCTGCGACTACTTTTCGGTCGGTCCCAATTGCGCAATGATGTTGGTTGGATGCTCGTCCGATTGGCATCATAATGAGCCTCTTTGTAATGACATGCCCTTTGTGGCACTTTTCTCCATATTCCGGGGAGTTTAATGCTGGTGTTTACCACTGAACCTGACGAGGTGGTAAATACCTGGTGTAGCTGTGCCATCAAAGGTCTTGGGAGGGTGTCAGAGAGTGAATCTTGGGAATGGGAAGGGAGTTTTGACTCTCTGGGGGACACATTGTCTGTTCTGCCCATAGTTCTTGACGAGGTGGGTGGGGCCCGGCTGTGCCTTTTACCAACAGCCCCGGTTCCTCTCCCATCTACGGTTTTCCAGGTGAGAATAGATATCCTGGTGTTTTAGAACCTTATAATTGTCTTCATTTTTTCTTTTGCATAATCAAACACATGTTGTCAAACACAATAATGCTGTTCATAAATGAGCAATGAGTGCGAAAGCAGGTTTGTTGAAGTGCAAAATAATGTTTGAAGTTATAAGATTCACCAGTTATACTGTAGTATGTATGTCAAACTTCAAGCTCTAGAAACACTGCTCATAATTTCCTTAACTCAACAAACTCAAAAAATGCAATCATTACGTTTTGAATCGAAAGATTTTCCACCTCCCTTCCTCACAAAACATACCATTTGGATGTGGGATTTGGAATTTTGTTTTATTTTCTTTAATAATGATGTCATAGAAGCAATGAAAATAATATGCTGATGGACAGTGTATCCAGAGACACCCTGCACCATGAGGGAAGACAGAGGTAAATGCATAGACTAAAGGTCTGACATTTACGACTAGAATTTATAGGCATAATAACAGTGATAATACCTTATTTTATGGTACCCTCGGGCCCATGTAGGGCAATGTGTAATGTGGGTGTTCCATCGCTTTCGTGGGGTTTAGGCCCACATATACATAAGTCAATACCTTTGCTTATGTATCTGCCATACATTACCAAAGAAAGTGCAGGGACAAAACTGTTCTTAGAGATGCACTAACTGTTTACCACCCGGAAAGTGCTTATGTGTCAATGTCTTAAACACAATCATGTAAAATGGCAACATCTTTAGGAATTGACATATGCATTTATTATATATATATATATATATATATATATATATATATATATATATATATATATATATATATATATATATATATATTGTTAACCTTTTTAGACCTTGTACATTCAGCATGGCATGCTGTTACTCTTTAGTTTTAGTTCTTTCGATGTTCAGTACATAGTTGAAAATAATCAATCAGTTACTCCAATGCCTCTATAGCAACATTATTTCCTACATGTTAATGAAGCAATGTAACTGGCACAGGAGACGTGATGACGCCATTTTGATGAGCATGGTGAAGGTCTTCCTTTGAGATGCGAGAGAGGAGATTTTATTGTTATGATGGGTTTAGAAACAGTTGAAAGATAAGACTTGTGAATTAATCCTACATAAAATGATGCCTGATCAAGAAATTAATAGCACTTTAATTGGTTGCTGAGGAGTAACACATTGATAGACAATTTGTTAGCTTTTTTTTTTCCTGTGGCTGCTTTAATCTTATTTCTTTTAATATAATGCCCATGAGATGTTGTGAAATATTGTTAATTCTTGTCTTTGAAACATTTGGTTTGAAACAACTGATTTGCTTTCTTTGCTTGTAGGCATTTAATATATGTATTGTTTCTGGAAAATGCAACATGGTTTCCTTTTTCTGGGTTCGACACAATAGCGTTTTACAAAATGTACACTTTGGGTATGGGAATTCCACCAGAGATGCCTCTTACAGAGTCCAACCATTTCCCAAGTGCTGCCTTTCCTTAAAACCAACTGCAGTGTGGTCTGAACAACGAAATCTGAGTACATTATTTTCTGACATTCCAAAGGATTTTGTAATAATATTATTTGTTTTTATTTAAAAAATGTCTACTCTACAGAATATAGGATAAAGTGAAAAGGGAATAGTTAACTGAGTGTGATCAGGTGCTGTTCTTTGATGCCTGTATCAATTACATTTCCCAGTTATATTAATTATTGTGCAGGATGTGTCTAATTATTAACGAGGACATATGATGTATTTTGGGATAGTAAGATGAGATTGGCTTATGTATGCATAGATACATATGCCTAGACCTGGTAGTGTTTAAAGAATAGCAAACCTTACTGCAAAGGTGCCTCCACTATCTAAATACAAAATAATAGTAATTTATAAAATAACTATCATGAGATGCCGTGGCAATTCATTGGGAGTTCATATTATGATTTGTGATTCCACGTTTTCATATGATTTCACTTGCAAGTGCTCTTTCAATGCCCGTTGGAGAGGTACGATTTCATAAGTGTGTATATAGAATTGCAAATGTGTGGGCAGTAACACATGAGGCCTCTTGAGTGAAGTAAAAAGCATACTTTCCCCAGAATGATGCAAGAGCGTGTAAGACATACTGAATCACGGCTGTGTACCCCTGTCTCAATGGATCAGGCTTGACAGTGATGCTCGGCTGGTCTGACCTCACTTTACCCTCCACTGAGTTCCACGAACAAGTTGAAATCACTACACATTACACTACAAATATAAAATGAAAACACAAGGCGAACTCACAAAAAGGATCCTGAGACATTTATAGCACAGCCTCAAGGTCCCAGCAGTCAAAAAGGATAAAATGATGCTGAAATGGGACCGTCCTGCAACTCGTTTATGATTCCTGTCAAATATCGAAAATCAAGATAGCTATGACAGCCATTTAAAAAAAAAAGACAAAAAACTCTAAGGAGTTTGTTCATGTTTCTGCAGTGTAAGGTAATAGCTAACGTATAAATTAGACCTGTGCACTTGCCTCATCTCTTTAAGATACCATACAAAATTCTCAGCATAAAAAGAACGCCATGTGAAAAAAATAGTAAAAACATAGCAATGGCCAATCATCATTGTCTCGACCATTCTACAATTGCATACCAACGCGTGGTATAAATGAACGTCATTACCTTCCACCAAAGAGAGCAATGAACATGTGACAAAGACCACAGCAGTCCTCACACGTACAACTGGAGCCCACAGGGAAACCTGCTACCATTGCAGAAAATGCACAGTGCTTAATTGCAGTGTATCTGCAAAGCTAACAGCACCTGCTGAAAGTGTTTTCCCAGGTGCCAGGCCAAGAATATCACAACGTGTTTCTTGGGTAAAAATGTAAACAGCGTGCCCGTAATATGACTCCGTTAGCAGTGGGACTCATAACAGTTTAGAATTAGTGCTTTTGGCTACCTATGTGTCCTGGTGTGATCGAGCGTAAAAAGCCACCGTGTGGCAAATAAATCCACAGTGCCTTCTATGCCAGTGAAACATATATATAACAGTGGCAGGACCTCCGCTATGGCAGAGTGTCGCCCGACTGCTTTTAAGCATTGGCAAGTAGAAACATAAAATGATAATACCTTAAAGTTATTATCATTTTGCACCTTGTGTCCTGCTGCTTTGCGGGTGGGCTGCTCTGCTCTTGGAGCAGGGGAGGAGTGGTTTTCCCACTCCTAAGTGTGCAATATCTGTTTCATCAGTCGTCTCAGGCTGCCCAAACCAGTCATGCGCACTTTCACCGTTCTCCATGCAGGCTGCATTACAGCTTGCATGGAGAACATGCCCACCCCCCCAGCCCCTGGCTGAGCACTGCGTCATGGTACTCAGACCAATCACAATGCTGCATTGCAGCATTGTGATTGGTTTAGGGGAGGGAGCCTGACTGCCTGCTTCCTGCTCCTGGAGTCGGAGACAGGAGAGCAGGAGCAGAGATGCAGGACCCGTCCTCAAGTTAAAGTTATTTTTTGTATTCCCCGCATGACCCACCCACGACACCCCCCCCCCCACAATCCCCCACGCCCATCCCCCCACTAACGAGCAATGCCGGCTGCCACTGCTATGCAAACAACTCTCAGATGCATAGTGACATCTTCAAAATATCTTTTTTGAAGAAAATGGTTGCTCAAAAAGGAATGCCTAATTTAGATCACGTATTAACATTTCTATCTTTTAAAAGGATTGTACCAAGACAATATGTGTGAAACTGTGTTTTTATAATTTATGGTCAAGTTATAAAGGATGAAGCAAACCAGCCGTTAATGTTATCTTATGTCAATTTGTAAAGTGCAGCTAATCACCCGTGACTGTATCAAGGCGCTGAGTGGGACAGGCCGCATGGGGGGAGATCATACGTGTTTTGTGTGGTTCCTTAGGAATATCACGAGGGAGCGGGAGGTTCTAAGGTGTTTTGGGAGGTTGTTCCAGGTCTTGGCTGCTGTATGAGAAGTAGCATCCTGGGATGCAGAATGAAGGTTTCTGGTGCGTTGGTAGAAGTTGAGGTGGTGGTTAAGGTAAGCTAGACCGGTGTTGTGGAGAGCTTTGTAGGCGTGGGTGAGTGGCTTGAACTTAAATCTTTCCTAGACTGGGAACCAGTGGAGATTGTTGAGGTAAGGACAGATGTGGTTATTTTGTGGGATATTCAGGATGAGTCTGGAGGTGGCATTCTGGGTGGTGTGGAGTCTGCATAGGATATAGGCTGGTATTCCAATGCAGAGGGCCTTTCCATAAACAAGTCTACATGTGATGAAAGCCTGGGTGACCGTTTGTAAGGTGTTCAGTGGGATCTACTTTAAAATTCTGGTTAGCTTTCATAGCATGTGGAAGCATGATGAGGAGATGGCGCTGATCTGTGTGCTCATGGAGAGGTTGGTGTCCAGGATTAAACAGATGTTCTTGGCATGGTCTGGAGGGGTGGATCGAAGGCCAAGTTTGGACGGCTGCCAAGGGGTGTCACAGGGGGAGTGGTTGTTTCCTAGGATTAGGACTTCGGTTTTGTCTGTGTTGAACGTCAGGCATTTATTTTTGGTTCAGGCACCGACGTTGCTCATACAGTTGGCGAAGTTTGCTTTGGTGGTGCAGGTTGAGGCTGTAAGGGAGAGGATGAACTGGATGGTGTCTGTGTAGGATACTATGTTGATGCTGTTGTCTGTGAGGGGCGTTATGTACATGTTGAAGAGTGTTGGGCTCAGCGATGATCCTTGAGGGACTCTGCAGATGAGTCTATTGGGTTGTGAGGTGTAGGAGGGAAGAATAACTCATTAAGTTCTGTCTGAGAGGAAGTAGAATATTCACTTGAGGACCAGTCTGCAGATACCAAAGTGCTGAAGCTTTCTGATAAGTGACTTGTGGGAGACAGTATTGAAAGCTGCGGAGAGGTTGAGGAGGATGAGTGTGGCCATTTCTCTTCAGTCAAGGACGTTTCTGAATTCATCAGTGGCCACAATGAAGGCTGTTTCTGTGCTGTGGTTGGTGCGAAAGCCTGAGTGAGCGCTATCTAGGAGTTGATGGATTTCTATGTGATCTGAGAGTTGGGGATTGATGGCTTTCTCAATGACTTTAGCTGGAAAGGGCAGGAGCAAGATGGGTCTGTAGCTGCTGAGGGTGTTGGGGTCCACTGTTGGTTTCTTCAATAGGGTGTAGCCTTCTGTAGTTTATTTTTCCTGCAGGATGGGAAGGTGGCAGTGGTTATGGAGGTGTTGATGATATTGGTGAACACAGTTGGAGATGATGGTTCTTGTATATGAAGTGGAGGCATGAGGGGGCTGCCGAGTGGATGATATTCATCAGGGTGGTAGTTTCTTCATTTGAGATGGGCTTCCAGTTGCCTAGCTGCTGTTTGGCAATGAAGGAGGTGTCTGGATGGCTGGGGGAGTTCAAATCAGTATGCTGAGGGTCAAATGTGTTGTAGATCTTGGCAATCTCGTTTTTGAAGAAGTTTGTGAGAACAATGCAGAGTGCTTGGGATGGGAAGATGTTGTTGGCAGCTGCATGATTGGTCAGCTACTTGCCAATGGTAAAGAGATTTTTTGACTTTGTTGGAAATGGCTTTGATTGTGAGAGTTAGGACTTTTTCTTTGCAACTCGTAGTAGTTGGTGGTAGAGAATGAGGGCAGCTTTGTATGTTGATCTTGTTGTGGTGTTTTTGTTGATTCTCCATTTTCTCCCAAGTTGTTTGTAGCAGCATTTGAAATCCCTGAGATTGTTTGTGTACCAGCTGGATCGTTTGTTGTTTTGTAGGTCTTGATTCTTTCTGGTTGTAGCTGTGTGGTTGGCAAAGCCGTGAGCTATTTATTAAAGAGCTTGGTGTCGACATTGAGGTTCCTGTTGTGATTGGGTGGGCATTCCTATAGGGTCTTTGTCCGGTTTGCTTCAGATTTGTTGGTCCAGTGTCTTGATGGTGCTTTGGGTTTTTCTGGTGGGGTGGTTTGGACGGCAGGTATCTAGAAATGTATGATGTAGTGGTCAGACCGTATGGGTGAGGTTGTATGGGTGAGGTAATCATATTGTTGGAGGAGAAAATTGGGTTGAGGGTGTGGCCAGCTATGTGAGTAGGTCCTTGAGGAGCTGGATGAGTCTGAGGTTGCTGAGTCTGTTGAGGATGGCTGTGAAGTTGGGCTCTTTGGTGTCTTCGAGGTGGAAATTGAAGTCCTCAAGGAGGATGTAGTTGGATGATTTGATGGGGTGGGGAGTGATGAAGTCTGTAATGTGGTTGCAGAATTCCTCTCAGGGGCCCGGGAACAGGTATGTGAGCACTCCCTTAAGGCTGGCATTTTAGTCAGTTCATATTTTGAAGTAGTGGTGTTCCATGAGGTTGGTGTCTGAGTCTGTGAAGGTGGCGCAGTCAATCCTGTTTTGTAAATGATCACAAATCCTTCATCTGGTTTGTGGGTTCCGTCCTAGAGTATGATTTTGTTGGTGGGCAGGAAGGCTGAGGCAATGTCTGGTTGGAGGCTGGGTTAAGCCATGCTTTGTTCAGGAAGAGAAGGTCGATGTGTTTGCTGTTGTGGAGGTTCCATATTTCTGTGGAGTGTTTCCTGAGGGTATGTAATGGCATCCTGTTTACTCCGATCGCCCCCATTTTTTGACTGATACTGGAGGTTACTGACTCTGAAAGTGTCATGGACTCTGCTAACCAGGCCAAGGGCCAGTGCTCTCTCCTTTAAAGATATAAGGTAGTTGGTGTAATTGCAATTGGCCAAGACAACTTACCTATAAATCCCTAGTATATAGTAGGTCATGTAGGTTTAGTGATCCCAGTTGACTTAATGCACGTAAGTGTGCACTCCTGTAGTGTCTAATGTAATTTTAAAGTCAATCAAAGCCCATTACCCAGGAAGCCCCTCCTCCATTTCCTCCCTTGGTGAATTAAGTTGTGGCTCCGAAGGTGCTAGGGGCGGAGAGCTGACAGGTCCCGGTTCAGTAATATTAGGGTCTGGGCCCCCCGGAGCAGAACCTGCTGTAGTCGGATAAGGAGGGTACACTAGACTAGGGAAACTGGAAGGAGGGATAAACACTGCCCAGCAAGTTCAATTTCCTTATTTAAAATGCCTAGTGCACGTTGAAGGAACCCATCCACAGAGGTGCCATTCTGCAGTTCAGAAAAATTTGCAGCTGGTTTGCACTTCCCTACTCTTGCAAATCAAAATAAGATCAGAAAATAAATACTTTAACATTATTGTGTTGGGTTGCAGGTGACCAGTGCTTACTGTAAAGCCAGATGAAAAGGGTTGGCCCATCCCAGCCTCTTCTAGGCGATGATGGGCAAAGACAAGCCTGGTCTTGGCCAATGCATGTGCCCAGGCACATCCCATACTGCAGGCAAGATCCAGTGTTTTTATAGCACACCTTGAGGAAGTCCCTCCTACTCCACAGAAGGGCACATATGTCTTATGAGCAAACAGTCCCCACACGGCCCCCTCCGCAAGGGAAGCATCCGCTGTCTGCAAGTTCCAGTGCTTTTACAGGCAAGCTCTAGGAAGCCCTTGAAGGGTGCAGATGTATTGTGGGTGTTAGACCTGGGGGTCTCTGATTGGCAGAGGTAGATACCTTATCCCAAAGGGAATGTGTAAAGTATTTGTACTCAAAGCACACAGTAATACAACAAAAATCCAGCATATATGTAGTCAAATAGCACTTAAAAACAGTGTTTCAAAAATAACGCTTGTAGAAAACAAATAGCTCACCCTGGGGCTCTTATGACGTTGTGACAGCAATAATTCCTCAGTACAGATCTGACCGTGAGGTGCGCAGCGTCAGGCATGAGTCACACAGACCTGTGCTGTGGACTGACCCTGTCAGCTGCTTTGGGCACCACTTACTGCTGCCTTATACATATCCCATTGTCCTTATGAAGACCCGCATGCGGAGGTGTGAATTTACTTTCTAAGCCAAAGTCGGGTTGAAAGTCGACATCATTTATCCCATGACTTGGATTATGTTATATTAGTCCTCCCTTGTTTTGGATGGTGCATTTTGAGTAGACTAGCATCATCTCTCGAAACTGACATGGAATAATAAGATAAAGCTGATTTGAAGACAGTCCCACGCACACTGATTGACTGTTCCTAATAATACTCCAGCCAGTGTCCATTGTTTGAAATGATGACATTTTGATTTTTATATACTTTTCTCTGAAACTTCTCTTTTCTTATTCACTTTGCACATGAGCAATCTTTCTTTGCACCCCTTATTTTAGAGCAACATTTGATTGAAATATTCTTTGGCATTTGTATGTATTATCTACTTTGATACTTCATGAAATAAGAGAAAATAAAGGTGAATACGTATTTGTGTCATTCTCTCCAGTGTGTAGAGAAGAATTCTCTTTCTTGTATAACAAATTATTTTGATTAAACAATTTAGTGACTAACCCAATTTAATTTAGGGGTGACAGTCCTTCCAAGAAGGCATGTCAGGACCACCTTGTGTCTTTAAAATGTTGTATCCAGGTCCTTTGGCGTGCCATGGGTTTCCCCATTAGTTTATAATGGTTATTTTGTAAAAGTGGCATTTTCAAACACATATTTTAAAAAACATTTTTGATAAAAGATATGTTATTAAATGCTGAGCTCAGATAGCCTAAACATTATTACTCTATCTTGTCCCAATGGGAAGTTATACTTGTAAGATGTTACAAAGTGTCTCCCATGCTAACCTATGGTACAGATAGCCTTTCAATAGTATTTCACTGTCAGGGCATGTCACACACACCATTACATGTCCTACCTTTCACATACACTACACCCTGCCCACAGGGGCACCTTGGTCCCACCTGAGGGGTGTCCCACATGTAAGGACGGGGAGGATTAGGGGTGTGCTTGCCAGGTCAAAACTGCATGAAGCCACAGCAGTGGCAGGTCTGAGCTACATTTACAGGCCTTCTCATGTGGGTGGCACAATCAGTGCTGCAGGCCCACTAGTGGCATTTGATTTACAGGCCCTGGCACACTCAGTGCACTTTACTAGGGGCTTACCAGTAATTCAAATATGCAAATTAGGGATAACCAATCATAATAACAATTTACACAAGGAGCACTTGAACTTTGACACTGATCAGCATCTAAGCCAGTAAAAACGAAATCCAGCACAGCGTCAAAGATACAGGAGGTAGTGACAAAAGGTCAGGGGAAACCACACCAAAAATGCCAAGTCTAACAGTGGGCAGTAGTGTCCTCACAATGCCCCTCAGCAAGGCAAGCATCCCCCATTACAACACTTAATTCTCAAAGGGTAGTAAAGCATAGTAGTTCAAAGCCTACTCAGGGGAAGTGGTGTGGGCAAGTAACCACCATTTCCTGGCACACAATAACAACATTCAATAAATCACTGTCCTATCAGTGCTTTCGCTTTGAAAAGGGGAACGTACATTTATTACACACAGATTACTAAGTACTACACATTTAATTACAAATATGTACTTTAGGGAGGTGGACATTCCTTTGAGACATTCTGAATTCACATTTGGCCCCTAATCGATCACGACCCTCAAAATAACAATACCTCACCCACCTATACCAGATAGAACATCACAATATAAGGATTTCTTTTTCAAATAAAACTGGCCTATTGGCGCTGTCTGGTAGTCACACATATACAAGGCAAGCCTAATGGCTTTGTCAAGGGCTCACCATAGCTAAATATAAGGCAAACCTATCGGCTTTATCTGGGGGTCACCACATTAGGTACAATACCAACATGTTAAAAAAGCACCATCATATCACTGAAATCAATAACCATATTTAAAGACAATCAATACTGTCAATAAAAGCATTGCATGGGTTATCAAAAACAATTGTCCGCAATGTACTTCAAAAAAGCATTACAAATCAACATAACACACATCTGAGTTCTTTTGTCATTTTAAGCTAGATAGAATGTAAAAGTTCTGGATGGCAGGCTCCTCTAGCCAATCCTAGTATAATACATCACCTCTTAACCCCACCGCAACCTTCCCGCACAGCATTTTGGGACGATTAATATGGTCTTGCAAGTTTTCTATGCGAAGAGCCTGAGGGCCCCAGCTCAAACCCTAGCTGACATCATTGCCACTTACCTTCCCACCAAAAATTAAAAGAGGAGCCTCTCGTCTGTTGGCTCCAAATGTCTGGGCTTCCTTCTTTGTACAGTGGGTCCGGGCAGTCCAACTCAGGTGCACTGTGACAGCTATTTACCTGATTAAGATCTTCCTCCTTCTTAGGAACTGAGTCAAACACTTATTATTGCTTCTTTTGTGTGGGTGTTATCCATGGGGATCACCCCCGAAGCATCCTTACTCCCCTTGGAGCGAATCATCGCGAAAGAGGAGGCCCCCTTCAACGTGCTGTTGTCCTGGGGCGTTTATATTGCATACCAGTGCTCTCAGTGGTTTCCGGTGCCTAGGAAGGCTCTCAAGCTTCAAATACAGGGAGCACCAGATAGTGTCACTGTGGCTTCAGTGGTCGGAGTTTGAGCCCCCTCCAGGACAGGATGCCCCCTGTAAGTCAAGACCGCAGAGATCAGAGCAGGGGCGGACTGCAGCACCCCCCTTGGAAACCTTAGCTCAGGCGTAATGCCACAGTGCGAGGCAAGCATGTTCCGCATGTCTCCACCACCTACAGACCAGGGCGCCCTCCACCCGTTCCGCCAAAATCCCAGGGGGCAAGCAGGAAGCCACGCAGCAAGACCCGACCCAGGCCCTGTACCTCCACAGGACTCCGCTACACAGGCGTGTCTCTACAGCAATCCAGTGGCCCCCCCGGGGGTCACAAATCTCCACTGCAATCACACTAGGGGCCAGGAGGGCAGGCCACCCACACTCCGAGCGGGAGGCCGATGAAACACATTGAAAGGGGCTTAGGGTCAGGGCTACAAAGTCATCGGGTCTGCAATTGCTCCAAGTAGGCTCGGCAAGCCAGGGAGACCAGCAACTCCAGCTCCAATGCTTTGTCTCCTTATGGCCACCCCACAGCGATGGGCAGGCTAAAACCAACCAGCAGGGGCCCCACAATCTACCCCAGGCCCCACCTCCCCGTCACAGGGCCCACCAGCGAGGCAGCAAAACAAAAACCCCACAAGCAAGCACTGGGGAGATGGGACAATTCGGTGTCAGCACCCATGCCCCCCTGCGCAACAGGGGGGCACGGGGTGGACCTGACACCTGGATGGAATTTGCCACCGGTGACACAGGCATTTATGGCCTCATTTATGGTAGAGTTCAAGATAGAGATCGGCTCCTTGCGTGATGAGGTGCACTCCTGTGTCCGAGAACTCCGAAAGGATGTGACGGATCTGGGTGAATGGGTTTACGGACTGGAGAAGACGGTCGACACCCGCACTGAGGATCAGGAGCAATTATGGCAGCGCTTGGCTACCCTGGAGGAGCAGCACATAGAACTGCAACTTAAGCAGGAGGACCTGGAGAACCGGAGCCGCTGGAACAATCTCCGAATCCGAGAAGTTCCTCTTGGAGCAGAGGGGAAGGACATCCTGACATATGTGGCTCAACTCTTGCATGCAGTGTGGGGTGACGACAAAGCCTCTCCGCCAACCCTGGACCAGGCCCATTAGGTGTCTGGACCTGTGGGGAGGCCGGGAGTGCTGCCCGACATCCTCACCAGAGTCCACTTCTTTACCGAAAAGGAAGCCATTCTTAAGGCAGCGCGAAGTAAGCAGGACCTCACATCTGAAGGGCATCAGATCCAGATCTTCCAGGACTTGGCTCCTAACACTCTGAGGAGACGGCGTGCCTTCAAGCCAGTAACGGACAAGCTGAGTGCCCTGGGCATTTCTTATCAATGGGGACACCCGTTTGCTCTCATTTTTCAGTGGGAATCCAAGCGTAGGGTGCTGCGGTCCTACAGAGAAGAGGATCAACTACTTGGCTCCCAACCACACCGCCTGCCAGCCCTACCCGTTCTCCCCCCTTGACGCGGGTACCTGCTAAACCGTCATGGTCCAATGTGCGTTGTCGTCAACGCTCCCCTCCTCTAGATGAGCGCTCCTCATCGCAGGCCAAGCAGGCCATTATAGAGCATATTAGATCCCTGAAAGGGGACACAGGGGGAGACGCTCAGCGTTCACCAACCCCTTGACAACGATGCCTTGCTCCCATGACAGATTGTGCTGCACGTTCCAGGAATCATCCCTCTCATCACTGGGGTGGAGGATTGGGTTAATGCCCACGCATTGCTCTGGCCACCTGAATGCAGAGCAGGTGGTTCCGGAGCTCCCAACCTGGATACATCCGAATGCGGCTGAAGGCTTACCCCAACTGTTCTACTGAGAGTGACGTCTCTGGGACTATCCAAACCTTGGGGTGTAGGATGTCCCGCCCCTGGAACAGGAATCTGTGGCCCGGTTGGCCATTGTTGGTTTGCTCTCTGTTTTAAATCTCTTTTCTTTTCATTCCCACTTTCCTACTCTATCTTCTTTTGACTACTAGGCGTGGCGGGCGGGTGGTATTGCAGGTGCAGCGCGACTTCCGAGCAGCTCAACAAAGGGCTCTATGCGCATTCACCCCTTTTCTGAGCTCGCTTCTACAGTGGCAGGAAGGACTAACTTGGGTTTGGATATAATGGGTACCCTCCCGAGACCCTTAAAAGTAATATCGCTTAACGTTAAGGGCATCAACTCTCCTAATAAGTGGCGGCAAACGCGGCGATATCTCCTTCAGTTTGACCCAGATATTATCTTTCTCCAAGAAACTCACCTCCTTAAAGCTGATGTAGGGCGCATGGTGCATCCTAAATACCCCCTTCATTGCTGGGCTGCAGCGGACACCAAAACTGCGGGGGTGGCGATTTTGTGTAGAAGTGGCATCAGGCGGGGGAAGCCCTTCAGCAGTGCAGAGGGACGCTTCATACGGACGAGTGTTGGGATTGGGAGGAGCTTATTCACACTGTGCAATGTGTATGCGCCCAACCAGATGCAGGACACCTATCTCTGGGCGCTCATACGGGAACATGTGCCGCATGATGACCCCTCGGTGATTCTGGGGGGCTGGGGTATTTTAACTTGGTGTGGGACCCTGGGGTGGATCGCAGCAAAGCTTCCTTGATTGGGGCAGGGGCCATGTCCTCCAGTCTTCAGAAACAGATTACAGATCTTGGTTTCCTAGACACGTGGCGGTATCAATCGCAGGGGGTGCGGGATTATTCGTATTACTCTCATGTTCACTTGCGCATTGACTACTTGTTTGTATCTCACACCATGGTGCGGGACATGCTGGTGGCGTCGATGTCGGCCATATCGCTCTCTGATCATGCACATGTTGAGCTGATTCTGCAGGACCCGGCCGCTTGCCCCACCTGTATATCACAGTGGCGCCTGCCGCCCAGTATCCTCCGGAATTCAGCTGACGTGGATAGCATACGTGCTACCATTGACTCTTACTTTGCCAGTAATTATATCCCGGAAACACCTTTTCCCGTGGTGTGGGATGCTTTCAAGGCCACGATACATGGACACATCACCTCTCTCACGTTTGCGCGGGCGCGGGAGACTCAACAACTTGAAGACACTCTCTCAAAGGACATAAAATTGGCTGAAAAACGGGATCAGGAGCAATCCTCGCAGATATCCCGGCGGCGACTGGTGAACTTTCGGGGACAGCTCCGCCTCTTGGGCACAAATAAAGTGGAAGTCACCCTACTAGCGCTGAAGCAGAGGTACTTCGAAGGGGGAGATAAGGTGGGCAGGCTACTGGCGAGACGTTTAAGAGCACAGGTGTCCAAAGCCGATATAGCTAATATACAGTTATCGAATGGAGAGAGGGTTACCGCGGAGCGGACCAAATGTGAAGCTTTCCGGGCATATTATATGGCCCTCTACAAGGCGGAGGAACAGACGCTGGATCTCCTTGCAGAAGTGCTGGACAGATTCCCTTGGACCCCGATACACCCCTATCATGCAAGAACACTGGAGGGCCCTCTTACTGCCTAAGAATTCGCGGCAGCCCTAAAAGATCTTCCGCTTGGTGAGATGCCTGGCCCAGATGGCCTGCCCCTATCCTTTTATCGCATGTTTTAAGCACAACTACAGCCTCATCTCTTGAGGCTATATAACTCCTTTTCTGACGTGGATGGGCCAATGCCATCTATGGGTATGGCAGAGATAGCCTTGATCCCTAAGACGGGGAAGGACCCCACGCTCTGTGACTCCTACCGTCCTATAGCGCTGTTAAATTCAGACTTGACAATTTATACTAACATGCTTGCTAAACGTTTGGACCCCCACATGCCTGGCCTGGTGGATCCGGACCAAGTTGGCTTCATCCGCAATCGCCAGGGGGCAGATAATGTACGACGAATCGCGCATTTGGTGGGCAGGCGCATCACTGGGATATCCCGGCCTGCCTCCTTTCGCTTGACGTGGAGAAGGCATTCAACCGGGTGGATTGGACCTTCCTCTGGGCGGTGCTGCAGAGAGTTGGGCTTGGGCGGAACATGGTGTCCATGATCATGGCGCCGTATCTTGCCCCGTAGGCGAGGATTAGAGTGAACGGACAACTTACAGAACCTTTCACTATACATCGGGGTACTCGACAGGTTTGCCCCCTGTCCCCGCCGCTCTTCGCCCTAATGGTGGAGCCCCTGGCGGAGTTACAACACAATGTGGGTATCTTCCTAGACAGTAATGAATCACCATAAACAAATATAGAATATGTGTCTCATAAATCATGTACTGAAAATGTCAAGCAAACATGAGCAATAAAAATAATCTGTTTTATTTAGTACTTAAAGTATAAAGGTGAAAACAAAATATGTTTTCAGCATGTAATGTTCACTATTAATAAAATATTGTTTTTAAAAAGAATATACAATTCATAAGTGCAACAATTAAGTTAACAAAATACAATCCAATGATTAGTGCTGTGGCAGAACTGTGTGTAATCCGACGCGCGTTTCAGTGTGTTGGGACGCCTTCGACAGGAAAATAGGCCACAAATTCCTAAAATTCATAAAAACATTGCTAGTGTAAATAATTCTATAAATTCTTGACATAATGATACAATTTTTAGAGTCTGAATTTTAGTTACAAGACAGACAATCATGAAATCGGACACATATTCAGAAACAGAGATAATATGTGGTATGTCTTCAGACATGGCAAATACAAGGAGAAAGACAAAGGAATCATGAACAATTTTATACTTCGTCTAAGAGTCTACTACTCCATGCATGGCTATAATGGCCATTGGGTTATGTTGCACTCAATCATTTACGCAGTATAACATTTTAATGAGGTTCCAATTAATTGAAAGTAGGATAATAAGTGTATAGATAACTAGAAAGGAGTAAGATATATTGATATAGATATAGTTTTCTAAGAGAGTCAGATATGTGATAAACTTAAGTCAAGGATACATCTCTCATAGATGTCAGGAAATAGGTCATATATACATAGCAGTGAGAAATAAGATTTGAATAGTAGGCAATAGATCCTGGATAGCCCAAAGTAAATAGTGTCATACAACAGATAATGAGTTATGGGTGACTATTGTATATAATACCTGTATAACTAGAGACAGGAAGCTTGGATGTGCGTTGGGCGATTAATGCTCCTATGCATTAAAACCTTTAATATTCTGAAATAATAAATGGATATGAGTATTAGCTGATATCAAGGGACTATGGTGATACTAATGCGGAAGATTAATGAATTATATATGTGGACACAAACCTTATTCTATCTTGAAAATAAGAATAGATTTCATGGACCTTGAGAGTCAGAACTGCTGATGGTTCATCAGGTCCTGAAGCAAGGATAGGTGGACTTTAGTGAGATATAGGCATCAAAGGATGTGAAGTTAATACAATCTGTAAATAAACAGATAATAACAGTACTAAATATTATTTAAAGCTGGATATTTTGAAGGTGTATTACTTGAGTAGCTAAAGGTATGAGGATGTTACCTTGTTGTTAAAATAAACAATCCTACAGCTAGTATATCATTTGTAGATATTGGGAATCAGGCAGTCGGCAGATGCGGCGCGTAAGCAGGGATGGATGCCCTAAGAAACAACAAAACATGTGATGTCAGGTAGCCTGTTTAAATATCTGTAGGAAAACTAGCGGCTATATTTAGTTTCTTAATGAAAATCATGTCAGAGGTGAAGATCGGTTGTTGGGATGTTGGTCACGATGTGCGCCCGTTTGTTGGCTACTGACTCCAAGAGTTTAATGTAACGTTTGACTTGCAATGGTTAAGTACTACGCAGTGACTAATGAACCATTTGGTTGCGTTGTCTAGTAAACGTAAAACTAGTGATCTAAAACTAGTTTGCAATGGTTAAATACTGTGCGGTGACTGATAAACCTTTCAGTTGCGCTGTCTAGTACTGCAATCTAAGCAGTTATATGGGGCATTTGTTATAGAAAAGTGACAGACCAACTGCTGCCTCTTAATGGAGGTCTTTTCGGATGCCGCACATGATCATAATAGTGAGGGTCTGAGTGGGGGCATGTTATTTGCTTTATTGAAAATGCAGTAGCGATACAAATAACCGTAACCAATGTAATTGGATTACCGGTAGTTTGACTATGGATGTCACAGAGATGTTAACTGATGTCACAATACCCAGCATAATAACCAGGACGGTAATATTACGGAGTGACTAGGAAAAGGAAGGTTGTGATGACCGAACGTCAATGAGCGCTCACCTGGCCGAGCTAATCAGGCAGGTTACAGACATACATGGAATCTCTCTAGGGGGTCGGCAGGACAAGGTGGCGCTCTTCGCGGACTACCTCATTCTCACACACTCACGCCCTCGGGAGTCTCTTACAGCACTGCATTCCCTGTTGCAGACCTTTGAGCGGGCCTCCGGTTTCAAAATTAATCATGACAAATCCTGGGTGCTTAATCTCACGATTCCACCGGAGGAGATACGGCTTTCCGTGGGCCACTAGTCACATTAGGTATCTGGAACTGCGGTTGACTCCCGCCCTGGACACCTGGTCCCAGGTGAACTGGAGAGAATCCAAAAGGGCTGTTCTCTATGAGCTGCGGGGATGGAAACCCCTGGTGATGGCGTAGTTGGGTAGGCTTAATGCCATTAAGATGTCGGTACTCCCCAAAATGTTATATTTGTTCCAATGCTTTTCCACTCCCATTCCTCTGCATCAGATACAGGGCTTTCAACGGAAACTTACTACATTTATATGGGGAGGGCGTAGACCGCAGTTCTCTCACAAGATTCTTATGCTACCGCCGGACCGGGGGGACTGGCCTGTCCCAACCTCATGGATTACTATTGGGCTTCCCATCTCTGCTTTGCGACAGAATGGACAACAACTGAGAGTGAAAAGGTTTGGCTACATATGGATAGATCGGTCACTGGCGCACTATTCGGGACCTCACGTGGCTCCACTGAGAGGCACGCTCCTGAAGTGCCTATATGGAGTTGCCCACTAAAACGGTCCTGGATATCTGGGATAAGGTGGTGGTGCGTAGAGGCCTCATAACATTCCCCACCCCGCATACGCCTATCGAAGGGAATCCATTATTTCCTCTTGCTTACCACACGCAAGCTTTTACCAAGTGGGCGCAAGGGGGATGCAGAGCGATTGGTGATTTGTTTGAGGGAGGCACTATCAAAACGTTTGCTCAGTGTAGGGAAGAGTTTTGTCTACCAGTTGCAGCAGGCCTACAGTACACACATCTGCGGCATTGGGTCTCCTCAGCAGAGATGTATCAGGCGGCTACCCGCCCATTCACTCCCTTTGAGCGGCTGGTCCGCTCCTTTGATGAATCGAAGGGCCTTATTTCTCGGATATATTAGATCTTGCAGCATCCCCTGGAAACATTGTCCCACCCCTACCAACATCAATGGCAGTCAACGTCTGCTACGGAAATCATGCCTCCACACTGGAGTCGCTTGTGGCGAGATATCCCCAAGATCTATTGCAGCGCAACAAGAGAATGCTTATAAAGTCATGACGCAATGGTATTATACGCCCACACGGTTACATAAGATGTTCCCTGCGGCTTCCCCCCTGTGTTGGGGGTGTTCGACGGCGTCTGGGGATTTCATACACATTTGGTGGGCCTGCCCACTACTGACCCTGTTCTGGAAGGAGGTCTGCAGCCATATTAAAGGGGTGTTGGGGTACCCCCTGCCTGAAGCCACAAACACAATTCTTTTGGGCATTAAACCAGCCAACCTGAAGGCACTTACCGCAGTGATTGGATCCTAGCGCTTCAGATTCTTGGAGCTGCTAAGCAGCTTATAGCACTTTACGGGAAGAAAGCAGAGTCCCCTCCCATTGCTGCGTGGTACGTGTGCTTATGGCAAGTTCTTACCATGGAGATCTTCACAGCGCGGCTACAAGCACGAGACACTCATTTTAAAGCTGTCTGGCAACCTCTGATTAAATACCTTTGCGCGATAGAGCGTACACGTTACATGCCCACTAAGCTTAGGGTGCTGCAACTTTTTGAAGATGCTATACTGCCGCCTGCTCCTTACAGATTACTTCCACACACAGAACCCCTGTTAGAGTAATTCACCCGTGTGGACACCGGGGTCTACAAGGGGCTATCACGCTGTCTTTCCTCCTCCTGCCCGTCCATGCCACACCTTCTTTTCAGACTTCTACCTCTTTCTTTTCTCATCTATTTACTCTTCCTCTGACGCCTCTGGCTCTTGGTTTGTTTTTTGGGGCCTTTTGCCTGTGATTTCAAGTTCCGGTCCCCTAGAGGTTGTGTCCATTCCTACCCCGCCACAATCTTAGGCATTACGCGGCTGGCCCCGCAGGGGTTGTAGGCGACATGCTGTGTTAATATTGGTTTCTTGTGTTGCATTTTCGGTGAAACTACTGCACTGCTTGCAAACGCAGCCGGCCCTGTATAGGGTTGTAGGCTTAACGCTGTGTACTTTAAGACCTGTGCTATGTTTCCCCTGAAGTTGAAAATAAAACAGACTTTGAAACAAAAATCCATCAAAGCAGAGTCCCTTCTGTGCCACGCTACCTGTGCACAAGTATGGAGCTGCGGACAGTTGACCTTTCATGACCTTTCATGAGCACAGACAGCACACTTGGACAATCGAGTGCGCACACATGTTCACATGTAAGCAGAACAGTGCTTCTTACCCTAGCTGCACCACAGCTGCTTTTCTTTAAAAGGCAGACGCCCACTGTAAGCATGCTCAGTCTAACTGCCATGCAATTACCATGAGTGAGACATAGTGAGAATCACCCAAAGTAAAGGTTTACAACCGAGTGATACAAAAATCTGAATATCTGGGTGGCCTATATAGGTGGAGCCCATTTGCCTACAGTCATCAAGGCACTAGGCATGGGAAAGGCTTGAGGAGGAAATGGACTGGGCATTGGTTTCTATAAAAATACTTTTTGAGGAGCTTTAGAACCTTCTTGTTAGAAATAACATGTTTCAGACTAGGGATACCCTTTATCTTCCAATTAATTTGCTCCAGATATATATAAAATAGGAGGCTTAATGACCATATATGGGTCACAATTTTCTCCCACAAAGTCGATGCACTTTTCATCACAGAGATATTCACATTCCCACAGGTTACAGTAAGAAGCAAATCAACGCCACGTATAGGACAGCTGGAGCCCTCACTGACATATTCCTGCCTTCATAGCTTTGCATAATCAAAGAGATCACTAAACTACCGGGAGATATGATTTAGAAAACAGATTGTTGAATAACAATGTTAGGCTTATTTTTTATGCTATGTTGCTAGCACGTCGAGAAATATGTAAACTATGGGTCTCACCACTTAGCCCTAGTTTAATGGATTGGATTTTAGCTATGAGATATATGGCTAAGCTTGATATTCTAGACCGTTCTAAGAGAAATAGAGGATTTTGGATACCCTTCTTGTTATGTTTTGTTTGAAATATTTATATGTTGAAGTCCGATGATTAAGCCCGTGCCTGTCTCGCTGGTATATGGTTTTTGTTCAGGACGATAAATAGAGATGGAGGAGGACACACATGTTGAGTCAGGTGGCCAAGAGGGATAGTTCAGAGGAAGGCCAGACTCAAGAATATGTGATGTTTATGCCCCACTACTCTAAACCAGCTTATGAGATATAAAAGCCCAGTGGTGGACTAAGATAGAAGTTTTGGGTGGCGAGGTGGCAAATGAGGATAAAAAATTTTTAAGAAAAAAAAAAAAGAGATCACTAAACTTCTCCTTCAAGGAAACACGTGCTCGCCACATTGGTGCCAGCACATCACCAATCATCAATTTATACATCATTTCATTTAAACACCTTCCACCCTGTATTCAATTGCGGAAAATCCACCAATTAGATAAACAGCAACTCTTTTACTGATTCCACCAATAAAGTTATTCTTAATCCCTGAATTACTTACTATTCACCCTCTTCTTCACTCAGCATATCCAAGAGCCTACAGAAAAACAAGACAACAGAAGTGATCTTATTCTCTCATCCACATACACAGTTAAATACCACTAAGTATCCAAATACACACATTATCATATTGTTTGCAGTACTCTCAACAGCCAAACACCATGCACAATGCAAACATCAGAAACAAGTGTAGAAAAAGAAGTAGCTATCCAATTACGAGAAGCCCTGGGTGCCAACCACCTTCTACATATTATTAAAGCTTTGAATAGCCCTTGGGAGCCTAATATGCTTTCTAAATGGTTAGGTAACGGCTCCATTGGCTTTGTATGGTTGGTAGAGTCTACATTTCTTGAGTGGGCTCTGTTTTAAAAGGTGTAGTAGGTGACGAAGGGCCCTTGTACAATATATTAGGGATTGGGAGATATAAGCCGCATTGTTTCAAGGTATCAGTGTACACACATTAATGTATCCTGTCACGTCTAAGTACAATTGTAATCTCATTGCTCTCAAAATTAGTTCGGGAACCTCACAGAAGAAATCTCTTTTATCCCAATAATACCCCTTACTGCATTTCCTTCTCATAGCTAGTGTGCAAATAATGCAAGTCTAGACTTGTTTAGGCATACTTTAGTATTTTGATATCTTTAAGGCTCAGTTTAAATGAGACAGATATACTAGACAGGAACAAATATATTTTCTACTCTACTTTAAAGTTGAATTGATTTGCCAGTTCACATTCATCAACAGTGTGTAAAATATTTCTTGAAATTCCCTTCACTATTTGAAGCCTTTCTTGTCTTTTTTTGCTAATGCTATGACCATTTCTTGGGCCAAATTTTGATGGTGACATCATACTGTAAAATCATTGCTTTACTCCACAACTTCAATCAGCCACAGAAAAAAACAAATACATGCGTACTAATTTTACACCTGTCCAAATCAAACAAGAACACTGTGTAACATCATGATTAAGTGTTGCTAAATATGACATCTGCACAAGTTAATTATGTGGGAACTTAGTTTGCAAGCGTGTAGAGGGAGAGGTGTTAAGTTTAATAAATGTGTATAGTCACGGGATTTTTAAGTTCAGATAAAAGGGGCCTGATTTATGATGTTTTGAAGTAAGGCAGCGCCCCAAGGAATCTTACAGTGCTGCCCTATGTCAAAACAAAAAGCAGGAGTGCATTGGATCTATGTGATATGGCACATTCCTGCCCTTTTCCCCAGTGCCGGCACACTGTGGGCTGTCATGCACCAATACAGGCACCCTTGCACCATGGGGCTAATTGATTTTGTGCACAAAAATCAATCACAAGAGGTGATTTGATTTTTTATGTGTGCTGCACACAATGTAGCACACTTAGAAAAAGGAAAAAACGAGGAGAAATAAAAGCATTTCTCCTTGTTGCGCCACCCTAATGCCACCCAGGTTCTGATGTATTCTCAGGTTTACAATTTCTTGTAAACCTGTGAATGTGTCAGGTTCCACTGGTGTTGTCTGGGCACCCACAGCAGCACCCATGGAACGTCTCTTTCACACAGTTTTCTGCGTGAAAGGGGCACATATTTATAAGGCCAAAAAAAGCCAGGTATAGTGGCTTTACGTGGTGTTATAAATATGCTGTGGCACATTGCGCCACCGGAACTTCAAAAAAGTGACATCCTGGTGTCGCAAAAGTGCGGGTAGGGCTTCATAAATGAGGCGCAAAGTGTTCAGCAGATATCCACAGCCACATGGCAATTGTATTGAAAGAGGTCCTACACACTATGCATTGTAGATTTTTTAAAATACATAAGATCGGTGTGCATCACTGTTCTCTCCAGATATACACCCCCACCGAAATCTCCTTCAGCGCAGTAATATCAGAACTTTGCTGCAAGCTTTCAAATGTGTCTGACGAGGTCGCAAAACATTTTTTAGCGGTCTGAATATGAGACATCACGAACCCAAAATGTTTCGAAAAATCCCATGTATTTTTTTTCCATTTGTTGATCGCACATTTGAGCTGTTTTGCTGCCATGCCATGTGCTCTCCTCTTTCAGTAGCAATAAAGGTGCAATATACTGTGCAATTAGGTGCATTCTAAACCAATCCTCCTAACAGATGGCACATGAAACATATAAATGGGCCATGATTATAATAGTTTGACCATTATATTATCAACGAATGGGACTCACAGTATCCTGACAAATTACTTGGGTGACATCACAGCCTGGGAGGAGTGTGCCATCCAGATAGAAAGGTTCAAGGCTTCAATAGGGCATGCAGCTCTTCCGGCTGGATTTCTTTGACAGTTTCACTTGGAGACCTGGAAAGGAGATGCCTTGACCGAGTTTGTTCAATTAGCGCAGCATGCTGTATCTGTTGTGTATGACCTTATTTGTTCCTGATTAGGCCTACTTACACGCATGATGAATCTTTGCTTTCGCAGAAAGGAGTCCGTGTCTTGTAATTGATCGGGTGGATGGGTAGCATTTTCTGCTGTAACGCAACAAATGATCTAGAGTTGTCTGAGACTTTAATTAAAAATGCAGCTGGTACCGTAGCCCAGCGAAAGAGGCATAGGCAATGCATAGTCATTAGTTTAGCAATAGTGTTGGTTATTAGAACGTGGGCGTATTGTATTCTAATTTGATGAGCCCTGATTTTGATTATGATTGAATGAATGAATTGCTGCACTTCTAACGCACACAATACTAACAACAGGTCTTTTGGCACCCAAGTCCTTTGACCATTCAGTTGCACTTGTCCAGAAAAGCAAAAAAGTGCAGGCTGATGTTGAACAGGTCAAAACAATTGTCTCTGGCAGAATGATACTCTTTATATGGGAGCCCATTGAGAGATCAAAAGCCTTCTTCCATCCTCTCACTAGGACTTTAACATATTTTCCTAATTCTCAGATGCACTGAATGTTCAGGGTAAAAATGGGTACATCTTCTAAAAACAGAAAAATTGTAATACTTTGCAACATTCCCTCTAATGCCCAGGTGCACCCACCTGGACAGAAAATGCGATAGAGTACCCTTTGCACAGCAAGTTCAATTTCCTTAGCTCCTTATCCGCTGGGGCTACCCCCCGCCGAGACCTTTCTTGGCTGTTTGGGGTAGTTCACACTTAGGGCTCCAAACCTTTTTTCCACAAAACTATACTTGCAAAAGTTGCAACCTTTTTTCCAATATCCTGGGAAATCTAAGGGAACCCAGGGTTTGTGGATTAATTTGGAGGAAACGAGAAAAAAGGCAAAAAAAAGCTGCCTTTTGGGGAAAATAGGAAACAATTGCTCTGGATAAAACTGTCTGTTTTCCCCCTAAATATGGCATCATTGAAAGTTCACATCTAAGGGATACGAAACTCCAAGTACTAATAATCATGTACTCACATGTGCGAGTATTTTGGCACCCTTCTATTTGAATCACGCTTTGTACTTTTGAAAAAATCTTGAAAAGAATGAATGGATTTAGCTTTGTTTTACATTTTTCTCTAAAATGCAGCATATTCTCTTTGCATTTCTTAATCCTCTTCTTCGTGGGGAAGAGCATGTGCAGTCCATTGCATTTCTCTAAACCCTCACAAAGTAAAACAGTCATTTGTTTAAATACATCTTCAACAGTTCATTAAATGAATATAACATATGACAAATAATATATGCAGAAATCAACGTTTCCTCCTGCACTGAATTGTTATTTTCTGTACACAGTCATATCAATATCATAATAATAATTGAAAACAGTACATCCTTTGAAATAATACTCGCTATTTTGAAGGAAATGTATTATGAAGTTACGTTTTGAAAAGACTGCCTTAAATTCAAGCAGTTAATGACACAAAGTGTACACGCCGTCCTCCATGCATTTTCCATTTCTAAAACCAAGAGATCCTGTTATGTGGTAGACCTGCCACCCTTGGTTGGTAGTCCCCCAAACATTGTGCAGTGAACCCTCCTGTATTAAAACCCATTTTGTTCGGCTTTTAGGACTCTGCGCACTTTACCGCTGCTATCAGTGCTAAAGTGCATGTGCTCTCTCCTTTAAACATGGTAATATTTGCCTACACCAAAATGACACATTTCATTTACTTGCAAGTCCCTAGTAAAGTGGTACTACCTGTACACAGGGCCTGTAAATGAAATGCTCCTAGTGAGTCTGAAAATGCCACTTTTAGGAAGTTGTACTGAAAAACTGTATACCACCTACACTGTAGATTTTTCTGTATCTTGTCACAGATTACGTCATTCATTCATGTCTGTATTAGCCAATGACAGCTTCTTGTGCTTTCATGAACACATACATATAACAGAATAACTGGACTCCAATGAAAACCTAAGGAGGTAACTTTTTTTTTTAAGTTTGATTTATTGAGAAAAAAGAAAAAGGGGGGGAATAAGGGAAGGGGGGGTGAGAGGAGAAGAGTTACAATAAGTGGATGGAAGAAATAAACAATATACAGATAATAATAATTTCATAAAAAGTAAGCATTACAAGCATGAAGAATTATGAACACATCATAAGAGTACTAAAACTATAAATAGAACACAGTACATTGAGACTTAATAATTATAATAATCAAAGAATAAGGTAAAAAGAGGAATAAGAAAATCACGGGGGCCTGCGAACTTCAATTGTTTCAGGATCAGGAGAGGAATGAACCGGGGTAGAGGAAGAGAGGTACGTTACCAAAGGGAGCCAAATCAGATCACGTTTGATAGCTAGGGAGATGGGAGATACATAATTGGTGTCTTAACGATGATTAAAACAGACTGCATTCCACCAAGACTGATATGAAACATTTGCAGCCTGCTTCCAGTTAGAAGTGGCAATATGAAAGGCTACGGCAATGAAAAGGTCAAGTAAAGGGTAATGATTGGGAGAATGAGGGAGGTCTGATGAGAGGGAGCCAAGAAATACTAGTGAGGGTGAAAAGGGAGTCTGAAAATGGAAAATCTTTTGTATTCGCCGCCAAACCATCTGCCAGAACTGGTAAGTAGGAGGGCATTCAAACAACATATGTTTAAGATCAGCAGAGAGGCAGGGACAAGACCAACAGGGAGTGTCTGGTGAAAAACGGGACAAAGCAAGTGGAGTAAATAAAGTTCTGTGATAAATGAAAAATAAAGTTTGGGTAGTGTTAGCAGCTCTAGAGGTCTTATGAAGTTTAGTCCAAATTTTATCCCAAAGAAGTACAGGCCAGTTCTGAGAAAAGTCCAACTCCCACGCAAGTTCAATGCGAGATATCAATCTATCAGTAGTAAAACGGAAAGAATTATATAGAGCTGATGCAGAAGGAGAAGTCTCCAGCAAAAGGGAGATGGATTTGTGATCTAAAGGAACATCATTAGAGGATGAAAGAGATTGAAGATAGGAGAGCAAGACTGGATAAAGGGAATTGTATTGCGAACGGGTAGAAGCAGGCAAGGAGAAAAGAGATTGAAGATCCTTGAAGGAGGGAGGCGTACCTTGAGAAAGTAATTGAGAAATCCAACATATTCCTCGAGAGTGCCAAGTTTTCCAAAAAATGGTACGATTACGGATTTTTAGAAGAGAGTTATTCCAAATTGGCTGTTCGTGTATGGAGAGGAGTGATGGATAGAATGAAGTTAAGTAGGAAGAGAGAAGATTACGAGAATGTGAAAGAATAGGCGAGCGAAGACGAGTTAAAGAAGACGTAAAGGATAAGAATTCACGGAAGGTAAAAGGAGAAATGAAAGAAGATTCCATGCTTAGCCAGACAGGAGGATAATGAGGTAGATTAGACGAAAACCAGTGATTGCTTCAGGGAAAAAGCAAAATGATACTGTTTGAAATCCGGAAAACGTACTCCAGAGTGAGCTTTGTCTTTACGCAAAGAAGCAAGAGCTATTCGAGGACGCTTACCGTTCCATAGGAACTTCAGTAATAAAGAGTCAATCTTCTTGAAGAAAGAAAGAGGAATGTGTAAAGGAAGCTTGGAAATAGTATAGAGAAGCAAGGGGGATAGCATCATCTTTATAGAATTGAGGCGGCCCCACCAGGACAAAAAGAGCGGATGCCAGCGAGTAATAGCCGTGTCCATTTTCTTGTAAATATAATCAAAATTTAATTTGAGAGTAACAGATAAAAGAGGAGCAAACCAAACCCCTAGGTATTTAATTTTAGATGGTTGCCATGAGAAACCTGTACAAGAAAAGAGATGCTTCTGACAAAGAGGATTCAAAGGTAAAATTTCACACTTGTCGGCATTCAAGCGATATCAGGAAACTGCAGAGAAAGAAGAGACCTGTTGAAGAAAAGAGGGAATGGAGGTGGCAGGGTCAGAACAATAAAAAAGAATATCATCGGCATAAACCGAGAGTTTGACTTGTTGGGGACCAAAATTAAAACCAGAGATAGTATCATCTAAGCGAATTTTAGTAAGGAAAGATTCTAAGGCTAAAACAAAAAGTAAGGGAGATAAGGGGCAACCTTGACGAACCCCTCTATGTAAAGAAAAATAATCCGAGGACATCCCATTAACAAAAATAGAAGCCTGAGGATCAGAATAAAGCAAAGAAACAATAGAAATGAATTTAGGGGGAATACCAATCCAACGTAAAGCCTGAAACATGAAGTCCCACCCGATCCGATCAAAAGCCTTCTCCGCGTCTAGAGAAATAGCTGCAAAAGGAAGAGTCAAGGAAGAAGATTTGCTAAGAATATTAAGAAAAACACGGGAATTATCAGAGGAGAGACGTCCTTTGACAAAGCCAGATTGTTCTGGACCAATTATATCTGGTAAAAGGGGATCCATACGAAGTGCTAATATCTTTGCTAGAATTTTGTAATCAGTGTTAACCAAAGATATTGGTCTATAATTTTTGCACAAGGAGTGATCCTTATCCTCCTTTGGATTTAAGCAAATTAAGGCTTGTTGAAAAGAACCGCTAGAGGAACCGGCATCAGAGAAAGATTGAAATAAGAGTAAGAGTTTGGGAAGAAGGAGAGAGGCAAAGTGGCTGTAAAATTCAATAGTAAACCCATCAGGACCTGGAGATTTACCATGACGAAGTTTGGGTACAGCATGAGAGATTTCAGAAAGCGAAATGTCTTGTTCCAAAGCATGAAAGTCAACATGTGAAACCGAGGTAGAGGGAAGAGAGTGACGTTGGAACCTGTTCTGGGGTATAAAGAGTATCGTAAAATTTGGCAAATTCAGAAAGAATATCTTTATCCTTAAATGTGGATTCACCGGAAGAAGTTTTGATAGATTGAATTTTTGTACGTTCCTTACGAATCTTTAATTAATTGGCCAGAAGTTTCCCCATCTTGTTCCCACCCCCATAATATCTAGAATTATATTTTAGCAGAATGTTAGAGGCAGTGTCTGTTGTGAATTTGTTAAAAGAAATTTTTGCTTTAATAAGAGCTTTAAGGGAGGTATCTGATTTAGAAGCATAATAAGCAAGTTCAAAAGCTTTAATGTCAGCCAAAATTTTCTCTGACTTGGCCTCTCGAAGTTTCTTCCGTCGAGACACAAAATTAATAATAAAACCCCTAGAGGCTGCTTTGAACGAATCCCAAACCATAACAAAAGGGGAGTCAGGGGGTTGATTTAAAAGAAAAAATTCCTTGGCAAAGGCAGTGAATTTGGTACAAAAGGAAGGTTCCAAAAGTAAAGCTTTATTAAATCTCCATCTGCCAGAGTGGGAAGAGAATGGGAGTAGGTCAAGGTCTACAAAAACTGGGGCATGGTCGGAAAGTAAGATGGAACCAATTTCAGAACGGATAGCATGTTGGGACAGGGATTTACTGAGAAAAATGTGGTCAATGCGGGATTGGGATTGATGAGGGGGGAGAAAAAACTGTATTCTCTAACATCTGGATTGCATAATCACCAAATATCTACTAAGGCATTATTTTGAAAGGAGTTCACAAACTGCGTGTGCATTCTAGAGGGAACAAAAGTGACTTTCGAGTGACGGTCAAGAAAGGGATCAACAACCTGGTTACAGTCTCCTCCGAGGAGTATGTAATCTCCAGAAAGGGAGGACAACTTGGAAGAGATAGCAGGCCAAAAGGACCTATTGATCCCAGTAGGAGCATACATATTAAAGAGGGTGAGTGGGATGTTATCGATGAGTAAATTAACAATGAGCCAATGGCCATCAACATCACATTCATGAGTAATCGAGGAAACATTTAACTTTTTATGTATCAAAAGTACAACACCATTCTTCCTAGAACTTGTAGGAGAACAAAGAACAGGACCCATCCAACAACGTTTAAGTTTCAAAGCTTCCGGTTCAGCAAGATGAGTCTCTTGAAGGAGGGCAATGTCAGTTTTAAGTCTTGCTAAATGTGAGAGAACCCTCTGCCTTTTGATGGGATTCGTTAATCCCTTGACGTTCCATGTCGTTACATGGAACGGAACAGTTTAGAAAAACAGCTGAGTGCAACATGCACAGTAATGCATAAGAAATACGATGAAGAAAAAATGAGAAAATGGAAAGGAAAAGAGAAAAAAGAAGGAGAAAAACAGAAAAAGAAAAGGAGAAGAAAGAGTAGATGTGTGAGGAAAAAGTAGAGCAAATGTTATAGAAAAAGGAATGAATTACAGAAGAAAGAAAGGAAAAGAGAAGGAGAGACCAGGGAGAAAGTAAAGGAGAGTGCAAGAGTAAGAGATAGAGAAAAAGGATAGGTACAGAAATGAACAAAGAAACAGTACAAGTCCGAAACGAACGACTGAGAGATATACTCACGAAAACGGAAAAACCCAAACAGGGATGGGGATGGTGGTGGCGGGAGATGACGACGACAACAACCAGAGCGGGCAACCAACCATTAGTATTTAGAAGTCCAATGGGCATGTCAGAAAACATTAGGAAGCATCAAGATGGATTTGACGAGGGAAATATCTAAAGGAATGAGAGAAACATTAGGGAAAAATGTAGGGATCCACAGTGAAACATGACTTGACTAAAGATAATAGTATATAAAACAGTAGAATGAAATAATAATAATAAAACAATCATAATAACAAGAAACAGCAATTAATACAGAACAAAACAACATTGAGGAAGAAAAGCAGAACCATAATCAAACAAGATCAGGAAAATGACGGACAACAAGGCTATTCAGCCAGGCCTGGAGGTATCCATGACATCCGGGTTCTGTTCACGAAGGAAGGCTTGCAGGGCCGCAGGATCCTCATACGTAATTGTTCTGTCTTTATACGTAACCTTGAAGAGACAAGGGTTTAAGAGACCGTATCTAGCATTAAGAGCTCTTAACTGAGGTCTCAGGTCTAAAAACTTTTTCCTCCGGTCTGCGGTGGCCTTGGAGACATCCTGCGAAAGATAGAGACGGTGACCTTCCCATATGATTTGCTTCTTGAGCTTGGCGGCTGAGAGGATCTGCAGGAGGTCGGTATACTGCAAGAACAACATGATAACACCCCTAGGCTTGGTAGCAACTTTGGGGCCAAGACGATGTGCTCGCTGAATGTTAATGGTGGATAAGGCCGGAGTGTCCAGTATTTTCACAAGGAAAGATTGGAAAAAGATGGTAGGGTTGGACTATTCTGTGAGTTCCGGAAGGCTGTATAAGCGTGGGTTGTTTCTGCGATTTCTGTTTTCCAAATCCTCAGTTTGACGCCTGAGTAGAAGGATTTCAGCCTCTATTGAAGGAATTCGGGAACAAGTAGAGTGTAAAGAATCTGAGGACTGTTCCAAGGTCGTGACACGTGAATCCAAAGATGTCCATTTCTCTTGCATGGCCTGCATGTTTTTTGTGGTGGCTTCCATAAAGGGCTTGAAGGCACGTAGCTCTTCCAGAATGAGGTCCATAGAAGAAGATGAAGAATTATTCCCAGGAGACGGCGGGTCTTTCTTCAGACGCTTGGATGAAGTCAAGGAAGATTGTGTCTTACCTCCATTCTGAGCTTTAGGAATAGCCCCATGGGCCGTATCAGACTTCGAGGGCTTGCCTTCCTCCATTTCTTGGGTAGGAGAGTCGGAGTCAGATCCAGCAGGTAATTTCGGTAAAGGAGTGAGCTTCAGAGTACGGAGTTTTCCCATATAAGGCAACCAAAACAGAGGAGCAAAAGTAAGAAGCTAGTGTGAGATAGGAAAACTCCTCAGCATCAATTCTGTGATGGGCAGTGATAACACTACGTAGGAGAAGTAAAGCATCAGGAGCGAAACCAGTCAAAACGTAGCACTGGAGGCAGTTGTTGAAGTGAAACTTCCTGATGAGGTGTCTCAATTCATAATGCAACAGAAGCACAAATTAGCGATGAAGAAGCGTTGCAGGAATATAGCACATAGCAGAGTTCATATAGGCGAAGAGGAGAAGCCGGTGAAAGCTGAAAGATTGAACAGTACTTCCAAAATGGCCCTCAAAAAGCGTCACTGGTAAAGCGTAAGAAAGAGGACGCCTCAAAGAAAGCCAGAAGCATAGACAATAAATGTCATCATTGAGGGTCGTTGCTGCAAGGTCTTCAGCTAAGCAGGAGAGGATGAGGACAAGCATGTGTGTGAACAGGCCAGCCGCCACTGAAATCTACTGCTGGCACACAAAATGGTGGCTGGAGCCTTTAAGATGAGACCTCACACAACTTGCGCAGAAAATGGTGGCTGGAGTCGCGAGGAGGAGACCATAGCGTAACTTGCGCAGAAGACCTCGAAAATTGGGAAACTTCCTGACGAGGTATTTTAAAGTACAGCACAATAGAAGCGCAAGTATACGTGCTTTGAAGCCCTGCTGAAGTAGATTACATATTGGTTGCTGAAAGAATGGATATTAGCCTTAAAATGCCTCAGAGAGCAGCACAAACGGAGCTTGAGGAAGAGGGCGCCTCCAAAAAAAGCAAGTTGCAATGTCATTAAGGCTTACCACGGAGTTCAGTGCTGTAGAGGTTGTCAGGTGGGCAGAGGAGTGTCAGCAGAAACATGTGCGAGTAGAAACCGTCCGCCGCTGAAATCCGTGGACGGCGCACAAAATGGCAGCTGCAGCCGCGGAGACGAGACTCCTCCGTAACTTCCTCGCAGGTCCGCAAAACCGAGAAACAGTGAGGGCGCTAGGCTCTCCTCACGTTCCGGTTCGCGGGACAGTGTTCATTTTGCGGAAAGTCGTGAGTTAAAATGCCCGTTTGAGAAGACGAGAGTAGGCTGGTGATGGAGCGCTCGGTTCACGCTGCCATCTTGGCCGGTGTCCAAGCCACGCCCCCCAAAGAGGTAACTTTTAAAATCTCCAAACTCGATACCTATCAATCTTGCTCCATGGAACATAAACAGTGTGCATATGTTTCGGTCCAAAAATACAGATTGACGTAAAAATAATAAAGGTTCAGTACCAGTGGGTAAACACCCTAAGAATAAATCAAACTTTGTAATCTGATATTGTGCAATATATTTTCATAATTGACTGTCATATCATTCTTAATATCCTTCATGAAAAGCTAAATAAATCCCTGCAACCAAAACAAGTTACATTGACATATTTCACAAAACATTTGATATTGATGTCAGAAAAAAAGCTGAAGTGACCTACCGCAAGATTAGGGTAAAGCCCCCTTCAAGACTCAAATAGAGAAACACAGAATAAGACTCTTTCTCTTTCCATGTTCATGCACTGTGGAAATTGTGTCTGTAAATCTATGACATACTGTGATTTAAACTTCTGCCACCCTATCCCCTCCTCTGGAAACTTGAGAAATTGGTCAATCCAAATTGGTAAATCCAATAGTATTTTAAGAACTACAGTTACATTCATGGAATATAGAAAAACAATATTTCTACAAGGTAAGATTTATCATTGTTTTTATTAGCCTCTTGCACGAGGAATCTCCTTTCTTATTGCATGAATATCAGAATACAAACAATATAATCAGAACGGCAATCAACGTGTTTTCTGATAGTAAATTTCTAATTTCAATCTGAAATGTCATAGTATTTCATATCTGTGCTGTGTCTGTTGGGCTTGCATCAAGAATGGATAAAAAACACTCCTTTCCTTCAACTCGCTTCCTGTTTTTGTGTAAATTGAGTTCTCACCAAGTAATATCTCAGTGATTTGGGCTTACAGTACATTAGCTGAGGTGTATTAGAAAACTTCTGCTACAATTACCCCGTCATGTTTTAAAATGGACCGATTGAATTGTTTATTGTATGATTTCTATGGACCCTGCATTTGGGTCTGTGACAGTATTTCTTCTACCCTTTTCACCAAATTGTAGGTGTGTTGGTTCCATAACTGTCTTTGCCAGATGGGAGACTGGATGGCCACTAATTGTCTGAAATTGAACTCTAGTAAGACTGAAGTCTTACTCTTTGGCTGCCACACAAATTTCTGGTCCCCTGCTCTTTGGCCTTCGGAGTACGAATAAGGTAAAGAACCTGGGAGTAACATTTAACTCCATGCTTTCCTTTGAAGGCCATGTAAACCAAGTTACATCCATCTCCTTCTATACACTAAAATTACTTAGAAGGATTCTTCCATTTATTCCGGTGGATTTGTGGAGGTTAGTGATCCCGGCTCTTGATTTATCTAGAGACGACTACTGTAACGGTTTATTCATGAACCTTCGCAAGAAATGCTTGACCAAGTTGCAGATTGTGCAAAATGCTGCTGCTCGTCTATTGATGAACGTTCCAAAATATAAATGTGCCTCCTCAGCGCTCACAGAGTTACACTGGCTACCAGTGAAAATACAGATCGAGTTCAAGGCTCTCTGTATAGCTTTTAAAGCTATTCATGGTACAGGGCATACCTTCTTTAAACAGAATTTGCAGCCTTGCATTCCAGGCCGCCATCTCTGCTCAGCTCACGCCCATATCCTGGTAGTCCCCAGGTTCAAAACATTTTCTTGGGGTGGAAGGAGCTTTCTGCTTGGCACAACCAGACTTTGATACTCGCTTCCACTGAGGTTAAAAGAAGAAACACACCTGTTTGCCTTGAGGAAGGTGTTAAAGACATGGATTTTTAATCTCTGATGTGGTTTTAAAATGGTCCTGTTTATATTGTCTGCTGAACTAGCGCCTTGACACCTTCGGGTGATTGTCTCGCGCTTTATATATTTCTTTTTCATTTCATTTCACTTAGCAGGCAACAACTTCTTGGTTCTCTGATTCTATTGACAGAATGTGTTTTTACATGGCATAGCATGCATTTTATGGATCACTTCATTCACAGCTGGATATGTGAATAGTTTTGTCTTTTTTTACTGCAGACAACAAAATAGTATTGTCAAGAGTATTCCAGTATTTCACTTTTTCTCTTCAACAAACTACCCTCTTTGAAAAAAGTCCTGGGGCCTCATTTATGAAAAGTGACGCATCGCTGCGTGAAAGTAGCGATGCGTCACTTTTCACTGCGCACGCCTTACGACATTCCTGATGCGTCATATTTAATGTATGACGTATCATGTCGCAAGGAGTTAAAGATACGTCAGTATTTCTGACGCATCTGTAAGCGCAAAAGTGATGCATTGCTGGAGTGTGTCACAAAAGTGACGCAACTCCAGCAATGCGTCCTTTCACATGGGGAAAGCCCCATGTGAAAGGGCTTGCATCAGTCTTACGCCTGCTGTGAGGCAGGCGCAAGATTTTGACGCAACAGCATCCTAAAAGTGACGCAGTGAAATCTCATAGATTTCACTGTGTCACTATTACGGGGCTTTTTGCGGGGGAACGCCCCCTCTGCATACATTATACCTGACGCAGGTATAATGTGGCGCAGGGGTTTAAAAAGTGACGCATCTACCTAGATGCGTCACTTTTTAAATATGGCGCAACGAGGCGCATTTTTTACATCGCTGGTGCGTCACAAAAAGTGACGCACCGGCGGCACAAAACTGACGCAAGGCCTTCATAAATAAGGCCCCAGGTTTCATGCTAGTTGTATGGAAATAAACATGTAATATAAAAAAGCTACCTAATGGATCACATGTATTATTGTCCATAATTGACAGTGGCTGGTTCTAGTGGTATTCCAAACAACTTAGCTTTCTGCCTAGTGGTTTTTAATATCTCCAGAACCTTACAAGGCCAATATAGAGCCATATTATAAAGTTACTGGAGAACCCAAATTGTATGTTTATATCTGTGGATTAAAATATTTATGAAATGTAATAAATAAGCATAACATTGTATGCATTATTTAGTTACAAATACGTTTATCCTGTTATCTGCCTGTGGCAATGCTCCTTATGTATGTAAGGTTCTCATGGCTTTTATGCTTAAAAAAAAGTGTAGCAGTTTGGACGAAGTCAAACCAATCTTCAGCGATTACTGGAAGTTATGGAAACAAAGAATTTCTTATGCTCACAAAATGATTTGATCAATCTTTGCTAATCACCAGCTGGTATTAATACCAAACGAGATACCTGAGAGAAACTTTACTTACTTCAATATACAGACCGGAGAGTTGCAGACTGTACTCCTTAAGATTTGGTCGTCAAGTCAAACAATCTATTGATCCCAGCTTCCTGGGATAGTCCTCAAGGTGTCTTTCAACATGATTAAATGCTAGAACTATATCACAAATGCTGACAAGTGAAGTATTTTTCAGAATGGACTCACGATGAAAAATGACACAATATGGAAGCCGTCAAAATAACCTGCTCGATATTTGAAATAAAGTGCATGTTTTTTCATGATTCATATATATTTGTTGTCATTGCTGATGTGACCATGGACTTGGATGACCTCAGAACACAGGATTATTGAGCATTATTGTCACAACCTGGTAGAAGTAATACTATTCCCATTAATCATCTTTTATATTATTAATGTGACAACCTGGTAGAAGTAATACTATTCTCATTATTCATCTTTTATTTTACGTTCTGGAGATAGATACACATTATTGTCAATGTATGCATTTTTTATTACTCTGAAGTCTTAATTTTAACATCTCCCTATTTCCTATAAAAATTTGCAAAGTGCCATGGTCTGAAGATTTTACCACCTTAAAGCAATGGCTGTCAAACTTTAAAATTCCACTCCTGCGTAAAGAAAAATAAATTGGGCCCTCCCAGAATGATAATCATATTTTATAATCACTGAAAAACCAAAGGTTACTGTCATAAGTGATGTAATATATGAGGTCATAAGCAGTGCATTGCGGGGGCAAAAGTTATAGTTAGCTCAGGTAACTATAACTCCTGAATTTGAAAGGTTTTGCATGAGTGAAATCTGGGCCTAACTATTTCCCTTTACCCTTCATTTTATTCAGTGAATTTCTGTTTTTAAAAATTCTATTTCCTAACTATAATGCCTATGTAATGTTTGTTTTTCTTCAGTGAATTTTGATTTATTTTTTATTTGATTTCCTAACTGTAAGCTTTGAGAATTTGTGTCTGTGTGGCTGTATAGGTAGGTGAGTGGGTGTGTAAGTCTCAGAGTGGGTGAGTGAGTGGGTGTGTGGGTGTATGAGTAGGTCTGTGAGTGGGTGTGTAAGTAGCAGAGTCAGGTCTGTGAGTGGGTTTGTAAGTGTCTAAGTAGGTCTGGGATGGGTGTGTGCATCTCTGAGTGAATCTGTAAGTGGGTGCATAAGTCTCAGAGTGGGGCTTTGAATGGGAAAATGAGTGTCTGAATCTGTCTGTGAATGGTTGGAGGAGTGTCCAAGTGGGTCTATGAGAGTGTGCAAGAGTTTCTGAGCGTGCCTTTGAGTGAGTGCATGAGAGTCTGAGTGTATCTGTGAGTGCGTGTCTGAGTGGGTCTGTGAGTGGGTGTGTGAGTCTTTGAGTGGGTGCATGAGGGTGTGAGTGGGTGTGTGAGTGTGTGTGTGTGAGAGTCTCTCAGTGGGATTGTGAGTGGGTGAATGAGTACTTGAACAAATCTATGAGCAAGTGCATGAGTATCTGACTGGGTCTGTTAGTTGGTGCTTGTGTGTATGAGTGGGTCTGTGAGTTGGTGTGTGAGCATAAGAGTGGGTCTGTCAGTGGGTGAGCAGTAAAAATAGCAGGGGGAATACAAGAACAGGACCACGTGCCAGCTCCCCATGTGATGGTCCTCCTGTCCAGCTTAACTGCAGTCCACTACTCTCGGCTGCCTTCGGTTTTGTGCCCGCTCTGTTCATTTTTCTGTCTCTTCTCTGCTCACTCTTGCCCTCTATGTTACCTCTTTATGCTCATTCTGTCTGGTATTTGCCTCTTTCTGCTCGCTCCTGACCTTTATTCTGCCTCTTCATGCACATTTCTGACCTCTATTTTGCCTCTTTCTGCTTGCGCCTGACCTTTATTTTGCCTCTTTGTGCTTGTTTCTGATCTTTTTTCTGCCTCTTTGTGCTAATTTCTTTTTTTTTGCTGCAGATTCACAGCTCTGTCATGTTTCTGCCGCAACATTTTTAAAGTGCTTTTGGGCCCTGCCAAGTTCACAAGGGGACACCAGGAACACAGTTAGGGGGTCAGGGTATACCAACCCTTCTCCCTTTTCTTTTGTTTAAACAATTTTTTGTTGGCAGCCAACCAGAGTTAAGCCTGGAGACTGATGGATCCTGGGATAGTTCCCATGTATCTAAACTTGGTTTCAATTTATATTTCATAAACAACTTAATGGATTTACGCCATTTTACAAAAAGGTTGCTTTCTAAACCAACAGCTACCTATCTGCCAAATTTGGTGTAATTCTATTCAGTAATTCGGGCTGTAGTCTTATCTAAAATGCCATGGGAATTTGCATGGACAAAACGTGTTTTGGGACCCCCTTTTTCTCAGCCCCAGCTTGATGTACCACCCCAAAACTTTCAAGACAGCAGTAGAATTGAGTATCATGCTAGTTTTTACAATTTAGCGAGGATTTCTCAAACGGCACCAAAGTGTTTGGCAAAACAAAAAATGCTCTTCCTATGGAAACAAGGTCCTAACTCTAGTTACCTACGAGGGACTGCCAGTAGGCAACAACTATTTGAAAAAATAACCCATTTAATAGCCCATTTAAATATTCAAACATTGTAGTTATCCGTTGGAAAAATGCAATCAAATGCATGATTGTCAACATGCTAGTGTCAGCTTTGACTTCTTATAAGTGTATAAAGTATCCATAGGAGGAACCTTTGGAGCTTTATTCGGAGTCCTTCCCTCCCCCCAACAATGACATTTACATCCAGCCAGGAAAGGAGTGTAAAAGATATCAGTGCTGCACTGTGTTCTTCTACTAAAACATAGCACTGTTAAAAGCATGTTGTTTGTCTCTGTCCCTTGGGGTATAATAAATGCTCCACTTGGCCAGAGCCCAGTTAATTCTGGCCTTCCTAGGGAGACCTGCCCCACAGTTTGAAGAGTTTTGCATGTGTGTCTCATCTGCTAATATTAGTGAAATATACTAAATAATTTTTGTTTTTATAAAAATGATGTCCCCTTGAAAAATCCCACATGCACAGATTCTAGGGCCAAGGTGCTGAACAGCATCAGCCTGTTTGTACACACACACACACACACACACCCACACACACACCCATACACACACACACATAATACGCAAGTGATGTAAGATACATACTAAGGAGATTAATAGTCTATTATTATAAATATTAGTTGTATTTGCCTTAATAGGATCAAGCCATAATCGAGAGTCAACACTGTTTACTAGCTATGATAATGTAACTGACAATTTAATCATTGTAAATAGAGATTTGAATGACAAATTCCAGGCTTGAATATTGTTTGCATAAAAAATAACTCACTGTGCCACTGGATTCATGGTATCCAGGCTGAAGAGGGGTGAAACCCCAAAAGCGGTCCTAGGATGCTTGTTTCCGGTCCAAAGAGGTCCTGGCTTGGCAGTTCAGGCTAGCCTGTTCTAATGAGGCACAGGGGCAAGACTGATTTGCATATGGCCAGGTGTAAACTGGGGTGGCATGGTGAGCAAAAGAATGATGGATTTAACCCAGATCTCTTGACTGGGGGAGAATGTTTTGATTTGTTCTGCATTCCGTCCATCAATTGTGTGTCTTTTGCTTTCTCGCCCTAAGTGCGCCGGGTATGCCTAGACATAGGTCCCGGGCTCACTGTGCCATGGGATTCAAGCTTTCCTGGCCGAAGACGGGTGAAACCCTAAAACCGCTCGTAGGATGCTTGTGTCTGGTCCAGGGCAGATCTGGCTTGGCAGTTTGGGCTGGACTGTTCCCATGAGGCACTGGGTCAAGACTGATTTGCATATGGCTAGGTCTAAACTAGGGTGGCATGGTGAGCAAAACAATGATGAATTTGAGCCAGATCTCTTGACTGGGGGAGAATGTTTTCATTTGTTCTGCATTCCGTTCATCAATTGCGTGTCTTTTACTTTCTCGCCCTAAGTGCACCATGTATGCCTAGACGTAGGTCACGGGCACACTGTGCCACTGGATTCAAGCTATCCTTGTCTGAAGAGGGGTAAATCCCCGAAACCGGTCCTAGGATGCTTGTTTCCAGTCCAGGGAGGACCTGGCTTGGCAGTTCGGGCTGGACTGTTCCCATGAGGCACAGGCTCAAGACTGATTTGCATATGGCCAGGTCTGAACTGGAGTGGCATGGTGAGCAAAAGATGAATGGATTTAACCCAGATCTCTTGACTGGGGGAGAATGTTAAGTTTTCTTCTGCATTCCATCCAACAATTGTGTGTCTTTTGCTTTGTCGCACTTAGTGCGCCGGGAATGCCTAGATATAGGTCCTGGGCTCACTGTGCCACTGGATTCAAGCTATCCTAGCTAAAGAGGGGTGAAACCTCGAAGCCTTTCCTAGGATGCTTGTTTCTGGTCCAGGGAGGACCTGGCTTGGCAGTTTGGGCCGAACTAATCCCATGAGGCACAGGGTCAAGACTGATTTGCATATGGCCAGGTCTAAACTGGGGTGGCATGGTGAGCAAAAGAATGATGGATTTAGCCCAGATCTCTTGACCAGGGAAGAATGTTTTGATTTGTTCTGCATTCCGTCTATCAATTGTGTGTCTATGTGGATCACTAGCACCTGATTCACTGGTCCCCTTTGAATCAATTTTACCTAGATAATAACCAGGGAGAGTAGGGTTCATGGTTAACAAACTAGACAAGTCAGCTATTTCCTTCTCAATCCTGGTCAGCCTTCAAGAACAATCATCAAACAGATGTTACCAGAGGTTCAAGTTTTTTGAGACAATCTAGTAAACCAAGTTTCAAGAGCTGATGAGTTCTTGCACCTTACACAATCCCTTTGAAAGTCCACAATGTGTATGGAACCAGCCTTCCTCAAAGAAACAGGATTCTTCTTCAAATCAGGGGTGTAGCATGAGTCCCTGGGTCAATTTCATGAATGCCCAACCTAACTTAGACAACATTCCCAGTCTTATGGAAATCACTTAGTTTCATACTAGGGATTACTCCATCAATAGCATGTTCAGTGTCACTTGGCTCTATTCTCCCATGAAAATTATCATAAGTACACCTGGTACTAAAAGACCTAGCTCTTCCTTTACAGTTCATCCCCACTTGCTGACAACAGAAAACACATTATCAAGAACTTACTTTGTGGGACCTTCATCGCAGAGGAAAGGGCCGTTGCCACTGATTTACATTTGCCCATACCTTAAAGCTCCAAAAAAGGGTGCAAGAGGAGGAGCCTACCCCGGTCTCTTGGGAGAGCGGATGGGTGCAGATGGGGCCTGTCCTTAGCCTGGCAGCGTTTGGGCATGTCACATGCCACTGGAAGGAGGAATGCTCTTAGCAGTGCTCAGCTGTGCCCCGTCTTCTCTGTTAGGTGTGGGCGGCAAGTGGAATAATGCCTAAGGAATCCTCTAACAGGGTCCAGCCGTGTTGTAAGAGTTGAGCACCACAGGAAGCAGGAATGTGGATTGTAGTGCTCAGTTATGTCCTGTCTTCTCCATTGGGCGTGGGCAGCACATGGGTTATGGGCTAGGGAGTGCTCTGGCCTCAAATTGAGCATGCCCTTAACGAAATTTAAGGGGAAAAACACCAGGTCTTAATGATATCCCTGCTAGGTTGTACAGAACAGTGTTAACTATCTTGGTGGAGAGGATTTATGAAGTATGCATGGAGACCTTTGACAAGGGAAGACTCCTTGACTCCTACAGAAACATTTAAACCTGGAACCAAAAAAGGCTCCACCGATTTTAACTCATATAAGCTTTTGTCAGTGGTCTAGCTGAACCTGGTTGTCAAAAAATCTTGTTTATCATCTGCTTGTAGTGCTCTCTCAGCTGACCCACCCACGTTAGTGAGGATTTATCCATCAAAGGAGCACCATCATTCATATGAGGCATTTTGCACATATAAGGCATTCCCTGAGTCTGAGTAGAAACGAATATGTTGCAGTGTCCTAAGAAGTAGCAAAAGCTTTTGGGCTTTTGGTACAGTTGGTTGGGATTTGAAGTACTGCAGAAGTTTAATTTTGGTCTTGAGGGGGTTGAATAGATTAAACCCCTTGATACAACGTTCATGGCCAAGATCAGAACAGGCAAGGAGATATCTGGTAGTAGGGTATTGCAGAGAGGTACAGTGATGCTCATTGTATCTTCTATTATCTGTTTTTGCTGTGGAACCTCTGGCTACCCTATTGCATAAAGAGATGTTCGCATAGAATATTTATACTTGATGAACCATACAAATTGTGTCCATGTACACACAGGACACATCTCATTGAGAGTCTGCTCAACAAATGGTCAGCACCCTCAAAATGTTTGTGTATTTTCTAGGTTACAAATTGACTTTACTCAATCTCATCTACTACCAGCGTTGTGCTACATTGGCAGTTAATTGGTTTTATGTATCTTGGAATACAAATTACTAACTAGGTCAGTTCTGTGACATAGGCAGGGTATTTGATAGTGTGAGAAATTCAATTTCATTTTGGTCCTCCTCCTGTTGTCTTTGATGAAAAGGCTAGCATTAATAAACATTTCCCTCATTGTGTGTATATTTTCTAGGATATGTCATGCTGAATGCCAAGACATATAATCAAATAACAGGATCAGTTTCCAACTCATTGATCTGGGGAAATAAGAGCCTTTAGTTTGATTGGAAATGTTAAAACTACAATATGAAAGATGGAACTGTCTATTCTAAAATGGAATTATAAAAATGCACAGTTAAAATACCTTTTGCATTAGATTGATGATACTCCTAAACATGAGTAGCATTTCCTCATGGAATTAGAATTCAGTCATTTATTCATGATGAAACCAGAAATGGTTTACATATTTGTTACCTTTATGACAGACACATATAACTCAGTTACACATAATATTTTGAAGACAATACCTTACCATAGCATCTTAGATATGTGGAGCTATTTGGTTATGGAGAGGATAGGTGCAGAAATGGTGGGATGGATAAGGATTAATGGGTGATTTGTTTGAAGATGACATACCACTGAAATTTGAGGAAGTGGGAAAAACCTTTGGAGTACTCATGGGCCACTTTTTATTCTGTGCTTGATTGACAAATATATTAAGAATATTGTGGATGAGCTTTCCAGACAGACCCCCCCTGAGTAAGGCCTAACCAGTTTTGTTACATCAGTTCTTCTGACTTTGAGGAAGGAGTTTGTATGAAGGGCGCTTATAGAGGAAAACAAGAATAACATGTGCGATCAGAGTCGAATGGAATGCAGATCTAGCATACTTTCTGACTTGATCCACAGTAGGAGAGGGTACTTAGATAAACATATACTGCCGATAGTTCAAACAGTGCTTGTTTTAAGCTCATTCAATGTATATATTTACAAAGGATATATTTCACCCCAATTGTAATACACACATTTAACCAGTTCATCCTTATATGTGCCCAAGATGAAGCTCTGGTCACGCAGATGAAAACCATATGATGTAGAAATCTGTGATAGTTGCTAAGTATTGTAATGTGGTGGTTCCTGGGCTGAGGGTGATAGTAGGACATCTGAATGAATGTACAATTAAATTGAACACTGCATCCAAGGAATGCACCCAAACCCATTCTCAAAAAAATAAAACCGAGCTACAAATCTAGCGCTGTGCTGGTGCTATTGAGTAGAAGCATCACCATTCATTGGCTAAAACAGAATTGCCCGTGATTCAAATATCCAAGAGAAATATAAGCGAATGTGTACTGAGAGAGGAAAAAAAAAATCATTAGTATATACAAAAAGATAAATTAGAGTAAGACCTACAAGATTAGGGACAAATGTTAATGAGATTTATTAGACATGGGGCTACTAAGAGTACTATGCTCTGTGGACAATATTTCTGATTGCTGCAATGGAATGTCCTTTATAACTATAATTTACAAATGCACAAAATCTCAGGTACTTAATACTTACGGTTCTTTACTTTTCAAAGGGAGAACATAGCACTTTTCAGCAGGGTGTGCAGTTCTTTTATGGAGAGTACACACACTTCTCAGTAATACATAGCTGGTTTGGGATACTATTTACCTACACTTTTTTATTTCCATTTAAAGCACTGCTTTCCAACACTAAAAGATTTATTGTACCTAATTGAGACAGGTGAGCTACATTACTGCCATTGGGCTGTATACGTTCTGAGTGCTGCCGCTTATATCATTGGGCACGCAGAATGTGCTGCTTATTTGGCAATTGTTTGTTTTTTGTTTGAAACTAATCACATTGTACAAAAATGAAACGTGTGTGCCATGGCAAATTAGGATTTCTAATAATGATTTTATAAAATCTATATGCTGTTAACTGCTGCTCTATTGAAATGAAATTTTGGACTATTGTCTTCTTAATAGCAGCGCATGTGCTGTACTAATCGGTGGGGATATTAAACTAAAAAATTGATTCTTCCTCCTGTTCGCATACTGAGGTAATCCTTTTTCCTGCCATGACTTTCTATTACATACTCTTGCAATGAAGTTCTTTTTCTTCCTTATGTTTCCATAATTTTAAACACCAATTGCTCTTCTCGAAATGAATCAATAGAATTGTTTGGTTAAGCATAATTGTTTCTCTAGAACTTGTGCTTGAATAATGTGGCAAATCATTTGTCAAGCACTATATATATATATATATATATATATATATATATATATATATATATATATATATATATATATATATATATATATATAAAATATAGCATAGTAAAGATCAATATGCTATAACATAATATTAAAAAGAAATTGAAGACCAAAGGACCTATAAACAAAGGCGTTTTGGAGTATGTTAATTGGTACTCCTGCAGTACTCTATTATACAACTGTGAATTGACCCCATAGCATTTAAAAAGGATGAGCTTGCAAATATCCAGGCTGTACCCAGTATGGATTTAAAGGGCCATGTCCTGTGTGCACTGGTGCTAATTGTAATATAGAAGTAAATTCTTTAAAATTGAATTCAAATAAAGTAAAATGTGCCTTAAAATTCTCATGCTTGTTTTCTTTATTTTATAAGTATTTCTTATCAAATATGAAGGTATAGTCATTAGCTTTTTGGGGAATGAGTTTTAGTTTATTTGATTCAGTTCTCTTGCGAGAACAACACATTTTTAGCAATTCAAACAAAATTACAATTTTGGTTTTAAAATGATCTATCTAATACAATTTTAAAAATGATTAAAAAAGTTATACACTTTGATACACACAAATTCATTGGGTGGAGCATTGCAAAGGGTAATCAAATTCTGAACAGAATTTATATTACATTTGATTTTGATCGGTGTTATGTATCTGTTCCTGGCAGCTACAATAAACGGATTTGGACAGGCAAAGAGAACATGTTCCAGATCTTGCACCCCACCTTTGCATAAGTCGCAGAGGTTAGACCCTCCTCCTTTTGGCAACCATTTGATTGTGTATGATTTCAGGGGTAGTATACCAAATCGTAGTAGAATAATACTTCGCCGGACTCCATGATTTAGATAAAAAAAAATATATTGTTGTTTTTTTTTAAGACGATTGTATCCGCGTACTGTTTGTACGTTGAGAGGGCAGAGCAATATTGCTTGTCGAGGGTCATGCTTAACCTGGGGGTAAGATGCTTCAGGCATAGTTTCAGTTGGGCTGGTGACCAAGATTTTAGCATATCCAAAGTGACAGAATATTATTTGAAAGCTCTGCATAAGTTTTTAAAAAACACATACTTCGGAGAGTCTGGGTCAAGTGTTTCAGTTTTTAACAGAGCTCGTAAAGTTCCTTGATCAGCATGGACCAGGTTATATGCCCATCTAAATATATTTGTGATCCCTCTGGAAAAAGAGCTAACTAATGATAGTTTGAGCCGGAGAGCTTGAACCGGCACAGCTTGCGGCATCCTGGTTAGTTTCCGCAGGATTTTCCCTTCTTTGATAACAATTTGTTTCCATTCGTTGATTGGAATATGTTCTATTGCATATGATAGAACGGCTGGAATTTTAGAGCTATAGACCTGTAACAAAGAAGAGAAGTGTCTTTGACCGGTGGAGGTATATAATCTTTGGAGGGCTCCTAGGTGGACGTCTGCTTTTCGACCCATTTTTTGCAAGTGAGGCAGGTTGTGCAGGGACTGGGTGAAAATTCTCCCGAGATATATATATTCTTTCACAATTTCCAATGGTTTTCCCCCTAGTGTCCAGTTATATTTGACATGATTCTTCTTTCCTGTGAATGGTACTATTTTTGTTCTGGTGACATTTGGAATTAAATGATTTTCTCCAGTATATTTAGTGAGTGCCAACAGATTTCTTTTGAGCTCAAATGGGGTCAGGTCTAGAATCACTACGTCACCTGCGTACATCAAACAATGGATTTTAAAATTTGCAATCTTAGGTGGAAAATGATTTACCTGATTAAGGTTTTCCGGTAGGTCGCTCAGATATAAGGAAAACAGCAAGGGAGCTAATAGGCATCCTTGACGCAGGCCATTTAAAGTTTGTATTGGACTTGTAAGGCCCTTCTCTCTCCCCATTTGGAATTGGCACCATGTCCCAGAGTGCAGTGTGATTATTATTTTAGGGAATGATATTGAATCTCCTGGGCAAAAAATTTAAATATTGACTTTATTATTTACAAGGACTGAACTGGAAGGGATACGCTGTGTCCTTTCCTAATCAAGGCTGAGCTGTCAGGGGTGAAATATTGCTGCAAGAAGGTTTTTCATGTTATACTATGGGGTAAGAAGTCTGATTTGTTTCTTGTCAGTGTTCCAGCCCCAATGTGCTACCAGCTGAGACACATCTGTGAGATACCAATTTGATGCAAAATTAAGCTGACAAAAAGCCCTGCTGGAAGATCTATGCACCTTATACTAATACAGAGAGATAATATGTTGTGCAGAGTATTGCATTTCTGTTATTATTATAAATGAATTACCATACATGATGAATACATTGTTGATAATGATTAATTATCGGTGAAAGGTAAAACAAATCCATTCTCAACCAGTACCTAAAGAAAGCCAATGAACGGTGACTTGATATTTTTCAAAAGAGTACACAGGCATAGATGTCGATTCACTAAAATGCCAGGGGTTGTGGAATTGGCATCATATATCCTTTGACCTTTTGATGTCACAGGTTGTGACATCATATGACTTTTGACCCTGCATTGTCCCAAGAAGTGATGTGCATAACTGTAATCCTGATGACATAATTAACATTGCTGAAGTTACATAATTGCACAATTAATATATATTCTTCTAGGGAGAACAAAGGGTGGGGGTTTCTCTTCCCTGAATTTTGAAAAAAATGGGCTTTACTGGGACATTTCTATGCACAATGTTCACATCAATTTCCTAAAAAGCCATAGGCTCTAAAAATATTACATTCCTTTTATGATGTTCTAAGCTACTGAAATCTGACAGTCCTCATGAGTTCACCCAATTATGTTTTTAAAATATCCTTTGGGTTCCCCCTTATGTAAAAAATCCCCTCCATTGCCAGGACTAGCATTTCACCATGGTGGCCCTTTTGCCCAAACATTACTCACAATATGCCAGTGCTATATTGTTCCTAATACTGCTTCTCCTGTACTATGAAGGTCCGTTATATCAAAAGTTCTGTCTAATAAGTCAAGGACTACATTTTGTCATGGATGGCCCCATGACCATGTGACAGTTATCTTCACATATGCCAAGAATCTCCTCCAATGTGCCATCACAAGCACTTTGTCACAGGTGCCAACTATGCCAAGGCATTCTCCAGGAGGCCCACACTGGCATCTTTTCAAGGGTGCTCTATGCCAAAGTTTACCTACAGAGAGCCAGCAGAAGTATTTGGCCAAGGGTATCCCATTTGCAGATATTGCCTCTAGTATTCAAGGGCCAACATTTTGTCAAGGGTGCTTCTATGAGCCAAGAAGCAAGCCAAGTCCAACAGCGGATCTGCAAGCATACCAACACATGCTCATTTACATTCACTTATTCACACTCATTCTATCATTAGCACTGACTTGCACTCATTCATTTTCACCTACTCTTGTGTACTCTCTCTCATCCTGAATCACTCATTCGTACTTTCTACCTCACTTTTACTCTGACTCACTTATACTTCCTCACTCATTTTGACACACACATCCATGATCCCATATAGAAACATACAGGCTCACACTTATACACACTCTCTCACCAAACACACTCTAACCCACATGAATGCACACAACATTCATTAAAACCACTTTATTTTTCTTATCTAAGATGCCAGTAAAGGTCCTGATCTTGCTGCTCCACTTTTTATTACACTAATAGTGAATAATAAACTATTATTCACTATTAATGTAAAAAAAATTAGCAGAAAAAGAGGTTAGAGCTAGACTGTGATAATGCAAGACACACCTGTGTTCTTGGAACTGATTTTGCCACCTCTGAGGCCAGGGGATGCAAAGGCAGAGGCAGTGTAGCAAGAGGCAAGCTAGTGGTTGCAACTGCGACCCCTAAATGACGTCCCCTTTTACAATTGTTTAAATGAATAGATGAAAAGGATATTAAAAACTTGCAAAAATAGCACAAATACATCCTTTTCAAATTTGTTTTCCCCAAAAATAAAACCGAGATTAAAAAAAATATTTGCATATGTCCAAATAAAATTTGACACAACTGTCAGGTATTAGGTAGAAAAGTCAGTTATTCATGACCTATTATCCTAACAGTGAATTTATCTAACTATGCATTTCTCTAAGATTACACCCAAAAACTGTGATTGGTTTGTGTTTCACCTCTTTTTGATTATGATGGTGGATTTTCAACATTACCATATTTGCTAAATATTGTATCCCTACAGTGTGCTAAAGGGAAGTCAAAGCATTCCTGAAGGAGAGACACAGAGAGGTGGGAGATAAAGGTCCATTAAGAGAAGCAGTTAGATGGACAGAGAGAAAGGGAGATGGCAAAAATATAATTTTTAAACTAGCATGTATAAGACAATATGAAGAATAAATGCAAGGAAAATGCACATTAGATTGATACATACATTATAGCGAAAGAGAGAAAGACACTAGTGCATAGCCACACAGACATGACAATGGCATAGATAGATAAAGACTGAGCATTTTTGTATGCAATATAATTCTTCTCACGTCATGGACTCTGTCTGACAAAGCACGCAATACATCCTTGTAATACAGAGCATGTCGCCTCAGTAATCATCTGCTCCAGCATGTGTCATCACTCTTACTGGTAATGACATTCTTGAATGACCCTTCGCTGTCTTACTGGTAATGACATCCTCGAATGACCCGCTGCTCTATTACTCGTAATGGTATCTTTGAATGGCATCTTTGAACGCATCAACCTGTAATACTGAAAAAAAACACACATGGCAGCTTGAAAGTGCTTTCTGAAGATCCAATCTAGTGTAAACATTCAGTCTTTCATGTCAATAATTAAGCTATGGCAAGATGTTTGTGTAAGGTTCTAAATCAGAAAGTGCTATCATCTAAACAGCCCAGACTGCACTGGTGCACTGGTTACCCCATTAGTAAGGTCAATAAGGTCATCCAAAAAAAGGGGATGGACGTCCATCTTTTTTAGTGCACCACGCTACTTTTGTTTATCGTGTAATGTTGGTTACTCAAAGTGTAAAGGGGCAAGGAGTACTGCACAAATACATTATCTTTAAACGTTTAAAATTAATGGACAGATTCGAAAGCATCTGAAATACTAGGGAGTCAGACTTAAAGATGAGGCTTTTATTTTAAATTAAGTATTTGTGACTGTGATTGCTGGTTTCATTACAGTCATTCTTTGTTTGATGTGCCTTTCTTTTAAAAGTTTGTAAAGTTCAAGGGGCATTATTCCATTAAACACTGTTTTCGAGTTTTCAGGGTTCTTTGTGCTCTTATCTCCCTTCCTGCCAAACATAGTATTTTCTAATGATATAAGATGCTAAGGAAGCACATAACATACGTGACCAGTTCATTTCAGCATCTGCCTCAGAAAGTTCAAATTGCAGAACATCTTCAGGAGCTAGCTTTTATATATGACGACGTTCTTTCACTATTTACTGCCTTTTTCTTTCATATGTTTTGCTATTGAGCTCAGAAACGCCTCACTCAATGCTCATTCTTAATCTTGGTATGACTTTAGCCCACTCTCTTACATATGCCTATAAAACTTAAATGCTTACACGTCTTCCTTTTCCCCCCTCGCAACATTAAAACGGTATGTTCAATTTATTTTCACACGGAAATGTTGACAGAGGTCCATGGAATTATTTTCATACATTTCTGCATACTCATCTCAACACATTAAGGTTTTGATAGTTTTGTAATACGTAGCTATATCTCTATTTAAAAAAGTTCAGTTAAAGGTCAAAGAAGCAAGCAATCAAACAAGGATTTGTAAGGACCAGCAAATCACCTGTGAGGTCTCAAATTGCTGTAGTAGCTTCTTGCTTCATGGTGATTTATTCATTTGAACCTCCAGATCTTGAGTCCTTATCTAAATTGCTAGAGCGATGGGGTGATCCTGAGGTGCAGGGGAAGATTGTTCCAGGCTTTGGCCACCAGATGTGAGAAGGAGTGCCCTCTGCTGTTGCTTTTGGGGATCCGAGGTGTGTCTGTGAGGCAGAGGGAAGCGGATCACAGGTGTCTGGTTGGTTGGAGAAAGGTCAAGTGTTTGTTGACCTAAGCTGGTCATTTGTTGTGCAAGGCTGTGTATGCATGGGTCAACATCTTCAGCAGGCATCTTTTCTGGATCAGGAACCTGCTCATCAGGGATAGGGATGGGCCGAGTTCAGCAGTCCACCATGCATCGTTCCATGGAGAAGTGTTGTTCCCAAAGATGAGGACTCCCGTCTTGTCTGTGTTGCTCTTGAGGCAGTTGTCCTTCATCCACTTGGTGGAGTTCATCATACATCTGTAGAAATTAGCTCTGGTGGTGGAGTTTTTTTTTTATAACAAGATGATGAGCTGGGTGTTGTCAGGGTAGGATATGATGTTGAGTCTAAATGATCTAACAGTGTTGGCCAAGGGGGCCATGTATGTAATGAAGAGGGTGGGGCTGAGGTATGGTCCTTGGGAGATGGTTCTCTTGTGTTCTGAGGTGAACAGTGGGATACTGATTCTCAGGATTCTTCCGGGAAGGTATGAGGCAATCCATTTGAGGGTGTCTCCCTGGATACTGATGTGGTAAAGTCTGTTCATCAAGATGTGATGGGAGATGATGTCAAAGGTGGCTGACAGGTTCAGGAGGATGAGTGCTGCGGTTTTGCCGTGGTCCATGAAGTCACTGATGTCATCGGAGGTCGCCATCAGGGCTATTTCGTTGCTGTGGTTGCCTCACATCTGGATTGAGAGGGGTCTAGGAGGTTATTGCGTTCTAGATGTTCTGTGAGTTGCTGGTTCATTAGCTTCTCAAGATCCATCACTGGAAAGGGGAGCAGGGCGATCGGCCAGTAGTTCTTTGGTTCTGCTGGGTCGGTGGATGGTTTCTTCTAGAGGGGTCTTACTTCAATGTTAGTCCAATTTTCAGCGAAGGAGGCCAAGGTGATGGAGGTGTTCAGGACTTCTTTGAGCTTGTCGCCAATCGTCTTTCTACCGAGGTTGAAGACAAGGTGGGGGCTGGGGTTCATGATGGAGATGGGGGTTTAAGTTGTGAGAAGGTCCCAGTGGGTGATCAGGTGTTCGCGGTTTGTGTCCGTGGGTGTGAGTGGGCTAATGCTGTCAGCAGTGGTGCGTTTGAGTGTGAAGTTTTCGTAGATGATAGAGATCTTGTTGTGATAGAAGTCAGCCAGGTTGCCACACAGCTCTTGGGGGGGGGGGGTGATGCTGTTCCCGGTGGCTGCGGGGTTGGAGAACTCTTTCACAGTGGTGAACAGCTCCTTGCTGCAGTTTGTGCTGGAGTCTATGCTGTCTGCTAGGGCACTTTTCTTTGTTTATTTAAGGAGGCGATGGTACAGTTGAGCACTGCCTTGAAGGTGGTATTGCCTCCTGTCTTTTTGCTGGTGCGCCACTTTCTCTCTAGTTGCCTCTAGCACCGGTTAGTGGGTTTTAATTCCTCAATGAACCGGCTGGCTCTTCTGGCAGGTCCTTAGCATTTGGCTGGCTTGGTGGGGGCGACTGTGTTGGCATATTCAGTGATCCACTTGGTACAGTTATTCACACCCTCTTCTGGGTTGGATGATGTGTCTGGGAGGTGGGAATTGAGAGCCTTGTTCCAATGGTCTTCTGATATCTTTTTCTAGTTTCTGCACATGGAGCTGAGGGGTAAGATGGCAGTGCTGCTAGGTCCTGAGATGGTGAATTAGACGCTGTAATTCTTGGATCAGGTGAGCTGAGAGACGTGGTATTACTTGACAGTGTTGCTGGGCGTGAACATGGGATTGATTGTGCGCCCTGTATGTGAGTAGGGTCAGTGACAAGGTGCTTGATACTGATGTCATGCTTTCCAGGAGGTTGGTTGTGTTTGTGTCACTAGGGTCATTGAGGTAGAAGTTGAGATCTATTAGGCTGATGTAGTGCTCAAAGTCAATAGTGATCAGGGTGATAAGGTTATGGATGGTGTTGCAGAAGCTGAGGCGTGGTCCTGGCGGTCTATAGGTGCGGGTTCCTCTGATTGTGCTTTTTCCGTCTTTGTGGAGTTGGAAGTTGAGATGCTGCAATATTGGGGTCGATTTGTCTAAGGAGGTTGAGCAGCGGATGGTGTCCTTGTAGATGATTGCAATTCCACCCCTGTGTTTGTTGATTCCATCCCGGTGTGTTATCTAGTGGACTTCAGGGGTAGCAATTGCAATGTCTGGCGCAGAGTTCAGCAGGTCTCTGTGAGGAAGAGGATGCCTGGGGTAAAGGATGACATTATATCCCAGATCTCTGTGGTGTGATTTCAGAGCGATTGTGCATTTAGTGGGATACACAGGAGTTGTATTGTGATGGTCTCGGTCGGCGAAGTGGATATGATTGTGTTTGTGGTGTCTCCGGTATTGTTGGTTGCTCTGGTGTTGCAGGAGAAGAGGCAGCTGTGACAGGTGAAAGGTCCTACTGTTGATAGTGGCGATGCAATGAAGCAGATGTTGTTGCTGCATCTGGGGTCCGGGGTTTCAAGCTCTGCTGCGGGGTGTCTGTGGGTGACAGGAGGGCCAGGGACCCTGGTGCTATGCATGGTCTAGGCTCAGACGGGCACAGACCAGGTCAGTTAAGGTATATGGAACAAAAACCGCACTGCCCGGATATGCAAAAGATTTGGTGTGTAACATACGTGTACACGATAAATCATGTCACTGCTTTGTTTTGCCCTTTTCTTTTTGTTTACATGACATGAGCTAAGGGGTATTCGGAGAATGTTTATAAAATTCCTGAGATCTGCCAGTTAAGGTGTGCCACACACATGAATTTTGTGTTCTACACCATCATTGGCAGATCTCAGGTATTTTTTGTTTTGTGTTCACTGAAACATAACTCATCTTTAACTGTGGTTGGTTTTAAAGAATGTAATGGTTTTTACATGGTGCTCTATACTTTCCTGTCATTTACCCATTGTGTGGCGTGTCTGGCCTTTGTAGACTATGTGGAGTCAGGTGGGTCTCAGGGACTGCCTGACCTTGCACTAAGCTTAATTTACTAGCTTTGAAGTTTCATGCAGATCCATTAAACATTGTGAAAGTTATTAGTAAATGAATTACCTTTACCTCCACCCCCCATTTATCCCTACATAAATCAGGTAAATGTGTGCTAAATATTATGTGGGTCCATCAAATGGTGTCAAAGGGGCTAGTAAATTAACACTTCTTTGACCCTCCAATTGAAATATTCCCTGCCATTGGACCTGCATGATTTTGAGAAATACAAGAGTATACAATTCCAAAGTAATTAGTAAGTCAAAAATGTTTTGATCCTTCCAATTCCCCCCATTTGATCTGAATAAAACTAAATTTTCCTAAATTGGGTATAACTTGCTAACTTAACTCTCTGTCATGTTTGTTACAGGTTTATCAAAAAGCATTAAAGTTATAAACAAATAAACCTGTTAGTGCCCCACCAACTTTCCCCCTCAATGGACTTGCACAAAACATGCCATACCACTATAAAAAAAACCAATCCTTCCAAGCTTCTGCTCATTGTGCCAAAAGTATTAGCAAATGAACAGCTGTTGCCTCTCTTGATTTACCAGCGTAAAATTAAGAATATCAATAGAAGGCTAAACATGCCATGTCCCTGCCACATTTGGTGCAGATCCATCAAACAGTGGCAAAGTCATAAGCAAATGAAAATGTTTTTGATCCAAATGTAACCCTGCTCCCCTTCATGGACTGATCCTCAACTTAACAAATCAATAGAAAACGAATCCTTTCAAAGATGTGCCAAACTTTGAGTAAATTATCTAACAGTGGCAAATGTATTAATAAATGAATACTGGTTTGTTTATATCAATATTTATATATATGTCTATTTGTAGATCTATATCTATAGATAAAGGTATATCTAGAGAAGCAGATCCCAACCTGGCTATACAACAACTTCACGACTGGTTGGGACATGCCATGAACTCATTAGCCCCCACTAAGAAATTATCCACGAACAGGACCACCCCTACCGCACCATGGTACTCGGATGAACTAAAAACACAAAAATTACAGAACAGATACTGGGAAAGACAATGGAGAAAGTCTTATGATCCTACAAGTAAAACTAAATACAAGGAGGCTTTGGCAATATACAAAGCCATGATTATAAAGGCAAAAAAAGAGTACTATATGATGCAAATTGAGCAGGCAAAGAACTCTAGCAAAAAATTATATGATATAACTAAGGTGCTCTCGGGTAATACTCCAGTCCTGACCCCACCTCAAACTCAAGACATGTGTGACGCCATGGCCGACTTCTTTTTTAAGAAGGTGGATGATATTTATCAACCTTTTCTGACAAAAATCACGCACTCAAATGATCCCAACATCAGTCAGGAAGACTTAACACCAACAGGGACTTCATCCTTCACAGACTTTCAACCACTGACAGAAGATCAAGTACTAAAAATTGTATCGACAATCAAAGCTGGATCCAAGCTGGATCCTTGCCCACTATCGGCACTCTTACCGGTGATGGATTCGATCATACCAGTCTTGACACAAGTCTGTAATTCCATCCTGCTCTCAGGGACATATCCCCTTAATCTAAAAACCACACTGCTCAAACCACTGTTGAAAAAACCAGGAGCTGATAAGTCAGAACTAAAAAACTACCGACCCATCGCCAGCCTCCCGTTCATGGCCAAAGTGGTGGAAAAGGCCATGAACCTACAATTAACTGAGTATATAGAAACCCACAAGAAGTTAGATGATACTCAGTATGGATTTAGGAAATACCATGGGACTGAAACTGCCTTTATTAAAGCAGCCGAAGACATAAGAATAATTAGAGACCAAGGCGGTACAGCGGTGTTGGTACTGCTGGACCTCTCAGCAGCTTTTGACACGGTTGACCACGGTACTCTGGTCGACCGTGTCGGAAAAATAGGCATCTCCTCCACGGCAAGAGCTCTCCTCGCCTCCTTCCTCTCGGAGAGAACGCAGGCTGTCACTCTGGGCCCCTACCAATCTGCCAAATTGTCACAACCGTGTGGGGTACCTCAAGGCTCATCCCTGAGTCCGACACTTTTTAATATATATGTGTCGGACCTGGCCAATGTCATCAAGGCACATGGGATGAGCCTAACCTCCTACGCGGACGACACGCAACTGGTGCTGGCTATAAGGGGTGATGGAGAGGAGGTAGCTAAAAGATTCCAGAGAGGACTGACAGAACTAGGTGAATGGATGGCAGCAAATTGCCTAAAACTTAACTCGGAAAAAAACGAAGTTATGATTTTTGGACAACTCTCACCAGAATGGCCGGCCTCGTGGTGGCCCCAAACTTTTGGTGCCCCCCCTAATCCAGTGACTAAAGTAAGGAATTTAGGAATAATTTTTGACAACCATCTGAATTTTATGGACCATGCTAGCAAAGTGGCCTCAGTAGCCCACCATAAACTACGCATGATCCGAAAGATAAGTCCTTATCTTCCTACCACCGCCATTAAAACTCTGGTGAGCTCACTAGTCCTGACATCCCTAGACTATTGCAATGGGCTTTTTATCAACGCCCAAGTAAGAGTCCTAAAAAAACTGCAGACTATACAGAACGCAGCAGCACGTCTTATTCTGGGAATTCCTAAGTTTGCTCCTCTATCCAATGCCATTTCCAAACTACACTGGTTGACGATTCAGAATAAAGCCAGATTTAAATCCCAGTGCATTGTGTACAAAGTTCTAAATAAACAGGGCCCACAGTTCCTTAAAGACCATCTACGACCGTATCAACCCACACGCCAACTGCGCTCGACTAACAGTAACCAACTTATGGTACCACGCACCAAAACTGTGATGTGGGGAGACCGACGGTTTGTAGTGGCAGCTTCCAAACTTTGGAACACTTTACCCCAGGACATTAGGGCATGTCCCACACTACTCCAATTCCGCAAAAAATTTAAAACTTGGCTGTTTAATAAATAATCTAATAAATAATTCCAGGTATAGAATAGTGGTCAGAGCAAGGCAGTTTTTCATCCAGCCGGCAAATTAAACAGCGCCAAGACACCCCAGGGTATATGCTGCGCTTTAAAAATGCCAATAAATAAATAAACAAACAAGGTGAAATGTGTTCATTTCTCCCCCCAAAAATCAATGCAGTGCACATCAATGCTTTGGGACCTCCTGTATTTGTCTATGCATAGGAGCTTGTATTGGAAAAAGATACACACACCTCAAATCCTATGCTAGACATATTTCAAGAGCCCGCTTTTACAGTTGCCTTTTAAAACAAAAGCGTTTTTTTAAAAACAATGTCTCTAGTAAAGAGAACACTGAAATGCACTGCTTCTATTTTAAAACATTTTCTTGAGGAGAGTATTACTTCCCATACCATTTTGGAAGAACTGGGATTACTCGCTGTGATCATTGGGCATATGTCTTTCAGGACAGGTGTTTATGTCCCAAATTATTTTTCCCTAGCAACCACTGCCTATTATAACTGGAAGATCTGTTGTGAGTCTTAAAGCCAGTTCTCTAATTGAAGTGTCTATACCGTGGGAAACAGTCGTCACAACGCAGCTGTTTCCCCACATGCCATTACATAGCAAGCGTTACAACGCATCCGATGTAACAATGGGTGGTCATTACTACGCATTTTTTTACATTGCATGCGCTTTTATAATGCATGCGATGCAATGGCGTTACACCTCGTTGTGAGGCAACTGAGGCACTTCTGTGTTTCCTCACAATGAAGTGCACCTTGCACCTCCCATCGTCTGACGTGAGAGGAGGAGAGCGGAACCATGAGGAGAGAGAGGTAGGGGGGATTGGGCCTGGGGTGGGGGTTACTTTTTAGGGTTTAGGGTAGTGCCCGGGGTTTGTGCAGGGTAGTGTTTGAGTGTAGGGACCGGACTCGGGGTCGGGGGTCATGCTGGGGGTAGTGTTTTAGGGGTTATGGTAGTGTTGTGGTGTGTGTGTAGTGCAGGGTAGTTTTTTAGGGTTTAGGGTAGTATCAGAAGTTGAGCTGGATAGTGTTTAAGTGTAGGGAGCGGACTCAGGGTTGGGGGAGGGTCGTGCTGGGTTTAGTGTAGTGTTGCAGTGTGTGTGTAGTGCAGGATAGTGTTTTAGGGTAGTGTCGGGGGTTCGTGTAGGGCAGAGTCTGAGTTTAAGGAGCAGACTGGGGGTTGGAAAGGGTCATGCTGGAGGTAGTGTTTTAGGGTTTAGGCTAGTGTTGTGGTGTGTGTGTAGTGCAGGGTATTGTTTTAGGGTTTAGTGTAGTGTTGGGGGTCGTGTTGGGTAGTTTTAATTCAGGGGGAGGACAGGGGCTCGTGGGAAGGTCGTGCAGGGCTGTTGAAGTAGGTTTTAGAGTAGGGCAGGGTAGTGTCACTTACATTTCATACGTTTACCATGAGTATACCTTTACCACGCATGCCTTTGTGTTGTAATGGCATGTCTGGTAAAGGCATACTCATGGTAAAAGTTTGTGATGTAATGGCATGTCGTTGTAATTGACAACACGTAGTAATACCCACATTGTAATGGCACGCATGGTATTGGTACGGATTGTAATGAGACATATTCCTATCCTGCTGACTTCCAGGGCAGGGTTTTAAAGAGCTTGGAAATATGGACACATTTCAAAATACCTTTCAATACACCCTTTCGAGTGGTCTCAATTGTAGTTTTACCATTTTTCATGGCTGCAGAACAGTATATTGACAATCACATGTTCAACTATCTCTTTTGCTCGTGGTTCATGATATTGATAGGTCTCATTCTTCTTCACTAAAAGGATTTGTTTTGAATTTCATGTATCTATTTTTAATGCTTTGTTTTGAACTAACAATGATTCAAGAGTATGACAGCATTTTACAGTATAATGGTTACTAAGTAAATGTTTACAGAGCATGTGAACCAAGATCCAGAACGCAAATGCCCAATATCAAAGCTTGAAACGGAATTATTTGAACTATTTACAGAAAATTACAAGGAAAAGACAAATACTTGTAAATAGTACAATATAGAAAGCAACAGAAAAGTCCAGTAGACACTGAAAGCAGGGACAAAATAAAGTGGCCACAACATTTGGGATTATGAAGTTATGTTCAGGTCAGTTTTGATCTTATTTTGCTAAAGTTTTATATTTAAGTGTGCTGTTAAATGTACTGTTTTATACTCTAATTTTAAAATAATCCTTGAAGGGAGAGGGAGCTCCCCAATGTCGCTAGAATACAAGGGGCCTCATTTATGAAAAGTGACGCATCGCTGCGTGAAAACAGCGATGCGTCACTTTTCACTGCGCACTCCTTGCGACACCAATGATGCGTCATATTTAATGTATGGCGCATCATGTCGCAAGGACTTACAGATACGTCAGTATTTCTGACGCATCTGTAAGCGCAAAAGTGACGCATTGCTGGAGTGTGTCACAAAAGTGACGCATCTCCAGCAATGCGTCCTTTCACATGGGGAAAGCCCCATGTGAAAGGGCTTGTGTCAGTCTTACGCCTGCTGTGAGGCAGGCGCAAGATTTTGACGCAACCGCATCCTAAAAGTGACGCAGTGAAATCTCATAGATTTCACTGCGTCACTATTACGAGGCTTTTTGCGGGGGAACGCCCCCTCTGCATACATTATACCTGACGCAGGTATAATGTGGCGCAGGGGTTTAAAAAGTGACGCGTCTACCTAGATGCGTCACTTTTTAAATATGGCGCAACAAGGCGCATGTTTTACGCCGCAGATGCGTCACAAAAAGTGACGCATCCGCAACGCAAAACTGACGCAAGGCCTCATAAATGAGGCCCACTGTCTCTCTCCCGTTGCTCTCTTGCTACATGTCATACACGTTTCAACATCCCAATCATAATTAGTGTTACAATGTGCTCTCTATTACAGCTTTCAGCATTCAGGTTGCATTGGCCCTAGAATGGGGACCACGAGCTCTTGTTTTAATAAATCTCTACCTGGAACCATCGGTTCCTTTTGTGGTTTCTATTTAGCTCTGTTTAATGCTATCTCAATAATGGCATAATTATTTTCTTCGTTTGAAACTTCAAGCTCCCCCTATTGATTAAGCTGCAAATTCAGTGATCCAATTTTACCTGACTTGCAAAAGCTTGCAATATAGAGTGCATCATTCTAATCTGGAAAGGGATTAGCTGCCTGGTGAAATATTTTTGTCTTTTTGTAGATCATTCTGTCATCAGTCAGTCAGGAAATCTTTATTCGGTTAAAACCATTAACGAATATAATACAGTTCATTTTAAACAAGCTATGTAATAAAAACAGTATAAACGTCTCCATATAATAAAATCTTCATATCGTAGAGTCTTCATGTGCAGTGTATGCAAAAAGCAACAGCCACTAACAGTATAATCCTGGCTTCAGATACACAGGGCCCTTCCAATTGGGCCTATTTCTCATACCACAAAATTAAGTTGAGACTGTAGCATAGAACAAAAATCTCAACATAACATAAACAAGACTGCCCACTGCATCATGCATATTTCCATTCACAAGATCAGCTGCCTATTGTGCTCATCCTTCATGATATTGATGAATCTCATTCATACTTACTAAAGGGTTGTATTATTTATCTATGGATTTTTAATAAATAACGTCTCATTGTCATTAGAGCATTCTATACTATAAAGAACACATCATACATGTTTACAGAACATGTGGAACAAGAACAAATATGCAAAAGGGCAGTGCTGTAGTTTGAAATGGAATTACTTGGACTATTTACAGAAAATGGCCAGAAAAAAAGAGGTACTTATAAATAGTGCAGTACAGAAAGAAATAGGAGAGAGAATTGTGGAAGAAGAACGCAAAAGCAGAATAGGGTGTCTTCATTATAGGGAATTAGGAAGTTTTTTTTTATATAACTCCCATTTGAAATGGGTACCTTTAGAAATTGGGTTTCTAGTTGGCAGAGGATTGCACCCTGTCCCAGTAGGGACCACAATCTTAGTCTTGGTAAGCAAGATACACACTTTATATTAACATGTCCTCACTCACTGGTTGCTTGGCACCAAGCAGACAGGCTTAATTTAAGAGTCAATGTGTAAAGTATTTGTTCAAAAACCCCCCACACACACAGTGACACAATGAGAACACCACAAAAAGATTCCACACAGGTTTAGAAAAATAGAAAATATTTATCTGAGTAAAACACGACTAAAACAACAAAAATTCAATAAGTCGAGATATGGATTTTTAAAGAATAGACTGAAAATAACGCCAGTACAAATCCAAAGTTCAGGTCCACCATGATGGAAGGCGGGAGCAAGCATCGTCATTGAGCTGTGCAAAGAGGTTCCACATTGTCGTGGCGCTCCGTTGAAGCAAATTCCATGTGTCATCATCGTGGCTCACAGAGAGAGCATCATCGTCGAGCTGTGCGAACTGTGGCTCCATTGTCATCAAGCAGCCTCTGGGTCGGCATCGAGGTACAATGTGGTAGAATTTCTATTGTGGTCGGGATGGTCATTTTTTGTTTGCAAAAATCAGCTGCAGTCCCCACTTCTGAAGCCCACAACTAGAGGGGGGCCCCTCAGACAAGACTAGGACTCACAGATGGCAGAGTCCAGCAGCACTAGCAGGATTGTAGGAAGTACTTTGTGTCCCTAGGACTTCAGAAAACAGGAGGCCAGCCATTAAGCTCTTGGAGTCACTATGGATTCAAGTGAGATGGGTCCAGTCCTTGACTGCAGCACAGCAGAGAGCAGCAAGCAGCAGGGCCGCTCAGCAAAGCAGAGGATCAGTTCCACGAAAGAGTTAGTCAACGCAAAGTGGCAATCCTTACAGCACTGCAGTTTAACTCCAGCAGAGTTCATCCCAGGGCCAGTAGAGTACTGATTTGGTAGGGTCGGATCAGCCATATTTATACCCATAAGTGCCTCTGATGTAAGGGGAACTTCAAAGGAGCTTTCTGAAATGTACATAGTTGCCTTTCACCCCAGTTCTGTCTGTCAGGATAACTAAATCAGTGATTTGTGTGTGGCAGTACACTACCTATCGAAATGTAACTGTCAGCCCCTCTCCTCCCTGCCATGGAAGACTCATGAGAATGCAGATGATTGCACATAAGTGCTCACAATTCAGATGAGCCTCACCTTCCAGTGTTTGTGCCTTTCTATAGGGAGGGCCCATAGTGTACCTGTTACCGATCCCAGATGTGTAGTGGAGACAAGTTGTAGGGAATCAGAGCAAAGTTAAGAGCAGAGAAATGTCCACTTTCTAAAATTGGCATTTACAAAATAGTAATGTCAAATCCAACTTTACCACTAATAAGGATTTATCAATACTATTCCAAAGATATGAAACATGATTTAGCTACTCCTTTCTAATCATGTATTACAGTTTGAAAGTGTTTTGAGTATTTCTCAATGCTAGTTTATAAGAGGAGCGGGCCTCACAGTGGTAAGAATCAAATTTAGCTGTTTGTCAGGTCCAGGAAATGTAAAACTTAAAAGTAAATGTAGTTACACAGCACCCTGCCCATAAGGCTATGTAATGCATACATTAGGGGTGACCTCTGTGTAATAAAAAGGGAGTTTAAGGCTTGGCAAGTGGTTTTAAATGCCAAGTTTAAGTGGTAGTATATGGTATACCACTTTACAAGTGACGTACAGGTTAACTAAATTTGCCAATCAGTTATAAACCAATGTCACCGTGTTTTACTGGAGAAGCCATGCATGTTAGCACCTGTCAGCAGTGGTAGACTGTTCAGCGTCCTAAGGCCAACAACAAGACACAGCAAAAAGTGGAGGCAAGCAGGCAAACAGTTGGACGAAGACCACCCTAAGGATGACAGGTCTAACATGTACCATAAAGGAGAATCTGTTGGTATTTTACATAATGCTGTCTAAATAATTCAGTATTCAACACAAGTGGAAAATCCAGCTGAATAGTTGTCTATTTAAAAGATACATTTCAGACATGATAATCTTGCCCCAGGAAGGATACAATAACACTCTAATATGCATTTGTTCCTATTGTTTGGTTTGCAACAGCACACTTGTGTATTCAAAGAGTTAAAGCCATGGATTATGAACACATATGTAAGATTCAGATTTCAATATATCACAGACAACACTTACTAAGAGGCATCAAATGCATACATGTAAAGATATCTGACTTAAAGCCTTGATTAGGAGATGAAGGGAGAGGACTTCCTCTGTGGAATTCCACTAAACCATGAGTAAAAAGTTGTTTCTGCATCTGCATTTATTGGGTGCAAGAGCATTCTACTCAAGGCAGAAAAGCAGTCAACAAAATTACCTTGGGAATAGGCTGCAGTGCAGCCCGACTCCTTCCCTGACCCTCTCCTAACCCCTTTTCATGGCACAGTAGTAGTATGTAATCCTCTTCCCTGCCAAGCAAATCCTTTCCTTTCTTCTTCCACCCTATGCCCCTCTAAATTCTTATTTTAGTGGCTTGCTATCAACCTTTGATATGTGGCTTCAATATGTACCTGATAAACCACCTAACGGAATTGCACAATTTTTTACGGGCGTGTCTCAGTGTTCTAGATCCAAATATGTAAATATTGCATAGTTCTTTCAGAAATGGCCTACTCATAAGAGTAGCAGTACTGAAGTCAGTGTGCATCCGTTCAAAAAGTTAGGTCAGGCATAGATTATAATCATTCGACAGCCTACACCTAATAGTTGTTTAAATAGTTTTGAGTTATTCCAGTATGCTCGAAGCAGAAAATATGTTTCGCTTCACACAAGCCTTTCAACCAATTTAGAGCACTAACTTGTTTTGCTGTATTCTTTATCCTCTTTGATAATTTCATTTGTATCCCATCAAACAATGAAACTGAATCAGTCAAGTGAGAGCTATCTTCCACATGACTCCAGCTTGGCAATAGAAGATGCTCTCCCGGGGTCCCCACAATGGATGTGGTTGCTAAGCAACACCATGAATAGCAATTGCAACAGAGCACAACTGCTAAAGAGCCTGCGCTGCACCAGCTTGCTTCTTTTTCTACTTCCAGCATGTGGTTTACAGAAACTGGAAGAAAACAAGTTGATTCTGCAGAGTTCAGAATATACTTTTGTGGTCTAATCTCTGGTACCAGTAATAGCATTGACATTCAAAAACACATTGTTATAAAAAAACATCTAAATTGGAACTAAACAAACTCTTACCAACATGTCAATAGTGAAAAGTTAAAATGTGTTCTGTTTGTCAATTAGAACTTTTCAGAAGTACGCTTCTAGAATTTCCCTTAAATAATTTATTTTCTTACTTTGCACGATAAGCGATCAACATTTAAACAATCTAATGTAATTTCAATTTTAATTCAGACAATTTATTGCAACAAACTAAACAAAGTGACGTTTAGTGAGACTTTTATTAAGTATATTGAACTGCATTTCTGGTGAATTGTTTTCACTTTTTAATCTTTTAAATAGCAAAAACCCCATATTTCTGTGAAATTAAGAATTTAAAATTTTGCATATTGTGATGGGTACTAGCAGTGTTCTTTGTTTTTACCTCCCGATTTCTTTGTGCACAAGGTAAATCCACAAAAACACATTTTTATTTGTTTTATGAGATATTTCCACTTCATACTTTAGACACCACTACCTATCTCAAAATTCCTTGAAATTCAGTAAGGTTTGATAGTCAACCATCGGTTATTATATTAATTATATTAATATTGGGCCTGGTTTACAGTTTGGCGGCCAGGATATTCCATCACAAACATGACAAATATCCCACTCACTGAATTACAAGTGCCAATGAATATATTTCACTTGTAATACAGTGGTCAGGATATCGATCATGTTTGTGACAGAGTATCCCATCCGCCAAACTCTAAATCAGATCCATAGTCACTAGCATGCTAGATCTAGTCAAAGATTTCAGTCATTTAACCTTAGCTCAGCCACTGATAGTTATTCAACAGAGCAGACAGGCTAACCTTAGAGAAAATGTGAAAAGCATTTGGAAGAATCAAAACATTAAAAATTAAAAGCCAAAGCACAATGAAATTTACACTATAAATTTCAAAGGAGAGAAAATTGAATAAGCAACATTACACCAAAACAACAAAAAATGTGAACAGAGCACTGGAAATATGAATTTTTAAAGATACAGGCAAATATAGCATCAGAAAGCACCACGTTCCAGTGATAGTCCCTAGAAGTAGTGGACCAGGGCCTAGGCATGATTCAAATCTGACTGCTATGGAGTCAGGGTCTGATACATCAATTTGATTGGTCCCGGTGAAAGTCTGTAAGTCCATAAGTTTGAAACTTCAGAGAAGGACTTTGTCACTATTTTGAAGGAAAACATTGACATCTCTACTAAGTTCCATCACAGAATGGAACTTGGTCACTTTTTAGGAAGAAAAACTCTTCGCACATGAGTCGCTGTTGCTGTTGAAACTGCAGCCACCACTGAGGAACTAAAGACTGTATGTTTGTCCTGACAAGGCCATGGAGCTTTTTTCTCAATTAAAAAGTTCTATGCCTCAATATTGAATCGGACATAGATGTCTTTTCAGGGGTGTGAGGATATTTGATCAAGACAAACCTGAAATTCAATCTATTGCTGTAGAACTGCTGGTCAGATACTATTTTCTGCTGGACCCAGCTGAAGTTCCATGATGAAAAGAATTATAAAATTTCCTAACTATCTTCTGATCCCCAGCACCCACAGAAGTACACTTCTAGGGTCAACTGGGTATATAGATGCAGAGATTGCCAGGGGGGATAGACACAAGTCAAAAGCAGGTACTGATGCAAGTGGTCAGGCACTTAAGAAATAAGGCCTCATGCAGTTTGTTATGTCTATGTAACTTAGAGTCCACTTTTATTTTCTCCTGGGTACAGGTGGGAGCTCGTTCAGCCTTTTAGGTCACCTCACAAATCTCAAACAGTAGGTAAGTCCTTCTTTTGTTCTTCTCTAGGTCTAGAGAGTATTCTAAAGATGGTTTGCTGACTACTGCATTTATGCCTGGCACTAGCTCTTGGGTGGGCATGACTCCTTGCTACTCTTAAACCAATGGGTTAAAAGTTCCTTGGGGCAACCCTACCCATGGTTTCAGTAGTTCCTGTTTGCTTTACTGCAAACAGCTTAAATGCAGTGTGAAATGCAGGCCAAGATGGCTGATGTCTTCAGCTACACCAAACCTGGGCGCTGCCAACTCAGGGTGTTTCAGAGGGATTACTTTCGAAGTCAACAGTGTCCTCCCACATCTAATATTAAATTCCACTTTGAAGAAGGGTCATGGACCCACTACAAAACAGGAGACAGAAGTCTGTTAAGACAAAAACGGGCCCTTCAGCAACCAGAATTGTGTTCTGGTCCTATTTGGACCCTTTCAAGGGTGCAAACATTTTATATGTGCCTCAGATAGACCTGTCAGGCAGAATTTGACACTGGTGTGCCAACAGGAGGGGATGTAGCTCCCAACTTGAGGGTCCACCTGAGATCAGAGGAGTTATCTCAGCCCACTAAAGTCAAGCTGTTAATCAAAATAATCTATTGCATAGCCCCGGGTGGAATTTCACTCCCCACCACGTGAGCTACAAGACCTACAGAGGGTTGACTAATTATTATTTAAAAGAAACGTGTTCCCCTATCAAAATGGTAATTTCAACAGGTTGGGCTGCAAGTATAAATTGTGGCAAACAGGCTACACTGGTAGGTCTGAATCCATGTTGTCCTTGTGGATGGCACAATAATTGCTGCAGTCCACAAGAAGCAATTTAGCTTTCAGTGCTATGGGTATTTTTCCTGGCTCATATACTGTGGCTTTATAAGAATTTTAAACTCACCAATCAGGCATTTGCCAATATCCTCACATGTTGGTGGTCAGACTACATCTCATGGGCACTGGATAGCATTTCACCAGAGTGCTGAATACAAAACCTACAATAAAAATTCAGCACAAAAAAAGGGATGACCTTGCAAAAATGGGCTTTTTATCATAATAACGTTTTTGTTAAGGAACAAAAAAATACTTCTCATAATACATGGTTGTGTTGTTGTACTTGCTGAGAAAGTAACATTACCACTTGACAATTCCTCATTGACAGCTGTGGATGTTCCACTGATACCTGACACTGTAGAATAACGCAGGTTAGCAGAAGATCATCTGTAGGAAGGCAGGTACCTTTTTAAGTTAAACAATTGGAACCAAGAAATGCAATTTGGACAACAATGATAGTGAGACATTGCACATGAAGGTTCACAAAACTGAATTTCTTGAGACCTAGGATGAGTAACTCAACATCATATCCTATGCCAACGACACACAACTCTTCCTATCTCTGTACGAAGACACCACCGACACAAATACACAATACCACAACTGCATGACAGACATCGCCAACTGGATGAAGGACAACTTCCAGAAGTTCAGCTCAGACAAAGACAGAGGTACTGATTTTCAGAAACAAACGCTCCCCATGGGATGCATCCTGGTGGGCGTAAATACTCGGATCAGCTACTCCTACCCCCACTGATCACACTAGGAACTTAGGCATCATTCCGGACAGCAAGCTAACCATGATAATTCATGTCAACTCTGTCTCCTCCACTTGCTTCTTCATCCTTTGCGTGCTTTGCAATATATTCAAATGGCTACCCCAAAGCCCAATATGCACTATCATCCAGGCTTTCATCTCCAGCCAACTGGACAACAGCAACGTTCTCTGTGCAGGAATTGCAGCTCATCTCTTCCAACGACTACAGACCATACAGAACATCGCAGCCATACTTGATGTGGATCTCCCTAGATGAGCACACATCACACCCTACCTCAAGGGAACACTACTGGCTCCCTGTTCAGAAAATATACTAGTACCAGCTCATGACCCGTGCAAACAAGGTCCTACACAACTGCAGACCTGACTACTCAAACCACCACCTGAACTTCCATCAGCCCATCATACACCTCCATTCCACATACCTTTCTCTAACCCCCACCCCGCATCGGACATAGCAGATGTGGAGGTCTAGCCTTATCCTACATAGAAGAGAAGACATGGAACAATCTACCATTTCATTTAAATACCTCCTCATCTCTTTCAGAGTTCTGGAAGTCCCTAAAGGCCTTGCTATTCGGCTAAATACCTGCGCGCTGCCAGTGCCTGGATTACCTCACTGGTGAAAAAAGAAACACTCTACAAATCTACTGATTGTTTGGTTAATTGATTTATTGATTTATGGTGAGAACCGGCATCTTAGGATGTCCTTACTAGGCTAAGTCATTGGAGTGAGAATGTGTTATGTTTTTCCTTGCAGTTGCTTGTGGGATGTAATATTTACTCCCTGTTGAACATTATAAGGATATTTCAAGTCACAGGGAACTTCTGTGATCATATAGATCGACAAAGCTAAAGGCTGAGTTCCTTTACAAGGTCAAGGAATGCCAAGGAGACTTGAAATATTCTTTTAGTATATGGCAGAGGTTATTCTGGTCCTTATAATACTTAGTCACACTGTCACCCTCTCACAAACCATTTAAATCCTTTGTGTCTTACACTTTCATATAAAAGAGATAGTATGGTTGCAGGCAGAAAGAATAAAAGTATGATCTGTACTGCAAAATTAATCACACCAGAAGTGATTCAGTCATTTTTGTTCAATGCAAAGATATGTAATCTTTACTGCAATGACCTATAGTGTGCAGAAACTAAACACATAGTCACAAATGTCTTCATTCTGATGACCACTCTTCATTTGAAAAATAGAACAGTATTTTAAGTTGACTACTGGTAGGAGGCATTATGACTTCCGACTTCAACTGTAGTTAGCGATTACCGTTTAGCAGCTTCATCATTTCTGTATTTTGTATGACTTAAGATGTCACAACTCGACAGTATAAGGAAATTAGAGACAGGCTTTTTTTACAGAGATTATAGGCTCCCATGAATTGTATATGAGAAAATGTACCCTTGGCCATACATAATAGGAATATTGCACATCACCTAGGAGTTCAGTGACCATAAAGAGTAACAAGGCCAAAGGCTGAGTTCCGTTATAAGATTCTGAAGTTCTGAGGTGACTTTCAATATTCTTTTAACATACAGCAAAGGGTATTTTATTCCTTATAATATATTGTCATAGTACCACACCTCCATCAAATTAATTATGTCCTTGGCACCTAGCTCTATCACATAAAAAAGATAGCTTGGTTGTAGATATGAAAAAGAGAACTTCAATTAAACACATCAGAAATGTAGTTAGTAATTTGTTGCAAAAATATATTAGAATCAATTTGATGTAAGCTAGATTTGTAAAATGCTGTAGGTCAGGATGTGGAAAAACATGGAAAGAGATTATCACTTTTCTGCAATGACCCATATTCTGCATAAACTAAATGAGTTCCCATAAATCTTTCTTTTCTACTGATTACTATACGTTAGAGAAATACATCAGAAGTGTGAAAGACTATCTCCTGTTTTCGTTGTTTAAACTTCAAACATGAATGTGCATTATGACCAGCCTTCCAACTAGGCTGCTTGCTCTGTCTGTAAGGCATCACAACTAAACTGAAAAACACTACTACAGAAAGGTCGTAATGTGACTGTGATAGGGATATTAGGGACAGGCGTATGTGTATGTATCTATTGCAGACTCTCTGGTATTATTCTAGTAGATCTTGCAAGCTGATTCTCATGCAATGAAGCTCAATGAAATTTAAAAAGTATTTGACTGAAGTATGGAAGAGGGCTGTTTAACCTCTTTGCCCATGAGAACTTGACCTCATGTGTCTTTGGATGTGCAGCTGCTAAAGGCTAACATAACCCACAAGGTGGGAGTTTCCCTCAGTTTTAATGTTCAAGGACAAATTATATTTATATATAGTTTAAAGTAGTCAACCATGCAGTAACATGATTTGTCATTTTTTGGCTATGCATTTGACCAGAGCAATCTTTACATATAAGATGTATTCCATCAATATGCCTCCCATTCTTAATCAACTGTTTAATTAGTACTATCCAAGAAAGTGATCTTGATAAGGGTGTAAGAAACAGCAATCGTTAACATCTAGTAGTTTGTCTTTCACTCACCTACTTTATGGTACACTATGTACAAAATCAATATTATTCTAAAATAAGCTCTCAGTTACTTCACTGAAAAGTCTGAATCAACACTCCATAAAATGGGAACAATCTTATGTATTAAATAAGCCTTGCGTAAAGAAGTTAGTCATCTATTTCTCATGTCATTAAAATAACTCTAATTCTTACTGTGGACTCCATGATTTTTTGCCTAACAGTTTAGTTCAGACTAATTCACTACTTTAAAAGGGCCAATACAAATGGGGTTTCACAATTAACATTTGTTCATGATTGGGACACTTTTGGGAGAAGTGCCACCTTTTATTCGTGGTTAATAAGGACCTTCAGCATTCTTGAATCTCAGATCAGTTGAAGGATCAACCATGAAAATACATTGCATTATATACTTCTGCTACACTCCCAACTGTGTAATAAATTAACATAATAAATGAAAACATCAAATAATGAAGAAGCTTTTTTAATATCAAGAATACTCAAGCTCAAGAGGGAAACATAATTGAAAACATAAACTAGGGTTAATCCAATACTAGGCTTCCAGTAAACCCCTAGGACTGGCCTGTAATGGCATAATCTCCTGAAGAGAAACCTATTTAGTAGACTTAAAAACGAAGACATCAAGATTTAATGAGAACCTTCAACAACTATTGCATTACTAACCAAGACTAGAAACCTGACCTGAGCCTGATAATCCACAATTCATTAATTTGGTAAATGTTTGCCATTGCATCATGGCAAATATAGTAAAATGATCAAATGTATTTTTTGGGGGATTTTCAGTGTTTGTAATTTGTCACCTTCGGATGGAATTAAAGTATAACCCAAAATGCATTTGAAATGATCATTTGCTCATTTTGGGGCGCTGTTGTTAGACCTCTGTGATGCTATTTGATACAGACAGTAATTAAAATAGATAGCATGATGTAGCATGGGAAATCAATGTAATGATTTTGAAAATAATATGATTCATAAATCCAGGTCAACAAAGGCCAAATCTATAGCAGGATTTCTAGGTAACTACTTGAAATGAATGCATACACAGTGAATCTATAACAAAATACTTCTAGATGCACAGTGTTTATCAAGAAACCATGGCATTGATTGCATTATTGTACATCAATGGACTCCCTAGGACTGCTGAAATATTGTTTATATTGAAAAGAGAGCAAATTTGACTCCTTTGCACTATAGCTTGGCGACTTATTACAATCTGAATAACAAAGAGTTGATAGACAGAGAATCAAACTTTGGTCTTGATCTTGAGTTTGGGGAATGGGCTACTCCATTATAAACGTGACGGATATCCCACCTGCCGTACTACAACTGCCATGAGATATAATGAACTCGTAATACAGCAGATGGGATATCCATCACGTTTGTGACAGAGTAACCTTGTCCGCCAAACTCTAAATCAGGTCCTTAGTTTGCTTTCCACAAATATCTCATGATCCAACAACATTCTGTATATATCAGTTTCAGATGTGACCGTCTAGCAATCGCTATTCAGTTGTCTTCCCAACACCATATTGGTCCTGGCCAAGCTGCGATGGAAGATGAGGTGGCAAAGGTTGATCTTAGCTTGGAGATAGTTATATGTCACCATCTAGTAGGCATTTGTAAGTTGGGCATATAATTTTGAAAGAGATGTTGCCTTGCACAGGGGAGCATGTGGAGTTTTTTTTCCACTGATAAGTTCCTTATTGGCATATTAGTCAAGAATCAAGCAGCCTGCTGCATTCTGGGCCTTTGCAGTTCTTGCATTTTGTATGGAGGCGGTATGTAGGCAGAGTTTATTTCAATAGTCAAAGACTGAGTTGACTACCTACCATCAAGAGTGTTTCATGGTGCGGTGAATGATAAGGAATCTCGAAGGAAATCAGGGTTCTCATCACCAGTGTCCGACATTTTGCATCTCCTAAACAGATAATGGTATTTTCCAAAATGGCAATTACCACACTATGATTTCGCTTTGTGCACCACAATTGGTGATCAGTTACCAAACAACTTAGAATCTCTAATCAAGATGTGCAGGACACTGGCTGAATCGCTAAATTGAAAGATTATTCAAGTCATGACCGCTCCAATTTGAGTGTAGAAGATGAGGTCAGTATTACTGTGCACTATCAACACGCTTATTTTCAATTTGTTATTTGCAATTGCAAATTATGATAATCTGGCCAAGTTATTTATTTCCTAATCACATTTCCATTTCCGCATGTGGAGTTTAATTTTCACCTATGTTTAAAATCATTTTAATGCATTTACAGCAACTTTCTTAGGTTTGTTGAATTTACAAATCATTTTCTTGATCTGTGGTTGTACAATAGGCATAGAAAGGCAACATTAAGGGAAAAATATGTGCCCATCTGTATTACAAGCACAGTTGGATTGTGATTTACTTGAACCAAGGCTATGAAGAGGAAGAATGCAATGCTAATAGGATTTGATAAAGGTACATTTATATTATAGTTCCCAAAAAAACACAGAGCCACAGTTTAATTCGTTTAAATGAAACAACATGGGACAAGATAAAGTTGGATAAGATTGCTAAAAAATAAAAGTGTTTTTTATTTCAACAATCTGGGATTTATTGTATTTTGGATGCTATCCATCTGTCTATTTATTTCATTTATTCAAGAAATGCTGTTTTCATTGATTCATGTTTGCAAGATGACTGAAGGAGACCTGCACAATGTCACTGATCACATTCCTAGCCAGGTAACTGCACATGTGCGTGTAGTCGACAAAATGAAACCCAACATTGAACAGCAGGGCGAAAATGAATTAGAGAGATAGGTGTTAGTCACTTTAGCAAAGGTAACAAAGAGGTCTAAATATCAAAACGACAAAAATGAGCAAGGGCAGCTTATGTGTTCTCCGTATCTTCCATTAATTGCCCTCTGTCCCCAATTTATATAACTGGTGTAAAACTCTTTTTATTTGTATTAGTGCCACACAGCTCTTTTGGTAGATTGGATTCAGTTGTGCAACCTGCAGTCAGGGCTGGACTGGCCATAGCGGGCACCGGACGTTTCCCCGGTGGGCCGTCAGGGTGGGGGATGGTTTTGGACCCCTGAGTGCCTGTTTTTGTTACGGAGGGCAGCAATGTCGGCCTCCCTGTAACAAAAGGGGCAGCAGGGAGACGGGAGTGGTGCTTCCAACCAGCAAAAACCCCCCACAGGGGTTAGCCGAGCTGTTTACCAGGGCCGGTTTCGGTGTTTCGGTTCCCAGTCCGGCCGTGCCAACATAGGTGCTGGAACAATTTTTAGATTAATGTCACCTCACTAAAAGCATAGGGGCAATGTGGCAGGATGTCTTTGAAAACACAACAATGTTGCAAGGTGAAAAGCATTTGACTGGCCCCTTTATTGTTCTTTTCTCTTCTAAATTCTTTAAGGTTTTAAGCAGGGTGCTGCAATACCTCCTGCACAATTAGTTTTATCACCACCTGCAATCTTCACAGAAGGATCTCATTGAATTGATGCATTAGACTAGAAGGACATGCCTTTTTTAGAGTTTAACGGTTGCTGGATATCTGAAAAAAGTGGTGGATAACCCATCTGCCCTATTTAGAGTAGCTACGGCATCCATGCACTCTAAATAGGGCAGGGTGGATATCCGTCGCTTTTAGCACATGTCCAGAATCAGGCAAACTCTACATAAGGTGTGTTGTCCCCTACTGGGCCAGGAGTGGGGCGACACATTCATTGCAGCATCCCTGCTGCATGAACTCTGAAATAATGTTATTGGAAGGAAGAAATGCAAACAAAGTTACAAACCACTTCATTATCCAAAATGATTCACAATAATACCATCCTTAGATGATTGTAAGGCATTTAACACAAAGTAGGTCACTCCTAGGCAGTCAGCCCATAATCATCCAAAATATGTTCAAATATCTCAGAAATTAGTTTTGACATAGATATTCCAGTCGTAACAGTATGTTGAGCTCACTGCGCCACAGACAATTGCAGATGAGATAGCTTTACCCCTTCTCCCATTCCTGTGATCTTCAAAAATGGTAAAATTCCTACACAATACTTGATGTAAATATGGCTGCCAATAGCCCCATATCTAGGTAAAGTTGAGTTAAAACATTTATGCATATCAGCAATGTTCTCCAGTGTTACAGTGAGGCTCTCTCAGAATATGTGAAATATGCTTCAGTGCATGACTGTCTTAACATTTTCAATTTGAGGTTAGATTGTTCGATAACCAAAAACCTTCCCAAACCCAGTATTCTCAAAATTAATTTAAACTCTCCAAATTATTTTCTCAATGATGCTGATCTTTTGATATCACCACCATAATCAGATATAAAAAAATTCTAGTACTTAAAAAATTAAGGACAATTCACTGATAACAACGATAAATGTGTTTTTGGTGGAAATCCTTTTACACATGTGAATTTCAGTCGTAAAGGGTAAAGTACCTGATGTCCTGGAGTGACGTCTCAAATTTACACATTTTAAAAAACATTTACACAGTGCTATTCATTGATTAGATATTCGGGCGTTTTAGGTTTAAGACTTTACATCTACGAAAACTTATCTCAAAGGTGATCCCCAATTCAAGAAGTACCCAGTGAACTACAGGCATAATGTAGGAAGTCCTTTGGACTGTTTTCTAAAACAGTTGATGGAATATCTTCAGAAATAGTGAATGGAGTTATGTCAGTGTTAGATACTTGCATGTTCGGGATATGCAGAGGTTTAAATGAGGACTGAGGGGTAAATACATTTCGAACTGTTTCTTTGTGCTGTTCAAGAAGATTTTGTTGTAAACTAAGCTTAACATTTTGGAAGCGAATTTCGTGGCCTATACTATCAGAAGCAGGCTTCAGAGGGGTTTTAGGTAGTGCTGTACAGTAGACAATATTTGGTTTTGGATGTATTGGACTTGCCTGAGGAGAGCTGTTTTTGGCATTTCTAAGAACTTCTTCATGGGAGTCCAGGTATTGGGTTTATCTACACATATTTTCCAATTCCTTGAACTAACCTTTGTTGGCACTGAGCTCTTCGAACTACCATGTTTTTGTGATTTTTGTTTTCGAGGGACTCCTATAGTGGTCATTTGAACCAAAATAAGTTTATAGATTTTATTGAGCATATCTGAGATCAATATGATTGGGTAGAGTGAGGTATTTGAGCAAGCAGATGATGAGGCCTCTAACTCGGTTAGATTACTTTCTTTGGCTGGTGAGGTATTATGATAGAGATGTTATGTTATGTTATGTTATGTTATGTTATGTTATGTTACTTTGGGTTTTGTAAAGCGCTCAGCTGCTCCGAAGAGCGTCCCGGCGCTATAGATCATCACACAAATACCAGCAACTAACAAGACAGCCCAAGCGGCACTAAAAATCTACAAGAACAACTTACAGGTCAAAGAGATAAGTTTTGAGTCCCTTTCTAAAGGCAGACAAATTGGAGCACGTTCGTAACGTCAGGGGCAGCGTGTTCCAAAGACGGGGGGCAAGCTAACTAAAGGAGCGACCTCCACAACGAACACGTCTCACTGCTGGCACGATGGCATTGGCCTGGGCAGCCGACCTCAAGGGTCTAGATGGACGATAGAAGTTGACCCTTCTCTGCAGATAGCCAGCGCTGAAATTGTGAAGCGCCTTAAAAGCTGTGGTTAAGGTCTTAAAGGAGATGCGCTTACGAATCGGCAACCAATGCAGCGTAACAAGGAGGTTGCTAGCCCTGGCTCTTCTGGTAAGACCAAAGATTGCCCTGGCTGCCGAATTTTGGACTATCTGCAGGCGGGTGAGCAGATATTGAGGAAGACCCAGATAAAGGATGTTGGCATAGTCTAGGCGAGAGCCTATCAGGGCCTGCACCGTAATCTTCTTGTGCTCCAAAGATAGGTACGGCAGAAACTTTCTCAACTTCCTTAAGATGGCGAAGCACTTCCCCGTCAAGCCAGCTACCTGGGCCTTTGAAAGATATGACTGCCTGCACTGACTATTCCAAAGCTTGTAGTACTTGATAAAGCTAGGATGACATGAAAGTCGTATTATTTCTTATCAGTTGCTTTAGAAGAAAGCTGGTCTGTTCATAGATGGCACAAAGTTTAATCAAGTCTATAGTAAGAAGTATTTTTCTAGATATTCCTGTTGAGATATATACATCTACAACAGTCAATTATTGTGAAGTGTGCTGAAATGGAAGTGGGTCACCTATGTGGTCTGCAAAAACATCCTTATAGGACAAGTAGCAGAAGTTAATGAGAAAGCCAAATGTTTTGGTCAGGCATGTTTTAGGGCAATGAAGATGGGTTCAAGAGAAGAGTACTATGGTGTTTCTACAGACTGCAAACTAAGGAAAACATATATATGTAATTATTTTTGCCACCTTTTTTGGTTGGTCTGGTTCATTTTGATAATCATGTAATAACCATTGGGGATGAAAAACCCGAAGGAGAGGAAGGAGTTCTGGGGGTTGTCTCCTGATGAGGAATATACATACCTTAATGCAAAAGCCAGCATCTGAGGAAGCTACTCTGAATACATTTTTTAGTACTCTTATTTTGTACCGAGTCAATGAACCACAAAAAAGGACTAACTGTGCAGTTTAGTGTATCACTAATGAGAACATGCCAGAAAGGTAATGGGGAAAAGTGCAACTATTTAGTCCTGGCAAAGCTTTGATTCTTGCAATGTGACATGGATGATCCTCCGCAAGGTATTCGGTCTCACTGAAAGTCATTCAAAAAATTCTTCCTGACCCACCTGAAATTATAAATGGGGGGCGGGGGCATCCATGTTGTTGATCCTCCCCTGAGGAAGCCTGGCCAAGATTTCTCACAGCACAGATGTAAATCCATGTGCTCATATGTTGCTATTATGTGCCTATTCAGCACAAGTTTAAGTCACACTACTGTGTCGCTGATAATATATCCTTAACCTGGGTCCTAATTAGAATACACAATGTAATGCTAAACCTTTTATCTTGTTTTGGTGGGGCGAGGGTATTTATTTAATTTTAAAGTACTTTGAAGATTCGAAACAAACCCTAGGTACTCAGATAGATTCAATTATTTGCCGGCATCTGTTTGGTGTGCTCACATTTGGACGGCCGTACCTTAATATGAATTTCACATGCCCATTCACTTTGGACCAAAGGACAAATATGGCTGTACTGTTGAATGTTAACCCCCACAATTATTGTTATACCCTAATATTGTGTACAGAGTATCAAGGGACAAATTATAGAAAGTGCACATAGGAAAGTATAGATTTACTACTTCTAAATCCACTTCTACATACCTTGAACATATATTTAATGCATAGGTACATATATGTGGAATTAAGTATCGAAAATCTAGACTTCAGAGGCGTAACAGAGGCCCCTCTAGCCCCTGTGGCACAAGGGGGGCCAACACTTCAGAGGGCCCCACAGCCTTCTGGGGCCCCCATACAGTCCAAAGCCTATGAAAATCTCTGAGCTTTTAGGTACTCAGAGGCCCTTCATCACATTCTGTAGGGGGACCCCAACATTTTGTGTTATACCACTGCTAGATTACCGGTCAATATTTGATTTTTGTTATTCTTCCTCGATATTCGGTTCCATCAATATTGTGGTGTCGATATTTAGGGTGCCGACTGACTAATATATGCATTTTAATTCAGCTTTTGATGGCAATTAATAAAAAAGCACTATTTAATATCCTTACTATCTCAATGATGCTCAACAACATGAAAACCTCTGCATATGTGATGCTCTTAATGATCCAGCTTTTTTGTTTTGTACAACATTTATATTTATATATAGCCATGAATGGTGTAAACATCTTATACATGTTTTGAGTAACCAAAGTTTTCGAAATCAAAGGTTGTTCTGTATGTTTCTAAGGTAGCATCATATTTTGCTGTAGCTGAGTGGTGAGCACTTTTCCTTGCGACTCTGAAAACTGTGCCACGGCTACATAATATTAACAATTTTCAAAAAGATGTTGAAGAAAATGAAGGACGGCATTTTTCACAGTGGATAATACCACTCACCCTAATGCACGATAACGACAGCATCATGGAGAGTAGGCAGAAGGAAACTGCAAAATAAGGTAGTCTATTTCGAGGTATGTTTTTCGGTAAATAGAACAAAAATACCGAGGATAGCATATGCCTGCCCTCCTAGAGCTTCATTTGTCTGGTGCCTCTTGGGGCCATGTTCCGTGTCTTGTGGGTAGTGTGTGACATTTCTGAGTCAGTAGTGATGAATTGAGAGTGATTTAAGCCCCCCGTGGGAGTAAAATAACTGCATTGCTGATTCTGGCTCCTGTGCATTGTAAAAAAAGGAGGTCAAAGATCTTCTGGCTGTGCTCAAGAGTTCAAAATAAGGCGATTTTGTTTTCAGAAAAAGTTTAAGAATAGAACGTCATATAATATTTTCCTAAAGAAAGACATAGTTATTGAATATAGCAGTGCCCCAATTATTCATCAGTAGAAGGATACGTGCATTTCATGGTTCTATTATATTTCAACACAGGAAATGTATTCATCAGTGTAGAAATGTATTCATCAGTGTATGGGCATTCAGTTTGGGCTTGGCGTTCTATTTTCCTTTCTATATAGAAGAGGCTCGTCCGGGTAGTGTGCAAATCATAAATGTTGTTTATAAATCACTTATTAATACATCTTAGCTTTTAAAGCATTAGATATGCAATAGAACATGCTCATAACATAGAAACTTCCTTTCAAATTAACACCAGGCAGACTAATGAACAATGGGAAGAATGAAAGGGCATAGAGCATAGGTGGAGCATGACAAGTCTTGGTGCAATTGAAAAATGTCCAATCTAATAATGAGTTGAAGCAGATTGTGCCCAAACATGTGACCACATAAATTCAACATTTTTTGTAAGAAGTAGATTTTTATCACGTTTCCTTGTATGCACTGAGCACGGTTGTGATGGCGAACAAGTCCTTGAGTTTCGACCAGTGTAGACGTCAGCATTTGCTGAAAATATGCTTAAATATCTTGCTAGTGGAAGAAATCATGGGTGTCCCATTTTGTGCAATGTGCTGCGGGCAAGTGTATGTCATTTGGGGGAAGTGATATGTTTCACAATCACGTTTGCATTGCTGATCCTTTGACAACAGCAAAATGTGTGCTATGTATTAATAGAAGCAAAAACAAAACAAATGATGGATGGAATGCTGAACAATACAAACATTGACCCCCAGCCACAAAGATATGAGTTTAATCCATCTTTCTTTTGCTCACCATGCCACCCCAGTTTGGACTCAGCTATATGCAAATCAGTCTTGACTCTGCCCCTCATGGGAACAGTCCAGGCTGAACTGCCAAGCCAGTTCCTCACTGGAACAGAAACATGCATCCAGGGACCAGTTTCGGGGCATCACCTCTCATCAGCCAGGCTAGCTTGAAACCAGTGGTGCAGTGAGCACGGGACCCACGTCTGGACGTACGCTTCCCACTTAGAACGACAAAAGCAAAAGGAACAAGTGATGGACGGAATGCTGAACAAGGCAAACATTCACCCACAGTCACAAAGATCTGAGTTTAATCCATCGTTCTTTTACTCACCATGCCACCCGAGTTCAGGCTCTACTGTGCCCATGAGCGACATGGTCAAGACTGATTTGCATTTTACTAGATCCAAACTGGGGTGGCATGGTGAGCAAAAGAACAATGGATTCTTTGTGACTGGGGGTAAATGTTTGCATTGTTCAGCATTCCGTCCATCATTTGTTCCTTTTGCATGTATGAACAGAAGCAACGCTATAACTTTACAACATTTGATGCTTCAATAACTGTTTCACAAAGACTTAGGGCCTGATTACGAGTTTGTTAGTCCATTTGACTGCCAAATCTGTAGTGGAGGTGCAGTGGTCCGACTGCCGCATTACAACTAGGGCAGCGGGACCTCCATGGGACTGCCTCAACCACCAGGGATCTGCGATCCCTGGTGGTAGTGCAGCAGTGTGGGACCACAATATGCTTGCAGGGCTGAGCTGATCACGCCAAGCACATTAAGAGTTTCCTCACTGCCAGCGGTGTCATGGCGGTGTTCACGCCGGGAAATTACTGGCGTTGAGTAAGTGCCGCAAGCCATGGGGATGGAGGAAGGGGGGTACATGGTGTGCCCCTCTATCTGCATGCACGCCCTGCAGGAACTTGCTTTGACATTCCCATTGCTGTGCTTTTTTGAAAGGCACTGCCATGGGAATGCCAAAGGACCATCCACCAGACAATGAGGATACTTGTAATCTGTTGGGTGGCCGTTGTAGGAAGGTACATCCTGACTATGGTTGCCCCCAACTTTTTGCCCTGTGTTTTAGCTGGTTTTGGACATAGTCGACCTGGGATCCTGCCAATCAGGACCCCAGGCCTACTGCTCTCTCTTTAAAATGGATTCCATGTACCCTAGGTGCATTTCCAATTGGTACTGGGCCACCTTATCAGACCCCGTAACGCAGGGCATAGGTGTACCCAGGGCCGCCAGGGGCTGCAGCATGTATTATGCCACCCCTGGCTGGCCTCCTAAATTTGACACAACTGGCTGCATGACAGCTGGGGCAAAGTCGTGTAATCACCCTTTGCTTTAGGTATAGTAGCTCTATATCTAACCATACCATGGACACCCGAGTTCCTATCAGTCACTCCTATGGCAGGCCTTGACAATCCTGAAGGCAGAGTGCGTGGGCTCGTGCGAACTAGGTTCTGGCCCGAGCCGAGCCCGGTTGCAGCTTGCGGAACAAAGACCCAATGGCTGTTCCATGATAACGCGTACCACATCGGTAACTTCGGTGTCGCGTTATCAAGGCATGTCGAGTAAGGTGTCATACGAATCGGGATGCTGCCCTCTCACCAATTCTGGCGACGAGGTTAGCATTCCGCCCTTCTAGAGGGACACGACATGTACGTAACTGTGAACCCCGGTTAAAGTTAACTAAAGCCTCAGCTCCACAAAATGGATGCTGCCACCACAGACACGAGTCTGACCTCCTGCTGCTGGGAGTCCTTCCAGCGAGGAGAACTTGGACAAAGGGTTTCCTGTCGAGGGCGGTGTTCGCACCGTCCCAGACAGGGTTTGTGTATTCTGGGTAGGTAGGGCTTTTGCGAGAAGGTGACTGCGGAGTGGCACCCCGGTGCTCACTACGCATCTGCCGGTTAGAACCAGTTCCAGGGGTGCCAGCCCTGGCCTGGGGAAAGTCCGGCAGGGGAGAGGGGTGTAACTACCCCCCTTCCTGGTCCCACCCTTAGGGCAGGACCTAGTCATGTACCCACCCCTTTCTTTAGGATAAAGACCGGAGCGGGGACCCTTCCAAATTAGATCATCTTTGAATCAAGAACTACTTTCTACGAAAGGACCTTCAAGACTCTTCTCAAGATTTCTCCCTTGTGACTAAGGAGTAGTCACCCTGCATCAGCGGGCACCATCTAAGAACTCTGCGGTTTGCTGTAAGTCCTTCCTCAAGGAATCCGACGGCCCAGCTCGACGAGAACCGGCTTCCCTGGCACCTCTGACCTCTACCCCCGTCATCAGCTCAGCTGTGATCTGTGGGTGCGACGAGACCTTGAGGGACCGGCCATCATCAAAACCTGCACGCTTTCTTAAACAGCACGACCATCGAGGTAACTCTCTGGTGAGTGCTCTGGGGTCCGAGAAGCCCCGACCCTGAGCCGCTCCAGCACCGAAGTGCAGTCTCCCAGCATCTCCACGATCTGCGTGGGGCCCTTCTGCTCGCTGCTCAGCACGTTGTCTGGTCACTAGCCGCTGGCTTGTGCCCTTCTGTGACGACATCCGGAAATCAACCCTGCTGGTCTGGTTGCTCCAGACTGGCCCTTGCTTCCATCATTTCGAGAAGCACCCCGGACCCTCCTGGTCCACTCAAGACGCCATCTTAGGCCCACCACGTGGCCCTGAGATCTGCCAAGGCTTGTTGTCCCATCCTGGGCCCAGCGACGCCGACAGCATCATCCTTCGTGGGACAGCTCGCACCTCCACCGTGGTCGCCGACAACGCCTCCTGGTCCGTGAGACTGCAGAGCCTAGCGTCGCCCACTCACCTGGTCGAGGTGACGGCCAACCGGTGCCTTCCTGGTACCCTCTGACTACTGGCTAGTAGTACGAACTTGGTCCCCTCTGCTTTCAGGTATCATCAATCTCTGATCCAGGCTTGGATCTCTACGAACTATACATCACTGGTCGCCGGCCAGCAACTCCTTTTCTTCCGGCTCCTGGCTCGTCAGCGAAGACCCCGACGCCTGTAAGACTCGTGCAGCCGCAGCCCTCGTGGCTAGGTAACTCGGCATTTCGGTGCCTGCATAGCCTCTTTACTCTAGGGTCCCGAGTCCCTCGCTTCCGACTTGCCTTATCGGGTCCGCCCGAGACCTTAATCTTTCCGTGTCCTCGGACACTTGTTTTAATTGTGCACTTGAAGTATTTGCTAAAGAGATTTGGTTTGTGCTTAGTACCCTGTCCTCATAAAGAGTACAGGGCTGTTGTGATTCTTAATAAATATACTGTTTATTTTCATAACACTTGTGTGGTGTCCTTTCACTGGGTGTTCAAGGGGTACATGTGTGGTAAACAGCTGGCTTAACGCGCCCTCTCGAGTCTTTAGCCTTAGACTGCTCGTATCCACGCTACTAGGATAGCTGGTCTATAGGTTGACTTACAACCAAACACCATAAGGGTCGTTGGAACGATACATAGCGGTCGCTAGAATAGCGAACGTTGCATATCGGGCCAACTTCTCACATTGGTGAGCAGCGGTTGGGATTTGAGCTTGCTGTTGTTTTACCACACGTATCCTAAGAATATCTTGTTGAAAGATCACACAAGTACTGTTAGTACATATAACTAAAGCTTAGAATACTCTGAGTTCTACTGAACCAGCTGTTGTAGCTCCTCAAGGCTTAGCACACCTTGGCTGCAACTCTTAGCAAGGGAACAGTAGGTAAACACGTAGTGTAGGTAGGTGCATCACTTACACCACACTAGAAGCAGTATGTCGGACAAAGGAGGAAACTCTGAGTCTCCCCTTGTGTCAGTCGACCCTCCACAGGTCATCTCCTCAAGATATACTGCGCTTAACTTCCATGAGTTACGACAAGTATGTACCTCTAGGAAGATTAAGCAAGGGGCTAACCCCACCACCTCCTTTCTGATTGGTCTCCTAGAGACTTATGATGCCAGAAAGGCTGAGAAGCTTCTTAGCCATTCTAATCCAGAAGGAGACATGCCTCCCCTCGAGGGAACCAGAGACGATCCTGACCTCATCCACCTCGCAACTGAGAACGAAGATGTGGAGGATGATGAGGATGAGGATCCCTCTGGGGATGAGGCAGATAAGGGACAGGTAGAAGTCGTAAGACTAAGCAGGTCCAACTTAAGCAAACATGACAGTGGTACTGGGGGACCCCTGGGGCCACTATCAGGTCAGCTTAACATTGGGAATGGACGAGCCCGATCTCTGTCAAGAGACTCTGGCAGATCCCTTCGAACCAATGGCTCTCACAACTCTTCTCAAAGAGGGATGACGTCCCCTCAGAGGAGAGTATACGAAGCTAAAGAAAGAGCAGCTAATCTGAGGATTGAAAGGGAAGAACTTGCCCTGGCCAAAGAGAGGCTTGCCTTTGCTAGAGAGCAACAGTTAAGTGGGGCAGTCCCCACTGGTGGCAGCATTATACCTAGCAATAGGGAAAGGAGTTTTGATACGAAACACCTTGGTAAGATAGTGCCCCCCTTTAAACAAGGGGACGACATCCACAAATGGATTACTGCTTTGGAGAGGGCCTGCACTGTGCAAGGTGTTCCCCAGAGTCAGTGGGCAGCTATCTTGTGGCTCTCCTTTGAAGGTAAAGGAAGAGACAAGCTCCTCACCACAAGGGTAGAGGATGCTAATAATTACCACGTCTTGAAGAACACACTCGTTGAAGGGTTCGGCCTAACCACTGAGCAGTACAGGGTGCTGTTCAGGGATACCCAGAAAACGCAGTCTCAAGATTGGTCTGACTTTGTCGATTGTGCCACTAAGGCTTTTGAAGGCTGGCTACTGGGTAGTAAGGTTACTGATTTTAAAGGATTGTATAATCTAATTATGAGGGAGCAAATCTTAAATAATTGTCAGAACCAGCTATTACATCAGCACCTGGTAGACTCTGAGTTGACCTCTCCACAGGAATTGGGTAAGAGGGCAGACAAATGGGTCAGAACCAGGGTTAGGCCTAAAAACCAGGGTGGTGACCAGAAAAAGGAATCAACCAAGCCTCAAGAGAAGGGTGGGGATAAATCCACAGAGAAGACTCCCCAAGGGCCCCAAAACTCCAACAATGGTGGTGGGTCCCAGAACACTCCTTCAGAACAGAAGAAACCTTATTTCCATACCTGTAAACAGGTGGGCCATTACAAAAGTGATGCCAAGTGCCCTAAAAATAGCAATAAGGAAAACATACCCCCAAGTAACACTCCCAGACCTCCTGTTACCACTAGTGGTAATCCCCCAGGTGGTGGGAGTGCCCCCAAGAATGTGGTGGGCATTACTTTGGGCAATCAGGAGGACTATGGCCTAGCCAGGTTCCCTGACCACACTCTTGCCTGTGAGACTGGCATGGGGTTTGCCAACTTCACTACTGGACCCCACATTTTGGGAAAGTATAGACAAGAAGTTTTAGTGAATGGTCAGAAAGTTGAGGCATTCAGAGACACAGGGGCCAGCCTCACCATGGTGAGTGACCATCTGGTCCCCTCTGCTCAACTGACCCCTGGTTTTACTTATCAGGTGACAGACATTCATGGAATGAAGAGAAGGCATCCCATGGCAGTAGTCAAGCTCAGCTGGGGTAATGTCACAGGGCCCATGAGAGTGGCAGTGACAGATAACCTACCTGTAGATTGCTTACTGGGGAATGACCTGGAACTCTCAGCATGGGCTGAGGTGGAACAAGAAACTCATTCCAGAATGATAGGCCGATCCAGACAGGTTAGTGGGGCAGTAATAGCTACAGCCCCAGTCCAAGCACCATTCCTCCCTGAAAAGGTTGGAAGGGCAGTGGTAGCCACTGCCCAGGCTCAGACAGACTTTCCAGAACAGGATAGGAGGGCTGTGACAGTCACAGTCCAAACACAGACTGAGTGCCCCCCTGAAAAGGTTGGCAAGGTTGAAATGGTCTCAGCCTCTACTCAGACAGATAGTGAGGTTGTGAAGCCTGAAACAATGGATCACTCCACTCAAACAGAGAGCATTGAGGAGGAAGAAGAGTCTTCCCCCTCCCAGGCACTAGGTGAGAGCCAGCCTCCTCAGGGAACTGACTCTACCCCTGTTGAAGGAACTGCCCCAGAGGTAGTCAGGCCTAGCCTGGCAGAGCCCCTGATGGCAGTGGACCCTTCCCAGGTGGGACCCAGTCTGGAGCAGGTAACCTGCACCTCTCTACCCTGCCTCAGTCAGCCCAGGGCTGAAGAGATCAGGGAGGCCAGTGGTGGACCCCAAAGGGCCCCCTGTCCAAAAGAACCCCTTAATCAGCAGATTAGGATCACTGAAGCTGGTAAACCTAGCCAAGTGAAAATAAAACAGACTCCTGAGGGATCCCCCTTAAAAGTAGTTAGGGAACTCCCACAGCTGGACACTGTTGGGCACAGCCAAACATGGGGCCTAACAACCCCAGACCTTACCTGTCCCTCCAGTAAGCCAAACAGAGGGACTCAGCCTCCAGCTTTAGGTAGCCAGAGGCTGACCCTGAGAGCTCAGTGCATCTCAGCTAAAGAAAGAAAGGCACACATGATGGATGGTGATTGGAGGAAGTTGAGCCCAAAGGTAGAGGAGCCTCACTTCAGTACTCCATCCCAGCATCAGCCTTCTTCTTTCCCAAGACACACCAAAGACAGAGATTCCCTATGGTGGAGACCCTCAGATACCCTTAGGGTGAGGGGTTGCCTAGTGGACCATGACACAGGGGGAAACCAAGCCAGAGCTGGTTCTTCCTTATATGGCCACTTAGGTAATAGAGGCTTACCTGGACAAGGATAGCCTTATCTCCTTTCGTTTGGGGGGGGGTTGTGTAGGAAGGTACATCCTGACTATGGTTGCCCCCAACTTTTTGCCCTGTGTTTTAGCTGGTTTTGGACATAGTCGACCTGGGATCCTGCCAATCAGGACCCCAGGCCTACTGCTCTCTCTTTAAAATGGATTCCATGTACCCTAGGTGCATTTCCAATTGGTACTGGGCCACCTTATCAGACCCCGTAACGCAGGGCATAGGTGTACCCAGGGCCGCCAGGGGCTGCAGCATGTATTATGCCACCCCTGGCTGGCCTCCTAAATTTGACACAACTGGCTGCATGACAGCTGGGGCAAAGTCGTGTAATCACCCTTTGCTTTAGGTATAGTAGCTCTATATCTAACCATACCATGGACACCCGAGTTCCTATCAGTCACTCCTATGGCAGGCCTTGACAATCCTGAAGGCAGAGTGCGTGGGCTCGTGCGAACTAGGTTCTGGCCCGAGCCGAGCCCGGTTGCAGCTTGCGGAACAAAGACCCAATGGCTGTTCCATGATAACGCGTACCACATCGGTAACTTCGGTGTCGCGTTATCAAGGCATGTCGAGTAAGGTGTCATACGAATCGGGATGCTGCCCTCTCACCAATTCTGGCGACGAGGTTAGCATTCCGCCCTTCTAGAGGGACACGACATGTACGTAACTGTGAACCCCGGTTAAAGTTAACTAAAGCCTCAGCTCCACAAAATGGATGCTGCCACCACAGACACGAGTCTGACCTCCTGCTGCTGGGAGTCCTTCCAGCGAGGAGAACTTGGACAAAGGGTTTCCTGTCGAGGGCGGTGTTCGCACCGTCCCAGACAGGGTTTGTGTATTCTGGGTAGGTAGGGCTTTTGCGAGAAGGTGACTGCGGAGTGGCACCCCGGTGCTCACTACGCATCTGCCGGTTAGAACCAGTTCCAGGGGCGCCAGCCCTGGCCTGGGGAAAGTCCGGCAGGGGAGAGGGGTGTAACTACCCCCCTTCCTGGTCCCACCCTTAGGGCAGGACCTAGTCATGTACCCACCCCTTTCTTTAGGATAAAGACCGGAGCGGGGACCCTTCCAAATTAGATCATCTTTGAATCAAGAACTACTTTCTACGAAAGGACCTTCAAGACTCTTCTCAAGATTTCTCCCTTGTGACTAAGGAGTAGTCACCCTGCATCAGCGGGCACCATCTAAGAACTCTGCGGTTTGCTGTAAGTCCTTCCTCAAGGAATCCGACGGCCCAGCTCTGACCTCTACCCCCGTCATCAGCTCAGCTGTGATCTGTGGGTGCGACGAGACCTCGAGGGACCGGCCATCATCAAAACCTGCACGCTTTCTTAAACAGCACGACCATCGAGGTAACTCTCTGGTGAGTGCTCTGGGGTCCGAGAAGCCCCGACCCTGAGCCGCTCCAGCACCGAAGTGCAGTCTCCCAGCATCTCCACGATCTGCGTGGGGCCCTTCTGCTCGCTGCTCAGCACGTTGTCTGGTCACTAGCCGCTGGCTTGTGCCCTTCTGTGACGACATCCGGAAATCAACCCTGCTGGTCTGGTTGCTCCAGACTGGCCCTTGCTTCCATCTTTTCGAGAAGCACCCCGGACCCTCCTGGTCCACTCAAGATGCCATCTTAGGCCCACCACGTGGCCCTGAGATCTGCCAAGGCTTGTTGTCCCATCCTGGGCCCAGCGACGCCGACAGCATCATCCTTCGTGGGACAGCTCGCACCTCCACCGTGGTCGCCGACAACGCCTCCTGGTCCGTGAGACTGCAGAGCCTAGCGTCGCCCACTCACCTGGTCGAGGTGACGGCCAACCGGTGCCTTCCTGGTACCCTCTGACTACTGGCTAGTAGTACGAACTTGGTCCCCTCTGCTTTCAGGTATCATCAATCTCTGATCCAGGCTTGGATCTCTACGAACTATACATCACTGGTCGCCGGCCAGCAACTCCTTTTCTTCCGGCTCCTGGCTCGTCAGCGGAGACCCCGACGCCTGTAAGACTCGTGCAGCCGCAGCCCTCGTGGCTAGGTAACTCGGCATTTCGGTGCCTGCATAGCCTCTTTACTCTAGGGTCCCGAGTCCCTCGCTTCCGACTTGCCTTATCGGGTCCGCCCGAGACCTTAATCTTTGCGTGTCCTCGGACACTTGTTTTAATTGTGCACTTGAAGTATTTGCTAAAGAGATTTGGTTTGTGCTTAGTACCCTGTCCTCATAAAGAGTACAGGGCTGTTGTGATTCTTAATAAATATACTGTTTATTTTCATAACACTTGTGTGGTGTCCTTTCACTGGGTGTTCAAGGGGTACATGTGTGGTAAACAGCTGGCTTAACGCGCCCTCTCGAGTCTTTAGCCTTAGACTGCTCGTATCCACGCTACTAGGATAGCTGGTCTATAGGTTGACTTACAACCAAACACCATAAGGGTCGTTGGAACGATACATAGCGGTCGCTAGAATAGCGAACGTTGCATATCGGGCCAACTTCTCACAGCCGTTGGTTGAGTGTGGCGGTGCGGTGAGCCGGGTGGAGGCATGCCGTTCTGCTCCCACACCGCCAAACTCGTAATCAGGCCTTAGAATTTGTCAAAACTATTTTCTGCAACTCTGACATCTAGATTGTCTTACTGTGTCAGGCAGGGGTACACACTCACAACTCACAGCAAACAGGAAGTAAAATGTTACTATGCCACTGAAACACATTTTTACTTGCCATAAGTCTATACTTTAGAGCACCTCCTCACTGATTAAATGACTATTTATTTAATAGTTTTACAATATTTAGATAAAGTTTACCAGAGGAATACATAAAACCTCTTGTCTAAATGTAATTCCCAATTAATATACACCTCCGCCATATGCCTATTCAATGGTCCAACTAAAAACGCAATGCACAGTCCTTTTGGAAATAATGACGCAGAAGCGCTATGCCCAATCCAGCCTGTCACCACGTGGCCTGCCAATTGCCAAGAGACAGTTCTCATGACAGAACAACACCCATTTTGATGAACACATCTCATCATGTGAGATAGTATGGTGTGTCACAACTTTTGATAGTGGCTTCCCAGAGTGTTTGATATGTGATCAATTTTACCTTTTTCTACAGTGGCGGCTTGCAGAGGTAACGCTGTGGGGTTGTGAAGCCGGGCGGGGCGGGGTGGGTGGGGAGTGGAGTTCAACAAATGACAGCAAAGGTGAAAGTGAAGAAATAAATAAATAAAACCACTTACCTTGAGCTCACCACATTGCCGACTTGGAGATGCAGCGAGCGCAAGATAAGTAGTTTTAAATACTTATTTACTTTAATCTTTGCTATCATATGTCAGGCGCCACTACCCCCCACCACAGCCCGCCTAATCCCGCCTCAACGCCCCACAGCTTTACCTGTGCGAGCCGCCACCGCTTTTATATAACCTGAATAAGCACTCGCCTGCTTATAGCAAGTCTTGTTCTGCCCCGGTTCTCCAAACATTGCTGCATCAAAATATAAAACGGGGAATTGCCTTGCCCTCAGAAGTTTTTTTAACGTAGTACACAATTGACTATAGCCATAGGGTTGTAAATTGATTCAGAGGAGAGCCAGAACCACACAATTGTGGGGTAAACTAGAAGTGGCTTTCCTGGATAACCTTTGGTGATTATCAAGTGTGTGGATGTTTATAGGGATTCGCTGATATCAAAAGTGAGTATTTGTTCCTTCTCACTTTGTAAAATTAGGCACCACAGCAACATGAGCCTCTCAAGAATGGAGACATTTTCTGCTGTGTAGTAATTTAATTTATATGCAGCAAACTAGGGGAATACATACAACAGTGAAATGTACTTTCATTGACTACGACAGCCGGTCCGGTCTATTAAAAATGCTAGCATATGCTTTTCCCTCTCTACTTTTATTGGGATTTGAGATGTCATATAGAGTTGTTGGTGTCTATCATGGCAGGATTGGTGGGGTTAACAGTCAGTTGCTGTAATCCACATCAAAGAATGGCCTTACATGCCAGCTGTTTATGAGACATAGTTGTAGGGTAATGTTTGCATTACCTTCAGCCATTTGGCTGGTGTATGTTGAATTTTTGAAAGCAAAACTGACAACGTGTGACATTTAATGGTTTTCAAAGTCCTTTTGACAACGTTTCCTGTAGTATGTGCATCCTGATTGCTCATAGTAACAGTTTTTGAAGCCATAGTTACATCCTTTCTGCATGTTCTCTTTAGGACAGTTACACTCACATGGTAGCCAGATTGACAGGAGTATGTGGCTACATTTACATAACTTTGTAATAAAAAAAAAAAAAAATTGGAGCTACAATCTCAGGAGCTGACTCAAACGCGCTCTACGGGCAAATAGCCCATAAACCAAATGCACTTGAAGAAAAAAGAAAGTAAAGTGCAATTTCGATTTCTAAGGGTGAGCCCTATTCACGGTGTGGCTTCTATATAAGAGTAATTAGCATATTTAATTTACAATATATCATGTTGAGGGTCAAGGACTGGCCGTGGACCAGGAATGCAGACAATAGTTTACAATCATAAAGGAGTAAACTTTACAGTGGAGTTTGAGATACAACAATCATGATCGCAATATTTTTTTGTGTTATTTCTTCCTAACATAAGAACACATTCCAAATTTAAAAACACACATAGACAAATATGACTTCTAAGATCTGACTACAGAGCTATTTCTTTTCTGTTTGCTTATAATCTGTCCAGAAGATTGTCATTGCACACATATAATGGCATGCAATTATTTATGCCTTTAAATTGGCGATTTATATTGCATATGTTGTAGTCTTATGGATACTGTGGAATTTTGATATTGCACTATTAGGGCATGGCCTAACGTCAACGGTAGAAGTCCATTTAGGTACATATGTCCCCTGTATGCGAGCCCAATAAATTAAGTAGCAATCGTAGTTCATTTTAAAATGTAAAGATGTGTGATTTATCTCATTTTCAAAAAAAGCTTATTCTTATTGGTGCCATTCTCATTTTCTTCGGTATCTCTCACTACGTCAGAATAGTCCTTATTTGTTAAATAAAGACTAATAATTTGTTTTGCTAGTTTACAAGCGAAATTGTACATTAAGGTCACAAAATAAAGAAAGTATAAACATATAATGCATAAATAAATACATCTCACCTCTCCTGAAGGATCTTGGTGAAAAGGGCAGTATTTCAATCTTGTAATCCGATCATAGCATTATGTTTTAGATCAAATAACTGCCAGAGAGTCTCTGCAATGGATAGAGAGGAAGAGAGAAAATGATAAAGAGAGTGTGTGGGTGTGTGTGTGCGCGCGCGCGTTCGTGCGTGCAGTGGTGTAACATTAGCCCCCGCGGACCTCTGGTGTGGGGGGCCCAGGCTACAGGGGGCCCCCTCAGGTGTACCATCGTTTTGATCTCCCCACTTTGCAGGGGGACCCCCTCAACTTTCGTTATGCCACTGTGTGTGGCTTTAAAGGTTCATGTTATATTTCATAGTTGCATTGCTTCACCCTTGTTTACATTGTCCTTTACTGCTCTGCGACAAATATCATTTAATGTCCCACAACCTTGAAATGTTCATTATGAATTTCCCAGATGCACTGGAGTAGCACTTCCAGGGTGGATTGTGTTTCGAAAACCACAAGTTGATGTTTACATACCAAAAGTCCTCCCCTGAGTCTCTGAGCTTCACTACCTGAACCGGATCTGAGTTGAAGGGCGCAACCTCCACGTTTATGAAATCAATAATACTTGCCTTTTCTGTTAAACAACTTTGGTGGAAGCTTTAATACCCAGTATATCGCTTTGCTGTCAGAACACACCTTCTCATTTTCTCATTTCTCTCAGCCGGGAAAAAGCAATGTTCAGTTTATAACATTTCATGTTTAGCCAATTATTTGTCTAGTGTAAATAGAAGTCCCACGCCACTGAGCGTGTAGCCTTCACCAATCCTTAATAATCCACCACAGTTAAACAAATGTGAAATCTTACATGTGGAACAAATATTTTCACCATTGTTAGAATAAAACTAGGTTTTTGTTCATAAAGAAAGATTTCAAAGCACTACTGTACTAGCTCATAAATGTTGATAAAGGACAGATGTCTTGCATGGCTATATAAACAACTCTTCACACAGGAAGGCTTGATGTACAAACATCTGTACTGTGCATTCCTTGATGAGAGTTAGGGTGATGTGGCATCTTAATGCTTTTGTATTTAGCATGGTGAAACGTAAAATCAGTTACCTCGAGGTTATCAATGTGGTCAATCAATCAATCAATCAGTGACACTTATAAAGCGCGCTACATACCCGTAGGGTCTCAAGGCGCTGGGGGGGGGGTGGGGGGGGGGGGTGCCGCTACTGCTCGAACAGCCAGGTCTTCAGCTTCTTCCTGAAGGAGAGGTGGTCTTGGGTCATGCGCAGGTCGGGAGGGAGGGAGTTCCAGGTCTTGGCGGCCAGGTAGGAGAAGGACCTTCCTCCTGTAGTCGCTCTTCGGATGCGGGGGACGGCGGCGAGGGTGTGGTTGGCTGATCGGAGGTGGCGTTTGGGAGCGTAGAAGTTGACTCGGCTGGTCCGGGTGTTGGTCGGGAGATAATCATACTGCCAATTAAAGGAATTATTTTACTTATAAAGTGCTTGAGCCCATATGTACAGCCAATTAATCACATGCTTCACAAATATGTATGCAAGCTTGGATGATGGGTAGGACAAGTTCACACACATATTGCTCTGGTTGGGGAATGCACAGCTGGGAATGTGCTAGCCTTCGTTCTATAATGTCAAAATAGAGAAGGCACTTCAGGATTTCTTGTCTCATGAAAAAGCTGACCCTAATACTGTCCGTGTTTAAGGAAAGCTGATCCCAATACTGTCCCTGTTTCAGGAAAGTCCTACTTCTCCCCCACAGATGACTGGTGAAATGACCAACAATTAGAAGGAAAATGGTGGCTTTTAGTAGATGCCTTGATCTTTGCATATAGCTAGAGTGTGAAGCCTGCTGGTAGAATCAGGAGAGCTGTACAATTGTTCCTGCAGCATAGCATGCCGCCTTATTGAGTGGTTGTGTTTCTGAACACATCTCTAACTGTTTCTTCTCTTCTTTGGTACTGTTACTGTTACACAGAACTGAGAGGCCGAAGTAGGTGATTTTTGGTGACTACAATGGCAGCAAGTGCATCCTTCTGTAGACTATTGAAGGAGGAGATTATTCTGTCAGCTCTTTGGAGACTTCTCTGATGCACACTAGCACTGTTAATATTTATGAAAGAGAGCAGTCTTTTTTAACTTAAAATATTTATTTTTTGCCATAGAGACAATAAAATAAAGTGTTGGAGCACATTTCCTTTTAAAATTAATGTTTACTAAATATTTCAATTATTTAAATATATTAATATATTTTAGAAATATTACATTTTAAACAAACTAAAATAAAACCAGTCCAAATAGGAATTTTATTTTTAAATAATATTTAGGAAATGTGACTAAAGGTTTAAAATGTAATTAATGTTTAATAAGGCAACTATTAATGTTAAATGAAATACGATATTATCAATTAATTTTGTATAATTTTGAAGAAAAAAATATATACATATTGCATTTTATAAGTCGAAATAATGTAATTAATTTACCATTATTTTTGGTAGGGTGTTATATTAAGTGTACTTAACAAGGTGTGGTGTAAACCAACAATTTATAGGGCTACGATTATTTCTATAATGATTTGACTCATTAGGTCCAGAGATTATCCTTATCAGGGTGGACCGACCATCACCTACCAAGGTGGCATGCTTCATCATTGGTTCATGCTCCACGTCGATCCAACGGGCCCCATCAGGAGCCCATTTTTAGAGAGCTTTGTTATTTTTTATTTACAATGTTCAAAAGACTATTGTTTTTAAACCCTTGAGTGACTCCTGACACTCATCACAGGGTTAAAATCATTGTCAGTGATAGGCTTTGCTGACATTTCTGTTACAGCGGCATAGTATCACCTAGTTTTAGGAATTTCACACTCTGATTATGCAAAATGTCCAAAATTACACTGTGATGTACACCATATAAATACATGCAGTTTGTTGCATACATTTATTGCAATCGCACAGAAATAACACAAACAACCAGAATGTGAGTTGCTGCTGTTTCCACTGCTAGTGTTTTTTGTGCTCTACTTTAGAGCTTGGCATTTCTTGTAAATACTTGTAATTACGCATTATGGGGTCGATTAGGATCGCGTACGGACTTGCGTCCGTCCGTGACCCCAGAGCAGGAGGGAACCTCCGCATGGCATGCAGAGTTCCCTCCTGTGCAATTAGGATGTGACCGCAAGGGTTGCGGTCACATCCTCTATTTTTAACATTGCGGCGGGTGGAGCTTCAAGCTGCACCCGCCGCAATGTTAAAAATGCACGCATTGCAGTTGCATGCAGTAAGAGGCAGGCACCGCGCGGTGCCTGCCGCTTTCTTCATGCAAATGCAGGGGGGTACTATAGGTACCCCCCATGTGCACCCCCAACCCCCCCTTCACCTAGGGGGCCCGCAACGGGCCCCCGCAGTGAAGTTCCGCATGCTTTTCCACGGCGGAAAACCCGCCGCGGAAAAGCATAATTTAAAGGCCATCCTAATATGGTGGACGGTGTCTGGAAGACACCGTCACCATATTAGTGCTTTTCCGCCGCGGTTGTAAGCCGACCGCGGCGGGAAAGCTGCGGACGGAAACCAGGACCCACCAGCCATCCTAATGTGGCGGTGGGTCTTTGGTCAGTCCGCTGCGGTTTTTCCGCATCCTCGGGGCCGGCGGTGGCTTCCGCCGGCCCCGAGGATGCGGAAAAACCGCAATCATAATGACCCCCTATGTGCCAAAGTTTCATGTAATTGTTTAAATGCAAATTTCTCAAATTTCACATGCCCCTACTCACTAAGTAGGTAATAATTAGCCCATACAGGTTCCCCCCACCCTTTTTCTTTCCCAGGGAAAGACTAACCAATCCAAATTGGACAATTATCTGGGGAAGACTAAGACTGAGCAGCTGTTCAGAAAAGTAAATACCTTGGCCCAGCATGATAGTTCAAAGCCCACATCTAATTAAATGCTGACTCGAAGAAATATGATTGATACTCAACGTATGGGAATGAGTGCAATGGGATCCATTCCCCAACCAAATGGTTCAAAATCTACTTGTTTTTAAAATGGAAAGGGGTTCACATAGTACTGATACAGAAATATCACATTAATTGGGTAGACGGGGAGAAGATGCAGATGAGATGGAGAGGTCAAGTTTCTTCCACCATCTACTTAACCTTAATATAGTGATAGGTAGTGTCTATGCCTCGAATTCCGACCAGGCCCAATTTGTAGAGCCACGGTGATCCATTTAGCTAAATGAGAACATATCCCTTGACTATTGGGGGGGACTTTAATTGCATTGTCAATGCGACTTTGGGTAGGTACCATTATCCACCCCCCAGCACATCAATGACATCTAAAGCGCAAACGTTCTGTTTGTGCCTCCAACCCTGCTCTTTGTGAGATGTTTGGCACCACCTCAACCTGGACGTCAGACTCTACTCATGTATTCCACAGTGCACAACATATATGTCTGCCTCATCAGAATAGTTCTACATCCACCATGGATTACTTCGGCAGGGAATTTTCAGATCATAAATTGCTGTTGCTCAACATGAATTGTTTCGAATTTACCCTCCTTGTTCCCACATGCTGCTTGCAAGAAGTGACATTAGAGGATCTGCCATTCTGGGGTATCCTGGTGGACAACGTCAGTGAGTTAATTTAAATGAATGCTAGAACAGCCACTTCTCTGGCTATGGCATGGGAGACATTCAAGGTTGTGATTTGGGGAGGGAGCTGCTGGTTTCCAAACCACCATATGGGAACGCACATCTGTACTTCAGGACATGGACAGCAGTAAAAGGGCATACAGAGCCACAGAGAGATGTGTGGTTGATGACCCAACACTTCTGGACTCCTTGATTCAACTGCACAAAGAGGAGATGATTATTGTGGAGCACTTTCGCTGCCTAGATTATTCAGTCTACTCAGCCAGCGCACACCCGAAGGGGCACAAATCTGGCTCCTACTATGTGGGCTAATTAAAAATGAATCAAAATAAATCCTGGTGGAATGTATGACATTGCAACACATATATTTACAATGCATGCACTTACAATGCAGTCTTTACATCGCAACATCCACTACAACACATACCATTACATTGCATGACACTCCATCGCATATTAAAAAACTACCTTTACAATGCATTCCATTACATTGCATACTACTTTTACAATGCATAACATTACAACGCATACCGTTACATTGCATTTAAGGTAAGTATTGGATAGTATAGGGGTAAAAATCACTATTCTAACTCCAGGGGTTGCAACAGTAGGGTAAGTGTTGGATAGTGTAAGGGTAAAAATTATTATTCTAACTCCAGGGGGTGCAACAGGAGGGTAAGTGTTGAATAGTGTAGGGGTTAAAATTACTATTCTAACTCCTGGGGGTGCAACAGTAGGGTAAGTGTTGGATAGTGTAGGGGTACTATGCGTTGTAATGGTATGTGCTGCAATGGTATGCATTGTAATGCCTGCGTTGTAGTGACATGCGATGTAGTGTCATGCGTTGTAATGGTATGCGTTGTAATGCCTGCATTGTAGTGACATGCGTTTTAAAGGATGTTGCGATGTAATGACTGCATTGTAAGTGTTGTGCGATGTAATAACTGCGTTGTAAAGGTTGTTTCCCATCATGGTGGCGCACTCTAGAATGCAGATGGAGTCCTGCAATAATCCCAGCAGGATATTCTAGACGTTCTTTCATTGCTTCCAAGCTCTTTATGACTCATTAACAGTTACTGCTCCATCTGTGATTACTTCATTCCTCAACACAATCCCCTTTTCTTGACTATCACTTATAGGTCATGAGCTGATCGATGTCCCAATTGTAGTCCAAGATATTAAAGGAGCAATCATTGAACTATCCATGGGCCAGGCATGGATAGTCTACCATCCGAGTTTCCTAAAACCATTGCAAGCTCCCAAGCACCAAAGTTGAGATGCATCCTGTGGAGAAGGGTTTATCGCCCTCTGGGTGGCTACATTGACCTTGATGTTAAAGCCAGGGCATGATACAACAAACCTTGCTTCTTATCATCCTATTACTATCAAGAATGCAGTTATTAAGATCGTCAGCAAAATTCTGGCTTCCCGTTTAAAGCAGGTGCTCCCACAAATATTCCATGCTGACCAAAATGGGTTTATTCCAGGTAAGAACACTACCCTAAACATCTGGTCACTATACAGAATTATGGATGTCCAAATGGCCCAGGAACACTGCCCTTGTATTAAACTTGGAAAAAACGTTTTACACACTGAATTGGGATGACCTGTTTCTACTCTTGGGTTGCTTCAGCTGTGGAAGCTGTAACATATGGCTGATCTGGATTCTTTATACTGATCCAATAATTTATATCTGCTTTCAGGGATAGATAGACAGCCACTCCTGTTTCAGTGCATAGGTGGTACTAAGCATTATTGCCTTCTCTCCCCCTCTTACTTGCATTGGCTATGGAGCCACTGAAGATCCAGTTACACTAGTGTGTGGGAGAATGGGGATTCTCCTCCCGGATAGAACTCATCCAACCACTTTTTACAAGGAAGATGCTTTATTTTACTTTTAAGACCTAGCATAAGATCACTTTACATCACTTGCCTCCTCGCTGAGTTCCGGTTGGTGTCAGGCCTTCACGTTAGTTGCAATAAATGCTGTCTTTTCCCTTTCAATCTTGCGGCCAAGCCTCCACAGTTATACCTGGAAGAGGGACCGGTTCAATAGGAAGGAATCTCTTTTTGGTACCTAGGCATTCGTATCTTCTACTCCAACTCGGACCTGTCAGATGGAAACCTGACCTCAGCTGTTACATCCTCCTATAACTTTTTGGCAGTCTTGTCCATTTGTCTGTAATGGGATGCATAATGGTGGCCAAACTGGTAATGCTTCCTCGCCTCTTATACTACTTTGCTAACCTCCTGGTGAATATATAGTGATTACAAAAACTGTTTAAAAGAGGATCAAAAGAAGGCGATAAGCGCAATCCGGCCCCCAATCCAGAATATGCTTATAAATGTGTTTTATGTAAAACCCAGTGGCAAACAATGCACCAAGCAAGATAGTGTAATAAGTCAGTCTGATCTCCGCCAAGAAAAGTTTCAACATTTCTAAAGCCTTAAATAAAACCATGGTTATTGCAAACCTTTTTGATCATCGTGTTCAAACTTATGTGTGTTCCAAAATAAACCTCACAAAATATTTCAATATGTTAGGGTGTAGTAAGGTTATCTAGAGCATTCTTTTTCCACAGCCAAAAATGTCTATAAGAATAATGAGTGTGCTCTCTAATGACTGTGCTTAGATCTTGACGAGTTAACATTCATGAGAGCAGTTTCCTGCCTCTGTCCCACTGTGGTTTTATTTGTGTTCACTGTGGCATGTCAAGTCCTTCATCTATTGATGGTACACATTCAAAAATCAAATCAGAATAAAAGTCCTAATGTGATAATCCATCCAGCGCTGTTATTCAATACATGTGCTTGACATTTTCATTTACCATTACTTTGTTTATGGACCTCAGTAGAAACCGTCTCAGCAGATACGTCCTTTACTTGCCTCTTTTCAAATTTCATTAATGACATATAGTTTGCACATATCTAAACAATTCTTACAAAATACAGCAGGCTGTTGCTTGGATTGTGACTACTCTAGGTGAAATTTCATTGTATTTCACCGCTGCTAATAACAAAAGCCAATTAAAATACGAGATCTGTTTGCTATAATGATTTGACTTGATGACTGTTGCCCTATAAGCTCACTTTGATTGCTATAAATGTGAACATTTGCTGTTTCCCACTACTCTTAGTTCCTTATGCGCTGCCATCAACCAGCAGCTTCAGATCTTGAAAGACCAAAGACCATTCCAGGCAGACTAACATGGATCTAATTAGATTTGTATCCTCCTTCTTAAATAACTAATGCATTATCCACTGATGTCACTAAAGGTTTGTTTTTGTAAATGTCAGTTTTAGGATTCCACCTATCCATGCAAATATGATTCTTTATTTTAAATCACAGGGCTTACTAAAGATGTTGAGAGTGGCATATGTATCTATAAACAGCTTGTAATTACAAGTCATGTTTGCCCCTTCTTCATAATGTATTTTCAAAACATCAGTGGCCACATGATGATGGGTTGCTCTGGTTCAGTGCAGAACTAAGTCGTGGTTTTATGAGCCTTTGGTGTGTAGGGTGAATTCATGTAACCTGGTATTTCTGTGCGTTAGGCCCTGATTTTCAGACAGTGGGGCTCAGAATCAGTGAGCAGGGACTACCTCTTTCTGCATCTGATCTATGCTGTCTTGAGTAATACACTAACATGGAGAAATATCGGGTTAAATTAATTCACTTTACTCACTGCATAAAAACACAGCTGACATCATGATATAGCCCCTGACATACACCTGCAGTGTTTTGATATTTGGCTACATGCAACATTGCTTCTGCATTTCACTTAACTCTCACAGTGCATTTATTAAATTAATTGTGGAATGGCCATGGTAGGCACGACAAAGCTGACACTTCTACAACTCTCACAATTTGCAACCTCAAATCATCCACAAATATATCTAAGCAATAATTGTGATACACCTTGTTTTGTGTTAAGTCAAAGACAAATTGGGAATATCACAAGGGTATATCAAAATAGGACAGAACAAAATTAATGGAAAAGGACCAGGTTGGGATCACTTGTTTTCACCTGTTACTCAGCCCACTGCAACATACAACGAAGTCCAGAGTTTTTTTTTTTTTTTTAGAATTTTTTATTGAAGTCTTGGATAAGCTAAATCGAAACATACAATGACAAATCATATACTAACCATAATGTACACATACCCCCCATATTCCGGAGCCACAACTATGACCATCTCAAAAAAGATTAAAGAGAGAAAAGGAAAACCAACATAGTCAGAATAAATCAATTAAAATTGAAATAAGAACCCCAGATTTTCTCAAATTTCCGAATCGCACCAACTCTTTTAGCATACAGTTGCTCACTATTTCTGACCTTTTGCATTTTATAACGCCATTCATGTACGTTAGGGCAATATTGCAAACACCAATTTTGAAGAATTAACGATCTCGCTACAGCCATAGCAATGTATATTAGTTGAACTAGTTGCCCTTCTAACATCAATTCCGGATCAAATCCATACAAAATCAGTTTATGATTAACCGCGATTGAGATTTTACACTGGTTTTGCATAAATGCAAATATTTCTTCCCAGAAAGGTACAATTTTAGAGCATTGAGCAACAACATGAGACCAATTAGCAGGATTATGATGCAGACACCTATAACAATTGGAAGAGCAATTAGGATACATTTTACTAACCCTTGCCGGAGTGTAATACAGAAGCCATTTACTAAAAAACAGCATTCTGCGCCAATTGGCACCTCTTAGTACAGAAAAGTTCAGCACATTGATTCTTTTCCATACCGCAGGAGTTAGTACCAAATTTTCCTGCCCTAGCCACTTATTACTTGCTTTAAGACATAAGTCCGGATCCCTATTCGCGGTTAAGCGACGTTTCCACTCCCCCGGTTTTCTTTCTTGTATTAAAAAAAATAATTCATTAACTAACGGCACAGGGGAAAAAAGGAGTGAGGGATCTAATTGGAGCAGCACTCCATAAATCAGCTTATACGATCCCAGCATTAAGAAATTCCCTTGAACCCGGGATGTCATATCTGCCATCGTAATCCAAGCGTTATCTTCCATATAATCGCTTAGCTTCATAAACCCTATCCTCTGCCATTTTTCTAGGAGATCCATGCTAATATCCACTCCGAAGAAAGAAAAGACGGAGCTAAGGGACGAAAATGTATTGAGGAATGGAAGGGAGTACCTCTTTAGGAGTGCTGTACGTCTCTTAAAAAACCAGTGCAGCACCTTATACCTGACTGTTTTTGGTGATTTAAATAATTGAAGCGGGGAGGGAATCTGAGTTTCTTTACAGATCAAATCAAAAAAAAATTTATAAAAAGTTGCTGATTGTTGTCCTTAAATCTATTCATAAATTGAGCCAAATATGCATTATAATAATCTTTAAGATTGGGAAGGGCAAGCCCTCCTTGTTCCTTATCTTCGAATAAAGTATTCAGAGAAATTCGAGGCGTCTTTTTTGCCCAGATAAAAGAGGAAAACATAGATTCAACCTTGGAAAAAAAAAATCCAGGCAAAGCACAAGATATGGTTGAAAATAAAAAATTGAATAAAGGAAGGACCGACATCTTGATTAATGCAACACGACCCATAATGGTCAAAGGTAAAGAATTCCATCTTTCAAACATTGCTCGCACCTTTTGCAGCATTGGTACAAAATTCAGACTATAAAGATCGGCAACTGAGGAAGAGAACAAAACCCCCAAATATCTTTTCGGTTTGTTATTAATGCATGAACTTAAATCGGGATGAATTACAGGGTTGATACCCCCGCAGACTAGAATTTCGTTTTTTTTTTTATTTATCCGATAGCCCCCCAAGGCCTCAAACTCTTCAAATATTTGGAGTGCATGAGATTGACATTGCATTTCGGGCTTAATTAACAAAATTATATCGTCTGCGTAGAGTTTAATTTTAGGCATCAAATTAATAGGGGGGAATAGGAGAGGAGCTTTCCTAATTGCAGTTGCTAAAGGTTCGATGAAGAAAGCAAACAATATCGGAGAAAGTGGACAGCCTTGTCTAGTACCGCGTTTAACCGATACTAGTCCCACCGACTCAGCATTAATAATAATATTGGCCCGAGCCCCTGAGTAAAGACTCCGAATCAAATTAATAATTACTTCTGGGATGCCAAAATGCTGTAAAATAATAAAAAGTGTCTCCCAAACCACCAAATCAAAAGCTTTTTCGGCATCAAATAATAAGATTAAAGCGGGGACCTTATGTGATTCAAAAAAATCCAAAGCCTCTGTTAAAAAGTGAGTGTTAGTCAACAGTTGCCGACCGGCAACAAAACCATTCTGGTCTGCGTGGATCAAATCTGAAGAAAAAGAATTAAAACGTGTAGATAGTAGTTTAGTGGTGGTTTTGTAATCTGTATTCAGTAACGTGATGGGTCTGTAAGAGTTCGGATCCTTGGGGGGTTTACCCTTTTTAAGAAAACTTACTACTGTTCCTTCCCTAAAAGAATCCGGGACGGATCCACCAGACAGCATACAGTTTAATAATTGGACAAAAAAATCTGCGAAGGAACTAAAAAATACTTTAAAAAACTCTGAAGGAAACCCATCAGGGCCAGCAGCTTTCCCTAATGGGAGCTGTTGGACTACTTTCTCTACTTCCTCTCTAGTAAATGGAGTGGCCATACTAACTTGATCTATAAGAGAAAGAGTGGGAAGAGAATACTTTTCCAGATATTTCAATAATTTTTGATGATCTATCATTGATTGAGTATTATAGATCCTCTTATAGTGTGCTAACAATATTTCTCCAATTTCAGCTGGAACCGATGTATCTCTAAAAGTGTCTGGAGAATGTAGAGAATGTATGAGATTAGACGAGGCTTGCTCTCTGGCCTGCCACGCCAGGAGTTTACCGGTAAAATTACTCTCTTCATATATTTTTTGTGAGCTCTTACGAAAATTCTCGTCACTCTGATTATAGAGCTCCTGAGAAAGCTCTCTTTTGGCCGCGTTTAATTGATCTTGAACCGATCTGGCCGAATTTTGTTGGCGGAGTACAGTCAGGGCCTGAATCTTTTGTTGGAGAGATCTATTCTTATTCTTAACTACGGAGAGATCGGCTGCATCTCTACCAATCACCAGGCCACGAATATAGGCCTTAAGAGAGTCCCAAACATAGTTATGGGGGGCAGTTCCCATATTCCGAGAGAGAAAGTCTACTATCTCAGTTTTAATAGACGCCACCCAAGTGTCATCAGTTAAATATTTTTTATTAAAGACCCAATGTTTGGGGGCTCTTACCCTATCCCCCAATCCCACTTCCATCATAATCATTGCATGATCAGAGTCACAGAGGGGAGTGGCGTTATTTGTTAGTAAAAAATTAGAGGCCCAGATCGGTCAGGTGGAGCAAGGGGGGTCGGGCCGATGGTGCTGGGCCACATGTATGATTCCAAATAGAATTAATCCAGTCACGTTAGTCAGTTTCTATGCTCCAACAGAGGATAGACCAGAGATATATGAAGAGCTTTTTCATTCTTTGTTGATGGCCAAGGGTGAGATCATTATTGGTGGGGATTTTAATATTACAATGAACAGAGAGCTGGATTCATCCAGCAGGTCGAAGACTCAATTCAAGCCTAAATCCCTAAGGTCCATTAGGAATAATATGTCATTATTTAACCTGTGGGACCCTTGGCGCAATCAAAATCCGGACAAAAGAGAATATACCTGCTGGTCAGGCAGATTTAAATCCTCCTCTCGAATTGATTTTTTTCTAATTTCACGTCAGATCATTTTTTCCAAACAGACGTTGCTCCATAACGGCTTTTCGGATCATGCAACGAAGTCCAGAGTTGTGCCCTAGAGGCATTAACATTTTACTGTGTTCTTTAGGGACTTTCCATGGGCCTGCCATTTCCCCTCTTTTTATGAAATTGAAATTTTGAAAGGCAATAAAGCAGATAAACTCATGAATCATCTATATTGAAATTAACACTTAATCAAGCTACATTATCATATGGATGCATTTTTATCATATATATTTGTGGCATAACCTTCACATTGAGAATCAAAATGAACATTCAAAAAACCTAGTAGATGCCAATTTGCACATCAATCTGATGTACAATTCAAGCTGCTTTTTTGGAAAGAAAATAACAGAAATAAGATGCACCTATTTTTATGAAATAATCATCCAGTTTTGACTTTTACAAGACAAATAGTGCAGTTAGAAAATGTTTGATGGCATTTTTCTTCTAGGATAGGATTTTGAGAATTTTTTGAGAAATATGTTAAATACCCTTTAATGTATATGTTTGGGAAAGTGTTATCTTACTCCCCACAATTCAATACGCTATCAGTGCTCTATGCCTATAATATATAATTCACTGGAAAAAACAAAGGTTAAAGGGACGTTATAGTTAGGCTCAGATATCACTTACACAAAACCATAGAATCACCAGTTACGCCCCATCAATGCACTGCTTATCCACTTGGATGCTGACATTTGACTTTTTCACCTCACATATTACATCACTTATGACATGGTCAGTGGCATCACTGATGATAGCTCAAATGGCATCACTGATTACATCATCCGGTGAGTATAAGTGCTTAATAAGGTTTTATGAGTGTTAAACATATATACTAAGCTACTACAAAAGTTAAATTATATTACTAGGTATATTACTAATGAGTGATACTACTTCTAACATATATTATGTCAGTGACTGTGTGTATCTATGTATGAGTGTGTGTGTGTGTGTGTGTGTGTGTATGGCCATGTAAGTGGGTATGTGAGTAGCTGTGTGGATGAGTGAGTGGCTGTGTGAGTGGCTGTATTGCTGAGTGAGTGGGTGTGCCAGTAGCTGTATGGGTGGGTGAGTGGGTGTTTGAGTGACTGCATGGGTAAGTAATATGGTGTCTGAATGTCTATATGAGTGGATGACTGTGTGTGTAGGTGGTTGTATGGGTGAGTGATTGACCTTTTGAGTGGGTGATTGTTTAAATGAGTTGGTGTGTGAGTGGTTGTATTGGATATCAAGTGTCTGTGTGAATGGCTGTATGGGTATGTGAGAAGATGTGTGAGTGCTTGTATGGATATGTGAATGGTATGTAAGTTATTGTGTTGGTTTGAGTGGTTGTATGGGTGAGTGAGTGGCTGTTTTGAGAGTCTGTATGGGTGAGTTAGTGACTGTGTGAATGGCTGTACAGGTGAATAAGTGTGTGTTTTGAGAAGCTGTATGGGTGAGTGTGTGACTGTGTGAGTGAGTATATGAGTGAGTGATTATGTGAGTGACTGGTTCTATGGATGAGTGAGTGGTCGTGTGAGTACTTGTATATGTTTGTGAATGGGTATGTGAGTGGTTGTATGGGTATTTGAGTAGGTGTAAGAGTGGTTGTTTGGGTTGGTGTGTGAGTGGATGTATGAGTAGTTATGTGGATGATGTCATCAGTGATGTCATTTAAGATCTCACCAGTGATGTCACTGACCATGTTGTGAGTAATGTAATAGGTGAGGTCATAAGCAGTACATCGCAGGGTATACTTTATAATAAGCTCAGATAACTCTAACTGCTGAATTTCCCTGGTTTTAATGAGTGAAATCTGAGCCTAACTATAACTGCTCTGTAACTATAAAGTCACTGTAACCTTTGTTTTTTTTCAGTGAATTTCATTCACAGGTTTTCCAAATTTCATTTCTAAAGTGCTATGTCGCTCGAATGTTTAGCCTTTAGTTATTGTGTGGGTTTATTTTTAATACTACGTGTACTACTACATGTACTACAAGTACAATTTATTTTTATTGTAATTGTTTTTGTATTGTAGACATTCTGTTTTATTTAAATATACTTGTTATACATTTAAAAGCATAAAAATCACATATGTAGTTAATGTAAAGTGCATGAACTGTTTTTAATGTCAATAAACAAATTTTACTTTTTAAAAATGTTTTTGTGGTATTGCAGTACCTTTGCGAGTCCGTAAACATAGCCTGACTACTACTCTATGGTTTTTACTGCTGATCACGTGACTGCACATATGCGCCACCCCCCTCCCATTGTCATTAATGACATCAGCGGGAACATATTACAAGCATATATAAACAATCTTACATGTGGTTTGAATAAAAGTTACACATTTAACTAGTTTCATAAATCAGCAAATTTTCAGACCACATGCACAAATTCAATTGCATACACACCCAAACCTTGCCTTCTGATTTGATTTATTAAGAACCTCAACCTTGCACATGGAAAACCACAATCAAATCAGATACTTCTACAGTGAACTCTCTAGAAGGAAAATTGAGAACCAGTGCTGCTCTGCTTTTCCATAATGGCTGAAGCTACATCATACGTCCAAGATGAGTATCGACAGCCTGTTGAGGATGAGGAGGAAGGCACACCACCTTGCAGAAAAGAAATGGATGTGTGGAAGCACTTTACTATACCTTCTGGGGAAAAGAAGGTAACAGCAAAATAGGTGTAGTGCAATATTTGCACCAAGCAATTATCCAGAGGCACTGCAAAGAAGTATTCACATGGGACAAGTTCCATGTGGAAGCACCTAAAACAATTAATGAAAGGGTCTACAACCAGATGATGTGGGAGAAAGCAGGTGCAGCATGACAGTTGATGTCTACAGCAGCATTGGGAGAACCATCAAAAGCTGCAGTTTTTACAATACCAGCTGCCTCCAAAGCATTGGGTGGCATGTTTATTTACTGCATGAAATGCCATATGCTTTTCACTGTAAAAATGTATTCTTTCAGTGCATTCTTGGTTACAGTTTTTTGTTTCCAGTGACGATATGATGGTTATTGAAAAGGGCAGCCAGTTGCTTCTTTGCATTTACCCATCCTTACCCCTTTTACTCCTCTGTTCACTTTTTGTAAAAAAAATGGAGGAAATAAATTAAAAGCTTGTTAAAGAACCCTTCTAGGAAAAAACATTTCTTGTTACTCAAACAAATAGCTAATTCTTTGTTTTTCATGTGTCAGTGACTGTGTTCGCTGACATTGTTTCAATACACATGTCCTCTCAATTCTGGCTGGAGAATACTGGATCACCTACAGTGAATGGGCCTCTATTCATACAACGGCTTTTCAGAAATTATTGCAGTCTACAATAGGAGAAATATCATAAGTAGGCGGTGCAGGGCATCCTTCCTGTTAGAATTCTTCCGATTTGTCACTTTACTTACACCCTGTTAAATGAATTATTCACATTTGAAATACTGCATACAATTATGCATGAAAGTCCTGTGAGAAAGCAACATAAACTGTTTCAGCTTCATTTTTTCATTAGCTCAACAAAATTTGGTGACCTGAAAACAAGTTTATCATTCGTAGTGATAATAGCAGAGAAACATACATTAAAATGAGGGTGCAAATATTTTTTCTTAAATACCTCAGAAGAATTAAAACTTATTAAGAATATATTCAATGTAGCTAACTTGGGCACAACACGGGCTGTACACCATACACATGTGCTGCAAATGTTTGTATAAAATTTGCATAATTAAACTAAATGGAATTGCTGCATCAGCAGTGCACCACATTGTGGTATACTTAAACATGTGCCAAGTGTTAGATGTACAGGGTGAAGCTACAGATTTCTGCCAGAGAAGGCTCACATGGCTCTGCTGATCGAAACTCGTCGTCAACTGTTCTACGAAAGGATTGTTGGTCAATTAATGTTAGAAGGGCCGCTGCATTTAGCACTGATCTTGTGCTGTACATTTTCTAATTTAGAACCACCAAGGAAAGCCTGGGATATCAAGGAAGAAACAGCAGAAATAACCTCCGCTCACTATGAGAAGATCTTCAGTGTATTAGGGCAATTGCTTTCAAAATAAATACCATCCATCCATCATGAAGGACAGCCTGCCAGCATCTCAGTTTTTCTGAAAAGGCTTTCACTGCACTAGAGAACTCCATTTCAGAAAAAGAATCTCTTTTGTTTTGGGGGAAATTTCTAAGCATAGAAGGCAGTCTTCCAATGGGAAAGGAGTTCTGAGGAAATCAGTTACCTAGCACCTAGGTGTCACACTCGCTATACTCTAAGGGCCAGATATAGGTAAATCCCATTTACCGATTTTGAAATACCGAATTTTACTGATTCGGTATTTCAAAATCGGTAAATGGGATGTAGGTACCAACATCTGGATTTTTTACCGATACCTTAAAATTCGGTATTTACCGATTCGGTAAATACCGAATCGGTATTTGCTATTGAATCCTATGGGCCTTGAAGCCCATAGGATTCAATTCAAATACCGATTCGGTATTTACCGAATCGGTAAATACCGAATTTGTCAAGGGTGCAGGGGGTGTCACTTTGACACCCTCTAGCACCCCCAAAACGGGCATGTGTGCAATGTGGCACACAGACATGCCCTAAGGGCACGTCTGTCTGTCTGTCACATTGCACATGTGGACATGCACAGATGTGCATGTACACAGGAATCGGTATTTTACCATGGATTTGTATTCCATGGTAAAATACCGATTCTGAAAGGCATGTGCCAATGGAAAATTGGCTAACCACATTGCATTTTCGGTAATTTTACCGAATCGTAAATATTACCGAATCAGTAAATATTACCGAATCGGTAAATTTACTGATTCGGTAATAATAACGATTCGGTAAAATTACCGAATATGTGCCCCTACATCTCCATAGCCCTTTACCGATCGGAAACGGCCGAAAATCGGTATTTTCGGCCGATTCCGATCGGTAAAGGGCTACCTACATCTGGCCCTAAGTAACCCCTTAAATATAAAATGTTTACATAGGTGTGAATACTGGCATTGAGTGTGGCTATATGTGGTACTGTGTTCTCAGGGCAAAACTATTCTTGGGTTGCTTGTGTTCTGTTTCAGAGAGGACCTGGGCTGGCAGTTTGTTCTGGACTATTCTTCTTGGAGTGGGGTTAAGACCGATTTGCATATGGCTGGGTCCAAACTGAGGTGATAAGGTAGGCAACAGAACAATGGGTTGAAATGCTAACCGAGCTATAGCCAGTGCTTATACTTATTACAAACATTCGAACCATCTCCTTTTCTGTGTTTAATGTAATGACCAAAGTAGACAAGGGTATGCCAAGACATGCCTCCTGTGCTCACTGTGCCACTGGAAACAAGCTACATCCAACTAAAGTGTCATTAGTAAGTGTCAGCTCATGAGAAAAGTGAAACTCTCTACAGGACCACTCAGATGTATACAAAGATGCTAATTTAAAAATATTAAATAAAGGAAAATTAAAGAAAATGACTTTAAAGAGCATAGAACAGGTATAGGATTTATTCACTAAGAACTCTTTGGCTAATACCTAACACATGAATTTGTTTAACTCGTCTCTCTCTTGAAACTGCAACTAGAGTCTATGGAATAGGCAAATGCTGCTTCACATAACACAAAATATAACATTATGTGCTGTGTTAAATGGCATATTTCCTCTGTGGTCTACAAATAAGTTTATACAATAATGCAGAATTCATGTGACTGTTCACAACCACCGAGCGCAAATTAAATAGCTCCCTCACATTTAGAAAGAGCTGTCTAATCAAATAATGAGGTAAAGTGCATATTCACAGTATATCATTTCTTACAGCTGTTCCATCATAATCCTGTTACTCCTTTTGCTTGAAAGTTACTAAAACCTCTAAAAATACAGACACCAGAAGCTTTTTGATGCTAAATAACGAATATTGTATATTTTTATTTATGGAATTTATAACATTTATGGTTATGTCTTATGCACAATATCGTTTACACCTTATCTTTGACATAGACATTACAATGCTGCTTCTAAATCCAATGTTTTTATATTTCATTATTTCTACACACTGAGCAGCCATCATCTACTGCACACAGCCTTGATCCATGGTCTGTGGTGGTTGGCCACAGAACCTGGCTAGTCCATATATCCAAACCACTGTGCAGCTATCCCTTGTTGTGTACAGCCTTTAGTTATTGTGTGGGTTTATTTTTAATACTACGTGTACTACTACATGTACTACAAGTACAATTTATTTTTATTGTAATTGTTTTTGTATTGTAGACATTCTGTTTTATTTAAATATACTTGTTATACATTTAAAAGCATAAAAATCACATATGTAGTTAATGTAAAGTGCATGAACTGTTTTTAATGTCAATAAACAAATTTTACTTTTTAAAAATGTTTTTGTGGTATTGCAGTACCTTTGCGAGTCCGTAAACATAGCCTGACTACTACTCTATGGTTTTTACTGCTGATCACGTGACTGCACATATGCGCCACCCCCCTCCCATTGTCATTAATGACATCAGCGGGAACATATTACAAGCATATATAAACAATCTTACATGTGGTTTGAATAAAAGTTACACATTTAACTAGTTTCATAAATCAGCAAATTTTCAGACCACATGCACAAATTCAATTGCATACACACCCAAACCTTGCCTTCTGATTTGATTTATTAAGAACCTCAACCTTGCACATGGAAAACCACAATCAAATCAGATACTTCTACAGTGAACTCTCTAGAAGGAAAATTGAGAACCAGTGCTGCTCTGCTTTTCCATAATGGCTGAAGCTACATCATACGTCCAAGATGAGTATCGACAGCCTGTTGAGGATGAGGAGGAAGGCACACCACCTTGCAGAAAAGAAATGGATGTGTGGAAGCACTTTACTATACCTTCTGGGGAAAAGAAGGTAACAGCAAAATAGGTGTAGTGCAATATTTGCACCAAGCAATTATCCAGAGGCACTGCAAAGAAGTATTCACATGGGACAAGTTCCATGTGGAAGCACCTAAAACAATTAATGAAAGGGTCTACAACCAGATGATGTGGGAGAAAGCAGGTGCAGCATGACAGTTGATGTCTACAGCAGCATTGGGAGAACCATCAAAAGCTGCAGTTTTTACAATACCAGCTGCCTCCAAAGCATTGGGTGGCATGTTTATTTACTGCATGAAATGCCATATGCTTTTCACTGTAAAAATGTATTCTTTCAGTGCATTCTTGGTTACAGTTTTTTGTTTCCAGTGACGATATGATGGTTATTGAAAAGGGCAGCCAGTTGCTTCTTTGCATTTACCCATCCTTACCCCTTTTACTCCTCTGTTCACTTTTTGTAAAAAAAATGGAGGAAATAAATTAAAAGCTTGTTAAAGAACCCTTCTAGGAAAAAACATTTCTTGTTACTCAAACAAATAGCTAATTCTTTGTTTTTCATGTGTCAGTGACTGTGTTCGCTGACATTGTTTCAATACACATGTCCTCTCAATTCTGGCTGGAGAATACTGGATCACCTACAGTGAATGGGCCTCTATTCATACAACGGCTTTTCAGAAATTATTGCAGTCTACAATAGGAGAAATATCATAAGTAGGCGGTGCAGGGCATCCTTCCTGTTAGAATTCTTCCGATTTGTCACTTTACTTACACCCTGTTAAATGAATTATTCACATTTGAAATACTGCATACAATTATGCATGAAAGTCCTGTGAGAAAGCAACATAAACTGTTTCAGCTTCATTTTTTCATTAGCTCAACAAAATTTGGTGACCTGAAAACAAGTTTATCATTCGTAGTGATAATAGCAGAGAAACATACATTAAAATGAGGGTGCAAATATTTTTTCTTAAATACCTCAGAAGAATTAAAACTTATTAAGAATATATTCAATGTAGCTAACTTGGGCACAACACGGGCTGTACACCATACACATGTGCTGCAAATGTTTGTATAAAATTTGCATAATTAAACTAAATGGAATTGCTGCATCAGCAGTGCACCACATTGTGGTATACTTAAACATGTGCCAAGTGTTAGATGTACAGGGTGAAGCTACAGATTTCTGCCAGAGAAGGCTCACATGGCTCTGCTGATCGAAACTCGTCGTCAACTGTTCTACGAAAGGATTGTTGGTCAATTAATGTTAGAAGGGCCGCTGCATTTAGCACTGATCTTGTGCTGTACATTTTCTAATTTAGAACCACCAAGGAAAGCCTGGGATATCAAGGAAGAAACAGCAGAAATAACCTCCGCTCACTATGAGAAGATCTTCAGTGTATTAGGGCAATTGCTTTCAAAATAAATACCATCCATCCATCATGAAGGACAGCCTGCCAGCATCTCAGTTTTTCTGAAAAGGCTTTCACTGCACTAGAGAACTCCATTTCAGAAAAAGAATCTCTTTTGTTTTGGGGGAAATTTCTAAGCATAGAAGGCAGTCTTCCAATGGGAAAGGAGTTCTGAGGAAATCAGTTACCTAGCACCTAGGTGTCACACTCGCTATACTCTAAGGGCCAGATATAGGTAAATCCCATTTACCGATTTTGAAATACCGAATTTTACCGATTCGGTATTTCAAAATCGGTAAATGGGATGTAGGTACCAACATCTGGATTTTTTACCGATACCTTAAAATTCGGTATTTACCGATTCGGTAAATACCGAATCGGTATTTGCTATTGAATCCTATGGGCCTTGAAGCCCATAGGATTCAATTCAAATACCGATTCGGTATTTACCGAATCGGTAAATACCGAATTTGTCAAGGGTGCAGGGGGTGTCACTTTGACACCCTCTAGCACCCCCAAAACGGGCATGTGTGCAATGTGGCACACAGACATGCCCTAAGGGCACGTCTGTCTGTCTGTCACATTGCACATGTGGACATGCACAGATGTGCATGTACACAGGAATCGGTATTTTACCATGGATTTGTATTCCATGGTAAAATACCGATTCTGAAAGGCATGTGCCAATGGAAAATTGGCTAACCACATTGCATTTTCGGTAATTTTACCGAATCGTAAATATTACCGAATCAGTAAATATTACCGAATCGGTAAATTTACTGATTCGGTAATAATAACGATTCGGTAAAATTACCGAATATGTGCCCCTACATCTCCATAGCCCTTTACCGATCGGAAACGGCCGAAAATCGGTATTTTCGGCCGATTCCGATCGGTAAAGGGCTACCTACATCTGGCCCTAAGTAACCCCTTAAATATAAAATGTTTACATAGGTGTGAATACTGGCATTGAGTGTGGCTATATGTGGTACTGTGTTCTCAGGGCAAAACTATTCTTGGGTTGCTTGTGTTCTGTTTCAGAGAGGACCTGGGCTGGCAGTTTGTTCTGGACTATTCTTCTTGGAGTGGGGTTAAGACCGATTTGCATATGGCTGGGTCCAAACTGAGGTGATAAGGTAGGCAACAGAACAATGGGTTGAAATGCTAACCGAGCTATAGCCAGTGCTTATACTTATTACAAACATTCGAACCATCTCCTTTTCTGTGTTTAATGTAATGACCTAAGTAGACAAGGGTATGCCAAGACATGCCTCCTGTGCTCACTGTGCCACTGGAAACAAGCTACATCCAACTAAAGTGTCATTAGTAAGTGTCAGCTCATGAGAAAAGTGAAACTCTCTACAGGACCACTCAGATGTATACAAAGATGCTAATTTAAAAATATTAAATAAAGGAAAATTAAAGAAAATGACTTTAAAGAGCATAGAACAGGTATAGGATTTATTCACTAAGAACTCTTTGGCTAATACCTAACACATGAATTTGTTTAACTCGTCTCTCTCTTGAAACTGCAACTAGAGTCTATGGAATAGGCAAATGCTGCTTCACATAACACAAAATATAACATTATGTGCTGTGTTAAATGGCATATTTCCTCTGTGGTCTACAAATAAGTTTATACAATAATGCAGAATTCATGTGACTGTTCACAACCACCGAGCGCAAATTAAATAGCTCCCTCACATTTAGAAAGAGCTGTCTAATCAAATAATGAGGTAAAGTGCATATTCACAGTATATCATTTCTTACAGCTGTTCCATCATAATCCTGTTACTCCTTTTGCTTGAAAGTTACTAAAACCTCTAAAAATACAGGCACCAGAAGCTTTTTGATGCTAAATAACGAATATTGTATATTTTTATTTATGGAATTTATAACATTTATGGTTATGTCTTATGCACAATATCGTTTACACCTTATCTTTGACATAGACATTACAATGCTGCTTCTAAATCCAATGTTTTTATATTTCATTATTTCTACACACTGAGCAGCCATCATCTACTGCACACAGCCTTGATCCATGGTCTGTGGTGGTTGGCCACAGAACCTGGCTAGTCCATATATCCAAACCACTGTGCAGCTATCCCTTGTTGTGTACAGACCATACTGTTCATCCCCACATGCAGCCCATCCATGCCGGTGACAGCAACTGTCTGTGAAAGCATCCCTCTGTGCAATGCAGTGTTTGACTACATAGTCTAGTCTGGGAACAGGCCACACACCCAAATCAACCAGGTAGACTATTCTAGTGGTGCCTGTTCCCTCACCATGCACATTGGGAACTTCCATAGGCCCTGCCTTGCATCCCAGTCCTGTACCCAACCAACCAGGTGATCAAACCCTGCTGCGGTAGGCATCTGACCATGCTCATTGGGGGGTTGAATGCAATGATGGTGCCCAACCCACATATTGAGCAACCCCCAAAGCAAAGAGCCTCTGGCCTCTGCACCAGCCTCATTCCATTAAAGCCTTTGTCCATGCACAGTAGACCAACACAACTTGCTGCACGCAGTTTTAATAAGAGAAGGGTATTTTGCTGTGAGAGCAGGACCTCTCTGGTTTCACAGGAGCATTCTGAGTTGAGAATATGATTCCTTCCACATAGCCCTTGCCCAGCAGCTTCACTAATTCCTTTAGAACTGTACACCAGACTCCAGTGTTTTAGAAACATATTCAAAAGGTGGTAATCTATTACCATAGCAAGTAGGCCCTGTCTCAGAGTTTCCAGTTCAGGAAGACCAACAGGCACATGCATCAAAGAAAAAAACGGTCGTAAACGGGCAGATTCTCAGAATCTGTCCCTTTGCGACCGGTATTTTTGCATTTGGGATGCATCATCCCAAATGCAAAAATCGCAATTTACGGACTCTCTAAATTGCGATTACTTAAATTGTGATTGCATTTAAGGAATCCCAAATTGGGATTCCTTAAATGCAATGCATTAAAGTAAAATAATTAGCGATTTCGCTAATAGGGGGGGGGGGGGCAAATTACCATGAAGTTGAACGTCAAGGTAATTTGCAAAAACTTTAAAAAATGGACTTTTGTGCATTTTTCAAAGTTTCATGTTGCGCACACACATGCCCTTAGGGGTGCAACAAGGTGTCATTTTTACACCCTTGTAATTGCACGAGCAATTTGCGAGTACCTACTGGTACTCGCAAATTGCTCATGCAATCTCCAATTCATTTCTATGGGCCTGGAGGCCCATAGGAAGGAATGGGATGGCATTCCTTAATTGCGACTCGCAATTTGCGAGTCACAATTAAGGAATGTGAAGGAATCGCTATTTCTATAGCGATTCCTATATGCATAGGCTTTTGCGATTCCTTAATTGCAATTCCTTAATAATCACAATTAAGGAATTGCAAAAGCCTACGTTGATGCATGAGCCAGTATATGTTCTTGCTATCCTCAAGCAGGTACTGCGGTTGGCTTGACCAAAGCATAAATTCTTCTTTTGTTCTCAGAAAAATTAACACAAATATTTGAAGAACCTAGATGTATTCTATTAGGGGAACTGCAGAACCGAATTTGCCTAAAGTGGCAAAACAATATTTCTCCTAATTGTTCAGCAACATCATTCATTTTCTACCTTGAAAGTGCCTCTTTAGACATATACTATGCCAAGGGTCTTTCCAAGCTCAATATGCCATAACAGACCTCCTAATACAGATATTCTTCTAAACTCAAAACTAATTTTTTGGTTTCATTAACAAACACTTCCCCATCAAAAGAATTCAAGTCCTCTGTCTACACTACATCCACTGCAATGCACGTGTGACAGAGAGTTTTGGTGCAATCCAGTGTCTGAATAGGACAATTGAAATCAAGCTGTTCGCGCTTAAACCATGCAAACAACTTGACAGTTCTCAGCTTAGGAGCCTTATTTATCAGGTTCCTTTTGGTTCTGAGAGATTAAATCAATTTTCAGAAAATCCATTTCCAACTGATAATTGGATTACTTCTGTATACTAGAATACAATTGCCTGCATAATGAAATCTGTAAAATTACTTTTTTTCAAGATTCTTGAATGTTAACAATTGCAACAAATCTGACTTGCGATGTGTACTCTATGTGCAAAAGTACATGTCCATAATGATTTTTATAATTCCACTGGCATGAATTAAAGTCCTAGGGCCAGAGGTACGACTGGCAAAATAGTGCATCGCAAATTGCGAGTCATTTGCGCCTCGCAATTTGCAAGGCACTATTTTGCATGTACAACAGTGTATTGAACACTGTTTGCGATTCCCAATGGGGTCGCAAATTGCGAGGCTCATGAATATTATTGAGCCTCTCGCAATTTGCGAGCCCATTGGGAATGACAGGCCCTCCCAGGGATGGTGGCCTGCTGAGCTCAGCAGACCACCATAGCTGGGACTGCTTTTTTAGTAAAGCAGTTTTTTTAAAAAATGCAGCCCCTTTCCCTTAAAGGAAAAGGGGATGCATTTAAAAAAACAAAAATGAAACTTCAGTTTCATTTTTTTAAGGGCAGGCAGTGGTCTCTGGGACCACTGCCTGCTCTTACAAAATATTTTCCAACTTACTCACAAAGGGGGAGGGCTCCTCAGGAGACCCCTTCAACTTTACGAGTTGTATACCACCTACTTGAAGTCGCAAAACACTAGTACATAGCATGTCGACTTGCTATGAGGAAGGTACGCCCCTTCCTCATAGCGAGAGTCGCAAATGCTATTTTGCAAGTCAGTGACTGGCAAAATAGCATTTGTACATGCTATTACCCTTCTTTGTGGTCGTGCATATGGCCCTAGCAACTAATAGGCATTTTAAGATTCCAGAATTATTGCTTTCTTCTATCAGGTTCAATCAGGCCACATCCCATACAGCTCTACATGGCTCAAAATATGGTGAAAGACATCCTGTCCCCTAATTTTATGCACACGTGTCCATACCGTTTCTGGCTTTTCTAATGCCTAAATTAAAACAATATAATTATGATTATTAGGTTCCTCTCACTAACTAATGTGAAACCTGTCAGAGTGACCAACCAGCTTCGTAATACCAGTTGCTAGACTAATAGATTAAATATGCACTCTATAAAAACACAGCACTTGTTTTTGATGCCTTTGAACAGGCTTTTCACTGCAGCAAAAATGTAAACCTTAATGGTCCAAAGAGCACAAGTGGCAGTGGAATCTGTGTCTCTTTGCGTTGCGTAAGAAAGCTGATTTGTCAGTTGACTTTGTAATTGTTGCTATCCTGGTTTGGAGTATAGCTTCATGTTTATATGCCTTCATCTTTTTGTTATACTAGAACATTGGACATCTTAAGTTTGGGACATAAATTAATTAGAAAGAACATTTCGCAAATGTATCACACTGCTGCTGTGAAATGGAATAGAAAAAGCAAGAGAAAGTACCTTGTTTGAAAATGTTTGTCATTTCTTGAAAATACTGTCATTCTTTGATACGCCTTAACAGAAGTGGTTGCCCTGTGCACCTTTTACATGGCATTAATTCATTTTGACAATTACATATAAACACAGAGTTATTGTTTCACACAGATTCAGAAAAAAATGATAATGTATTACGTGTCAGTTATTCATATTCATATTTGTTAATATTACTTACAGAAGTAAAATAAATCCAGTGTATACTAAGGCATATTTAAGTGATTCACAAAAACAGCACTGTGTGTACAACTAACAAGCATACAACTGGCATCTAGCCAATGATTATAATGTTAATTATTTACTTTGTAGTTCTTTAATGTAAAAAACACTTCCCATTTGAAAAGCTCACATTAGTACGTATGAGGAACAATATTATTTTCACATCACCACAGAAAAAGAGCAAAAGTCATCATTTTCTCTTGAGATGTAAAAACTGCCATTTGAAAAGTGGGAAAACGATGATTTTTTTGTTAAAAATAATAAAATACATGATTCTTTCCTTAGATGTGAACTGGAAACATTTGAGATGTCCGCCTTTTTAACAAAAATGTACTACAAGTATACACATAAGGGCACAGCTTGAGCTCCTCTTTTCATCAAACACATTCTGGAGTGCATGTGGCCCCGAATTAGCATTGTCTACCCATGACCACATGGTGGACCCTCCCTCAATGTTCTCAGTTTATCCAGTTTAACACAACGTGCTTCCTTTCCTGAAACATGTGGATTTTGTTACAGTGAAAAGGTAAACTGCCAAGGTATAAAGGGTGCAAGTGCTTTTGAGAGCAAATCAACTCCCTAAAGCCCCCTAATGCGTGTATTGCCAATGAGGTGACGGAGTTAATGTGTATATATTATCTAGTGCACAATAGGCCCTCAATCTAATATCGAATTCTGAAGGAAATGCAATATGTAGAATCCAAGGATCACTGTTGGAGTATACATTTTTAGATTTTAAGAGTCATATCAATTTTAAGAGTCATATCAAATGATAACATTAAAATTTGTGTGATTCAATTTTTCCGGCTGCAAGCATAGAAATGTTTTAGTCTGCATTATGTAAGGCAAAATCACATTTATTAACCTTTTTTAAAGATCATTTTGATTGTGAAATATTTTTGCATTTTAAAAGTAAAAATGTAAAGAGTTTGCCTCCAAAATATAAACGACCCTGCACTTCCAAATTTAACTCTGTCGCAGGACAATGATGCTGTACCTGTGGTAGGGTAACATTTTCCACATCTGTACTTTTTTAAATGTCATTGAGATTGAAATTGCTTAAAAGGATTCTTCTTTAAACACTGCAGCTGCACAGCTTGAGATATTGATTGCTAAACTACTTGCAGTGTTTGATGTCAACATTCAGAAATATTCCCCAAATCTCAATTGTGGAAAACATGTTACTGCCACTTAACTGGCAAAATGCTTGTTTGACAAGTCTTGTCAATGGCATGCTATGCGTGTCACCAGGCTGCTGCCAATGGGCACCATGTCTTGAGAATCCCAATCTTCCGTGATGACGTGCGGAAATTCAGCAGTCATGGTTTACCTGAAATTGACTTCCATGAAGAAATAAATTGATAAACAACTATGGCGTGCTACAAAGAATAGAGAAGACAGATCATCAAACATGCATCACGCATTTCTTACAGTTGAAGTTGGGAAATTGCTTGTTGGAATGTTCCAAACTTCTGCAAGATTTGGAGAAGTTTCTTGCCTTGAGCTTTCTTGATGAACCAACTGGACCTGTACATCAAATTTCAGTCTTACACTGACGTATGTTTCTTTGTCACAAGCTTTAACAATGCTGTGCCCTTCAGCACAATTCTTATGTTGTGCGCAATTATAACTAATCAGCAAATCATGAGAGGTACTTGTAAGTTGCGATAAAGTATGGTGCAGTAGTTAGTTGATGCACAATGTCCACCCATTTCAAAATTGCACCCGCTGGAAATGGCAATTACTGCAATTTCCACATGACATCATCTTCTCAAGATTGTTGTCTGGAGGCGCATGTTGCAGCATCTCTATGTGATTGTCACCATATATGTGCTCAAAAGAGGAATTACTGACTTTTTGCCATTTTTAACTAAAACTGAAAGTATTTTTCAGTAGTATAATTAGGCTGATACATATATACAATTGCATATGAATGTTTAAGACAAGATGCTAATTTGTGAAACACAAAGGAACAATTGCCATTAGGAAGATCTTGATTTTGTTATATTAATATGTTGGAAACACAGTTCAGTTTTCAATGGTTTCACAGGTATTTTTACATACTTTTTAATTTTTTTTGTCAATATCTTTAAACCACTACATATCCCTCTTTCCTGTATTACAAACGTGTGTTTCATGTGGACACTTAATTACCTAACCTCCATTAGAAAATGTCAGAGCCCAGATGCTACTTTTCAGGTAATTCTTTAACTGTTAAAACCTATTTACTCATATCAAGTAATATTGGTTTTCCCCGACTAGCCTTAAGGAAGGTGTCACTGGTAGGATGCATCAGCTAATTACAGAAAGTGCTATAGCTATCATAACACAAGGGAACTTCTCGTTTAAATAATGCCCAATGATGATAAGGTATTATATAGCTACCACTGACAAGGCATAACCTGCCAAGGAATAGATCAGCATCGTGCTTGTCTATTCCTAGGAGGTTTAGCACTGGGAGTCCCAGAAGTTTCCATTCTTCATTTGTAATCCCCCAAAGACACCAACTGCTCAATGGAGAGCTCACATAGTGCCTCCTAGTCAAAATAACTCAATCCATGATACACAAATCGTCTGTGCAGAATTGGTCCGCAAAGTGGAAAAATGATCTGTTTGGCCCTTTTACTTTATCCTTCAAATGTGGAAAGATTGATTAATGGGCTATTTCTGTACTAAAGAGTCACCCCTACTCCTGGATACCACCAGCAGATATTGCACCTTAGTTTGAAATGAAGATGGATATCAGTAAGAAATCTATACTTCTCTAAGGATCCCACCCCAAAATTGTAGACTATAATTGTAGGCAGTCAGAATGATTGGCAATAGTTCTTTCTTACAGATTATTTTCACTTTTGCCAAATAAACAAGATAAAGCACTAACTTACATTTGCATTAATGTTAAAGTTATATGAGAAATCAGTTCACCTTATAGATTTTAATGATGTTGGTAATCCATCAGTCTAATTTTGTTGTGCACTAAATATATTTTGAGTAATCATTTTCACACAGCAAACTTATAATATCTGAAAACCCTGCTAGTGGTATACTTCATTAGAGGAGCTTTCATAAGTTACTTATGATATTAAAATTATGGAGCTGGAGCCGCAGATGTCATTAAATATTACATTTGTACACTTGATGACACCACAAATGAACACTCATGTATATAGCTACAAACTTCATTTTGTATGGGGTGTACAATGTAAAGTATTTCAAAATTCAATGTCGCAGCACCCCTGTAGGTGCACATTATCTACATCACTAACAATATGTGAGATCCATTATCATTTGCAGCCCCTAGCAGAGTAGGAATCTTTGGTGAGCTCTTTTTATTACATATACCATTGATGTGCGTTAATTTGAAATATTTCTTCTTCACTGCACAACATATTGAACTTAATTCCCCTCCTTAGTTGCCATAAATGTGAAATATTTGTCCATTTGAGAATTGAAACTTCATGGGCAGGGTTACTTCAATTTCCAGGTGTGTGTGAAAGTTCATAAAGGTACTATGCAGCATGATATTACATACTGTAATGAAGTAATGTGTTGAAATTCTTTTAGCACCTGTGAATTTTATCTGTTTCTTAAGTTAGGAGCAAATAATGTTTCTATTTTTTCTATGCTAAACTGCTAACACTGGACCAGATTAAATACACTTTGCATTGATGCTGGAATTGGGCAAAAGGGCATTGTACCATATCTTTTTCTTTCATTATTGTCAATAAAAGGCAGAAGGGCTTTAAAATTCTATGCTGTATTTGAAACATGAAGCAAGTCAAAATCGGGTTGTCTCAAACACAGTTTCTTCTTTACACCTTAAAAGTGGTGAAGGCATGTTCATTCACTTTATTTTTAAGTATTCACAGCAAAAACAGTAACTTTCAGAGGTGCAAAAGTCTTTATGTATTATGTCTGCAAACAAGGTCTGATGGGGACAAAAAATGGGCCTGGGCACCAAAATAAATGTGGCACCCGTTAACAAACCAGATAGCTAAAGAAAAGTTGGCCTACAGTCACAAATCAGACCAGTTTTGAACTTGTAGGGACACGTTGTATGGGGTATTTTGGGAAGGTATGGTAGACTGCATGCATTTGTGTTTGATGCAGGCAACGTTTCTGGTAATATCAGGGAAATTATTAGTGAAAACCATCTCAACTGGTCATAAAACAGGCCTCAAACTGCCCAAAAAATGGCCAACAAACTGATCTGTCAAACCAGCTCTTCATGTCCTGCCCGATTACCCTACAGGCCACTCCGACCCTGTCTACAAGATTTTGTAATCTGTTGTCTAGAAGTAACAGCAATCACCACTTTTTTTTTTAACAAATTCTCATATTGTGAAAAATTAAATATTCATAACTAGTCTGTTGTAGGTCACACTTAAAGAGAAGGTCACTGTGTCTGTTTCATCAGAGGACAATATGGAACTGAGCAGCAGGACATTTTCTACCAATCATGCAAAGTGAATGTCATGTGGCTGTGCAATATGACCCATGTCCCATAAGGCATATTAAAAATTAGTTTTAGTTTTGATCCCAGAAATGGTGAGTGCAGATGTTGTCAAAAAGAAATACATCATGAGGATTGACTGAACAGCTGAGTTTTTTGATTAAATGTGAGTTGTCTATTTTATATTTATGACTTTCATATGCCTCTGTCTATTAAGCAAAAGGCATATACTAAAATCTGCATCATGAGTTTCCTGATATTCCAGTGGGTAACAGGAGATGCTGACCTCAATGGAATTGAAGTATAGCTAGAATACTGGGGTTTGTGACATTTTACCCAAAGATTTCACTGCTGCATGCAGGAAAGTCTCTGTTTGATATATTGGGTAAAATATATGGCAATATGCGTCATGCCAACATGTTAGTCCCCAGGTGTAGTCCCCCCTGAGGAATTATTGAGGCCACAGGTAATGGTAATTCTTGGGTTACAAGGGTTAAAAACCATACCATACCACTTTTAGGGAGGCCTTACTCTGTAACTTCGGGTTAGAGTATGAAAAGCAGATAACATGGCTTGAAAACACCGAGGAGTGGTTACCACTCTGTTTCCCAACTTCAATTTCTGAAGCTCATTCATTGACTCATACAGTTACCGAGTTAATGTGTGCGCTTTACACAGAAGGATTTGAGGGGAAGAAAAGCACATTGGGCACATCATAATAGGCTTTGCTGACGCAGTGCAGCGTGTAATGCCTGTTTTATGGGTTGTAAGACAGAATCATGCATGCAAGTACTACGCATGCCTTAACAAAACGTCCACTAATAGGCAAATGCCTTTATCACGCATGACTTTACCATATAAATCTTTACCATGCATATGCCTTCACAATATGTATTCAGCAGGCAAGTTAAAACCCTCTTTTATATAAATAAATATACATATTGCCTTCTGGCGGTCACCAGTAGGTAGTTATAGTTAGAACCTAGTTTCCATAGGAAAAGCGTTTTTTGATTTGCCCATAACTCTGGTGCCGTTTGATGAATTGTCACTACTCACTTCAACTTCTGTGTTGAAAGTTTCAGAGTGAAACGTCAAGCGGGGGCTGAGAGAAAGGGGGGTCCCAAAATGCCTTTTCTCCCCGGTAATTTGAATAGGAAACTTTAAATACGCTACAACCCGAACTGCTGAATGGAATTACATCAAATTTGGTTTAAAGGTTGTTCTTGGTCAAGAAAACATTATTTTTGTTAAACGGTGTAAATCCATTCAGTAGTTCCTGAGAAATGTAAAGATTCCTCAGATATACAACTGTGGCCGAAGTGGATCCGCGTACCCTCCCAATCTCGTGCCTGAGATCTGTTGGGCTACCAACACTTCAAACCAGTAAGTGTTGGCAGCTATCTTGTGAATAGGTTGAACCGAGTCACAAGCAAAAATGTGAAAAAGCAAGAAAAAGGGCAGGTTAGAAACACCTTGACCCCAAAACAATAGTGTGCCAAGAGGGGTGTTTGCAGAGTGGGGGAGAAAGGGGTGTGGCCTGCGACCACCTCTCAGCAATCTCAATGTGTGGGGCTTACTGGAGGTAACAGTTGGGCTAGTTGGTCCTTAAGGACCCTCACCAGCGAAGGAGACTTCATCCCCCAATCAAGAGAGCGCCAGGAGAAGCATGTGCAGAGTGGTGGTGAAAGGGTGCATGGCTGCTATCAGAACTCAGTAATCCTGCTGTATGGGACTTCCTGAAGGTAGTTGGTCCCCAAGGACATCATTTGAGGCCAACTACCCCTCCTGTTACCTCAAGTAGGTTCCACACAGCAGGATAGTTGTCAGAGGCCATGCCCCTTTTCTCCACCACTCTGGAAATGTGCCTCCTGGCGCTCTACTAGTTGGGGTATAAGGTCCCCTTGGCTCCTTGGGGGCCAAGAAGCCTTCCTGCTACCTCCTGTAAGCCCTAAGCAGTACAATTCCTGAGAGCTGGTCGGAGGCCCAGCCCACTTTCTCCACCATTCTGCAAACACAACTTCTAGTTAAAAAAACCTTAGAACTTTACTAAAATAAACAAAAGTTTCAGGAACGCTATAGTTAGGCTAACATTTCACTCGCACAAAACTAGAGAAATTCACTCATTATAGTTAACTATAACTTGTGCCCCCACAATGCACTGATTTCTACACACACTCATAGTGACTCGATGATGTCATTAGTGATGTCGCTGACCATGTCATGAGTGATGTAATATGTGAGGTCATAAGCAGTGCATAAGCAGTGCATTGCGGGGGTGAGAGTCATAGTTAACTCAGGTAACTATTACAGCTGTAATTCTCTGGTTTTGTATGAGTGAAATGTCAGCCTAACTATAACGTTCCTGAAATCTTTGTTTTTTTCACTGAATGTCTAAGCTTTTTTAAAATGTTAATTACTAACTATAACGTCCCTGAAACCTTTAATTTTTCAATGAATATATATATATATATATGTACATGTGTGTGTGTGTGTAAATATCTACATATATATATTTATATTACCTTATCATCCCCTAAACTCAACCACTCCTAAACCCTAAAAATACCATTACCAGCCAATACCCCTATCAACCCTAAACCTTAAAAATGCCATTGCCACTCGAATACCCTTAACCACCCTAAAGCCTAAAAATACCCTTCCCACCCAAATAATTTCACCCACCCTAAACACTAAAAACACCCTTGCCACCCAAGTACCCTTACCCACTCTAAACCCTAAAAATGTCCTTACTGCCTAAATAGTCACTGTTATATCTCTACTGTTTTATTACTGTTGTGTTCTTGTAAATCTATTGGAATGCTTCTCACTCCTAGGCAACTGCATCTGCATCTTCCCTAGTGGTATTCTGGAATGTAGGCAGAGCAGTTACACCGGGAGCAGAGAGCTGACCATCAAGGGGCGTTATCTAGAATAAATCTCCTTTTCTTAATGACTCTGTAAGTCTCGTCTTTACAAATCTGCTCGCGAGGATGGGATCAACTAAACAGTCACCCCACCCTAAACCATAAAAAACCCTTACTACTCAAATACCCTTATTTATTTATTTATTTATTTATTGACATTTGTAGAGCGCGGCGAATACCCGTGGGCGTCTCGGCGC